>NC_077231.1:178694165-180031665 GCF_027887165.1 Monodelphis domestica
AGAATAGGTGTCAGATGTGGGAAGAAGCATTCCTGATCAGACTCAGATATGATGGAAAAATTCTTAGGGGCATTTACTAATATGAGGCTTGATTAAGACTCAGTAAGGAATTTTTCTTCACTGGGATCAGAAATTGGGAGAAAGTTTGAGTTGGTTATCTGAGGCAACAGAATAAGAGTGACTCAAAGGCTGTTGTTGCCATTCAGGAGTTTTACCCTACCAGAAGTTTCTAGCAT
The DNA here is from genome assembly GCF_027887165.1 of Monodelphis domestica. NCBI lineage: Eukaryota > Metazoa > Chordata > Mammalia > Didelphimorphia > Didelphidae > Monodelphis > Monodelphis domestica. The sequence goes on from NC_077231.1 coordinate 178,694,402, forward strand.
TAACTACTTGAATAGATCAGAACAGTGGAAAGATTTTAGCCCAGTTGTCATATTTTTTATGGGTATCAGGACCACTTAGCCTTATCAATGCCATATTGGAGTCCTATCATTGTAACATCAAACAATATAAAAATTAAGATTAGCACAATGTATATGTAGGCATTATAATGTATATATTTGCTATATCTCCAAATTATTTTCATGATTAGGCTAATTTCTCTCTGCATCAGTTCCTATAGTTCTTTCAAGGCTTCTCTGAAACCATCCCTTTCATCATTTTAAAATGAAACAATAGAATATATCCAGGTAAAATATATTTAATATACACATACATTTTCTCTCCCATTAGAATATAAATTTCTTGTGAGTAGGGATTATTTCATTCATTGTATTTGTATTCCCAGTACCTAGAATAACACCTAATTCATGGTAGATGCTTAATAAATACTGAGTTGATTAAATTATTATTCTAAACTGGTGTTGCCCTTGGCTACCATATCTTTCACTGTCAAAGAAATAAAATGTTCTCAGAGGCAGTTTCTAGTCCTTTATATATCTTTGTAGTTGATTTAAATTAGTTAAATTTCCTTAAGAAATGATAACCATTTCTGAGATGATCTCTGTCCTTTACCCATTCACATTTTTCAACACAAATAACTTTAACTTGGTTAAGCAAATCAGCTTAACTGATTTACCTCAATTACATACCGCAGCCTCATTTTTATTTCTTGTTTTAATTTGTTATTTATTTTGATCTAGTGGTTCAGTCTTATTATACACTCCTGATTCAGAAATGACTGCCATGTTGGAAATTAGTTTTCTATCTGTTAAAGTAGAATAAATTTCATATTTTGTAATGTTATTTGCAATGTTCAATACCTCCTTTGAATGTTTTGAAAGACTTCAAGAGCTGAATTGCTGTGAATGTGACTACCTTTGTTTCTTTAAGTTTGAGTCTACTCTCTGCAGAGACTTCATAGTATAAAATTTATACATTCAAAAATACACCATTCCCTAGTATGAGGTGATGGACTGCTAGAGTGTCCTTTACTGGTTCTTAAGGACTTTCAAAGTTCATGAGCTCCTATCTTGGTTAAGGAAAAGTCAATTGCCTGTTATAGAAGAATAAACACAAGAAACATGGGTAGTACCAGGTACTCAAAGATACATGGTGGCTGCCCCTTCCAGATCATGCAGTCTGTAGTAGTTCTTGCTTCATTTGTCATCAAGAAGAAAATGAAGTGTAGAGATATGTATTATCCCTTTTCTATGTGAATTTAGTGCTGGATCAATAGTTCTTAAATCATTGCTTCTTCTGACTCTATAATCAATTAGGAGACCTTACTTTAGCCCATACTATACCAACCCCTAAATCAAAGTTCTTCGATTGGAATCAGACTAGGAATTGTCTGTATACACATACTCTGTATAATTCACTGTGAAGGCAAGTTCAAGCATTTTTTTTAACAATTTGGATCTAACTGGCCAGTCCCCTCCCTTACACTTATTTTGTGAAAGCCAGAGTTCATAACCAAGTGGCCAGCCCAGAAGTAATGAACCTCTTTGTACTTGGTGGCTATGCTGGTCCTTGGAAAGTTGAGAAAATCTATTACTAGAACTCACATGAAGCCTTTCAAGAATAATGGACATTCCAGTTCTTTTTCTCCATTAACATAGTCCTTTAAGTACCAGAGTAATTTCTATGTCATTGCATCACACATCAAGCACTTTGTGGGGTCCTTTTTTTCCTCCAACCTCCACTCCATGTACCTTTCTGTTCACTTATATTACTGTGGGTAACTTTCAGTCTAACTATGGTGATGATGTATACAGTTCTCAAAGTAGGGAATTAGTCTTCCCTCTTTTGCTTGCTTAGGTAGCACATTGTACACTTAACAGTAACCTTCCAGAAACAATGTCTTACACCAAATAATAAATTATTGTAGGATAAGCTTCTGTAAGACAGCAGACTGACTAGAGAGATATATTTAGTCAGGTGGTGCAGATATATTTAGTCAGATTCTCTTAAATCCCATATGAAAGTGACTGTCAATTCTCCTGTTTAGTCCTCTATAGCTATAATAACAAAAAATACCCCTGGATTGAAGAAGTTTTCTGGTCGCTGACACTATTTGGACATTTATAATCAATGTAATAAAATGCAAATTAGCAATTAAAAAAATAAATTCTTCAGCAACACTCCAAAAAAAGCAATTTAAAAATATGTATCCTAAGCTCCTAGGGAAAGACATAATCTTTGCACAATCTCCAAAATTTACCCCTTAGCAAGATTTCAATGTTGTCTGGTTTGACAGCTAGCTAACTCAATGACAACTAAGCTCCTGTTTTGGTTTTTCACTAGGACAGCTAGAGGCAAAGAAAATTTGGGTGTCATCCAGGTATTTGTGGCCTCAAGTGACATGGCAGCTTAACATCTTACCCCAAAACATGATGGTAGACTTTGGACAGGAGCAGAGAGGTTATTGGAGGCCTCCCCATTCTGGTCTTATGTTGTAAATAGGAAAAAAAAATTAAACAAAGATTCAGGAGACCTGGGTTTGAATCTATCCCCTGACTCATCCTGCTAACTGGGCAACTTCAATCAAGTCCATTGATCAATCAATCAGGTGATCAGCAGGTATTTATGAAGTTCTTACTTTGTTGCCATCCTCTATGCTTTCTCTGAATTTCAATCTCATCATCTATTTTCTAAAATTTAATTAAAATTTTTTACATGTCAATATAATTATAATAATTATTTTCTGACATTTTACAATCCATATTCTCTGCCTGCCTCTTAAACCTTCTATAACTCCAAATATCAGGTAATAAAGTAGAGGTTACATATGTGCTATCATGAAATACTTCCATGTTCATCATGCTGTTTAGCCCTATCAGCTATAAACCAGCAATTATACTACCTGGTTTACTTCTCAGGATTGTTTTGAGGACCAGATGTGATCCTGTGTGAGTGCTCACTATGCATACATAGACTATCATTGTTATTAGACCTACCACACTGAGATGTCAGCAGGTACCTGTATGGATTGTGAACCTTACTTTCCAAGCCTTAATGCCAAGTAATGTCTACAGTTGTAGAAGTCCATAGGCAAAGCCCAAGGAAACATCTTCTGGATAATAATACCAAAGACAAAAGATATCTTTAGAATCATCACTATTCCCTTTTTAGGAAGCTTAGTATGTCAGAGTGAATAGCATAATAGCTCTTTCGTATCTGGGTCTGAAAAGTAATTTAAATGATTTAGCTTCAGGAATCAGGACTGGCTGGCACAGTTATTGCTGAATGATTAATCTTTCTGAAATGCTCTTTTCATTATGTTATTCTTCTGTTCAAAAATCCTTCTTTACTTTCCTATTGCCTATTTGAAATTTGCTAATATGGCATCCAAGGGCCTCTACAATTTTGCCCAGTCCTCCATTTCCAGCTTCTTCTCTCCTAATTCACCTACATCTATCTTTCAGTGCAGTAAGACTGGTCTCATATCCTGAATAATTCATGTCTATTTTGTACATTTTGTTCATTGAATTTCTTCTTCCTAAAAGACCTTCCTCTCTCTTCTCTGCCTTTCTAAATCTCTCCCACCCTTCAAACCTAGCTTTCCTAATTCTTTGAGGAAGATTAACTGGTGATTTTAAGAGCAAATTAATGCATGAAATGCTCTATAAGTATTGAATGAATTAGATGCTGGGAAAATTGGAAAGGCTCTCTGGAAGAGTGTGTTAGATTAGTAGCTACTTGGAAATTTAACTTGTCCATAAAAGAACTCTCTGGAAAATAAGCAAACAAAAGCTTGCAGTTATATATTATTTTATAATTACAAAGTGTGTTTAGTGATCTATAAATCAGTAAGCATTTATTAAACACCTACTATTTATTAAACACCTAACTTATGTACTAGTGAGAAAATTTTAAAAAATGAAACTCTCTACTCTCAAATAGCTTACCTTTTATCCTCAAAACAACTCTGTAAAGTAAGTAGTACAACAATTATGACCTTCATTAAAAAAAAAACTGGGGCTCAGAGTAACCACTATCTACTTAGAACAAAGAGACCAAAACACCTTTTCCAGCTTTGGAGAGTTAAAATATTAACAAGTCTCCAATTCCTCTGTCTTCCTTTCCCCCACTACCATGAATTAGCACCAGTCTCCCAGTGCAGACCCTTTACTCCCTTCTGTCTATATGCTTGGTTTTGCTAGACCCATCTAAGAACCCTTTAAAAATCTACCAGATTTTACTGGTTGGGGAGAGAGTGCCTGATTCCTTCCTGGACCGCATAGAGTTTTCCCTATGTCCATCCTCCCTAAACTTCCCTTCATTGTATAAGTGTTTCCACTCAATAAATCTTGCTTTTCATTTTGGCCACTTTAATATTGGGCTCCATTTTCCTCAGTGGTGCTAGACCTCCCAATTATATCAATTGTCTCCTTAAAACAAAGGGCAATCATTCAGGATTAGCTTCAACAGCTGTGCCTATATTCCAAAATTTTTTACTTAGGAAATGCAGAAAGAAAATGCTAACTTGGGAATTGTGTGTCCTAATGTTAGGGCTCCTCCGTTCCTTGACTCCAAGGTAGGAGCACTTCCCTGAACCAAATAACCTCTACCCTTTTCCCCCCTGACAACATAAGTGGCACATAAAGGAGACTGTCACCTTTTCCTGTATTGGACTGTGGTATATATACCAAACTTCCCTGAGACTATGTTAAGACAGACACTACCCAAGGTCACAAAACTAACAATTAACAGAAAAGAGCACTCAAATCCAGCTCTTCTCACTCTGTTGTGTTTTCCTCCACATAATATTATTAAATGTAACACTGGATCTCACATGGTATTTAAAGATTAAAGATGATCTCTCCATCGTTGTCCAAAACAAAACAAAACACATGCCACTGGGGGTAATCCAGAACTGAGTTGAGCAAAGATGTCCAGGAAGCTAAGTTAGCCTATGCTGTGATATAGATTACAGCTAGATGCTGGTCGGCAAGGCATTTGAAAATATGAAGTGCTTTTCATTCTAGCCTGATATTTGTGTCATTCTGAGTCCTCTGGGAGGTGCTATAATATTGGGAGTTCCTTTTTCAATTATTTGACTTTTACTCATTTCTCTTTTCTTGTCTCGTTCCTATTTTCAAATCCTTTTTAGCCACAGGCACTGAAGAAACCAAATCGAATGCACCTGTGGCCAAGGGCTGGGAGAGGTTTCGTGTTAAATAAAAATGTTTCTATGTGTTGACAGCTGGGTACATGATGCCATCTGATAACCTGCAGGCACAGCTATCATTGGGAATGTCTGCTAGGCACAATTAAACCTTCTTGATGATCTAGCTATCAGCTCCTGCAGCTGCATGCATGGACAAAAAAGAATGGCTACATGAGGTATAAATCAAGGACACCACACTGTGACTGTTTACACAGTCCCAAGTCTCAGGGTGTGTTCCTGACCTGCCAGAGACCCTTTCAGAGATAAAAGCCCCAAATTCAATACTTGGCACTCAACTAGAATGATTTTTAAATCCAGCAATCCAAAGGTCATGGAAATTCCATTTCCATGGACACTATGTAAGAGCACAAGATACTAGCAAGCAACAGTACCATGAAGAATGAGTCATCCAGGTTATTTGGGTTGAATTCTCTGCTACAGGAGTCTCTGTGACACCTGAGTCTCAGGTGCAGTAGGATTGGTTGTTTTTATTTTAGTTCTGCCCTGTGTGAACTCCTTATGGTCAAGAGAGAGAAAGTATATTCATGGGACAATTTTAACTGGGAATCAACCAGGACACTGGTAAACTGAGTGTGAGTTCAACGGGTAGTGTCACAGAAGGGGTAGAAAGCTACTACATTCGTAGAAAGTATTAAATCAATATGATATATTCAATTTTTTATCTATCTTTTGAGAGGTAATTTGATGTAGTACACCTTGGAGTTAGGAAAATATGAGTTCATGCCTCACCTCTGACTCTTATTAGCTGTGTGACCCACCCTGTGGCACTCTGCATCACACAGCCCTCAAAATCTATGCTCTGAGTCTCTCTCAAAACTCCATTTGCTTGAGCGGGTCATATTCCCAGAACTCAGTGATTACATTTCCCTCTTTGGTTTCTAGGGGTATTCCTGAGGAATTTAAAGTTATTCTCTCTCATGCTATAAATATAGCCCATGAGCCCCCACTGGTATGCTTCTGACAATTATTAGTTTATAGCAACTAGACAGTCAGATTTAATTAACTCTTAGAAATGGGTATTTAGCAAGGAAGTACAGTAAGAAAGAACATAGGTATAAAACATTCTTCCAGAGTCTGACACACTCCCACAAGTATATATAGAGTCCAGATGAATGTGGATTCCGCCTCAAAGCCTGAATATGACAAAGTGGTAATTGATATTTCCTGGTTCCTGGAAGTTTTTTTCATGCTTCATTGGGCATTAATGGAATTTCTCTTAGTAACTTGGAGCTTTCTGTGGGGTTCCTTGTAGAGAGAGTACTGAAACTTTTTTTCTGTGTATCTAATTTGTTCTGAACTCCCAAAATAGGTATAGCCCCCACCAATTGCTTTTCTATGGATACTAAACAATTGCTAAGTCCAAATTCTTCAATCCTCTGAATTTCACAAAATTCTTTTTTATAAAAATTACTTTCTTCCATTTATATGTAAAATAATTTTTAACATTCTTTAAAAAAATACTTTGAGTTCCAAATTCTCTCCTTCCTCTCTTCCTGAGATGGTAAGCAATCTGATAAAGATTCAACATGTGCAATCCTGTAAAACATATTTCCAAATTAGTCTTTTGTGGAAGAAAATGCAAAGAAAAAAACAAAAAAAATGAATAAAGTGAAATATAGTATGTTTCCATTTGCATTCAGATTCTATCAGTTCTTTATTTGGAGGCAGATAGCATTTTTCATCATATCTTTTGAGATTGTCTTGAATTATTGTATTGCCAAGAATAGGTGTCATTCACAATTGTGCATTGTACAATATTGATGTTCAGTGTTCAATATTCTCTTGGTTCTTCTTACTTCACTTTGTAACTTTTTACTATGTCTTTCCAGGTATTTCAGAAATCATCCCTTTCATCATTTCTTAAAGAACAATAGTATTTCATTACAATCATACATCACAACTTTTTTAGCCATTTCCCAATTGATGGACATCTCAGAATTTCCAGTTCTTTGTGAATACAAAAAGAGTTGCTATAAATATTTTTGAACAAATAGATACTGCCCCTCTCACTTTTAAAAAATATCTTTAGGATATTTCTAATAGTAGTATGGACACAGTTTTATGGCCCTTTGATCTCCAGAATGATTGGATTAGTTCACAATTCCACCATCAGTGTATTACTTTTCCATTTTGTCTCCATTTCCTTCAACATTTGTCATTTTCCTTTTCTCTCATGTTATCCAATCTGATAGGTGTAAGATATTCATACCTCAAAGTTGTTTTAATTTGCTCTAATTAAGAGTGGTTTTTAAAGAAGCACCTAGGTGACAGAATGGATAGAGTGCCAGACCTGCAGCCAAGGCCCTGGGTTCAAATGTGACCTCATAAACTTCTTTGCTATGTGACCTTGGGCGAGTCACTTACCTTGTTTGCCTAGTCCTTGCCCTTCAGTCTTAATAGTTGGTACTAAGACAAAAAGTAAGATTTTTTTAAAGAGATAATTAGAGCATTTTTTTTCATATGACTATAGCTAGCTAGCTAGCTAGCTTTTATTTCTTCATCTGAAAACTGTCTTCATATCCTGTGACCATTTATCAATTGGAGAATGACTTGTATTCTAATGAACTTGACTAATTTCTCTATATATTTGAGAAAAGAAGCCTTTGTCAGAGAAATTTGATGAAAGGTCTTCCTCCAGTTTTCTGTTTCCATTGTATTGGTTTTGTTTGTGCAAATGCTTTTTAATTTAATATAATCAAAATTATTCATTTTATTATCCTATAATGTTCTTTCTTTCTCTTGTTTGGTTCTCAATTCTTTCCTTATCCAAAGTTATGAATGATAAATGCTTCCATGCTTCCCTAATTTGCTTGTAGTATCACCTTTTTTATCTAAATCATGTACCCATTTTGACCTTATCGTGGAATAGGCTGTGAGATATTGGTCTATAACTAGTTTCTGCCAAACTACTTTTCCAGTAGTTGTTTATCAATTAGTGAGTTCTTGACCCCAAAACTTGGATCTTTGGGATTTATTAAACACTAAATTACTATAGTCAGTTACTACTATTTATTATTTTATTCCACTGATCCATTACTCTATTTCTTAGCTGGTACCAGATGGTTTTGATGATTCCTTCTTTTAAATCTGGCATATCTAGGTCATCTTCCTCCTTCACATTTTTTCACTGATTCCCTTGATAGTGTTGATTTTTTGTCCTTCCACATAAATGCTATAATTATCCTTTTAGCTCTATGAAATAATTTTTGGATAGTTTGATTGGTATTCCACTTAATAAATGGACTAATTTGCATAGAATTGTCACTTTTATTATGTTGACTCAGCCTACCTATGAACAATTAGCATTACATGTTATTGTTTATATGTGACTATCCGTATGAAAAATGTTTTGTAATTATGTTCATATAGTTTCTGGGTTTGTTTTAGCATATAGACTCTCAAGTATTTCATATTATCTAAAATTAATTTAAATACAATTTATTTCTATCTCTTGTTGCTGAGTTTTGTTGGTGATACAAAGAAATGTTGTTAATTTACGTGTTTATTTTGTACCATGCAGTTTTGCTGTATTATTTCAACTACTTTTTTAGTTGATTCTCTAGGATTCTCCAAGCATACCATTATATCATAGGCAAAAAGTGATATTTTGTTTCCTCGTGACATATTTTAATTTCTTGAGTTTCTTTTTCTTTTCTTATTTCCATGGCTAGATTTCTAGTACAATAATGAATACAAGAAGTGATAATGAACATCCTTGCTTTACCTCTTATCTTAATGGTTAAGACTTCTAGCTTATCTTCATTAGAGAAAATGCTTATTGGTGGTTTTGGATGAATACTATTTATCATTTTAAGAAAGCTCCATTTATTCCTATGCTCTCTAGTGTTTTTTTTAACAGGAATGAAAGTTTTTGTTGCATACTATTTTGCATCTCTTGAGATGATAATATAATTTCTGTTGTTTTTTTATCAATATGGTCAATTATGTTGATGGTTTCCTAATTTTGAACTAGTCCTGGGTTTCTGGCATGAATCCTGCCTGGTCATAGTGTGTGACCCTTGTAATATATTGCTATAATCCTCTTGCTAGTATTTTCAATAAAAAATTTTACATCAATATTCATTAGGAAAATTGGTCTATAACTTTCTTTCACTTATTTTTTCTTTTTCTGGCTTAGGTGACAGCAGCATATTTGTGACCTAAAATGAATTTAGTGAGACTCCACCTATTTTTCCAAATAGTTTATATAGTATTGGAATTAATTGTTCTTTAAATGTTTGGTAGAATTCACTTGTGAATCCACCTGACCCTGGAGATTTTTTCCTTAGGGAGTTCATTGATGACTTGTTCAAATCCTTTTTCTAAGATGGGATTATTTAAGTGTTCAATTTCCTCTTCTGTTAATCTGGGCAATGTATATATTTTTATACTGATATTATTACTTCATTGTTTTTGGTAACTTTAAGCAAGGTATATTTTCCTTTCTTTACCTCTTTTACTTAAATCTATTTTTGCTTTTGCTTTCTCTGATATAATAATTATTATTACCTCTACTTTTTTTATTTCAATTGAAGCAAAATAGATTCTTCTTCAGCCCTTTATCTTTACTCTGTGTGTGACTCTGTGCTTCAAACATGTTTCTTGGAAACAGCATATTGTAGGGTTCTGGTGTTTAATCCATTCTGTTATCTGCTTCTAATTTATGGGTCAGTTCATACTATTCACATTTAAACTTATGATAATTAGCTGTGTATTCCTCTCCAGTCTATTTCCCCCTATTTATTCTTTTCTATCTTTCTTCTTTCACCCTGTCCCTCCTCACAAGGGTTTTACTTTTGACCACTGTTTACCTCAATCCATCTACCCTATTATCACCCTGTCTCTTTCCTTTCCTCTTATTCCCATTCTTTTTAACTTCTCTGTAGGAGAATTGAGTGTTTATGTTCCCTCCTTTAGTCAATTCTTATGAGAATAAAGTTGGAATGTTACTAGCCAACTTGCCCATCCCATTCCCTCTTCCACTGTAATAGCTCTTTCACATCTTTTATGTAAGATAATTAACGTCCATTCTATTTCTTTCTCCCTTTTTTCTCCTAGTTCAATACTCTTTCTTAATCAATTTTTTTGGTTATTATCCCATAATATTTATGGCACACCTACATATTCTGTCTATGTATGTTCCTTATAATTGCCCTAAAAGTGATAAAGTTCTCAAGAGTTATGATTATTATGTTTCTGTTGTAAGAATATAAACAATTTAACCTTATTGAAATTCTATTTTTTCTTTTACCTGTTTACTTTCTTATTCTTGTCTTGAATCTTATGTTTTAAGGTCAACTTTTCTTTTCAGCTTAGATCTTTTCATTAGGAATGTTTGAGAGGCGTTAAATATCTTTTTTCTTCTGAAAGATTATATTCAATTTCTCTGTGTATGTGATTATTTGTTGTAATCTTAACTCTACCTTTCAAAATATCATATTCCACGTCTAATCCTTTAATGTAGAAGCTACTAAATTATGTATAATCCTGATTGTGACTCCATGATATTTAAATTGTTTCTTGCTGGCTATTTCTCCTTGGCCTAGAAGCTCTGGAATTTAACTATAACATTCCTAAGAATTTTCATTTTGGGACCTTTTTAGGAGATGATTAGGGAATTCTTTCAATTACCATTTTACCCTTTCATTCTAGGGTATCAGGACAACTATTCTTGATAAATTTTTTAAATATGATGTCCTTTTTTATCATGTTTTTTAGGTCCAAAATTCTTAAATTATCTTATTATTCTATTTTTCAGGTCAATTGTTTTTCAAATGATAAATTTATTCACATTTCTATATTTTTATTCTTTTGGTTTCACTTCATTATTTCTCGATGTCTTGTGGAGTCATTAACTTCCACTTACCCAATAATAATTTTCAAGAATTATTTTCTTCAGGGAACTTTTACCTCATTTTCCATTTGACCTTTTCTATTTTTTTAAGAAGTTATTTTCTTAGTTGAATTTTTGTATATATTTTTCCCATTTTTTTTGTGCTTCTTTTACCAAGTGTTGACTCTCAGGCTTTTCTTACATTAGTCTTGTTTCTTTTCCCAGTTTTTCTTCTAACTCTTTTATTTGTTTTTTAATGCCCTTTTTGAGCTCTTCCAGGAGTTATTTTTGGATCTGATATCAATTCACATTTTTCTTTTGAGGCTTCACATGTAGCTGTTTTGACATAGTTGTTTTTTAAAGAATGGGGTGGAGATCAAGATCAATACTAAAACCAAGGCACTTTTGCCCCACCTTCCCCTTGATTCATTCTAAATTGGACCTGGGAAAATTCCTTTAAACAACTACTTCATTTTTCAAGCTGTATCTTGCTTCTATTAGTTAATGAATTTCTATGTGGCCAAGCAGTCATATAGACTATATCATCAAGTTTCTCCAAAAGCTTTCTTTTTCTCATTCCTACCTCCCATCCTATATTACCCATCAATGTGGAAGTCAAGAAGTTATATGCTAATTCCTTTCTTGCCTATAAATTCTGAAAAGATTATTTTTTTCTGCTTCATTTCTGGGCTTAACTCCATCATCCTTCAATACTTGTTCAAGATAATCAAATCAATGAAACTGATTTAATGAATTATCCACCCAGTTGCATGTCATAAATTGTGAACTATGGATTTTTTTTATCAACTTTGTTTTTTGAGTGTGGATGACTAGTGTGGCTCACTGAGCAAGTCTTATAGTTTTCTGGGGTGTGATGGAATGATGATGTCATCTGGGAATAGGAACTTTTAAAGGACCTTGCTTTCAATGCAAAATCCTTCTTTTGTTTGGATCTTACACGTTACTCCTTATTACTACTTATTGACCAGACAATGCAACCTTCTGTTTCTTATATATGGCACAACATTTACTATTTCTGTTCTATTCTGCTAAATATCTGCCATCTTTGGAATGCATTTGCCTTTGTCTTTGTCTTTTAGAAAGCTGCCCTTCAAGACTGTTCAAATATCATCTTCTAAGTGTATTACCCAAGTTGCGAGTATGTTCCCTCACTTAAAAATCACCTGGTATCTATTTTGTATAAACCAGTGTTTTATATGTTGTCTCTTACCATAGAATGTAAGCTTATTCAAGGTAAGTACTATTTTTGCTTCTGTTTTATTTAAGAAATGTTCATTAACTGATTGAAATTGGAAAAAGTCCTTTAACAAATATATATACATATATATACATATATATACATATACTTTCCTATTTAGTACCTTTAATATTGAGAGATATTGAACAAAGCTGTCTCTGGAATTACAACTGTTATAGAATCTTATATAATTTTTGACATACAGGTAAAAGATATATTTTCAGCGGACAGTTTTCAAGGTCACATGTTGCTTATTTGTTACTTATAGGTTTAAAGAAAATATTTAGTTATATATTCTATGCTCCAGCCAAATGTTCCAAAGTTTGGTATCTACTATCTGGGTAAACTTCTCCACAGAATGGAAGTATGGAGAATTAATATTCAATTTGACACAATTTCCTGTTTAGTCCCCCAAGAAGAGGTTGATTTTCAGGCTGAAATAGTTTTTCCCCACCAGGCTATGAAACTGGGTTAAGTCCTCCCTCCTTTTGTTTGGGACTTTGAAGGATAACAGGATTGGGGGCAGAGGCCAAGCAGCCACTTGACCCACTTGAGATATTAAATTAAGTCAGCAAGCTCTAGGCACCCATGTTGACCCAACCACATGGTGGGGAGGAAGGGACTTTTTAGTGTCCTTAATACCTGTCTCTCTTCCTATGATACAGTAATGAAAGAGGAGTTGGGGTCTCTAAGTCTTCCTTCTCAGTGATAATTTTCCATTCAGAAATATCTTGAGGAGGGATTAAGTGATGACACCACAAGGGGTTTATATTGTTCTGGGCCCAAGGAAATTACTTTCTTTTGCCCCTCTGACCACACAGACTCATTTATCTCAGCTCTCTTTGTCCAGCTCTGTATGGTCCTGTGGCATGCTTGCTGGGCTTATGCTCCTTGGCATCCATTCAGATTATTATTAAACTATTAGGTAGTATAGATTTTTTAAGGATCTGATTAATATATTACCTTAATTAGCATATACTGCCTTTTGAATATTTCAATTATTACAGAAAACTGTGATAAATTTCCCCCCATAAAGAGTTGACTTTCAGATGAATAGAGGGATGGGGGGAAGTGTGTGAACAGTTAAGGTGAGTCCAATCTGTTTTGCTTCCTAGAAGCCTAATATGCTCTGAGCTGATGCCTGATTCAGGCTAGGGTGTACATTGTTCCAAAGATCTCTCAGGAACCTGTACTCATTCCAGGCTTACTCTAGCAGTAGACCAAGGAATCCAATTTGGTTTTGGACACTTTGTTTGGGATCTTATGACACCATCTCTCAACTCTGCTTATTAGAATTCCTAGTTGTCTGCAGGGTTCAGCTCAGAGGCCCCCTCCTACATGTGGCTTTTCCTATTTCTCTCAAATTTTAGTTCTGACTTCTTCCTCATATTAGTTTGTATTTATTTTTTGCATGTTTTATCCAAAGATTGAACCTTTATGCTTGCTCTGACAGGTCTAAAGAAAAAAGTGAGAGTTCTTATTCTCACCCTCTACAATCCAGAGGTTCTCAAAGTTTGGTTAGAGACTCATAGGAGTCCCTGCCTAAGACATTTTGAGGGAATATGCAAAATCAAAACTATTTTCAAAATAAAAGTAGGATATTTAAGTTTATAATATGATAAATATTGATAGGTAGAGCTAACACACGTAAAAGCTCCTTGGGGCCCACAACAATTTTTAAGAGTGTAAAAGGGTCCTGAAACCAAAGAGTCTGAGAACCACAGTTTTATGTGCTACTGAAGAAAAGCAACATATTCACAGATTGAAACTTATATATATGTATATATATATGTATTTATATATATAACATAAATAACAAAATTGCAAGATACATACAAAATAATTGCAAAGTTTTTTGGGAATGGGCGGGCACTAAGAGCTGGGAAAATCAGGAAAGTCATTTAGAAGGATGTCATATTTGAAATAGGTTGCGAAAGGCACCAGGGATGCCAGGAGGCAGAAGTGAGGAAGGAGAGAAATTCAGGCAAGAAATAAAGCTTATATAATGGTATAGAAGCAGGAAATAGAAATATTAAGGACAGGAAACAGCAAGTAGGCCAGTTTGTCTGAAGTATTGAGTGGGTAATGCGCAATAATGTTTGATCAGCCTGGAAAAATAAACTGGAGCCAAGTGGAAACTGGTACAACATAAACTCTGAGGTGAGGTACTCTCTGGATTTTTGTCTTTGTGTCCTAAGTATCTGACACAGTGCCTTGAACATATTTAGGTATTTAATAAATACAAGTAACTAAGATTGAATAGGTTCCACTAGACCTCCTCCTATCTCTTTCCCCAAACCAAATTTACCTTGGACATCCTTCCCTTGTCTGCCACCATATACAACACTCTTTAGACTGGAACAAAAGCAAAAAGTACATAACCAGCTGCTCATCTTAATAGCTGATACACATAAAATTTCAATTAACTTCAAGTAACATAAACAACTTATCAGTAATCCTATCAGAATTTAGCTTCAGCATATTTAGTATACATGTCAGATTCATTTCTATTTTTCCTTTGCATCTTGCTGAGTTCATCTGATCTACAGCTCTCATTGATTCAGATGAACTCTGTAGGGCAAGGGAATTGGATGAAAAATGGACTCATAATCTATATTGGCCCAGGAATTGAGATGCTACATTAATACAAGTAGAAGAATCATTGGGGAGCTATGAAATAGTTTCAAAGGAGGTAGTGCTATGTACAAATACACTTATTTTCATTTGTAGATTAATGTTATACACTATAATCGTCCCTAAGGAACCATTACAGTTAATTAAGGACAGGTTAAGTGTTGTAAGATTGTCCACAACATACACTAAACTACACTGGTTGGAAAATTGGCCCAAACAGCAAACTGCTTTCTGAAAGTAAAATGAACTAATTGAAAAGTTTTTTTGAGTTTATAAGATTGACCACCATTTTGCATGTTAAAATTGATGTTATCTTATAAAAGATTCTTAAAGTTAATAACTTCTAAATGATATTTGTTGAGACTTTCTGTAAATTTCTATAGCCAAATACTAAAAAAGTAATTTTTGAAAGTTTTTCTCTTAGTAAAAAATTTCTACAGGAAATTAAATGATAAGAAAAGTTCTCTATCTGTATCTATATTTATATCAACCAGTTGACTGCTGTATAATGACTTTTTCAGCTACAGTAACTTTCAAAGATTTCATCTATTCAGTTATAGAAAGATAAGGTCTGTGTTAATGAAAATTTATCACATTGAGGAAATTACAGATTTTTTGAAGGATATATGTACATATATATTTCTCTATAGATCTATATAATTGCAGCTACAAACCCATATATGCATAGACATATGCATATAAATCATATATATATGAAGACACACAGAGAGAAAACTAAAGAGAGTTGTAATGAGGAGGTATGGTATTGCTATGATGGTGAAAAGTTCTAGATACTTCCTCTCTCCTTTCCCCCACCTTCATGTGGACAATATTACTTTGCCCCAGTTCCTCCTTTCAGGTGTGGCTTTCTCTCTAGTTACTTACTCCCTTGATTCTCTCTC
This sequence comes from Monodelphis domestica, assembly GCF_027887165.1. Classification (NCBI taxonomy): domain Eukaryota; kingdom Metazoa; phylum Chordata; class Mammalia; order Didelphimorphia; family Didelphidae; genus Monodelphis; species Monodelphis domestica. Next base: position 178,710,278 of record NC_077231.1, read on the forward strand.
TTTGAAGAAATATTTTTTTTTCCTTTCAAAGCAACCTCAAGGAAAAAATGGGGAAGGAAAAAGTAGTGAAGTTGTTATCTCTACTAGTAGTCATAGCTTCATCCAACCAAAGCTATTGATTCATTTATTTTTCTAAAAAAAGATATAGGTCAATATTTTTTCTCTGTCTACATGGAGAAGTTAACAACAACAACAAAAAAACCCTAAATCTTTAACTTTTTTGTTTGTTTGTTTATTTAGCTCAAGCCCTTAGCCTGGAAAAATATTGCCCTGGCAAATGTATATACCAGTTGTGAAAATCCATTTCTTTCTCTTTTTCTTAAATGTTTTATTCTTATTACCTTTCTTCTACTGCATTGGAATAAGAAAATATAATATCAGCAATGCAGCAATTAATCATATTATCTGAGAAAAGGGATGTGGATAAGAAATGAACCTGTGATTTCCCTCAGTAAGAGAAACTCCTCTACCAGTGCAGATCAACAAATTCTTACCTTTACAGAGTGGAAGCAGAAGACAGTAGTAGCAATTACATGGCTACAGGTAGTAAAAATTTAGGTACTACTGAACACATAGCAAAATTTCACTTGATAGCAAAAAATACTTTGCTCTCTTTCATGGACCAGAAATTCTTATACTAAAAATACAAACCTTAAAATATCCCTTAAAATTCAACAAGTAAGCCAAACTGGAACTCAATCATTATCATATTCTAAAACTATTGCCCTAAATTTTAAGTATACAATATTGATCCATAAAAATTTAACAATGCTTTTAGATGATGCCATACCAAAATATCATAATCTGAAATCAAATTAAATGAAATCTCTCAAAATATAGAGATCTGCTGTATCCCCCCCAAAAAAATCAAAGAAAAAGGAAAATGACACATATGTACAAAAACATTTATAGCAACTCTTTTTATTATGACAAAGAATCGGAACTTGAGAGGACGCTCATCAATTGAGGAATGGCTGAACAAATTGTAGCATAGGACTGTGATAGAACACAATTGTGCTCTAAGAAATTGGGGTGATTTCAGAAAACCTAGGAACATATATGAACAATGCAAAATAAAATGAACAGAACCAGAGGAATACTGTACATGGTAATAGCAATACTGTAAAAATAAAGATAACTATTCTGATGAAAACAATGATCTGAGATAATTCTGAAGGACTCAGGATGAAAAATACTCTTTCTGGAGAGAGAACTAATTAACTCCGAGTATGAATTGAAATATAATTTTAAATTTAGCAATTTATATATAATTTAAATCTAGCAAAATGGCTAATGGGATGTGATTTCACATGTATGATTTGATATCACATTGCTTTCTCAATGGGCAGGAAGGGCTGGAGGAAAGGCAAAAATTTGGAGCTCAAAATTTTTTAGAAACACCAAAAATTAATAATAAAATTTAAAAATATATAAAGATCTCTTAGAAGAAATCAAAACCAGGTAGGAATAGGATGAGGGACATATAATTTCCGTCATTCTACTAATACTACATAATACTAAAGTTGCCCTGAAGGTGTTTTCAGTGAGCCCAGATGATATGAACAAACCTTTCAAAACTTTTATTTAGTTACAAAAAATTATTTAATCTATCTATGCATAATCCACAGAGTATATTCTTTCGTAAAGAATAATAACAAGATAGGAACTTCTCCTATAATTTCTATCTTAACTCCATCAAAAGAGATGGGAAGAACAAGATGTCTCATCATTACAATAAACAATTTAGTCTAAGCTATTTGATGAGCAGAGCAATTGTGCCCCAGGAATTGTTCTCTTTTCCCAAATGGGTGACCAAAAACTATATAGGTGTCTGACTACTATATTATTATATACATATACATATATTACAATGCAGAAGCTGGCTAAGTGATACACTGAAAAAGTAGATACAATTTTATACTATGTTTTGCCATTAAGTATTTGTGGACTTTGATCAAGTTGTTTGGTTTCTCTGAATCTTATTCCCCTCATTTCTAAAATGAATAGAGTCTTTTCAGGTGATCTCTTAGTTTGATTTCTAAGGGTCTCTTCTAACATTATATTATTTTATGGTTCTATAACCCCTCAGCTGTTGTGAGGATCAAATGTTACAAAGTGCATTTGTAAAGTGCTTAGCACAGTGCCTGGCATAGAGTAAGTGCTATATGAGTGTTTATTCTTGCCCTATCCCTTCTTTAGGCTTTTTAGGGCAGTTTGGTGAGGCAGCGGATAGAGTACTAGGAATCGAAGTAAGGAAGAGCTGAATTCAAATCCAGACTTAGACCTTTATGAGTTGTATGACTGGGCAAATCACTTAATATCTCTGTGCCTCAAACTCCTTAGCTGTAAAATGTGGATAATAGCATCTACATCCCAGGGTTGTCATGAGGATAAAATGAGGTAATATCTTAAAAGTGTTTAGCATAGTACTTGACACATAGTAGGTGCTTAATAAACGCTAATTCCATTTTTAAAGGCCATGTTCTTTATGAAAATTAGATTTTTTGCCTTGCACTTTTCAGTGATTTTTGCTACTTCATATAATGTAGACCTGGCCTTATGGTGAAGTTAAATTTTTTTATACAATTCAGTCCTTGATTTGTGAAGTTTTCTTACATCTCAAATTTTTAATGTTTAAAAAGGAAGATAGCCTTCTTTTGTGACTATGGAGGGAGTTCAGAGCTATACCAGCATCTTAAAAATTTAGAACTTTTGAGAATTAATGTTGCCATTCATTTTGCACTGTGTGAATGACAAAGATGTACTTAAAATTTTTATTTTAAATGTTCAGAACACATACTCCAGATTTCAACATTTTTTTGGTTAAAAAATTTTAAATCTGTTAGGCTCAATGTCCCAAGAGAACTTTATATTTCTAAAGTGCTTTACTAGGGAGATTTAAACAATTAGAGCAAGAATTTGAAGGCTGAAATAAAATCTTCAGATCCAAAGCTTGACTTATAGCTGTCTTGTTGTGATTGATGCCAAATGGTTTTTAAATGACCCAGAAAAATAAATTCTCACAGAATAAACAAAACATTGCTACAGCTAGTGAAGAACAGTGGAGACTGATAAAACCTATAATCCAGAGCAAGGTGAAACTTAGTATCTAGTTTGCAAGAATAATTAGTTAAAATAGAAAGCTACCAAATGACACTTTCTCCTTTTCCCTATCTCTGTGCCTCTCTTCTTAGGAAAGCTTCTCCTTGATTCTTGCTCTTTTCTGGCACCCGATAGTGGTGGCCTCAGAGTATTCCAGGGTGGCCTGAGATCTCTTTGTCACCTCAAGTGAATATATCTTTCAACAGTTTATTTAAGGACTTGCTGCTTGCCCTACAATACATTTTGTGGGACTTGCTCAAAAGGTCCAATTCACTAATTATGGCTCTGATGATTAAAACATTATTTTTAAAAAGTTTTTTTTTTCACTCAGGTTATACTTATGAAGAGAAAGAATGCTACTTGCCTGTCCTTTAAGTAAATAAGGAAGACATATATTGCATTAAAAAAAGTGAGACTATCTTATTACATCATTCTGGTTTTCAATATTAAGATTGAAATGTTATTGTTATTGTTTGGAATTCTATTAAAGCACTGAACCAAGTTATTCCCCAACCTCCTCCAAATAGAGGCTAATTGACCTGATCGTTTGTGAGGTGCCCAACCCATTTACATGATTATAGAGCCTGTAACAAACACACATTTAACATTTCTGAATGAAGCTATTTATTATGTAGCTGTATTCTCTATGAATTAGAATTTCACTGGTAGAAGTAAAACTGAATAGCAATGTCTATGCCCAGTTACTAGTGTATAATTGGAATCTGCTCCCCAAAACTCTAAATCCCAGCATCCCACTTTCATTCTCACCTTAAGTCCTTATGTTTTTGGAGATAAAGTTTGTGTGTGACCCCCCTCCTCTCTCCCTCTTTTCCCCTGATTGTGGTTTGTGGAGGTGGGGCAAGGTGAGAGGCAGGAGAGTATATAAATTAAACCCAGGTTTTATTTCTATTTTTTTCTTCTACTTCAGGTGATTATTAATAAATCTTATAAAATATACTACTTGAAGTTATTGGATGTTGATTTAAATTTTACACTAGGGAATGCCTAGCAAGTGACCTTGGGAAAAAATCACTTAACCTCTTACTTAATAACTTAATAGGTAGGTAGCTGGCATAGCATTCTGGACTTGGCATTGGGAAGAGTTGAATTCAAATCTTGCCTCAGACAATTATTAGATGTGTACAGTCCTAGTTTAAGTGATTCAACTTTTCTCAGCCCATTTATTTATATCTAAAATAGACATAATAATAAAAAATATACAAAAAATAAATAATAATGCTTATCTCACGGGACTGTTAGAAAGATTAAATGAAATTATATATATGTACATATAAAAGTTTGCAACCTTGAAGTTGTATATAAATGCTAGTTATTATTAATTCAGAAATCTTGTGAAATTTAGAGTTCAGATACTTTCTGACTTATAAATACCTGAATTATGAATGTCTCACACATTGTCTCTTACCTCTAACCTAAACAGAGATGGGGCAAGAGTGGCTCTTCCCATTAACAAGAAGTGTTTTTTGATCTAATAAGTTTCCTTGATGGAATATAGTTGGGGTGTGAGACAGGGAGAAAGAAGAGGAAAAAAGAGAGAGACTATCAGAGAATGAAAGAAAAGGGAGGAAAAGGTTATGTTATTTTGAGGAAACTTTATGAATAAAGACTAGACTTTAATCTTGTAGTTTAGGGTAGGATCCTGGGTAATAGAAGAACTAGAGTCTAGAGAAACTGTTCTTAATTGGGGTTCCATGAACTTGAATGAGAAAAAAGTGTTTTTATTTTTATTAACCTTTGGCTTGTATTCTTGTCTATTTTTATTTTATGCATGTAAAAACACTCCTCTGAGATGGGGTCCTTAAACTTCAGTAAACTGCCTAGAATGTGAAACGTTAAGAACCTGTGGCCTAGAGCTTTAGAATCCCATTTTCTTGCTTAAAATTTCAAAGCCTTTATCAATGCTTTCTGAATTCTCTTTAGCAGCAGTGTTAGGAATCACCAGAAGTGAGTAGTAGCTATCATGTTTTTGGCTAGGGAAATTTTTTTCTTATATTGACTTGAAGTCTTCGACTTTGCACTTTTCAGTCATTGTAGTTTTATTATCTGGGGCTTATTCTTTTTTAGTAGTGTAACCTTTCAAATATTTGAAGATAATTATCATGTTCTCCATCATGTTCTCCCTAGGTCTTCTCTTATCCAGGATAAAAATCTTATATTTCTTCAACTCACAAGTGACTAGATTGGTTGAAGTCAGAATAATAGAATAAGAACCAGGAGACAGATGTACCATTAGAAACAAAGAGAGAAAGACTCTAAAGTGCAAAGGTTTCTCTTTTGCCCTTTTTGTACCTTGAGCACTGAGCACCATGTCTAGAGCAGAGTAGGTGCTTGATAAATATAAACTTAGTGACTGGGAAAGAGCTTTAACAAGCTTGTTGAAGTAAAGGAGCAACCAGTAGGGTAAAAATCTATGGAAACATCAAGGATGAGAACTGAGAAAAGGCCATTGAATGAGGTAACCATGGAGAGAGCAATATTAACAGAGTGAATGAAGATAGATTGAATGGGAGTAAGAGGTCAATATTTTGGTTAGAAACTGGAGGCAGTAAGTATATGCTGTTCTTTCTAGAAATTTCAAAATGAAGGGGACAGACATAGGATAATATTTTGATTAGGGTAAAAGGATAAAAGGAAGGCATAAAAAAGAATATCAAATTATCCAAAAAATTTTTAAAAGACTATTGAAAAGAAAAGTTTAAAAAGGGTGATTTTAAAATGAAAGAGGGAATGGTTAACCAAATTATGTCCCAGATCAGAAAGGAGAAGATTGGATCAAGGCAAAAATAGTGTGTGTGTTTGGGGGGGGGGGTAGCCCTAGCTAGGATGAGGGCAGCTTTATTCACAAATTAGAGGGAAATAGAGCATAGGTAGAGATATATTTAGTGTTTGTGTCATGGAGGAGAACTTTCTACAGACATCTTCCTTCTTGATCCCTTTTCCTTTCTTTATTTCTATGGCATTGCTATCAGTTGATTCCCTTACTACTTCTCAGATTTCACTTTCCTCCCCATTGAAGTAATTATAAATCTTTATCCTGAAGAAAAGAAGATTTAAGATTTAGGGTAAACATAATACCTTTAAATATCTGAAGAGCTAACAGAAAAGTCAAGTTCAGATGAACTGCTGAGGGACATTGGAATTGGAGTATATTGGAGATGTCAGAAGAGGGGAAGAACTGGAATAGTCGCCATGGAGAATCGGATATGGAATCAATTTAAAGTCATAGCATCAAAGTCTTAGAGTTGTAAGGGATCCTAGAGGTCATCTAGTTTGGTAAGGGTTGAAAAGATTGATAATCACTAGCTCTTGTTCATATTTCCCTCCTATTTAGTAGCAAATGCTGTTTTCAATGAATGATTCGTGTGTGTGTGTGTGTGTGTGTGTGTGTGTGTGTGTGTGTGTGTGTGAATTTTAAAAGTCTCCATCTTGGTCTAGCACCCAAAAATTGTGCACACCCACACTACACGGGCATGTGCTAGTCAATGACAAATCAGAAATAACTAACTGCCCACCTGGACTGTCCTAAGCCAAGCTAGAGCCAACCATTGGCATTTGTGAGACACAGGAAGTGAGGTAGGGAACAGCCTCTGGAATTCGCTCACTTCCTGTGGAGAGAGCTAGAGACGGGAGTGGGTGTTGGGAGCTTGGACAGGGAGGACTCCCACAGACAGCTTTCCTTCAGATCACTCACGTGAGTTAAGGACTGATTCTTTCCACCTGGGCCTTTGGGCCTAAAACTCCCTCTGCCTTGGTCAGAGGTTGAGTAGCCCCTTTCCCTTTTCTCTTCTCTCCTTCTCTCCCTCTCCTTTCTCTACTTCCAGTGTGATTAAACCTCCATAAACTCCATTCTGACTTGAGTGTTTCATTTTAGGAATTTCATAAGTAAATTCCTTGGCGGCCATTGTTCAATATTACATAAATCCTGTAGCCACAATTTTAGCCATTACAATATTATAACCTCTCTCAGAAGCCTAAAATTTCTACATTTACAGTGTGTATGTGTGTGTGTGTGTGTAGCAAATAAGTAGAGAGGAGAGGAGAATCCTCTTGTAAAACTTACATCACTGAATAAAATCAGAAAAGATTTTTTATGACTGATTAAGGCATGTAGACAGCTGGAGATGAGGGATGCTAAACATCTTCCAAGTCTATAGCTCAAGGTGGGCCTCTATTAGATTTCTACACTGAATGTCTTTGGTAACAGATCAATTTAGGAGAGTATGGCAGCACAACAATAACTGTAGTTTTCTTTTTTATATAAGAACAGTCTTATCTTAGACATGTGTCAGTCACCTTCATTGTTTTTCTTTGCTTCCCAAGGAGTTCTGAGACAGAAATTGATAGAGAAAGATTTTATTTTTATTTTTTTACTTCTGCTCTCAGATCTCCACTCTGTGATCTTTGAGCTCTGTGTTGTTAAGCAGAACCAATGAGAGAAAAGGAAAAGGGAGAATCTTATACCCTATGACTATGTAAATTTATTGGACTTATTCTTATGGATTTAGGGGCCTTCTATAATGGCCATAAAGTTGGACTCTGCAATATTAATCTTTAAGAGAGTCACCCCTCCACAAAGGCAACCCTTTAGCTCATAAAAGTCTATATGTCAAAACAAAGATGCCATTGAGTTTATCCCTTTCCCATATTTCTGACTTATTTCTTAACTTTTTTTGACTTCAAATTCCAAAACATGCCAGAGGTGCAACAGACAGGTTAATATTCAATCAGGGTTCTTTGTTCAGCACTTCATATATTGGAGTGCTTTACATTTATGAGATGGAACAGCAGGCAATCTGCTGGGAGCTAGAATAAGCTCTATAATACCCCCTCATTTTACAGATGAGGAAACTAAGACCCATAGAGAATAAGCAACTTGCCCAAAGCCACAAAGGTAGAGAAGGGAAGATCCAGGATCATAATGAAAATGAGCCATGGAACAAAATACAGTCAATTCTGTTATAATGTGACATACACATTTCTAAAAAATATCACAAATGCAAAATCGTGCAATTAAAAAACCACAAAGCTTATGGGAAAATGGAGTTGGGGTGCAACTCTCAAAAACTTCATCAGTGACTCATGAAAAAGATAAGAGTGTAAATAAAACAGTAGCCCAGTTTTGTGCTTGTTAAATAGTTAAGAAATACATAAATATTACAGTAAAGAGAGGTGGCATCCTGGTCTTCTGGACCCTCACTGGGTTTCAACTTCAGGACCTCTGGCCATGGTAGAAGGTGGGGGTAAATGGAAGGGCAGACCAGTTCTCCTCAGTCCACAGCAACTACCGTACCAAAACATGGTCAATAAATGTGGAATTTTACCTTGAATATGACCTGAAGTTGGAAGTGGATGTCTCAACTTGGCAAAACTTGAAGCCACCACATCTGCCAACACAAGGAACCCTGACCGTGATGGGACTCTGGTCATAGACTATGCTAGCTGCTGCCCCATGAGTGGGATCTCCCTATGACTAGCTACTTGAGCCGGGTGGCACAGCCTCTTCCTTGAGATGTCCAGGATGCCAGGGCCATTTCCACAAAGGTGGTGAGCCATGCTTATCTCTGGCCAGGCTTTTCCCTGGGCTAGTGGCTGGGTGTGTTGGGGGTCAAAGGGGGTGGGTCATTGTCACATTGTTTCCCGGCTTAGCCCCTCCCCTATCTCTCCCTCACCCCCATCTCATAAACTTCTTAGCAAACTCAAAATTCAGGTTATGCTCAAACTATTTCCTAACATATCCATTTGGATGGAACAAAGTCAGATTTTTTAAGAGAACTGATTAATGGCATTTGATGTGCCAGATTTTTGTGCTTTGCTAGGGCACAAGATTAATAGGTCAAAACAGGCTAGGAGGGACTAGGCTAGGGAAGTGGGAGAACTCTTGGAATTATTGGAGGTCTGTATGGGTCCAAGTCAGTGAGGTTAGGCCATCAAGAATCAACAAAGTACTATGGACATAAGCAAGAATGGAATATGAAGTCTGAAATGTCAGAAGATCAGAAGGAGCAGGTAGGTTGTAGATGAGCCAAGTTCAGAGTCTGGGAATGTCAGTGAAGGTAGAAGGCAACCAAAAGGCCAATAAGAGTGACTTTTGACCTCTGATACTATGAAAGAGACTCTTGGTTCTCCTTCTTGAATTTATGCTTTTTTTATATGAGTGAGCAAAGGTTTTCAGGCAAATGTTATAACTGTTATGAATGTACTATAAATTCTGATTATAACAGGACTATAGGCAAATAGTCCTTCTAGACTTTTTTCACAGTACCTATGCTTTTGCCAGAGGGGGTCTTCACCCTACTTTGGAACCCAATAGAAACAGACTAGGTATGATGGAAGATTTATCTATTTTCAGGGTCATAAACATGATGCACTTGTTTCCCAAATCATAGAGTTATAGGACCATAATTTGGGAACTAGAAGGGAAATTTTTAAATTCAATCCTCTGATTTTTACAGATGAGGAAAAAATCCCTAAGGAACTGAAGTGACTTGTCTAAAATCACATAGCAAGTTGCAGGATTTAGAAGATGACTCCAAATCTTATTCTTAATCCAGTATTTGGCAGCCCTCTGAATCAGTCAGACAATTCAAGAGACCCTGGATTCTCTTGGAATCTAGGGTTCTCTGGACTTGATCTTTCTCTTCTTGAATTATCAGTTGGGGGGGATAGTGAGGGGGGAGTCATGAGGAATAGTGAATTGTCAAAGAATAGCATAGTCTTTTTCCTTGGGGAATTAGGGAGAGAGTATGGAAGATGGGGTGAATTTTAAGAGAGTCAGGAAAGAGTAAACTTGAATGTGATAAAGGAAATCTATTAAAGGGTGGTGGATAATGATGATGATATCTATCATTTATATAGTGATTCAAAATTTGTAGATTGGCTTAATATAATCTCATTTTATCCTCACAACAACCAAACCTAGGAGGTAGTGGCTACTATTGTCCCCATTTTATAAATAAAGAAACAAAAGCAGAGAGTGGTTAAGTGACTGACTTGGGTCCACACAATGTATCTAAGGCTGGATTTGATTTTTTTTTGTCTACAATTTTTTTATTGTTGACCAACCTTTGCCCAGAGAGCACCCAACCTGATGATACTTGACAGGATGCCAGATCCTGTCACTCAGGGGAAAAAAGACCCTTTTGTGGTGGCAGTCTGTTTGGCCCTTCTAATTTTGTTTGGCTTTCTTGAAGGCTTGGGTTAAGGTGGCATAGATGTGACAGATAGTTACCCCAAGTGGTGGTTGTTGAATCTAGAAGGAATTTGGAGTGAGAAGATTGAAATTTCTTTTTCTGGTTCTGCCAATAACTTAGTTTGTTGGGTAAGTCACTCTCCCTGTGGATCTCTGTTTACTCATGTACAAGATGAGACAGGTTGGACAAAATGTTATCTGAAGTTCCTCTGGCTTTAAATTCTCTCCCAATGAAATAAACCCAGGATATAATGCATAAAACTTGCTGCTTTCTCTGAAACTGAAGGGAATTAGAGATTCTTTTGTATATCTTTTCTTTGACAGAAAAAAACCACCTTCCTTAGGAGCATAGAATTTCAGATTTGGAAGAAACCTCAGTAGTCATCTTGTACAAACCTCTACTCAGAGCATGAAACTCCTTTCTAAGTGGTCATCTGGGCTCTGGGAAGACTTTTAGTAACAGGGAGCTTCTTCTTCTTCCCCTATTGATATGTCTCATTGTTCCATGACCTTAGCTGACCTCTGTCACAGAATTGGAAGGAAAGGTATATGTTCCAATGGATCTTTTGGTCTTAGTGAGCAAAGGGCTTTCCTGAATATGTTATAAGTGGCTTGGGAAAGGTAAGGTACTGGTAGTGAATGGCTATACCAGGGTCTGAGCACTGTTTCTTCCAAGGAGTTCTCAAGAAATCTCCCTCTACTTCTGCAAAGAAGGCAAGAGGTAGCATGCAATTCTGCCATAAAGCAGGTAATCACCAGCTTTCTCCTAGTGTCTTCAATCCCCTGGGATATTCTTTTTGTTTTGGCATGATAGTTTCTGGAGGGATAGTACTAAAATGGGACTATGGATAGCTCTTCCTTTTGTACTTAGGAGAATCTAGTACAAACAAAGGGGAGAGATTAAGCTGACCTAATCATAAAAACCAAAGAACAAGAATTTGATTTGCTCTTTTTATGAGCTGTTTTTCCAAGAACATTCCCATATCATCTTTGTTTCTTAAAGCTATTTTTATAAGGTCTTCATTGAATACTAATTGTCCAAATTTATTTTCTTTGTTTCTCCTGTTGAAGACAAGCAATAAAAATGAGTTTAGTTTTCCAATTTGAATGATCATTAATTTCATGGCCTTCCTCAATTATTAGGAAGGCATGTTTTCTCTAGTCATTTCTTCTAGATACATTTTGAAAGTCCTCCTAAGTCTCTTTAATCTCTTGACTTTCCAACCAATAACTTTCCTTACAAGCCTTAAATGAGGCATTATAATTTGGTTTTATTCACTTTCTCCTTTCCAAACTGTATTTCTCTTTTTTTTCCTGTCCTTTCAAACTCTTTGGTCTGTGCAACCCAAAAGAGCCTCAAAATCTGCTTGTCCTTAATTTATTCAGATGAACACACTGTAAACTTGGACAGAAATTGTTATCATCTTTATTTTTATGCTCTCCTCTCCCACATTCCTGCTTCCTAGGACACACCTTAGCAATTATACAAAATAGGTGATTTTCTGTTGTTGATTATTCTTATCTGTAAAATAGGGGGGAAATAACCTATGGTACCTGGCTCAATGGGTCAAATGAGATAATATAGAGAACATTTTATAGGACTCAAGCTGCCAGGTAGAAGATCTGAATTCAATTCCTTCCTCAAGCACTTATTAGCTATATGACCCCTAGGTAAGCCACCTAACTAACCTCTGTGTCCCTCAACTTCCTTATCTAAAAAAATAAGGGAGGTAGATTTTTTAGCCTCCCAGGTTTCCTTAAACTCTAAATCCACAATCCTATATAAATGTGCTGTTGTTACCAATAATTAAAATTTTTGCAACTTGTTGACTGGCTCAATTATCCTAAAATTAATCATACAACTGAACTCCATTCTATTGGAAAGCCCAAAAAGTCTTAGTGCCATATTAAACTAAAAATTCTACTAAGATTTTTGGGATACCTTATATATGCCATAAATGGCCTCTGACAATTTGGTAATTTCAATCCTTTTCTTTTATTTGTGTTGTGCCTGCTTGAATTGGTTTTGCATGAAAATTGTTCAAGTAGCACAAATATTACCATTGGCCCTCTGATCCCCAAATCCAATAAGTCCAGGAAATGCCACCTTCACCATTTGCAGAAGCACTAGCAATAGGACCTTGCATAAAGTAGGTGCTTACTCACTGTTTGGGGGGTTTGCTATTATTTTTCTTTCCTTCCATATGCCCATCACTGTGTTTATCAATGTGGCATATGTGTGGAGGGAAGTTCATCCCTTCCCCATCCTGGGTTGCTGACCTGGTCCTTCAACATTCTTCTCATGCCAGAGTTTGTGTATGTGAACATCATTTATATCCTGAACATCAATAAAAGAAAGGGGGCAAGGCCCACTTGGGCTTTTGGGGGCCTTTTGGATGGTCTCTGGCAGGGAGAGACAGGTAAAGGGTGAGAGAAAGATGCTTGCAAGCTAGGAGACACGTGGTCTGAGAACTTAGAATAACAAAGAGATTTAACTCTGTGCTTATCTACCTTTTCTATTAATAAACTTTATGAAAAATAATAACTGGTAGATATATTAAATTTAATTATAATAAGTATAGTGAGAAATGAAATTAAATTCAACAAACATTTATTAAATGTCTACAATGTACCAGGCATTGAATTACACATTCAGGATATGAAGATGAAAAGTTGACATAGTTTCTGACCTCAGGGAGCTTAAAACCTAATAGAGGGAAGATAAGACGCATAAGTATGGCATAAGGTAGAATGTGATAAGGGCAAATGAGAGCTCCAGACAAAATGGTCTGAGAAAATATGAGGAGAATTTGCTTTCATCTGGAGGGATCATAAAGGCAAGGATTTTAACAGGCAGGGATATGGAGGCACAAATTTTGTCAGCAGAGGGCAACAGCCGACAATCTAAATTGATTAGAATGTAGGAGGCAGTAAGAAAGAAGTAGGAAATAAAGAGATAGGAGCAAGCAGGTAAATATACACTTATATTAAATGAAACATAAAAGAAAATGTGACAAGATATGGAGACTTATTACATATAGGGATTCATAGACTGATTGTTTGGCTATACATCAACATTGGTTTGAGATAAAAACAGTAACTAGACATTTGCTTGTTGGTAGTTTGTTAATCCCTGTGGCTTTCCTTTATTTCCATTTTATACATTTGTTATTTTAAAATTTCATACATTTATTCCTTACTTTGTGTATTTGATATCTAGTTGCCTTAAATGCTAGTAGGATAAAGAATTCATATTATACCTTATAAGTGTGACTATTAAGGGGATGGTGTGGTCATCAGAGTTGATCAGTAACTTCTATATACACCTTATTCTACTATTGATTTATTTCCCAGTACAACTGCCTCTTCTCTGTCGTGGGAAGTAGTATGAAAGGATTTAGAATTCTCTTTATTTTTTTGTTAGTTCTGGGTCTCCAGACAGATATACAACTTTTACTAAAAACATTCACTATTAAATGCATCTCTCTCTCTCTTCTCTAGGGATAGTTCCCTTTCATTGCTTCTTTCCAACTATATTCCCAATAACTACACTCCATCCAGAAAACACCAGTGGTCAATTTTATTTATAAAGACAAACTTTTTTCTTTCTTTTTTTAAAAGATAAACAGGCTTTTACTATGCTCAGAGAAGAACCCCTAAAATAGAACTCTATGGGAAAAAGGAGATAACAGGATTACCATGGCAAGGTCATATTACCTGGTGGGTTTCACAACTTATCATCTGTCCTAAAATGCCCCATTCTGTGAGACAGGCAGGTGGGGAAATGCATTAAAGGCCAGACTGAGATTCGGGATGTCAAAATCTGGCCAGAGATACTTATTATGTGACCCTAGACAAGTCACTTTACCTCTGTTTGAATTAATTTCCTGATCTGTAAGCCAGGGATTAGATCTACCCCTAACAGTTGTTGTGAGAATGAGATAAATTTTTTAATATCCTATACAAACTTTAAAGCATTATATAGATGCTAGCCTTTATGCTTTCTTTGGAACAGTTACCTCTGACTGTGCTTCTATTCTCCCAACCCCACATGATTTCTTATAGTTTCCCATGGTCTATTCCTTTGTTGGTCACAATGAGTCATTTCACACTCATTGTGGCACCAATAGGGTTTTTTTTGGCAAAGATAATGCAATGGTTTACTATTCCCTTCTCCAGCTCATTTCACAGATGGGGCAAATAAAGTTAAGTGACTTCTCCAGGGTTACATAGCTAGTAAATACTTGAGGCTGGATTTGATCTCAGGAAGATGATAAGTCTCCCTGTCTCTAGAGCTAGCATTCTCTCCACTATGCCCACTGCTTAGCTACCCATGTTCTATGGGTCTATAATTTGATCTGTCTAGAGCCAGGGTCCTTTTCACGTCTAGCTCCTGACTGAGTGAACAGAGTTTTAAAGGTCACCAGAGTTTGGCTATCATTCATTATTCTATCTCCTTGTTTCCTTTCTAATTCCTTCAAGGGAATAATTAAAGAGATCACTTGGTCTGGCAGGACCTTTGTTGTTAGTTTAACAACTTCATTGTCAGCCCCTTTTCTGTAATTAGTTCTGAGGCTTTCAGTGACCAATCTCTTATGCTTCCAATTGGAAATAATATGTCATGTTTTCTTCTCCTGAGTAACTTCAGGATAATTGAAAGAGGTGAAATGATAACCAGATACACAAAGCACTATATGATTCACACCAATAGAGTGGTGTAGACAAATGCTAAAGGCGTTCAAAGGAAAAAAAAGTCACCATATGCTAGTGTCAACAGAAGACCATGTTGAGGAAGCAGAATAGAAGGAGAACATTAAAGCATGGGTAGAATATCTGTTAAAAACTCTGGACGCTCTTTTGTTGACATGAGAACTCAGTGGTCAGTGAATCCCAGACTTACTGGACTCTCAACTCTCTTACACTGAAGTTATTTGATTTGTAAACTGATCTATGGCCATATTGTATTTGTCCCGGCAAAAGGAATATTTTAAGTACTTAAACTAGGAATAACACAAGACTTAATGCAGTTAGAATTGAGGATCCTTGCCCAGTGATAGGGTATGGATGAGGGTAGATAAGGTGAAGATTAAGGAAGATCAATGATGGCTCCAAGGTTTTGAGCCTGATTGACTAGGAAGATGGTGGTGCTATTTTCCTACTCATATATAGAAAAGTTTATAGGAGGAATACATTTGGGGGGAAAGATGAGTTCATTTTTACTCAGTCTGAAGTAGCAGTAGGACATGTAAATGAAGATATTCAAAAGGCCTTTGGAAATTTAATAGTAGGGCTGAGGGGACATGTTGAGGCTGGATCCATAGGTATGGGAGTCTATTAAAATAATAATAAAATTGATCATTGATATTTTAGGAGATAAATTCAATAAAGATCATAGAGATACAAGAATGGAAGACTGAGATACAACCTTAATGAATACCCATTGGTTTACTAAATGGAAGAGGATAAGGGGAGCCAGAGAAATAGATTTTAAAAAATGTTCGGAGAGATATGACATGTCAGAGTATTATGTCAGAAAAAGTCAAGAGAGTATATAATGCTAAGGAAGAAAGTGTGATCAGCAGTGAAAAATGCTTCAAAGAAGCCTGTGAGGGTGAACCTTAAAAGACAGTATTGGATTCATTCATCAAGACGGTGTTAGTTACTTTGGAGAGAGCTATTTCAGAAGAGTGATGGGAGTGGATGTCTGATTGAAAAGGGCTGATGAGTGAGTGTGTGGATGGAAAGTGCAGATGACAAGTATAGACCACTTTTTCTCAAAGTTTGACAGTGAAGAGGAAAATTAGAGCTATTATATGAGGAAGTAGCAAAATCAAGGGGAAGTTTAGTGTTATCTTAAAGATATTGGAGTAATGAATGCAAATGAAAGAAAAGACTCCATTAGGGATGAAGAAAACCTTAAATAAAATAAAGGGGAAAAAAGAGTTTACCAAGATAACTGAGGTGAAATCAAAATCATTCAAATTGAGATTAGCAAGGAGGCCAATCACCTCATCCTCTGACACTAAAGGCAATAAGGAGAGTATGGAATGAAGTCAAGAGTGGTTTCAAGGTTCAGAAGAGGGGAGTGTAGAGTGTTCATGTCAGATGGTCCAAATCTTCTCTATAAAATAAGAGATAAAGTCATCAGAATAAGAAAGAGGAAGTTGGGAGGAAATTAGAGAAAATGCTTTAGAATAGCAATGGGGAAGTGTTAGGGAATTCATCAAGGCTCCATAGAAGGATTGTTGTGTATCAGTGACAATTTAGTTACCTAACTAAATCCAGCCTATATGAGTATGTTTAGAATGCTTGACTGATGCATTTGACCCCTTGTGGGCTTCAGAGAATGCAGAGCTATAATGATTTGAATGCATTCCCAGTCCTAGATCAACAGCTAGGCTTGGACAGTCTTCAATTATACTGGCAAAAAGGTCAGATGTGTGGATGGGGATCTTATCCCCTCTCCCTCCTGGAGGGACAGCCCAGTTCCTCAACATTCCCCACATATCAGAGTTTGCTTCAGTGAACATCCAAACATCAGTAAAAGAAAGTAGGTGGGGGCATACCTGGGCTTTTTGTTCTGATGGCTGGAGAGTCAGGTAATGGGGAGAGGAAGATATTTGGAGGACAGGCACAGGCGTTTTGAGATCTTAGAGTAAGGCAGCGAGATTTAACTTTATACTGATCTACCCTTTCTATTAATAAACTTTATGAAAAATATTAACTAGTAGATATATTACTTTTCATTATAACAGTTAGTGAACCACATTGGTTTTTTAGGACCTTTAATTTTCTTCTGAGACTTAAAAGTGCTTAGGATAGCGTAAAGGGGTTTTTAGAGCAGCAGCTCATCTGATTTGATCACCTTGGCTGCCACACCGAAGCTGCAGTTTTTCTTTTTGAGTTTGCCACCCCAGATTGTATTGCATCAATGAGATCTCATTCTCCCCCATATGGGTCTCCCCCCTCCATTCCTTTAGATTAGATGGGGGGGGTAGGGAATGGAGCACAAGTCTTTTTGCACAAATGGGGCCTGAACCTCTCTGCACAGAATGAAGGGGGTTTTTAGGACCCAACAGGAACTCCTGCTCTTCTACTCCACAGCACTGATAAGGTGGTGAAACTGATGCAAGGTCCTAGTGCTGCTTCCCTAAGTCCAGTGCAGCACAGGAGAGAGGAATCCATTGCACAGATCCTGTGGGTCCTTCCAGGCTGAGGGGTGATTAGCGTTAGGAGCTCCCTGCCCCTGAGACCCAGTGCCCCCAACTTTGAAAAATCATAGTGTTTCCCACCCCCCACCCCACCCCTCTCCACCCTCTGTCTCTTTTAACTTATATATGGGTGGGGTGGTAGAGACTGAGGAAGAAGCCTTTTGCGAAGACAGGACCCATCACTGACTTCCCTTGGCACACGAAACCAGCAGAATGCTAACTCCGGCTCCTGGCTGCCACTGTGCTCCATACAACCCAGGAGGGAGAGGAACCCCTTAAACTAAATCCTGAGTGTACTCTGTAAGTAATAAATTGGCAAGTTGTAAAAATAAAATATTTAGATGGAAAAACTCTTCAATATAGATTCAAAACTGTTTGGATACTTTTGATAGTGCAAGGACACTTAAGAAGCTCTTATTATAAAAATAAAATAATTTAGTGAAATATATAAGGATAAAGAAAGATTTCTAATTCTAAGGTATTCTAAATCCACCTGAATAAACTCCCTGGTTCTGCAAGGAACTGCTTTCCCTGTTTCACAGGCTACATTACTCCTCCCTGATTTTACTAACCCAAATTTATACTATCTAAATAAAACTAATGCTATTATCCTTATAAATTTTAACTTTGCCTTCAAATTATAAATAGCAAGGGCTAGCTGGTTGAGTCTCAACAAGAATAAAATTAGGACTCTGAGTCTGAATTGGAGTCCCAACCAAAGACCAGGTTTTTCTTTGGTCTTCTCAGAGTTTAATCAATCTATATAACGCAAAATAAATAGACAATAGTGTTTCCCAAATTGAGAAAGGAAAACACTAAGCTCCTTCAGATCTTTCCCTCAGACAGAGAGAGAGGCAGAGATGTTACCTCTGAGAGAGAGTCTCTGAGAGTGTGTCTCTGCCAACTGCCAGAGATCAACTCCCAACTGCCACAGAGAGTAATTGAAACAGAAAAAGGTTATAACTCTCAGCAATTGAAATTAACACACTCTTTCAGCTCTACTTCAAACTCCAATTTTTTTCTCAAGCCAGCCACTTTACTTCGTATCTCTAAACTAATAAAACAATACTTATTTTCTAATATCACCCTTATAGTTTACCCGCTTCGAGCATATGAAGAGATAAAAATCTCTCCCGTATGCTCACTAATCTATGTAATTCTAAAGCTATACTTCACCTTATTATTATTATATTTCCTAAAAATAGTCTTAATCTTACATTTATCTTATCATATTCTTATTTTTATTTTAAACATTATTTTATTTGGTCATTTCCAAACATTATTCACTGGAAACAAAGATCATTTTCTTTTCCTCCACGCTCCCCCCGACCACCACCTTTCCCTCTCTCATAGCCGAGGCACGATTCCACTGGTTATCACACACGTTCTTGACTCGAACCCATTTCCCTGTTGTTGGTATTTGCATTAGAGTGTTCATTTAGAGTCTCTCCTCAGTCATATCCCCTCAACCCCTGTAGTCAAGCAGTTGCTTTTCATCAGTGTTTTTACTCCCACAGTTTATCCTCTGCTTGTGGATAATATTTTTTAGATCCCTGCAGATTGTTCAGGGACATTGCATTGCCACTAATGGAGAAGTCCATTACTTCAATTGTACCACAATGTATCAGTCTCTGTGTACCGTGTTTTCCTGGTTCTGCTCCTTTTGCTCTGCATCACTTCCTGGAGGTTGTTCCAGTCTCCATGGAATTCCTCTACTTTATTATTCCTTTTAGTACAATAGTATTCCATCACCAACATACACCACAATTTGTTCAGCCATTCCCCAATTGATGGGCATCCCCTCATTTTCCAATTTTTGGCCACCACAAAGAGTGAAGCTATGAATATTCTTGTACAAGTCTTTTTCCTTAATATCTCTTTGGGGTACAAACCCAGCAGTGCTATAGCTGGATCAAAGGGCAGACAGTTTTTTATCACCCTTTGGGCATAGTTCCAAATTGCCCTCAAGAATGGCTGGATCAATTCACAATTCCACCAGCAATGAATTAGTGTCCCCACTTTGCCACATCCCTTACAGCATTCATTACTTTCCATAGCTGCCATGTTAGCCAATCTGCTAGGTGTGAGGTGATACCTCAGAGTTGTTTTGATTTGCATCTCTCTGATTATAAGAGATATAGAGTACTTTTTCATGTGCTTATTAATAATTTTGATTTCTTTGGCTGAGAACTGCCTGTTCATGTCCCTTGCCCATTTATCAATTGGAGAATGGCTTGATTTTTTGTACAATTGATTTAGTTCTTTGTAAATTTGAGTAATTAAACATTTGTCAGAGGTTTTTATGAAGATTGTTTCCCAATTTGTTGCTGCCCTTCTGATTTTAGTTACATTGGTTTTGTTTGTACAAAAACTTTTTAATTTGATGTATTGCAGATTATTTATTTTGCATTTTGTAACTCTTTCTAAGTCTTGCTTGGTTTTGAAGTCTTACCCTTCCCAAAGGTCTGACATGTATGTTATTCTGTGTTCGCCTAATTTTCTTATAGTTTCCTTCTTTATGTTCAAGTCATTCACCCATTTTGAATTGATCTTGGTGTAGGGTGTGAGGTGTTGATCTAAACCTAATCTCTCCCACACTGTCTTCCAGTTTTCCCAGCAGTTTTTATCGAACAGTGGATTTTGGTCCCAATAGCTGGGATCTTTGGGTTTGTCATATACTGTCTTGCTGAGGTCGCTTGCCCCTAGTCTATTCCACTGATCCTCCTTTCTGTCTCTTAGCCAGTACCAGATTGTTTTGATGACTGCTGCTTTATAATATAGTCTGAGATCTGGGACTGCAAGGCCCCCTTCCTTTGTATTTTTTTTTCATTATTTCCCTGGATATCCTTGATCTTTTGTTCTTCCAAATGAACTTTGTTATGGTTTTTTCTAAATCAGTAAAAAATATTTTTGGAAGTTCCATGGGTATGGCACTAAATAGATAGATGAGTTTGGGTAGGATGGTCATTTTTATTATATTGGCTCGTCCTACCCATGAGCAGTTAATGTTCTTCCAATTGTTAAAGTCTAGTTTTAGTTGTGTGGAGAGTGTTTTGTAGTTGTGTTCATATAGTTCCTGTGTTTGTCTCGAGAGATAGATTCCTAAGTATTTTATTTTGTCTAAGGTAATTTTGAATGGGATTTCTCTTTCTAGTTCTTGCTGCTGAGCTGTGTTGGAATTATATAGAAATGCTGATGACTTATGTGGGTTTATTTTGTATCCTGCAACTTTGCTAAAGTTGTTGATTATTTCGATTAGCTTTTTGGTTGAATCTCTAGGATTCTTTAAGTAGACCATCATGTCATCTGCAAAGAGAGATAATTTGGTCTCCTCCTTGCCTATTTTAATGCGTTCAATTTCTTTTTCTTCTCTAATTGCTACTGCTAGTGTTTCTAATACAATGTCAAATAATAGAGGTGATAATGGGCATCCTTGTTTCACTCCTGATCTTAATGGGAATGGATTTAGTTTATCCCCATTGCAGATGATATTAGCTGATGGTTTTAGATATATACTGTTTATTTAATTTTTAGGAATGACCCTTCTATTACTATGCTTTCTAGTCTTTTTAATAGGAATGGGTGTTGTATTTTATCAAAGGCTTTTTCTGCATCTATTGAGATAATCATGTGGTTCTTGTTGGTTTGCTTGTTGATGTGGTCAATTATGTGGATAGTTTTCCTAATATTGAACCAGCCCTGCATCCCTGGTATAAATCCTACTTGATCATGGTGGATGACCCTTCTGATCACTTGCTGGAGTCTTTTTGCTAGTATCCTATTTAAGATTTTTGCATCTATATTCATTAGGGAGATTGGTCAATAATTTTCTTTCTCTGTTTTTAGCCTGCCTGGCTTTGGAATTAGTACCATGTTTGTGTCATAAAAGGAGTTTGGTAGAACTCCCTCTTTGCTTATTATGTCAAGTAGTTTGTATAGTATTGGAGTTAGCTGTTCTTTGAATGTTTGCTAGAATTCACTGGTGAATCCGTCAGGCCCTGGGGATTTTTTCTTAGGAAGTTCTTTGATGGCCTGTTGGATTTCTTTTTCTGATATGGGATTATTTAAGAAATTTATTTCTTCTTCTTTTAGTCTAGGCAATTTATATTTTTGTAAATATTCGTCCATATCACCTAGGTTGGTATATTTATTGCCATATAGTTGGGCAAAGTAGTTTTTAATGATTGTCTTAATTTCCTCTTCATTGGAGGTGAGATCCCCTTTTTCATCCTTGATGCTGTTAATTTGCCTTTCTTCTTTCCTTTTTTTAATTAGATTGACCAGTACTTTGTCTATTTTGTCTATTTTTTCAAAGTACCAGCTTCTAGTCTTGTTTATTTTTTTATTTATTTTTTTTAAAACCCTTACCTTCCATCTTGGAGTCAATACTGTGTATTGGCTCCAAGGCAGAAGAGTGGTAAGGGCTAGGCAATGGGGGTTAAGTGACTTGCCCAAGGTCACACAGCTAGGAAGTGGCTGAGGCCAGATTTGAACCTAGGACCTCCCGTCTCTAGGACTGGCTCTTAATCCACTGAGCTACCCAGCTGCCCCCTCTAGTCTTGTTTATTAGCTCAATAGTTCTGTCACTTTTGATTTTATTAATTTCTCCCTTAATTTTTAGGATCTCTAGTTTGGTTTTCTTCTGGGGGGTTTTAATTTGTTTGTTCTCAAGTTTTTTGATTTGCATTTCCAATTCCTTGATCTCTGTCCTCCCTAATTTGTTAATATATGCACTCAGGGATATGAATTTTCCTCTAAGTACTGCCTTGGCTGCATCCCATAAGGTTTGAAAGGATGTCTCACCGTTATCATTTTCCTCAATGAAATTATTAATTGTTTCTATGATTTCTTCTCTAACTAACTGATTTTGGAGTATCATATTATTTAATTTCCAATTAATTTTTGATTTGGCTCTCCATGTACCCTTACCGATCAATATTTTTATTGCCTTGTGATCTGAAAAGGCTGCATTTGTTATTTCTGCTTTTCTGCATTTGAGTGCCATGTTTCTGTGACCTAGTGTATGATCTATTTTTGTGAATGTGCCATGTGGTGCTGAAAAGAAGGTGTGTTCCTTTTTGTCCCTATTTATTTTTCTCCATATGTCCATTAACTCTAATTTTTCTAAGATTTCATTCACTTCTTTTACCTCTTTCCTGTTTGTTTTTTGGTTTGATTTATCTAAATTTGATAGTGGTTGGTTCAAGTCTCCCACTAATATGATTTTACTGTCTATTTCCTCCTTCAATTCTCCTAGTTTCTCTATTAAAAATTTGGATGCTATACCATTTGGTGCATACATGTTGATTAGTGATATTTCCTCATTGTCTATACTCCCTTTTAACAGAATATATTTACCTTCCCTATCCCTTTTGATCAGGTCGATTTGTTCTTTGGCTTTGTCAGATATCATGATTGCAATTCCTGCCTTCTTTCTATCAGTTGAGGCCCTAAAGGTCTTACTCCAACCTTTAATTCTAACCTTGTGAGTGTTAACCCGCCTCATATGTGTTTCTTGAAGACAACAAATGGTAGGGTTTTGGGTTCTAATCCAATCTGCTATTTGTCTACATTTTATGGGTGAGTTCATCCCATTCATGTTCAAAGTTATGATTGTCATTTACAGATTCACTGGCATTTTGATATCTTCCCCTAGTTCTGACCTTTCTTCTTTAGCTTTCTCCTTTTGAACCAGTGATTTACTTTAGGTCAGTCCCCCTAGTCCCCTCCCTTGAGATGCTTCCCTTTCTAGCCCCTCCCTTTTTATGCTCCCTTCCCCTCCCCGCTCTCCTTCCCTCCCTTTTTATACTCCCTCTCCCCTCCCCCACCTTAATTTTCCTTTCTTTCTTGCCCTGTTGGATAAGATAGAATTCAGGATCCCACTGGATCTAGATGTTCTTCCCTCTCAAATTTGATTTCACTGAGAGTAAGGTTTAAGTAATTCCACTTCACGCTCTCTTCCTCTCCTTCTCATATGAGAGTTCTTCCCCTCCCCTTCCCATGTGTATCTTTATATGGGAAAGATTATTCTATTAAGTCCCCCTCTATTTCTTTAAGTAAATCTTAGTGTTATCAACGGTTCCCCCCTCCCTTTTCCTTTCTTTGCCCCCACTTTCCTCAAATCTTCTTAATGCCCCAATATTTCCGTATTCATGTTTCTTCTAACTACTCTTATGATGCATTCAATTTTTGAGAGTTACACAAAACATTTTCCCCACATATTAATATATATAATTTGATGTAAATGTAATCCTTATAGAAGAGAGTTTGACTTAAAGAAGAAGATAAGATTTATCTCCTTTTCCCTTTCTTTCATATTTACCTTTTCTTGTTTCTCTTGCTTTCTGTGCTTGGATATCAAATTTTCCACTAAGTTCTGGTATTTTCTTAGCAAATGCTTGGAAATCTTCTATTTTGTTGAATGACCATACTTTCCCCTGGAAGTATATAGTCAGTTTTGCTGGGTAGTTGATTCTTGGTTGGAGACCCAGCTCTCTTGCCTTTCTAAATATCGTGTTCCATTCTTTGCGGTCTCTTAGTGTGTTAGCCGCTAAGTCATGTGTGATCCTTATGGGAGCCCTCCTATATCTGAAGCTCCTCTTCTTGGCTTCTTGTAGGATTTCTCCTTTTCTTGGAAGCTCTTGAATTTGGCAATTACATTCCTAGGGGTTGTCTTTTGGGGATTTAGTATAGAGGGTGTTCTATGAACCCTTTCTATTTCTATTTTGCCCCCTTGCTCCAGAACGTGTGGGCAATTTTCTTTTATAATCTCCTGTAGAATAACATCAAGTTTATTGTTTATCTCTGGTTTTTCTGGGAGACCGATAATTCTGAGGTTGTCTCTTCTTCCTCTGTTTTCCAAGTCTGTGACCTTTTCAGTGAGATATTTTATGTTTTCTTCTAATTCATGAATTTTTTGGCTTTGCTTTATTGATTCTTGCTGTTTTATGATCTCACTTGCTTCAAGTTGCTTAATTCTGGTCGTTAGGGACTGGTTTTGCTTTTCAGCTTTGTCTGCCCTTCTATTGGATGCTTCCAGCTCTTTTTCCAATTGAGCAGTCTTATCTGTCAGGCTGCTGATCTCTTTCTCCCATTTTTCGTTCCAGGTTTCCATCTTTTGGGTAAATTCCAGTTTGAGATCTTCCAGAGCTTGTTGATAGTTTCCATTTTGGGAGGCATGTTCTGATTTTTTTTTTTGGATTTCATCCTCATTCTCTTCTTTTCCTTGGGTACTTCCACCATAAAAGTTTTCAATAGTCACCTTTTCCCCTTTTTTCCTGGAGGCTTGATTTTGGGCCATGTGAGCCATCCCTTTGGTGGTTTTATTCCCCTTTCCTTTTTGGTCTGGGGTCTGGGTGATATGGGCGGGTTTTCTGTGAATTTAGGTTGCCTCAGACTATTTCTTCCCAGCCTCCAAGGTTTCTTAGAGTGCTGGGCCCCTGATCAGAGCCAAACTGCCCAGGTGTTCAGCTCCGCCCAGATAATCAGCGCGTGGTCCGCCCCTGGTGTTTAGCTCCACCCAGATGCTCACAGCAACCGCCCCGAGTATGGCTCCCTGGGCCCCCTGTGCTCAGCGCAGGATTCTCCCATGAAACCGCCCTGAGATGTTTTTTCCTGGCAGTCCCCAGATCCCAAGGACCCTGGAATGCCCCCCCAGACAGAGATGTTCCCCACTCCCTTGCTGTCCCAGTGAGCACTCCGGTAGCTCACTCTGGTTTGTTGGGGGTGGGGGGGAGGTGTGACTCAGTTCATGTTTCTGTGCAAGCTTTTCCTCCTTATTATAGTGTGGAAATGTTCAAACCCCATGTACCTTTGCCTCTGTGGGGTACTGGGGAGTACTGGGGAGTCCTTCTGTTCCTCCAATGGTGATTTTTATGCTCCTTTGATGTAGTCTATTTCGTTTGGTGCCGGGGAGAGGAAGCATGTAGCGTCTAGATTGCAGCCATGATTACCCATAAGTCTCTTATCATATTCTTATTGCTACACTTTATTCTAACCTGTACTAGGGATATAAATGAAAGAAAAGAAAGTTTTAATGAAAACATTTGAACAAATGAAAGTGCAAAATATACAATTACAGAAATTCAAAATGCAAAATACAAAATGCAAACTTTTGAAACAATAAAATACAGTTACAAATTAACTTATGTTTTACAAAAAACTAAAGTCTATCTAAAATAATAACTATGCAAAACTCATGCAAACTTCATTTTACAAATCCTATTTGAATAATTCAAAAGAAACTTTTTACTATGCTAAGACCTTATCCTATCATTAATACAGAAAACCAAAACTAACTACATTAAAACTCAAAATCAAATTACTATACTAGTGAAATAAAAACTTTGTAATAATTTAACTATATACACATCTATATAAATATGCAGATCTGTACAATTTCTACACCTATGTATATGTTATGTACAAATTGTTTACATGTTGCAGGAGGAAAATAAACTTCTCCCTTAAGATAGTTTAAGAAAACCTTAAAGATTTTCTTTAGAAAATCTTTTTAAAGTTATGTTCTTGATTTTATCTCAAAGGAACACATAAAGTCTTCCTGTGAGATAAGATCTTATGATTTTAATGTGTATCATTATTTTTATTTTCCTAAGGTGATTTATCTGTATTTATTTATTTCTATGGATACTCATCACTTGGTTATGATGTTGCAGAGTTTGTGAGAAAAGTGTCCTATATGTGCATGTTATTTTGTAGTGAATCCTTACCTAATCTTTAAAGACACCTCCTCTGCTACTGTCTTGTTTTTGTGTTGTTACTATGTAGTCTTTGTTTGCAATTATAGTGAAAGTGTGTAATGTTAGAATGATGCAAAAAAAAAAAACTTACACCTTATGTCCATAATCAGTCTGTGTTCCTCTTCTCTGTGTTGATTTTTTCTTCAATGTCTTTGTTACAGTTCAATTGTCCTTTCTGCTGTCATCTTCTATGTTGTCTTCTCCTTTGTCTTGATCTTGATCTTTGTCTCCATTTCATTCTTCTTCTTATATATTTTTTAC
Organism: Monodelphis domestica; assembly: GCF_027887165.1. NCBI lineage: Eukaryota > Metazoa > Chordata > Mammalia > Didelphimorphia > Didelphidae > Monodelphis > Monodelphis domestica. The sequence goes on from NC_077231.1 coordinate 178,736,821, forward strand.
TGCAGCCATGTTGTCTGATGTAATCTCTTCTTCTGCTGCTCCTGCTTTTTTCACATGTGAGCAATGCAGCCACATTTATTTCTCTAATACACAAATAGTTAACAGTGTTGTCAAAATAACATGGAATGGTCATACCCATAATGGTCCTGTTATGCTAGTTCTATTAACGTTTTTATTTAAACTAAATCTCCAGGTGTTATTGAATGGAGTGTATAATGTAACAAATCTCCTTGAGTTAAAATTCGCGTTTCTTGTAATTCTCTAACCCTGTTTTGTAACTCCGTGATGTATTCAGCAAGTGCAAGATCCCCTCCAAGCATAGATACATAAGCTATTTTAAAACTTTTTGCTGGCAACGGAGAATGTCCAAATAACATTTCATATAGTGAAATATGCACATATCATCTTGGTCTAGTGTGCTGATAGAATAGTGCTAGAGGCAAAATCTCTGGCCACTTCAAATGAGTTTCCATGTATACTTTCCCAACCATAGTCTTGATTTATCTGTTTATTCTCTCCACTTGCCCAGAACTTTGAGGGTGATAGGGACATGACATTTTGGTGTGATATTCAGATTCTCATAAACTTGTTTTAGAACCTAATCTATCTGCTCTTAGTGGTATACCATATCTTGGAATGATCTCTTTCAACAATATTTTGGTTACAAAGCTTGATGTGTTTTTACTAGACAGAAAAACTTCTGGTCATCTAGTTGATATAATCTATTAAAAATGCTCAAAATGATGTGTGAGCTATTGGACAACCACCAAAGCCTTTTGCTTAAATATGCTTTGGTTAAATTGTGCACACACAGTGCAAGCTGAGCAGATCTTATTTGCCACATTGCTAATTCCCAGAGCTAACCAAGTTCTTTTAACAGTATCAATTAATTCTTGTGTCCCAAAATGATCCTTTTTCTGTATTTCTTGGCAGATGTAAGAGTAAAATGCTTTTGGAAAAATTGGTTTTCCCACTGATACTATCCAAATCCCATTTTCTTTTCTAGCTCCAAAATTTTGCTCCCACTTTTTAAGCTCTTTGTCATTGTATGCTTTTTCTGAATTTGTGGTATCTATAACAGAGAAATTCATACTGCAAACTGGAGCATTTTGTGCAGCATATTGTGCAGCCATATCCACGTTATGATTTCCTCTGTCAACTAAGTCTTGTCCTAAAGAATGCCCTTTGCAGGGAATCACTGCCAACTCTTTTGGTTGTTGGAGAGATGACAGCAATTCTCGAATTATTTCTGCATAAGAGATTCTTTTCACCCTAGATGCTAAAAATCCTCTCTGAAACCAGAGAGAACTGACAGCATGGCAAATTCCAAATTAATATTTGGAATCAGTGTAAATATTTGCACGTTTGTCTCTTGCAAGCTTGCATGCATGTTTCAAAGTAATTAATTCTGCTCGCTGAGCACTTAGGTTCCTTGCTAGTGCAGCAAACTATAGGGTCTCAAATTCACTCCTTGGAGGCTGGAACCTTTAGAAGGGTCAAGGGAAAGGGAAGTCAGCCTTAACATTCACCATGAGATCACCTAAGGAAAGCAGTCTCAGGCCTCCATGCTCCAGCCCTCCAAGTCAAGAACCACCATAAAAAGCTGCCAAAGTCCCTCTCACAGGAAGTCACATGAAATATAAAGGCAGTTCTTTACATCACTTTCTGCGTCTCAAATGTACCAATGGTGGCTTAAGCTTGGCTTAGGACAGCCCAGGGAGTCAGTCAGTTGTTTCTGATTTGTCACTTTGCTAGCACATGCTGGTCATAGACCTTCCTCCCCGACACTTAATCCTCAAGTGGGGTGTATACATTCCTGGTTGCTAAAATTCTAAAGACTAAGAAGGGTGGAATAAATCTAAAATTCACAATACTGAAGAACATCTCATTGTAAAAAAAAAACCATATACAGCCTTCCTTATGTTCTTTTTTTTTTTGCCTTTGTGAATTGTCATGCAGAGACGATGGGTGACCTCCATCAAACTGGTTTCAACCTATATAAAAGTTTTGGAGAATTTAATTATCTAATCATCTCAATTGATTTTAATGGGTCTTTAGAATTCATTTTCAGATATCTGGGAGCATCCCTACCTCTGATCATTTTCATGCCTCTGAGTTGTTTGTAACAAGAGGTGAGGGTCCATCTGTAGCTGAAGTTAAATGCAATGACACTGTTGTATTTTCCCATCTCTGAATTTATTGAAAATGTAATGGATGAGACATCTGAAGTGATTTTCACATTTTAGTTTTCAGCTCCATGTGAAAATGGGTGGGGCATTTTGGAGATCATTCTCTTACTCTGTTACAGTCTCATACCAAGAGGAAGGGAGGTGTCCAAGTAGCCTAGTTACCCTGTGATATGCTATAATCTCCTCTGTGAGGTGGGAATGATTTTTCCTGTGAAGCCTAGTAGCTTCAAAATGGATTCATTATATTTGTAACTCTTCAACTTATTCTACCCTTCCACCAGGATAATCTAGATTCTTGGTGACATTTTTGGACCCATGAGATTTTCATCAACAATACAGAGGTTTTCTGGTTTCTCTCCTATGTGGGATTTTAAATGGTTGAGGTATTAAACTGTAGTGATTAAAATAGTGGACTATATAAATTGTGATAGATATAAGAGAGGGTGAGTAAATTTGACCACAGAAATATGTTTCACCACAGTGTCTTGGTTTTTAAATCAAATATAAGGTGGTCACCAGGGAAATATTCCCAATTATTCAAATACCCAAGTCAACTGGGTTTTATAGAGATTTTAATTAATACAAATGTGGAATTAAAGAAAAGAGAGAAAGAGAGAAAAAGGAAAAAAGTATGAAGGGCCTTAAGCCAACATGGCCTAGACCTGAGTCTTAAGAGAGAGAGATCAGTCAGTCAGTCTTTTAACACTCACCACAAGGTCTGCCTAAGCAAGGATTCTAGTGACACCAGGCCAGCATCATCTCAGCTGCTTTCACCAGCTCTCTCCTCCATCTGAATGTTTCAGAATCAGTCCTTCCTCAATCTGAATGTTTCAGAATGAGTCCTCCTCAATCTGAATGTTTCATAATCACCTCCAGCTCTTCTCTGAGCTGTTATTTTTAAGGGCAAAATCTCCTATGTCACTTCCCCTAAGTTCTTCCATCTACCAATCACTGTAGATGTTTTCCAAAAGACAGCCCATTTTGAATTCACAGCTGAGTAGATTAATCTCTTTAGTAAGTCAGAAAAAAAATGCTGCTGTGTCGACTAATTTCATTAAGAGAAAACCTCTGAGTAAGTTTTCACCTTTTAGGTCTAAGTAGTTTACAAGTTGCCCCACCTTTATAGGCACCTAGCATCCCATTGTATCAATTCCAAAAACAGGCATGGCTCAAAGAACTCCTTTCCTTTATAAGTATGGTTTTCAAGTACTTTCATTGTTTAGCAAGGAGTTTTCTGCCCTAAAGCAGTCTTAAGTACAGGTGGAATTGAGGTCCTCCCATAACAAGGAGTTTTCTCCCCTAAAGCAGTCTTAAGTAGGGGTGGAGTAGGGATATTCCCATAGCAAGGAGTTTTCACATTCAAGTAGAGGTCTCACTATCTGGTAGGGAATTATTTCAAATAGGGAATTGGAGGATTCCTCAATGTGGAGTAAAATTTTTAACATTCATAAGTCTGTGAAATTTTAAGGTTTACACGTATCAGATTTTGGAATGATGGTAAAAATTGACTTTGTTAAAAGTATCTCTTCCAAGGTTGAAAGATTGGCTAAATCTGTAGAACATTTGGCACATTCATGATTTCAAAGGTTTTTCAATGTCATACAGCAAGTGGCTATATAAATACTCATGTAATTCCTGATGATAGTGGCTTTGTTTGCTATTGTCAGTAAATAGGCTCTAATAACTTTGGGGATTTGGATACTTCTTATAATCTGTATAAGTTGTTGTACTACTATTTTTAAAAGGCTTTTACCTGGTGAAAAAATCATGTACTCTCACACTGTGGATCCTGGCCAAGTTAAGAGGGATATAAATCTCATTTTTGAGTGAGCAATCTTTGTGTTGTGCCCCTGCTTAGCTAACACATTGTCACATGGAATGTGCACTATGGAATTATGATTTTTTATTACTTTTTCTTTATATTTACAATAGAATATTTGATTTTTTTCCTTCTTATTTCCTATCCTTGGCAATACTTGAAGTACATGAAATTAGTATTAATTTCTTTTACTTGAAGGATAAAGTTTATAGTATAAGTTTACTGTATCTATTAGTCCTAGTAACTATGCATACTGTTAAATTTACATATGGTTGGACTTGAATATTTAATTTTGTGGCCACCAAGGATTTAATTTCTAAATCCAAAAATGAATTACTAAAGTAAAATGGAATTTATGGTAGGTTATTTACAATAGAGGGAAGATATTAAGGAAGAGAGAAAAGGGGGGAGAGAAAGAAAGAGAGAGTTCTGGCTTCCTCAGAGCCAGGTAGAAATTCTAAGCCCCAGCCAGGGGAAAAGAGTCTCAAGACTATGGGCCTTTCCCGGAGGTTCACACCTCCAGAGAGGGCAAGGAAACTAAGTCAGCCTTTACACTCACCATGTTGACTATCTAATAAGAAAGAAGTCTGAGGTCTCCTGCACAAGCTCCTCCAGCATCCAGTTCCATAGCCAAGTGTCTTCACTCCAAGTCTGAGTGTCTGTCTTCCAGTCTCTCCTCAAGTGTCTCTCTTCACTCCAATTTTGAGTGACTGTCTTCCAGTCTCTCCTCTGAGTGACTGTCGATTCCAGTCCAAACCTGAGTGACTGAATCTTCTATCTCAATTCTTGTGTGCCTCTGTTTCCTCTATTTAAAGATCTTTTTCTTTTGTGTCACCTCCCCTAATTTTATGTCTACCAATCACAGCAGATGCTCCTCTCCAGGACTGTCCACTCAATGTATGAAATGGGTGTTCACACCTTTTATAGTTAGTTATACCTTTTGTGGTTAGTTAACACCTTTTTGGTTAGTTAACACCTTTTTGTAGTTAAAATGGGTATATCTACTTTAAATACTGAGTTAACTCTTTGGGGATTAAAATCTAAAAATAGACTGAGGATTACACTTTTATCTTCACTATCAAGGAAGAGCTAAGTACTTTCGTTGTTACAATCAGGAAATAGCCAAATCCAATCTTCATAATACCCAAAAGCTTTAGACTATGGAAACCTGCAATTTATTGGTAAATGTTATGGGACTTTGTTTAATGATTGTGTCTGATTCCAGGAGAAGGGAACAAAAAGCAACTATACAGTGCCAAGTATCTCAAGGTTAAAAAGGACCAAATAACCTCCCCATTTTATACAGGAGGAACTAAAGCCCAGAAAGGTTAGACTATTTGCTTAAACTCTCAAGGGTGGTAAACAGCAGAGGAAGGATTGGAACACATGTTCTCTGGCCCCAAATCCTTGGCTTTTTCCACTTTATAACACTGTCCCCAGAAAAGTATCTAATAACTAATATTTATTTAGTTCTTTGTTCACAATCACCGGGTAAAGCAAGTGTTGTAAACTTCTGTTCTCCCCATTTTATAAATAAGGAACCTGAAGCTTCCAGAGATTGATTGACTTGCCTAAGGCCACATATCTAGTAAATGTTGACCAGGATGAGAACATAATTCTTTCCTGATATCATGCCCAATTCCTTTTCTTCTATGACTTATTACCCTTTACCTTATCCCATGTGAATTGACATTTTGACACCATGAAGATGCGACCTTAATCTCTGGCCAGCATTAACTTGAGTTTCAGGCAGGTTTTCATTTTAGCATAACAAGAATTACTTTGTAGGACCTTGGTAATTTTCCAAAATGCCTTGAGAAGAGAGCCTGTATAATGGATCACATTTTATGTCACTGAGTAAGCAAACAAATGTAGTAAAACAGACAAGGGCACTGCATCCCTGTGAATTTGCTTGATTGCATAATGAGAAAAATACAGTTACGAGCTACCTGGGATATGCACTAATGGTTTGAATGGTACCGTACACTAAAAGCTCATTAACAGACACCACTGGACTTAGTGATAATTCAGGTATGCAGAGCAGGAGTTTACCTTCACATTGTGAAAAATGGAATTGCTGAGAAAATGAATAATATAAACAAGAGAAATATTTAGTCTACCTAAATGAAGTCTGCCAAACTGTTCTTATGCATTTGACAAATAAATTGAATAGCATTTGTGTAGTAATAATAAATGTACTCCTCCACCAAATCCCTGCCCTGTAGTCATCGTGATGTAGAGAATGCCCATGGGCACTTGAAGGCTATGCCCATGGAGTGAAAACTGCACTAGATCAAGCACAGATGTCCAGAAAGAGACTGTGTATCTGTTTTACTAAGAACCAACTTGGTTAATTTAGAAGAGGGTCATCTCAGAAGGATTAGCCACCAAGTGGTGATTGATTTGGGGGGGGAAGGAAGAAGGCACAGAAAATCATTCAATTCTCTACTAAGGTGCAAAGAGGTCATTACCTACATGAATAAAAGGGAAAGTAGGTCAGATAAAATCTTAGAACCTTTAATACTGGATGGCATGATTTATTTTTCCTATTTATTAAACTAGGCTTGCCTCAGTGTCTCTACATCTATAAAATGAACTGGAGAAGGAAATGACAAACCACTCTAATATCTTTGCCAAGAAAATTTCAAATAGGATCATGGAGAGTTGGGCATGGTTAAAAATGACTGAACCATAACAACAACAAAAAATTAAGTGGTACAGTTACCAAAGTGTTGGACTTAAAAGTCTAGAAGGTCTGTGTTTGAATCCTGTTTCAGACACTTCCACCTGTGTGGCTCTTGGGAAGTCAATTAAAATTAAACTCTTAGAGACAGTTAGGTGGTGTAGTGACTAGAATACTGGGTTTGGATTCAGGAAGACCTGAGTTCAAATGTAACATTAGATACTTCCTAGTTGTATGACCCTGAACAAGTGACTCAAACTCTGTCTGACTCAATTTCCTTTATTTGTAAAATAGGGATAATAATAGCATCTATCTCTCCCCAGTATCAAATGAGATAATATTTGTAAAGTGCTTTGCAAACTATAAAACATGTAAATGCTAGCTTGTGTTATTATTATTATCATCATTTCTTTCAGTCCTTTCAGAGATTCATGATCTCCTTGATAATAGGCACTTCTCTTAACAATGCAAATTACAACCTAGCCATACCATCTCATTTTCTGGAATTCATATCCATTTATAATCATAAATTTTTCCAAGAGGATCTATCCACATGACCTTCATCTATGTTACCTTTCTAGTTCCTGGGTTTCAGTACAGTGTTCAGAATCTTTACTTTTGGGACCACCTCAACAAGATGCATATTTCAAGGTGTGACATGTACAAATAATCAGCAATCAATAAGCATTTATTAAGTGCCTTCTAAGGACCATACATGGTGCTAGGCATGGGGCTATAAATATAAAGAATGGAACAATCCCTACTTAAAAAGAGCTTACATTCTATCTTCAGAGACAACATATACATATAAATGAATATACAGAATAAGTGAAAAATAAACACAAAGAAGTTCATTAAAGATAGTTTAGGAGGGAAGGAACTAGCAGTTGGGGATATCAAGAGAAGTTTCATATAGAATGTGGTGCTTGAGCTGCTGCTTTCAGGAAGGTGGATTCTCTGGGATGGAGGTGAGAGAGTGAATTCCAGGCATGGAGAAAGGCTAAGATGAAGGCTTGGAGACAGAAGATAGATTTTATGTTGCTGTTCATTCTTCATGATCTGAGAAGAGCAATAACATCAGGATGTTGGCATTGGGGTACATAACAATATGTCTGACACTGGCTGATCAGTCCAGTTCAAGTTCAGAAGGCACAAGGTGAACACAAATAGTCTGTAGGAATATTTGGGATGGAGAAGTCTCTAGATTTGTACAATTCACATTCCCTTTATACTACTGTGATTCTGCTTTGCTCTTAGAGTATAGTATCTTCTTTGATGTGACTATGCCATGCTGGGAAGTCCTGTACCAGTTTCTGCCAGGTCTCACAATCAAATAAATAATATAGTTGTTCAGAGAAACCTTGAGAATGTTCTTGTACTGCTTTTTCTGGTCTCTGTGTAAGTGCTTGCCTTGTGTGAATTCTCCATAAAATACTCTTTATTAAAAAAAAAAATCTTACCTTCTCATCTTAAAATCAATCTATGTATTGGTTCCAGGGCAGAAGAGCAGTAAGGGCTAGGCAATGGGGGTTAAGTGACTTGATCCCAGGATCACACAGCTAGAAAGTTTCTGAGGTCAGCCTTGAACCCACAACCTCCTATTTTCTGGGCCTGACTCTCAGTCCACTGAGCCACCCAGCTGTCCCCTATAAGCTTGTCTTTTAGGCATTCCGGCTACATGGCCAGTCCATTGGAGCTGCACTCTTTGCAGTAGAGCTAAATTCCTGGAGGTTGAGCTGGAGAGCACTTCAATGTATAAGATAATTCAAATGGAAGTTGTTCCGTTTTCTGGAGTAGCACTACTCTACTATACAGGTTTTACAGGCATACAATAATGAAATTGGCACAAGTTTTCTATAGACCTTTAGCTTGGTACCAGCCTAAGACCTCTTGTTTCCTCCACTTTCCCTCCAACCTTCCCTGAGCCTGAACAAGCTCTGGCAATGCATGCACGAATCCCATCATCTGTGTGAAACATCCCTGGAAGACATACTGCCATGTTAAGTGAACTTACACACAGTATTTAAAATTTCTCCATTTACTGTAACAAGTGATTCCATGTATGGATTGTGTGGTTCGAGCAGGTGGAGAATCTCTGTTTTCTTGCTGCTATCAGTCATGTCAAAATTATCATGTGTCAGAGAGTTGATCTATACTCTGTTGCATCTCAGTCTGAGGCTGCATTGAGTATACAATTATCTGCAAATAAAAAGAGAAGGCAAATTGGATAGTGGAGTGTAAGATGGAGAGTCATGTCTAATTTAACCAGCCCTGAGTCTCACATCACCAACTCCCTATTGCACATTTCAAGCTGATTGTCCTACAGACACCTCAAACTCAATAGAACCAAAATAAAACTTCCTACCTTTCTCAAAAAACCTTTTCCAAATGCCTCCTTTACTGTCATGGGCACCACTATCTTTCCATTCATCTAAAGCCCCAATGTTATTTTCAGCTGGCTTCACTTGCACTAATCCCAAATATGCAATTTGTTATCAAGTCTTGTTATATCTATTTTCCCATCATTTCTATTATATATCCCTTTCTCTTCACTTACCCAGCTACCACTCTTCCCTCATTACTAGACTATTGCAATTTCAAATTCAGTTTCTTCAAATTTCTACCCACTCCAGTCCATCCTCAATTCAGCTGTCAAAGTGATCTTTCAAGAGTGTGTCTGATCATGTTACCTCCACTCATTACCACTATGACTACTACTCTCACTCATTAAACTTCAATGCTTCACTCTTTAGATCAAGTTTAAGTTCTCCCTTTTTACCTTTAAAAATCCTTTATTACTTTGTTCTCTTCCACCTTTTCAAGCTTCTTACACTTTACTCCCTTTAATATATTCTACCATTTGTTGTTTATTTAGAATATTTTTCCATGCTTACATGATTCATGATTTTTCCTCACCTCTCTTTCTTCCCCTCTCCCAGAGCTGACAAGCAATTCCACTGGGTTACACATGTATCGTTGTTCAAAACCTATTTCCATGTTATTCATATTTGCAATAAAGTGATCTTTTAATGCCAAGACCCCAATCATATCTCCATCAAACCACATGATCATGTGTTTTTCTTCTGCATATATGCTCCCATAGTTCTTTCTCTAAATGTGGATAGCATTCTTTCTCATAAGTTCCTCTGGATTGTCTGGATCATTGCATTGCTGCTAGTAGAGAAGTCCATTATGTTTAATTGTGCCATAATATATCTGTCTCTGTGTATAATGTTCTCCTGGTTCTACTCCTTTCATTCTGCATCAATTCCTGGAGGTCATTCCAGTAGAATTCCTCCAGTTTATTATTCCTTTCAGAATAATAATATTCCATCACTATCAGATACCACAATTAGTTCAGCCATTCCCCAATCAAGGGACACTCCCTCATTTTCCAATTTTTTGCCACCCCAAAGAGTGTGCCTATAAATACTTTTGAACAGGTATTTTTCCTTATTATCTCTTTGGGTACAAACCCAGCAGTCTACCATTTATTGTTGTTCTTCTTTGCAAATGATAATCCATTTCCTGATTTTAAGGATTTTCACTGACTGTCTTCCATTTCTGGAATGTTCCCCTCCTTAACTCCATCTCTTGGCTTCCTAGAACCTTACTAGACTAGACTCCACTCAAAAGACCACCTTCTACAAAGAGCCTTTTCCAATCACCTCCCCATCTCCTGATCATGCCATTTCTCTGAAATTACCTCCCATTTGTGAAGATGAGACTAACTCTCTCCTTGTCTATTTTTGGTTAATCAAATCAAGAACTTAAAGTATCCCTACTTGACACTAAGTAAGAGAGTTTGCAGGTCACTTACAGGAGTAAGCTCACACCCCCACCTTGGGCAGTGCTAGGCAAATTGAGAGACTGTGATTGGTTACCTTAAAGGGGGGGGGGCAACAGGAAGTGAAATCAAGAAAACTGCTTTAAAAAGACCAGCTCAAGGATTCAGTCATTCTTTCTGTATTGGTGAGCTGAACTGGAAAGGGAGACTCTTTCCTGGATCCTGTGTTGGCTTGTGTTGATGAGTGGAATGATTCCTTCCTTGTTTCTTAGGTGAGGAAGACCCTCTCTGCTCTTTACTGATTCAGTGGGACACTCCCTTCAGTGTGAGTTCTGGTGAGATTCTTGGTGGTCTTAGCCTCTGAAGGTTCTCTGTGGATTCTTCAGAGTCCCCTGGCTCTTTGGATTTTGGCTTCCTAATTAGGACTTTGGATTCTGGTAAGATTCACTTTCAGATTTGCATTTGCTGTCTGGAGACATTAGGATTGCACTTAGGGTATTTGTAACTAGGCAGTACTTTCTGTCTCTTTATCTACATTTTCCCACATTCACTCTTTCCACCTCTTTGTAAATAAAGCTGCTAAAAGTCATTTTGACTTAAGCTGTAATATTTTTAAATTAGTGACCACAATATTACTTTAGAATTCTCATATTTAGTATAAAAACCTAAATTTAAATTCTTACACATTTATACTATATATACTTTGCATATAAATAGTTATTTACAACCACACTCAACTCTCCAGACTTCACCAGTCTTTAGCTGTCTTCTCTCCCTAGAATATCCATCTTGGCTATGGGAGGGGGGAAAGGAAGAGGGGAGGAAAAGAATATGAATCTTGTAACCATGGAAAAATATTCTAAATTAATTAATTATAATTAAGTAAATAAAACAAATATCTATCTTTCCTTCTAGTTTTCTCATCCTGGATGATCTCTCTTCCACTGTGGACTTTTCTCCCTGGAAGATTCCTCTGCCCATTAGCGAGTTCCTCTTCCAGTCTTCATTTTGAAAAAGTGCCCCAGCCAATCATGTCCAGTCCTTCCCTCCTCCCCTAGATCTACTGCTGACTTCCTGGACTGCTCCGGCATGTTTCTGAATTACTATCTTCTTCCCTTCACTTCTCTACTTTTTTAAGCTTTTTTTTCCATTAGAATCTAAGCTCCTTGAAGATAGATCTTCTCTCTTTCTTTTTGCGTGTATTTGTAGTCTTAGTGCTTAACAAGTTCCTGACGCATAGTAACCACTGAAGAAATGTCTATTGACTTGTGCTATCTATGCATTAATATCTCTTCCATTAAAATCTGAGCTCCTTAAGGTCAGAGTTTATGTTTCTGCCTTTTATTATATCCCTAGCACTTAACACAATTCCTGGCACATAGTAAATGCTTAATAAGTGTCTGTCGATTGACTAATAAACCTGAAAAGATAGGATGGGATCAGGTTGTGAAGAGTTTATATTTGATTCTAAGGACAATAGAGTTCCTGGAGTTTATTGTATTTGAGAGTGTGTAAAAATGGAGATTTGAACCCCAGACTTCAATCCCCAGAAGTCCTTGGTACTTCCCAGAATTCCCTATAATCTCACCGGAGTCTCCACCTGGACGAGAACACAATTTGCAATGCCTACTTCGGCCTCTCTCTCTTCCTCAACTTGAAACATTGCAACATGTAGTAATTAGGCTGTGAATGGGCTAATCAGCCCTAGGCATGTGGCTTATTATTTTGTATCCTTGATTTCTAATAATCGTTAATAAACCTCATAAAAGTAATACTTTTATTACTACAGACTAAATTTAACTTTTACAAGTGACATAATCAAACCTGCCCTAAAGAAGAATCATGATGGAAGTTGTATCAAAGATAGAGTGGGGAGAGGCTTAGTGCAGGAAAAAAAATAAGGGGTCTTGTAAATAGTCTAGACAAGAGGATATGAAGCTCTAAACTGAGAAGTTATTTGTTACAATTTACTTATCTCTGCCATTCATCTTTAAGTTTATTCTATCCATAATTCTTATTTTTTAATATATAGTGTTTCATGACTAATTTTTTTTTTTTACAAAATCTTCTGGCAAATATAGCTCCATTTTCCTGTCTGTAGTATTTGTGGTCTTAATGAAGGTACTTTAAAAGTTCTAAATAATACCAAATTTTTGTACTATTGTTTTAAAATAGACAGCTTTCCATTTAGGGAAAATCAGTGAGATTTTATGCTGTTTGGGTGGCTTTATCTTAAACCTAATAAACATGAATATATGTGAAAAATATAGATAGTTTATTGCTTAACTTTTTATATGCATCTTTAACTTTATGAGCTACTGGAGTAGCAGATGTTTATACTACATATACATCTAAAATGACTGAGTGTTGGTTCAGTACACTGAAAATCTTTAAAACTGTTTCACTGAAATTGACCACACAAAACCCGATAAAATACACAAACACATACACATCAAACTACCATTTCCTTAATATTATTATATTATGCCATTGCCTTCTATTTCCTCTGGCATCTTATGACCCAAATGGTGTCTTTTGGTCCTTAGTGGATAAAAACTTTTATTAATTAGATAAAAGGAACAGCTAAGAGCAACCATGCAGCAAATCATGGCCATTGGGCTGGTTTTAATTTCAGTTAATTAGTGAAAGATATAAGTAAAATAGTCAATATCAATGTTTTCCAAAGAAGATGAATTGGACTGTCATCATGCATGAAGAAGGAAATTTTTTTTTAAGTTCTTAGGGGGAAAAATCTCAAAAACATTTTTCTTCAAGTTTGAGCTAATTAAGTAGGCTATTAAGAGCCCCCCAAAATTGCTTAAAGAACAATTTTTCCTATAACAACTAATCTTTTTTTTTAATAATTTACAGTTTGATTAATGTTCTCCTAGTATTTAATTGGATACTGTCCCTCCCTTCACTTCCATCCTCACCTAGAACAGTATCCTCCAGACCAGACCTCTAGAAACCTTAGTTAGGGGAATTAATACAGTCAAGCTTTTGACATCCTGGGGTTGAGTTCCCCTCCACCTTTACAAGCCCAGTATCTTATCTCGCTCTTCTTCCACCTCTTACTTTAAGATATCTGTTGCATATAACCATTGGAAAAAGCATGAGACTTAATTACCCTATGACTTCACTCACCATTCTTATGACTTCCCAAATACAAAGGGATCTAAGAAACCATCTACTACAACCCCATCATTTATTTTTTTTTATTTTTTCAATTAGCATGCATTCCCCTCCCCCCTCCTGCCTTTCCCTTATTAACAAAAGAAAAAAAAAAGAAAAACAACATGTAACAGCTAGGTAGAATCAAGCAAAATAAATTCCCATATTGACCATGTCCTAAAATGAATCTCTCATTGTACATCTTGAGGTCAGGAAGCAGGTAGTATGCTGCATCATCAGTTTTATGGAATTGTAATAGATCACTGCATTGATATGAGTTCTTAAATCTTTCAAAGCTGTTTGTCTTTTCAATGTTATTAGTTTTCTATGAATTTTTCTGATTCTACTCATTTCACCCTGTATCAGTTCATTCAATTCCTCCCACGTTTTTCTAAAACTCCCTTCCTCCCTTCCTCCCTTTCTCTCTCTCTGTCTCTCCATCTCTGCCTCTGCCTGTCTGTCTGCCTCTCTTGCTTTCTTGCTTTATTTCTTTCCCCTAACCTTCTCTCTTAAAAATGATACTAAGTTTGGGTTTCAAGGCAGATGAGGTAGTGCTAAATTCAGATTTGAACTCAGGACCTCTTGTCTCCAGGCCTGGATCTCTATCCAAACAGAATTTCAAGTAGAGATGTGTTGCTAAATAGTTAATACACTGGCTCAACCTACTACCTCTCCCCAGCCCCCACATTGTACCCAAATCCCACTTTTAAGTTTAATCTGATTTATTAACATTTTGCACCATCACTTTCTTAAGACCAAACAATCAACAAAACAATACAGCTGCCCCTGTTCTGTAGCATTTGCTGATTTCTGAGGTATAAATACTTGCAATGAGAAATTGAGCATCCAAGAACCTGACCAGTTGACTCTGGCATGATGCTAATTTCAGGCTGAAACCTGGAGCATTTGTGTATGAGAAGTTCATTCTTGGGGTCCTCTTGACATGCATGATCTTGCTAATGCCCTTTAAGTAAACACAGGAATTTGGGAGCTGTGGATTCCTCTTTTAGTCCAATTTTTCTAAATTGACTTTTTTATTCCCTCCTGATAATCTCTAACTTTTCAGTCAACAGTTCCTTCTATCTTCAGAGGCTGTGGGGAGAACATTGCTGGCTTTCCCCCTTTCTTGAGGTGATTTCTATTTGTCTTATTTTTCTTAGTTCAATCTGCTGGTTTACCCACCAGCAAAATCTCTTTTCCCTTTAACTGTGTCTATGTCCTGTCAAATAGTCCGCTTCCTTTTATTTTTCTCCATTAGTTCCGGACTATAATCTTGTAGCCAATCTTCTAAAAGTGCTAGGATCGTTACATTTTTTGGTTTGTTTTTTTATAGATGTGTGTTTAAAAAAAATCTGATCTGTAATTGTGCTACAGTCTATGCTAAAATCTAGCCTTACTTTGACAGGGCCATCTATTCCTCCCCCTCCTTTTAAATAGTTTTTTAAACACTCAAAACTTTTGAAAAATCTGATTAAAATGTGTTTTTCTTGTATTTCTGACCACTACAACTTGAGTAGGGCAGTGATGAACTTGGGGGAAGGACACCTGAATTTGAATCCTTGCTAAGACACTTTGCTAGTTTAGTGACTTGGGTCATCATCTAACCTGCCTCTAAACTTCAAATTCCTCATCTGTAAAATGGAACAACAATATTTATATGACTTTCTTTTTTTTGTTTGTTTTATTTAACAAACTGGCTCCTGCCCTTTCCCCCCACAAATGTACCCACACTTTAAAATTTAATCTATATTATTATCTTTTTTTCCATTAATTTCCCAACCCTGGACTATCAACAAAATGATAAACCTGTTTATATACTGCTATATTTAAGTATGTTATTATTATTTATAATGCCATTATTTGGGGACATTGTGACAAGCAGGAAGATGGACTTATACACAAGGAATAATGTGGAAAGGCATTGAGTGGGTGAGGGTTTAGGCATGGAATTTAAATAAGTCATTGATCTTTTCTTTCTGCAGGCAGTAAGTAGCCTTGTAACTTTAGACTTGGTTTGACTAATTACTGTGGGAGGGTGAGTGTGGAGAGAAGGCAGCGTAAGGTAATAATATTAGAAAAGGATTATCCAGTCAAATTCCCGCAGCCTTCCTGCTTATTTCAAGTTATATGTTAAGAACCCCTTGAGAAATGCATCCATTCAGGGGATAATTAAATGGTGTCTAACTTTTCAAACCTTCTTTCCTCAGAGGTACGGTTAGGACTTGGTGTCTCTCCTTTCAAGATGCCCAATATCATAGAAATTCTGATTGGCTCCAGAGAGTGTAAGTAGGAGCAGAGGGTGTAAGAGACAAATGGAGGAGGGCTGGGGAAAATTCTACAGTCATTAGCAGAGCTCCTGCCACACAGAAAGTGCTTAATAAATGTTGCTCCCTAATTGGCTGACTGAGGAGCTCAAGATGAATAACCTCAGTTTGAGAAGGCCTATAATATAATTACTAAAAGCCCTTCCAGTTCCAAAATTCCTTGACGCTACTCTCAGGAGAAAGGCTAGATACTGGGAAAGTTTTTTCCCAGGAATAATTATAACTTAGGTGCTAAGTCCTAAGGTTCCCACACATAGAGAAAACAGGAGGGAAGAAACTAATACATTGTGGCTCATCCCCATTCTGGCGGAAAGATGGGTAGCACTAAGTTGGCAGAAAGAACTAAAGGGATTAAAGAGATTCACTTGACTTTCCCATGGTGAGATAATTTTCTTTTTTGGACAGAATTTGGGAGTAGAACTCAGAGTCCCCAAGTTTGTAAGTCTAATTAGACTAACATTTTCTATGCAAGTTTTCTGGTTCTTAAAAGATATCTGGGTAAAAAAGCCTTAACTCTTTTTGTCTCTTTAAAAATAAAAGCAAGAAAAACAGCAAAGTAAGGTTTGTTCTGTTTTTTTTTTTTTTTTAATCAATCATCAACACTTTTAGAATGGGCACCACGGCTACACAGTATTTTATGGCTAGGAGTGAGGAAGACCTGAGTTTAGATCCTGCCTCGGGTACTAAACAGCTGTGTGGCTCTAAGAAAATCAGCCTCCCCAAGCCTTTTCTATTTCCTGAGTTTCCTCATCTGTAAAAAAAGAAAGGAATTGATCTAAGATCCTTTCCAGCTTTAAATCTATGATCTTATGGTTATCAGTCATGGTTTATGGCATGACTAGAAGTAGGAGTCTGCCCAGAGTAAATTTAGTTGAGCTTAGGAAGATGGTAGTGGGATGTGGAATGAGACCAGTAGCCAAGCCAGGAGAGAGACAAAATCTCTTCCACTCTCACAACGATTGGGTGGGCATGGGCCCTGGGAAAGGGCACCAGGTGAGGGGTCAGGAGAGGGTGGCTCAGGAGTGGTTGCATCATGGATGAGGAGGAGGGAACTGGCAGAGGACTGGGACACCAGCCATCCAAAGACCACAGTATCCCCTTTCAGCTATTGCCCCACTGGGACAAGCTCCCTTCACCCTATGCTAGTGATGACTCTGGACAGTGCCATCCTTTGAGTTTGTAGACCAGTCCAGACTAGACAACAACTTGATTTTGAATTCCTCTGAGGGCAACTTCATAATTTGGCCATTTTAATTAATGTACCTAATACAAAATGCAAGTAGAGATGCTGGAACTTTTTATGTTCATCCGTCACTCTAAACCATTCTTATAATATGAATTTGATGTCAGAAAGTCATAACAATATTTATTTAATGTCGGATAATTGGCATAACAATACTCTTGAGTGACAGTTGGAGTGAAAGAAAAGTTAAATTAAAATTGATATGCTTATCTGTCTCCTGAACTGTCACTTCAATACAAGCTCTTGTTGCCTATTCAGGGTTGCCTGTCAAATCTTTAGGGAGCTGACTACAACCATTAAAAAATATTTGTTGCATTTCAGAAAGAAATTAGATTTTATTCTGTTTATTTCTCTCATGATATTCTCAGAATTCTCTCAGATTTCAGAATTCTTCAGTTCAACAAACTATATGCAGAGGGGCAGCTAGGTAGCAGAGTGGATAGAACCCCAGGCCTGGAATTGGGAGGATCTGGGTTCAAATCTGGCCTCAGACACTTCCCAGCTGTATGATCTTGGGCAAGTCACTTAACCCCAATTGCCCCAGGCCTTACTGCTCTTCTGCCTTAGAATTAATACTTAGTATGGCTTCTAAGACAGAAAGTAAGGGTTAAAAAATAAAGAAAACCTATACATAGGGCAGAGTGCTACAGGGAGAGATAACAAAAGTCCACAAGATATAACTGATCAAAAAGCTTGCAGTCTAGTAGCTTGGTATAACATATATACACATGATTATAATATAATAATAGCTAGCATTTATATAATGTTTTATGGTTTACAAAGTGCTTTACAAAAAATATTTCATTTTATCCTCAACAAACCTAGGAGATAATTATTATTATGCCCATCTTATAGATAAGGAAACTGAGGCAGAGAATGATTAGGTGACTTACTGAAGATCACATTGCTAACTAGTTTCTGCAACTAGTCTTCAACTAAGTTCTTTCTGATTCCAGGACTGGGTTTAACTACTAGGCCACCTAGCTGATAAGTAGATCATGAAAAGCATACAAGAATCCTGCCTTCCAAAAAAAATTGCTGTGAGACTGAGAGTCCTAAGGAGGGGATGAAAAATTCCATGTAAATAAATGAAGGAAAGTTTTATAGATCATGGGATTATTACAAAATAGAGCTTGACTTGCAAGAGATGCCAAAGGTCATCTTATTTTACAAATGAGTAAACTGAGGTCCAGGGAAGTTAAACTAACTTGCCCAAGGCTATACAGAAAGCATTAGAAACAAGATTTGGACCCATTTTTTTGTGACTCCAATGCTGGTGATTTTCAAGTTGAACCTTAAAAGGTGGTAGGTAGCATTTCCAAGAAATCTCAAAAACCTTGAACATAAATAGATAAATCAAAAGGGAAAACATTAACAATGGAAGAAAATATTAACTCCAGATCTAGTAAATGAGTTCAGGTGTCATTGAATAAATACTGTAAAATGAAGGGAAATGATTCGACACTTTACTAGCAGAGGACCCTGTGGAATTTGAGAAGAAAATGGAACTACAACATACTGTTCCTGAATGGTTTAAAAGAGAAATGAGAATTATAAGAATTGAATTTATGTCCTGCATAGCAAAAAGAAATATAGAAAAATCTAAATCTGTTATGGCAAGCCTTGCCAAAGAAACAAAAGAAAGAATGACAGATTGGGAATACAAATACATAAAATATAGGACAACCTAGAGGAAGAGAAACAAAAAAAGAGCATTAAAAATGTTCATTATGTGGATCTCAAGGACAGAATGAATAGAGACAACCTAAGGATCACAGGTCTCCCAGAATATTATAGGACAAAAAACCTTAACACCATAATGAAGGATATGATGGAAGAGAATTGCCTAGAACTTCTGAACATAGAAATTGAAATTCCAATCAAAAGAATGCACAGATCATCTTCAGAAAAAAAACAACCTAAGATTGCAAACTTCAAGACACATAGTTTTAAATTGAACAATTCAATTCAGAAACAAGTTCTGCAAATAAGGGAGAAGATCTTCAAACAAAAAAGAAAGGGGGGCAAATGCAAGACTGTTTCACATTCACTAGAAAAAGGAGGAGGATAGTGTTTTTTAGATCCCTGCAGATTGTTCAGAGACATTGCATTGTCCCTAGTGGAGGAGTCCATTACCTTAGATTGTACCACAGTGTATCTGTCTCTGTGTACAATGTTTTCCTGGTTCTGCTCCTTTTGCTCTGCATCACTTCCTGGAGGTTGTTCCAGTCTCCATGGAATTCCTCTACTTTATTATTCCTTTTAGCACAATAGTATTCCATCACCAACATATACCACAATTTGTTCAGCCATTCCCCAATTGAAGGGCATCCCCTCATTTTCCAATTTTTGGCCACCACAAAGAGTGCAGCTATGAATATTCTTGTACAAGTCTTTTTCCTTATTATCTCTTTGGGGTACAAACCCAGCAGTGCTATGGCTGGATCAAAGGGCAGACAGTCTTTTATCACCCTTTGGGCATAGTTCCAAATTGCCCTCAAGAATGGCTGGATCAATTCACAACTCCACCAGCAATGAATTAGTGTCCCTACTTTGCCACATCCCCTCCAGCATTCATGACTTTCCATAGCTGTCATGTTAGCCAATCTGCTAGGTGTGAGGTGATACCT
Source organism: Monodelphis domestica (assembly GCF_027887165.1). Lineage (NCBI taxonomy): Eukaryota > Metazoa > Chordata > Mammalia > Didelphimorphia > Didelphidae > Monodelphis > Monodelphis domestica. The sequence continues at coordinate 178,756,667 of NC_077231.1, forward strand.
CAGAGTTGTTTTGATTTGCATCTCTCTGATTATAAGAGATGTAGAGCACTTTTTCATATGCTTATTAATAGTTTTGATTTCTTTGGCTGAGAACTGCCTGTTCATGTCCCTTGCCCATTTACTATCCACAAGCAGAGGATAAACTGTGGGAGTAAAAACACCGATGAAAAGCAACTACTTGACTACAGGGGCTGAGAGGAAATGACTGAGGAGAGACTCTAAATGAACACTCTAATGCAAATACCAACAACATGGAAATGGGTTCAAACCAAGAACACATGTGAAACCCAGTGGAATAGTGCCCCGGCTATGGGAGAAGTGGTGGGAGGGGGGTGGGGGAAGAAAAGATAATGATCATTGTTTCCAATGAATAATGTTTGTAAATAACCAAATAAAACAATGTTTAAAAAGTCAAAAAAAAAAGAAAAAGGAGGAGGGAATGGAATGATGTGTTCAAAGAGCATTAGAGCTCAGGATGCAGCCCAAAGTGACCTTTCCTGAAAAATCAGGATACAGGATAAAAGATGGACATTCAATTGTGAAGAGGAGGTAGAAATATTTTTAGGGGAAAAAAGCAGATCTGAAGAGATTATTTGAACAACTCAAACAACAAAATTGCAAGAGAAGTAAAAAAATGCATACAACAACAGTTTCTAAACATATAGCAGGAGATAGAATTATAGAGGTAATAGTGAAAAGGCAAACACCCTGTCTATAGGTGAATGCTTCTTTTGTGGTACTACATTATAACATGGTAGAATACCTGAAAGAAAGGCGAGGAGTAGGGAGACAAAAAGAATGAGGGACATGTTGAGATCAAATCGAGGACTAGCAATGAAGAGGAAATGACTTGTATGGTCTCAGAAAGAGAAGAGCCTACAGGGGAGTGGGTAAGGAAGAAGGAAGATTGGAAAAAAGGAGATGGAAGAAGATCCCACTGATGAATGCTCCTCTGGGTGAAGGGTGATGAGGAGTTTATACTGATAAGGTATGGAAAATTTAGAGAATAAAAAGCCTAGTTGTCCTAGGAGAGGGGAAGGTAGAATTGGTGAAAATTGGTACCAGAAGAAGTGAGAGAGCATGGATACAGTGAAGAGATTTCTAGGTAAATGTAGAAAAAAAAGTCGAGATTATTCATCAGTGGGGGTGAGGAAAGATGCCCTATTATAGTGCAGAGTCTTCTCTGATACCTGAAATAATCAGTATTCTGAGAGTGAGGCACAACAGAAAAGGGAAATCCATTGGATAAGCCCTACCGAAAGTGCCTAGAGAGCAAAGCTTAGAATAGATATCTTGGAAGCTTTGGTTGTATGTTGTTCTCCATTAATATTGCCAATTATTAATATGATCTACAATACATTTAGGCTATGCATATCAGGTTGACTCAACTATTCTGTCCTGTATAAAATGAATTTTGTTGTTATTGTTGTTCAGTTGTGTCTAATGGGGTCTTCATGACCCTGTTTAGAATTTTCTTGGCAAAGATACTGAATTAGGGTATGATGGGCAATCTATGTGGCCCAGTGATTTGAGAATCAATCATAGAGACATGAGATCTTGGATTCAAATCTGACCTCAAATACTTCCTAGCTATGTGACTTAAACACCATTTCCTAGTCCTTAGTGTTCTTCTGTCTTGGAATTAATACTCAGTATTGATTCTAAAATGGAAGGTAAGAGTTTTTAAAAAATGATATTGGAGTGATTTGCCATTTCCTGTTCCATGTCTTTTATAGGTGAAGGAACTGACTCAAACAGGGATAAGTGACTTGCCCTGGGTCACACAGCTAGCAAGTATCTGAGGCCACATTTGAACTCAGGTCTTCTTGATTCCCGACCTGGTGCTCTAACCATTGTGCTACTTAACTGCCCCACAAAATGAACTTTGGACATTTGCAAATGACTGCACCCAACTTGAATATAATTAAAATGAAAATTCAGAAGAAAACATTTTAGGCAAATGATAGAATTGGATCCCCCCCCCCCCCCCAGGAGTTAAAACTTAAGTCACTTTTGAAATTTTCCTTTTTAAGCTCTAAGTTTAAAAAAGATGTGTTTTGTTTTTTTTTGTCTAATAGATAATTTTATTAATGTAATGAACCCTTGGTGTAGAAACTCCCTCTAGTGATTCATATGGGCAATTTATCTGGAATTGCCAATCTGGGAAAGTTCCCTGGGAGGACTGAGAAATTAACTTGTTATGGTCACAGGTCCAGTATATGTCAGAGGTGAGATTTGAACTTGGGTCTTTCTGACTTCAAAGTCAGTTGTTTCTTTAGACTGAAAGCTCTCGATTAAAGTATCAAATCAGACTTCACCTCACACCCCTTGCCCTTCCTTAAGTCTCTTGTTATTTGTAATCTTATTTGAAAATAAAAGATTTTGGTTTACTCTTCTGGGATTTGCATAGGGATAGTAAGTGGGTGAGTATAGATGAAAAGTGCTTCTTGAACCCCACTTTCTTCATGTATATTCAAAATCCAGGAATTCTATTCATAAGCAAAGTCACAAACATCTAGTTCCTACTTCTGTTCTAATCTTTCACATTCCAAAAGGGTTGCTCTAAAAGCAAGAAAGTTTTTCTTTATTGTAATATTTATTACATAATCCATCATTTTGCTTGTCCCATGGGGAAAGTAGAGCATAACTTGTTGAATAAATGAGGTTTAATCCATTTGCTATTAGTTGTTCTACTTCACAATAGTTTCTAAGGAAGATGGCTGATATTGATCATATTTGGTTTACAACCAAATTATGTTAATCCACAACTTTAATTGAATTTATTGTTCAGTCTGTTAACTATTTTATTTGTTTTTTTATTGATACTAGGAGTCCCTTTTGTGCCCATGCTCTAGTCCCAGTACTATCAGAGAAGCTTTACCTGCTCTTTTTCCCCCAACCCATATGATTCGTTTCTCCTTAGGAAGCTTGGTTCCCTTCTGCTCCTGAGAGGCTCACCATCTTGGGTGCAGAATTTAACACTGCCTCTCAATCAGTTTTAGCCCTTTTTCTCAAAATTTGTACATTCCCATTTTCCTCCAGTCCAGTCTCTCTACAAGCTACATATGCCACCATGCCTGGCTTACTCCAAACAAAATGGCACCCTGTCAAATGACTTAGGACTTGAATGTTTTCAGAAAGTTTAGTTCTTTTTGTGTGTTAAACTTCACTAACTCAGGTTGGAATATAATGAGGATTTGAGACAGTGAGTGAAAGGATATGAGAAATTACTATATCCAACCCTCCCTCTTATTAATGGAAGTCTTAAGACTAGCCAAAGTTGTTGAAAGTGGTAAAATCATTTGTCTGGCACCCAAATGCCATCTCCAGATGACAGTCTATTTTATGCCTCAGTGACTGAAAAGGTTGATTCAATTAAAACCAAACCTTAATGGGTACTCAAAACTGAATTATCTTTGAGGAGACTCTAGAAAAAAAAAGATAAAAAGTTAAGCTATATTTTCTATGACACAGACTACCCATTTTTTATAAAAAATTTTCTATTTTATAAAAAAAAATTTTAAAGAGGAATATCCCTTATATTTTAGAGTAAAACGGGGGTCACTTTTTTCTAGGCTAAGTGGTTAATTAATAACAGACATGTGCTTTAAAACACTCACCCTATTCTCTAATGAAGAATAAGAGGTCTCAGAAAGCTCTTTCTATTCCTGGCAATTTTGTCACTGTGGAGATAAACAACTAAGGTAGCTAATATAAATCACTCTTGAGGAGATAAACTGCCTGACCTTTTAGGGAACCAGTTGTATTTATATAACACCCAGTCCCTAAGATCTCAAATCATTCTTAAAACTAAATTACTTAACTCAGAACCATGACAGAATCTCTGGAAGGTAGGAAATTGCTATTATTATCCCCATTTTCCAGTTGAAGAAACAGAGGCAAAGAGTTGTAGAAATATTAGACACACTACAAATCAGAACAAATCTAGAAAGAGGATTCAAGTTCTCTCCACCACAAATACTGGCCATTTCCCTTTAATCAAACCTCCGCTTCATGCTCTTTGGGGCAAGAAGAGCAGATATTTCAGAAAATCAACTATTTATCTAGCTAGGCTTCTATTATAGGAAAAAAGTTTATTTTTCCAGGAGCATCTATAATAATAATAATACGAGTAGTAAAAGACACTCCAGTAGGGTTTGCTATTGTTTGATCAACTCAATTGATTAAATAGACCATAGCATTAGTGAAATCAAGTTCATGGATGTGATCACTTTTTAGTCTAATTTCATATGAAAAAAATCCATTTCATCTCAGTTTCTACAAACTAGTTATATTGCAACAACATAGCTGAAAACAATTCTATCATCATTTCAGGGAAAGAACTCAGAGAGGATATACCCTGCGGATGAACTAGCCTCTTTATTTCTGTAGGCATCAAAAGTTTCAGTTCTAGCTTAACCACTTGTTAGAGTGACCCCAAGCAAGTAATGCAATGTCTTTGATTCTTGATGTCCTCATCTATGCAAATAGGAGATATGAATGACTACTCTATTTTATAGTTATTGTGAAGATCAGAGAAAATAATGTATGTGAAAATACTTTGAAAACTCTAATGCAGGATATATCTGGATTTCAGTGATGAAATTAATTACCAAAGTAACTTTGGAAAAAATGAAAACAATAGTCTGGATGATGGATCAGTTCTCTGGCAATCAGGGACCAGTAGAGTGGTCTTTAAGAACCAAAAGGAAGAAGCAGCATCATGAAGCAGATAAAATGAGGGGAAGTGGCAGTCAGGAAAACCTGGGTTCAAATTAACTTCTGCATTACCTAGATGTGTGACCTCAGGAAATTAATTAAAACTTTCTCTGTCTCAATTCCCTTATCTATAAGATTAAGACAGTAATACCTGTAATACCTACCACAAGGATTAGTGTGAACCTCAAAGGTGATGATGTATGTTAAAAAAAAAAAAACTCTGAAGGGGATGAAGTTACAAGTTTGTCAGAGGCATCTTACCCTTTCATGTGTCTGGGAATCTTAAATGTTACCTCGAACAGAGCTTCTGGATAGAATCTTAAACTAGCTCTGAACAAAGCAAAGAATCTGGATAAATAGAGAAAACTCCAGCTTTGTATACAAGATGCAAAAATACCTCAGATATTTTGAAACATGAACATACTTGAAGTTTTCACTTGTCATTTTCCGTTTTGTATCATACAGATTCAAGCTTTATGGGTTCCAACAATTTCAGTATCAGGTAGATGAGAGGGGGGTGTGGATGTTTGAGTGCCTCTTTCTGGGGTTTGGATAAACACAAGGCATAGCATCATTCGAGGTGGGACATTAATATATTTTGTAGTTATTCCCAGCATACTGAATCAGTGACCCTTTTCAGCCTTCTCAGTTAACAACCATGAGAGCAAGGGGAGGAGAGAATATAGAGGGTACTAGAGTCCATCCATCCATCAGTCAATAAGCATTTATTTAGTGTCAGGCACTGTGCTAGTAACTGAGAATAAAAGCCATAAAACATGAAGTAGTCAACTCATCTCAAGCAGTTTCTTAAATTAGAGGAAGTAAGATGTATACATATATGGTCTAATCAAGTCAGGAAACATTATTAAGCACTAAGAGCTCTTTGGTTAGGAATACAAAGAAAGGTAAAAAAGAGTCCTTGCCCTCAAGGAGTTCACAATCTGATGGAAGAGACAACCTATAAACAAATATATACCAGTAAGATATATGTTAGACAAACCAGGGGCAGCGAGATGGCACAGTGGATAAAGCACTGAACTTTGAATAAGGAAGACTCATCTATCTAGATGAGTTCAAATTCAGCCTCTGATATTAGCTCTGTGACCCTGGGTAAGTCATTTAACCCTGTTTACTTCAGTTTCTTCCTCTATAAAGCGAGTTGAAGAAGGAAATGGCAAAACACTCTAGTATCATTGCCAAGAAAACCCCAAATGGAATCACAAATAGTTGGTCACAACTAAAACAATTTGAATACCAGCAAAGATAAATTGGGGATCATCTCAGAGACAATGCCCTAACTTTAAGGATGCCCAGAGAAGACTTTTTGCAGATGCTGAAATTTTAGCAGAGAATCGAAGAGAGGTCTGTAGAGACTTTAATATTAGTACACAAAGAAGAAAGAATAAATCTAAGTAGAACCAAATGAGCTTTGCAGTACATGTCTCAGACTACAATCCACAGTCATATGACCAATGGATATTGCAAGTTTCTGATGACATTAAAGGCTCAGTTTGAAAGCAAATAATTTTCCAGGGCAGTCAGGGTATTATAGAAACAATTGCACAATACCATGGTGGAGAATCCCATGTTGACTTCACCTGCAAATCCACACTTGCTAGTATGCCAGACTAAAGGAGGCTTTTTACCTCTGCCACCTATTAACTCTCCAAGGGACTCAGTTGTTCTTTCCTTCCCTCAATTTCATACTTCCCTTTCCACAGAATGAAAATATTAAAAGAATAAAGAAATCAATGGTTCTCAGGGACCACCAGGAAAAGAAAAGTCATCAACATTCCACTGGGAAAGCAGCAAGAAGCTGTCTCCAATCATAGTCTGTGAATAGCTCAGCATGACTCTCCTATTAAAAATTAATCAAGGAAATAAGGCCCTATGATATAAAATAGCAAAAGAAAATTAGACATCTTCCTAGGGGAGAGTATGCAAGTCATAAAAAAATTGAAACATAAAACTGTTCATTTACAAATATAATTTACAAATATAAAAGTGTCAGTGATTCATCCCTTTGGCAATTCCATAAGTCCTAAGAGAATTAAGAAATCTCCTTAGCCTATACCTTCTTTATATAACTATGGGGCAGAGTGGGTGCTCCTTTAGAGTGATAAATTGTCATTGCTAGCTATACTCAACTCTTGCTAATTCAAGGACTGAACTGTCAGTTGATGATTTTTCAAGTACTTTTTATCTTTTCCCTCCAGATTACAAATTGGAGTACTACAGGTAAAACTTAACTCATGGTGGCCTTTGTAGGGTAAGATTCTTCCAAATTATTGTTTCCTGTCTTTTGACAGAGAGATCAGATGGTTAAGAGTTATGTCACTCAGTCTTTTCCAGATTGGTTACAAAACAAGTTCCTTCCACTCTGAAAAAACAGCAAAATGTGACAAGTTCAATTAAAAATAGATCAGTGTCTTCCTGTCAGTTTAACACTTATTTACTATCATAATCATTCTTATATATAAATTCAGAAATAAACTGAAGCTTTGTTTTCCCATATAACCAGAAGTATGTCAGTAAATGTTGAAATTTTGCAACCAACTCTCAGAAACAAAACAACAACAAAAGTATGAATGAACAGCCAGATAGAGTGATTGATAGAGCACTGGACTTGGGATCTTAAAAACCAGAGTCCAAATCTAGTACTGGATACAGCCCAGTTGTGTGACTCTGGACAAGTTGCTTAACCTCTGTTGGCTCCCACCTTCCCCATCTGTAAGGATAATAATAGCACCTACTTTCCAGGCAAACAGAGGTGGTGAGGATTAAATGAGATAATATTTTTAAATACTTCATAAAACTTAAAATATTACAAAGTGCTAACTACTAATTATTATTAATGGCCCTTGGAAACTGGATGGATATGATGGATGAATGATAAGGAAGGGTCAAGAATGACTCTGAGGTTTTAAAAATGGATGACCAGGAGAAGGGATGAGTTTTAGGGGAGAGGGAGAAAAAGAGTAAGGGGGAATGGAAGAAGGAGATGGGGAAGGGGAGGAGAAAGGGGGCAGGAGGAAGGAGAGAGGGGGATGGAAAGAGAGAGAGAGAGAGAGGGAGGGGTGGGGGAGTGAGAGAGGGAGAGAGGAAGAAAAAGAGAGAGACTTCCTGCATATGAAATCCTGTTTTTCTGGAAATAAAAACTCAGACTCTATAGACATAGCCAGCTGCTAGCTAGAGCTATTTGGGCAGAAATAAAGTACTTGAAGGAAATCAGGTAAACTTTATTGATTGATTGATTGATTTTTGCCCCAGCCCCTCTTTCTTGTAGAACCTCTTAGGTCTTGGGATAACTCATCCTTCCCTGCCTCTGGGTAGGTGATTCAACTGCCACCCTCCCTCAGTTACATGCTTGTCCCTCTTGTTAACCCTCTTAACACTACAAAATGCTCAATGAACTGGACTCCACAAGCTAAGAGAATTGAACTTGTTTTGGTGGACCCTAGAAAGCAAGACTAGAAATGATGAGCAGACTTTTCAGAGAGCTCAGTTTTTAGTCCTCTGTAACAAAAAGCTTCCCAAGCATAAGAATAATCCCCCAGTGGAAAGGGCAGGGGATTACTTCAGGTTAACTTTATTTTACTATGTGGTAGGCACTGTGCTAGGGATACAAAGAAAGACAAAAAATCCTTGCCTCTAGGAGCTCACAATCATTAGAGGGAGACAGCAAGCAAACATATATATACAAACTAGTTATAAACTGGATAAATAAGAAATCACGGAAAGTCCTAGAATTAAGAGGGCTTGAGAAAGGCTTCCAGTAGAATCTGAGATTTTAGCTGAGATCTGAAAGAATCCAAAAAGAAGAAATGAGGAGGGTAGAGCATTCCAGGCATGGGAGAAAGCCAGAGAAAATGCCAGGAGGTAAGAAACAGTGTCTTGTTTGGATATTTGGAATCAAAACATCTGGTTTGAGTTCTGGCACTGCTACCCATTAGTAACGCTACCTTTAACTTTTTTAGGTTTCTACCTGTGGCCATTAAAACATTTTTGATTCTTAAGTTTCCTCATCTGAAAAATGAAGAAGTTGGATTAGATGCTCATAGAAAAATAAATTTAGCCCTGGAGTGATTTAGAATTTATCTAGTCCAATGCCCTCATTTTTACAGATAAAGATTAGATAGTAAACTCTTCCATTAGAATCAATGCTCCTCCATTAGACAGCAAGCTTCTTGAGTATAAAAATGGTCTTTTGCCCCTTTTTATATCCCTATTTCTTTGAACAGTGCCTAGCCCACAGTAAGTCCTTAATAAATGTTTATTGATTATTAATGAGGAAAGTAACTCCCAGAAAAGTTGAGTAAATTGCTCAAGGTCTCAAGGTAGTAAGCAGTGGAATTGAGATTCAAACTCAAGTCCTTTGACTACAACAAGGTCTCTTGATATAAAAAGTGTCTTCCAAGTTTTAGGAAGCCTTCCCTGATTACTGCAGCCCACAGGTTCTTTTCTTTCTCTGAGGGAACTATAAGACGACCACAATCTAAGGATCATGGGATCTTACAGGTGGAAAGGATCATAAAAGTCATCTATTTTAGCTTCTCACACAATACAGGAATTCTATCTGCAGCATTACCACTAAGTAGTCATACAGTCTGTGTTTAAATACTTGTAGAGTCAAGGAATTTACTAACCCCCAAAAAAGCTGCTGCCATTTTTGGACAATTCTAATAAGTACCATAACTAGGAAGAGTGATTAGAGCTGCGTCCAAGGGTACTGTGGATATTTTAATTTTAATTAAAAAATCCTTTTGAAGGGTACTAATTCCTTGTCTTTCAGCAGGTTGGAAAAATTGAATAAACATCATAATTAGTTAAAATAGGAAGCTCCCAAGTGACAGGCTTCCTTCTTCAGTCGCCATGCTTCAGGTATCAAAGGGAGGATTGACTCAGACCAGTAGCCAATTCATGCAAGTTCAATTATATGATTAAATGAGGTATTCATAGGTGATCTACAGTTTACATAAGACTGTGGTATAGAAAGAATATTTTAAAAGGATACTCCGACACTTAACTTAGGTAGATGCCTCATCTTCATTTGGAAACATCACTGCTCAGAAAGCCAGGGGGTGGTAACTTGTGCCATCCTAGGCTATGTGCCAAGTTCAAAGGGCCCCAGCTTGACAAAAATGAACCTTTTATGCCCGTATGTGGGTTGGTATCTAGGAAGTTATTTCAAGGGAAACATGACATAAGTCTTAGCACCAATGACAGTCAAATTCTAGAAATGGCTTTGTGACCTTTCAGGGAAAAATTAGTCTACCTTGCATGGGGAAAGAGGTAGGATAGTCCTTCCACCATACCAGCCAAGTTCTTCTTCAGTCTAATCCATACCTGCTCCTGAAGGTGTCTAGTTTCTCTTGGCTCCCTTTTCTCTCAACACACATGGGACCTTCTATCAATAGGTCTAAACATTTCCCCTTAAGGTTCCTACACTTTAGGGTTTTGTGATACTTACCCCAAGCTCCAGAGTTACTAGCCATGACTTGCACTTTAATTATTAGAAAGTTCTGATCTTAGATTTAACTTCCTATAATATCATTTCATTGATCTTAGGGTTTTTTTTCCAAATCAAAAGAGAATAAGTTTAATCCTTTCATTGCTCATTTAGAATGGATCATATACTGTCATGCATTGTTAATTTTTCCATAAGTTTGTCTTTTCCCATAATTAGACTATTTACTCCTTAAATGTAAGATCTTTGTGAGTAGGGATTGTTTTCATTCATTGTATTTGTATCCCTGGTGAGTGGCATAGTGTTCACAGGAACTTAGAAGGCAATTAGTTCATTGAGTGCTTAGAGGTGTCACATTTCTTCTGTATCCCTCTACATTGTCTAAAATAACAATAAATATATACTAGGCACTCAATAAATATTTAGTCACTAACTGAAATGGAGAAAAGAAAGGAGAAAAAAGAAAGACATACACAAATAGGAAGAGGGGACCCAGATGCAAAGAAAAGAAGAGGCACCAAGAAGCTGAAAGGGTGGTAGAATATGAGCCAGATGATCAGATTTCAAGTAGTTTCTTTAGCTCCCTGAGGTTCATTGCTGTTGTCATGCATGACTATCCATTGGGGTCCAAGTGTCCATTCCTGTTGCTTCCTGAAATATTGATGAACTGATTAACCACTGTCCACAATTGAGATAGTAGCCACTGAGCCAAGAGCCAGATATGGACTAGAGATCACATCCTCCCCCTCTTCTAGTTCCTTCAAAGCTGCTTTATAAACATAACAATGTGACCTTTCATGATTTCTACCCATTGCTCTTATTCTTCCTTCTGAGGCCAAGAAGACAAAGATAAAATCTCTTCTGGATAACACCTTTTCAGATACTTGGAGACAGCTATCATCCCACTAAGTTTTCTCTTGTCCTAACTAAAAATTCCCATTTTTTTTCAGTCAATTATCACATTGTATGATCTTAAGATTCTTCATTATGCTCTAGATACTCTTTGGTATAAAGATAAGATCTGATACTGGATCTATAATTTCCATGGTATTGGGAGCTCCAATGATTGAGAGCTAGAAGGAACCTCAGAGACCATTAAGTGCAGCCCCTTGTTTTAAAATTAAGGAGAGGAGGGCAGGGAGAGATTAAGTGATTTGCTCATAACTAGTATGTAAAGCAGGACTTGAATTCAGTCATTTATATATATGTGCATATATATTTATATTTATACATATAGAACACATATACATCTCATTCAGGTCAGCACCTTTTTTTGCAACTTAACATGTTGGAGAGTGGCCAAGAGGAATGGTATTAAACTCAAATAGAAACATGGTCACTAATCTAAAAATCCATTAAGGAACTTTAGGAATTCTTATCTAAGGAATCCACTAAGGATCTTTGAGAATGGCATATTGACTTAGTTTCAAAATGTAATATGTGTTTATTATATTTTTATTTATTTGGTTAACACTTCCCAATTGAAATTTAATCATGATGGTTCAGTAGTGTTGTAGTTGGTTTTAATACCCTAGCCTAGAGCATTTGGCAGTTAAGTGACTTGCCCAGTCAGTATGAATCAGGAGGCAAGACTCTGACTTGAATTTAGGGCTTTCTGGCTCCTCTCTATTACACTCTCCCATTCTGGCTAAACAAAGAATTTCTTAAAATGCTGTGAGTGAAACTGAGCACAATACTCTAGTGGTGATCTGATTAAGGAGAGTGCAACAGCATTATTCCTCCCTTCTCTCCAACACATGAATTTATTATGAAGCCCAAGATTGCATTTATTTCCTTAGCCACCATGTTACATTGGTGACTCACATTGATCTCACCCCCTGTTAAAACTCCCTAAATGGAAAAACAGAGTTTGATTTTCAGTTATAAGAATGCTGAGCTTGTTGCCCTACGTGTGACTATCCATTTATATTGTTAGCAAGCCTAGCCTTTGGTGACATAATGACTAAGCTGGCTCCAGACTGAACAATTACATCAATAAACTGGCTGTTTTGTATACATAAAATGCTAAACAAATGGTTTAGCAGATTTCTTTGTGTTTGCTTTGCATAGTATAGACACAGCCTTAGGGATCTGACTATTATTCATTTCTGATGGAAAACTTTGGCTCCGTTAACAATTTGCCTTCAGGAATTCTTATTGGAATCTTCTATCTGAAAAATAGAAATAGAAATATTTCTTCTATACACTGTGGATTCTTTTGAAATTAATTAATGGAAGTAGAATATTTTAAAATTTGAAATAAATATAAATCACATTTCTATAGCATTTTATAGTTTGCAACATTTTCCCCCATAACAAATCTGTAAGGCATGTAGTAGAAAAACAAAAAATTGGTGGAGACCAGATCTATGACTTCATTCAGTAAGGCAGGAAACTCCTTCTACCTGTACAGGGTGACAATTACTCTTCAGTTTTTTCCCTTGGAGAGTTGCCCAGGGTGGGACTTGGAGATTAAGTGACTTGTTTAGCACCACAAATCCATGTGTTTCTGGGATGGGACTTGAATTCAGGTCTTCCTGTTTCTCTAAGCATTATGTTATGTTGCCCCTCTTCAGTGAAGACATTTTTAATCTTTTTTATAGAGGAGGAAACCGAAGCTCAGAAAAAGAAAGTGAATGGTACACAAGAGTGTTGTTTGGTCATTTCACTCTGAGTCTTCATGATCCTATCTGGAATTTTCTTGGCAAAGATACTGGAGTGGTTTGCCATTTTCTTCTCCAGCTCATTTTACAGATGAGGCAGCTGAGGCCAACAGAGTGAAATGATTTACCCAGGATCGCATAGTTAGGAAGTATCACCAGATTTGAAATCAGGAAGATGAGTCTTCCTGACTTCTTCTATCCACAGACAACTAATAAGTAGCCATGCCTGGGTACAAAAATACTTAAATATTGGCTACAACTCCACATGGTTCTGTGAATTACACCATATTGCCACAGAAATAGATGAAATCTCATTTGAAAAGGATAAACAGAGAAGCAAAAATGTAAACCTTGTAAATATAACCTTAGGAAATAGCCACACATAGAGGAAGAGTAAAAAGGGAAGAATCAGTACAAGAGATCAAGAAGGCAGTAGTCAGATATGGAGAAAGACCATCATAATGCAGTGTGAAAAGAAAATTAGACTCTCTTGGTTAATTTTTAATGTAGTTAATCAGCAACCATTAATTTAATCAAATCAAGAACTTAAAGTATCCCGACTTAACACTTAGCTAACCATTAAATAAGAGAGTTCACAAGTCACTTACCAGAGAAAGCTCATACCTCCAAAGGCCATTGCCCCATTCCTAGCAGTGCTAGACAAAATAATTTTCACTTAAGGGCTAATATTTTATAATTGGTGACCACAATATTTTGAATTCATAAATATTTTGTCAAACCAACTTTTTACCCTTACAGCAGCATTATAGAATTTAGTGGAGGAGAAAGTTTTTAAGGAAGAGCTAAAATGTGATTGGTTCCTGTGAAATGAGGGAGCAATAGGAAGTGATATAGAGAAAATTGTTTCATAAAGGCCGGCCTGAGGATTCATTCATTCATTCTGAGTTGGAGAGCCATGCTAAAGGAAAACTCTTGGAGGCAGTCACTTTTTCCTGGACTCATCCTGGGCTGAAGCCTTCTGGCTGGAGAGACTTGCTCTGGGTAATGTAAAGGATAATTTTAGAGTTGTGACCTAAACTATATTAATTATTGGTCACCATGGGATATCCCAAATAAATATCCAAGACAGCTGGAAATTTATGGTGGTTTTAATTAATATAGAGGAAAGAAATTAAGGAGAAGGGAGAGGGAAAAGGTATAGGATTTCTCCCGCCTGGCCTGTGCCAGGAGGAAGATTATAGGCTTCTAGGAAGATAAAGTTTGGAGAGTAAAGGAAGAAAGAATCAGCCTGAACTCCAAGAGGGCTCAGCTAAGATGCCTGAACCTGTATCAGCTTAAGGGCAAATTCACCGACAAACCCAGACAAATAGCCGCCACCATGCCAAGATGTCGGAAGGCTTAGCACACTGCCAACCAGAGCCACATCTCCGGGGGAAAAGCCCAAAGAGAGGAAGTGATGCGAAATATATGGATGGTTTTACATCACTTTCCTGTGTCTCATTTGTACCAATGGTAGCTTAGCTTGACTTAGGACAGCCCAGGGGTCTGTCAACTGTTTCTGCACATGTCTATTAAAGGCCATCCTCCTGAATACTTAATCCTTAAATATGGGTATAGATATTCCTGATTTTGTTAAAGAGTGTCTTCATTGTTACAATCAGGAGATAGCTAAATCCAGTCTTCACAGTAAGTGACTCGGGTTGAAGGAAGACCCTTGCGTTGGTGAATTTCTGGCTGAAGACTCCACTGGGACTTCCACATGGAGATCAGGACTTGAGGGATCCCTTGCCTGGTGATGAGCTGGACTTCACTGGATCAGCTCTTAGGGTGGTAGGCTAGACAATTTTCTACCTCCTTCCTACATTTCCCACTTTAATATCTCTACCGTGTTGTATATAAAAGCTGCTAATAGTCGTTTTGACTTAAAGGCTAATATTTTATAATTGGTGACCATAATCTTCTTTTTAACTCATAAATATTTTGTCAAACCAATTTTTTACCCTTATAGCAGCATTATGGAATTTAGTGGAGGAGAAAGTTTTCAAGGAAGAGATAAAATTAATTGTGTAAATTACAATAGAAAGGTAAAAAAATAGAAGAAATTTTAAAAAGTTATTAGATTTGGAGATTGGGAAGTCACTGTTGAGCTTTAAGGATACAGTTTTAGGGACAAATAGGTGGGTCAGTGGGTAGTGTGAGATTTTAAATGGTTGAGGTCTTAAACTGTAGTGGTTAAAATAGTGGAAGATATAAATTGTGATAGATATAAGAGAGGGTGAGTAAGTTTGATCGCAGAAATATGTTTCACTACAGTGTCTTGGGTTTAAAATCAAATATAAGGTGGTCGCCAGGGAAATATTCCCAATTATTCAAATACCCAAGTCAATTGGGTTTTATAGAGATTTTAATTAACAATACAATGAGTAATCAAAGAAAGAGAGAGAGAGTAAAAAAAGGAATAAGTATGAAGGGCCTCAAAGCCAATATGGCCTAGACCTGAGTCTTAAAAGAGAAATCAAGTCAGTTTTTTATAACTCACCATAAGATCTGTCTAAGTAAGGATTTCTAGTGACACCAGGCCAGCAGCATCTCAGCTGCTTTCACCAGCTCCCTCCTCCATCTGAATGTTTCAGAATCAGTCTCCTCAGAATGAGTCTTCTCAAAATGAGCTCCCTCAGAATCACCTCCTGCTCTTCTCTGAGCTCTTATTTTTAAGGGCAAAATCTCCTATGTCACCTCCCCTAAGTCCTTACATCTACCAATCACTGTAGATGTTTCTAAAGGACCGCCCATTCTTAGTCCACACCTAAGAAGGTGTGGATTTTTGAGTAATTCACACCAGGAAAGCTCTGAGTAAGTTTTCCAGTTCTTTGTTCCTTGTAAATTCACAAGTTGCTTGACCTTTATAGGTACTTAGCTTAAGAAAAGTATGGGTTTAAGTACTTTTCATTGTTCAGAAAAGAGTTTACAATTTTATCTTCCCCTAGGGCAGACCCAAGTAGGTAAAGTAGAATTCTCACATTCCTGCTTTAAGTAGAGTTCACTGCCCAAATGGGGAATGGTCTTAATACAATCTTATAAAGTAGGGTCTGGGAAATTTTAAGGTTTACAGTAGGGAGCCAGACCTGGAGATGTGAGATCCTGGATTAAAATTTGACGTTAGACCCTTCTTAGTTCTATGACCCTGGGCAAATTACCAGTTGCCTAGCTCTTACAGCTCTTTTGCTTTGAAATCAATACTCAATATTGATTCTAAAGCAGAACATATGGATTTAAAATAAAAAATAAGAGCTGGAAAGACCAACATGAACTGATGCAGAGTGAAATAAGCAGAACCAGGAAAACATTATACATGGTAACAGGAATATTGTGGAATGATCAAATGTGATAGATTTTGCTGCTAATAGCAATATAATGATCCAGAACAATTCTGAAGGACTTATGCCAAAGAAAGCGATCCAACTCCAGAGGAAGAACATTTGGAGTAAGAATGCAGATGAAAGCATATGATTTACCACTTGCTTACTTGGGTATATGAATTGGGGTTTTGGTTTTAAAAAGTATTCACTCATAAAAATAAATAATATGGAAATATATTTTGTATGATAATAGATATTTAACCCAGATTAAATTACTTGCCAGCTCTGGGATGGGGGCGGGGAGGAGAAGGAAGGGAGACAGCTTTGATCATATAACTTCAGAAAACTTATGTGGAAATTTATTACCTGTAATTAATTAAGAATGTTCTTACATTTTAAAAATTAAAAATAAAATGTAATCTAGATTTGACATCATTTGCCTGTTTAAAATGTTACCCCTTTCTAACTACATATCTCTGTAAGAGAAGATTTTCTCCATATATTTCAACTAAAACAACATATGTCAACATACTAAATACAGAAGCAGATATAAGAATCCAGCTGTCTTTTTGGTTAGACATTTAAGAAATCTCCAAAAATATGTAACCAATGGCATCCTTTTCACTAAATGTTTTTGTTTTGGAAAATATATTTTTCCTAAAAATATTATTTATTTTCACATGTAATTAGTTCATTATTTTACATTTAGATAGGCAAATATTTTTAAATTTTATGTGTTAATTTGTAATATATCAAAACCCACATAAACAAAAGCTCTTTGGTGTCCTTAGCTTAAAAAAAAAAACCTTACCTTTTATATTAGAAGCAATATTGATTTTAAGGCAAAAGATCAGTAAAGATTAGGCAGTTGGAGGTTAAGTGACTTGCCCAGGGTCACACAACTAGAAAGTGTCTGAGATCAGATTTAAACCTGGATCTCCTGTCTCTAGACTTGACCAAATGGTGTTCTTAATTTTTAAGAGTATAAATGGGCTCTAAGACTAAGAGTTTCATATTCTTGTAGGGTTTGGGTTAGATGGTTTCTAAGATTCTTTACAAGTATCAAATTTATCCACACAATAATGAAGTGTCAGAGAATGACTTCAGCGTATAAAAACAACTTTTAAAGTCCTGGATTATTAAAGGAAAGTGAGGAATTAGTTTAACAAGAAGCCTGGGCTGAGGGAGCTGGGGGATGGAGGTAAGGAGACAGGCATCAGAGATAGTGAGAGCATGAGGGAAGAAAAGAGAGTAATCTGACTCTAGTCCCTTCCCCCCCCCCATGTGTCTTGGGGGACAGGTTGCCTTATGAGAAATACACCATAGAGATGGGAACCTGTCAGTTGGGGAAGGTTCACAAAGGATGTCAAAGCAAAGTGTAGGGATATGGTTGCTATTGAGATGCTCCTCTCTACTATGTTGAAAATCTATGGCAAAATCCATCTAGATCCATTCTAGTTATTACTCTGTTACTATTTCAAGTATCTGTTTGCTGGAGAGATTCAATCTTGGCTTTCTCATGAATGGCTCTAAGAGGAAAATTAAGGGTTTTTAAAAAAATTAAGGACACCAAAGAGCTTTTGTTTATGTGGGTTTAGATCTATTAGAAATTAAATATCTTTAGGATTGCTTCACATCAAAAATGGTCACCAGCAACTTTCCTCCTTTGTCAGTGCCTTCCTTCTCGCTTTCTGGATTTTGTTTGTTATTGGCTCTGTTACTATTCCAGAAGAACTAGAAAGTTCTTGCTGTGTTTTCTGACTTGCTTGTGTTTTTTCTGGCCTTGTGACAAAGAAAAGGAAGAATCCTATTACATAGATACTTTGTACATTAGCATCACCCAACCCTTAGTTATTTTCTTTCCATTTGAAGATAATTATTTTCCCTTCCATCCAAATATCTCTCCTTCATTTTGCCTCTCATTGCCTCCCTTCTATTTATTCTTGACTTGTAGCTTGCAAACATTCCTTAAGTTTATATCTTGAAAGGTTTAGGAATAGTAAACAATAAAATGACCAACCATCTTCCAATAAGGTATCCACCTCCTGATAGACTCCAAATGCATATTGAGGCATGTTTTGGACATGGTCGATGTAATCACTGGTTTTGCTTTACTATATATATATATATATATATATATATATATATATATATATATATATATATATATATTTGTATTAGGAGTTTTGTTTTTCTTATCTTCTCAGTGGGAGTGGGGAAGGTGGGATAGAGAAGGAAGATCTTCATGAAAATAAAATAAAATTTTATTTGAAAACTATTAAATATGCCCATTCAAGATTTTCCTCAGTTTTGTAATCTAACTATAATTATTAGGCATCCTTTCTTCCTGAAAGAATTTGGAGTTATAAAATCTAATTTATATCAGATCAGAACCATTGAAAACATATTGAAAAACATGAGAAAAAGCACCAGAACATAATTTTTAAAAATAAAGTTGTTCCTCTACAAAAGCTATTTCCTAATTTGAGAAATGAATTGATGTTCTAACTCTAACAGTGACTCTTATTTCCCCACATGTAGCCAACCCTGAATGAAATATCTTAATCTTGATAAGCTTTTGATGTGATCATTAAAAATTCTGATACATTTTCCCATCAATATTTGTGTCTTCAGAACTTACTTCCCTGGTGATAAATATCCTGATGTGTGTACAAATAAAGTTTGTGCTTTCTCTCTCTTTGTAGAAAGTGGAAAATTATTGAACAACAGTGGTTATTAACTAGGGAGGTAAGCTTCATCCACCAAGATCCTTTCAGGATAATGAGGAATTTATCCAAAGTCTGCATGTTAGCTAGAGAGTTTTGCCGTAAAAGCAATGAAATTAAGATCCTGCTGTCAAGAATATGAAGAAAACTACAAGTGCCATAGAGGAGGCTGTCAACACCTTTGTCTTATTGAATACAAATGAAATCAAATAGCTATCATTGACAGTGTTGCATGTGCTTGTTTCTTTCATTGAGCATTCAATACTCATTTAAACTCTGACTGGGAGCATAGCATAGTATTAGACACATTTATAATATGCTTGCTTTTAGTTTCTTCTGCAGCTTGGGAAACATGTTCTCCTGAAATAATGATGGAACAATGACCCGCAGGAAAGAAGTGCCATAAGATCATCTTCGCCATCAAACATATTGAGTTCCTACTCTCCAGAGAGTCGCTCCTCCACAAAAGCTACTTCCTAATATTTGATATTCTACCAATAACAATGATTCCTGATTCCCAAGATGTGGTCAACCTTATTGCAAGGATGAATGAAGAGCCTAAATAGATCTTGAGTATTTCTTACTCAGAAAGTTATTTGGGACAAAGAACTGGAATTCTAACTGCCTCGATATCAAGGAGTCAGAAGAAAAGATTCAATATTTGCTTAGAGACATTCTCCTTGGGTTTTGTTAATGGGGTGGGTGGCTCATATTTTAAGATTATGAATAAAGAGTTGTTACTCTGACCTTATGAAGGAGGTTTCTAGTCATTATAACCTAGAAGACTTAAGAAGAGCTGGGATGGTCTTCAGGGAGCGATGTCCAGCAGTGACCACAAGATTGGGCAAACCCAGAAATGCAAAAGAGAAGTGGAGCAGCAGAGATACAACACCCAGTAGGGAGCAGTAAACATGATGCTTGTCCAAAGGTACCAGTTCAGCAGAGAACAGTACATAGAAGTGGACAGAGCCAAAGGGTGTACATGAGGGGGAGTAGTATAGAGTAAGGAGAGAAAGGTAGATTAGACCCTGATGAGCACAGTCCCAAGCACATAGTATGTACTATATAAATACTAAATATTATCAATATTAGCTTATTAAAAGATGGTGACATGAAAGGTCCCAAAGGAGTGTTTCTCACCCTAATAAGTTCTAAAAATAAACCAAAATAATAGAAATATCTCATTTGTTTCTTATAACAATTCTGGGAGATAGGTGCTATTATTATCCCCTTATATAGATGAGAAAACCGAGGCAAAGACTTTAAATGACAGAGTTTTTATTTGATCCTAGAGATAATAGCAAGCTACTGAGGTCTGAATGAGAGAGTGACATGGTCAAACTTGAGTTTTAGGAAAATTACTTTGACAACTAAGTAGAGGGATGGGTTACATGGTCCTATGCCTTCTTTAGTTTGTATCCTATACTTCTGTCATTCTGGATGCAGTGGCTAGAAATAAGACCTTTCTTTTGTAGCAATCCCTGGATTTTGACTTAAAATCTTGGTAGCTTGACTTAAATTTTTATCTCAATCCTTTCTTTCACAATGTGCAACCAGAAGCTGGTTCCTTTCTTTTCTGTGGCCTTGACAGGCTTTTATTAGATGGTCCTGTATCAGATTAGGTGAGTAACAGACCTCCCACAAAATGTCTGGGGTTTGCTGCTCAGGTGCTGTGCTAGTTCTGTCTCCTCTTGGGGCTCCAGAACCATCTATCTGTCTGGACACTGTGGCTTCCATCTGCTCTGGCTTGTCACCACTCTAAGGACTGGCAGGCTCCTGACACTGTCATTGTTCAGTCCTGAACTGGATAGAACAACTTGTAGCCACACATTTCTATTTGGTTTATTGTTGTTCTTTCTGGGACATTTTAAAAACTTCACTGAAGCCTTTATCAGATGAGATATGCTCCTCTGGGATCTTTTGTGTTACCATTTTCTAATAAAAGATAATATTAAAAATATCTGACATTTTATATAGCAACTACTGTGTGCTTGGGACTATGTTAAATTAACAATCTTGGGAAATGGGTTATATTATTATCTCCATTGTACAGATGAGGAAACTGAGGCAAAGAGGATAACTGACTTGTTCAGAGTAACATAACTAGTAATTTTCTGAGGTCAGATTTGAACTCAGGTTTTTCTGATTCCAGGTAGAAGGCAATATCTACTACACCCCTTAACTGCCTCTTCTAAGCCCCCTAATAACAATTTTTTTCTCAATTAAAAAGCCCTTTGTTTACATACCCCCAACCTTTTCCAATTTCTAATATCATCTCCATTTCCCCACACTCAGTTAATGAGATACTTCTTCACTGTTTATCCTAGATTTCCTCCTAAACTAAGCTCATAACTCATCTTCTACCCACTCTGCCCATTTCTCCAAAGTCTTCATCCTCAGAAATGCCCTAGATGTTTCAACTTCTGCTGTTTTGCCCACCAATCTTTCACCCTTCATATATTTCTGGTGATATATTCAGAGCAATCCTTTTCTATCTTTTTTTAATGCAATTTTAAGGCTGATAAAACTACAAAGCTGAACACAGAAGCAAGGGTGATCTGTTGTTTGTGAAAGACTTTGTTATCATAATGATGACTTGATTGAAACGTCAATCTATGGTGTCCAGAAATGGTTTTAAAAAATCAAAATAAGGAATTTTAACAAGATGAAAAAATATAAAAGGGAGAAGAAAAAGCAAGGAGAAGAAAGTTGTCAGTTGTTGTCTTGCTGAGCATGAATTAAATTAGGTGAGTGATCATTCAGGCTACTCTATTTTCTCCCTGCCCTATGGAGACCCACTTTTAGGCTTTTTCCTTGATAGTTTGAACCATGTGAACTTCTGGCAATCCCGAAATATAATAATCCAGGATGTGGGTGGGAGCAAATATATGGGTATAAGCAATTAAAAGTAATATGAATATCAATTGATTCTACTTTTTTTGTAATTTAAAAAAAAGTACAAATGCTTCTGATATTTATCTGTTTCATAATATATTAGTTTTAGAAGTAAAGTCAATATATTTAATTGTGTTTAAGAAATTTCCCACTATTCTTATGCTATTTACATTA
Organism: Monodelphis domestica; assembly: GCF_027887165.1. Taxonomy (NCBI): domain Eukaryota; kingdom Metazoa; phylum Chordata; class Mammalia; order Didelphimorphia; family Didelphidae; genus Monodelphis; species Monodelphis domestica. Next base: position 178,778,631 of record NC_077231.1, read on the forward strand.
AAAATCATAAATGAGTGTTGGATTTTATCAAAGCATATTTCTTCTTCCTTTGACATAATTTAGATTTAAAAATTTTATTATTTAAATTTTAAGATGTTGATACTGTGCTGATGTTGAAACTACTTGGTTGTAGTGAATAATTTTGTCAATGTATTATAGGATTCTCTAACGAATATTTTAGTTAGCACTTTTGAACTAAAAGAATCACAAGTCTGGACTCCCCTCCCAAATTTTTCATCTATTTTCATTAAGGAAAATTATCTGTCATTCTCCTTTTTTAATGTTCTCTGATTTTTAAAAGTAAGGCATAGTTGCTTTAGGTGTTAACTAATTTTCATCTTCCTCCCTATTTATGAATAATCAATTTAAAAGGAATTTTCATTTTGTTCTTATAAAGTTTGAAAGAATTATGCTATGAATGGATGTGGGCCATATTTAGAGCTTTGTTGGGGAGAGGGCAGGGTGCATGAAAATTCTTTGATGGCATCTCACTTCTATTTAAATTGTTAATTTCCTGTGGTACTAATTTTGGACATTTGTTTTTTAGCAGTGGTGGTGATCTTTGCTGAGCTGGAAAACGGGCAGGCAGGCCCATGTTCTTATTCCCTTCTCCCATTTTTTTTGACTGAGATATCTTTTTATGGACTGGGACTTTCTAGGCCCTCCCTTGGTCTACTACCCTCTGGAAGACTAGTTTTCCTTTGAAAATAGCCCATGATTATGTCAAATACTTACTTCACTGACCATCTAGACAGGTAATTATCCAAAAACTATTGGTAGGTTTTTTGCCCAATGTAACCTCTGTCAATATATATTCTATGTCTTGATGACTTAGCCTGAGGACCCCCAAGTTCCAGATTGATCTTAGAATGGACATTCTATCAGACTAGAATAATGCTAATTAAATTCTTCTCTTCTAATCACCATGGATAAGTACATGGTTGCGCCCCCAAACAATTACAGTCAGCAGATGGAGTCCCCTATCAGCTCTCCCTGTCCTGCGTGGCTTATTCCAGGTTCTAATAACAACCTGCATGAGGTGAGGCTGTCACCTGATTGAGAAACAATGCTACCCCTTCCCTGTGACAGCTTTTATTTCTTGGTACTGTATTTCATCCTTGCAGTCACTCAAGCAGTTCTCAAAATGATGTCTGTGTGATATGGAGCTGTTCTCTTCTGGATTCAGTCCCCTTCCCCATTTAATGACAATGTTTTTTTCTGGATTTCCCCCCTAGACAGCCTCATTTTTATTCTTCAGTTAAGGTCTTACTCTGCAAATGTCCTTGGGTTATTTACTCGTCTAATTTTATGTGTGGTAATTGGATCTTAGTGGAGGTCGCAGAAGGACCTAGTGAAGATCCACTACACCTGGGCATTATAAAAATAAACCAATAACTCTCTTTTTCTATTCTGAGCCCACAGCCAGACATCTTGCTCTGACAAATATTAGAGTTTTACAGCTAATAAGTGTTGGAGGCCAAATTTGAACTCGGGAATAACCATCTCCCTGACTCCAGGTTCTGCACACTATATCCCCTGCACCACCTAGCTGCCCTTAGAAACAGCCTAGCTCGTCCATAGCTACTGGGAATGAGAAGAGAGACAGAAATCAATCAATAAATTTTTATTAAACATCTACTGTGTTTCAAGAACTTTACTAGGCACTGAAGATATAAATACAAAGAATGCAATTATCCCTACTCATGATGAGCTCACAGCTTTTTTTTTTAACCCTCACCTTTCATCTTAGAATCAATATTGTGTATTAGTTCCAAGGCAGAAGAGCAGTGAGGGCTAGGGAATGGGGGTTAAGTGACTTGCCCAAGGTCACACAGCTAGGAAGTATCTGAGGCAGATTTTAACTCAGGACCTCCTATCTCCAGAATTCTCTCTATCCACTGAACTAACCAGGTTCTCTTAGTGAGGTCACATTTTAATGGGGGAAAAATAGGAAACAATTAAGATCTATATAAGGATAATGGATAGTGTTGGGTTAGCTAAGAGGGTGATCAAACATTGAACTGGTTTTTATAGGGTAACTTGAGGTTATTAATGTTGCCCAGATTGCTCAATTTGGTTATCCCAAATGGCAGCATAATGAGTCATACAATATAGTAAAAAAAAAAAAAAATCATCAGGTATCCAGGTAGTTCAATGGATAGAGTGCCAGGCCTGGAGTCAGGAAGACCTGGGTTCAAATCTGGTATCAGATTCTTCCTAGCTGTGTGATCCTGGGTAACTCATTTAACTTTGTTTGCCTAGTCCTTGCCCTTCTGTCTTAGAGTTATTACTAGAATAGAAAGAAAAGGTTAAAAAAAGAAAGAAAAAGAAAGCATCAAAAGTCCTCAGTTCTAGTCCTAGCTGGACACTAGTTAACCAGAAAACTTGGACAAGTCAGTTTTCCTCTTTGGACCTCAGAGTCCTTATCTGAAAAAATTAGTACTTTGACTACACAATTTCTCAAGTTTCCTTCTCACTATAGCTCCATAAATTTGCCATGTGAGGAGACAAGTAATAGAATAGGTGTCCTAGAACTATTCTTGTCCCCCTTTAAATGCTAAAATTCAGCTGCAGATTTTCTCTCCCTAATTATAATTTTGTACTGGATTTCATAGATCTCGACATCTGTCTCAAATGGTTTTTTAAAGGCACCTGGTTCCATCTCACATATTCTAGGGCAGTATATTCTATCATTCTGAATGTCTTTTTTTAATGATAAATGAAAGAATGGTTTCTCCCACATTGAACATTTGAAAGAATGACAATGCCTAAAATGACTCATTAAGACAAGTTTTAAAAAAAGACATAATATGAGCTATGTCCTTAGGAGCTAGTTTTCAGATATATCTGGGGAAGAATAATTCATAATCTAAGAGAGTAAAGCAAAATTTTGCATACTTTACCCAACAGTTCCAAAATATCAGGCAATAGCATTATGCTTGATTTTTACCCCAGAAATGAATTCTAGCATTATATAGAAGAACTTAGTCCTATTTAGTAATTGTTATAATCATTAGTCTGCAGGTAGATGAAAGACTATATCTGAATGAAGGCTAATAAATTCAATGAATTAGAATATCCAGTGGATGTTTTGGGTTTTGTTTTTGTCAATCATTTATAGCACCTCATATATGGAGGGCATCATGCCTTGTTCTTGGTTGTACTGTGTGATTGTGGAGCTACAAAGATCATAAAATCATAGATTTAGATCTGGAAAGGACATTACAGGTCATAGAGTGTAACCTCTTAATTTTTAGATGAGGAAACTAAGGCCCAGAGAGGTGATTTCATGAGCAGCAACACCTTAATAGATTATAATCTATGTGAGAGCAAAGTCCTTGCCTCTTTCTTTCTTCCTTCCTTCCTTCTTTTCTCTCTCTCTTTCTTTCTCTCTCTCTTTCTCTCTTTCTTTCTCTCTCTCTTTCTCTCTTTCTCTCTTTCTTTCTTTCTTTCCTTCCTTCTTTCTTTCTTTCTTTCTTTCTTTCTTTCTTTCTTTCTTTCTTTCTTTCTTTCTTTCTTTCTTTCTTTCTTTCTTTCTTTCTTTCTTTCTTTCTTTCTTTCTTTCTTTCTTTCTTTCTTTCTTTCTTTCTTTCTTTCTTTCTTTCTTTCTTTCTTTCTTTCTTTCTTTCTTTCTTTCTTTCTTTCTTTCTTTCTATAATTATCCACCTACCTATCATCCTTCTATCTATCTACGTATCTACCTATCTATCTGTCTATCTGTCTACCTCAAAAGACAAAGTAGTATAGAGAACAGAGTGCCCGACTTAAAGAGTCAGGAAGTCACCTGGTTTCAGATTTTATATTACGTGTTTATCAGCTGTATGATATTGAGCAAGGGGCTTAACCTTTCTGTTACCGGTGACCTCCTAACTGCCCATTCCAATGACCTTTTTTCCAATCCTCATTCTTCTCAACTTTTCTATAGCCTTTGACACTTATCATTACACTCCTTTTCTTGATATTCTCTTCTCTCAAAGTTTTTAGGACACTTCTGTCTCCTGGTTCCCCCCACGCCTATCAGACCACTCTTCAATTCCTTTTTCTGGTTCCTTATCCAGCTCATGCCCTCTAATTGTAGGTGTCCCATAAGGTTCTGTTCTGGGTCCTTTTCTCCCCCCATACTACTTCACTTGGAAATCTCATAAGCTACTATGGATCTAGGCTGATGATTCTCAAATCTACCTATATTACTTTAATTTCTCTCCTGACCTACCATCTCACATCTCTGATTGCCTTTCTGACATCTTGAACTGGATGTTCAGTAGAGGTCTTGAACTCAACATATCCAAAATTGAATTCATGATTTTCTTCCTATCCCTTTTTCTCCACCTCCTCACATCCCTATCACTGTCAAAGGCAATACTATATTCCCAGATTCTCAAACTCATAACCTAGGTATTACCCTGGATTCCTCACTATCTCACCCCATCCTTCAGCCCCCAATCCAATCTGTTGCCTAGGTCTGTTACATCTTCTCATTATCAAATCTTCTCATCATCTATCAAATACAAACCCTTCTCTTCTCTGACACTGCCATCCCTTGAGGGTTCATGCCCTCATCACATCACACCTAGACTACTACAAATAGCCTACTGGTCTCTCTCCTCACCTCAATCCATCTCACATTTAGTCACCAAAGTGATTTTCTTTAAGTGCAGGTCCTATCATGTCACCTCCCCTCCCTTGCTCAATAAACTGAAATGGCTCCCTATTGCCTCCAGTCCAGGATCAAATACTGATCCCTCTATGGGTCATTCAAAGCCTATTCTAGCTCCTTCCAACTTTCCAATCTTCTTACAACTTATACTGACCTACACATCACTTTTGATATAGTTATACCAGCTTTCTAGCTGTTCCACAAATAAGACTCTCCATCTCTTAGCACTAGGCATTTTCTCTGGCTGTCCCCCATAACTGGAATGCTCTCCCTTTTCATCTCCACCTACTGGCTTCCCTAGCTTCAAGTTCCTTCTAAAATACCATCTTCTGCAGAAACCTTTCCTAATGCTTCTTAATTCTAGTGCGTTCTCTTTTTAAATTATTTCCTATTTATCTTAGGCATAGTTTGAAAACATTTGTTTGCTTGTTGTCTTCCCTCATTAGATTATGAACTGCTTAAGGGCCGGGAATATCTTTTGCCTCTTTTTTGAATTCCTGATGCTTAGTGTGCTGGCATCTGATAGGCACTTTTTTTGGATTGACTTATTGAAGACTTGTAATAAGAGGAAACCTGATACCTCTTGAGTCAGTCAATTCTACTTTTGAAGAACTGTAATTTTTATTTAAATTTTTAATTAAAAAAATTTATCTCCCCATCTCACTCAGGCTAGGAGTATAGTGGCTGCTCATGAGCTCAATTCTACTACCTGGAACTTTGACTTATTCCATTTCTAATCTGGTTTGGTTTGCCTTTCCCTAGGCAACCTAGTCCCTCCTGCCCTAGTTCCAAGGATTTACTATATCAAATTTAGCCAGACACTCAAATTAGTGCAGACATCCAATTGGACTCCTGAGCATAAGAAATCCACTTGCCTGAGCCTCCTTGAAGATGGTATTATAGGTGTTCTCAGATCTAATTTTTAAGAATTTTCTTCTTTATATCAAGTTGAAATCTATCCATCTCTAACTTCAATTGATTCCTCCCAGTTCTGCATCAAAGCGCAATAGACCTAAACCCTTATAATCAGCTATCATCCTATAATAGTAAAGACAAAACCAATCTTAGACTTCTCCAACTGAATGAAGTACTAGATGCTGGCAATAAATGTGTGACTGTTATGAAACCTCTAGAGCTATTATATCTGGCTATAACACTAGTGCTTTAATTTAGATCTGGGTCCATCAAATTATTGATGTGGTTCAGCTTCTAAGGATTACTCCATAATAGCTATGCTGGGTTTATTATTTTAATCAACAGGTAGCATTGACTGTCATTCACCAGATCCTGCCTAGCCAAAACAAAGGATTGTGAACTAGATATCTCTACCCACGTTCAACTTGGCAATGATGAAGTTCCTCCACTGAATGGAAAGAATGAGTAAAGCTCAACATCTATATGATTTCTCTGTCCTTGCATCTCTCTTTTTGGCAGGGAATATCAACATCTTTTCAAGGGATGACTGGATTTATCTAATAAGAAATCAACTCTGAGCCTCCAACTGCTGGTAGACCCTGGTTCCTTCTTGAATTGCTATATTCCCATAAGTCCTAGTTACATAACTCGAGTATGATGGCGTCAACCATCCTCAGAAGCAAATGGACATGCTTGGATACTTATTATATATAGTGTTACTTTAAGTATAGAATCAATAAGCAGATAAACAATGTATGAAAATAGCAAAACAATGCATAATAAAACACTCTCCTAGATCTCATATATCCCTTAGAGAATATTAAAGCAGTTATGAACTCAGTGGTAAGCTTGAATTTGTTTATTTACCTTTAGTGATTCCCCTATGGACAAACTAATGAGGACAATACAATATAGTTTCTGAAGGATGTTCAACTCACATTTCCAGTAGGACTCATCTTTAGATGATGACACAGAAATTCTGGACTAGGCATCTTGGCTCAGCTGGAGGTATGGATCTCAGGAGCTTATGTGAGCTGGAACTCATGAAGACTGATGCTTTTTCCAGCCTCACTGGTCACTGGCAGGGAACTCTGATTGTTTTTGTCAGCAAATGGACTTAGTGGCCAGCCTCAATGGGAAGCAGACCTTCCAGCATCCTTTCTTCCAACCTTTGAGCATGGTGCACCATTCTTTGGCAATTGTGTCACTTTTTTTGCTGTCAACCTGTCTCTCATTCCCACAATGGGGCAAAAGGCCCACCAATCTGTGATAACAGATGGGATGGGAATTGCCAAAGTGAGAGGGATACTACATTTGAGAATTATCACTTAAGAACATAAATGACTGAAGTCAGTGGCAGTGTTACCTTTTTCTGGTATCTACTTATTAGTGCTCTAAAGAAGAAAAGATGAATAAAGAAGGAATCATTAATCATAAATTAATTCAATTTATACAATTTTGAACTTCAAGAATTGATGACATGAGGTCAATATTTTCTTTCATAGACCTTATCAGTAAACTTAATTCATTTTTCAATCTGAAATACATTTTGTGGTTAGACTTAGTAGAGAAACAATGATGCCCAGCTCTTTCAAGCTTTATAAATAAGCACCCACTACTTCTCTGCGTATAAATTTTTTTTAAGACATAAGGATTTTAATCTTGAAGTTGTAAAAGGGGAGCCAGGGATATGAAACATTCCAATGCCTTAGAGAACAATAGGAAAATAAATAAAGCTCATAATACAGGAAAGATGCTGTTGTCTAAAAAATGATTCAAAATTCAGAAAATACTACAATATCCATAACTACACTTGGAATTTACCTAGCATTTGCAAAGCATTTCATACATATCATCTTATTTTATGCTTAAAACAAATCAGTGACATGTGTGCTATTATCTTAAGTTTTAAAATGAGGAAACTGAGACTTGGAAAGGTTAAGTGGTTTGTTCAGAGTCACTAAGTGTCAGATGCAGGATTTGAAATCATCTATCCAACTCCTGATTTCTTTGCTGAAAATTTTAAGCTCAATTTTGAGCATACTTTTCCCCTTCATAGGAAAAAGTAAATTATATCTAGTATTATAATATTTGGTGTTTATATAAATGCTTTAATATTCACAGAGAACTTTACACATGTTATATTTTTATTTTGATTATTATTATTATTCCTATTTTTCATGTGAGGAAACAGAAGCTTTAAGAAGGCCACACAGCTAATAAGTCTCCGTTGAAAGTATGATTCAGTTCAATGTGAACTGGAATGACCTCCTGGAATTGATGTAAAATGAAAGGAGCAGAACCAGGAGAACCTTATAGACAGAGACAATTACACTGTGGCACAATCGAATGTAATGGACTTCTTTACTAGCAGCAATGCAGTGATCCAGGATAATTCTGAGGGACTTATGAAAAAGAACACTATCCACATTCAGAGGAAGAATTGTGGGAAGAGAAACACAGAAGAAAAACAACTGCTTGATCACAGGGGTCAATGGGGATATGATAGGGGATGTAGACTCTAAAAGATCATCCTAGTACAAACATCAATAATATGGAAATAGGTCTTGATCAAAGATACATGTAAAACCCAGTGGAATTTCTCGTTGGCTATGGGAGGGAGGTGGAATGATGGGAGGGAAAGAATATGAATCATGTAACCATGGAAAAATATTCTAAATTAATTAATTAAATTAAAAGTGCCCCTCCCCCCACCAACTATTCATCAATTTCACTCTAAGCTTACAACTGCTATTTGTTCCACCTCAGTGGCAGAAAGACCAGAGCTTGATTCAGTTTTGCTTCCACAGTATCTAGTTATTTACATGTTATCTCATTTTAATGTGTATTCCTCGAGGTCAAGGACCATGCTTTTGCATCTCTACTACTTAGATCAGTACCTGGTATATAATAAATGCTTAAGTAAAATAATAAATTCATTTAAAATAATAAATAGTTAAAAGGTATCTGATTGATCAACCTTCTACCATTATTGAGAGCCAATATGATGCACAGAAAAGAGTGCCAAAGGGCAGCCATGGGGGTATCTTCAACATCAATCAATATAGAAGACATCCCCTTAGTTTATCATAGTTGACTCATTTCTTGGGACCCCCATTATTCAAAGACAGCCTCTCAGCAGGTATATCTCTCCTTTTACCTCACCAGCATCCATATTCCCTCTATCCCTTCAACTCCTCCATTCCCTGTTACAAAACCTTCCTTATTCCCTGTACTTCTTAAATCCCTAAAATCCCAGTTACTATTACAGTTTTGGCAGATCCAGCTAGGTTTTCCAACCTATTTTGCCAAGAACTTGGGCAGAAGAAGGCAGTTGGAGGTGTCAGGAAAGTTTCAGAGAGATTGGGCCTACATACGTTTCAAAAGCCTGTGTGACTGTGGAAAGTATCCATTTTGAGAGCAGTGTTGAGTGCAGCTAATCTGCCTAGCAACACCACAGCCAATAAGAAAACACCCCCTCTGAAGGGTGGAGGTGATTCTTAAAGGGCCAGACTTAAAAACATGTTTTTTTTTTCCCTTTGTAAAAGGCTTTTCAAGATACAAGATGGCAAAGAAACTATTACTTGCCATGAGTTATATAGCCTTGTTGGACATTTCTTTTATATGGTTTACAACTCTTTTTTTTTCAAGATTCCAGATTATATTCATTTTCTACTTAACATCTATGAAAGTTTGCAATGGCTGAATATAAGTATATACCACTTGATTTCATTCATTCTCACATATGCTGGAGCATTATTCTTCTTAATCCAATTATACTATGCCCTAAAAAAAGGTGTGCATCTAATTTATGGGAAAAAAGCAAAAGACAATGAAATGGCTGTGATGATTTTAGCCATGAGGGAGGAGATTATACAACTAAAGCAAATGATTAAGCAACTGACTGAGGAGAAACAAAATGGCAAAGATATTAACACACAAGACATACTGTAACAGTTAATTTTAGTCTCTTATAATTAAAGTATTATATTTTATGAGGTTTATTAAAGATTATTAGAAATCAAGGATAAAGAAATATAAAAATAAGAAAAGCATGTGCCTAGGGCACTAGCCCATTCACAATTCACTTACTATATCTTGCATGCCAAGTAGAGAGCCATGTGTGCTTAGAAGCAGAAGAAGAGAGTCTTGGGAGGCAGAGAGCCCTTTAAATAAAAAAAATTGTGTTCTCGCACTCAGGTGAGGACTCAGGTGAGATTATAGGGAATTCTGGGAAGTACCAAGGACTTCTGGGGATTGAAGTCTGGGGTTCAAATCTCCATTTTTACATTTCTCCATTTGATCATTATTGGGAAACCAGTTTCCCCCAAAGGATCATGAAAACATAATCAACTTAAAGACCACAATAATTTCAGGACAAGAGGAAAAAGAACAAAACCAATAATTGCTAGACACATTGACAAAAAACCAGTTAGGGGGCAGTTCCCTTTGGCATGAAAGTATACATACAAATAAATGTTCAATCAACCACACCCAAAGTTCATTCTTGATCTTCTCATGCAGCATGTGGTCTGGAGACATCTTCATGGTGTCTTCTTCAAACAGTTCAGTTTCTGGATTCGGAGAGGTATCATGTTTCTTAACCTAAAATTCTTCTCAAAAGGAATTTAAACTTTGCAATCTAAAATAATATTTTTACACTCCCCTCTTTAAGAGGGTGATTGAAAAAAACACAGGGATCATTTAGGGATGCATGGCTGAGTTATGAGGTATATGAATCAATTGGCAAGAAAAATTAAAAAGACATCAGAAAAATCCAAATTAAAAAAAAGATAATTTCTGGGTGAAATATAGACTATCAAAGTCTTATGTGTAAAAATTCTAAGTAAAGGAAAAATCAATCTATAACAGGTCCTTGAATCAGGGCCCAATTAAAATGATATAAGCAATTAAGCATTTATCCAGTCAGTAGCCAGGACTACAGAAAGTTGCTACATTATGAAAGACAGAAAAGGTACTAGATTATAGGAGCCAGGTAGGAGCCAAATTTGAGATACTCGTCTGTAAGTATTTTCACAAAGAGTGGGGATATAAGAAAGGCCTACATCTTAATGTATGTTAAGCACCTCAACCTTGAGTCTTCACACTAGGTTTAAGTCCTTTGTAGTGGCTTAGAAGTGCATCAATCCTTCCTGGATTGGTTTCTTTGGCCCTGTGCAATGACTCTTTTGTATATCTTGTCCTGGAATCAGACAGAATCATTAAGCAAAGTCCCATAATTTTTTTCAAATAATTAGTGGCATCATTTTTACTGTCTCAATCTTTTGGGGCATGCATTGACATTATAGCAAATGTATTTTAAACTTATATTACTGCAAATCAAAAAGTTAAAGAAAATCTTAATACTGGTGACATGTGCTTCAAATATAAAAAGGAGAGAAAAAATAAAAGACTGAAATAGTATATTGCACATGCAAGAAAAATATAATCATAAAAGAGTTTTAAAATTCAAAAGTATAGCTTATAGTCATTGACACATTATGTCAGCTAAGAAAATATAGAATGCAAGGCTTTCTCACCAAAAATGAGATCCATTTCCTCTTCATATCTGGCCATGATCCACTGTGAGTACAAGCAAATGAATTTTACAAGATAACAGTTTTTTCACATAAGTTGCTATATGACATTTTTAAAGCCTATGAACTGATGGATATTTGTCACAATTTTTACAAATATAGCAAATCTTTCAACCTTGGTAAACATATTTAAACAAAGTAAAACTCATTTGGGTCTAGAATATCATCAAGAAATCCAGATATCATTATAAAATGTGGCAGAGGAATCTAGGAAAAACCCACACCTCTGTACTGTTGATGTTGGATAAAGTGAGCTGAAGAGTTATAAATGAGAGATGCTCCTCTTTTGGGTGTTTTCTAGGGGTACAATGCCCTGGAATTAACTTCCCAGCTCCATTGGTATGAGACTGTTGTCCCATCCATTCACATTTTTATAAATGTGGGAGGTGGATATTAAAATTGTATTTCACTTCAGCTACTAAATGGACCTTACCTCCTGTTAGGGGCAGGCAAAATGACCAAAGACTGTTTAAAAAAATTCTAAAAATTATGTCTAAAGACCCCTTGAAACCAATTGGAGATATTTAGCTCATTAAATTTTCCAAAGGTTTACAATTGTAACCTTGTTCTGATGGAGTCTATCTATCCTCAATGTGACAGTTTACAAAGTCAAAAATAGAAAAACTATTTTTATATGGGCTTCTTCAATAATATTTGTTCAGTATAGTTATAGGGGAAAAACAACAGAATATAACAGTAGTTAAAACCCAGTACATTAAAATGATTCTGTGTAACAGAATAGTATTGAATGCATTAATATATGAACTTAAAACCAACAAAATTAAATCTTAAACAAAACAATCAGCAAAATGCAATAAAATACAGACATTTTTATAAAACACTACATTGGAGTCTGAAATGCCTTAAAATATAAGCTCCAGTCTCTTTAAAGTTTCTTGGTTGTTTTTTTTTTTAATTATCCATTTAGATGCCTATTGTCAGAAGGCAGAAAATTGGTAAGGGCTAGGCAATGGGGGTTAAATTACCTGCCCAGGGCCACACCTCCAGGAAGTGTCTGAGGCCAGATTTTAACCCAGGATCTATTGTCTCTAGGCCTGGCTCTCAATCCACTGAGCCACTGAGCTATTTCCCCATAGTGAGGGTCAGTTTTTGGAATCTCAATTTGGGCCAAAGAGGGAAATGAATTTCTCCCCTGAATCTCAGGTGAAGTAAATAAAAGGATCAATGCACTCAAAAGATATCTTTTTAAAGCAGCCATGTTTGTAACTTCCTGTTTGGAAAAGTCTCTTCCTTCTCTTTGTTCTCCCCACCTGTGATCCCCTGCCCCCAGTCCACATGGAGGCAAATTGTAGCCTAAAGAAAGAACACTCCCATGTTTTTACCAGCTGGTGGAAGTGAGTCCTGGGCCTGGGGCGATGAGCGATCTGATCAGAGGCCAGAGTTTCTGGGTGTTACAAGGGAATCACTTTAAAAGACTGATATATATTAATTTAAGGTCGCCAAGGAATCAGCTATGTAATTCCTAAATGAAAAACTCAAGTCAGCCGTCAGCCTTTTTTGGAGTTTAATTACAATAGGAGTAAGAAAGGAATTAGAGATAGAGAGAGAGAAAAAGGGAGAGAAGGGAATAGGGCTTAAATACCCCTTCTGTTTAGGCTGGCCAAAAGGCCCAAGCCCTTAGATAGCTGGGGCAAAGAAAAGAGATCAGTCCCTATTACTCATGTGTCCAAAATGGAGAAACAGTCTCAGAGGCCCCCACCTTCAGCTTCCTTCAGAGCAAGCCTTCTCAGAGCCCACCAGAACCACACTGACCAACTCTCCCCCTTCCCAAGTCTTCAGACCCCCTATCTTTAAGGAAACCCTCCAAGTTGCCTCCCCTCAGTCCTCACATCTACCAATCACTGTTCATCAATTTCCCTGTCAATGGAGGCTCTAGCTTAACCCAGGACCGCCCAGAGGTTTCTGGCTTTTGCACATGTCTGTTGAAGGTCATATTTTCAAATGATTAAATCTTTACTCCTTTGCTACAGCCCTTTCTAAATCCTGTTAACTTGAGTAGGGTAGAGATTGGAATAATTAAATTTTGATCTAGGCTGCAGCCCTTACTCAATCCTATTAGGACTGAATAGGGTGGAGATTTATCCCAAGTATCTCCATTGTATCAATTCTAAAATCAATCAAGACTCAAAGAAATTCCGGTTCTATGCTTAAGCATAGGTCAAAGTCCTTTCCATTGTTCAGCAAAGGGTTTCTGTCCTAAAGTAATCTTAAGAAGGGAAGAGAAAGAACCTCCCATGCCAATGGGGTTCCCATTCCAATAGACTATCAGTAAGAAATTTTCCAAGTATGAAATCTCCCAATGGTGAAATTTCCAACATTTATAAGTCTAAGGAAATTTGAGGTTTACATGGGGCCAGGTGGGTCAGGACCGGGAGAGCGGATCTGGGTCAAACAGGTCTGGATTGCCGGAGTGCAGATGCAGGCAGCAGGAGGAGCCGGGTCGGATGGGGCTGGGACCAGGTGAGCAATCTGAATGAAGAAAATCTGAAGCAGATGGCTGCAGGCAGGAGCAAGGCAAGCAGGCAAGCAGGATCGAGCTGATTCAAGAGGCTTTGCTAAAAAGCCCTGGAGAAACGTGGCTTAGAACTCATTATCTAGGCTATCTTTTTTTTTTAATTGTTTTTGAGTTCTCATCCAATCTAGTGGTTGCCATTAACTGTAACAGTTAATTTTAGTCTGTTATATGATGTTTATTAAAGATTATTAGAAATCAGGGATAAAGAAATACAAAAATAAGAAAAGCTCGTGCCTAGGGCACTAGCCCATTCATAATTCACTTACTATATCTTGCATGCCTAGTAGAGAGACATGTGTGCTTAGAAGCAGAAGAAGAGAGTCTTGGGAGGCAGAGAGCCCTTTAAATAAAAATTGTGTTCTCGCACTCAGGTGAGATTATAGGGAATTCTGGGAAGTACCAAGGACTCTGGGGATTGCAGTCTGGGGTTCAAATCTCCATTTTTACAATATCTAAAAATAACAATGTAGTTAAGCAAGAAAAGACAGATGGGGCTGGAGGGGGAATACCAATATTGCCACTAAGAGACCAAATAAGCCTACAACCAGACAACGGCATAATTCATATCAAAACACACAAGCCGTTTACAACAGCCAATCTTGAAATGAGAGAGAGTAGGTGAATGGAATCTAAAAGGGAAGATACTAGTGGACAGAGACACCAGAAAGACTTCCAGCATAAGATGAGATTTGACTTGAATCTTGAGGAAAACTAAGAAAACTATGAGGCAGAGGTAGGAGGGCAAAGCCCTTCCAAGCATAGGGAATGATCAATGAAAAAACAAAGAGATGCTCAGTGTATTGAGGGCCAGACCTACAGATGGGAGGTCTTAGATTCAAATGTGGCCTTAAACACTTCCTAAATGTATAACTCTGGGCAAGTCACTTGACCCCCATTGCCTAGCCCTTACCACTCTTCTGCCTTGTAACCAATACACAGTATTGGCTCCCAGATGGAAGGTAAGAGTTTTAAAAAAATCACAGGACCTAGGAATCATCTGAGATGATAACTGAACCCACAAGAACTAAAGAATTCAACAAGTAAGATGGTAGAGAGTAAAAAGAGGAGGCCCAGGACGGAGCCTTGGGGAACCCATGTAAAATGGGTCTAAAATGGATGAAAAACCAACAAAAGAGACTAAAAAGGAGAGGTCAGGCAGGGAGGTAGATAACCAAGAGAGAGGAGTATTACGAAAATATAGACAGGAGAGCATATCCTGAGCCAAAGCGTGATTGACAGGGTCACATCTTGCAGAAATTTCAAGAAGAGCCATGATTGAGAAAAGGCGATTAGATACAGTAATTGTGAGATTATAATTTAGTGTGTATGTGTACACCCATATATATGTATAAGTCTGCATGTGGTATTATAGTAATTATGAAACTGTTGGTAATTTTGAAGAGGGCAATTTCAGTAAAATGATGAGGTCAAAAGCCAGCCTGCAGAGGGTTTATAAGAAGAGAGGAAGTGGAGGCACCAGTTATAGATGGCTTACTCAAACAGTTTAGCCACAAAAGAAAGAGAAATATTATAAACCAATGGGGAAATAGAATTCATTTTATAGAAATTGTTTTCAGGCAATGAAGATCATTTTTAAAGGAAGACTGATAATGGACATAGGGTTCAATATGAAAAAAGAGGTTGTTTTTTTTTATGTTATAGTCTGTGTGGCCATTGTGGCTACTGTTTTCATACCTATATAATTTTCCAACGTCACAAAATACAATAAAAATAGTAGTTCCAGGTATTTTTTAAATTCTAAAATAAATGTGAACTGCTGTTATCATACATTGTGATAAAATGCCCAGAATTCTTGCATATTTAATTTGTTCAGGATAAGTCTATTCATTTTATTCTCTTTCTATTAGGTTTTATTCATTTTGAAAAATCACCCTTGACAACGTTAGCATTTTGAAAGTCTGACTTCCTGTTAATCATTTGTGAATAGTCATAACTATTCTTGATTCTTATATGACACCTTTCTCTGTGAGATACAGCACAGAAGTTCAGTGGATAGAGAGCTGGCCTTGGAGACATGAAGGCTAGAGTTCAAATTCTACTTTAAAAATTTTTTTTAAATTTTTTATTGTCATGCAAAACACACTTTCATATTGGTCACTGTTGTAAGAGCAAAGTCATACATAACCAAAACCCTAGAATAAAACCAAAAATATACTGATATGAAAGATGACTCCAAAATATTTTTCTCTGGGGGAGAATAGCATTCCCTGACAGGTCTTTCAGGATGGTGCCTTGCTGAGAGTAGCCAAGTTTTGACAGATAATCATGGTCCAATATTGCTGTTACTGTGTACAGTGTTTTCCCAGGTCTGCTTATTTCACTCTGCATCAGTTCCCACAGATCTTTCCAGCTTTTTTGGAAATCACCTTGCTTATCATATTTTGTAGCACAATAGTATTACCATTACAAATATGTATCAGGATTTGTTCAGCCATTCCCCAATGGATGAACATCCCCTTGAACTTACTACATTGATGAAAGCAAAGGTCCTATTTTTAAAAATATTCTTCTAAGAAAGTTGTGCAATATAGGAAATGAAAACCATATCCATGGGGAGCCATTGGTTGAGTTCCACGCTTCATCTATCCCAGGTCCAGAACTCAAAGTTCCTAAAAAGCCAGAACCCTGAGCAAAGTTTCTATTAGCATTTGTTTTCTGGGACTAACGTTGTTATGTCACTTGTGGATAAACCAGACATGAAGCTTGTTAGTCCACAGGGCTTGTACCTAACTTTTCTCCTTTCTAAATTATGCTAATTATCTTATCAAAGTTTCAGATATGGCAATAACAGAAGTGACTTGGTTTTTGTTAGAAAACTGGTTAAGGTTCTTCTATATGTCTGAACAATAAACTTCATCATGGCAATTTTATGTGTGTGATTAAAAGCCTACATATGCTTTTCCCAAAGCACTTATTTTATTAAGAATGTACTACTCCTCGATACAGTGATAAGGAAAAATTAATGACATTGTTCAATAATGAATAAATGGGCTGTTTTTTCCAGTTGGTCTTTTTTCCCAGAATTTGTTTTTGGCCATCTTCCGACATTATGTTGGTACCATCATTGCACTTAACAGTTTCAGAAATATTAAATTCAAAGTTCTGAAAAGTTCATCACTTGATCAAATCAGCAATGAGAATATTATTAATCATCAGATGTATAAATAATATTAATATCAAATTTAAAAAATATTTTCCTCACAACAATTTTGTGAGTTAAATAGAGCAAGTATTTTTTTTGTCTTCATTTTACAGATGAAGAAACTAAGCAATATGAGACTTTGAAGTTGTTAATTGACGTTGAAACCAGAACTCAAAACCAGATCTTTTGAATTCAAGGTCAGTGTTTCTTCTACTATATCCCACGCCCAGATTAATATTGCTGGGATATGAAGAATGGGTTTGAGAGGAAAGAGGAGTTTGTAGGATATTTCAATAGTCCAAACAAGAGAATGTAAATCCCTAAAGGGCAGGGATTATTTAATTTTCTTTTGTATTTCCAGAATCTAGTCTAGTTCCTCACTTAAAATAAGTTTAATTAATGCCTGCTAAATTAACCAAATAATTAACTTAAGTTAGTAAGGGTCTGACTGAGCATGAGTGAGGTCTGGGGTAGAGGCAGTGATAATGGACATCATTGGTGCCTTTCAAGATTATAGTTTCAGGAGTGAAGAAGAAATCTTGATAGCTTTCATCTTTTGTAGGTGTAGATGGCATAAGAATATACATTCAAGTAGATTGTAAGTAAAAAGGAAAGAAGTAATGCCTAGTGAGGGTGCTAAGTGGTGAGTTTATATTTGTTCATTCTGTTTTAACAGGGTTGAAGGATGTGTACAACATGTTGGGAGGATTAGATAAGGAGCCAGTGAGGGGGAGAGATTGAAGATGTTGACAGAAAGGGGATCATTGATCCCCATTGAGTGGGTTCTTTGAAGTAGCAGGAAGTGAGGAGAAGTACAATGGAAAGATCATTTGCTCTGGAGTCAAAGTACCTGGACTCAAATCCTTTGTCTAATACTTACCACTTATGGGACCTTGGGCACAGCACTTAAACTCCCTGGGTCTTATTTTCCTCAGCTATAAAATAAGAGAATTGCAATTTTTTAACTTGTTTTGAGTCACTTCAGTTGTGTCTGACTTTTCATGACCCCATTTGTCGTTTTCTTGGCAAAGATAATGGAGTGGTTTGCCATTTCCTTTTTGTTGCTCAGTTTACAGGTGAGGAAATAGAGTCAAACAGGATTAAGGTACTTGCTCAGGTTTACTCATTTAATAAATATCTGAGGTCACATTTTAACATGGGTCCTCTTGAGTCCAGAACTGGTGCTCTATCCCCTGTGCCTCCTAGCTGCCCTTATAAACATATTTTTATGTCCTCATCGCCACCTGTGGAGTAGATATGGTTATCCCCATTTAGTAGGTGAAGAAACAAATTCAGGGATGAACTTGACCAAGTTCACAAAATAAGTGTTGTGGAGATCCAGGATGCTGGGGAATGGCTAACATGTAGTGAAGATAAAAGTCAGTGGAGTTGAGAATCAAGAACTATGAGTATGTAATAGTAAGTATTCTAGTCTGTAACAATGAGTTTTGAACTAATAAGCATTTGCTCTGAGGAGCTGACACATTATATTAAAAACCATGAAACAGGAAATATGGCAGCTAAAAATTCAGTCCTATCTACAATCCTGATGAGCTAGACCATTCCTTGAAGTCGAGAGACATTCTGATTCTGAAACGCTAACTCAGTCTGGCTTTAATTATCTTCAGTTACTTTAAGCTGTTCCATTTTGGCCATGAAGATGCACTTCCTTCTTTCCGCTCTTCTCTTCTTTGTTTTGTTCTCTTCCTCAGGTAAGATTTCGTGATATTAAAGAAGGTATTTAAGTATAGGAGAAAGAAAAGACTTTACCTATCCCACCCAAAAACCAAATCAGATTAACTACAAAATCCACACACATTGTTTGATCCAATTACACCTTCTGTAATTCCCTTTCAATGACTTATTCCTTTCCATTAAGAATGTTGTCAATCAAGGCTGTCCCAAAGATATAAATTATGAAGTTTTTAGAGTTTGTCTGTAATATATCCAGCCTCTGTTTTCTGTGCTGTTCATTCCTGATGCCACACCATCCTTCCCATCTCCATCCTCACTAAAACTTCCTCTCAGGAAAGTATCTGGAATCAGCTCTTTATACCTTAGTATAAATCCAAGTATTATATCTTGCGTTATGTCTTTCAGGGGCATTTTTACTTTTAGTCTTACCTCTAATTGTAGAACAAAAAGCATTGTCTCTTGTTAAAGGAATTTCAAGAATCATCCAATATGTGGAGGAGCTAATTTAGGGGATGAGAGAACCTTCTCAAAGTTCTTAAAATCATATATCACTGAAGGTCCAAGTACTGCTCTGAAGATTTTATATTGCTCCTTGAGCGCAAGAACTGTCTTCATTTTTCTCTTTGTCCTCCTAGCTTTGAAGTTCAGCTCAACCACCTCCAACTGGAGACCTTTCCTGATGCCCTCCCAGGTGCCAGCACCCCTTCCTCAGATGAACTTGTATTTTACTTTGTAGTACTTATACATGATGTCTACCATGATACAATATAAGATCCCTGAAAGCAGAGATGATTTCATTTCTGTCTGTGTATTCTCGCCTCTTAGCACATTGTCACCTTTAATTAGGCACTTTAAGATGTTTCATTAATTGAGGCTTATGAGATGTTTATTGAATTGAATGATGAAAAAATGGCTATTTGAATAAGTATTAAACTAATGTGGACAATAACTTTTGCTCACAACCCAGAACTACCAGTAACAATAATATTCAAGGTTACTGGGAGTCATCCCAGATATCATAACTGGTTCTCTAGAATGAAATATTGAAAAACAAGAGCAGGGATCAGAGTTCTAATTCTAATTATTCCACTAATTTTGCATGTAACTTTAGGAAAATCAGTTTCCTCATCTGTTGAAAAAAAAAAGTAGGGATGAAGGGAGACATTTTTGTGGAGGGTAGGATTGTTAATGCCCCTTTTAGTTCTAAAATACTTTGAATCCATAAGCCCCAGGGCATCTTCATATTTATACCAGTAAAGGAATAAGTAGAGGAATAGAAAAGAAGAGCTAACTACCTAACCTGGAACTGGGAAGAACTGAGTTCAAATTCAGTCTCGGACATTGAGTAGCTATGTGACCCTGGACAAGCCACTTATCCCTGTTTTCCTCTGTTCCTTATCTGTTAAATGAGCTGTAAAGAACATGACAAACACTCCAATATCTTTGCCAAGAAAACTTACAATGGGGTCAAGAAGAACCAGACATGACTGAGCAACAAGACAAATGGAGGAGGGGGAATTGACATACCCTCTACTGACTTGTAGAAGGATTTTAAAAATCAGTATATTGTCACTCTGCTTTATTTTTTAATTTATTTTTTCTCTCTCCTTCTCTCTTCATCATTGCTTGTGATAAAGCTTAGCATTGAATGGATTCCTACTGTTTTACACGTTATCCTCAGCATCCAAACTTATCAAGGGGTTGTTTTCCTGGATGTTTTTGCTTGGTCCTTATGACCTAAACAGAGAATCTGGGCAAGAAATTAACCTACTGACAATGATACCTACACTAAGGGAGATTGTAAGTTTATAGAATACACTCAGAAAAATACAGACAATAATATTTTTTAAAGATGTGTGATGGAAAATGTGTGAGGCTAGTTGTAGAAATCAAGGATCAATAAAGGAACAAAAAACAACAACAGTACAGTATCAGATTCTTTCATCATAGAGCAAAATTAACATTGAAGCTGTAACATTGAAGTGTAACCCTGGGCAGTTCATACAGCCTCTGTGTGCCTCAGTTTCCTTAGCTGTATAACTAGAATAATAATAACAACTACCATCCAAGGTCATTATGAGGATTAAATAATACAGTATTTGTAAAGTCTTTAGCCTCATTCCTGGCACACAGTAGGTGCTTAAAGGTCTAAAAAAATTTTGTGCTCCTAAAAGAAAGTATTTTGTAAACCAGAAATGATATATGTTTGTCAATTATTATTTACATTTTTCTATCTTTTTTTTTAGTTTCTCTAAAACTCATGTCCTATGTGGTTTGTGAAACTTTCTCTAAAAACTGTACTGCTTTTAATGAAACAACATGTATTAATGGTGAAAAGATCTGCGTTTTGCATCTTAAAAACTGCTGTAAGACCGAAGTATAAAAGGTCAACTCTTGGGAAAAGAAGAACTGCAGAGGTGATGTAGAAGAAGTCATCAACCCTTTTGTCTTATTCCTAGTAAAAGCACTGTTTTCCTCCTCTAATGTATTCCTTCTGGTGATTATTTCCTATTGATCTGGTATATAGTTAGTTTGTTCATAATTCTCTCCATACTGTTCATTCATGAGACTGCGGGCTTCTTGAGAGCAGAAATTGTGATATTTCTTTGTATTTCCAGCACTTGGCACTTTGCCTGGCACTTAATGAATGCTTATTAACTGACTGATATAAAGTAATTGATTGATAGCTTTTGACAAGATGAGTTCAGATGCTTTTCAGCATACACCATTTAGGCTAATCAGTAGTGTGAGCAAATCCTTAGAAGTTAAAATCAGGTAGATGCTTTAGTCATAGAGCATTAAACTTATGGTCAGGAAGAAGTAACTTTCAGAGCTTTAAAAGTTGTGTAACCCTGGGCAGTCATTTAACTACTGTCCCCCTCAAATCACTGGTTTATAAAATCAGGGGAAATATAGCACTTACCTTCAGGGTTGTGGGCGAGGATCAAATGAGAAAATATTTATATATGCTTTATGAATCTTCAAGCACAATATAAATATTCACTATGATTATTCTACTCACCTTGCACGAATGGCTCACTGTAGCATACAGGGAATCAAAGAGTTCTTAAAAGGTATGTCTGTGGAGTAAAAGCGAGAAAGGCTTTAAGGGTACATTTTGGGCTAGTTACTATTAGAGGACCAGTCTACCTAAGTGCAGAGTTTATCATCAAGTTGGTGATATCAGCTTCTGCCAGAGAGACTCAAAAAGACTTTTTACTAAAACTAGAGTCATTTGCAGCCTTTATTTTTAAAC
Source organism: Monodelphis domestica (assembly GCF_027887165.1). Classification (NCBI taxonomy): domain Eukaryota; kingdom Metazoa; phylum Chordata; class Mammalia; order Didelphimorphia; family Didelphidae; genus Monodelphis; species Monodelphis domestica. The sequence goes on from NC_077231.1 coordinate 178,800,450, forward strand.
CCTAACCTTCCATCTTAGAATTAATATTGTGCATTGATTGGTTCCAAGGCAGAAGAGCAATGGAGGTCAACTGACTTGCCCAGAGTCCTAAGTTAGAAAGTGTCTGAGGTCACATTTGAACTCAGGAAAATGAATCTTCCTGACTCCAGATCCAAAACTCTAACCATTGTACTACCTAGCCACCCTTTTGAAAAATTTGGGAGGGAATAAAAAAGAAGTGTTTGGATTTGGGGGCTCTCATCACAAACTGTCACAGAGACACTGCCAAATGTGTATTCTGCTATAATGTACTAAAACATAACAACTCCAAATTCTGTCCAACAGATTCAATTCAACAAGCAATTACTGATAATATTGAATTGAGCAAATCAGATGCTTTGCCTTCTGACAAATGCAATAATGCAGTTCATTGGTGTCAGACTCAAATAGAAGTGGAGGTTGCTAACATGTATCTAAGGAGTCCTGTGGGGTAGCATATTGGCTTACTTTTCAAATATGAAATTATCTCTGATTATTATTATTATAGTTTTCTGTACTTTGTGAAATATTTACCACTTTCATTTTAATGTGGATCTGGTTGTACTCATTGATGTTGCTGATGTGGGCTGCATGTTTGACACCCCAGATGTATCTTATTTCCTTTCATAGAAATCTCACAAAACATACACAGAAGATAAAAATAAATGTGTGTCCCTTGTTGAATTATTTTTCTGTAATCAATGGAGTTGTCATTTTTCCCTTGCTGATTATCTTAGAATGATTTACTAAGATGTTTGTCATAACAATATTACTCCATGCCACAGGGGCAGTGAAGCTTAGTAGAGAGATCAAAAGACTGGGGGTCAGAAGATCTGTGTCTCAAACACAGTAAAAAAAATGTTCTGTTGACACCTTTTATCTTTACTTCACAGGTATTTCTTACCCATCTTCCAAATTCAACTTTCTTTTGTGACAAAAAAAAAACAATTAGGCAGACATATCTGATACAGATCCCATATCTGGAAAATTATCTATTAAGAGACATGAGGCCTTCCGGTTAAGATGGCGGCTTAGAGAAAGCTGAAGTTCAGATCTCCGGAAAACCCTTCCCGACCGATCTCAAACTAGAAGCTCCTAAGGCGCCGAAATTCAAAACGATCAACAGCACAGACCCTGGGAACCCTCCTCCTGGACCTGGACCCGGTTCAAAAGGTACGGCTCCCCTTAAAAGCCAGAACCCGAGATCCCTCGGACCTCAGGGGTAGGAGCGCAGAGTCCAAGGCTCCCGGAAGCGGCAGCCGCGCCGGGCTCAGAGAGCAGGGTCTGAGGAACAACAACCCTCAGGGTCTTCTACCCAAGTCCCAGTCCGGGTGAAAGTTACTGCCTGGGGCTTCCGCTGCAAAGAGCCGGTAGGTCAGGGTGAAAGTTACTGCCTGGGGCCTCCGCTGCAGAGAGCTGGTCAAAACAACAGCAACCCTCAGGGCGGGCAAGACAGCCTCACGGGCTGGATCCTGCTATCCAAGTCTCAGTGAAAGTCTGTGCTCTCGGAGCTTGGGGAAGCGGCAGCCCATCCCCCCGCAGGCCGACGAAACAGCCTCACGGCCAGCGATTCTGAAGGCAACTTCCGGAAATCGAGCCAGGGGGAGAGTGTGGCCTCGTGGTCCGGCCCTTCCATTCCAGTTCCAGTGAGGCATATTCAGTTTAACCCAGGGAAAGTCATAGAACCATCTGCCCAGGACTAAAGCCTCTGATCACCAGACAAAGACAAGAAAAGCCAATCCTCCACGTTCAGAGATGACAAACTCCACAGAAGCACAGAAGCCCCAAAATACCAAGAAAAATAAGAAGAAAGGGGCGACTCTGGACACATTCTATGGAGCCAAAATACAAAATACAGAGCAGATAGAAGAAGATATACAAGAAAATTCTCCAAAATCTTCCAAAGGAAATAGAAACTCTCCACAAACCCATGAAGAATTTGAATCAGAAAGGACCAAAAAGATGGAAGCCCTCTGGGAGGAAAAGTGGGAAATGATGCAAAAGAAATTCACGCATCTACAAAACCAGTTTGACCAAACTGTAAAAGAAAACCAGGCTTTAAAGCAAGAACTAATAAAGCAAAGCCAAAACACCAAGAAATTAGAAGAGAACATAAAATATCTCACCGACAAGGTGATAGATCTGGAAAACAGGGGGAGAAGAGAAAATTTAAGAATAATTGGACTCCCAGAAAAGCCAGAAATAAACACCAAACTGGACATGGTGATACAAGATATAATCAAAGAAAATTGCCCAGAGATTCTAGAACAAGGGGGCAATACAGCCACTGACAGAGCTCACAGAACACCTTCTACACTAAACCCCCAAAAGACAACTCCCAGGAATGTAATCGCCAAATTCCAAAGCTATCAAACAAAAGAAAAAATCCTACAGGAAGCCAGAAAAAGACAATTTAGATATAAAGGAATGCCAATCAGGGTCACCCAAGACCTTGCAAGTTCTACGCTGAATGATCGTAAGGCATGGAACATGATCTTCAGAAAGGCAAGAGAGCTGGGTCTCCAACCAAGAATCAGCTACCCAGCAAAACTGACTATATACTTCCAAGGGAAAGTATGGGCATTCAACAAAATAGAAGACTTCCAACTTTTTGCAAAGAAAAGACCAGAGCTCTGTGGAAAGTTTGATACCGAAAATCAAAGAGCAAGGAATACCTGAAAAGGTAAATATTAAGGAAAGGGGAAAAATGTTATCTTCTTTTACTCAAACTCTCTTCTATAAGGACTACATTTATATCAACCTATGTATACTAATATGTAGGGAAAATATAATGTATAAATAGGGGGTAAAGAAAGACCAAATAGAATAATGGTTCTCACACAAAGATTCACAGGGGAAGGGGAGGGGAAGAAAACTCCTATAAGAAGGAGAGGAAGAGAGGGGGGGGGGGGGTTACTTAAACCTCAATCTCAGGGAAATCAACTCTGAGAGGGAAAAACATCCAGATCCATTGGGATCTTGAATTCTATCTTACCCAACAAGGGTAAGGAGAAGGGAAAACCAAGGGGGGGAGGGGGAGAGGGAGAACAAAAAGGGAGGGAAAGAGAGGGGGGAGGGGGAGGGAACAAAAAGGGAGGGACTAAAAAGGGAAACATCAAGGGAGGGGACAAGGGGGACTGATTCAAAGTAAATCACTGGACTAAAAGGTAGAGCCCAAGAAGAAAAGGTTAGAATTAGGGAAGGCAATCAAAATGCCAGGGAGTCCACAAATGACAATCATAACTTTGAACGTGAATGGGATGAACTCACCCATAAAACGTAGACGAATAGCTGAATGGATTAGAATCCAAAACCCTACCATATGTTGTCTTCAAGAAACACACATGAGGCGGGTTGACACCCACAAGGTCAGAATTAAAGGATGGAGTAAGACCTTCTGGGCCTCAACTGATAGAAAGAAGGCAGGAGTGGTAATCATGATATCTGATAAAGCCAATGCAAAAATAGACCTGATCAAAAGGGATAGGGAAGGTAATTATATTTTGTTAAAAGGGACTCTAGACAATGAGGAAATATCATTAATCAACATGTATGCACCAGATAATATAGCACCCAAATTTCTAATGGAGAAACTAGGAGAATTGAAGGAAGAAATAGACAATAAAACCATACTAGTGGGAGACTTAAACCAACCATTATCAAATTTAGATAAATCAAATCAAAAAATAAATAAGAAAGAGGTAAAAGAAGTGAATGAAATCTTAGAAAAATTAGAATTAATAGACATATGGAGAAAAATAAATAGGGATAAAAAGGAATACACCTTCTTCTCAGCACCACATGGCACATTCACAAAAATTGACCATACATTAGGTCACAGAAACATAGCACACAAATGCAAAAAAGCAGAAATAATGAATGCAGCCTTCTCAGATCACAAGGCAATAAAAATAATGATTAGTAATGGTACATGGAAAACCAAATCTAAAACCAATTGGAAATTAAACAATATGATACTCCAAAACCGTTTAGCTAAAGAAGAAATCATAGAAACAATTAATAATTTCATCAAGGAAAATGACAATGGCGAAACATCCTTTCAAACTTTTTGGGATGCAGCCAAAGCGGTAATCAGAGGCAAATTCATATCCCTGAAAGCTCATATTAACAAACAAGGGAGAGCAGAGATCAATCAACTGGAAATGCAATTGAAAAAACTCGAAAGCGATCAAATTAAAAACCCCCAGCAGAAAACCAAATTAGAAATCCTAAAAATTAAGGGAGAAATTAATAAAATCGAAAGTGATAGAACTATTGATTTAATAAATAAGACAAGAAGCTGGTACTTTGAAAAAACAAACAAAATAGACAAAGTACTGGTCAATCTAATTAAAAAAAGGAAGGAAGAAAAGCAAATTCACAGCATTAAAGATGAAAAGGGGGACAGCACCTCCAATGAGGAGGAAATTAAGGCAATCATTAGAAATTACTTTGCCCAATTATATGGCAATAAATACACCAATTTAGGAGAAATGGATGAATATATACAAAAATACAAACTGCCTAGACTAACAGAAGAGGAAATAGAATTCTTAAATAATCCCATATCAGAAATTGAAATCCATCAAGCCATCAAAGAACTTCCTAAGAAAAAATCCCCAGGGCCTGATGGATTCACCTGTGAATTCTATCAAACATTCAGAGAACAGTTAACCCCAATACTATACAAACTATTTGACATAATAAGCAAAGAGGGAGTTCTACCAAACTCCTTTTACGACACAAACATGGTACTGATTCCAAAACCAGGCAGGTCAAAAACAGAGAAAGAAAACTATAGACCAATCTCCCTAATGAATATAGATGCAAAAATTTTAAATAGGATACTAGCAAAAAGACTCCAGCAAGTGATCAGAAGGATCATTCACCATGATCAAGTAGGATTCATACCAGGGATGCAGGGCTGGTTCAACATTAGGAAAACCATCCACATAATTGACCACATCAACAAGCAAACTAGCAAGAACCACATGATTATCTCAATAGATGCAGAAAAAGCCTTTGATAAAATACAACACCCATTCCTATTAAAAACACTAGAAAGCATAGGAATAGAAGGGTCATTCCTAAAAATAATAAACAGTATATATCTAAAACCAACAGCTAATATCATCTGCAATGGGGATAAACTAGATGCATTCCCAATAAGATCAGGAGTGAAACAAGGATGCCCATTATCACCTCTATTATTTGACATTGTACTAGAAACACTAGCAGTAGCAATTAGAGAAGATAAAGAAATTGAAGGCATCAGAATAGGCAAGGAGGAGACCAAGTTATCACTCTTTGCGGATGACATGATGGTCTACTTAAAGAATCCTAGAGATTCAACCAAAAAGCTAATTGAAATAATCAACAACTTTAGCAAAGTTGCAGGATACAAAATAAACCCACATAAATCATCAGCTTTTCTATATATCTCCAACACAGCTCAGCAGCAAGAACTAGAAAGAGAAATCCCATTCAAAATCACCTTAGACAAAATAAAATACCTAGGAATCTATCTCCCAAGACAAACACAGGAACTATATGAACACAACTACAAAACACTCGCCACACAACTAAAACTAGACTTGAACAATTGGAAAAACATTAACTGCTCATGGATAGGACGAGCCAATATAATAAAAATGACCATCCTACCCAAACTTATTTATCTATTTAGTGCCATACCCATTGAACTACCAAAATACTTCTTCACTGATTTAGAAAAAACCATAACAAAGTTCATTTGGAAGAACAAAAGATCAAGGATATCCAGGGAAATAATGAAAAAAAACACATATGATGGGGGCCTTGCAGTCCCAGACCTCAAACTATATTACAAAGCAGCAGTCATCAAAACAATTTGGTACTGGCTAAGAAACAGAAAGGAAGATCAGTGGAATAGACTGGGGGAAAACGACCTCAGCAAGACAGTATACGATAAACCCAAAGATCCCAGCTTTTGGGACAAAAATCCACTATTCGATAAAAACTGCTGGGAAAATTGGAAGACAGTGTGGGAGAGACTAGGAATAGATCAACACCTCACACCCTACACCAAGATAAATTCAAAATGGGTGAGTGACTTAAACATAAAGAAGGAAACCATAAGTAAATTGGGTAAACACAGAATAGTATACATGTCAGACCTTTGGGAGGGGAAAGGCTTTAAAACCAAGCAAGATATAGAAAGAATCACAAAATGTAAAATAAATAATTTTGACTACATCAAACTAAAAAGCTTTTGTACAAACAAAACCAATATAACTAAAATCAGAAGGAAAACAACAAATTGGGAAAAAATCTTCATAGAAACCTCTGACAAAGGTTTAATTACTCATATTTATAATGAGCTAAATCAATTGTACAAAAAATCAAGCCATTCTCCAATTGATAAATGGGCAAGGGAAATGGATAGGCAGTTCTCAGATAAAGAAATCAAAACTATTAACAAGCACATGAAGAAGTGTTCTACATCTCTTATAATCAGAGAGATGCAAATCAAAACAACTCTGAGGTATCACCTCACACCTAGCAGATTGGCTAACATAACAGCAAAGGAAAGTAATGAATGCTGGAGGGGATGTGGCAAAGTAGGGACATTAATTCATTGCTGGTGGAGTTGTGAACTGATCCAACCATTGTGGAGGGCAATTTGGAACTATGCCCAAAGGGCGACAAAAGAATATCTACCCTTTGACCCAGCCATAGCACTGCTGGGTCTGTACCCCAAAGAGATAATGGACACAAAGACTTGTACAAAAATATTCATAGCTGCGCTCTTTGTGGTGGCCCAAAACTGGAAAACGAGGGGATGCCCATCAATTGGGGAATGGCTGAACAAACTGTGGTATATGTTGGTGATGGAATACTATTGTGCTCAAAGGAATAATAAAGTGGAGAAGTTCCATGGAGACTGGAACAACCTCCAGGAAGTGATGCAGAGCGAGAGGAGCAGAACCAGGAGAACATTGTACACAGAGACTAATACACTGTGGTATAATCGAACGTAATGGACTTCTACATTAGGGGCGGTGTAATGTCCCTGAACAACTTTCAGGGATCCAGGAGAAAAAAAAACACCATTCATAAGCAAAGGATAAACTATGGGAGTGGAAACACCGAGAAAAAGCAACTGCCTGAATACAGAGGTTGAGGGGACATGACAGAGGATAGACTTTAAATGAACACTCTAATGCAAATACTAACAACAAAGCAATAGGTTCAAATCAAGAAAACATCTAATGCCCAGTGGACTTACGCGTCGGCTATGGGGGGTGGGGGGGAGGAAAAGAAAATGATCTATGTCTTTAACGAATAATGCTTGGAAATGATCAAATAAAATATATTTAAAAAAAAAAAAAAGAGAGACATGAGGATGATGTTCCATCATTTGTTCATCAGACTTTTTAAGTGCTCTGAGTGTGACTTCCTGGTCAAACTGTTAATACCCTCTGATCCAGTAAACACACTGCTGGGATTATAGTTCTAGAAAGCCAAAAAGAGGAAGAAAAAGAACTAATACCTGCCCAAATACCCATAGTAGCATCCATTTTGGTGGCAAAAGATTGGAAACAAAATGTGTACCCACTGATTGGGAAATGAATACACAAATGAATGCAATGGAATATTATTGTGCAATAAGAAATGATGGACATAAGAAATGTAGGAAAACATGGGAATAGTTCTATGAACTCTTGTATGCTAAAAATAACTGAAGCAAGAGAACAATATCCTTAACTATTTCAGAAATATAAATTAAGAGGTCATTTAATAAACATTTGGGAATGAATAAATTAATGAGATCTGACTGCTATTTGCTAGCTTTGTGAATGTGTAAGTCACTGATTCTCCCTCAGTTTTATCATCTGAAAATAGGCATAATGGTACTTATTACCTCATTGGGCTATTGTGAGTATCAAATGAAATAATACCCATAAAAATCCTTTTAATGTAGGAAGTGCTTTATATATGTGAGATTTTATTATTCCCAGGAGAAGCTAGTTTTAATATATATAACAAATGATGAATAATTCACATCAAAAGGAAGAGAAGCTAAGCTTCTTACACTTTTTCTATTATTTAAAAAAAAACCTCAGGCAGCAAGATGTCAGTTTATATTATACTTATATTGGGTTTATTTGTGTCCAAATAATTAATTTTGGCAAATGGTAGAGAAGTAAGGTTATAACCACTAGTCCTATGAACTAATTGCTACACTTTTAAAAGATAACCTTTTTTACTAACAGAAAAGGAAAAGTAATAAGTATTTACATTGTTCCCATAATGTGCTAGACTGTGCTGTTTTTTACAAATATTATTTAATTTGATTTTCACATTAACCCTGCAAGGTAGGTGCTATTCTTATGTCTATTTTAAAGCTGAAAACCTGAGACAAACAGAGATTAAGTAACCTGTCCAGGGTCACAGCTGGTAAATGAATTCAGATTTGAACTCAGGTCTTCCTGCCTCCAGGTCCTGCACTGTATCCATTGTCCTACCAATTGCCTATACTAAGCTGGCACTACTAAAGTTCCATCTCGATGACCAGGATTATAGCTGGATGGAGAAGAAAGTTAAAAATAGATTTTGAATAAATTCAGGGGGAAATGATTAGGATGTTGAACTTGGACTCAGGAAAACCAGCCTGAGCTCTGACACTTGCTAGTTTTATGACTGTGGGTAAATCCCTTTACCTTGAAATCTCAAGTAGGTCTCTAAATAGCAGTCTGATAGAAAGAGTGCCCATCCTGGGGAAATCACAGGGCAATGAACTGACTGATTGATGCTCAGTGACTTTACTAAATCAAATCAGCATTTATTAAATACCGATAAGTGGGGCACAGTACTAGGCTCTGGGGATACATACATGAAAAAGGAGCAGTCCTTGCCTTCAAATAGCTTGTAGTTTCTCTGGGGAGAGCATGTGTACATATGAAAGCATACATATATACAAAAGAAATACAAGGTTATGGAAGAATGGGAGGGGATGAGTCTAGGCTAACAACTCACATTCAAGGTTGACAAAGAACTTATTTCTCCATAAGGTCCTCATGAGAGAAGTAGTTGTCCAATTTATTATTGAATTGTTGATGAATTATTGAACCCAAATAAAGGAAAAATTCTCCTGAGAGGGGATGTGAAGTTCAGCTCCACCTCCTTACTTTCCACCCATGATTATTCCCAGGTAAGTGTGATTGTGATGGAAAGATAGTCTCCTTCCCGGGGCTCCCAGTTTATGAGCAAAGAAATGGGTCTACTAATGGGTTTTTTGGGTTGAGGTGGGAGCAGGCACACTGAGATTTTTGGCTACTCAAGGAAAGAGATCACTATGGCAGCAAGCAAGGAGAAATGCATCAATCACATTTTGGTAAGAGATCAGATACAAAAGGCACAGAAAATACAGAGACAAATAGCATGGGGGTACAGAGATACATATCATAGGGATAGGGAGTTGGTGGGGTTAGGAAGGCTGCAGCCAAGAAGAGAATGGGGAAGGGTAGAAAACAGAAAATCACCTATTCAACCTCAGATTAGGGTTGGGGGCCTTTGGGCAGCATGGACCTATAGCAGGTGGGGGAGCACTTGGGATGGGACAGGAGTTTGGGATATGAGTTTTAGCGGACTTTGCTGGTAGGGACTGATTATTCGTGACACCTAAGACAGCTCATTAACCTATCCACAGCATCTCAAAGTTATCAGCAACAATTTAGGAGTAGTTCATTAGTGTAACACTTTGCTCATGCTTTGGTGGTCTTGATGCATATATTTGGAACTTATCTGAAGCTTATTGACCATGGCATTGATTTAGGAGGAAGGATGGGCCATTATACTAAGGTCTAGCTGGCTTCTTCCACTTTAGCACATAGTCTCAGACTTAATTTATGAGATGATTTTCAGGGGCTCCTATACTCTAATTCATGAGACAATTTGCAATTAAGTGTTCTGTTCCCTTAATTTATGGAATATTCTGTAAGTGACTTCTGTGCTCCACTTTGCAAACTTACTTTCTCTTATACTGCCTACTTATAAACATATTATTTTAAATACTGAGGAAGGAGTAGGGGGCCAGAAAAAAGATTTCATTTCAACACAATTATCCTCATTTTCTTTTTTAATTAATTTATTTAGTCAATTTGGAACATTATTTCTTGGTTACAAGAATCACATTATTTCCTTTCCCTTCTCCCCCCACCCTTTCCATAGCCGACAAGCAATTTCATTGGGTATTACTTGTGTCCTTGATCAGAACCTATTACCCTGTTGTTGGTGTTTGCATAAGGAAGTTCATTTATATTCTACATCCCCAGCCATATCCCCTCAACCAATGTTATCAACCAGTTGTTTTACTTCTGTGTTTCTACTCCCACAGTTTTTCCTCTGAATGTGGATAGTATTTTTTCTCGTAGATTCCTCCAAGTTGTTCAGGATCACTGCATTGACACTAATGGAGAAGTCCATTACATTCGATTGTACCACAGTGTATTAGTCTCTGTGTACAGTGTTCTGGTTCTGCTCCTCTCACTCTGCATCAATTCCTGGAGGTCATTCCAGTGCCCATGGAATTCCTCCACTTTATTATTCCTTTGAGCACAATAGTATTCCATCACCAACATATACCACAATTTGTTCAACCATTCCCCAATTGTAGGGCATCCCCTCATTTTACAATTTTTTGCCACCACAAAGAGTGCAGCTATGAATATTCTTGTACAAGTCTTTTTCCTTATCTTTTTGGGGTACAAACCCAGCAGTGCTATGGCTGGGTCAAAGGGCAGATAGTCTTTTAGCATCCTTTGGGTATAGTTCCAAATTGCTCTCCAGAATGGTTGGATCAATTCACAACTCCACCAGCAATGAATTAATATCCTGACTTTGCCACATCCCCTCCAGCATTCATTACTTTCTGTTGCTGTTATGTTAGTCAATCTGCTAGGTGTGAGGTGATACCTCATTTTTTTTTACTTACATCTCTCTGATTATAAGAGATTTAGAACACTTTTTCATGTGCTTATTAATAGTTTTATTTCTTTATCTGAAAATTGCCTATTCATGTCCCTTGCCCATTTTTCAAATGGAGAATGGCTTGGTTTTTTGTACAATTGGTTTAGTTCTTTATAAATTTGAGGAATTAGACCTTTGTCAGAGGTTTTTGTTATGAAGATTCTCAATTTGTTGCTTCCCTTATAATTTTGGTTGCATTGGTTTTGTTTGTGCAAAAACCTTTTAATTTGATGTCATCAAAATTATTGATTTTATATTTTGTGATTTTTTTCTAGCTCTTCCTTGGTTTTAAAGTCTTTCCTTTCCCAAAGATCTGACATATATATTATTCTGTGTTCACCTGATTTGCTTATAGTTTCCTTCTTTATAGTCAAGTCATTCACCCATTCTGAGTTAATCTTGGTATAGGGTATGAGATTTTGATCCAAACCTAATCTCTCCCATAATGTCTTCCAATTTTCCCAGAACTTTTTATTAAATAGTGAGTTTTGGTCACAAAAGCTGAGATCTTTGGGCTTATCATAGACTGTCTTACTGAGGTCACTTACCCCCAAGTCTATTCCACTGATCCTCCTTTCTGTCTCTTAACCAGTACCAAATTGTTTTGACGACCATTGCTTTATAGTATAGTTTGAGATCTGGGACTGCAAGGCCTCCTTCCTTCACATTTTTCCCCATAATTTCCCTGGATATCCTTGATTTTTGTTCTTCCAAATGAACTTTGTTATAGTTTTTTCTAATTCAGTAAAAAAGTTTTTTGGTAGTTCAATGGGTAAGTCACTAAATGAGTGAAATAGTTTGGGTAGGGTTATCATTTTTATTATGTTAGCTCATCCTACCCATGAGCAGTTGATGTTTTTCCAATTGTTTAAATCTAGATTTAATTGAGTGGAGAATGTTTTATAGTTGTGTTCATATATTTCCTGAGTTTGTTTCTGGAGATAGAATCCTAAGTATTTTATATTATCCAGGGTGATTTTATATGGAATTTCTCTTTCTAATTCTTGCTGCTGAGATGTGTTGGAAATATATAGAAATTCTGATGACTTATGTGGGTTTATTTTGTATCCTGCAACTTTGCTAAAGTTGTTGATTATTTCCACTAGCTTTTTAGTTGATTCTCTAGGATTCTTTAAGTAGACCATCATATTATCTGCAAAAAGTGATAGTCTGGTCTCCTCGTTGCCAATTTTAACCTTCAATTTCTTTTTCTTCTTTAATTGCTACAGCTAGTGTTTCTTTTTTTTTTTTAAATATATTTTATTTGATCATTTCCAAGCATTATTCGTTAAAGACATAGATCATTTTCTTTTCCTCCCCCCCACCCCCCATAGCCGACGCGTAAGTCCACTGGGCATTAGATGTTTTCTTGATTTGAACCCATTGCTTTGTTGATAGTATTTGCATTAGAGTGTTCATTTAAAGTCTATCCTCTGTCATGTCCCCTCAACCTCTGTATTCAGGCAGTTGCTTTTTCTCGGTGTTTCCACTCCCATAGTTTATCCTTTGCTTATGAATGGTGTTTTTTTTCTCCTGGATCCCTGAAAGTTGTTCAGGGACATTACACCGCCCCTAATGGAGAAGTCCATTACGTTCGATTATACCACAGTGTATTAGTCTCTGTGTACAATGTTCTCCTGGTTCTGCTCCTCTCGCTCTGCATCACTTCCTGGAGGTTGTTCCAGTCTCCATGGAACTTCTCCACTTTATTATTCCTTTGAGCACAATAGTATTCCATCACCAACATATACCACAGTTTGTTCAGCCATTCCCCAATTGATGGGCATCCCCTCGTTTTCCAGTTTTGGGCCACCACAAAGAGCGCAGCTATGAATATTTTTGTACAAGTCTTTGTGTCCATTATCTCTTTGGGGTACAGACCCAGCAATGCTATGGCTGGGTCAAAGGGTAGATATTCTTTTGTCGCCCTTTGGGCATAGTTCCAAATTGCCCTCCAAAATGGTTGGATCAGTTCACAACTCCACCAGCAATGAATTAATGTCCCTACTTTGCCACATCCCCTCCAGCATTCATTACTTTCCTTTGCTGTTATGTTAGCCAATCTGCTAGGTGTGAGGTGATACCTCAGAGTTGTTTTGATTTGCATCTCTCTGATTATAAGAGATGTAGAACACTTCTTCATGTGCTTGTTAATAGTTTTGATTTCTTTATCTGAGAACTGCCTATCCATTTCCCTTGCCCATTTATCAATTGGAGAATGGCTTGATTTTTTGTACAATTGATTTAGCTCATTATAAATATGAGTAATTAAACCTTTGTCAGAGGTTTCTATGAAGATTTTTTCCCAATTTGTTGTTTCCCTTCTGATTTTAGTTATATTGGTTTTGTTTGTACAAAAGCTTTTTAGTTTGATGTAGTCAAAATTATTTATTTTACATTTTGTGATTCTTTCTATATCTTGCTTGGTTTTAAAGCCTTTCCCCTCCCAAAGGTCTGACATGTATACTATTCTGTGTTTACCCAATTTACTTATGGTTTCCTTCTTTATGTTTAAGTCACTCACCCATTTTGAATTTATCTTGGTGTAGGGTGTGAGGTGTTGATCTATTCCTAGTCTCTCCCACACTGTCTTCCAATTTTCCCAGCAGTTTTTATCGAATAGTGGATTTTTGTCCCAAAAGCTGGGATCTTTGGGTTTATCGTATACTGTCTTGCTGAGGTCGTTTTCCCCCAGTCTATTCCACTGATCTTCCTTTCTGTTTCTTAGCCAGTACCAAATTGTTTTGATGACTGCTGCTTTGTAATATAGTTTGAGGTCTGGGACTGCAAGGCCCCCATCATATGTGTTTTTTTTCATTATTTCCCTGGATATCCTTGATCTTTTGTTCTTCCAAATGAACTTTGTTATGGTTTTTTCTAAATCAGTGAAGAAGTATTTTGGTAGTTCAATGGGTATGGCACTAAATAGATAAATAAGTTTGGGTAGGATGGTCATTTTTATTATATTGGCTCGTCCTATCCATGAGCAGTTAATGTTTTTCCAATTGTTCAAGTCTAGTTTTAGTTGTGTGGCGAGTGTTTTGTAGTTGTGTTCATATAGTTCCTGTGTTTGTCTTGGGAGATAGATTCCTAGGTATTTTATTTTGTCTAAGGTGATTTTGAATGGGATTTCTCTTTCTAGTTCTTGCTGCTGAGCTGTGTTGGAGATATATAGAAAAGCTGATGATTTATGTGGGTTTATTTTGTATCCTGCAACTTTGCTAAAGTTGTTGATTATTTCAATTAGCTTTTTGGTTGAATCTCTAGGATTCTTTAAGTAGACCATCATGTCATCCGCAAAGAGTGATAACTTGGTCTCCTCCTTGCCTATTCTGATACCTTCAATTTCTTTATCTTCTCTAATTGCTACTGCTAGTGTTTCTAGTACAATGTCAAATAATAGAGGTGATAATGGGCATCCTTGTTTCACTCCTGATCTTATTGGGAATGCATCTAGTTTATCCCCATTGCAGATGATATTAGCTGTTGGTTTTAGATATATACTGTTTATTATTTTTAGGAATGACCCTTCTATTCCTATGCTTTCTAGTGTTTTTAATAGGAATGGGTGTTGTATTTTATCAAAGGCTTTTTCTGCATCTATTGAGATAATCATGTGGTTCTTGCTAGTTTGCTTGTTGATGTGGTCAATTATGTGGATGGTTTTCCTAATGTTGAACCAGCCCTGCATCCCTGGTATGAATCCTACTTGATCATGGTGAATGATCCTTCTGATCACTTGCTGGAGTCTTTTTGCTAGTATCCTATTTAAAATTTTTGCATCTATATTCATTAGGGAGATTGGTCTATAGTTTTCTTTCTCTGTTTTTGACCTGCCTGGTTTTGGAATCAGTACCATGTTTGTGTCGTAAAAGGAGTTTGGTAGAACTCCCTCTTTGCTTATTATGTCAAATAGTTTGTATAGTATTGGGGTTAACTGTTCTCTGAATGTTTGATAGAATTCACAGGTGAATCCATCAGGCCCTGGGGATTTTTTCTTAGGAAGTTCTTTGATGGCTTGATGGATTTCAATTTCTGATATGGGATTATTTAAGAATTCTATTTCCTCTTCTGTTAGTCTAGGCAGTTTGTATTTTTGTATATATTCATCCATTTCTCCTAAATTGGTGTATTTATTGCCATATAATTGGGCAAAGTAATTTCTAATGATTGCCTTAATTTCCTCCTCATTGGCGGTGCTGTCCCCCTTTTCATCTTTAATGCTGTGAATTTGCTTTTCTTCCTTCCTTTTTTTAATTAGATTGACCAGTACTTTGTCTATTTTGTTTGTTTTTTCAAAATACCAGCTTCTTGTCTTATTTATTAAATCAATAGTTCTATCACTTTCGATTTTATTAATTTCTCCCTTAATTTTTAGGATTTCTAATTTGGTTTTCTGCTGGGGGTTTTTAATTTGATCGCTTTCGAGTTTTTTCAATTGCATTTCCAATTGATTGATCTCTGCTCTCCCTTGTTTGTTAATATGAGCTTTCAGGGATATGAATTTGCCTCTGATTACCGCTTTGGCTGCATCCCAAAAGGTTTGAAAGGATGTTTCGCCATTGTCATTTTCCTTGATGAAATTATTAATTGTTTCTATGATTTCTTCTTTAGCTAAACGGTTTTGGAGTATCATATTGTTTAATTTCCAATTGGTTTTAGATTTGGTTTTCCATGTACCATTACTAATCATTATTTTTATTGCTTTGTGATCTGAGAAGGCTGCATTCATTATTTCTGCTTTTTTGCATTTGTGTGCTATGTTTCTGTGACCTAATGTATGGTCAATTTTTGTGAATGTGCCATGTGGTGCTGAGAAGAAGGTGTATTCCTTTTTATCCCTATTTATTTTTCTCCATATGTCTATTAATTCTAATTTTTCTAAGATTTCATTCACTTCTTTTACCTCTTTCTTATTTATTTTTTGATTTGATTTATCTAAATTTGATAATGGTTGGTTTAAGTCTCCCACTAGTATGGTTTTATTGTCTATTTCTTCCTTCAATTCTCCTAGTTTCTCCATTAGAAATTTGGGTGCTATATTATTTGGTGCATACATGTTGATTAATGATATTTCCTCATTGTCTAGAGTCCCTTTTAACAAAATATAATTACCTTCCCTATCCCTTTTGATCAGGTCTATTTTTGCATTGGCTTTATCAGATATCATGATTACCACTCCTGCCTTCTTTCTATCAGTTGAGGCCCAGAAGGTCTTACTCCATCCTTTAATTCTGACCTTGTGGGTGTCAACCCGCCTCATGTGTGTTTCTTGAAGACAACATATGGTAGGGTTTTGGATTCTAATCCATTCAGCTATTCGTCTACGTTTTATGGGTGAGTTCATCCCATTCACGTTCAAAGTTATGATTGTCATTTGTGGACTCCCTGGCATTTTGATTGCCTTCCCTAATTCTAACCTTTTCTTCTTCGGCTCTACCTTTTAGTCCAGTGATTTACTTTGAATCAGTCCCCCTTGTCCCCTCCCTTGATATTTCCCTTTTTAGTCCCTCCCTTTTTGTTCCCTCCCCCTCCCCCCTCTCTTTCCCTCCCTTTTTGTTCTCCCTCTCCCCCTCCCCCCCTTGGTTTTCCCTTCTCCTTACCCTTGTTGGGTAAGATAGAATTCAAGATCCCAATGGATCTGGATGTTTTTCCCTCTCAGAGTTGATTTCCCTGAGATTGAGGTTTAAGTAACCCCCCCCCTCTCTTCCTCTCCTTCTTATAGGAGTTTTCTTCCCCTCCCCTTCCCCTGTGAATCTTTGTGTGAGAACCATTATTCTATTTGGTCTTTCTTTACCCCCTATTTATACATTACATTTTCCCCACATATTAGTATACATAGATTGATATAAATGTAGTCCTTATAGAAGAGAGTTTGAGTAAAAGAAGATAACATTTTTCCCCTTTCCTTAATATTTACCTTTTCAGGTATTCCTTGCTCTTTGATTTTCGGTATCAAACTTTCCACAGAGCTCTGGTCTTTTCTTTGCAAAAAGTTGGAAGTCTTCTATTTTGTTGAATGCCCATACTTTCCCTTGGAAGTATATAGTCAGTTTTGCTGGGTAGCTGATTCTTGGTTGGAGACCCAGCTCTCTGGCCTTTCTGAAGATCATGTTCCATGCCTTACGATCATTCAGAGTAGAACTTGCAAGGTCTTGTGTGACCCTGATTGGCATTCCTTTATATCTAAATTGTCTTTTTCTGGCTTCCTGTAGGATTTTTTCTTTTGTTTGATAGCTTTGGAATTTGGCAATTACATTCCTGGGAGTTGTCTTTTGGGGGTTTAGTGTAGAAGGTGTTCTGTGAGCTCTGTCAGTGGCTGTATTGCCCCCTTGTTCTAGAATCTCTGGGCAATTTTCTTTGATTATATCTTGTATCACCATGTCCAGTTTGGTGTTTATTTCTGGCTTTTCTGGGAGTCCAATTATTCTTAAATTTTCTCTTCTCCCCCTGTTTTCCAGATCTATCACCTTGTCGGTGAGATATTTTATGTTCTCTTCTAATTTCTTGGTGTTTTGGCTTTGCTTTATTAGTTCTTGCTTTAAAGCCTGGTTTTCTTTTACAGTTTGGTCAAACTGGTTTTGTAGATGCGTGAATTTCTTTTGCATCATTTCCCACTTTTCCTCCCAGAGGGCTTCCATCTTTTTGGTCCTTTCTGATTCAAATTCTTCATGGGTTTGTGGAGAGTTTCTATTTCCTTTGGAGGATTTTGGAGAATTTTCTTGTATATCTTCTTCTATCTGCTCTGTATTTTGTATTTTGGCTCCATAGAATGTGTCCAGAGTCGCCCCTTTCTTCTTATTTTTCTTGGTATTTTGGGGCTTCTGTGCTTCTGTGGAGTTTGTCATCTCTGAACGTGGAGGATTGGCTTTTCTTGTCTTTGTCTGGTGATCAGAGGCTTTAGTCCTGGGCAGATGGTTCTATGACTTTCCCTGGGTTAAACTGAATATGCCTCACTGGAACTGGAATGGAAGGGCCGGACCACGAGGCCACACTCTCCCCCTGGCTCGATTTCCGGAAGTTGCCTTCAGAATCGCTGGCCGTGAGGCTGTTTCGTCGGCCTGCGGGGGGATGGGCTGCCGCTTCCCCAAGCTCCGAGAGCACAGACTTTCACTGAGACTTGGATAGCAGGATCCAGCCCGTGAGGCTGTCTTGCCCGCCCTGAGGGTTGCTGTTGTTTTGACCAGCTCTCTGCAGCGGAGGCCCCAGGCAGTAACTTTCACCCTGACCTACCGGCTCTTTGCAGCGGAAGCCCCAGGCAGTAACTTTCACCCGGACTGGGACTTGGGTAGAAGACCCTGAGGGTTGTTGTTCCTCAGACCCTGCTCTCTGAGCCCGGCGCGGCTGCCGCTTCCGGGAGCCTTGGACTCTGCGCTCCTACCCCTGAGGTCCGAGGGATCTCGGGTTCTGGCTTTTAAGGGGAGCCGTACCTTTTGAACCGGGTCCAGGTCCAGGAGGAGGGTTCCCAGGGTCTGTGCTGTTGATCGTTTTGAATTTCGGCGCCTTAGGAGCTTCTAGTTTGAGATCGGTCGGGAAGGGTTTTCCGGAGATCTGAACTTCAGCTTTCTCTAAGCCGCCATCTTAACCGGAAGTCCTACAGCTAGTGTTTCTAAAGTGAAATGTTAAATACTAGAGGTGATTGTGGGCATCCTTGTTTCACTCCCAATCTTATTGGGAAGGCTTTTAGTTTATCCCCATTGAAGATGATGTTTGCTGATGGTTATAGATATTTCCTATATATTATTTTTAGGAAAGGCCCTTCTATTCCTATGCTTTCTAGAGTTTTCAATAGGAATGTGTGTTGTATTTTGCCAAAGGCTTTTTCTGCACCTATTGAGATAATCATGTGATTTTTGTCAGTTTTCTTGTTAATATGGTCAATTATGTGGATGGTTTTCCTAATATTGAATCATCCTTGCATTCCTAGTATGAATCCTACCTGGTCATAGTGAATAACCCTCCCAATCACTTGCTGGATTCTTTTTGTTAGTATTCAATTTAAGATTTTTTGCATCTATATTCATTAAGGAGATTAGCCTATATTTTTCTTTCTCTGTTTTTGATCTGCCTGGTTTTGGAATCAGTACCATATTTGTGTCATAAAAGGAATTCGGTAGAACTCTTTCTTTACTTATTCTGTCAAATAGTTTGTTTATTATTGGGATTAGTTGTTCTTTGAATGTCTAATAGAATTCATTTGTGAATCCACCTGGACCTGGGGTTTTTTTCTTAGGGAGTTCTTTGATGGCTTGTTCAATTTCTTTTTCTGATATGGGGTTGTTTAGGTAATTTATTTCTTCCTCTTTTAGTCTAGGCAATTTATATTTTTGTAAATATTCATCCATATCACCGATATTGCCAAATTTATTGCCATATAATTGGGCATAATAGTTTTTAATGATTGCCTTAATTTCCTCTTCATTAAAGATGAGGTCTCCCTTTTCATCTTGGATACTGTCAATTTAGTTTTCTTCTTTCCTTTTTAAAATTAGATTGACCAGTACTTTGTCTATTTTATTTGTTTTTTCAAAGTACCAGCTTCTAGTTTTATTTATTAAATCAATAGTTAGTTCTTTGACTTTCAATTTTATTAATTTCTCCTTTGATTTTTTGGATCTCTAATTTAGTCTTCATCTGAGGATTTTTAATTTGTTTACTTTCTAGTTTTTTAATTTGCATGTCCAATTCATTGACCTCTGCCATCTCTAATTTGTTAATATATGAACTCAAGGATATGAATTTCCCCCTGAGTACTGCTTTGGCTTCATCCCATAGATTTTTAAAGGATGTCTCATCATTGACAGTTTCTTAAATGAAGTTATCAATTGTTTCTATGATTTGTTCTTTAATTGATTTTGGAGAATCATATTGTTCAATTTCCAATTAATTTTTTATTTCCCTCTCCATGTACCCTTACTAATTATTTTCATTCTTCTGCTCTTTTGCACATGATTGCAATGTTTTTATGCCCTAATACATGGATATTCTTTGTGAATGTACCATATGCTGCTGAAAAGAAGGTGTATTCCTTTTTATTCCTATTTATTTTTATCCACATATCTACTAACTCTAATTTTTCTAAGATTTCATTCACTTCTCTTACCTCTTTCTTATTTATTTTTTGGCTTGTTTTGTCTAGTTCTGATAGAGGAAGGTTCAAGTCTCCCACTAGTATAGTTTTTCTATCTATTTCATCCTTGAGCTCCACTAGTTTCTCCTTTAGAAATTTGGATGCTATGCCATCTGGTGCCATTTTGAGTACTGATATTTCCTCATTGTCTATACTGCCTTTTATCAGGATGCAATTACCTTTCCTATCTCTTTTAACAATCTATTTTTACTTTGGCTTTGTCAGATATCATGATTACGACTCCTGCCTTCTTTTTATCAGTTGATGCCCAATAGATTTGGCTCCATCCTCTTACTTTTACCCTATGCATATCTACCTTCCTCATGTGTGTTTCTTGCAGACAGCATATGGTAGAGTTTTGAATTCTAATCCACTCTGCTATTTCCTTGTGTTTTATGGGTGAGTTCACTCCATTCACATTCAGAGCTATGATTACCAGCTGTGTATTTACCAGCATTTTGATTTCTACTCTTAGTCCTGCCTTTTCTTCTTTCACTATTTCCTTCTATACCAATGTTTGTTTTTAATCAGTCCCCCTCTTCCCTTATTTTACTTCCCTTTCTATCCCCCTCCCTTCTTATTCCCCCCTTATTTTCTTTGCAATCTTTTTAAGACTACCCCCACCCTCTCTCTCCCTTATACTGCTTCCCTCCCCACCATTTTGTTTGTTACCCTTCTACTCCCCTATAGGGCATGAATCTATTCTCTGCCCCAAAGGATTGGATTGTTCTTCCCTCTTTGGGTCAATTTCAATGCACATAAGAGTTGAGTATTTCCTGCTAACCTCTTTACCCTTCTAGTGTATTAATGTTCTCCCCCCTCCCACAATGGGCTTCTTTGTGACACATAAATTTACCCCATTTTGTTTCTTTTCCCATTTCTTTTAGTATGAAACCTCTTTTTTATGTATATGTATATAAATACACATATTTATGTCTTGGCATTTCATCCTAATACAGTTTATCACTGTTCCCTCTAAGTGTAATTCTTCTAGCTGCCCAGGTGATAATAAAATTTTTTAAGAGTTACCAATGACCTCTTTTCTCATGAGAATACATATCATTTTAACTTATTAGGTCTCTTTAAAAAAAGGACTTTTTAGATTTTGTTTTGTTTTGTTTTGTTTTTCTTTTTCCCCCTTTCTTAATTACCTTTTGATAATTCTCTTGAGTTCTGTACTTGGGCATCAGATTTTCTGTTCAGGTCTGGTTTTTTCTTTACAAATGCTTGGAATTTTTCCATTTTGTTAAATGACCATACTTTTCCCTATAAGAATATGGTCAGTTTTGCTGGGTAATTGATTCTTGGTTGGAGACCTAGTTCCCTTGCTTTCTGGAATATCATATTCCATGCCATTTTGGTCCTTCAGTGTAGATGCAGCCAGATCCTGTGTTATCCTCACTGTGGTTCCATGGTATTTGAATGAATTTTTCTTAGCAGCTTGTAATGTTTTTTCTGTAGTCGGATAGTTCTTGAATTTGGCTATAACATTCCTGGGTGTTGTCAGCTAGGGATCAAGTACAGGATGTGATATGTGGATTCTTTCAATCTCCACTTTTCCCTCTTGTTCTAGAATATCAGGGCAGTTTTCTTGGATAATTTCCTGTAGGATGATGTCCATGTTTTTTTCTTTTGTCATGGTCTTCTGGTAGACCAATGATTCTTAAGTTGTCTCTCCTAGAATGATTTTCTAAATCTTCTGTTTTCTGAATGAGGTGCTTCATATTTTACTCAATTATTTTATTCTTTTGATTTTGTTGTATAGTGTCCTGCTGCCTTGTGAAGTCACGTGTTTCTAGTTGTTGTATTCTGGTTCTTAAAGACTGGATTTCATACCTGGATTTTTGGTCATCCTACTCCTTCTGGTCTGATTTTCTTTGGAGGTCATCTTTCATCTTCTTTGCCTCATCATTCATATTCTTTGCCTCATCTTTCATCTCCTTTGCCTCATTTTCAAGCTGGTTGATTTTGATTTTCAAGACTATATTTTCTTGTTTTAGTTCAAGTGCCTCTCTTTCCCGATGACTTATCTTAGTTTTTAAGTTCTTTTCCCAGTTGTCTTCAGCCTCTCTTAATTGTGTTTTGAATTGTATTTTGAGTTCTTCCAGAGCCTATATCTAATTTGCTGGGGTTTCTATTTTTTTGCTTGGTTTTCCCTCATCCTTCTCTGTTCTGTTTGCCCTTTGTTCTTTGTCTGTATAGAAGCTGTCGATTGTAATTTCTTTTTTCTTTTTCTGTTGTTTGCTCATATTTACCCCTTATTTACTCCCTGCAGTTGCCTGACCTCTTGCTCCTCTCTTTTTTGTGGTTTTGGGCTTTTCTTTCAGCCTTCACCCTTGGAGCTTTGTCAGAAAATCTCTCAGCGCAGATTGTGGGGGAGGGGTATTGGAGCTTGAGCTTCCCTGCCCTCTGGAATCTTTGATGGGATTAAGTCCAGCTTGGTTGATGGATGTGCCCTGACACCAAAACCTCAGGAAGTGGGGGGGCAATATGGAGTGTCCCCACTGCTGCATCTAGGCTGCCTGCTCTGTGCTCTGCATTTCTTCTCTAACTGCTTCCCCACCACCTATTTTGTATGCTCTGAGCCTGGCAAAGCTTTGCCCACAAGGTACTCCCTCCAGACCAGCTCCTTTGCCTGCTCAGAGGTTCCAGCTGCTGCTGGAGGCTTAGCACTCTATGTTGGGGAGGGGTCCCAGGACCTTCCTTCTTCCTTCCCCTGAAACCAGAGTATTCTCGAATTCTGGCTTTTGGGGGTATACCTTTTAAGTTGAGTCCATCAGGAAGGTTCCTTGACTCTGTCTTGTTCCTAGGTTTGATTTTCAGTCCCCTAGGAACATTTAGTTTGTAATCAGTAAGGAAGGGCTTTCAGAGATCTGAACTTTTGCTGCCTCTACACTGTCATTTTGATTCTGCCCTCCTCATCATTTTAGAGATAAAGAAACTGAGACTCAGAGAGATTAAGGGAATTTGTCCAAAGTTGCACCATTTCACTTCTGGGATCCTAAAGTCAGTTGATGGCCCTGTTTTCTTATGAATTAAGTATTGGTATCTGCAAGAAATGCTTTAGTCACTGTAATGCTATGTTAAAATAATTCTGGGGGACTTCCGGGTAATCATGGCTGCAATCTAGACGCGGCACGTTTCCTCTCCCCAGCACCGAACGAAATAGACTACATCAAAGGAGCATAAAATCACCTTTGGAGGAACAGAAGGACTCCCCAGTACCCCACAGAGGCAAAGGTACGTGGGGCTTGAACATTTCCACACTAAAATAAGAAGGAAAAGCTTGCACAGAAAAGTGAACTGAGCCGCCCTTCCCCCACCCCACCTCCCCCACTAGACCAGAGTGAGCTACCTGAGCGCTCACCGGGACAGCGAGTGAGTGGGGAGAGTCTCTGTCTGGGGGGGCACTCCAGGGTCCTTGGGATCTGGGGACTGCCAGGAAAAAACGTCTCAGGGCGCTTTCACTGGAGAAGCCAGCGGACTTCGGGCGGGCTGCGCTGAACAAGGCGCGCTGATTATCTGGGCGGAGCTGAATACCTGGGCTCCGAGGCTGGGAAGAACTAGTCTGAAGCAACCTAAATTCACAGAAAAACCACTCTTATAACCCAGACCCCATACCAAAAAGGAAAGGGAAATAAAACCACCAAAGGGATGGCTCACATGGCCCAAAATCAAGCCTCCAGGAAGAAAGGGAAAAAAGTGACTATTGAAAACTTTTATGGTGGAAGTACCCAAGGGAAAGAGGAGAATGAGGAGGAAATCCAAAAAAATTCAGAACACGCCTCCCAAAATGGAAACTATCAACAAGCTCTGGAAGATCTCAAACTGGAACTTATCCAAAAGATGGAAACCTTCTGGAAAGAAAAATGGGAGAAAGAGATCAGCTGTCTGACAGATAAGACTGCTCAATTGGAAAAAGAACTCAAAGCATCCAATACAAGGGCAGACAAGGCTGAAAAGCAAATCCAGTCCCTAATGACCAGAATCAAGCACCTAGAAGAAAGTGAGATGATAAAACAGCAAGAATCAATAAAGCAAACCCAAACAATTAATGAATTGGAAGAAAACATAAAATATTTCACTGAGAAGGTCACGGACCTGGAGAACAGAGGAAGACGAGAAAATCTCCGTATCATCGGTCTCCCAGAAAAACCAGAGGTAAACAACAAATTGGATTTTATTCTAGAGGAGATTATAAAAGAAAATTGCCCCCACGTTCTGGAGCAAGGGGGCAAAATAGAAATAGAAAGGATTCATAGAACACCTTCTATACTAAATCCCCAAAAGACAACGCCTAGGAATGTAATTGCCAAATTCAAGAGCTTCCAAGTAAAGGAGAAAATCCTACAAGAAGCCAAGAAGAAGAGCTTCAGATATAAGGGGGCTCCCATAAGGATCACACATGACTTAGCGGCTAACACACTAAGAGACCGCAAAGCATGGAACACGATATTTAGAAAGGCAAGAGAGCTGGGTCTCCAACCAAGAATCAACTACCCAGCAAAACTGACTATATACTTCCAGGGGAAAGTATGGGCATTCAACAAAATAGAAGATTTCCAAGCATTTGCTAAGAAAAGACCAGAGCTCTGTGGAAAGTTCGATATCCAAGCACAGAAAGCAAGAGAAACATGAAAAGGTAAATATGAAAGAAAGGGAAAAGGAGATAAATCTTATCTTTCTCTTTAAGTCAAACTCTCTTCTATAAGGACTACATTTACATCTAATTATATATATTAATATGTGGGGAAAATGTTTTGTGTAACTCTCATAAATTGTATCATCATAAGAGTAGTTAGAAGAAACATGCATAGGGAAAGATTGGGGAATCAAGAAGATTTGGGGAAAGTTGGGGCAAAAAAAGGAAAAGGGAGGGGGGAACCGTGATAATACTAAGATTAACTTCAAGAAATAGGGGGGGAATCAATAGAATAAACTTTCCCATATAAAGATACACATGGGAAGGGGAGGGGAAGAACTCTCATATGAGAAGGAGAGGAAGAGAGCGTGAAGTGGAAGTACTTAAACCTTACTCTCAGTGAAATCAAATCTGAGAGGGAAGAACATCTAGATCCAGTGGGATCCTGAATTCTATCTTATCCATTAGGGCAAGAAAGAAAGGAAAATCAAGGAGGGGGGGGGGAGGGATTACAAAAAGGGAGGGAAGGAGAGGGGGGAGGGGAAGGGAGCATAAAAAGGGAGGGGCTAGAAAGGGAAGCATCTCAAGGGAGGGGACTAGGGGGACTGACCTAAAGTAAATCACTGGTTCAAAAGGAGAAAGCTAAAGAAGAAAGGTCAGAACTAGGGGAAGACATCAAAATGCCAGCGAATCCACAAATAACAATCATAACTTTGAACGTGAATGGGATGAACTCACCCATAAAACGCAGACAAATAGCAGATTGGATTAGAACCCAAAACCCTACCATATGTTGTCTTCAAGAAACACATATGAGACGGGTTGACACTCACAAGGTTAGAATTAAAGGTTGGAGTAAGACCTTTTGGGCCTCAACCGATAGAAAGAAGGCAGGAGTTGCAATCATGATATCTGACAAAGCCAAAGTACAAATAGACCTGATCAAAAGGGACAGGGAAGGTAAATATATTCTGCTAAAAGGAAGTATAGACAATGAGGAAATATCACTAATCAACATGTATGCACCAAATGGTATAGCATCCAAATTTTTAATAGAGAAACTAGGAGAATTGAAGGAGGAATTAGACAGTAAAACCATATTAGTGGGAGACTTGAACCAACCACTATCAAATTTAGATAAATCAAATCAAAAAGTAAATAAGAAAGAGGTAAAAGAGGTGAATGAAATCTTAGAAAAATTAGAATTAATAGACATATGGAGAAAAATAAATAGGGACAAAAAAGAATACACCTTCTTTTCAGCACCACATGGCACATTCACAAAAATAGATCATACACTAGGTCATAGAAACATGGCACTTAAATGCAGAAAAGCAGAAATATTAACTGCAGCCTTTTCAGATCACAAGGCAATTAAAATATTGATCGGCAAGGGTACATGGAGACCCAAATCAAAAATTAATTGGAAATTAAATAACATGATACTCCAAAATCGGATAGTTAGAGAAGAAATCATAGAAACAATTAACAATTTCGTTGAAGAAAATGACAACGGCGAAACATCCTTTCAAACCTTATGGGATGCAGCCAAGGCAGTACTTAGAGGAAAATTCATATCCCTGAGTGCATATATTAACAAATTAGGGAGGACAGAGACCAAGGAATTGGAAATGCAAATCAAAAAACTTGAGAATGAACAAATTAAAAACCCCCAGAAGAAAACCATACTAGAGATCCTAAAAATTAAGGGAGAAATTAATAAAATAGAAAGTGACAGAACTATTGAGCTAATAAACAAGACTAGAAGCTGGTACTTTGAAAAAACAGACAAAATAGACAAAGTACTGGTTAATTTAATTAAAAAAAGGAAAGAAGAAAGGCAAATTAATAGCATCAAGGATGAAAAGGGGGATCTCACCTCAAATGAAGAGGAAATTAAGGCAATCATTAAAAACTACTTTGCCCAACTATATGGCAATAAATTTACCAATCTAGGTGATATGGATGAATATTTACAAAAATATAAATTGCCTAGACTAACAGAAGAAGAAATAGTTTTCTTAAATAATCCCATATCAGAAATTGAAATCCATCAAGCCATCAAAGAACTGCCTAAGAAAAAATCCCCAGGGCCTGATGGATTCACCAGTGAATTCTATCAAACATTCAGAGAACAGTTAACCCCAATATTATACAAACTATTCGACATAATAAGCAAAGAGGGAGTCCTACCAAACTCCTTTTATGACACAAGCATGGTACTAATTCCAAAGCCAGGCAGGCCAAAAACAGAGAAAGAAAACTATAGGCCAATCTCCCTAATGAATATAGATGCAAAAATCTTAAATAGGATACTAGCAAAAAGACTCCAGCAAGTGATTAGAAGGGTCATCCACCATGATCAAGTAGGATTCATACCAGGGATGCAGGGCTGGTTCAACATTAGGAAAACTATCCACATAATTGACCACATCAACAAGCAAACCAACAAGAATCACATGATTATCTCAATAGATGCAGAAAAAGCCTTTGATAAAATACAACACCCATTCCTACTAAAAACACTAGAAAGCATAGGAATAGAAGGGTCATTCCTAAAAATAATAAACAGTATATATCTAAAACCATCAGCTAATATCATCTGCAATGGGGATAAACTAAATCCATTCCCATTAAGATCAGGAGTGAAACAAGGATGCCCATTATCACCTCTATTATTTGACATTGTATTAGAAACACTAGCAGTAGCAATTAGAGAAGAAAAAGAAATTGAAGGCATCAAAATAGGCAAGGAGGAGACCAAATTATCACTCTTTGCAGATGACATGATGGTCTACTTAAAGAATCCTAGAGATTCAACCAAAAAGCTAATCGAAATAATCAACAACTTTAGCAAAGTTGCAGGATACAAAATAAACCCACATAAGTCATCAGCATTTCTATATAATTCCAACACAGCTCAGCAGCAAGAACTAGAAAGAGAAATCCCATTCAAAATTACCCAAGACAAAATAAAATACTTAGGAATCTATCTCCCGAGACAAACACAGGATCTATATGAACACAACTACAAAACACTTTCCACACAACTAAAACTAGACTTGAACAATTGGAAGAACATTAACTGCTCATGGGTAGGACGAGCCAATATAATAAAAATGACCATCCTACCCAAACTCATCTATCTATTTAGTGCCATACCCATGGAACTCCCAAAAATTTTTTTTACTGATTTAGAAAAAAACATAACAAAGTTCATTTGGAAGAACAAAAGATCAAGGATACCCAGGGAATTAATGAAAAAAAATACAAAGGAAGGGGGTCTTGCAGTCCCAGATCTCAGACTATATTATAAAGCAGCGGTCATCAAAACAATTTGGTACTGGCTAAGAGACAGAAAGGAGGATCAGTGGAATAGACTGGGGGCAAGCAACCTCAGCAAGACAGTATATGACAAACCCAAAGATCCCAGCTTTTGGGACAAAAATCCACTATTTCATAAAAACTGTTGGGAAAATTGGAGGACAGTGTGGGAAAGATTAGGCTTAGATCAACACCTCACACCCTACACCAAGATAAATTCAAAATGGATGAATGACTTGAACATAAAGAAGGAAACTATAAGAAAATTAGGCGAACACAGAATAGTATACATGTCAGACCTTTGGGAAGGGAAATACTTCAAAACCAAGCAAGAATTAGAAAGAATTACAAAATGCAAAATAAATAATCTGGATTACATCAAATTAAAAAGTTTTTGTACAAACAAAACCAATGTAACCAAAATCAGAAGGGTAGCAACAAATTGGGAAACAATCTTCATAAAAACCTCTGACAAGGGTTTAATTACTAAAATTTATAAAGAACTAAATCAATTGTACAAAAAATCAAGCCATTCTCCAATTGACAAATGGGCAAGGGACATGAACAGGCAATTCTCAGCCAAAGAAATCAAAACTATTAATAAGCACATGAAAAAGTGCTCTACATCTCTTATAATCAGAGAGATGCAAATCAAAACAACTCTGAGGTATCATCTCACACCTAGCAGATTGGCTAACATGACAGCTATGCAAAGTAATGAATGCTGGAGGGGATGTGGCAAAGTGGGGACATTAATTCATTGCTGGTAGAGTTGTGAATTGATCCAACCATTCTGGAGGGCAATTTGGAACTATGCCCAAAGGGCGATAAAAGACTGTCTGCCCTTTGATCCAGCCATAGCACTGCTGGGCTTGTACCCCAAAGAGATAATGGACAAAAAGACTTGTACAAAAATATTCATAGCTGCGCTCTTTGTGGTGGCCAAAAATTGGAAAATGAGGGGATGCCCCTCAATTGGGGAATGGCTAAACAAATTGTGGTATATGTTGGTGATGGAATATTATTGTGCTAAAAGGAATAATAAAGTGGAGGAATTCCATGTGAACTGGAACAACCTCCAGGAAGTGATGCAGAGCGAAAGGAGCAGAACCAGGAAAACATTATACACAGAGACTGATACATTGTGGTACAATCGAAGGTGATGGACTTCTCCATAAGTATCAATGCAATTTCCCTGAACAATCTGCAGGGATCTAAAAAAAAATACTACCCACAAGCAGAGGATAAACTGTGGGAGTAAAAACACCGCTGAAAAGCAACTGCTCGACCACAGGGTTGGAGGAGATAAGACTGAGGAGAGACTCTAAATGAACACTATAATGCAAACTCCAACAACAGGGAAATGGGTTCGAGTCAAGAACACATGTGATAACCAGTGGAATCATGCGTCGGCTATGGGAGAGGGAAAGGCGGGGGGGGGGAGGGGAGGAAAAGAAAACGATCTTTGTTTCCAGTGAATAATGTATGAAAACGACCAAATAAAATAATATTAAAATTAAAAAAAAAAAAGAAAGAAAAAAAAGAAATAAGGTTTGGGAAAAAAAATAATTCTGGTTATGAGTTAACTTTTCTTGAAATTGTCTTCTAATTCATTAGACTGAACATAGATCCAAGGTTCATTCTGATAGTAGTGTTTATATTACATATCATATAAAATAAAATGTATCAGGAGTTTCAAGTTCTGAGTAACCATTACAAAAGATAAAAAGAATAGCACTTAAAATTTCCCATTTCTTTATTTTTCAAGAAAATTATTTTCTAGTTATTCACTGGAATTCCCTTTGTACAGAACATTTCAGATATTGGTCCTATATTACCTAATGAAGGACAAAACTCATACATATAAACTAATTTGTTTAGAGAAAAAGAAAAATAATGGAGTGATTTGTACTGAAGAGGTCAGATCTTCTTATAACATATACCGTCACAAATGGACATAGATAACATAGTAGATGACAAAAAGAATTCCAAAGACCCAGACATATATTCACTTATTTCAAACCATATTAAGCAAAACAAAATTCTACTATAAAAAAACCTGAGATTCTTTGAAACGGGATTGATGAGGTTCCAAAGTAGAGACATTACAGAGATATAACTTTATTCTGGAAAAGAGAAAGGTCAATAGGCACTCTGGGAATTCTACTGCCAACACAATAGTTGAGATTTGTATATTACAAAGTGGCTACTGGGTAAAGAAAGGATAGTTAAGCCCAACTATGGTTTAGCTAGTATACTATCTTTACCTGTTTTCTGTTTGAAGAAATAGATGCTTGATGTGACATCAGAAAAGGGGTATGCTAAATGTTGAAATGAATTTTCTGATCATAATTTTGATGTAAATAAAGGAGACCCAGAGGAGGGCATTCAAAAGAAGTTTCGTTCAACAGAACAGAGTTCAAAAGAAGGGGAGCAGTTAATAGAAGAGATCCACAAAAAGGCCAAAGGACAAAGCTTATTGAGCTGCCATGTTTCCTGTCACAGCTTGACTGAGGAAAAAAGATTCCTACCCTTTGACTGTAAGAAAAAAAAATAGAACTTTATTGTCATTGCCTGAGAGAAATCTAGTTCAGAAGACAAGAGATGGTGATAGAATACGTTGCCAAATTCCTGACAGAGGAGTCATGGACCCAGCATACCCAAATAAGACATAGACTTTTTGGATATGACCAATGTAGGAATTTTTTTTTTGTTTGTTTGAACATGCATATATGTTACAAGCGTTTTTCTTTTCCTTTCTTATTTTTAATGAAGGGGTGAATTAGGAGGGAAAGAAAGTTTTTGTTAACTGGAAACTTTTTAAAGACTGCTGGTGTAAGTATAATGAAAGTAAACTGAGGTACTTACTCCAAGCAAAATCAGTTTATTAACAGTGACGTGTATAACTGTTACCAAAGTGTGTCAGACTTGGCAATTCAACAGAGCCAGTGACCCCCAATGAAAAAAGGGAAACTCTCTTTACTGATGGACAAGAAATGAAGGGGTCTAGGAATATTTTAATTAGCTATACTATGAAAAGTGGGTTGATCTTCAGGTGTGGCTAATCATGCCTTTGACAATTAAGGAAATTGTCTTAAGGGTCTCATCTTCCTCTTATAATCTTTTCTAGGGAATTATTATCACTAGTTTTGCTATCCCCCATAGAGAAGATAAAATCTCCCCTAATTGCACAAGGGCAAGCAAGGGTAGATGGCATATATTTGGGGGGGGGGGGATGGCACCAGGTTAATCTGGTTGGGATTTACAGACAATAATCAGATGTCTCGGCCACTAATGGCATGATTACATTTCCTCTTTTTGACCTCACCTTTAAACTAACTCAGAAGAAAAACTGCATTCCTGATCTTAGCTTAAGAACTGAAAAGCCCAACTTGAAAAACTGGGATTGTAATACAGCAAAGGGTCTGTTACAAAATAGAATCAATTATTAAAAGATAAAGAATAAGTTTATTTTCCTCCCTAGTGAGAACTTCATAAAGCCACTGGATGAAGAAAATCTAGAGATTTTCATAGTCATTGGCTGTAAGAAACCAGGTTGAAAGACTACACAAATCTTGACAACTATTAATTGAGAAGTCTAACTGAAAAGACTAAAGAGTTATTGACTGAGAATGTTGATTGGAGTAATTGTAACCTTCACCTGAGACCTGGAGAGCCTCATAGTTACTGTCCGAGAATGATGGCTAGGGCTACCTGTATTCTTCTTTGCTGGAGATATGATTACCCATCCCAGTACCTCCAGTGAATGGAGAGGAAATGCAGGTGGCACTGAAGATGCCTCTTAGCTGAGGATTATGTCTCAGGGGCAGAAGAAAGCTGAAGAAGGCTTTTTAAGCAAAGCTTCCCTTGGTTAGCCAGAAAAGCTGATACAGTAACTGTAGCAAGTACAGCAAATGTTGCTTCTAAATAATAGTCAACAAGCATTTATTTTTATTTTTTTAGGATTATGAAGGAAACCAATAATATTCAAATAATTATAATTTTTTTTTAAAAACCCAAGTTCATGGACTACAGACTGAGAACACTCATTATATAATGGAGAGTTTTCCTGACCTTTTTTCGACAAGCATCCATTAAGCACTTACTATGTACCAGTCTCTCTGCCAACTACTAGAAATAAAAGGAAAGAAAAAACCAACCTGCTCTAAGAAACTACCATTCCAACAATGGAGATGGCATACAAACAACTAAGGAAAAAATAAGATATATACAGGATAAATAAGAGATAATCAACAGAGGGAAGGTACTAATATTAAGGGGATTTGATAAAGGCTTCTTGCAGGAGACTGGAATTTTAGCTGAAAGCCAAAGGAAGGGAGAGGCCAGAAGGCAGAGACAAAGAGGGAAAGAATTTCTGGGAAGGAGAACAAGAAGTGAAAATCCAGAGTTGGAATATGATGTACTGCCTTATGTAAGGAATGGCAAGGAGGTCAATGGCACTGGATTGCTCAGGTGACCCAGAAAGCATCTGGAGATGGCCAGCTAGCAAGCAATGCCTGGCAGGGAGTGGGTCCAGGAGATAACAGTGTGAGATTGAGATGACATTAATAGAAGACATCAGCATCTTTGTGGCACCAGAAGTGTCAGTTGACCCATCTATTCATGTGACCTACTTTACCATGTTTCCCCTTTCAGAAGGAATAATATTTCTGTTTTTAATAGAAAACAAAGGAGAATTCATTAATGGATAGCATCAGGCTTGGAAAGGCAATGTCAAAAGACATGTTTTAGTC
This sequence comes from Monodelphis domestica, assembly GCF_027887165.1. Taxonomy (NCBI): domain Eukaryota; kingdom Metazoa; phylum Chordata; class Mammalia; order Didelphimorphia; family Didelphidae; genus Monodelphis; species Monodelphis domestica. The sequence goes on from NC_077231.1 coordinate 178,833,328, forward strand.
CTTGCTATACCATGAATTTTCTGTAATCATATCCTAAGCATTTTACTGGATTACAATTAGCCTTACTTTCCTCATCTGTAAAATGAGATTGCCATCCACAAGATCTTTCAGATCCCTTGCAGATCTAGAATTCTGTCTCTTTTTGCAGTAAGAGATGGTTGGGTAAATTTGGCTTCAAAATAAATCAGCAGCTAGTGATGAATTTTTTTGAATTTAATGAGATGACAGTTCATTCCTGCTTCTATTTAGATTTTTTTTAAGCTAGGATTTGTGCTTTGCTGTCACAACCTTAATTTTGCAGTGAAAAAGAAGACCCACTCACCTGAGAGTGAGAGAGTCTACAAGTTCTGATGACTCTGTTACTTATGATCTATGTAACCTTGGTTAATTTGGATACCATTTCCTCATTTATAAAATGAAAGAAGGAGATCTCTAAGGTCCCTTTAAACTCTAAATCCTAAGAAGGATACAAATAAGTTATGATATTTGTAAAATAAGGTTAAATGAAAAGATCAGCTCCATGTCCCTGAGGCATTGAGGTAGGGCTTTAGTGCAGGAATGCATCTTACTATTATTTCTTTTATTAATAACAATAGCTATGCACATTCAGTTTTATAAACCTCAAAGCTTTAATTATATAATTCTTCACAAATACAAAGCATTATACTTATATGATATGATTTTCACAGCAGATCTTTGTGAGAGAAAATTCAAATATTATTAGTTCTGCTTTGTAAACCAGGAAATTAAGGTTCATAAGGTTAAATGACTTATCCCAGGCCACATAACTAGCAAATGGCTTCCACTGAGGGCAGAACTTAGGTTTCTTGGCTCCACATGAAGATTAACTTGGTTGAAAATCCTTAACAGATGTCTGGAGACCTGGGTTCTAGCCCCAATTCAATGAAGAATGACCAATGAAAACAAATTGAAACAAAACCAGATTGGTTATGACTTGCTCAGGATCACCCAGATAAGAGGCGATAGTACTGAAACTGAACCCCAAGTCCTCTAATCTTTCCCTTCTTTAATAAAGATACTGGAAAGATAAAATGAGAAGAAATTTTGCTAAGCTTTTACTATGTAAAAAGATTTTTTATCAAGTAGCTGGAATGTCATAAAAAGAGGAAAAGCTTTAGAATTGTAAGGGTCATCTCACTCTTCTACACACCCCTGCCTTCAGTCTACAGATGAGGAAACTAAAGGATCAAGCCGCCTGTCCAAGTATGGAGGGGCGTTGCTAGGCTTCAAACTCTGGTCCTCTGAGTCCAAATCTAGCCCTCATCCCACTGCATGAACCATATGAGTCTTGTTATTACAGAAGTGGCTGTCGAGTGTCAGTTGAACAATCCGGGTGGGAAAAGAAGATGGGGCTTTTCTTCGTTCTGTGCTTAGAGGAGCCGCCTCTTGTCTAAGAGGGCTCATCCTCCCCGCAAGCTTGAACAGTCGACGACGTCTGTTCCCGCCCCTCCCCACAGGTTCCAGGCTATCTCCTCGTGGCCTTAGTCTCCTGGGATTCCAAACCTTCTGTGATGCAGCCAGCCAGTACGGGATGCGAGGGCATCGTGCCAGAGGTTCATTTGAGGGAGAGCCTAGGAATCTTTTGACAGCTCAATATTCCAGTCTAAACAGCGACTCTCCCCCCATTCCAAAACATGGCGTCCTTTTCCTCTTTGAGGCAGGCTTTTCCGTCGCCCCCTCCCTCGAACATGACTGTGTCCACATCCCCTACGCCATCCTTTCCTTTCGTCAATCCGTGTACAGAGAAAACGGTGATGTCTGCGCCTTCCACTTCTTTGGCTTATCTTCAGGAGACTGGGAGTAGAGCCCTGCGCAAGGCCATGACTTGTGAACAATCCAAATCCTGGTTAAAGGTAATATGTCTCCTCCAGCATGGTCTTGGCCGGGACCTTGTCTTTCTTCTCCCTTTCTCTCCTTATCCCTTCCCCCTCTTTCTCCCTCTTTCCCCACTCAATATCCTTCCCCCCTCTTTCTTTTTCTCCTTCTTCGCCATCTTCCTCCCCCCCTCTACCCTCATCTCTTTGTTTACTGCCTCCATGCCCCCCTCTCTTCTTCCTCTTCCAACTTTCCCTCCACTTCTTCCCTTCCTCCATCTTTCCACCATCCTCCTCTTCTCTGCTTCCTCTACTTTTTCTCTTACTTCAGCATCTCCTCCCCTTTTCTTCATCTTCTTCCCCTACCACTCCATCACTTCTCTCGCCCTCTCTCTCTCCTCTCCTCTCCTCTCCCTACTTTTCTTTCTCTTCCTCCTACAATTTTTCCTGCATTGCTTCCTCCTCCTCTGGACCAGGAAAACACGAATGCCAATGGTTGCAGGGTGCCCAGAAGTTTTGTTTTGGAGTTGATTTATTTTCATTATTGCTATTCCTCCCTAGGAGGAAGCTTGAGGATCCTTTTATTGAAGAGACAAAATTCCGTTATCCATGAAACACCCATCTCAATCTTTCCATATGGTTGGTTTGCCCCCAGATATATTTTAATTGGGTTAATCTCATGTGGTATGATGACCCCATCCTTCTAATTAGTGTATAAAATATTTTTTTCATGTGTAAACTTTCATTGCCTGAATTGAAGTCCTTTTCCTGAGCTTCATTATGATGTAGAGGTGACTACACTCTTTTTCCAGATGGAAAACAAAAAAAACAAAAAACAAACTGAGGCCAAGAAAGGAAAAGTGACTGGCCAACGGGGTGTGGAGGTGGTCACCTGGAGTAATGGCAGAAATAAATTTAGAATCCAGCCAGGTCTTCTGATTCTTAGTTCCCTATTCCACCCCTTTCAAAATCTTTGCTTTGGGGGAGGGGGGAATAGTATAAATATACAATATGTAATTATCACACTTTCAAATACAGTCCTTTGTATTGTTGTCTGTCTTTCTTTTACAGCTTTACATTGACAAGTACACATTATACACACACATATACAGGGTCCAGTCATTTATTTAACTAATGTAGTGACTACCATGTGCAATGTGTATATTTTCCCTCATTCAGTTGTTTAAAATTATCAGCCATACTTTATGGTATTGCAAACCAAGAAAAGGCTGATGTGAAGCCTTTGTTATTTTAGCTTTTTTACAATGGGCTGAATAGGCTGGGTTACAAAAACTAAGCAACTACTGAGCCCAAGTACGGTAAACTACAAAGTAAGCTGCAAAGAAACAGGGCAAAAGAAATCAGTGAAAGGACCTATTCAAGTCTGAGGAAGCACAATAAACCTATTAACTCTTAGGAAATGGCAGTAGCTGACAAAACAAGTTGTAAGAGAGATAATTTACTTAATATAAGTAGAAGTATTAATGCATCCCTTCACGTGGAGCCATAAGACACTAGAAGAATCAACATCTGGCTAACAAACATAGTTACCAACCACACTGACAGGTGTAGGTGTGATAGGTGTGAATTCTTTCAGCTACAGTTAAGTACCTGGACATTGTTTGTTTTTTAAACCCTTACCTTCAGTCTTAGAACCAATACTGTATGTTGGCTCTAAGGCAGAAGAGTGATAAGGGCTAGGCAACGGGGATTAAGTGACTTTCCCAGGGTCACACAGCTGGGAAGTGTCTGATGTCAGATTTGAACCTAGGACCTCCTGTCTCTAGCCTGGTTCTCAATCCACTGAGTCACCCAGTCACCACCATGGATATTGTTTAGTGGAAACAACTACAACTGCAAGCATAGCATTATTTTCGAGTAAAAATTTCTCTGTAGTAATGCACACACATATTAACTTAAGTAGAGACATTTTCACCTTAAAGCAGTTATTCTGAAAAGCATTGTGCTTGCTTATATTAAATTCAGTTATATTTCAATGAAAAAAGTTGCAAAACATTTATATTTTTAAATAATGTATATAATTACAAATTTCTGCTTGGCAGCTTATATACTTAGATAGTTTATGAATAATGTCCAAAAGTAAAATATTTTTTAAAACTATGAAAGTTTGCCAGTAATCTTCTTTTATTCTTAGCCTGCTCACATCTCATAATTCAATCTGTCTTTGAAAGGCCAATGCAAATTTCAGTTAAATATTATAATCAGAATTTACCTATGGAATTAAATTGAGTTTATAAATATTGTCCCTTTTCCCTCAAAGAGAGAGGAACCAAGAAGGATCTCAAAGTGAAGTAGGGTGAATGAGGAAGATACAGTGTAATTTAACTGAGCTGTACAGTTTAATCTCCCATATAAACCAGCAAGTAGAACTTAGTCCAAAGGTACCATCCACTGATACCCACCACCCATTTCTCCAAATGTTGTTTCACTTATCTTTGGCTAAGAAGCAAGGGGGAAGGAATATAGACTTTGTTATTTTCTCTTTTTTTCTACTTTTTGAAACCAAAATATAAGCTTCTTTAGATTTTGTAGAAATTTTTACTGCCAAATCATCACCATCTTTCCAGTCACTTGGGTTTATTATTTCAAAGTCATCTTTTAATCTTCATTGTCTCCTTTACCTTTTGAGTTCCCATATGCTCGAAACATATTTCTTCTTCATTTCCATTTCTCTAATCTCTAGAACCTTTCTTAATCCCCCTAGCTGCTGTTCTCTTTCTTCAAATGATCTTATATTGACTTAACTGACTGTATCCTGTATCTCTAAACAGGATCTAAATTTATTGAAAGTAGAGACTATATTTTAGTCTTGGTATCCCTAGCATCTAGAACAAAGATTAAAATTATGAGGGTAGCCAAGTGTACCTCTGGAGATTGAGAATCATTTTTAGAGATGCAAGGTCCTGGGTTCAAATCTGGCCTCAGCTACTTTCTGGCTTTGTGATCCTGGGCATGTCACTTTACTCCTATTGACTATTCCTTACTGCTCTTCTGCCTTGGAACCAATTCACAGTATTGATTCTAAGACAAAAGGTGAGTTGTTGTTTTTTAAGAATGTATATATTACATATGTGACTTCAGAATTCAGCAAGTTTTACTTGAGTGTAATTGTAGAGGATGGTTCTAGTCATTTACTGATGTCAATGTATCACTTTTAAGGTTTACGATTAAAATTTTAAATACATTATTCATTTGATCCACACAACTTCACTATAAGGTAAATACTACAGATCTTATTGTACACAGAGGAGACTGAGGTCCAAAGCAGGTACATGGCTTGCCTTTCATCCCGTAACTAGTGAATGTAAGAGACAGAATTTGAACCTGGACTCCTCCTGACTACAAATGCAGTACTTTCCATTTCAAACATTTATTAAGTACAACCTATATATAAGGCACTGTTACTTTTCTTGTCTCTAGCATTTACATTTTCATGTTGTTGCCACTTAGGTCAAGCAGGCAAGTGCTCTTGATAAGTAAGACGATTACTGGCAGTCTGGAACTATTCTGAATCTCTGTGTCATTGTTATCAATATGAGATCTATTAACTATTGGTATTTCTGGGAGGTTTTCTGCATGATCTGCAGGCCCATACAACTTGCAAAAGCAGGATGTGCTGGGTAGAAATATCAAAAAAGGAATGGGCTGGCTTAGGAGGTATTGGGTTCCTTTCACTACAGCGCAAGATGTCAATGCCATTATCCTATGTAATAAATTCTAGCGCCAACATACTCTTTTTAATTCTGAAAGTCCTTCTCAACGTACCCTTAATCTTTGCTCTCATTTCCCTGAAGTCCAGACAAGTGAGCTAAGATACCTGGATTACCAGTACTGCTATAATTTATGTGCCAACCATCTCCTCCTGACATAAAGGACCCAGGTACAATTTGAGGACCTTTATACTTTCCTGAGGCATTAGTCCCCAACTGGTAGAAATGAGGAACTTTTCATATTTCTCATCTATCACATGTCATCTTCTGTCTCCCTGCCTATTAGGTACCTGCTATCTCTCATGCCTGAAATACTTTCTTTCCTTGCCTCTGCCTCCTAAAATTATTCTTTTCCTTCAAAGTGCTATTCAAGAATAATTTCACATGAAACCTTCCTGACCTGCCCCTCCCAATTGTTAATCCCTTCCCTCAAAAACTACTTTCTACTTATTTATATCCTCTTTATATTCTGTATAAACTTACATGTATTTGTTTTCTCTTAGAATATAGACTCACCAAGAGTAGGAATTGTTTTACTTGTGTTTATGTATCCTCAGTGCCTAGCATAATATCTGGCATATATTGGGCTCTTAATAAATACCTTTTGGTTGATTTTGATTTGGTTTGATTAATTCAAGCAGAGCCTGGATCAAGTACATTGTGATGGGAATTAGTCTGTTCTGTTTTGAGATTAGATAGTTTCTGAAGTCTCTTCTAATCCTGTATGATAATATGGATACAAGAAAACTGTAGTATTATCCCAGAAAGCATTGTTTTGAATTTTAATTTTTTATTAACTTAAAAGATGTTTAAAATTACTTTGCTATTAGGAACTCATCATTTAAGAGCATTAAACCAGTTTCTTTGGGTACTTGCCACATTGCCTGCTGAAAACTCCCTTGGGCTCAATTTCCAGCTCAGTGCTTTTCCCCCTTCCTTACATTCCTTCATTTTCTCTCGTTTTGAAGCCTAAAATTACCAGTTAAGTAGCAGGTCGTAGAAGAGGTGGAAACTAAGTGGCACAGTGGATTGAGTGCCAGGCCAAGAATCAAGAAGACATCTTTTTAAATAAAAATCTGGCCTCAGACATATATTAGTTGTTCCCCCCAAACAAGTCACTTAACCCTGATTCCTTCAGTTTCCTCATCTGTAAAAAGATCTGGAGAAGGAAATGACACAATATTCAGTATCTTTGCCAAGACAACCCCAAATGGAGTCACAAAGAATTGGAAATGACTGAAATGATTGAACAATTATATTAGACACTTACCCTGAAAGGAAAGTGGGAGAAGTTGATAGTGTATTATTTACAGTAATTTGAGAGGAGATTGAGTTTGTATTGCCCAAAGCCTTTTACTTGCCATAATGACAAATGGACTGAAAAACTTAAGCACCATCAGGCTTAGAGAATGCTAGAGCAATGGTCAAGATACCTGAATTCTAGTACTTCTATAACTTTTGTGCCAGTGGTCTGCTCCTAGCAATAAAGGGTCCAGGTACAATTTGGGGACCTTTACACTTTCCTGATGCATTTGCCCCGTAACTGGTAGAACTGAGAAACTTTAAAATCAGATCTTCCTTCAAGGATAGCTCTCTAACTCTTCCCATTAACAAAAATTCAGGCTTACATGATATTAAAAAAAAAAAAACAACAGTTCTGTTTATGTAGTGAAGGACAAGTATCTGAATAAAATTCAAAAACTGTTCTTATCCCCTGAAGTGTAATAGAAACTATAAATTAAGTAAAAGTACTACTCTCGACTGAACATCAACAAAGCAAAGAACTCAAGCTCTGAGACTAGAGATAATCAAGACCAAGAGATTCCAGAGCCCCTTCCTCTTTCTGATGGGTTGATATTACACCCAAAGGACTTGTTCAATTGCCACATGGCTTATGGTATTATGAAAGGACCTATAGGAAGGAGAGAAGACTTGAGTTTGCTTCTCCCTATAAGTGTTATAGGCTTCATTACTCCTTTACCGACAACACTCTTGTTGGCCCTCTTGTGCTCTGCTGCCACTCTCTTGCATCATGGCAGAATTTATGTGTCTTTTTCTTGGTTCTCTCTTCCCATCTGCTCCTTGCAGACTTGCTTCTTTCCAGGAGATAATGTGAGATGAAAGTTCTAAAGTTATTACACTGGAATCTCAGCAGGTTGCCCAACAGTTCTTTCACACCCAGGTCATAATAATTCCAGTCCATGGAATGACCTCCAGGAATTGATGCAGAGTGAGAGGAGCAGAACCAGGAGAACATTGTACACAGAGACTGATACACTGTGGCACAATTGAATGTAATAGACTTCTCTAATAGTAGCAATGCAATGATCCAGAACTATTCGGAGAGACTTATGAGAAAGAATGCTATCCACATCCAGAGGAAGAACTGTGGGAAAAGAAACACAGAAGAAAAACAACTGCTTGATCATATAGGTTGGTGGGGCTATGACTAGGAGGGTAGACTCTAAATATGATCACCCTAGTGCAAATATTAATAATATGGAAATGGGTCTTGACCAATGAGATGTGTTAAACCCAGTGGAATTGTGCGTCAGATATGGGGAAAGGGTGAGGGGAGGGGAGGGAAAAAACATGAGTCTTGTAACCATGAAAAAATATTCTAAATCATCTAATTAAATAAAAAATTTTAAAAATAATTCCAGTCCACTGAAAGCTTTTGGTTTGTTTGTTTGTTTACCCTAGGTATCACACAAAATCTTTCTTCAGGTAACTATGGGAACTAGTCTTTCTTGGATTATTCCAATGAGTCATGTTTCCATTTTTAAAATGGCTCAAAGCAAGCCTGTAACTATTTACTTCCTATTTTCACCAGTACTTAGGCAATGAGACTCTTTCCTTCCATAAAGCCTTGGGAATTGGACAGAATACTTAAACTACCTTTCCATTTATCTTCTCAACTTCTCTATAACTCCAGAGCTACTGAATGAAATCCTACAAATTAGGCCAGGGCTGCACTGAGGAAAAGAGGGGAAGAATCCTTGTATTTGAAGGAAAAGAATGTATCCTAATGGAAAAGGAGATTTTTGTAGTTCCAGCCATACTTCATCAGTTTCATTGCCAGGAATCCTTTTCCCCATAGAAATACCTTTATGATGTTGTTTGTTTGTTTTTTTTATAGTTGCTTAACCAAAACTTCATTAGCCTTTGGCCAATATGGTGATAAGCCATTCTGAAATTAGATAGGCTCTTCCTTAGATGATATGACAAGTAATTATTGAGCCTATAGTCAAAGCCTTCCCCATTTGAAAGGATCTGCCAGAGCTTTAACTTTATTAACATGGCCCTCAAGAACCCAAGTTCACCTCCAAGCCATGATGAGGCATCTGAGGAAGGCTTAAATAGAAGGAATTCATAATTGCATGTATTTATTATATAACCTTACATATATTTTCTCATTTGAGCTGATAAAGTAGGTTTAATAACAATAATGATAGCTGCTGACATGTGCTTTTTAAAAAGTTTGCGAAGTGCTTTATATTTGTTATCTCATTTGATGCTCAAGATAACTTTTTGAATTAAACATTATTATTTCCATTTTCCAAGTGAGGAAACAGATCTGAGAAATTAAGTGACTTACCAATGAGTACACAACTGCTAGGTGTGAAAGGAAGGCGTACAAGCCAAAGTTTTCCCTGGTATTGAGGTCAACAGTCAACTAGACCACGCTTCTTATACAAGCATCATTATCTCCATTTCACAAGTGAGGCTTAGAGAGACGGAATGACCTGTTACATGGTCATAATGGTTAATTTATAAATGGAATAAATAGAATCTGGGCTGGTTCCATATGCAATGTCTTTTTCTCAGTATTCCCAACTACCTCTAGCTTTGCCACTCATTAGCCCTTGAGCTAATCTTGGGCTACCTTCTTAAATTTCTCTGAACCTTAATAATTTTGTGAGTCAGATCAAACTAGATTATCTTTAAGGTTGCTTCTAGTTGAGAATGTTTTAGTTGAAATTCAATTTCTAAAGTATTTGTTAAATATCGACCTAATATTTAACATGTCATTTTATTTAATACAAGCCCTCATTTTAAACATCAATTTAAAATTTTAAAAATTTTTTAAAAATCTCTTGGTTCATGTCTTAAATTTGAGTCAATCATATGATGGTACCACTTATTCCTCACTAATGAAGTGCGTCCAATTTAAAAATATATTGGGAAACATTTTTGTGTAAAAGATATCAGTGAATCTAATAAAGATTTGCTTTTTTATATATTTTTAGAGATGAAAAATCAAATGTTATGGGGTTTTCCCCCTAAATCCTTACCTTTCATCTTAGAATCAATACTACCTATTTTTCCAAGGCAGAAGAGAGATAAGGACTAAGCACTTGAGGTCAAGTGATTTGCCCCAGAGTCACAGAGCTAGGAAGTATCTAAGGGAAAATTTGAACTAGGGGACTTCCCAGAACTCCAGACTTGCCTCTCTAGCCACTGAGTTACCTACTGCCTCAATGTTATATTTATAATTTAATACATTTCTCTTCTAACTATGTATCTATGTTTTAAAAATGTATAGCTATTTAATAAATCTGAATTCTTAATAGAATTTATTTGTTATTTTGACATCTAAGGTGAATAAAACTTCTTAAGAAGTCACTTGTTTTCATATATTCATGAGTTATAGCTTTCCACACACAACAGTTTACAGCCATTGATCTGTTTTTCAAATATGTGAGTTTAAGCTTTTAAGTATATGACTCAATAAAGTATAAGAATATTATTTTTAGAAAACTACTTAAACTAGTGATAAGATCTTCCTCTATCTCAGTCTTTCTCTCTCTTTGTCTTTTTCTGTCTGTTTCTTTCTGTCTCAATCTCTCTGTGTCTCATTTTTAAATTTTTTTGGCTCATGCTTTCTCTTTATCCTAATTCTGGTTTTTTAATATGGCAAAAGCAAGTTTCTGGACATTAAATAACAGTTTAAACACAATAGTCTTCTGGCAACTACTTACACATTAATTGAACCTATAATTTTACCAGGTATGATAATTTTTAACTATGAGATAGTTTCAAAATCTAGATATTAATTTTTTAAAGTTAAAAATCTCTTTTTCCTCTTTTTTTTTAGGTTGTTGAATACTATACTGAACTGTTGAGAATTGTGAACAAAGTTAAAACTCTCAGAATTTTTGAAACTGACCTTCCTTATGCACAGCTGGTAATTTTTAATCCCTCTACCAAATAAGAATGTTGTTGAATTCCTGTATGAAACTTCCTTAGTGTATTTTAAGGTTGCTATGATTCAATCTTTTTTTTCTTTTGCAACAGATTGCATATTGCTGATATGGTGTAGTCTCTTTTTTTACCTCAGTAGTTAGTGGGAAAAGATGACAATAAGGCATTTTTATTAATAATGCAACCTTTTAAAGTGATTGTATCATATTAAAGTGATGAAGCTCTCATGGATTTTATTACTATCCCAAAGCTAATGATCCTCAGATGTACATATTCTGCTGCAACCTCTCTGCTGAACTCCTATCTCACATCTTCGATTGCCTTTTGGACATTTCAAACTGGATATCCAACAGACATCTTAAACTTAAGTGTCCCAAGATGATTTCATCATCTTTCCTCTCCAGGGCACCACCATCTCTCCAGTCCCTCAAGTTTATAGCCCAAGAATCATTTTCAGCTCCTCAATATCTCTCACCCATCCCATAACCAATCTGTTGCCAAGACCTGACAATTCTACCTTCATGACATCTCTTGAATATGCGTCCTTCTTTTCTCCTACACTAACACCATTTTGGTATAGACCCTCATTCCCTCACTGCTGGACTATAGAAATAGTCTTCTGGTGGGTCTGCCTGCCTCAAGTTTCTCCCCACTCCAATCCATTGTCCATTCAGCAACCAAAGTGATTTTCCTAAATCGTAGGTCTAATGATATAATCACTACCCTTTTGCCAGACCTAGTAAACGCCAGTGGTTACCTGTTGCCTTTAGAATCAAAACCCTCTATTTTGCATTAAAATCCTTTCATAATTTATGCACCCCTTTCTTACCTTTCTAGTCTTAAACCTTACTCCCTGCCATATTCTCTTTGACCTAGTCACACTGAACTCCTGACTGTTTCATGGACATGACATTCTGTCTCTCATGTCCAGGCATTTTTTCCAGCTGTCCCACTTACCTGGAATGTTCTCCCTTCTTCATTCTATTTACGGACTTCCCTAGCTTCCTTGAAACTAAACTTCTATCTTAAGCTTAAACCCACATATTTGAAAAACAGACTAAAATCTCATCTTTTATAGGAAGCCTTTCCAATCCTTTTTAATTCTAATGCCTCCCCTCTATAAATTATTTTCTTTTTAATCCTGTATAGAGTTTATTTGTTTACATTTGTTTGCATGTTGATTTCCACATTAAATTGCAAGCTCCCTAAGGGCAGGGACTCTGTTGCCACATTGTGTATACCCAGTGCTTTACATAATACCTTGTACTTAGTAGATACTTAAAAAATGTTGATTGATTGAAGCTATCTTTATCAATCTTGTTCTCACCTTTATGGTCATAGGTTATAGCACTTAATAGGATAATCTCATATTCTTTACTATATATACATAATATATTTTATATATACCTTAGTAAGTACAGAATTCTCATAATTTATTGAAAAAGTTTAAAATTTATTAGAAAAAAGCTAAATTAATATTATGATAAACTATTTCTTGGTCTCATGTTCAGAATATTCATAAGAAAGTAGTTATTGTTTTCTCCAATAACTATTTAAAACTTAAATATCTTTAGAATAACCTTTTGCATGTTGAACTCTATTTTCAATAAATATAAAATAATTTTGGTCTAACAATGATCAAACTATAGCTTAAATTTTAGAAGTAATGATTCTTTCCCTTAACAATATAAGGGTGGTCTGTCAAGTCCTACTTGACCAGTTACTTGTAGGTCATCAAACTGGGATGAGAAAAATGAGCTGGGCTTACAGGAGGGCCACAACACTAGACTGACAGATCAGACATGCAGACATCCTTTTGCTGGACAGTGACAAAGTTTAATGAGTTGGGGTACATACATTATAAGAAATATGGCATTGGCTAAGGGATTAGGTAAGCCTTTTGCAGGAACAATGATTGGCAAAGATGGGAATAATGGATGTATGTTGCCTTAGTGGCTCTAAGCAGTGTTTTCTATAATAATTAGTTCAGCTTCTTCCATGTCTCTAAAAGGAAGAAATAAGTTCATCAAAAGTGCTATTCCATTTTCAACTACCTGAATTTCTGAATAAATGACAAACATCTGTGACCAATAAAATTTAAGTGCTTCTAAAATCAGCATCATTCCTCCTCCAGAGGTAATTAGGATAATTGTAGAAATAAACAGAATATCAGTTACACACCCACTTTACAAGTCAGACTGATGAATATTCAGAAAATCTGAAGTTAAAGGGGTGATGTTTTCTTAAATGTTCCCTTTTCATGACAAAGAATTGGGGTTTAAAACAGAACAGTGATAAAATTTTTCTTTTATATCTTTTCTTTTAATAATCTAGATTGCTTTTAGTCTGAACTAGAGTCACATTCTCCCTACCTTTCCCAAATATATGTGTGTTCATATGTGTGCATGTGTATATCTACATATATCCACACATAGTATATATAATGCAAAATATTTGCAAATCTTATTTGATATATTATCTCATTTGACCCTTAAAACAATCCTGTCAAGTAGGTGCTATTATTAAACTCATTTTACAGATGAGAAAAGCAGGACTGAGAGGTTAAATACCTTGCCCAAAGTCATACATATAAGCAGCTGAGGGTAGAATTTGAACTCAGTTCTTCCTGATTCCAAGTCTGGCATTCATCATATAAAATAATAGTTGGGTAGTAAAATATATAAATTCAGAAAAGTTCATAGGACTTTGTGACCACCATTAAAGGAGCCGAGATGACTCCAAGGTTTAAGTCTGGAGGAGTAAGATCATAAAAAGAAAGGAAATATTAGGAAGGTGAGTCAAATGTTTCAGAGAAGACACCAAGAAGAAAACAGTGAAATATGGATTTACTTTTAAACAACTTTAGTTTGAAGTACAGAAAGAAAAGGTTAGAGCATTGAGGACAGACATCTCCAAAATTAAAGTTTGGGGAAAGGAGAAATAAAAAAAAGAGGAAGAAAAAAATCAAGGAGGTAAGAGAAGAGACAGGGAGATTACTGATGTCAAATACATGAGAATATCAAGTGGAATGAAGGCAGAGAAAATGCTATTGGATTTAAATGGAAGAAAAACGGGAGGAAATAAACATTTATGTGTAGCATGTGTTCTAGGCGCCATGCTAAGTGCATTACAAATATCTCACTTGATCCCCCCAAGTCTTGGGAGGTTATATGAATCACCTGGGTGGCACAGAGACACTTGGCTTGAGACCACCAGATTCCAATTCTGCAAGGCAGTTGTCAGTGACTGCATCTCACAGGATGGTAGCAAATGTTAAACACAAATCATTATGGATACCATTTGCACTTTGGACTGGGGAAAGGAAATAGGCTATTCTTCTAAGTCTTTCAGATTTGCCCAGCGCCAAATAGTGTAGCAGAGCATCAGAAATCTTGAATACAGGAATAAGTAAGCTAACACACCCTAATCTTGCAGACATAGGACTATGATATTCAATTTGTGCTAATCAGCTGCCTCCAAAAAAAAAGTTCATTAAAAAAAGTCATGATGTTCCTATTTCAAGTGTAAGGTAGTCATTAAGTCAAATATAAGACTAATTTTTCACCATTGCTAATTAAGTTTTTCAGTAATTTAGGCAACACTCTTGGCAAAGGTCATTTAAGCCATGTCTTAATTATTTGGTTTGTTTTAGAAGAGCCTAACTTCCTTAAGAGTAAGAATAATGAGCGCAATGTAGACTGTCTGTTTATTGGAAAAGTTATTGGGGTGGTTTGTATGCTTATTCAGTTGTTTTTAAATGAAATATTTACTGACTTGTTGTTCAATCGTGTCCAATTCTTCCTGACCCCACTTGGTGTTATCTTGGTAAAGATACTACAGTAATTGGCCCTTTCCTTCTCCAGCTTTTTTTACAGATGAGAAAACCGAGACTAACAGGGTTAATTGATTTGCCCAGGGTTTTATACTTAAATGTCAAAGGCCATATTTGAACTCAGGTTTACTGACCTGGTGCTCTATCCTTTATAGCACCTAGCTGCCAATGTACTAGATGTTCCAGCTGACATGCATCTTCACAAATTAGTCTACATTTTATATACATTTAAATAAACTTTGCAATGAATAAGAGGGGAAAAAAGCAATGGGCATGTTTAGAATTAGGAGTGTTAGAATACATCATATGCCTTTTCTAGACAATGTTCTTGGGTTTTTCAAATTGTAAAATTATGGCTAAAAGTTGAATGCTATACAGTGAAAATGTTATGTAAACAGAGATGAAAGTGAAACGACAAGCTTTATGGTTTATTCATTTTATTTTTCGCAAAGAAAAAGAATAGTCCAAAGTTTCTTATGGTCTAAAGAAAAATATTTCAAATAATTTGAAATTGTTTGTATCTTTCAGCTATACGAAACCTATTATCACTTAGCAGTAGCTTATCAAAGCTTGAATCTCCATAAGAAGGCCATAGAACAATTAAATCTTGCAACAGAAATTGCATCAATCCCTAAGGTAAAAATGATGTTATATGTAGCATGTTTATATTTTCCATAAAAAGATAAGTTTATTATTCAACATATTTAGAAAATGAGCATGTCAAGGTAATAGTTTTAATAAACATTCATTTAAAAAAGTTTTAAGCACCAAATTCTCTTCTGACCTCCCTTCCCTACCTACCCCTCTATGAGAAAGTAAGCACTTTGATGTAGATTATACATGTGGAATTATGTAAACATATTGCCAGATTAGCCATGATGTAAAATAAAACAGAATAACAAATAAAAATAAAGTTTAAAAAATATGCTTCTATCTGCATTCAGACTTCAGTTCTTTCTCTGAAGGTAGATAACATTTTTCATCATAAATTCTTCAGAACTGCCTTGGATCATTGTATTATTCAGAGTATCTAAGTCATTCATAGCATATGTAAAAATTAAATTAGTCTCTAGTAATAGAAATATTATATTTCATGAGGTTTATTAAAGATTATTAGAAATCAAGGAATAAAGAAATATAAAATAAGAAAACCACATGCCTAGGGCTGATTAACCCATTCAAAGCTTACTTACTACATCTTGTAATGGCTGAATAGAGACAGAGTGGGAGGCAGAGAACCAGTTAAATATTAATTGCGATCTCGCCCAGGTGGAGACTCAGGTGGGATTATAGGGGATTCTGGGAAATAATAAGGACTTCTGGGGTTTGAAGTCTAGGGTTCAAATATCCATTTTACACATATCATTGTACAATATTGCTATTAGCATGTACAATGTTTTCTTGGCTCTACTCACTTCACTTTGCAACACTTCTTAAAGGTCTTTTTGAAAGCATCCTATTAGTCATTTTCATAACACGATATTATTCCATCAGAATCATATGCCACAATTTGTTCAGCCATTCCCCAATTGATAGATATCCTCTCAATTTCCAATTTTTTGCCACCACAAAAAGAACAGCTATAAATATTTTTGTAATATTTATAATATTTATAATTATATAGTAAAATTTATAATAATAAAAAGTTGTTTTTCCTTTTCCTTTTATTTGTTTAGGATACAGAACTAGTTGTGTTATTGCTGGGTCAAAGGGTATGCACAGTTTTATAAACCCTTAGTGCAGAGTTCCAAATTCCACCAATAGTGTATCAGTGTACCAATTTATCCACATCCCTTTCAACAGATGTCATTTTCTTTCTCTGAGGTAGTACCTCAGAGTTCTTTTAACTTGCATTTCCCTAATCAAGAATGATTTAGAGCATTTTTATTTTTTAATTAAATTCATTCATTCATTTATTTATTTATTCAATTTAGAATATTTTTCCATGCTTACATTATTCATGTTCTTTCACTCCCCTCCTCCCTCTCCATTCCCATAGCCAATGAACAAATCCATTGGGTTTTACATGTATCATCGTTCAACACCTATTTCCAAATTATTAATACTTGTAATGGAGTGATCATTTAAAGTCAATATCCCCAATCATATCCCCATAGAACCATGTGATCAAGCAAATGATTTTCTTCTATGTTTCTGCTCCCACTGTTCTTTCTCTGGATGTGAAGAGTGTTCTTTCTCATAAGTCTCTCAGAATTGTCCTGGGTCATTGAACTTCTGCTACTAGGGAAGTCCATTACATTCAATTGTGGCATAGTGTATCAGTCTCTTTGTACAATGTCCTCCTGGTTCTGCTCCTTCTGTAGAGCATTTTTATATGACTATAAAAAGCTTTGATTCTTTTAGAAAACTGCCTGTTCTTGTCCTTTGACCATTTATCAATTAGGTATATATTCTTATAAATTTGACTCAGTTCTCTATATTTTTGAGAAATAAGGTCTTTGTGACAACATAAAAAACTTCCTGTAAATTTTTTTTCTCAATTTCCTCCTTTCCTTCTAATCTTGGCTGCTTTGGTTTTGTGCAAACTCTTTTTTAATGTAATGTTATAAAAATTATCGATTTTATATTCTGTAATGCTCATTATTTCATTTGGTCATAAATTTATCTCTTAAACATAAATCTAACAGGTAAAATTTTCCATGTCCCTTTTAATTAAGATATCAACCTTTAGGTCTAAATCATGTACCCATTGTAAGATTAAAAATTAATATCCAAATACTCCAAGAATTATTTTTTAGACTTAATAGTAATGACTTGAAGCAAAGGAAAGAATAGTGTAAGCTTAAAATTAATATACAACTCCAAATATTATATTTCATAAAATTTATTAATACTAACTAAAATAAAAAGCTAGAGTAAAAAGGGATCTAACTCAGCCACAGCAGTGAGAAAAGAGAGAGCAAGAGTGGGGAAAAACATCCAACTTTATACAATACACAAACATACAAGGTGGGGATGAAAGAGGAAAGGGATGCTGGGAGCTGTAGTTCAAAAGTACAAGATTTTCTAATTATACATACCCTCCTGTGATCCTTTAGGAGACCAGTCTCCCCAAAGGGATCATTTTAAACATAATCAACTTAAAACATTAATTAGAGGTACATACAATATTACATCTTCTAAAAGAAAATTACAATAATATGGGGATAAGAGGGAAATAAAAGAGAAAAAGAACAAAACCAATGTTAGGTGCATTGACAAAAAGCCAATTAGGTGGCAGTCCCCTTTTTGCATAAGAGTGTACATTCAAAACAGATGCATTCAACCCCCCATAGTTCAAATTCACCACAAATTAAAGTTCATTTTTGATCTTTTGGTGCAGTGTGTGGACCCACAAGCATCTTCATGGTGCCTTCTCCAAAAAAAATTGCCTTCTGGGTAGTAGTCTCTTATTCTAAATTAGGCTCAAATTCAAATCAAAGTTCACAACAATAACATAGTCCTCCACAATGAAGAGTATAATAACACACAGAGGGATCACTCAGGGATGCATGGCTGCGTTATGAGGTATATGAATCAATTGACAAAAGAAATCTAAACATCAAAAAATACAAATAGAAGAGAAAAAATAATTTCTGGATGAAATATAGAATATTAAAGTCTTTATGTATAAAAATTCCAAGTAAAGGAAAAATAAACCTATAACAGGTCCTTGAATCAGGGCCCAATTAAAGAGATTTATGTCACATAAGGTTGTATCAATTATGCACTTACCCAATCAGTTGCCAGGACTATAGAAAGTTTGACATACTATGAAAGACAGAAAAGGGACTAGATTTCAGCAGTAAATTGAGAAATAGTATTCCCTGGTCTTATTTTGCCTTTTCACTCAGGGATACTGGAGCCAGAATGGCAGCAAACGTGAGGTGCTTGGAAGAATGTGGTTCAGGGAAGATCTGCCTCTGATATATGTCAAAACAACTTTAACCTTGAACCCCAAACAAGTTCAAGTCCTCTTGTCTTGGCCCCCAAATTTTATCAATCCCAATGGGATTGGTTGGTCTCTTTGACCTTGTGCTCAATAGGCACCATACAGGTTAGCTTTGTGCTTCTTTGGCACTGTGCAGTGGGTCTTTTTGTATTACCTTCTCCTGGAATCAGACAGAATCATTAAGTAAAGTCCGATAATTTTTTTAAACAATCAATGGCATTATTTCTATAGTATAAAGCTTTTTGGGTATACATTGACATTAGGGTTAGTGAATGTTTTTAAACTTACCCTAGTGCAAAAAAAAAATCTCAATAATACTAGTAACATGTGCTTCAAGTTCAAAAAAGGAGAGAAAAAATTCAAATACTGTATTGCACATACCAAGAAGAAAAATAATTTAAAAGTTTTAAAAATAAAAAATATATAGCTTAGAATGAGTGACACATTGTGTCAGCCAAGGAAAGGTAGAAAACAAAGGTTTCTTACCCAAAGAATGAGATCCATTTCCTTTTTAAGTAGACCATGTTCCCAATGTGAGTGCAAATGATTTTCACAAAGTAATAGCTTTATAAAACAGAAGTACAGTAGGTAATGCACATTCAAAGAAAGTATCAAAATTCACAAAATCCCCAATAGCACAGTTAATGACAATAGTAAACAAAAACCACTATCATATAGAATTCACATGAATCTCTATATAGCTACTTCCTGTGTGACATTTTAAAAAACCTATGAACTGATGGATACTTGTCACAAGTTCTACAGATGTAGCAAATCTTTCAACCTTGACAAGGATATTTTTTAACAGAGCCTATTACTGCCATCATTCCAAATTTTTGAAGAGGAGCCTAGGGGGAAAAAAAAACATGTCTCTGTACTGCTGATGAAAATCTTTTGGGTCTAAAACATCACTAAGAATCTAGATCATTCTGGTAGAAGTAGATTAAACTGAAGAGTTAAAATATCATGCAGAAGCTACTTTGTCTTCATACTTTATATAAAATTTTTGTAGAAGGAACTTCTATTTTGTTCTCTACCTTTAATTCAATGTTATTTTAACATATATGTATATTAAAAAATCATTCAGAAACTACTAGATATCTAAAAATTATTTTTGAAGATCCCTTAAAATCAGTTGAGATATTTAGCTCATTAAATTCTCCAAAGGTTATACAATTGTAACCAATTTTGATGGAGTCCATCCATCATCTATGTGACAATTAAAAAAGGTAAAATGGAACAAAAAGGCCATATAGGCAATATGTGACCTTGATGGATCTAGTGACAACCTCAGTATCCCTAAGGACCTATGGGGTTTTTTTTCCAAGAAAGACGGTTTGTGCAAGGTGTTTATGGACCTTTTACAATGATATGTTCTTCAGTACAGATATAGGAGTATGGTACAAATAAAGATCATGTAACAGAATATATCTAATAGGCCAATCACAGTAGCTTAAAATGATTCAGTGTAAAGATATTGATTGGATTAATATGCAAACTTAAAAAAATTAAACCATAAAGCAAACAATCAACAAAATACAATAAGCATGTCAGGTAGTGAATTCAAAAGTCCTTCTTTCCCATTCTAATAGACTTCTTCACTATTATAGAGGGGAAACAAAACTCAAAAAGTTAACATCAATAAACTTACAGATCTCTTTAAGGTTGCTTCCCCTCCCCAGTATTTTCATCCATTTGCATTTCTTTTATCACACTTCTGGAGTTCTTCATACATGCACTGGGCAGAATCTCCATTCTGCATGTTGAGAGTATTTAAGATTTTCAAAACTTTGTCAAAATATTCCAGTCTGGTCTGTAATTCAAGCAGTCTAGCTTGTTGCTGCATACTCTTGAGAAGAAATAAATGAAATGGGAAATATCCAATGAAAATAAAAACTGCCAGTAAAAGAATTAAGCAGAGCCAATCTGCACTTCTTAGTTCTACTAACTCACACTGTTCTTTCAGAGTTCCAAGCATGTTTTGTAAGAGCATTATTCCTCAAAAAAAAAAAAGTTGAATAGATTTTATTTACAGGGAAAACAGAAAGTTCCTGAGTGGAAGATAATAATCCTTTGAGGTATTTGCTAAAAAGGGCTTGGAAAAGTTATTCTCCAGGCCCTTCCTCCCTAGGGGCAAAAATGAGAGGGAGAACAATAGGTTATTTGCATATAAAATGAAGGCTTCTCTTGGTGTTCTGGGTCAGGAGAAAAAAATCTGAGACAAAATCCCAAAAACTTTGGCTTTAAATTCATTGATTTGGACTATCTGCCCTCCCTGTTATGTTGGGTTGTAGGGTGGGGAAAAAACTGGCAGGATCAGCTTAGGAATTCATCTTAAAGGGGGTGGGGCTGAATAGCATGGTTTTTCTGTTCCCCCCGCTGTGTTCCCCTGCTGAAAAATGGCAAGGACAAGCTGAAAACCTATGTTGAGTGAGAAAAAAGGGATGGAAGGATTTATACATCACTCTCTGTGCAGAACCAAGAAGGTACTTTCAAACTCCAAATAGCTCTCAGACTTCCCAGCACACCTCAACGTTAGGGCAGCTAGGGCAGGACTGAGGGGCACAACAGTGCGAACCTCAGTAGCTTATGAACAGCAGCAGTAACAGCAGCAGTGGTAGAAAACATGGTTGCAAAATTTATCTAAGCTATCTATTCTTTTCTCAAAGGCTTAAAAAATTTTTTTTGAGAATTCTATCCTGAAGTGGTAGCCATCATTGTAAGCTTAACAATTAATATACAATAACTCCAAATATTATATTTAATAAGATTTATTAACGCTAACTAAAATTAAAAGCTAGAATAAAAAGGGATCTAACTCAACCAAGGTCAGGGAAAAATCTCCAACTATAGGCAATACACATGCATGCAAGGTGGGGATGAAAGAGGAAAGAGATGCTGGAAGATGTAGTTCAAAGGTACAAGATTTTCTAATTATACAATAGCCTCTGGAAAGACCAGCTTCCCAGACTGCGCACCTGGAAAAGCATACAGAGCTCCAGAGAAGCCCCTAGGGTGGAGTTTTCAGTAAATTTATATCCCAAAACATTGGGAAGCAACTTAAAAAGATGCTGGACAAATGTAGTTCAGATGTATCAAATTTGTATTTGCACACCATTTTGACTTTACCTAGATATATGATGTGAAATATACCTAGTTTCTAACAAATGGCTTTCCAGTTTTTCCAATAATTTTTGTTAGTGAATTCTTATGACAAAAGCTTGGATCTTTATATTCATCAAATACTAGATTACAATGGTTATTTGCTCCATTTGCTCCATTTGTGTACTTAATCTATCCCATTGATCCACCACTCTATTTCTTAGCTAGTACTAGATGATTTTGAAAATTACTCCTTTATAATAGTTCAAGATCTAGTACAGCTAGGTCACTTTCCTTCACATTTTTTTAAATTGATTCCCTTGACATTCTTGACCTTTTGTTTTTCAAGATGAATTTTGTTATTTTTTTCTAGCTCTATAAAATAATTCCTGGGTACTTTGATTGGTTTGGCATTAATAAGTAGGTTAATTTAGGTAGAATTGTCATTTTTAGTATATTGGCTTAGCTTAACCATGAGCAATTAGTATTTCTCCAGTTGTTTTGATTGGACTTTATTTGTATGAAAATTGTTTTGTAGTTGTGCTCATATAGTTCCTAAGTTTTGGCAGATTGACTGCCAAATATTTTATGTTGCCTTCAGATATTTTAAATGGAATTTCTCTTTCTATCTCTTCTTCCTGGAATTTGTTAGTAACATACGGAAATTCTGATGATTAATGTGGGTTTATTCTATACCTTGTAATTTTGCTAAAGTCAATTATTTCAACTAGTTTTAAAGTTTATTCTTAAGATTTTGTTAAGAGGCCATAATATCATCTGCAAAAAAATAATAGTTTTATTTTCTTATTGCCTATTCTATGCCTCTTTCTTTTTCTTTTGTTGTTATAGCTAGCATTTCTAGTACAATATTAAATCATAGTAGTAATAAAAGGGCATCTTTGCTTAACTCTTGATTGTATTGGGAAAGCTTCTAGCTTATCCTCATTATAGAAAATACTTGCTGATGCTTTCAGATAGATACTACTTACATTTTAAGAAAGCTCCATTTATTAGATTTTCTAGTGTTTCTAGTAAGAATGGGTATTGCATTTTATCAGAAGATTTTTCTGCATTTATTGAAATAATTATGATTTCTGTTGGTTTGTTATTGATGTGGTCAATTATGCTGATGGTTTTCCTAATACTAAACCAGACCTTCATTAATGGTATAAATCCCCCCTAATCTCAATGTATGATCTTTTAATATATTGCTATAATCTCCTTACTAGTATTTATTTCATTAAAATATTTGTATCAATATTCATTAGAGAAATTGATGCATAGTTTTCTTTCTCTGTTTTTACTCTTCTTGGTTTTCTCTTCCTGTTTAACATTACTCCTTTGCCTGTTTTTCCAAATACTTTATATAGTAATTATATGTTTGGCAAAATTCTCTTGTGAATCCATCTGTTCCTAGGAATAGTTTTCTTAAATGAGCTTATTGATGACTTGTTTAATTTATTCTTTCAGAGTTATTTCAATATTCTATTTCATATTCTGTTAATCTGGGCAATTTATATTTTTGAAAATATTTATCCATTTCATTATATTGTCAGATTTATTGACATAATTGGGCAAAATAGCTCCTAATAATTGCTTTAATTTACTCTTTTTTGATGGTAAATTTGCTCCTCATGGCCTTGAAACTGTGGCTAATTCCTCTATTCACCTACAGCTAAAACAGCTAGTGCTCCTTTCAGCCTTGGAATTTTGACCCAGAACTGTGCATGGGCTATGCAACAGGGTCCTGGACCCAGTACCAGCAAAGAGTCCCCTGTAAACATTTTCTTCTCAGTTGTCTAATCCTCTTACCATCAATAAGGGGCTAAAATCTCCTGAAACACTGATGTAGCCACATCTGAGACCTGAAACCTGCTGGTATTAGCTCCCACCTCAACGAGAGACTTTTTCTGCCAGTCTCCTAGCTTGGCTTAGTCAGGAAAATTGTTTTACCTTGATCTTTTGTTGGCTCTGCCACTCCAGAATTTGATTTGAGTAGCTATTTAAAATTATTTGTAGAGGAATTTGATAGAGTTCAGTTTAGTTCCTGCCTCTGCCATCATGGCTCTATGCCTCCTCTCAAGAGGCAAAAGTATTTTTGGTTTGTTTTTTTTAAACTCTTACCTTCCATCTTAGAATTAATACCATGCATTGGTTCCAAGGCAATGGAAGGTTAACTGACTTGCCCCAGGCCATATGGCTAAGAAATGTCTAAGGCCATTTTTGAACCCAGGACCTCCCATCTCTAGGCTTGACTCTCAATCGATTGAACTGCCCTCCAGAGGCAACAGAATTTAAGACAGATTACCTAATAAATGTGATATCCATCATGTCATATTTGTTGTGGAGTGATAGTTATGGTTGATTTCAAAATGAAATTAAGTCTCATGAGTATTACCACATTTATAAGCCCATATCAGAGAGATATAGCCATAAATAAGCCATCTTCCACATATGTTATCATGTGAATATATATCATAAGAATCTTAGATCATGAGAATAGAACATTTGTTCTACCCTCTCTCACTTTAGTATGTGTGTAATGAGGTGAGGTTCTGGCTCTGGACAAAAAACAGATCCTTTCTTATGATAGAGCGATATTGTTCCCTTCACACTGATGTTCTGATATTTATTAAAAACATGAGCAAATAATTCTTACACATGATATTCCTACAGAGATAGAAAGAATAAAAGCGTAAAAATGTGGTGGAATCAATTTCATTCCTTTTTATAGATGGGGAAAGCCAAAGATCAGAGAGATAGTCAGAGTTTGAGATTAGAACCCAGGTTTTCTGGATGTTTGTCCCTTTTCTACTTTACAACTCTGATTACCTGAGAGGATCACTTTCTGTAAATTATATTATTTTTATCAGTTCAGTAAGAACAGTGTCACCAATTTGTAGGAATCAGCAGAGAGTAAATTCCTTATACTGATATTAACCATTTTTAAAATATGGAAAGAATTGTGCATTGTCCTTTGGTTTTGTGAGCTAAAACAATTCTACTTCCCCTCCTAGAAGGCATGAGATCACACTGCCATAGCTTTTAACTTATAGTTTGAAGAATTGGGCCCAATTTATTTCTTCTTTCTACTAGAAGTCAAGCAAAATTAAAGTACAGTGTTATTCCTCACTGTTCTTATTTTGTTTACATTTAGAATGATTTAAAGGAGCAGACTTTCTTTTCTTTTTTCACATTCTTTTATTTTTTTAGAATATTTTTCCATGGTTACATGATTCATGTTCTCCCTCTTCCCCAAGAGCAGACTTTCACTCATAAAAAGGTTAAATATATTTGAATCCCTACATAAAAGATACCACTTAAAATTATTTTTATTTATATAGTACTTTTGAGATTATAAAGCACTTATCAAAAACTACCAATGAGGACCAAGAAAGCTTGAGTTACTGGACCTGTAAGGAATTAGCTTAATTCAAGTCTCCTGACTCCAGGTCCAATGGTCTTCCTTCTATACCACATATCTGTTGTGTGTGTATGTAACTATACATATGCATGTAAAGGTACATAAAAACATGCCCATACACATGTGCACACACACACACACACACACACACATATACACTCTTCCAACTTTCTAGCCAAAAGATTACCTGATTAGGATAGAAAACATTGCAGACAATAAGAAAAAATTTTACCCACCAGTAATTTATTTGTGATCACAAAGTATATATTTCATGTAGTTAAATAATTTTAAGGATTTTTATTTTTTAATTTCTTTAAAAAATCATATTCAGTAAAAAGGGATTAAATAAATAATCTATGGCTTTAAAATATTGTGTTTTAAGAAATTATAATTGGGGAACTATTTGAAAGAATATTTAAATGACTTTAAGATAATGAAGCTGAAAGAATATTTTCATCATATCTCAAATTTGTACTATGCAAGTTGAAATTCTCCACCTTATTCCAGTGATTGTATACATACCAGGATTGTAAAGGTGAAATTTGTTCTATGTGTTTAAGAAATTTTGATTGGTTAATTGGATTCCAGTAGCACTATTTCCCTTTTTTCCTGGGTAGCTCTATTTCATTCTGTTTTTATTTGGGCTTACAGGTTCCACTTTAGCCAAGTATTTAGTATAATGTCAACTCCATGAGGGCAAGTATTCTTTTTCATTTCATATTGGGGCTGACCAATCAGGATGGTGGTTGCTGAAGGTTGGGGTGGCCATGGCAATTTCTTTTAAAAAGGCAACAATGAAGTTAGCTACCTATTTGACTTTTCCTTTCACAAAAGATTTCTCTGTAGCATGTGATACTGTTTGATAGCATCTGACTCACATTAGGACTTCTTCCAAAATTGGAGTCAACCCTCTCAAACCTGGCTGCTGCTTTATCAAGGAAATTTATATGATATTCTTCAATAATATTGTGTCTCAGGGAATAGGGGGACCAGAGGAGAGGGAGAGACAAGGGAACAGCTGATTGGTGGAGCAGTCAGAACACATGTAACATTTATCAATTAAGTTTGCCATATTATATGGATGCAGTTCATGGCATCTCAAAAAAATTATAATAGTAACATCAAAGATCACTGATCATAGATCACCATAACAGATATAAAAATGAGAGAGCTTCAAATATCGTGAAAATTACCAAAATGTGACATAGAGAAATGATGTGAACATATAATATCTGTGAAGCACAGTAAAACAAAGCACAATAAAATGAGGTATGTCTGTACCATAATTTGTTTAGCTATTCCATAATTGATAGGCATACCTTAGATTTTAGTTTTTTATCTCTTTAGGGCATAGACATAGTAGTGGTACAGGTAGGTCATATGCACAATTTAATAACTTGGGGACATTGTTCCAAATTGCCTTCCAAAACAGCTGGGCCAATTCACAACACTAATAGCATATTAGAGTGTTTGTTTTCCTGTAATCCCTCCATCATTTGTCAGTTTTCTCTTCTGTTGTTTTTGCCAATCTGATCAGTATGAGGTAGCAGCTCAGTCACTTTAATTTGAACCTCTCTAATCATCAGTGATTTGAAATATTTTTCATGTGATTGTTGATTGTTTAGATTTCTTCCTTTGGAAATTGACTTTTTCATATCCTTTGGCCCTTTAACTAATGGGAAATGGCTCTCAAATTACCTCAGATTCAACATCTGCTTTAGTATTTCTTGGGTTATATTTCTATTTTATATTATATGCATTTAATAATAACTGGCACGGTCCTGTAATGCCCTTTAAGTGGAAATTATTTCCCCCCTGTTTTTTCCTCCCTAAAGATCTACACTGACTCTTACCAATAAATTGTATTTTGTTATGGTTCCTTTTCCTACCCTCTTGGGTTCTAATGTGTTTTTTTTTAATTTAACACAACTAAAACAAAACAAAATAAAAACTCAACACAACTATAGGAAACGTTATAGTTGAACAATAATGCATAATGCCTAGAAGAATTATAGTGAACTGGGGATCAGTCTTGTAGAACCTGACCAAAGTAAATAAATATGATACGAAATAAGTGAAAGATCACTGATATTTTTAAATCAGTGATGTGACAACAGCATTATCTTTATGATCAGTGTTGTTTTTGTGTCTATCAATTCTATACATACCTTTAAAGTTGTTTTGTAAAAATTGCAATGCCCTAAATGTTGTATTTTCCCTTTCATTTCCAGAATGGTTGTGAAGTTGGATGTAATTATGAAACTTTCTATCACACTCCAATATTTTCAAGAAGAGCATTTTCTCACGTAGTCCGTGGTAAGATGCAATTATTTCTCTTTGAGCTAGACTGTTGGCATTTGTCATGTTTCTTTAATAGAATATGCAAGCTCCTTGAGGACAAGGGGCCATTTTCATTTTTGTTCTTGAGTCACTCTTATTTTAGTGCCTTGCATTTAGTAGTTGCTTATTAAATGTTTGTTTAACTGTAGTAAGTTAATTTTTGAATTAGCAAGTATGCCTTGGGCCAAAAAAATGTTAGCTACAATGGGGCAGCTGAGTAGTAGTTCAGTGGATTGATAGCCAAGCCTAGAGATGGGAGGTCCTAGGTTCAAATCCAGCCTCAGACACTTCTCAGCTGTGTGACCCTGGGCAAGTCACTTAACCCCCATTGCCTAGCCCTTACTACTCTTCTGCCTTGGAACCAATACACAGTATTGATTCCAAGATGGGAGGTAAGAGTTTTTAAATAAATAAAATAAAATGTTAGCTACAAAAAAATGTACAAGCATTAGGTTGACACTTGGAAATTTTTTAGAAATTAAAAATATTTATCTTTACCTAAACATTTTAAAAATGTTTACCAAAAGCATTTTTAGCAGATGAATGATTAGCTCTATTTTTCTCATTGGCATTTGAAAGGGCATTAGCCAAGCAGTTCACTTATATATTCTCTTTAAAAGAACAAGGAAACCATTGCTATGTTTGCCCAGCACACATATAATCTAACCCAGTTCTGCCATCATTGAAAGGAAAAATGAAGATTACTATGTTTTGGTCTTTATTCTGATTTTTCAAAGTTGACATGTTCTTTTTTCTTTTCTTATTAATCAGGAAGATAGTATAAATCAGTAAGTATTTAATGAGCATTCATTATGTCCTAGGGGATGTGGCAAGGTGTGGGTTGTTTGAGAAGACTAGCACCTGTGATAAGGGGGATTGCTGAGTGCTTTTCAGGGCCATTCCTCTACCTTTGGTGTCCACCTTTCACCCAAATCTCACCTGTTGTTCTAAGGAGCCGGAGCATGGACAAAGAATGTCACCTCCTGATCAAACTGTCTTGGTAGGCCAGCTAAACCAGGTTGAGGGGAACCAACAGTTCTCAAATCTGCCTATGATTTAAGGGGATGTCTATCTCATGTATGTGAAGACTTCCTCTCTGGAGAATAGGCTGATGAGAACAGTTTGTTCCAATGACCATGGAGACAGCAAAAGCAGGCTCTATGAAGTACTGAGACCTTCTCCAGAAGAAGCCAAGGTCACCCCCTGCATCTTGAGTCATTGCCAATCTTCCTGACATTCTTCCTGCCACTAGACTTCAAGAACTGGAAGAGAGAGTGAGGCTGACAACTTTAAGCCTCACTTAATTCCAATTCACTCTTAAGGCAAGACATCACCTTGTGATGCCATAGATCTTTGAAAACAAAGAATGAACAAACATTATAGTGGGGAAAAAGAAAGCTGAAACATTGCGTTTATATGGATTTTTTTCTAGTTCATCCTCTTATTTCCCAAAATGATTCTCCATTATACCCTGAAAATCAACATGTAAAGATTAGCTTGTCTTTATACTGTTTTAACCTGAACATTTCAGAGTATCTGGAAAAGTCCTCTTTCCTGCTTTCCTCTGGTTTCCTCCTCTATTTAGTGTGGGTTCATAGAATCAGAAGATTAGAACATTTAAATTTAGAAGAGAATCTATAGATAATTTCATTCAATCTCTTGATATCAGAACTTTTGTGACCTAAAAGTGACACTCATCATAGCCTGTGTATATGAGAAATTAGTCTAATGTAGTATATAATCTTCCTGGCTGGCAAATTCAACTTTTTCCTTTTTGGAAGAGATGACCTGGATTCACAGGGGAACTCTACTTCTTGTTCCATGTGTGATATTGGACAGCTCCCTTAACTTCTCCAAACCCCATCCATAAAATGAAAGTGTTAGATTGATGACTTCCAGCTCTAAGTCCATGACCATATATTGAGGAAGAAAATAAGCCCCATTAGTGTTACATTTTTATACCCAAACAGAGTGCAAGTAGAAAGAGCATAAAGAGCACTGGCTTTGGAGTCAGAGGACCAGCTCACCTCTGATATTCCCTGTAAAACTCTTGGCAATTCACTTGAACTTCATGAGCCTCATTTTCCCCATCTGTAAAATGAAGAAGTTGAACTAGCTGGCCTGAGAGTTCCCCTCCAACTCTAACTCTAATAATCAATCTATAGTTTAGAAAGACATATTAATAAGTACATTTATAAAAGCTAAAAGACTTTTTAGAATAGTGATGTAAATGCCAAAAGGTTCAATTTGATAAGAGGAATTTAATATTTTTTAAAAATTTTGCCAAGTTTCCTTAGTTTAGTAATCTGCTATTTAGGAGAAAAGAAACTGGATCAGCTGTATGATAAAATTAATCTCCAACTTTCTCTCTTCCTCTTTCCGAATTGTGTTCTTTTTACTTCCTCTCTATAAGCATTATTGCAACTTTTACTATCTGCCTTGAAAAAAGTGAAGTTAATACTTAGCCTCTCCTGCTGACCTAAGTTTGTGAAGAAAAAGTCCCCATGAAAACATAAACAATAGTTGGAGAACCAGAGTAGCTGATTTTTCCCTTTGTAGTTTTATTTTAACTTGACCACTTTATAGACATTTTGTCTCACAATACTTTTAAAAAATAAAATGGAGTTATTTTTCATTGTGTCTTATTAGTTTATATTAATCACACTACTGTGTGGATTTATTAACCAGATTTCTTTGAGAAATAAAATGTATACTATAATTGTGGGGAAATATATTAAATGTCACTTTTTTGTATTGATTTAGGTAAGAAGAAAGAAGCTCTACAGGATGCTAACAAAGCTATTAATTTGGACAGATTGAACCCAGTAGGTTTATAGTTTTCATTGTAGGATGTTACTCTTGAAGGCACAAAGTTCTGAAGAACTTTCTTTATATTCTGACCCCTTGTACTTGTTACCTATGTTAATTAATCACTTTTTTAAACCCATACCTTCTGCCTTAGAATCAATACTGTGTATAGGTTCCAAGGCAAAAGAGCAATAAAGCTAAGCAATGGGGGCTAAGTGACTTCACAAGGTCACACAGGGAGGAAATGCCTGTAGACAAATTTGAATCCAGGACCATCCATCATTAAGTTTGGTTCTGATTCCACTGAGCCACTTAGTTACCCCTTCTTATTTGTTTTTTAATCATCTGTTTCATTTAGTTAATTAATTTAGAATATTTTCCCATTGTTACATGATTCATGTTCTTTCTCTCCCTTTATGCCCCCCCTATAACCAACATGCAATTCCACTGGGTTTTACATGTATCATTGATCAAACCAATTTCCATATTATTGATGTTTGCACTAGGGTGATTATTTAGAGTCTACATCCCCAATCATATCCCCATTGACCCATGTGATCAAACAGTTGTTTTTCTTCTGTGTTTCTACTCCCACAGTTTTTCCTCTGAATGTGGATAGTGTTTTTCTCATAAATCCCTCAGAATTGTTCTGTATTTTTGCATTGCTACTAGTAGAGAAGTCTATTACGTTTGATTGTACCACAGTATATCAGTCTCTGTGTATAATGTTCTCCTGGTTCTGCTCCTCTCACTCTGCATCAATTCCTGGAGGTCATTGAATTCCTCCACTTTATTATTCCTTTGAGCACAGTAGTATTCCATCACCAACATATACCACAATTTGTTCAGCCATTCCCCAATTGAAGGACATCCCCTCATTTTACAATGTTTTTGCCATCACAAAGAGTGCAGCTATATTTTTATACAAGTCTTTTCCTTATGATCTCTTTGGGGGTATAAACCCAGCAATGATATGGCTGGATCAAAGGGCAGACAATCTTTTAGAGCCCTTTGGGCGTGGTTCCAAATTACCATCCAGAATGGTTGAATCAATTCACAACTCTACCAGCAATGTATTAATGTCCCAATTTTGCCATGTCCCCTCCAACATTTATTACTTTCCTTTGATGTCATGTTAGCTATTCTGCTAGGTATGAGGTGGTACCTCAGAATTGTTTTGATTTGCATTTCTCTAATTATAAGAGATTTAGAGCACTTTTTCATGTGCTTATTGATAGTTTTGATTTCTTTATCTGAAAATTGCCTATTCATGTCCCTTGTCCATTTATCAATTGGGGAATGGCTTGATTTTTTGTACAATTGATTTATCTCTTTATAAATTTGAGTAATTAGAGCTTTGTCAGAGGTTTTTGTTATGAAGGCTGTTTCTCAATTTGTTGCTTCCCTTCTAATTTTGGTTGCATTGATTTTATTTGTACAAAACCTTTTTAATTTAATGTAATCAAAATTATTTATTTTACATTTTGTAATTTTTTTCTAGGTCTTGCTTGGTCTTAACATCTTTCCTTTCCCAAAGCTCTGACAAGTATACTATTTTATGTTCACCTAATTTACTTTTAGTTTCCTTCTTAATATTCAAGTCATTCACCTATTCTGAATTTATCTTGGTATAGGGTGTGAGATGTTCTAAACCCAATCTCTCCCATACTGTTTCCCATTTTTTCCCAGCAGTTTTTGTCAGTTTTGTCAAATAGTGGATTTTTGTCACCAAAGCTGGGATCTTTGGGTTTATCATAGACAGTCTTGCTGAGGTCACTTACCCCAAGTCTATTCCACTGATCCTCCTTTCTGTCTCATGTTATTTTGATAACCACTGCCTTATAATACAGTTTAAGATTTGGTACTGCTAGGCCACCTTCCTTCACATTTTTTTCATTATTTCTCTTGATATTCTTTTTTTAAAAACCCTTACCTTCATTCTTGGAGTCAATACTGTGTATTGGCTCCAAGGCAAAAGAGTGGTAAGGGCTAGGCAATGGGGGATTAAATGACTTGCCCAGGGTCACACAGCTGGGAAGTGTCTGAGATCAGATTTGAACCTAGGACCTCCTGTCTCTAGGCCTGGCTCTCAATCCACTGAGCCACCCACCTGCCCCCTTATTTCTCTTGATATTCTTGATCTTTTGTTCTTCTAAATGAACTTTGTTATAGCTTTTTTCTAATTCAGTAAAAAAGTTTCTTGGTGCATTGATAGGTATTGCTTATTCATTTTTAACAAACTCTGTTTCTGACATAAATGTCTTAGAAACAGTGGAAATTCTGCATGAAGGACAATTGTCCCATTTTGTAGATGAGCACACTGAAGCATAGAGGCTAAATGACTTGTCCATGATCACAGAGCTAGTAAATTGCCAAGTCAGCTCTGGAATTCAGGTTTCTTGCCTCATGCCAATGTTTACTGCATTTGTCCCCTAGTTTTAACTTTTTCTTATTTTATTTTAAGATGATATCTTCATATTTATGCCTTCACTATGAAACTTTGCATTTTCCAGGATGTGTACTGTGTCAGAGCTCTAGTGTGGAATTCATACAAAGAAACTAAAAGAGCTATTTATGATTTAAACAAGGGCCTCAGGCTAAATCCTTACCATACTTGTGCTTTGATCATAAGAGGGGCAATTACCAATTCTCTTCATCCTAAAACTGAAAAGAACCATGAGAATAAAGATCATGAGAAGGTAAGCACATTTTAAAAATTCATTTTAGAGAAATTTCAGAGAATTTTAGAGAAAATTCATTTTAGAGAAATCATCAAATACAGATTAATAACTTGTTCTGATAACATTTGCTTAGTCATATTTTTTCAAGGAAGAATAAGAATTTCTGGGAATGACCTATAGAAAAAAAATCCATGATGTACTGAAATACCATATTGATTATTTGAGGTTTGTCAAATACTCTGAAAGAAAAAATGTAAATTTATCAATATAAAAGTATTGGGCCCATAATTTCAATTCACAAGCTTCAAACCTCCTACTTGTTAAAAGTAATAATAATAATCTCTCATGGTTGTATAGTAGTTTAAGGTCTGAAATGTAGTTTTCTCACAGTAATCCTGTCACAATTATAGCTATCCAGTTAGAATAATTACCTGTTAGCATTATGGGAAAAGTTTATTTTCTAAGCTCAACCAATCATCAGACTTTTAGCTTTTTCTTTAGCCAGAGTTTTTTAGCCTTATAATATAAAGTTTAGAGATGGAGATGATAATGGTTGTGGTTATGGTGTTTTCTTTTGTGAGGAAAATAGCCTGGATACATTGATCATTCTTGGTAAAAAACAAGAAATCATACAAATGTAATACTTTCTAACTTGAACTAAAGGGGCACATTTAAGATTAAACCTGAACTTCATCCAGTCAAGATGGCAGCGTAGAAGCAGTGAAAGTTCAGACCTCAGAAACCTTTCCTTACCGATCGCAAACAGAGTGCTCCTAGGCCACTGAAATTCAAGCTGAACAACAGGATAGACCTGGGGAAACCTCCTCCTGGACCTGGATCAAAAGGTACCGCACCCCAAAAGCCAGAACCCTAGATCACTCGGGTCTAAGGGGTAGACAGAAAGAAGGTCCCAGGACCCATCCCCCCAACCCATCCCCCCCAACCCAGAGTCCTGAGCCCACAGCAGCAGCGGGAACCTCAGGGCTCTGAGGACTCACCTTGAAAGCAACCTGAGCCAGTCTCCGGAGCACCCAACAGAGACGGCAGGGAAACATAGAGAGAAGGGGGAAGCCGGTAGCCCCCTGGCTGAGTCCTTCCATCTGAGTCTCAAGGGAGGTCCCAGCTTTAGGGCACCAGCTGAACCCAATCCCATCAGGAGGCTTCAGAGCTACTGAAAGGACAGAAAACTCAGGGCTGGCAAAGGGGTTGCTCCGAAGAGCTTACCTTGAAAGTAACCTGGGCCAGTTTCCGGGCATTCAACACAGACTGTGGAAGAGGAGGTTGCTGCTTTTTTTTTCCTTCCTTTTTTTGGCTCGGGGATCATTGGACCCACACCACCTGAACCTAATCCCATCAGGAGCCCTCAGAGCTTCTGAAAGAACAAAAACCTCAGGGCTAGTGAAGGGTTTACCTTGAAAACAACCCGGGCCAGTCTCCAGGCATTCAACACAGACTGTGGAGGAGGAGGCTTATTGCATCAGGGCTCATTTGGTCCAAACCAGATGAACCTAATCCCATCAGGAGCTCTCAGAGCCCAGGCAAGCCACGACCCCTCCCCCCTTAGAGAACAGGGTCTTCTGAAAAAACAGAAACCAAGAGGCGAAGTCAAGATGGCAGCCTAGAAGGAGCATAGACCTGGCAGCCTGGCCAGAGCTTTGGAGATCCTCCATATCTGCTCCAGCCGTCCAGGAAGTTTAAAACTCAGAGTAAACCCAGCCCAACTAAGCTGAACTCAATCCCATCAAAAGTCTCCAGAACACAGGGAAACCCAGGCTCCCCATCCATCCTCATTGACTGCTGGACTTTAAGCCAATCAAAAGCCTCCAGAGGACAGGAAAGCTCAAACCCCCAACAACCATCCCCCAGAGATTACACCAAGAGATCCTCTGTTAAAGCTCCAAGAGGGGAGACTGATAGAAGTCCCCAAAAAACAAAAAAATGAGAGGAACAAGAGCACAGACAAATACGGGGAGGAAAGAAGGGGTGAATTTGAACAAACAACAGAAACAGAAGAAAGAAACTACAATAGACAGCTACTACTCACCAAATGGAACAGAGGGGGAGAGATCAGCAAATGATAAACCAGAAATCCCAGCGAATTGGATACAGGCTGTGGAAGAACTCAAAACACAACTAAGAGAGGCTGAAGACAATTGGGAAAAGAACTTAAAAATTAAGATAAGTCATCTGGAAACAGAGGCACTTGAACTAAAACAAGAAAATAGTGTCCTGAAAGCCAAAATCATCCAGCTGGAAAGTGAGGCAAAGGAGATGAAAGATGAGATAAAGAGGATGAAAGATGATCTTCAAAGAAAATCAGACCAGAAGGAAAAAGACGACCAAAAAGCCAGAGATGAAATCCAATCTTTAAGAACCAGAGTAAAACAACTAGAATCAAGTGACCTCACAAGGCAGCAGAACACTATAAAACAAAACAAAAAGAATGAAAAAATTGAGGAAAATGTGAAGCATCTCATTCACAAAACAGACGATTTAGAAAATCATTCAAGAAGAGACAATTTAAGAATAATTGGACTACCAGAAGACCACGACAAAAGAAAAAGCCTGGACATAATACCAGAGGAAATTATCCAGGGAAACTGTCCCAAGATCCTAGAACAAGAGGGGAAAGTGGAGATTGAAAGAATCCACAGATCACCCCCTGTTTTTAATCCCCAACTGACAACACCAAGAAATGTTATAGCCAAATTCAAAAACAATCAGATGAAAGAACAGATATTACAAGCTGCCAAGAAGAAGCCATTCAGATACCATGGAAACATGGTGAAGATAACACAGGATCTGTCTGCATCCACACTGAAGGACCGAAAGGCATGGAATATGATATTCCGGAAAGCAAGGGAACTAGGCCTACAGCCAAGAATAAAATACCCATCAAAGCCGACTATATTCTTACAGGGGAAAGTATGGTCATTTAACACAACAGAAGAGTTCCAAGCATTCATAAATAAAAGACCAGACCTGAACAGAAAATTTGAAGTCCAACCACAGAACTCAAGAGAATCATCAAAAGGTAATTAAAAAAGAGGGGAAAAACAACAACAACAACAACAATTTTTTTAAGAGACTCAATAAGTTAAAATGATATGTATCCCTATAAGAAAAGAGGTCATTGGCAACTCTTAAAAACTGTTGCTATCACCTAAGCAGCTAGAAGAACTACACTCAGAGGGAACAGTGACAAACTGTATCGGATGAAAGGACAAAGACATAAATAGGTATATAGATATATGCATGCATAAATACATATACATGTGTATGTGTGTGTATATATATATATATACATGACTAAAGCTAAAAAAGAAAAGAGGTTATGACTAAAAGAAATGGGAAAAGAAACAAATGGGGGTAAATTTTTATGTCACAAAGAAGCTCATGGCGGGAGGGGGGAGAACATTGATACACTGGAAGGGTAAAGAGGTTGGAGATAGGAAATATTCAACTCTTACATACTTTGAAACTGACCCAAAGAGGGAAGAACAATCCAATCCATTGGGGAAGAGAATAGATTTGCGCCCTATAGGGGAATAGAAGGGTAAAAAACAGACTGGTGGGGAGGGAAGCAGTACAAGGGAGGAAGAGGGTGGGGGGGGGGAATTTTAAAAAGACTACAGGGGAAAATAAGGGAGGGAATAAGAAGGGAGGGGGGTAGAAAGGGAAGTACGCATCGGCTACGGGGGGTGGGGGGAGGAAAAGAAAATGATCTTTGTCTTTAATGAATAATGCATAGAAATGATCAAATAAAATACTATAAAATTAAAAAAAACTGAACTTCATTTAGAAGTTTAAATTTTCTCAAGGATGGAGAATAAGTTGAAATAATTGCTCTGGTAATTTGTTGTGTGTGCTAACCTTATAGAACAAGTATCAAATATGACTGATAGTCTACCAAGATTTATCTAATGATTTAACTGGTGCCTATTTAGACTTTGAAAATCCTAGGTAAGAAAATGAGGACATATTAAGGAGCAAAGTCAATATTTTCATTAATCCTTCCACTTGAAGATTGGGACTTTTGAAAAGGGAGCATGTAAAAATTGAAAGCTAGCTTTGTAAATGATGTTGAAAAGCTGTATAGTTTTTTGGAACTTTTAAAAAAGATATTGAAATGATTCTGCAGTGACTGGGAAGACCATTTTTTGGCAAAAGATTTGCTAGATTGGTGAAGGTCAAGTTTGTAAAAAGAAAATAAATACTGGGAAGCAATTTCTGAGCTCAAACTGATGTTTATTCTATAAACTAAAAATTACAAAACATCAGAGCCTAAGATATGCCCAGTATGTATTAAGACCCTGAGATTTGAATTGCCCAAACAAAAGACTCAGGTTACACTAACTTCCCCCCAAAAAAGGAAAGTAGTGGTCAGCTGAGTAAGTCTTATCAAGGGGAAAACAAAAATTTCCCCTTCTAGGAAGTTTCTTTCTTCCAGAAAGACAGGTAGTTTCCTAATCTTATTCAGAAGGTGGGGAAGAATCGTGTAGTCTTCTTATACCATATATGGTGAAAGTGGCCAAGATTATTCCATAGTTTCAATGCCAAAAGAGATACCACAGTATTGATATATTCCAAGATGCTAAAGTCATGTGCCCACTCTCCTTGGCAAAGGTATTTTGCAAAAGCATTTAAGGGGGTTTCTATTACTATGGTTATTGATTATTGATTTTCATACACAATCATTTCAATCAGCTAATAATTATGATTGTTCTTTAATATTAATTCTGCTATGATTATACCTTATAATTAAAATAATGGATATCTAATAGGATTAAAAACATTGGATATAAATCTGAAAAAAGAGCATATAAAACAATGATTATAAACTAATTAAACCTGCATAACTAAGTTATCTTTCATCACTTGCCCTTCAGCCCACCTTTGGACCAAGTCCAAAGAATGGGTTAATGCAATCTAAATGCAAAAAAGGTGGTTCCAGAAAAGCAATTCCAGAGGGAGTATTCTCCTACTGAGGGTCAGACCTGGCTGACAGGGGATCCAACCCAACACAAATGAGACAGAGAGACTCAGTAATATAATGAGACTTTATTGTGGGAAAGTAAGGAGGAAAGGAGAGCAAGGGGGGAGCCCATAACCTGTAGATGGCTAGGGATCTCCATCTGGGCGGAGAAGGGGACTAATATTTAATAGGGTAGAGTCTGGGATGAGGTAACCTGGATTGTCTCTATTGGGCAAAGTTGGGGTAGTTGGGTGAAGCTCATTGGACGGCCCTAAGGGGGTTATCTTTGGGGGTGGGGGGTTTTGGTTGTATAGTTCTTAGTATGGTACAGACAGAATAAGCCCAGAACATTAACCCATTATGGATTTGTCAGGTCACGGTACG
This sequence comes from Monodelphis domestica, assembly GCF_027887165.1. Classification (NCBI taxonomy): domain Eukaryota; kingdom Metazoa; phylum Chordata; class Mammalia; order Didelphimorphia; family Didelphidae; genus Monodelphis; species Monodelphis domestica. The sequence continues at coordinate 178,871,597 of NC_077231.1, forward strand.
GGAAGTAACAATGCTCTACGAAGCAAAACTATTTGCTGTGTTCTGGAGTTCCAACAGGTGTAGGGGAAGTGGGGGGTGCTGTTGGTCTCAGTAGGGATTGAGGAAAGGGGGAGCTTTGGTCCTAGGATCTATCACTGAGATGCCAAGATGTCAAAGGAAATTGGGGAACAGCTTACCCAAATGGTATCTATATCAAAGCAATATGGTACATTGTGATAAATATAAAGAATGATGGTCACTTAAAAAATGTAGAAGGTAGAGCAAAGGTGTTTGAGGGCAAAGGTGAGGTCAATAATGGCAGGTATTCACTTGGGTCCTCTGCTGGAACAATGGTTGTTGAAGGGCCAAAGGACATTAAGAAAAGAGATTTGCTCATAAGATCAATAAGGTCACAGTCCAGAAATGATAGTGGCTTTGAAAGTTTTTGGTCTGCTTTAATGTTATTAAACACTAGAAACAAGAAGACTCAAAATAGGGTTAGCCTAGGCAGAAATATCCTGAAAAATCCTTAATGCTGGAAAGATAATCAGGAGTTAGGTCATAACCTGGGTCTAATCCAAAAAAAAGTCATCTTTTGGATATTCATACTCATGGAACATATTATTCCCTACACATCTGTAAATCATCATGAAAGGGGCTAGTGAAGTATATATTGGATCTCCAGGTTTCTTGGGAATAATGGTAAAGAGGCAGACACACAGTTTTAAATCTAATCTAGTACAGCAACTAAAGCAACATTTATGTAACATCAGGCCAAGGATTATGATGGTTAGAACTAGGAATACCCATCTGAAGAAAGTAGGTTTAATTCCAGCACCTGAAAACCAGAAAAAGGCTGAGGAAAACCAAGAAAATAAGTCCCACCATGAATGAGATGAGGAAAAAGGAGTTTCATTTGTAATCTGTTGAACTTTAGCTTAAACTCGTTGGAGTGAGTAGACATCTGTGACTATTTCACCAGAACAGTTTGTGTGTGAACAAGAGGACTGATTAATGATGGCACAGGCTTCCCTTTGTATAACAATGGGAAAAACAATAACAAGTTGATTCTGAATAATCACTTTTGAAATAAGTTAACTCTATGTAGCATTTTGTCATTTCTTAGAGTCTTTGGACAGTCTTAAAATTTTAGCATGAGAATAATGGGTGCAAGAATCTTTTCCTTCGACCCTTACAAGGATGGGTATTGTTAACAGTACCTGAACCAGTCCTTTCCCAGGATGGTAGTCTGGTGGAAATTTTTTTATTTAGAGTTGGTTACCAGGCTGGAAATCTATGTAGAGAGGAAAAAAAATCAAAGGATTCAAGTTGTGTACCTGTTTTGTGTAGATCCTTTAGCCATCTCTGCAGTGATCTAAAAGGAAACAGAAAGGTCTCTTCCTAGCAGTGAGATGTGCACCATGAGAAAGGTTTATTAAAGAAAGAAGGGTGATCAAACATTACATAAGATGATACATGCAATTCCCCACCTTTGTCTCTACCATAGGTACAAGAAAGATAAAAGCAAAATATCAGATCATTTGTGATGGATTTTGGCCTATTATGGTCATAAGTGTCCAATTTTTATCCCAGCTTATAAACAAAAGAAGAACTCAGTAGATAGACATAGTATAACAAGAAGCAAAAGTAATAAAATAATGATTGTCAACATTAACTAACATCAGGTTTCTTTTCATTCTAGTAGCCCATCCCCAATGCCAAAAAAAATTTATCTTAGATATCAGATATCTCATGTAGTAGTTTGAGCTCTAAAAACATCCTTTTTCAGATACTCAGGGATAGGTTTCCTCTTTAATTAATGGTTCCAAGTTACTTGTAGAAATTCCTTTGATGTTCCTGCTAAAATCTTTTACAAAGAAGATCTCAATACATATCAGTACAGCTTTTCAAATATTATCTCTCTAAAATGAGTTGAGGTGGTGAGAATCATCCAAAATCTTCTGATCTTAATATTATTAACAATAGAACTATCAGGACAGAACTCACAATGTACTTGAAATTCATAAATTTTAGGTTTCTATATGCCCTATTAGAATAATTTGCTTTTGACATAGAGGATGGTTTAATTTGTTGCTTTTTCAAAACTTTCCACTCCTATCAATTCCATTTTCTTTTGGAGGACCAGATGCTATCAGGATCTAATCCTATATAGAAAAACATAAGTAACAAAATTTTTTGAAGATAGAGTCTCTCCACTCTTAAATTAAGGAATTATACACACAAATTTGCTCTCAAGAAGTTGACTTAATCCCAATTGAAACAAGAATTTGGAGTGAGATGTGAAGATAAACTTAATTAATTTCTAGTTGTACACAGAGAACATTGTATGTCAAATGGGTTGCCTATAGTAAAACACATTCAGCTGTCAATTACATTTCAATGTGATATTACACAAATCTTAGTTACATTCTGAAATAAGATATTTCAGAGTCTTATTTGTATTCAATATAAGTATGCAAGTATTAATGGGTAGATGACAAGTCCAAATACCAATCCCCTTGATCTTTTGGGATATTCTTTTTCATCATACTTATTTATATCTTCCATTGACCACTTGATCTGGTTATAGAAATTGCAATTAAAGGGAAAAGTAGGGACAGGATAACAGCATCAAAACTGGTAATTTTAATCATAAGCCTTATAAGGGTATATATAACTCTGTTTGACTTGAGGTAAAAGTCACAGTTGCAGTAACAATTCCACCTCACAGCCACTCACTCAGTAATAATCAGGTGGGAAACATCCCTATTCAAAAGAAATAACACAGTGTGGGGAGATTGGAGGATTCCTATCTTCAGGTATACTGAGGGATGCTTCCTCTGCTTCTCCCAGGTAAAGACCTCTACCTGTGACAGTCCAGGATCATACTCCTACTGAGTACTCTGTGGTTTTCTCAAACTGGTGGATTACTGACTTAATGATCCACTAGATAATTATATTTGAATGTAAAACCAAAATAACATTAGTTGCCATCCCAAAAGCTTTTACCTTGAATGGTTAAGTTTCACTAATCATAGCTGAAAGCTGAATACAATTAATCTTGCCCTCATAGTATTGCAATAATTAATACAAAATTTTCAGAATTCACACACATATAAGAGATTTCAATTAGCATCTTTTCACTTGATTTTCTAATCTTTTTCTTAAGTTATAGCTTTTCCTAGCATAGAGTTCAATTATTAGAAATCATCCTTGTATTATAGACAAACTCATAAATTCTCAATAATTCATTTATATTGCTTAGAAATACCATAACCCAAGCAAATTCTTTTTCATATGACTGATGACTTTACCCACACAAATAGTTTCAAGAAGTTTTATAAGCTTACAGATAAAAGGTTTTTCTTTATTAACTTTTCCACACAGTAAATAAACAATTCTTTATTTTCCTTATTCTCTCTTTTCATAAATTTTTTATTCCTCACTGAGTTTCATGACTCTATGATAGAACTAAATGTTAAGATCTACCCCAACCTATTACACTTTTTCTTCTTGGGAATTTTCAGGAGGCTATGTACTTGTCCTTCCTTCCCTTAAAAAGTTTCTTTTTCTATAGTAGGGAAAAAGACTGCTCTTAAGATTCAGTTTAACAAAATATAATTGAATAGAAGATTCATACACTTTACAGCAAGTCAGACTCTTTAATAACTAAATGTTCCAATCAAAACTGTAGTGCTTTTTGGTTGTTTCCTAATTCATTCCCCCTTTCCCTTTCTATGAGCTAAAACAGGGTTAATAAATCTGCAGGTAGTTTGATGTTCTCTCTCTTTTTTTTAAATGAAACTTTCACTAAAACCATTCCCAAATCCATCTCTCTATAATTAATTATGGCTTCATCTCATTTCTAGTTGTTGAACCATACATCTACCATGCTGGGAAATGGGGAAATTTTCTTTATTGCTTTAAAACAGATTCACATTATAAACTTACTAGCATTAAAACTTTCGAACCTTTTGTCTTTGAATCTTCTGTTTACACTGTTAATGCAAAACAGATTACAACTTCACTCCTCTCATTTCTTTGTACTGAAAACTTTTTCCAAACAGTTCCCATAGCCTCAGTCCCTCCTCTGGATCTTGACTGAATCCCCTTAATAAAACTGTTCATGTCTTGTTTCATATTAATATTTAGCACCCCTGGTACCTTCTTCAATTTACTTTTGCCACCCATCATTCCAAATAATGTATGCTTCACTGTCATTTTAACCTGATAATCAATAACCCAAAGAATCTAGATTAAAAAAAAAACTATTTCTAACACAATGCTTTATAACATTTGCCAAACATTCATTTAATCCATAGCACAAATAGGTAAATTGAGATACCTTCTTATAATATCACAAAATTAAACAAAATCCCTGAGAGCATGCAGTTTGTACCAATCACATTTAGAATGTAGTATAAATTGTCCAGTATGAGATATGACATCCAATCAATGAAATTATTCTTATTCCAAAAGTATGCATTGTAATAACATTCCAAATTAACTGATAAATGTTCAATCTTAAATTTGTTCACTTGAAACTTTCTCTTTTTTTGGTATTAGTACTTAAATATGTAAGGAAACTTGTGAGCACTTTTTCTTTGATTCTGAAAAATCCTATGTTAATTTTCTGTTCCTTTTACAAAGATGGTAATAATTTTCAATATTTCAGTTTATTAACTGTTTATTAATATGAACCTATGGTATTAATCGATTCTGATCAGCCTGGTTATCTTGCTAAGCAGAGATTCAAATTAGAAAGCCACTTTCAAAGTAAAAAACCAATTGTCTCATTTTATTTTTGCCTATATGGAAACCATTCATGATATGTCATTCATGCTACATAAAAAATTGGGTCACCATGATAATATTTTAATTCAATCCTTTCATGTAATATGATCAGCACACACTGTTCTTATAATTTTATTCATATACATATATGTCAAGGCATAAAGTGTTTAATTTTAAAAAGGATAGGGGGAGCATAATGCTTCTATGCTCACTTATAGGACAGATTTGAAATAGTTTAGATGAATTTATAACAGTACAGTATAATAATTTAGAAGTCCTTCCAGTCAAAAGATAATTAACAGAAAAACGTACTTCTAAATTACACTAAAATACATGACATGTCCAATATTTCTCAAATCTAATATCTTCTAAAGAGCATGAAATTATTAAAACATATTAATAAATGTTTTCACCAGTCTGCCAGAACACAGCAGTATCTGTAACTCTAAGATCTGATGGAAAGAAAACTCATAAATTTAGGCAACTTGTCAACCCTGAATTATAATTTCCATATTCAGACCTTGAAATTTTTCCAAGTTTTAAATTCTAAACACTATGAGCACAATTAAGAATTAAGTTTTGTCACTTTAAAAAGCAATCCAAATCAACCCTATTAATCTTTAACATATGTACTCTTTATTTAGAAACAATTATAATTTAGAAATAATTTAGAAATGTCCAGAGGAGAAATTAAAGTATTTCTCTTCATCATATGTATAGTTTCAGATTAATTTAATATTTGTCTTTTGTCTCAGTCCTATCTCAATGTGACCAGAATTGATGATGGAGAGATAAAAAAAACCCTTATAAATTTATATATATATATATATATATATATATATATATATATATATATATTATAAAAGTTTTGTTATTCACAATTTACTCCCCCACCTTGGCTGATCAGATTGAGGGTAGAGACATGAGTTAAGGTTCTCCTGATATAAATTGGTTCCAAGCCTAGGCATTATAGATAACAGACTGGAACAGCATTCTTTTTTCTAATATTTCCCCAGCGAGGATTAAAAATCTCTTTTTAAAATGGCTTAGAATTGGTTAATAAATGCATTAAGTTTCTTATCTAATTTTGGGGTCTCTTTTTTCCCATGTGGCTAAATCCAAGGGGCTAAAAAGATGATATAGGGATATTCACAAGCCCAGACTCATTATGGACTATTTTCTCTCTTAAGGGGAAAAGTCCAACTGTCTGATTACATTAGGGGGCAGGTGGAGCATATGCAGATGAAAAGGGAGCAGACTAGAATGCTTTTTAGCCACGAAATTTGGGGTATAGCTACTATAATTAACTATAAGTTTATATATAATATATTTACCACAGTTCTAAATCAGGCCTAGTAAAGTTAATCTTTTAAATTTTGAAGGCTATTTTTCTTTGCCCAGTCTATAGCCTATGAGACCAGATTTAAATTTAAATTTTAAATTCTAAGTCCCTTACTCTGATTTCTTCTCTAAGTAAAGCTAATCCTTAAAAAAAAATTTATTGGTGGCTTAGTGAAAAAATTTTAAATGTAGTCCCAATAGATTATATTGTTTGGCGTACTCAATTCTGTAACAAGCTAGCTTACTTAAAAACATTGTACATGTTTTCAACAACTTCTTTTAAAATCAAATCATTTATAGAGCACATATACAGTTGGCAAGAGATAGACAAGAGACAAATACTTACAGGCATATGACAAAACAACTTAAGTGAATTTATTCCTCCCTGATGGCTAGGTCCCTGCTAAAAATTATTTGTAGCCAAATATTTTTAGACACTTCACATGAGGACAGAAAGAGTAATTTTGACAATTCTTGCTCTAAGGCATTATTGTCTTCTTGCTTAGGAGCCTTTTCTGACTGACCATCAGGCTATTCTTTGGATATCTGACATCTTCTAAAATAGCCATTATTCTAAAGTGTTCCTTATTTTAGAAGTTTCTATCACCAATGTATGTATCTAGCTGTACTGTAGGATTTCTCCTACTGCGGGTTCTCTACCACAAATCTAATCGCTATCTCTGTACCTAAGCCCCTTCCTAACAAAATTTTGACTACCTCTTTCCATTCAGTAGATATAAATCTATAAAACATAAATAGCAGCACAGAAGATTTTCATGTAACATAGACCATTAAAAAGGACCCAAAAGGGAAAAAAAGAATCTCCTAAAAGAAGTTAATTTTTTTTTACCTTGAGCCCAGAAGTGATTAGATGGAAATCCAAGCTTGAGGAGCCCCCTGCTGGGAAATTTCCACAGTACAACCCCCTGGACAGTTTACCTGGGGGAACCTCCAGGAGTCTGGGGTCAAAAAAATTTCAGTCTTTTGGGGCCTTAAGCTGTAAAAGAAAAATAAATCCTAGGAAGCAGTTTCTGGACTCGAACTGATATTTATTGTAGGAAGTGTAAATTATAAAATATCAGAGTCAAATTTATGCCCAATATGCACCAAGACACTGAGATTTGAACTGCCCAAGATTTTTATAGTCTACCATATTCTCTTCCCCAAAGGGGGTGGTGGTCAGCTGAAGAAATCTTCTCAGGGAAAAACCAAAATTTCCACTTCTGCAAGGTTTTTTACTTCCAGAAGCTCAGATTGTTTTCTTATCTTATGGGGGAGGGGAGTTAATCATGTAGTCCCCATATATTATATATGGTGAAAGTGCCAAGGCTATTCCATAATTTCAAAGCCAAAGAAAATACCACAATCTTAAGAAGTCTGAATATATTCCAAGATGCTAAAAACATATGCCAACTCTCCTTGGCAAAAGTATTTTGTGTAGACATTTTAAGGGATTTTCTCTTTCTATAGTTATTGATTATTGAATCTCATACAGTTATTTCAATCAAGTAATAATTAAGATTATTTCTTACTATTAATTATATCATGATTATACATTATAATTATGATGCTGGGTATCTAATAGGATTGCAGATGAAGGATATATATCTGAATAGCCTTTATTAGTTTATATTTTTTTGTAACTTCAAAAGGAGAAAGAAAAATGTCCAAATAAAATTGTAAAACCAAACACCGATAATAGGACCTTGAACTCTGAAATTCTATTCCCTAACAAAAATTTCCTATTTTTTTTACCTCTGTTGGTCTTTCTGAACCTGCTTTTTCTCCTTAATCTCTTATTTATTCTTTCTATCCAGTGCCACTTTTTTTTTTACATCTCTTTAATTCCTATCTAATGTAGACCTCAAAGTCATTTCAGTGTAGTATTTATTCCCACCAAAGAATACATACCTCACTCCTTTGTTTGGCCTTCCACCATTCCACCCTGCTAATCTCTATCCCTAAGTAAACTGGATGATTCCCTTCCTTCCCTCATTCCTGGGCTCTTGAGTGCTGTTGAATTAATCAATAAAGCAATGTGTATTTACAGCTGTATAAAATGATACTTCATGGCTTCAACCAGACCCTTATGTCTGCTTGGCAACTTTTATATGTCATCAACTCACTATAAAAACATGCATAGCCCTCATTCTAAGCCTGCTCTCTTTTTAATCCTAACTTTATCCCCACATTCTCAGCAGATGATTTGGTCTTATTTTGCTGAAAAAATAAAGGCTTGTCTGATGGGAGATTCCTCAAATTACTTCTTTCTCAGGTTAACACTTCTTCAAATATTCTTCTTCCTTTCTGTTTCAAAGTAAGAAGTGGCTTTCCTTCTAATCCATTCTATTCACTATTTCTATATTTTTCCATCTCTATCCCTATCTCTATTGGTTCTTTAACACTGTGATTACAAATGTGCTTATTTCTTGACTATCCTAAGGGGGAAATGGTTTCTTTCTAACTAGTCACACAAGATAGCATTACATCTTCTCCTGCTATACTCTGCTTCAATCAGACTACATCTAACATAATAGAAGTCTTGGTGCCACATTTTGGAAAGGGCATTGACAAGTTAGCGCGTGTACATATGAGAGTAGCTGAGATAGGAGAGGACTGGAGATCTCTCCATGTAAGGATCAGTTGCATGAATTCATGATTCTCAGTTTGAATAAGAAGTGACATGGTAGCTATCTTTGAAAGACTGACTGATGGAAGAGTGATTAGATTTGTTCTGTTTGGTCCTAGATTGTTGAGCTACAAACTCCTTTGAGATGCCACTTTCTAAGGAAAGACTTTCCTAATTCCTTCTCCCTCTAGTTTGTTATTGTTTTCTCTTTATTAAAATTATCTAGTATTTAATACCTTTACATCTAAGCCATGTATCTTTAGAGTAAAATATAAGCTACTTGAGGACAGTGACAATTTTTGATTATTTTTTCTATCCTTAGCATCTAGAACATTCCTTGAACACAGCAAGTGCTTAATAAATAAATTCTTGGTGAATTGAATGGGTGAGACAACAGAAAGAAGAATCCTTTCCCTCTTAATGCCTTCCCCCTTAAAATTGCCATTTATTTATTTTGTACATGCTTATTAGTGTAAATTTCCTGTCCCCTAATCCAGTATAAATTCCATGTGCACAGGTATGTTTTATTTGTTTTTGTATCCCTAGCACCTAGCATATAGTAGGGATTTACTAAATGCTTGTTGGTTGATTGATAGAATATCTTTCCAGTAATTTACATCAGAAATAATTGGTTAGAAGGTTAGAAACAATATTTTTGGACTCAGACATATGTAAATGGATATATAGAGTATTTTATAAATAAACTTGAAATTTTGAAATAATTTGATAAATTTGACCTCATAGGTATCACTAAGATGTGGTGGGATATGGCACATGATTAAATTAATATATAATAGAAAAAAATATACCTTAATCAGAAGTCATAATTTTAAAAATGTCAATTGATATTGATTTATTAGCCTACAGTATTTGTGGAGTTGTATTAGGTATCTTAGGGTAGTAATGTCCATAGCAATATAAACACAAGAGGATTTTAGAACTGGAAATGAACTTTGAGATTATCTAAACTAATGCCTTCATTTTACAGATGTGGAAGCTAAGTCCAATAGAAAATAAATGACTTGTACATAGGTCAACTAGGTAGTAAGTTGCTCAATCAGGATCTTAACTCTAGCCATCTGGTTTCAAATACATTATTTCTAATTCTGCAAAGACTAGCCATGGCATAGACCTGCCAATAGCTAAAAGACAAGAAAAAAGCCAAGGGAGGTAGAAGTTCCTCTAAACTAGGGCTTAAAAAGTGGCAGAGGACTTTATGAAGAAACCAAATCAAAGTTGTAAATTATTTATTTGGGATCAGCTATACCCAAATTTCAGATACCCTGTTCCAGAGGCATTTGCTGACTTTGACCTTGCTACATTTGTCTCTGTGAATACTGAAGCTCCTGAATTGCTAATCTTTATTCCCAGACTTTAGTTATGTTCTATTTGCATTTTGGTGTCTTATAAGAATACCAGAAGCAAAGGCTATAGCTTAGGATGTCCTCATGTGCCTTTGGCTCCCTGTAATTAAATAAATTGTAATTTGGTGTTCTGTAGAGAGCTCTGACTTCTGACTATAGTACACATAACAGAATATCAAATAAGGTGTGTTTATTCTCATTATGGAACTTAAAATCCAATGTTTTTTAATAGCCAAGAAGATTTACATCTACATGGAAATCCATGAACTGAAAAGTGGAACAACAATGGAAATTTTTTTTTGAAAAACGACAGAACCAGAAATTATATAATTATAAGAATATGCTAATAATTGCCTGATCAGTTGAAGGATATAAATGATACTTTGCTAATGCAGATTATAAGATTAGGGCAGATTGAATATATAGTAACTTGGAGACCTGCAACATCTAAACAAATATTAGAAATTGCAGTCAATTAAAACCACAGCATCTTTAAAATTCTTGATTTTCCTACTTGGTAATTTCATCATTCAAGGTAGTGGATATAATGAATAATTGCTATCCAGTGCTTAAAAGTCATTTCCAAAGAACTAGTGGTAAAGTGGAAGCTAGGGAAGCTTTGGTAAGCATGTAATCTTAGAGATAGATTGGAGATCAAGAAAGGCTGATCCATTCCATTCTTTTACTTCTTGATTTGTCTTAGACTCTAGTTTACTTCAAAAAGTAAAGCAGCTTAGTGTATTTCATTTGATTTACCAGTGGAAAGCCCTCTCTCTTTTTTTTTTCTTTCAAAGGAGAACAGTAGTACTTAAATTTTTAAAAATCTGCAAATATCTGAACAATTTATGGCATGTAAAGCAATGAGGCAATTGGAGATAAAATCTCTACTTTATAATAGTCTAATCACTGAAGCTTTTACTACCATTTAAGTATTTGAGATTCATCTGCTATATTGTCTACATTCTAAAACCACATTTTATGCTTCGGAGATAGATTCTATCCAAAAATTAGTGTACAATCAGTGGACATAAACAAACTTTTTATTTAAAACAGTAATGACTTTTGAGATTAAAATTTCACTAACATCTTTGTTCCCTGATTTATTATCCCATTTAGACATCATTAATGGAGACAATGACTACTCACTTTAATACAGTTGCTAAAATTTCATCTTTTTTTTAATAGGCTTATAAAATATGCCCGAAGAGCCAGTTTTTCTTGGATGTAACTAACTTTAAGAATCCTAAAATGGCAGAGTTCTATGATAAGTAAGTACTGAAACAGTTGAGAAGTTTCCAGACAGCAAAAGGATTTACATTAATTTTCTCGTTTCTATGGTGAGACATTTAATTTTCTTTCCTTCGATTAGTGAATATTAAGAAATAAGGGATCCTCTTAGTCAGTATTGTCTAGTCAATAGTGAAAGGAGAATATGCAGTTTTAAATTTTGCCTCTATGTTCTTTTTCGGCACTGTGGCCACTGAGCAAATTCTATGGTCACTTTATGTCTCAGTTTCTTTAACTGTAGAATGACAAATAATAGCAACTTATCATATATGCAATTAAAAGCCTTCATTAAACCCCACACACAAACTTTATGAGATACTCTGCAATAAGCATATGATCATGATCATCTAGAAGTACATGCAATTTTTCCTCTGTGGGACATAAAACATCAAACTTTGATGTGTGAGAAGTATTGATAATATAGTCATAAAACAAGTAGGTCTTTTTCATGTGGCAAGAAAGATAATAGACAGACAATCTACAGGATACATTGATTTCTCTTACAGGAAAGTAATAAGAGGAAGGCTTCAAGAACATTGAGTAAATGAAGAGTTTATAGGAAAACATAAATAAGACTCAAAACAAATGAAAAGGGATAGAGGAGTTGTGACCTGTGTCAATGGTGAGATTACTCATAAAATAGTGATCTTTCAAAACTATCAAAGCAAAGAAGCTCAAAGAACTTTATATAATCAGAAAGAGAATTAAGTTCATTATTGGGTACCAGAATTGAATAAAGCAAATGCACACACACACTTTCCAGTCTCAAAGAAAAGTAGCTTAAATACAATCAGTATTTTTGCATCATGATTTACTTGACCAGTCACTCATCTATTTTTAAAGAGTTACATTGGATCATTCACATTTTTGACTTATTTAAAGTTTACCCCCAACTCCTTTCTTTTCCTGATGAACAATTTATAATGTATCATATACTTGTATATACCTTTAAATGTATATGTGTGTGTGTGGTGTGAGTGGGTTTTGGAGGTGGGGGCAGGTGGTGCTACACCTGTGCTTTTTTACTAGTGTAGGAAATTCTGAGCGAGGGAATTTCCTCTATCAGGGAATGCAATGAAACATCTTTTCTGTAGCTTTTCATCTTAGAAAATTCCTGAGTACTGAGTACTGAGGAGATAAGTGACTAGCTCAGGGTCACAAAGCTATTCTGTGTGAGTGATGGGACTTCAACCCAGGTCTTTCTGACTCTGCTAGAGAATTCTGAGTTCTCTATCTGCTATGCCTCACTATTGCTCCATTTTTTCTATTATGTGTGTGTATCCATATAGACATACATGTTACACAATATCTGTCAGCAAGATCTAATTCAATAAGGATAGCTATTCAAATAAGCACCTTCAACAGAGTTATCTTTTGTGATGATGAAGAACAGGGAAAAGAAACAGAAAATTATTCAAGTATATTTTGGTCTTATTTGTTTGATTGGTTTTTATAAATGGAAAACATTTTTTAGGTTTTAACTTAATATGGCACTAAGTTTTTGCATGAATCTCCTGAGTTCTAAGGAAAGCAACATAAGCAACAAATCTCTGGTATGAAACAGCAATTTTAATACAACTTATTACCAGAATTACTCTAAATACTTATCCAAAAGAAAAGATTCACTCCACAACTATGCAAACTATAAAATCCCAATCCCTCAGTGAATTGAACAGCTGCCTTTTCTTTGATCTTTCTTTTTCATTTTCAATTACTCTTTGAAATGAATCCTAAATGCCTAAATTACCACGTATATATGTGTAGGGTATCAGCATAAATGATGCATTCCCAAACTGTTAAAAATGCATTTTGACCTAAATAGTTCTCCCATAGAAGAAAGCAAACTACAGTAGTTTATTTCCTTAGCCATGAAGGCTTTTGATTTTGATTTTAAGGAGTTATGTGTGCATGTGTAAATACCAATATTCTGCAATGGGAAATAAAGATCTGATTTTTGCTTCTTTAATAAGCAAGTGTCTCATTTCTGATGATGTACTTTATTTTATCCTTTTTGCCACATTTGCTTTACTTTAAGAAACAGAATTTAGTTTTATCCTAAAATTGATTTTTTCATGAATATGAGGCTGTTTATTTTCTCTGGCTTGATCTCTGTCAGATAGATAAGAATTGGTACTAAACTTAGTTTTTAGATGCATATTGATGGTATAGTCAAAGTAGAAAGATATTCTTTCCATCTGGATTTTTTCCTCTTTGATATCATCGGAGAAAAGTATATATAAATTGGCTAGCATGTGCCTGAGCATAATAGTATTTGTTTCAGTCATTCAATAAGCATTTGTTAAATGCCTAGAATATATCAAACACCATGTTAAATGCTGGGTATGCAAAGAGAGGCAAAAGGCATTTATTTCCTACCTTCAAGGAGCTCACAATCTAATTGGAGAGACAAGCAGCAAACAAATATGCACAAACAAGGTGTTATACAAGATAATTAGGAAATAAGAGAGGAAGTTTACTAGAATTAAGAGAGATTGTGAAAGGTTTGGTGTAGAAGGTAGGACTTTAGTCAGTAAGAACTTGAAGGGATCCAAGAAAGGCATGAGGCAGAGATAAGGAGGAGAAACATTCTAGCCATGAGGATAGCCAGAGAAAATGTCTAGGGCTAAGAGATGTAGTGTCTTGTCTGTGGAACAGCCAAAAGATCAGTGTCATTGAATCAAAGAGGAAGTGAGGAAGTATTAGGCATAAGAAGACTAGAAAGGCAGAGAAGACTTTGAATGCCAAACTGAGGATTTTGAATTTGATCCTAGTGGTGAAAGAGATCCACTAGAGTTTATGAAATATGAAAGGGATATGATCAGGCCAGCACTTTAAGAAATCATTTTGGTGTCTGACTGGAGGATATATTGTAATAGGGAGAGATTTGTAGCAGTCAAACAACCAACATGCTTTTGCAATAATCTAACCATCAAGTGAGATAAGGGACCTGCACCAGGGTGGTGGTAACATCGGAGGAGAAATGGAGGCTTAGTCTAGACATGTTATAAAAGTAGAAAGCAATAAACCTTGGTAATAGATTGTATATGGGAGATAAGAAATAGCAAGGAGGTAAAGATGACATCTAGGATGTGAGCCAGGAAGACTAGGAAAATTGTGCTACCCTCAGCAATAATCAGGAAGTTTGGAAAGCAGGAAGATTTAGTGGGGAAAGACAATAAGTTCAGTTGCAAACATGCTGACTTTAAAAATATTTACTGGAAATCCAGTTGAAGTGTCTGAAAGGATATTGGAAATTCAAGATTGCAAGATGGCAGAGAAGTTAGTGCTACAAAGGTAGATTTGAGAATCATCAGTCTAAAGATCCAAGGGAACTAATGAAATTAAAAAATAAAGTAATATAGAGAAAGAAGAGAAGAGGACCCAAGAGAGAGCCCTTTGGGATACCTACAATTAATGGGTATGACCTAGATGAGGATTCAGTAAAATAGACTGAGAAGGAACATTAATAAGATGAGAACCAGGAGAAAGTGGTGCCCTGAAAACTAGAGGGAAGAGAGTAAATAACAAGAAGATGGTTTGACAATAATCACAGGCTTCAGAAAGGTCAAACAGAATTAGTAATGAGAAAAGATCACTGGATTCGGCAATTAGTCAATCAGCAATTTTGGAGAAAGAAACTCTGGTGGAATGATGAAATTGAAAGCTCAGTTGTAGGGGGGGGTAAGAAAAGAGATGAGAAGGAGTGGAGGCACCTATCATAGTCTTTTCAAAGAATTTAGTCACAAAGGGCAGAAGAGATATAGGATAATAGTGGTGATAGAAGGATCAGGTGAGAGTTTTTTGAGGTTGAAGGAGTCATAGTCTTTTAGACAGTAGTGAAGGAGCCAATAGAAAGATAGGGAGATAAAAAATAAATGAAAAGGTAGGGATGACAGAGGCTTCAATCTGTTGGAGTAGATGAGTAGGAATAGGATTACTTGGGCTGGTAGCGGTATTTTGCTTTGGAAAGGAGTAGGGCCACCCCCCTGTAAGACAGAGGTGGAAGAGATAGTGGCAGAAGGTACTTGAGTGACATGAAATGAGGAAGGGGGGGGGAAATGATAGCCCTGTAGCTCTGTGGGAAATAATGAAGATGTCTCTTCTGTTTCTCTTAGAATTATTCATCAAAAAGAAAAATGGAGTGCTGAGGCTTTAATTTGACTAAAGGAGTAGTGTGAAATACCATTATTATGGAGAATCAGTATACATTACTCTGTATAACTGATCCTATGAACCAATTTGGCAGGGTTGATAAAAATCCACCAAATTAGATCTCAAGAGTAATGAAGAACTTCATCTGTATCTAAAAAGGGGAAATTGCAGTTGGCCTTCCAGATCCATTTAGAGCCAATACTAATACTAAGTCATGCCATTTGGATCCTGCAATGCCCATGACAGTATTTAAGAGGTGGATAAATTTAGTATTTTAAGACCTACTAAGAGGTGATAATCTAATTTACTTCCTGCCTAGTATATTGAGTTGGTATAACCTATTTTCAAAAGCATCTCTCCCAAATTGGGGAAATTTCTGCATAATTTTTGTAAAATCCAAGATTTAAAATTTTTTTCTGAGAGAAATTTCAGGAAAAGAAGCTCACTAACTCCTCGAATCAAGAAAGTGAACTCTTTTAAGGAAGGCACCATAAAAAACCCTGTTGAAACCTTACATTGCATCAGAAGATCCAGAATGAACTTTGGGATGTCATGAATCGAACTGAAGGGGGCTGAACACATTTATTTTGAATGTAAACTCTTATGCCAAAGGGAACTGCCCCAATTCCCCAATTGGCTTTTTGTCCATGTTCCTACCAATCATTGGTTTTGCTCTCTTCCTCATTTATTTCCCTCTTATCTCCCTCTTATTGTAATTTCCTCTTAGAAAGAGCAATATTGTATGCACCTCTAGTAAGAGAATACTTAAAGATATAAGCTAGTTATGTGAAATGATTCATTAGGGAGAGTAGGCAAGTAAATATGGGAGATTTCAACAATCATGGTGGGGGGTGATTGTGAAAGAGAATTTAAAACTCTCTTTGTTTATTTTAAGTTAATCAATCAAGAATTTGCGGTACCCCTCCTTTCACACTTACTTAGAAAGAGCCTTTTACTAGAAAAAGTTCACACCCCCTAAAGACCACAGCACTGGCTCCTAGACAGTGCCAGACAAATTGGAAGGCTACATGGAGAAACTGCTTATAAAAAGCCAGCCCATGAACTCCTGAAGAGGCATTTTAGGAGGAATTTGACTGAAGAGGAGGCTTTTTCTGTGATTAATTCTGCGAGGCGCTTTATGAAGATATATTCAGAATTGGTGAGTCAGGCTAAAGAAGCATTCTGTGTTGCATAGATTCAGCATTGTGACTCAAGCTGAAGGAAGAGGCTTATGCTTGTAAGACCCTTGTTGGAGAGGCTACTGGACTTCCATGTGGAGATCAGAACTTTGTTGGGGAGCAAACTAAATTTCTTCAGATAGGAGCTCTAGGGTGGTAGGATAGGAAATATTTTCTACTTCCCTCAGACATTTCCCTCCTTTTACTATATATTAAATTAAATTATTAAGAGTTACTAATAGCCTACTAACTCATAGTTTAACTTTTATAAATGGCTACCACAACAATTCTTTTTTTTAACCATTATTATTTTTGTCAAAGCAAAATTTTAATTATTATATTTGGCAACCAATTTTAATTATTACATTTCCATTCAAGGAAAAATATTTTCTTGGGCACATAGATTAATAGAAACTCCACATAGATCTACTAAACATAGAAGTCACACTCTGAGGGTCAGGACCCCTGTCTCTATGAATGACCTTCAACAATGAATATAATTAAAGTGCTATTAAAAAATGGAAGACTCCCTATCAATGGAATCTGGGAAGAACAATGAATAGATGCAAAAATAAAGAAAACAGAACCAGGAGAACAATTTATTCTTGTAAAAGTAAACAATTTTTAATGACTTGAGAACCTTGATCACCATGTTTCCAGAAGGTAGACCAATGATGATGAACATTATTTATCTCCTGAAGGGAAGTGCTAGACTAATTTGCAGAATGAGACATTCAATTTTGGATGTGGTCAGTGTAAAAGTTTCTTTGCCCTGACTGTGGCTATTTGCTATTAAGGTTTTGTTTTCCTTGGGGGGTAGGGAGGAGCTGCAATCTTCAAGCAAGTTTAAGGATCAAAAAAAATTAAACTTTTTTTGAAATCTGAAGTGATTCTTCTGATTTGCAGAACATCATTGCTACTTATCACAAAGTTCTCTGCCTTGATCATGGAGAACCACTTTAAGTACTCTAAGGCTTTCTAGTAGACTCCTGAGACCAAGTATATTTAACAACTTGAACACTTGTATCTGGACTCAATGAAACAATTCACAATACACAACTGGTACAGAAATTTTACTCAACAGGGGACCAAAAGGAAGAGGAGAAAGGATAGAAGAGAGAATAAAAGGATTAAGGGAAAAATTATTCCTAAGCAAAACAAACTCTAAAGAATGGTTCGTGAAAAGGAATTTAAAAGAAAATAAATGATGATAACTGGTGATTAGACTTTGGGGTGAAAGAGAAGAAGAGTGGAGTAGCAGAAATAGATTGTATCAAATTAAGTGCACAAATGCTAAATATATTCTTCTCTCACCACCTTCCTCTTCTTTATTAAACCGAAGTGAGAAACAAAAAGAAGGAAAAGTATAAGAGAATAGGATGGAAGGTAATAACAAATCATAACTAATTGTGAATGGGCTGAACTCACTCATAAAATGGAAGATAATAGAATGGATTAGAATCCAGAATTCAACACTATTTTGTTTAAAAAAAAACTGGAAACAAATATACACTCAGAATTAAACAAGGGGTTGGAGCAGAATCCACTATATTTCAAATTCAAGTAAAACAAACAGAGGTGGTGATCATGATCTTAGACAGGCAGCAGCAAAAAAAGAGTTAATTAAAAGAGATAAATGAGGAAACTACATTTTGGTGAATTGTTATAACTACTGAACTAATATAAATACTAAATAAATGTGCACCAGATGGCATACTACCTATATACTTAAAAAGAAAAGTTAAATGGTACACAGGGAGTCATATTAAATTTCTTGCTATTTCTCTAATCTGTGGCCAAGGCCTGCCAATTTCACCTTTACTTCATCTTTGATTTCATGTCTCAAATACACTTCCTTTTCTGACACTATCAGTCCCCCAATATAGGCTCTCATTACCTCACTTCTGGTTTATTTCAAAAGTTTGCTGGTGGATCTATTTACCTCTCAAGTCTTTCCCTCCTCCAATCTAGTGATTTTCTTAAAACACAGGTCTGATCATGCCACCCCTCCACCTTTTGTCAGTATACTCTAATGGCTTCCTATTTCCTCCAAGAGCAAATACAAAATGCCCTTGTTGGCATTCAAAATCCCTTGCAAGCTAATTCCCATCTCCTTAAACCTTAATTTCCAACACATTACTCTTTAATTCAG
Source organism: Monodelphis domestica (assembly GCF_027887165.1). Lineage (NCBI taxonomy): Eukaryota > Metazoa > Chordata > Mammalia > Didelphimorphia > Didelphidae > Monodelphis > Monodelphis domestica. The sequence goes on from NC_077231.1 coordinate 178,890,473, forward strand.
TTTCACTGGTCTTCTTGCCATTCTACCCACAAGACACCCTACTTCTTAGCTCTCAGCAATTTTTCCACATGTCTTAATGCCTGGAATACTCTACCTTCTCTGCTCCAATTACTGACCTCCCTGGCTTTCTTTAATTCCCAACTAAAATTGTACCTTTTATAGGAAATCTTCCCTAATGTCTCTTAATTGCAGTGCCTTCCTTCTGTTATTTCCTACTTGACCTGTGTAAAGCTTGTTTTATATTTGTTTGCATGTTGATTCCCTTTTTAGATAATCAGTTCATTAAAGGCAGGAGCCATCTTTTGTTTCTGCATCCTTAGCACTTAGCACAATGTCTGGAATAACTGATTCTTAATCACATGCCTAATAATTGACTATTCCCATAATTTGCTATCTTTTCCTATTTGCTGTATTTGAGATAAAACCTGTTTTGGTTTTCATTTCTCTTTATCCTTTGTGATTTAGAGAATTTTTTAAAACTTGATTGTTGAATAATGTTCTAAATTGACTAAATAAAATTTTCAAAAAAAAATACTGCCCTCAAAAAAATGTGATTGTTAATAGTTTGCAATTCTAGTTTAGAGACTATTCATAATCTTTGACTACTATTATCTATTTCAGAATGGCTTAGGTTTAAAATTGCCCTTTTTACTACTGTATTTTCTGAACAATTTTCCACTTTGTGAATAGAGACTCTCTTTCTGTACCTAATCCATTTGTTTCCTTGTTGCCTGCCTCTTCACCATGGTATAGAGACCTGCTGTTTGTCCTTGGCTTTTTATATACTGCTTGCTGTGAGACCTCAAAGAGAGCCATGAAAGGCTCATAGTTGTCACACATTGAATATGTCTTCTCTGGTCCTGCCCCAACCCAGATCATATTCCCTTTGGTCAGCAGTTGCCTCTTCCTCTGTTCTTATGCTTTCTATGTCTGTATTTGTGTCTGTGTTTAATGGCACTGCTTATTTCCTTTAGACTGATGATAAGCCCAGCTGGGAAACAAGTGGAATTCATCATATTCTTTCCCCTGGGTCTGAAACCACTGTTTTAGACATTGGATTCTTGACTAAGACACTGGCCAAACTGACCAAACACTGGGAAGATTTCCTAATCTCTAGCTTGATTTCTTAGTTCTTAGCCAAACCATTGGCTTTAATTTAACCCCAATATAGTCTGTTTTTCAGTTCAAAATCCAGGTCAGAGATTTGGCAAAAAAAAAAAAAAGCAGCACTAGAAATTCTTGATATTAGGTCAGAGGCTATTTGCTCTCTAATCTGTTTTATATTACCTATTAAATGCTGGCAGCTCTCTCTGTCTACATGTATTGCTAGCAGCCAAGGAAGTCCCAAACTTACAGATAAGAAGTTAAAGTTCAGGTCCCTGACTGATGCTAGGCAGAGGATCTGGTATCATATTGAGGTCCTGGCATAGAGTCACCTTTTTGAGATTCAAAACCTCTGAGAAATATCCTCTAGAAGTGCCTGGGCAATATTGGTTTCCCTACAGCATTTAGGCAAATTGCCTGGGGGAGAGAGTCCAACTCCACAAAGTTTATGTCAAGAGGAAAACTTAGCAAAAGTCCCTATGGTAACTCCAATTCAAGGCAACATGGAACTTTAAATACACGTTTTAATAAAAATCTGAGCTTTTAGCAACTAGAGTCTTGCTAGATACATAAACATACACACACACATATACAAGTAATGAAGCTTCTTCTTTGGCTTAGGGCAAGTAAGATTGGATCATGAACAGGAAAAAACAATGTTAGGAGAAATAAAAGAACAAAGCATTATCTGGAAGGACTCTCTTTGTGCCGTGTATTTTTTCTGTCTAATTACAATGCATTAGTTTTTGAAGAGCCCCAAAGATGCCTTGGGATCTGTGAAATTTAGAGACAGAATCCCCAAAGGTTACATCTGAGGATAAGTATGCTTAAAAAAGATGAAATTGTTTGAACTCCTTATAAGAAAGGTATTGTATGAATTCAAGATACTATCATTATTCTGGGCTAAAGAATATCAGCACAGAAAAGTCATAATCTTGTTTTTTCCTTATCCAATGAATTTTTTATCTGGATTGCTGGTGGTGAAAGATTTTAAAACATTCAGTTTCACTAAGTTTGCTATAGAACAGAAAATAAAACACCAAGCAATTTAACTAGAAGAAAGTATCAAAGGAAATGAAACCAGATTTGCAATTACCTAAAAAGGAATCTGTTCAACAATTTGCTTCTTTCATACAAGTTTTATTTTACATTCTCCAATTAACAGCATACCATTTTCAGGCCAGAAATTAAAAATTGTAAATCTCTGGTTATGCTCATCTTGTTAAATTGGATTTCAGTTAAAAATAAAATCACCAAGCTTTCCATAAAATGTAATGAGTCTTCTCTACATATCAATTACATTCAGCAGCATTATCACTAATTAATATTTTTGAATGTCTAGAATATTCTGGTCATTACCTATGCTAGGATGTTCAGAAGTCAGAATCTTTGTTCTCTAGCACTCAGTTTCCAAGTCTGTATGTTTCCATTAGAAAGCTGTTCATTTTATTGTTTGAGCAAATATGAATACAATTCACAGTATGAACACAATTCTTTCACTATGACTTTCTTCTTCCCTTCCCTCCCCCACACACAAAGACCTCTTGTCTCTACAACTCCATCCCTTTACTTCTATATAACTTGGTTACTTTCAGAATGGAAGCCTTGATTCAGTAGAATAGATATTGCTTGAGGACAAGGACTATTTTGTCTTTTTTCTTTTATATGCCTTGGACATAGTGATATTGATAGGAGCATAGGCTCATTAACATGTTTGTTGATTATCCACCTGTAGCGTTGTTGGGTATCTGGGTGGTACAGTACATAGAGCACCAACTCTGAAGTCAAGAAGACTGAGTTTAAATCTGGCCCTAGATACTTACTAGCTGTGTGACCCTGGACAAGCCACTTAACCTTGTTTGCCTCAGTTTCCTCATCTGTAAAAGAAGCTGGAGAAGGAAATAGCAAACTACTCTAATATCTTGGCCAAGAAAAACCCCAGTGGGATCATGAAGAGTCTGACTGGATGGAAATGACTGAGCAACAACAACCTATAGCTGTTAGGGATTTAAATAAGACATAACAGAGAAGGGACTATAGTTCTAATTATCTTTGTCCCTTACATCCTTAGAAACTAGGTATCAGCCCCCAGTTTATTAATTGACTTTACCCAAGGCACCAACTAGGCAGAGGAGTTTGGGAATGAAAGAAAAGTACAAATACTAGGTATTCATCTTATTCTCCCTTTTTACAGATAGAGCAAATGAGTTTCTATAAATGCAGATTTGGGCACAGAGGAGAATGCATTAGAAATGTTTTATCTTGTGGAGATATAGATGTGAGAGTGGATAAAGTTTATACTTTGTTCAGGAAGACCCAAGTTTAAATCCTATCTCAGATAGTTCAGAGTTTTGTGACTGTGGGCAAGTCACTTAACTTTTCTCAGTTTGTTTCCTCATATGTAAAATAAGAATTAACACTAGCACTTAAATTGAAGAAGGAACAATAACTGCTAGCAAATTTTTCATGTTTTAAAGTTTATAAAGTCATATATACCCACATATACACTCAAACATGTATTTAAGTGTGCATATATGTGCACACATACACATACAAAATGATATATATTTTGTATTCATAGATGCACTCATACATATGGCTTTGCATTTAATTCAGGAACTCTCAGAGCTTGTTAACAGGCAATACTCAAAAACATATGTTGTTGGTTCTGAAGTCAAAATGAAGCAAAATGTTATAGCTTGACACTAACTATAGTCTGATAAAGAACCATTTTAAAGTGTTAGATTCGTCATTATACTAGGTATAAGACAAAGACACGTTTACAAGTCACTAATCGACTTCACTTTTGGTAATTCACAAAATTTTGAACTTGTGAAATCTATGTAAGGATCACATGTCATATTCTTCTTTGGCAATGTTTTTCTCCCATAAGGGTCATTTAGTTTAAAAATCTTGTTGAGCATTTGCAAAAGAACATCACAACAGAATGAAGCTATTAATTTAGATAGTTGACATTTTCCTCTCATTTTATTTTTTCTCAGTCATATGTAAAAAATTCTTAACATTCAGTTTTTTTAATTTTGACTTCCAGATTCTCTTTCTTTTCCATCCCCGGTCCTTGAGAAGACAAGCAATTTGATATAGATTAGACATGTGCAATCATGCAAAATATATTTCCATATTAGACACGTTCCGCCCCCGCCCCCCCCCAAAAAAAAACCTAGAAAAAAATGTTTAAAAGTATGCTCCAGGGACAACTGGGTGACTCAGTGGATAAAGATCCAGGCCTGGAGAGGCAAGGTCCTGGGTTCAAATTTGGCCTCAGACCCTTCCTAGCTATGTGACCCTACGCAAGTCACTTAACCCCCATTGCCTAGCCCTTACCACTTTTCTGCCTTAGAACCAACGCATGGTATTGATTCTAAGACAGAAGATGAGGGTTTTTAAAAAAAGAATGTTTTGATCTGCATTCAGGCTCCATCAATTCCTTCTCTGAACGTGGACAGTATTTTCTTATTAAAAGTCCTTGACAATTGTCTTGGATCATTGTATTGCAAAAAATAACTAAGTCATTTGGCTGTTTCTATGTACATGTACATGTTCTCCTGGTTCTGCTTTGTTCATTATTCATCAATTCATATAAGTCTTTGCAGGTAGACTCCAGGTATTTTATTTGATCTACTGTTTAAATGGAATTTTCTCTTTTTTTATACTCTTGCTGGACTTTATTGGTAAATATATAGAAATTAATGTTGTTCATCAGTCATTTCAGTTATATCTAGCTTTTCATGATCCCAGTAGGGTTTTCTTGGCAAAAATACTGGAGTGGTTTGTCATTTCCTTCTCTATCTCATACTATAGATGAGGAACTGAGACAAAGAAGTTTAAATGATTTACCCAAGGTAACACAGCTGGGAAGTGTCTGAGTCAGATTTGAACCTAGGACCTACAGTCTCTAGGTCTGCTTCTCAATCCACTGAGCTACCCAGCTGCCCCTTGTTTCCTATAGGAATAAGTGTTATATTTTGTCAAAAGCTTTTTCTTAATCTATTGAAAAAATTATATGACTTTTATTGCTTTTGTAATTTATGGGGTCAATTATGCTGATAGCCCTACATTTCTGATATAAACTCCACCTAGTCAGAGTGTATTATCTCTGTGACACTTTGCTATGATCTCCTTGTCAGCATTTTATTTAAAAATTTTGTATTAATATTCATTAGGGAGTTTGGTATATAGTTTTCTTTCTCTATTTTTTCTTTTCCTGGTTTAAATATCAGCGTCATTTTTGTGTTATTAAAGGAATTTGTTAGGATTTCTTCTTTGCCTATTTCCCCAAATAGTTTATATAGTAATGGAATTAATTGGTCTTTAAAGGTTTGATAGAATTCACTTGTGAATAGATCTGGTCCTGGAAATTTTTTTCTTAGGGAGCTCATTCATGTTTTTTTCAATTTCGTTTTCTAATATAGGATTTTTAAATATTCTCTTTCCTCTTCTCCTATGCTGTGTTTATATTTTTGTAAATATTCATCCATTTCACTTACATTGTCAGATTTATTGGCATAAAATTGGTCAAAATAGCTTCTAAATAATTGATTTAATTTCATCTTCTTTGGTAATAAGTTTGTTCTTTTCTTTTTTATATTGGTAATTTGGTTTTCTTTTTTTAAAAATCACAGTAACCATTGGTTTATCTATCATATTGGGTTTTTAAAAAATAAAATTAGTTTCTAGTTTTTATTATTTCAATGGTTTTCTTACTTTCAATTTTATTAATTTCTCCTTTCATTTTCAGGATTTCTGTTCAATAGGTGACTTAAAATTTATTATTTTTCCTTTTTTTCTAAAGTTGCATATTCAGTTTGTTGATCTGCTCTTTCTCTATTTTATTGATGTAAACTTTTAAAGATATATGAAATTTCCCTTTTTAACTTACTTGGCAAAAATTTTGGTTTGTTGTTTCCTTGTCATTCTCTTTAATTAAATTGTTGTTTTTCTTGTTCTTTGACTCATTCCTTCTTTATGATTATATTCCAATTTATTTTAAGTTAGTGTTTCCATGGACCTTTACTCAATGTAACTTTTATTCATTTTGATCTGAAAAGGATGCATTGAATATTTCTGCCTTTCTACATTTGGCTGTAATATTTTATGCCCTCATGCCTGCCCAGTTTTAGTGACGGTACCACGCACAGCTGAGAAAAAAAAGTATACTTCTTTCTATTCCCATTAAATTTTCTCTAGAGTCTATCATATCTAACTTTTCTAAAATGCTATTTATCTCTTTAATTTCTTTGCTTACTTTGTGGTTAGATTCAAGTAGTTCTTAATGTTGAAGGAAATGTGGCAAAATCAGGACACTAATGCATTGCTGGTGAAGTTGTGAATTAATCCAGCCATTCTAGAAGGCAATATGAAATTATGCACAAAGGGCTTTAAAGTAATGCATATCCCTTGATCCAGCAATACTACTACTAGGTTTGTACCCACAAAGAGATAATAAGGAAAAATATTTGTACAAAAATATTTATAGCTGCACTCTTTGTGTTGGCAAAAAACTGGAAAATGAGGGGATATCCTTCAATTGGGGAATGGCTGGACATATTGTGGTATATGATGGTGATGGAATACTATTGTGCTGTAAAGATTGATGATCTAGAGGATTTCTATATAAACTTGGAGAACCTCAATGAACTGATGCAAAGTGAAATGAGCAGAACCAGGAGAACATTGTACACAGAAAGTACACATTGTGGAACAATCCAATATGATGAACTTTGCTACAAGTAGCAAAGCAACAAGCCAGGATACACCTGAAGGACTTATGTGATTGAATGCTAACCACATTGTGAGAAAGAACTATGGGAATAGAAAAGCAAAAGAAGAACATATGACATCTCATATCACATGTATATATGGGTGTGTGATTTGGGGTTTAAGCTTTTAAGAACTGCTCAGTAGCAAAAGTGAATAATATGGGAATAGGTATCAAGTGATAATATTTGTACAATCCAGTGGAATTGCTTGTCAGCTCTGGGAGTGGGAAGGGAAGAAGGGAGGAAAAGAAAATGAATCATGTAAACATGGAAAAATATTTAAAAAGTAAAATTAAAAAAAATATTTATGCAGTTCTAAGAAGGGAAAATTAAGGTCTCCTATTAATATAATTTTTACTATCTATTTACTCCTATTTAACTTTTCCTTTAAGGATTTGGATAGTATGACATTTGGTCCATATTGTTTAGTTTTAACATGACTTCATTGCCTATGGTACCTTTTAGCAGAATAGTTTCCCTACTTGTCTTTTTAAATTAAGTCTATTTTTGTTTTTGCTTTGTCTAAGATCATGATTACAACCACTGCTTTTTCTTACCTTGGATAAAGCATAATAGATGCTGCTCCAGGCCCTTATTTTTACCCTTTATATCTCTCTCTGTTTAAGTGTGTTTTTTGTAAACAACACATTATTGGATTCTGGTTTTTAATCCATTCTGCTATCTGCTTGCATATTATGGGTGAGTTCATCCCATTCCCATTCAAATATATGATTACTGTGTGTTTCCTTTTATTCTATGTTTTCCCTTTATGGTCTTTCTCTTCTTTTACCCTATGCTTCCTAAAAATCTTTTTTTGCTTCTGATCACTACCTACTTTAGTTTGCTTTCCTTTCTATAAGTACCACCCCCCTTATTTATTCCTTTCCACTCCTACTTCTCTGTAGAGTAATATGGATTTCTATCCCAGAGAGTGGATGTTATTCCCTCTTTCAGCCAATTTCACTGAGAGTAAGATTCCTGCATTGTTTACCACCCAAATGTCCCCCTCCACTGTAAAAACTCTTCCTTTTATGACTCCTTTATATAGATAATTTTTGCTGTTCTTCTCCTCTCCCCCTTCTCCCATTACATTCCTCTTTCTCACCCCTTAATTTGATTTTTTAAAAATCATTCCATCATAGTCAATTCATACATGTGCCCTCTATGTTTTCTAACTGCCTCAAAATTTCTAAAGTTCTTGGGAGTTCCAAGTATAATTTTTCTATATAGGAATGTAAACTCTTTATTAAAACCCTTATGATTTTTCATTCATATTGACCTCTTTCTGCTTCTCATTTGTTGGCATTTTTAAAAAATTGATGTTAATTACATCACCAACTCACCTTGACTAGAACCTATTCGCTTCTAAATTTTTCATAAGGTCTAAATTTTTCATAAGGTCCTAAAGGGATACATGAAAGGAGCAGGTCAAAGCATAATATAATACAGTAATGGTGAAATTGAAGTTTGGGAAATATATGAAAATGAAACACATATGTAAAATGTAAAAGTTCTGCCTTATTACTATAGAATTTCATGTAATATGTTTAAAACCTATTCACATGAAAAAGTAATTTCTATGTAAACAACCTTCTTATTACTATGTCCTTTTGAGGGTAAAGTACCTACTAATTAGAATAATTTTGGTTATTCATTTTGACAATAAATCAATATGTCCAAATAATCATTATATCTATTTATTTATTGCTGCCTCCCGGCCTGCGAGATGCTGCAAGGTGAGAAGATAGAGATAGAGTAGAAGTTTTAGATCCCGCGAAGGGCGTGAACAAGCCGACTTTAGAGATGTAAATAATTGAGTCAGTAGACAATTATCATTTATAAGAGCCACAGCTGCTCCGACCACTGGGTGTTACTATCCAGGCTGACCCACCCAATGATCTCAATTTAACACTACACTGGTCAGAGGATAATGCTAGCTCAGATGGAAAGGAGATCAGAAACTAAAGGAGGTAGATAATGCTAGGTAGCATTAGAAGAAAGAGAGAGGAAGTAAGGCAGGCCTGGCCTAAAGACCAGGCCTTAGTGAGAAAGATAGAGAGGAGAGAGACAGGGGAGAAGATGCTCCTTTGCAAACCTGTGGATGTCCTCCAAGTGGGCGGGCTGGCTGTGGCTCGTTTATTTATTATCTTGGCAGCTCAATACATATTGAACAGTTATATGATACCTCAATGCATATGGATGAGTTACCTGGGCTATTCCCATTGGATAATGCAACTTATGACAAGGTGAAGGTGGGGTTATTATCCCCGGGAGAGTGAGACAAAGAAAAGCAAGGTTTTGCGCCTAAACTTCAGCCACGCTGGCAATAAAATTTATTGCCATGCACAGGATGGCCATGTGCTCACTCACAATCCTTGTCTCCCCATAATGCCTATGGGCTGGACTGCTACATTTATCTTTGTATTTCCTTTATCATATAAGATATAGTCCTTGCCCTCAAGTAATTTAAGAATGTAATCTAGCAGGAGAAATAAGGCATGTACACAAATAATTGTAATACAAAATAGAAGATGTGTGAATAAAGTACAAACCAGGTGTTTGGCAGGAAAGAAAGATAAGATTAAGATGTGAATATAATAACAAAATCACCAAAAATCTCTGACAGTGGTCTAATTTCTCAAGTCTATAAGCAGCTAAATCAATTGTACAAAAAAAAAAAATTAAGCCGTTTCCCCAATTGATAAATGGTCAAGGGACATGAATAAGCAGTTTTCAGATAAATCAAAACTATCAAGCACATGAAAAAGTCTTTTAAATCTCTTATAATTAGAGAAATGAATATCAAAACAACTCTGAGCTACCACCTTACATCTAGAAGATTGGCTAATATGGCATCAAAGGAAAGTAATAAATGCTGAAAGGGATGTGGCAAAATTAGGACACTAATGCATTGCTGGTGGAGTTGTGAATTAATCCAACCATTCTGGAAGGCAATTTAGAACTATGCCCAAAGGACTTTAAAAGACTGCCTACCCTTTGATCTAGCCATACCAGTATTGGGTTGGTACCCCAAAGAGATAATAAGGAAAAATACTTGTAGAAAACTATTTATAACTGTGCTCCTTGGAGTGGCAAAAAATTAGAAACTGAGGGGGTATTTATTGATTGGAGAATTGCTGAACAAATTATGGTATCTAATGGAGAGTAAATACTATTGTGCCAAAAGGAATAATGAACTGGAGGAATTCCATGTGAACTGGAAAGACCTCAGGAATTGATTCAGAGCAAAAGGAGCAGAACCAGGAGAACACTATACACAGAGACTGATACACTATGGCACAATCAACCGTAATAAACTACTAGCAGCAATGCAGCAATCCAGGACAATTATGAGGAACTTATTAGAAAGAATGCTATCCACATCCAGAGAAAGAACTGTGAGAGTATAAACTCAGAAGAAAAACATGATTGATTACATGGTTTAATGGGGATATGACTGGTGATGTTGACTTTAAATGATCACTCTTTTCCAAATAGTAATAATATGGAAATGGGTTTTGAACAATGATACATGTAAAACCCAGTGGAATTTCTCATCGACTTCAGGAGTGGGGAGGGAGAAGGGGATGGAAAGAATATGAATCATGTAACTATGGAAAAATATTCTTAATTAATTTTTTTAAAAGATGTGGGTAGAATCAGGAGAAACTTCTTCAAAGTTAGATCCTGAAAAATAATTAGAATCTCAAAAGAGTTCAGGGATTGAATTCTAAACCTAATTTATCATTTTTTGCCTTTGTGTCATTAGTACCCACCCCAGTGCCTAATGTGTAACAAATGTTGAATTATTTTGGGAATTTAACTAGGAAATCATGTTCATCAAATGAATAAGTAATCCATTTTGACTGGAGTGTAATGGTACATGAAGGGGACTAATGTGAGGTAAACGTAAAGCAGTTTGAATATCGGCCTAAAGAGATTTTACTTCATTCATTAGATTAAAACCAATGGAACCATCAATCTTAGGTTAATAGATTAAGATCGGGAAGGGACATTAGAGTTCATCTAGAGCAAATTCATCATTTTACAGTTGAGGAAAAAGATGTGGATAAATTATGGCTATAGCCCAAGTTAGAGCCAGAATTTGAACCCAGATTTTCTGATCTATCACTTTCCCTTTGTAATGAAGGATTTAGTTGGTGATAAAAGGGATAGAGGAGGAATGGAGATCTCCCCCAAAAGCCAGATCCAGGAAAGGCAGCTGATGTTTAAAGTTGGCAGAGAGAGAGAGAAAGAGAGAGAGAGAGAGAGAGACAGAGAGAGAGAGAGAGAGAGAGAGAGAGAGAAAGAGAGAGAGAGAGAGAGAGAGAGAGTAGTTTCCCCCTTCAGCCTGCCCTTCTCAAGCTATGGCTGCTCTCACAAACTGGCTCTTGACTTTCTTCCACTACTAGAGCCTAAAGGTTTCTTCTCAGGGAGGTTACTTTCTCCCTCAAGCTGTTCCACTCACACTTGAGTCACTTTGGGGAAAGACAACAACTTTATTATAAACTAAGTCAGCTAAGGTAACACAAAGAAATGGCTGGCAGGAAGGGAATTGGTGAGGAAAGGGTGGGGAGAGGTGTCCCTTCTCTAACTACCCCCTTTTCCCTCCCTACTTGAGTTTGGGGAACTCAAGCCTTGGCAGCCTGGGCCCCCTGAGAGTCAGGTTTGATTGGCCCTGGTCTTTGGCCCCCTGGCCACAGTTCAGACCTAAGACACCAGGAGCTGTGAGATAAGTTTGACAGAGGCTCAATGTCTTCTTCAGCTAAAACTTCAGTTCGGAATTGGTGGGGGGGGAATGATGTCCAATCACCAGGAGAGGAAAAGGTGAGTATATCCCCAGGAGAAGTTTGTCCGGACCTCCCTCCTAGGCTCCTCCAGGCTGAGAGAGATCTAACTTAAATCCCACTCAGAATTTTCTGGCTTCTCAGCATTCCAGACCTCCTGGGGCCCTTCCCCTGTTGAGGTGAGCAGATCCATCAGCCCTTCAGGCTGCCACTCTTCCTTAAGTGGAAACCCTCTGTCATACCTTGAACCCATGCTATCTTAGTGAAAGATTTTGAAAAGTAGAGCTATTATAAATAACATCTGATTCTTTTGGATAGGGAAAAAATACAAGAAATAAAGAAGTAAAATTACCCCCAAAATATTTTTGAGATCAAAAAAGCAGATGTATTCTTTCTTATTTATTTCTTACAGATTCCTATGGTCCCTCAACGTTCCTCATACTGTAACATCACTGAATCTATTGAGAGGATATGCTAGCTCTTACACAAATTTATCAAGTATGTATGCTTCTAAAGTTTGGGAATAGATACTAAGCAGGAAAGAAGCTCAGGTGTGGAAAATTAAGAAAGAAGGAAATTATTAATTTAGTTATGACTAATAATACCAAGAATAATTAGAAGAAATAAATCCAAGGTAAATTTAGATTATGATTATGTGCCCCATTCATCTAAATGATTGGCTCATTAGAAAAATGAGGGAAGTTAGTATATGAACAAAAACAATTAGCTAATTGGTTGAATTTCTCACTTTTTCTAAATTGTTGTTTTAATGTTACATAAACACAACCTGTATGGAAAACTGAAAAGTTATGAATGTAATAACAAAGCAAACATTAGATAGGGAATGGAAGAAGCTATTTCAAAATGTATCCCTGGGAATTGGTTGGATAATCTTTTTTATCTTTTTATGCCTAGCTTCTATGATCACCATGACTATAAAATTCACTAAACTAAAAAGACTGAAAATCAAATTTCAATTTACAAGCTTACCAACTAGATGATTAAACTGCCCACATCATAGTCTATTTGGTTGTTTGTTTCTAAATTAAGATTCTTTGCAACCAATTATATACAAAACTCATCTTTAATGGTACATAATTAGGTTTGATTTTAGGTAACAACTATCAAACTAAGGTTTTTATTCAACTTATGGGTTCTTTGGTATGGTGCAAGAGTATAATACCTCTTTTCCCCTCTCTCCTAGGTACAAGTAAGTTTGATGTAGCTACTTTCATTGGTGGGATCTTATCACTCTGCTTTTATCAAAAGATAAAGGCTTTTCTCAAATTTTTGAAAGCCTCATATTTCTAGCTATAACACTACCTAGCAAAATAACAACTAATGTAATTCAGTATCAACAAGTTGGTTTATTGTTTTTGTTTTTTTAAAGAAAACGTAATTTGCCTAAGTGCTAACATGCATGACTTTTCAGGCTTTCTGTTATAATAGAGTACTGGACGGGCAGTCAGGAGACAACAGGTTCAAATTCTAATTCTGACTTAGGAAGTGTGATATCAGCTAATCATTTAAAGTCTCTGCACTTCAGTTTACTCATTTGCAAAAGGGGATGATAATAATATCTGCAGTATTTATCTAATATTCATTTGGAAATCAAATAAGATATTGTAATAACATATTTTTGAAAAATTAAAATGTTTGTAAATGTCAGATATTATTATTTTATAGTGTCAAAATAGATGTAGTGTATGTTTACCTTTCTTCTACTCCTCTACTTGGCTAGTTAGATCTAGAGCTATAGATTCAGGCCTCATAAGAGCGGCTTGGATTTTTTTAACATCCACAACCCCAAACTTAAGCTTAGCTATCATCTTACAGGTGCACAGAGCAGGGACTAGGAGAAAACCTATAGATAGCTCAGTGTAAATCTATCACTTCAGGAAAGACAACTCAAATATTTGGCTGATGATAGGAATTGGTCAATAACCTTTTACTTATACAATGAATAAACATCCAGACTCACAATGGAAAATAATATAAAAAATGAAATTTGGGTGATTTCTTAATGTAATCAAGATGGAATGAAATACAGTGAAAGGTTTTGAAATGTCATTAATATACTTTTTAATGTTGTGTGTCTAAATACATAATATTTAAAAACTATATTACCCTATCTGTGAAATATTTTTGAAAACAGTGGTTATAACTAACTTGGAAATAGTTTCATTGAATCTCAGAGATGGAGAAAGAAGAGGTTGACACATAAAAAGGTACAACAGGGGGCTTGGTAGTCAAATTTGGATGTCCTATTAAAGGAAGAGATCAGAGAAAGAGATGTTTCCTTCACAGTTATTTAAGCAATTCCATGAATTGTAGACTCCAATGTAGGGCAAACTGTTCACATAGATTAGTTTAGGGTATTTTTTTTAGTATTGTTTGACTAACATTTAACTAAAAAATTAGGAAGACTGGAGAAATCTAATAACATCACTTATCTTGAGCAAACTAATTTTCAAAAAGGACTCTTTAAAATGATTATTTCTTAATTCTCTTAATGTATATAAGAAAATAAATAAGATCCAACCGAGAAGACGGGTACAATGGAAAGAGCACTAAAGAGGACCCAAGTTTAAAATTTGGTCTCCATCATCTACATATTATATGACCTTGGGCAAATTATTTTACATAAGTCCTAAACAGACCTCAATTACCTTACCTGTAAAAGGAAGAGGGAGATTTCTGTCTTCAAAGATCCTTTCTAGTTCTGAATCTGTGATCCTATGATCTCTATGCCTCATTTGCAGGTCAGACTTTTCTTTGGCTCAATAGAAACTGCCTTATCAAAAATAGCTAGTGACAAAATTAATTTTTAAATGGTTACTCTTTATTTGTTCTAGATTACATGTAAGTAACATTTTTAACATTTGTTTTTCTGATTTTGAGTTCCATATTCTCTCCCTCTCCTCTACACTCTCCTTGAAAAGCCAAACAATTAATAATTGTACATGCACAGTCATAAAAGTCATATTTCCATGTTAGACATGTCAACATGGAATCTAGAAACCCCAGACTTGTAGCCTAGTAATATCTGATGAACCCCAAGTTTTAGGACTAGCTTGTAAGTTGGAAACCCCAAAGTCTGTACTTGTTCCCTGTTCCTGTGAGAATCCACCCTGAAGGGAATCTCAGACTAGCAGTTTCAGAGTGAATAATGGGCCCTAAGGTAAATGACAATCCCTGTCAGGTGGGGCCAAGCCCAAGCTGACTCTTTAGCACAGTAGGCAGGCAGCATGTCATTCTCAAAAGCTGAAAGTCCCCAGTTTGATTCTCTGAAGGAGGGTGTGATATACTGGGAGAGGCTTGTGGAGATAAGAAGAGTCACTCAGCTCAGGCTTAGTCTCCAGCTCAAGTGGATTGTCTTTTTTTTTACCCCAGGGTCCATTATTCAGTCTGAAATTGCTAGTCTGAGATTCCCTTCAGGATAGATTCTCACAGGAAAAGGGAACAAGTACAAACTTTGAGGTCTCCAATTTACAAGCTAGTCCTAAAACTTGGGGTTCATCAGATATTACTAGGCTACAAGTTTTGGGTTTCTAGATTCCATGTTGACAATCATGTTGCAGAAGAAAACACAGGCCCAGAATCCACAAGAATAATATAGTTTTTTAAAGTATTTTTTCATCTGCATTCAGACTCCCTCAGTTCTTTTTCTGGGAGTAGATAGCATTTTTCATCATAAGTCCTCAAAATTGTCTTGGAGCATTATATCACTGAGAATAGCCAGATCATTTTTAACTAATCATTGTATAATATTGCTATTACTGTGTACAATGTTCTCCTGGTTCTTCTCACTTCACTTTGCATCACTTCATATAAATCTTTCCAGGTTTTTCTGAAACCATCCTGCCCACCATTTCTTATTGGACAGTATTATTCGATCACAATCATATACCACAACTTGTTCAGGCATACCTCAATTGACAGCTTCAATTTCCAATTCTTTGACACCACAAAAAAAAAAAAAAAGAGCTTCTATAAATATTTTTGTACATATAGGTCCTTTTTCTTTTTTCTTTTCTTTTGATCTCTTCAGGTTACAGTCCCAATAATTATATTGCTGAATTAAAAAAAAAAAAGTTTTATAGCTCTTTGACTATAGTTCCAAATTGTAGTCCAGCATGGATGGATCAATTCACAACTCAGCCAACAGTGAGTCAATATCCCTATTTTTCCATGACTCCTCTAACATTTGTCATTTTTCTTTTTTGTTATGTTAGACATTCTGATAGGTGTGAAGTAGTTCCTCAGAGTTGTTTTAATTTAAGTTTCTCTAAGCAATAGTGATTTAGAGCATCTTTTCATGACTGTAGACAGCTTTGATTTCTTCTGAAAACTGCTTGACCATTTATTAATTGAGGAATGACTCCTATTCTTATAAATAGGCAATACTCTATATATTTGAGAAATGAATTTTATCAAAGAAGTTTGCTATAAAATTTCCCCTAATTTCATACTTTCCTTCTAATCTTGTCTACATTGGTTTTATTTGTGTAAAATCTTTTAAGTTTTAATAAAACTTTTCCATTTTACACCTGCCAATCTTATTTTTTAAATTTTAATCTCCACGCTTGTGATTTTATAGGTGGAGAGATACATATCATTTGAAATTCTGTAACTTATAGACTTAGAGAGTTACCTTGTTGCCCTGAGAGTTTAATTGATTTGCCTTTAGTCATATAGCTAGTATGTGTCAGCAGAAGGACTTGAATCCTAATCTCCTTTACACCAAGGTCCCCCTCTTTTGCCATATTCATAAGCATGTCTTGTTTCTGCTTCACCAGATTAAACAGGAATTTCTATTTCTTAATTGAAAGTCTTTGATGTTAATGAGCGTCTTCCCCTTCCTCAATATACATATATAACCAGGTCCTTTGTTTTGACTTTGTTTACATTTTATATCACTGTATATATTGTTTTTTGACCAATTAAATGGAAGTTCCTTGCAGACAAGAACTCTTTTTTTGTGTGTGTTAGCAATTTCAGCACCTAGCACATAGAAAGTGTTTATCAAATATTTCAGTGAATGAATGAAAGGTCATATAATGCTAGAATTCAGCCCTAGCATATACAGTTAGTCTTGACTAAGGGGGAAAACAAGGCATCACTTTGCTCCATTTTTCTTCATCCAATACCTTAGAGACATAATTGAAAGAGTAGCTGGCCCAATATTTTTGCTTTCTATAACTGACTTTCTTTGCACAATCTTTTTCCTTTTGTGTGCTAATGGAATCTTTCACTTACCTTTTGTTCTCAAAAAGTTGTCAGTTGATATTGATTAAATATGTGAAGAGGTATTTTTAAGTGTTAATAATTTTAAACATTGTTTTGGAGAGATAAAGGTGCTGAGTATTTAAATGTCTTGGCATTTATTTTAATTAAATACTTTTCTGAAAATCATACAAGATAGGAAAGATGTCACTAAAATTACAGAAGCCATATTGAAATAACACACTGAAGACAAAATATATTTATCTTGCTTATGACTCTTTCTTAGTAAATTAGTGCTTCATTCTTTATAGAGCAGTGATATGGGATTAAGATGATACACACATGTATATATGTATCATCTCAATGCTTTGGAAACTCAGCCTAAGGATGTGCATGCAAGTAGGGGGAGCAACACAGAAGGTGTGTGACATTCATATTTACCTATTAATTACATGTTGTCTGATTCATTAAAATGTTTGTTCCTTGAAGATGGGGATTGCTTTGGCACCCCTTTCTTTGTATCTACAATGCTTAGGAAAATATCAGCCATCCAGTAAGTACTATAATAGTGAGGTTTTGTTAGGGAAAAGAAAAAGAAGGAAACATATAAAATTCAGGTTTATTTTTGGGAAAGGGAAGAGGTAAAAGGATAAGGAAAATTATCACAATTAATCTTAAACCTTAATTTCTATAAACCTGTCTTTACCTAACTTATCTAAGCTAAAAACATTAAGTTTCCCCAACACAAAATCTCACAAAAGGAGTTCAATCAATAGGCCAGGATCTTCAGATGAAAACAGTCCAAAGCAGGTCCAGTGGAAAAGTGAGTCTTTAGTCCTCTGTTCTAGCTACCAGCAGACAGTCCAAATAGGATTCCTCCCTCTTCAGCTGGTATCACCAAAAGGCCAGAAACCTAAGGTAAAACCTCCAATCCAAGGTCCTTCAGGAGAGAAGTGAAGTTTCTGCTGGGACCCTAGAAGCTTTACCCAGATCTTGACCCTTAGGCTCCCATGTGACTCTCTGTCACATACTCCTGTCAATCACTTGAAAGTTTGCATTGCAAAGTCTTTTTGCAAATGCCCTTTTCCTATTACAGTATTTAAATGCTTGTAGACAGAATGGTATACTAAAAAATTCACACTCCTTCCAGTTAACACCCACCTATACACATGTACATATATGCATGCACACACACACAAAATTCTTAGAAACATATTTAGTTTACAAAATTCCTTGGATATGACCAACTGACAAGTGGCTCTCTTTTCTCAGTGTAAGTATTGCTTCCTAGTTCTAGTTCTTCCTTCATATTTCAGTTGAAGTCCCAACTTATAGAGGAAGACTTTCCTGAGCTCCCTTAATTCTAGTGCTTTCAATCTGAGATTATTTCCAATTTATTCTGGGTATAGCTTATTTTTACATAATTTTTTTTATTATATCCCCATTAAACTATGAGCTCCTTAGAGTAAGGGACATTCTTTTCCCTTTCTTTGCATCTCCAGCACTTACTACAGTGCCTGACTCATAGCAGGTATTTAATAAATATTTACTGACTGGAGGCAGCTAAGTGACTTAGATTGAGAGCCAGGCGCAAATATGGGAGAACCTAGGTTCAAATCTGTCCTCAGACACTTCCTAGCTGTGTGATTCTGGGCAAGTCATCTATGTATCACCAGTGGCAAATACGCTACTTGATACCTTCTAAGCCCTTAAATTCTTGTTGAATTGGATTAGGTTTACTTAAATATTAGTTTGAATGTAACATCTGCCAAATTACTTAACAATCTTGCCATTCTCATCAAAAAGGGTTTCCTTCCTACTTATTCTCATGTTTAATTAACATAGTTCAATCATTGTTGTTTTTTTAATAAATTCTTACCTTCTATCTTGGAATCAATGCCGTATATTGGTTCCAAGACAATAGAATGGTAAGGGCTATGCAGAGTGGGTTAAATGACTTGCCCAGGGACTTGAAAGTAGGAAGTGTCTATCCAGAACCTCCTGTCTCTAGGCCTGACTCTCAATCCACTAAACAGCCTGGCTTCCCCCCAGTAATTGTTTTTAATTGCTTCTGGTTCTCATTTGCATAGGCTACTTAACTGATTGACTTTTTAAATTTTTAAACAATACTAAATAGTTTTAGTGATTATATAGCTTTATCTTTTAGTTTGAGGTCAGGTAATTGTATATCCTATTCATTCCTCTTTTTCCATTTTTTCATTGAGATTCTAAACTTTTTGTTTCTTCAAGAGTATTTAGTAATTATTTTGACTAGTTCTATTACATATTCTCTTGGTATAGCACAAAACCTCCGAACTAATTTAGAGAAATTTATCATTTTATTATATTGGCATGGCCCCATCAGGAACACTGAATAGCTCTATAATTATCTAGGTTTTCTGTTGTCTTTTAAGTGAGTAGTCTATAGTTTTTATATATAATCTGTATGTGTCTAGGTAAGTTAATTCCCATATATTTCATGCAGTGTGTAGTTATTTTAAATAAAATTTCCCTTGTTGTTTCCTTCTAATCTTGTGAAGTACTTCATAGAAATTCTGATGATTTTATGGGGTTTAAGTACTATTACTATTGAAGTTAACACTAATTCTCTGGAATTTTCTAAGTAATCCATCATTATATTTGCAGATAGGGATATAACTCTTCTTTGCCAGTATTTAAAACCATAAGATCATAGGTTTAAGGTATTAAAAGATCTTTTTGTTGTTGTTCAATTGTTTTAGTTGTGTCCAACTCTTCATGACCCCATTTGGAGTTTTCTTAGCAAAAAAACAAAAGTGGCTTGCCATTTCTTTCTCCAGCTCACTTAATAGATGAGGAAACTGAGGCAAACTGGGACAACTAAATAGTAGTTCAGTTGGGTCCAACTCTTCTTAATTCCATGAATCATACATATATATCAATCCTGCCTTTTGGATTTTTACTTGGCAAAGATACTAGAGTTTTGCCATTTCCTGTGTTGCCATTTCCTTTTCCAGTACTAAGTGACTTGCCCAGGGTTACACAGCCAGTAAATGTCTGAGGCTATATTTGAACTCAAGTCTTCCTGACTCCAGGCCCAGAGTCACCTAGCTGCTTCTGGATGGGACCTTAAGTATAATCAAATCTAACTCCTTATTTTACAGATAAGGAAATTATATCACATAAAGAGGTTAAATTATTGGCATAAATGTCAGTAGATAGCACAGGTAGGATTTGAACCTAGAATTCCATACTCTAAATCCATACCTCATTCTATTACTGAACTTTAATTTCACTCTTTTTAT
Source organism: Monodelphis domestica (assembly GCF_027887165.1). Taxonomy (NCBI): domain Eukaryota; kingdom Metazoa; phylum Chordata; class Mammalia; order Didelphimorphia; family Didelphidae; genus Monodelphis; species Monodelphis domestica. The sequence continues at coordinate 178,910,654 of NC_077231.1, forward strand.
AGTTAGCATTTTTATAATTACAGTGGAAAATGGGGACATCTGGGAAAACTTCAGTGTTCTTCCACTTCAGATTTTCAAATCACTCATTTTGGTCATTTAAAAAATGAGGTTCTTCATGCCTTTTCTTTTTATGATTTTTGATGTGATTAAATATTTTGTCAAAACCTTTTTGAATATCTGTTAAAATGTGTTTTTATGTTTCTGATATTTCTAAAATTAGGTATCCTAATTTTCCCCCTAACTGAACCATCCTTGTATCCCTAGTATGAATCAAACTTGGTCATAGTGAATTATTTTCTGGAAAAATTTCTGTAATTTCTGAGACAAGTTTTTATATCAGATTCATTAATGTAATCATAAACCTGTTTTATAATTTCTTTTCTTTTTTCCTTTTTTCTATTCTTTCTCCCTTCCTAAATTAATAATCACTATCATAGTTTTTACATCAGAAAGAGATAGAATGCTTTATTTTTCTACTCTCAAAAATAATTTTGTAACATAGATTTTAATTTCTCTTTACATTTTTTGGAAGAATGTTCTTATAAGTCCATATGAGTCAAAGGATTTTGTCTTTGACAGTTCGTTTATAGTTTGCTTAATTTAGCACATTTTAGGAAAAACACTGCAAGATGGAGGACAACCAGAGGACAGCCAGAAAGGTAGAAGGTCTTGAATCCAAATCAGATGAAGACAGGTTGAATGACCTAGTAATTTTTAACCTGGAGATGAGAAGACTCACATAATAGTTATATGCAAGGATACCGAGCTATCAAGTGAAAGAGAGATTTAGATGTATTCTGTTTGACCTTAAAATACCGAACCAAACCAGTGAGTAAAGTTGCAAAAAGATTGATTCATGGTTGATGTCAGAAAAAAATTTCATAACTATAAGAACTTCATAACAGAGAAAAGAACTGTCCTGGCAAGTAGTTGGTCCTCCCTCATTAGATAGTCTGAGGGCAGAGCTGAATTATTTCTTGCTGTAATGTTGTAATGGGTACACTTTGGGGGAATGGGTTGGATTACTCCAATACTGTGATTCTGGAATTTCTTTTTCAAAGATTAGGTTATTTCTGATCTTTATTTCTTGTTCTGTTAATTTAGCATGTGTGTGTGTGTGTGTGTGTGTGTGTGTGTGTGTGTGTGTGTGTGTGAGAAAGAGAGAGAGAGAGAGAGAGAGAGAGAGAGAGAGAGAGAGAGAGAGAGAGAGAGAGAGAGAGAGAGAGGTAGGCAGGCATAGTGGATAGAAAGCCAATTTTGAAGTCAGGAGGACCAAAGTACAGTAATACCTAGGCTATAAACTGGCTATGTGACCATAAGGAAGTCTCTCAGTTTTTCGGTGTCAAAGAGTACTCTTTGACTGAATTGCAGATGAGTTACTGATCTGTAACACTGTAGAGAGATCCTACACTGGGAACTCTATACATTCATAAAAATCACCGGTCCAAATAAGCCAAATATTCATTTTTATAGATACTTGTTCACTTCTTTCCAATTCTCAATTTTGCTGGCATACAATTGAATGTGGTAGTTTCTGTTAACATTATTTAATCTCAGTGGTTATAAAACTGCTTTTTTTTTGTATTTTTGCTAATTTGATGTTTCTCTCTTTAAAAATAAATCAGTTTGGCTAATCTATCTTAACCCACCAGTTCTGAGTTTAGTTTTTGAGATCTATACTTAAAATATTGAAGTGGATCTATGATTTAATTGATTCAGAAACTTCCTTCAATGATGCAGATCGCCACTTATCTATGCTTGCCCATCCTGTGCAATTTTGTCTCTGTCCCCCCATATGCATATACATAAATATATGTGATGCTACAGTCCAAGGGAAGTGGTTCTGTTGTGATGGAGAAATTTTGTTATGAAGGTTTTCAAACATCTTTTCCATTGTTCTATTTTTTATACTTCATTTTTGCCCTTAAATGCTTCTAGAATAGTTTTATTTATTTGAAGTCTTATCAAGATTTCTATAAACTGGTTTTATTCTCTACTGCTTATCTCTGATTTATAAGATTATTTATATAATTTACTGCTTCTCGTGAAATTTTACAAATTTATATTCTAAACAATGCTGTCTTTAGCAAATCATCTTGCTCACTTAAGCAACTAAGTCAACTATTTGCTGACTAATATTTGATACTCTTAATATTCTTATTGAGACAATTAGCTCAAGTTTGGCTTCTGTACAACATTATAATTGGAGTAGCATATTTACCATTTTTGACTATTTAATTTTGGGTCTATTTATTTCAGTTTTATATACTAATAAGGCAAATTTACAATCAGCAGATGAAATGATTCATTTTTCTTAAAAAAAAAAAAAACCTTACCTTCCATCTTAGAATCAATACACAATATTGGTTCCAAGGCAGAAGAGTGGTAAGGACTAGGTAATGGGGGTTAAATGACTTACCCAGGGTCACTCAGCTAGGAAGTGTCTGAGGCCAGTTTTGAAGATGCATTTTTCTTCTTGCTTTTTGTAGTTCTGATTTTTACACTGAGAAGTTGATAATCTAATCTTACAGAGACTCCTAATTCAGGAATAACTCCCTCATCAGAAATAAGTATTTTCCTAGCTGTGAAGATATAATCTATTTCATTTTCTCTGTGATATTATTTGGTACTCTTCATGTTCAATATTTACCAATTTTTCTTCAAAAAAGTTTTGTGATAAAAAGGTCAGGATGTTATTACTATTTAGTAATAAGATTCTCATTTAGATTTGTATCCTTTACTCATATTTTCTCTATACATTATTATTTTGTTGCATTAGTTGAATATATCATATGTTTATTATTTCTGTCTTTTTACACTTGCTTATTCCTATATGCCCTAGGACATAATATCTCTTTAAAAAACACTGGGGGGGGGGGGGGTTACAGTTGGGTAGCTCGGTAGCTCAGTGGATTGAGAACCAGGCCTAGAGATGGGAGGTCCTAAGTTCAAATCTGGCCTCAGCCACTTCCTAGCTGTGTGACCCTGGGCAAGTCACTTAACCCCCATAACCTAGCCCTTACCATTCTTCTGCCTTGGAGCCAATACACAGTGTTGACTCCAAGAAGGAAGGTAAGGGTTTAAAAAAAGAACGCTGTGGGATGCTAAGAAATTATATATTCTTTTGTTTCAGGAAACACAATATTCTTTCATATTTCTATTCACATCACTAGTCACTCAAAACCAAATTTTCCTACAATCTGTTCAGCTTATTGTTTTCCTTTTTATTTGTCTTTGTCTGATTTATCCATCTCTGACAGAGGAATGTTAAAGTCTCCCACTATTATTTTACTAATAACAATGTCTTTTTTTGGCAATTCACATAGCTTTCCTTTTAAGATCATAAATTTTGTGGCATTTGCTACATGTTTAATAATTTTTATTATCTATGATCCTTTTAGGCACAATATAGTCATTCTATTTGTCTCTCTTGACATTTTTAATGATTAATATTAATATATCTTAGACCATGGTGGCAACTTCTGCTTTTTTAGAGTTGATTGAAACTGAATAAATATTTTATTTATTCTCCATTTTCAAGCTGTTTGTGTCTATATTTGAAATGAACATTTCAAATGCAACTAATTTTTGTGTTCTTTTTTATCCATTTCTCTGTTCTCTTTCTTTGAGATTCTAAGGATTCTAATCCATTCACATTCTAGTCTCTCCCACTGAATTGATACTTCCCATTGCCCTGCATGATCCCTAATCCCTTGAAGTCTTTTTTTTATTGTTATGTTTCCACTCATATTTTTTGTCTCTCTGTTCTCTCTCTGTTTTCTTTCTCTGTCTTCATTCTCTCTCATTTATCTTTCTTCCCAGCTCACATATGAGTAGATGTACTGATGTTTTAGTATTAGTATTAATCCATATTAATATAGTAATAAATCCTCCCTGCCTCAGCCCACAACTCACCCATTATCTTCATTTTAATGACAAATATAACACTGCTTATGGAGAAATGATGTTTTCATTCCACTCATTTTCTTATTCCTTTGTCCTTTTAAATTTCAAAATCTAATCTTCAATTCATGGGGTTTGAGCTCACTTGATCTCTCCCTTTCTCTCTATGATACACATGTAGTTTGGGGCTTCCATAAATCTGGCTGTCAGTTCTAGCTAACCTACATTTTTGCTCATTCACAAAAGAATACAGGACGGAGAAAGGTCCCAAGAAAGTAATGGGGAATGTTTGCTTTCTTTTTTCTTGTGACTTGATATAGCATGTAGACTTGATATAGATGATATAGCATCATCATCACCTTCGATCTATATCCATATATTGATCCTCCTATGAGCCTTCCTAGGGCCTCCAACCAACACTCCCTTTCCCTTAGTAAAAGAACTCTTCACTGGTCTATTGCTGCTGGTACTCTAGCTCTCATCTCTTCTGCCCATTTTGATCCTTCTCTCACACAATCCTTAGACTAGAGCTCTATAAGAGACAAGTATGAATTCTGTTGGATAAGCTATTCTGCTGAAGTGTCTAACCCAAACAAACAAAAAAACAACAACAGAATTTGTGCAAAACTCCTGTCATAGCCCCTCCTGACTCTGTAGTACTGTTCTATAATGGTCCACAGCATTCCCTCTCTGGAGCATATTGACTACAGATCCTGCTACTATGATCTATCCCCCAACCCTAATCTATTCAGACTCTTACCACCTCCAACATGTATGGGGAGATAATGTGAAAAACTTTCTGTCCTCATTTCCTAAGTCCTAAGCTATCTTCCCCTGGACTCATTCTCCCATCATCAATAATGTTAAGTTACCAGTGAGGGAATAGTTATTTTTATTTCTGAAATATTAATTTATATCTTTCTTCCATTGTCTTAATGATATTTTATCCCCTTATATCTTTTGTTCTTTTGATTCTTTTGACCATAGATGTTCTCTTTGGGTACCCATTGTCTCTCATTGTGTTTTGGTTTTGTTTTTTTAGAGGAAAAAGTCATCAAACAAAAATCCTGAACACTCTATACTTGGCAATCACTGGATACATGAAAGTATTCATTGCATTTCTTTATGTTATTGCTATCTCTGCTTAACTCTGATTTATTTGGAATAAATCATTCTAATTCTTCCCTTTTGTTGTACATATTTTGTATCAATGATTCTGTTCATCTTTGCAGACTATGTTGTTTTAAGGATTCAAGCAATTTTTCTTCTTTTGGGGATATTTTCATTTTTCCTTTGATTTCTCATTTATTTAGAACATTCCTTCACTATTCTGATTGGGGTTTTTCCCCCTTGGGCTGTGGAAATTTGGGGGTAGGAACAAATATTTGTTCCTTGATATTGAAATTTTTAGTTTTAGCATATTTCTTGGTGAGTTAAACACAGGGTTTCTTTCTTTACGTATTTTATGACTTTTCTTGATTTGTACTTCATTGACTGCTTTAAATGTTGCTAGACAATTTCCAATTCTATGTGTTGGTTTTGTTCATTTATTTTCCTTTTCCTTCTGCCTTCTTGAATTCCAACTGTTTTTAAAGGGTTTCTTGTTCTAAATTTACTACTGATTTCTATTCTTATTTCTTTGATCCCTTCACTTAATTCTTTTACTTTTCTTCTAAATCATTATGTGGTTTTTTGAATTGCTCCATTGTCATTTTTGAGAAACTCAACTGAATTTATTATAATAAATTCACTTTCCTTGGATGTCTTGACTAAGTTTCTTTTATTATAAACCACAGGTTTATTGTAATGTCTCTCTTATTAGATATTCTTTCTCAGTTTTTAGCCATTATCAACATTTATGAATTTTTATGGATCTTTTTCCTGGCTTTTCTCTTAAACATTTTTTTTTATGATCTCTATGTTAAAAAAAAAAGAAAAAAACTAGGAATTCTAAAGGGATGGAAGTCAGAAGAAAGTAAATTCCAGGCATGGGTCATTTTGATTTTATCAATGGTTACATGTAGTTGTATTATCTATATTCTTTAATGCTCTATATATACAGAATTTCTATTCCTATTCCTCTCCTAGTACCACTTCAAGAGCGTGAATGTGAGTGAGTGAGTGTGTGTGTGTATCTGTGTCTGTGCGTGAATCCCTATACAAGAAGTCATTATGCTAGGAGAAGGAAATTGGACTCCTATTAATACCAGAACTCTGATACTCTTAGGACCATGGTGTCCAAGTGAGTATGGGAAAGCCAGCATTCACACTACTTTATAAGCATGTTACTCTGAGAATCACAACTGTAGATATGTTCTTTATGAAAGATTTTTATACTTTTTAAAATAAGAATAAATAGGAGTGAGGAGCCAATAAAATGGTAAATTTAACTCCAACTGATATATACAAAGTGGCTGGAACAAATTTCTTTTGCATTCTTTTTTTTTCTTTTTTAAAATATTTTATTTGATCATTTCCAAGCATTATTCATTAAAGACATAGATCATTTTCTTTTCTTCCCCTCCACCCCCCATAGCCAACGCGTAAATCCACTGGGCATTACATGTTTTCTTGATTTGAACCCATTGCTATGTTGATAATATTTGCATTAGAGTGTTCATTTAGAGTCTCTCCTCTGTCATGTCCCCTCAACCGCTGTATTCAGGCAGTTGCTTTTCCTCTGTGTTTCTACTCCCATAGTTTATCCTTTGCTTATGAATAGTGTTTTTTTCTCCTAGATCCCTGCAAATTGTTCAGGGACATTACACCGCCACTAATGGAGAAGTCCATTACGTTCGATTATACCACAGTGTATTAGTCTCTGTGTACAATGTTCTCCTGGTTCTGCTCCTCTCACTCTGCATCACTTCCTGGAGGTTGTTCCAGTCTCCATGGAACTCCTCCACTTTATTATTCCTTTTAGCACAATAGTAAGGGAATCTATATTCTTTTTTTTTAATATATTTTATTTGATCATTTCCAAGCATTATTCGTTAAAGACATAGATCATTTTCTTTTCCTCCCCCCACCCCCCCATAGCCAACTCGTAAATCCACTGGGCATTACATGTTTTCTTGATTTGAACCCATTGCTTTGTTGATAATATTTGCATTAGAGTGTTCATTTAGAGTCTCTCCTCTGTCATGTCCCCTCAACCACTGTATTCAGGCAGTTGCTTTTCCTCCGTGTTTCCACTCCCATAGTTTATCCTTTTAAACATTTTTTTAAATTACTTTTGTTTTTACATTATCTTCATTTCAATATCTTCCTCTCTTCTTTGCTGGTTTTCTTCTGGTGTTTTTGCTCTTGCTGTGCTTTATATTGTAAAATCTTTTCCTTTTTGTAACTGATAGCTTTGGGATAATCATCTCCCCCAACCCATACTGCCTGATCCCTGTTTTCTCCAGACCAGTGGAGATGGGCAGAACCTGAAACCTTCAAGGGATGGGGATAATGTTGTTTCAGTGCTTCAGGGAGATTTCAAGAACTACTGTGTCTGATTCTATACTTTTTCTAGGCTCATCCTTCTGGTTACTACCCTATTCTCAGCAACCAACTTTCTTTTGTACAAAGGCTGACTCCAGGGGTAGTTGTATTAACAGTTCTAAATTTATAAAGGGGATGGGTAAGAGCTTTCCAGGATATGATTACAGTATTAGTTTCAAAGGTTTGTGCCAAAAACTGAAGTAGTCATGAGAAAGGTAGGACTTTAGCTCAAAGACTATGTAAGAAAAGTACCAAGAGTGGACAAAAACTCTTGGAGTTAGAGTACCAGTAGTAGTGATTGTGAGGTGATCTTTAATTATTTTTTTCTCTAGAAAGTTCCTTGTAGAAAGTTTTCTGTAGAAAGGTTACTTGTTTCTCTTCTTGTCTGATTTTTTGGGTCACATTTTTGGGTGCCTCTTTGAGTTGAGCCAGTAAGGGAGAAGCTAAATTCTAAGCTATTTTTTATTTTCCCATCTATCTAGAATTTCCCCTGACAAAAATTATCAATTCTTACTACAGATAAAGTTTGTAGATTTTGACTTACTATCTAAACTATCTCTTTGAGGCTTATCTACTTGGTGAAACATCTGTGGTAAATTTTCATTAAAGACTGACCTTTCCTGTCATGCCTCTTCAAACATAATTTGGGAATGCAAATTCATGTTGATATTATCCTAAGGAAAATATAATTATAAGCTAAATCTATAATATGTGTATATATATATCACATATATGTATATTCATGATTATATGTATTATAATAATAAAATTATTTTAAATTATCTGTAATTTGGGATTGCTTTCAATATCTATTAACATGGATATTATAGAAAGTTGATAATGTATATAACAAGGCATAGAAATTTCATAAAAATAAACAAATACTGACATCATCATAATTTGTTGGCTCCAAAATCTAGTGATTGAGATTTGACCAAAATAATAACACAGAGACTTAAGACTTTTCAATTCTACACATATTTCCTAAATGCTCATTATGTGCAAGGTACAGTTTTGTTTTGCAAAATTCTATCAAACAACTAAGTGTCCTGAGGTGTTCCATTTTGAAAATCTGATAATAGCAGTCTCCATCTTAGGAATAAGTAATATTATAAAAGTCCCTTTGCAATTTATTTAGTAGTATTCAGAAGGGGCCATTTCCCTAGAAACAAAGCTATTAATGGTTTGTATGTTCCCATTTTAGCTCCATTAACTTAGTACATTTAACCTCCACTATGTATGTTTAACCTCCAATATAGCAAAAATTAGTACTAAGTATGCCTCTGAATTTTCCTGTAATCTATAAGTCCTGGTATGTTCTGAGTCATGAACCTAGAGCACACTCATTCTCATGAAAGAATTGGAAGAGAGGGACTAGTTGTACAGTTCTCTTAAAAGTACCAGCTTCTATTGGAAGTTTTCTCCACTAATATTTTTATTTTTTTCAGTTTGTCATTTTTTTCCAGTTTGAAATTTTCTCCCTCCCCCAAACTCCTTCATACCCATTGAGAAGGTAAAAAAAAATTTTTAAAAACCATTACAAGAATGTATAGATGTACAAAACAAACTACCACATTAAGTTCTAAGGGAAAAAAAGAGATAGAATTAGAAGAAAATATTCTTTAGTCTGCACTCTTGAGTTCATCCATTCTCTTTCTGGAAGTGGATAGCATATTTTATGATTACTCATCTTATTGATCAAAGTTACTAAGTCAGAGTTGATTGTCTTTAGAATATTGCTGTTTACTGTATAAGTTGTTTTCTGGTTTCTGCTCATGTAATTTTGTATCAGTTCATACAAATTTTCTCAGATATTTCTGAAATCACTTCCATCATCATTTCTTGTAGCACAATAGTTTTCCACCACATTCATATACCATAACTTGGTCAGCCATTCCCCAAATGATGGCATTTCTCCTGTTTCTAATTCACTGGCAAAAAGAGTTGCTATGAATATTTTTGTACATATATGCCCATTACTTCTATCTTAGAGCTCTTTGGGGCATAGATCTTGTAGCCATAATCTCTGGGTTAAAGGATATATACAGTTTAATAGCTTTTGGGCCATAGTTCCAAACTGCTTTCCTGAGAGGTTGGACTAGTTCAGAGCTGTAGCTCTGAGCATTAATGTTCCTATTTTTCCATATCCCCTCCACCATTTGCCTTTTTTTGTCACCTTAGCAAATTTGATCTGTGTTTGGTAGCACCACAGAGTTGTTTTAATTTGTATTTAATTACTAGTGACTTAGAACATATTTTCATTTGGCTATTGATTGCTTTGATTTCTTCTTCTAAAAACTTCCACTGAAAACTGAAAATTGAGGAGTAGCTCTAATTCTTGTAAATTTGGCCCCATTCCCTATATATTTTAGAAATGACCCTTATTAGGGAAACTTCTGGACTATTCTGAATTTCAAATTGTAAATATTTGTTTTATGAGTCTATTTGTGAATTATGTATATTATATGAATGAGTCATGTGAGAGTATTCTATTTTATTTTTGTAAAAGTTGGCAGTTCTGACTTATGAAATATAACTGAAAGGTTAAACAAATAAAGACAAACCAGGTGATATTAGAAAAAACCTATAGCTGTGGGGCAGATTCTAAATCCAATGATCATCAAAGGTATCTATGTTTACATTCATATTTTCTATCTAATTAAGTTAACAATATATACTATGTAAAAATGTAATTTTAATTATAATTTTAAAATCTTTGTATACTAGGAAAAATAAAAATGTATATTTAGTCTTTTAAAATAACTATTGAGTAAATATTAAATAATTATTTTAGTAGCTAGAGAACAAATATTACAATTAGCATTGAGCAAATTCTAAACAAACATTGAAATGTAAAAAGGAATTCCATATGAAAATGATCATTGATTCCCTAGGAAAAAAGATTTCACAGAAATCGAAAAAAGTTCCCTTAATGCCTTCTCTATCATCTACACCACGAACTACCAGTAGTTATTTGAAGAGATCAGCAACAGCATCATCTAATTCTTCAAGGTAAAAAAAAAATCCTACAATGAAAATGAGATTGACTTGGAAAATACAGAAAAAAATAATTCATTCAGTTTTTAGCATATGTTGTTTTATCATTATAAAATTTTTTCTTCACTGAAGTGCTAACCTTTACTGTTCATTGTGTTCTCATAATCTATATCAATAGAGATCAGGTAAACTGCCATGTATAAGCTTAGTGGCATCTTCTGTGTTTTTTTATATGAGACCCAGTTTAGACAGAGAAAGGTTCATGAGCAGATTAGCTAAAGGAAGATGACATTCAGCCATGTCAACTTTTAACTATATTGTAGAGAGTTCCAACCTTCTTTGGTGGAGGGAACACACACACTAATGAAATCACAGAATTTTAAAGTATTTGAGGACAAGTTTAAAATAGTTGGATTTTGCTTGCTTCCTATGTGTTAATAACTGAAAAAAAAATCAAAAATAGTACTTAACATTCACAGTCTACCACTCCTTTCTCTTAGACAAGATAAGGTAAACCTCATTGATTTCTCTGGTTGCTTTGGCTTTTACATCCAACAAACTAACTCTGAAATACTCTTTTGTGGCTTTCTCTGATAAAGTCATAAAATCTCAATAAGGTTTCTAGCCCTCCCAGCAAAAGACCAGGCAGATCTAATCAACTATTTCTCCTATCAACCTCAGTCCCCTTCCAACCATTCCCACCAAGCCTTTCCTTGCTTTAATCTCAGCACTAATCTCCCTGAGCTCCATTTTCTTCATCTATTGATTAAGGTGATTGGAAAGGATGATCTCTTAGATCCCTTTTAGTTCTCAGTTGTGTTTTTCAGTTATTAGAATTATTCACATATTCACCCCCTCTTTATTAGCTCCTCACAGAGGGTCATTCAGTAGCCTTTGACTCCCCCCAGTACACACCAGAGGCAGCTCTGATTACCTGTAACTGAAAGTGTTGTAATTGTTATTTTTACTCCTCAGCTTTTTGAAGATACCCCAGTTTCTATGAAACTCCACGGAGAGCAGGTTAGTGAAAATCCCTTGCACTATTCTGAACAGTAGTTTTCATTACAAAATATAAGGCTACATTTCAGGGGACATTTTCTTGTAAGAGGATAAAAATAAATCTGCTTCTCTCTCTCTTAACTAATTAGATCCATTATGGTTCTGCAAAAAGAGGAAGGAACTCATATATGCATTTTCAAGAAATATTGAAGAGTGCTCCGTAAGAACAGTGCCATGCTGGTGTCATCCAAGTCTTCCCTTCTGAATAATGTTTTCCTTCTGAAACAGTAAAATGAATTAAGTGTTTTATCTTAGCCTATTATACTCTGGTATCATCCAAATTGATAGTTTTATTTCTTGCTTACTTCCGGTATGGATCATTGAAAGAAACAAATAATATGGCCAAGACTCCAGTCAGAACTGTATAGTGAGAATATTACTGGGAGTGACTGTCAGCCTTGTTTCTGGATACATGACTGCTAAAAAGGAATGGAATTTTCCTATCTATGGGTGTTGGAGGCATACTTCTGATGATCTCGCCAAGCTATAACCAATGTGTATAGGACTGAACTGGGCAAAGCAACCTGTTTGTACTGGAGACCTTGAAGAAAAACAGAAGAATAGTAGGCAATTTTGATAGAGAAAAAATAATAATAAAATGTCCATAATGTTATCCCATCTCTAATTCAATGGGTATCTGAAGTCGCTGGGCCCAAGAAGGAATAGAGACTTTGTTTTCAATGTTTTTGTCATTGACTTGGATGCAAGTATATTTGGTATGCTTCTCAGACTTGGAAATGACATGAAACTGGGAGGAATAGTTGAGCTGGAGGGGTCAAGATCCCCCAAAAATCTCCAAAGAGGTGAATTTCATAAGGATAAAGCCAAATTCCACAAATAGATTAAAAAATATCTTCATAAATAGAGAATAGAAGAAATGTAACTAGATAACAGTTTATGTGAGAAAGACCTAGGAATTTTATCAGACCACTAGCTATGGGCCAAATACTCAAAAAACTTTTCTTAGGCATTTACTATGTGCCAGGCATTATACAAAGTACCAGGGATACAAAAATGAAATTGTTTTTGTCCTCATGGAGCTTATGTTTTATTGGAGGAGATATGAACATAAATAGATTTGTATATGATATTTATATAAATGATAAAGATAATTTGGTGGAAAGGGATGGAAGGAATCAGCTTTTGGAAGAATCAGGAAAGGTTTCTTATAGAAAATGGTGCTTAACTTGAACTTTGAAGGAGGTAATCTTTGAAGTGGAGGTGAGGAAGAAGATAAGATGGTCTATGCAAAGGCATGGAGTTGGGAGGCAATGTGTGATGGAGGAGGAATAATAAAAAGGCCAGTTTGTCTGAACTATAGAGTATGTGAAGGAGAATATTGTGGAATAAGGGCTGGAAAAGCAGATTGGGATCAAGTTTTGAAAGGCTTCAAATAGCAAATTGAGGAGTTTATATTTGATCCCAGAGGTAACAGGGAACACTGAAGTGCATTGAGTGGGAAAGTGACAAAATAATACCCGTGCTAAAGAAAAATTACAACATTTGTATGGAACCAAATTGGAATGAGGAGAAAGAGATCTTGAGATAGGATGGCAAAATAGAAGACTTCAGCAATAATCCAGGAAAGGGAAGAAGAGACCCTTAATTAAGGTGGTGTCCCTATGAGTGGAGAGAAAAGGATGAATGTGAGAAATATTATGATCAAGATTTGACAACTGATTGAAAATATGGGATGAATAAGTAAGGAACTGAGGATAGCAAGGAGGTTATGAACCTGAGTGAGTAGAAATTAGGTCATGTCTCAAAAAAACAGGGATATTTGGGAGAGGAATGAATTTGAAGGGAAAGTCAGACATGTAACATGATAGTTAAAAAACCCTAATGCTATTTTAGGCATTATGTGTTGTAATAGGTGGGTTAAAAGAAGGGTTCAAAACCAACCAACTAACTATATAAACTATATATATATATATAAAATAACAGGTTTATTTAGCTAAAGGGAGGAGGGGAAACGGGAATTAGGAAATACCTAACTTCTAACCCAAAATAGAGATTAAACCCCTTATACCTTTTATAATTATTCTAAACTAAATTCTTAAAGTAGTAATTAAGGTTAAAGGGGGTTTGGTAGGAACAAGGACAAGGGCCAAAGAATCTCACAACCAGTCCCAGTAACAGCTCTGTTGAATTCCACTTGACAGTAGGAGCATCAACAGCAGCAAGGACAGGCAGAATATCAAGAAAGTCAAAGAAGAGGCAATCACTGGCTCTCTGGGTCCACCCCAGAAATAACAAACAGAAACCCCCTTGGCACTCCTGACTGCTAGGGAAAAGTGGCAGCCTCTCTTCTCTTCCAGAGGAGTTCACCAACTGCTTCCAGAAACTGCCTCCGTGTTCAGTTCCCCAGCTCCTGAGAGTTCTATGTGGAATGTTGGTTTGCAGGATCTCTTGCTGTCAGCTTGCCCCTACTAAAATCCCTTACTACAATAATTAAGATAAAGAGCAGCCAGGTGACTCAGGGGATAGAGAGCCAGGCCTGGGGATGGGAGGTCCTAGTTTCAAATATGAATTTAGCCGCTTTTTAGCTTTGTGACCCTGGAAAGTCATTTAACTCTAATTGCCTAGCCCTTATCACTCTTCTGCCTTGGAATTGATACATAGTATTGATTCTAAGACAGAAAGTAAGGGTAAAAAAAAAAAAGATGGGCATAGTGTTAAGAATGAAGAACACAAAATTCCTACTGTCTTTTGACATGGTCAGGCTATATCAGAAAAACTATCTTCAACTTGGATAACACATTATAGGAATAGCCTTGACAAGGGTGAGCATGTCATGAGTAAAGGCATTCTGGCAGTGAAGGATTTGGTACTGTGCCAGGTGTATATTATATCCTTCTTTGAAGAGACAAGGGTGTTTATTGTGGAGAAGAAATAACTCAGTGGAGGTATAATAATTGTCTTAAATATATGAAGGCCTATCATATGGAGAAGGAAGTTAGATGCCACAGTGGATAGAGCACCAGACCTAGAGTCAAGAAAACCCGAGTCCAGATCTGCTTTTAGACACATTAGCTAGGCAAGTCACTTTACTATTTGCCTCAGTTTATTCATCTGTAAAATGAGCTAGAGAAGGAAATAGCAAACCATTCTGATATCTTTGCCAAGAAAACCTCAAATGGGTTTGAAGAGCCAGACATGACTGAAACAACTGAAAAACAACATCATGTGGAGAGATATTAGACTTGTTTCGCTTGGCCCCAAAGGGCAGAGGAATACCAACAGGTAGAAATTGCAGAGACCATGGTTTCTATTTTATAAAAGACAAAACCTCCAGACAATTATAGTTGCTCATGTTTTGGACAACCTCACCAAGCCAGTAGGCTCTCCTTCTGTGGTGGTTTACCAACAAAGGTTGAATGACCACTTGTCATCAGTGTTGTAGAAGAGACTTGTTTAAATGTGGATCAGACCAGATAACTTCTTTGGTTCTATCCATTGTGGAGATTTTATGATTCTTGGATTCTACAGGTAAGGCTTGCCATTGCCCAGAGGCAAACACATTTTCACAGTTTTGGGGAGGGGACTCAAACATAGTAAAATTATGGTACCAAGCCAAAGTCAAAATCAGGAAATATTGGGTACAATACCAAAGAATAAGCCAGAAAAGAGATGGCAGGAATATAACAGCTAGTTAGAGGATTGATTGAGCATGAAAGAGTGGGAATAGAAAGAGATGAAGGGACAAATGTAAGTTAGAGTCAACTGTATCAACAATTCCATTCAAGAGCTTTTTTTTTAAAGAAAAGGATGAATAGTTTATTTTATTTTTTTAATTTTTAATTTTTTTACCAATTACATATAATAACAAATTTCCACATAAGTTTTCTGAAGTTATGGATGGGTTGTAATAAGGAATGGAGGAGGTAAAGGGACAAAAGAGATAAAGAGGGCTGGTGAGGTAGAGAAGAGAGAACTACTGGGGCTGAGATTATCTGTGTAATTCTCCCTTTCCCTCACACTTCAAATCCATGAGAGAGGTACCTCTGGGCTGATATTGAGGCAAGGATGAACAGGGGCTGTGTCTCAATAAGTAGACTTCTGGGGAATTATGGAATTCACTTGGCCTCAGGACTTGGCTGGTGCCTAAGCCCCTAGAAGCCCTACTTGTCAGGCAGGCTGACTGTCTCTATTGGCTCTTTGTTGTTTAACCAAGGCTAAATGGCCAGCGTAGCCAACACCCTCTCTTTCTCCTAAACTGCTATGATTTGAATCTGACTACAAGTTTCTTCAGAACAAGGTTCTTTATTAGTTCAAGTAACAAAAGGATTTCCTTCTTCAGCAGAGCCAAATGACTCAGACTTCAGCCTCTTTCTCTTTCTCTTTAATCACTGTCACTATCCTATTCTAATCAGGCCACTAGCATCCTTCTTGGGAAGGTAAAGGAATGGGACAGGTCTTCAGGGTGGCCCCATGAAGTTCAAGGGATCAACACCCTTCAGCAACAGTTGTTCTTTTGCTTTCTTTAATTGATGATCTAAAGATATCAGAAATCTTCTGACTTCAGTGCAAGGGCAATGGAGGCAAGGCTGTCACCACAGGTTGGGATCTGGAGCTTCAGTCCTAGGTCCTGTCTCTCATGAGTTCACAGGGCAAAAAGGGCCCTTCTCAGCTCTCACTCCCACAAGTCCTTTCTGCTGCTCCAACTGCCACTCCCCCTCCTGGCAATATTCTAAAATGATAGTTCCTCAGTCTCAGTTTTCCTTTCCACAATCATCTCCTTTTTATGTTGTAACCTTCCTAAGGTCACTTATATGTACCTGTTATACTTACCAATTGTTCCTAAATCTAATTTCTAACTACTCCCCCCAAAATAATAAACTTCCCTCAATTACTCTCCCACTATCCTATGCTAACCTTACCTATTCTAAGGGAGTCTTTGCAGGAAAGTTTTGGGTAAGGGTAGTTTTGGGGCTTATAATAAATCCAGTTAAATAGATATTTTAACACAACCAATACAGAAATGTCAACCCTAATGATAATACTACTTATTCTTGCTAAGTTTAAACTAATACAGTTTTCCTAACTCTTCCTATATGTGTTTATTTGCAAACTATTCTATTTATTTCCATGAACACAATTTCAGCATCAGCTTTCCAATGAACTATCAAAACTTTAACTAATCTGCAAATGCAGTTTACTTCTCTTCCTAAGTATACGTAACGCTCTATCCTGTGCCTAACTTAACTCCTAATCTATTCCCTACTTATTATAAGCTATTTTCTAAATCCTTACACTAATCTATATCCTAATCTTATGTACAATGCCTGTACACACTATGTTACATATTCACAGACCCTATTACCATGTTGCCAATATACTGATACAAGTATATATACTACTCACAGAGATTATTTACTTATGATACACTATTATACATTGTTCCCTAATCCTGTTGTTAGTCAGATAGAAATATCTTTTGATCTTTCTATTTGACTAAGACTTTATGGAACCAATATATATACAGATTTACATTTTGCATAGATACACGTTCAGGCTCTCATTTATCTACATGAGGTCTCCAAATATATATCAGTTTGTGGTCTCCTGTGTTGTATTGCATGGATATACTTACTGCTTTTCTTCTGATTTCCACTTCTCATATTCACTGATAGATCCATGCTTTCTTCCAAGTTATATAATGTTGCATGTTTTTCCTAATATGTAAAATTAATTTTGTGTTTTCATGCTAATGTCACACCAGTCTTACATATTATTCCTGTTTTCCATCTGTTCTCTTCTTGTATATACAAATGTACAAAGTTCAAAGTCTTGGCTGTCCATTTCAGCTTGCAATCTTTGTTTCTTCTCTCTGGCAGCTTTTTCTTGCCGCTTTTCCTCTGGGATGCTGTCTTGATCTCCCTTCTGTCAACGTGGCATGCTTGATTATTGTATGTGTTGACTGATGGGATCTTCTCATTGTCTGGAACATTATGTGGCACTACTCTTTCATTGTGGTGCATTCTTTGATGTTAATCGGTTTTCATTTTCATTTCTCAACACTATCTTTTGTCTAACTATCATCTTCATCTATCTCTGTTACACTGGTGTTAGATATTTCAGGTTTTATGTGAGAACAGTGGAACCATGAGTCTTTTCCCACAACTTTTATGGCACTTGGTATAGTGAGCAAAACTTCAAAGGGTCCAACCCATTTTGTGTCTGTAGCCAATTTTCTATTGAAGTTTTTAATGTACACATTGTCTCCTGGTTTGATGTTATGTAGATTGTAATTCAGTGGTACTGTTTATTGAATTAAGCCCATTATGTGCAATTCTGCTATTCTAGTTTGTAAAGCTTGAATGTATTTGATTGACAGTCTCCTCCTATCATGGCTATGTAAGCTGGTTTGCAAGTTCTTCCCTGCCAAATTACATGTCCATATAGTATTTCAAAAATGGAGAGATGTACAAATCTCCACTTGGTCTTGTTCTAAGATGGAACAGAACTAATGGTAGAATGTCTGTCCATTTTAGGTGTATTTCTGCACAAAATTTCCCAGTTAGTGTTTTGATGTCTTTGTTTAATCTCTCCACTTGCCCTGAATTTAGGGGATGATATGGTGTGTGATAATTTGTTTCTATTCCTAAATTTTTATAAATTTCATTTAGTATTGATTGAGTAAAATGAGTCCCACAGTCAGAGTCCAATTTGGTGGGAATATCAAATCTAGGAATGACTTCTTTTAATAGGATTTTAACCACAAACACTGAATTGTTCTTTTTGACAAGAAAAACTTCTGGTCACCTAGTTAGCCTGTCTATGATTACTAGGCAATACCTAAACCCTTTGTTTCTTGGCATGTTTATAAAGTCAATCAATATACATTCAAATGGAATATATGCTAAAGGACAACCTCCTAACCTTTTGGTCTTATGCACTTCCTGATTGAACTGCATACAAATTTTATGTTTCTGATAGACTCTTATAGCATATGAGTATATTCCAGGTGCAGTCCAAAATCTTCTCACTGAGTCAATCACAGCTTGGGTTCCATAATGTCCTTGTGCATGTATGGCACTGCATACATTATAGAATAAGGTTCTAGGCAGGATGGACTTGCCTAGTTCTGAAAACCATATGCCCCCTATTTGTTTGGTTCCTAAAGTTTTTATCCATTGTTGTTACTTGTGCATTGTAGGCATTAGTTAGATTGTCCTGTTCAACTAGTGAAAAATTTAATACATGGAGGGGTCCCTCTGTAGCTCCAAATTTTGCTGTAATGTTGGCTCTATGGTTTCCTAAGGACCCTTGGTCTTCATCCCCCATGTGTGATCTGCAGTGGATTATTACCACTTCCTTGGGCAATTGTATGGCCTCAAGAAGTTGCATTATTACTTTGGCATATGTGATCTCCCTGCCTGCACTTGTCAAAAATCCTCTATGTCTCCAAATTTCTGCTGTGGCATGAGTTACTGAGAATGTTTACCGGGAATCAATGCAAATATTGACCTTTTTATCTTTCCCAATTTGACAAGCTTTTTAAAAAGCCATGAGCTCTGCCCCTTGACTGCTCACATGCTTTGGTAGGGATGCATACCATAATGTCTCTGTGAAGCTTTCCCCTTTAAATACCATGCTAAATACATTTTAATTTGGGCATTTTCCAGCAGGGTGCCTTTTAAATCATTTCTGAGTTTCTCTACTAAGTTTTCCTTTCCACAGATCCAAATTGTCTCCTTTCCTCCTTCCCTCCCCCTCCCAGAACTGACAAGCAATTCAATCTGGGTTATACATGTATTATCATGCAAAACACATTTCCATATTATTCATTATTGTAAGTGAATAATCTTATGAAATGAAAACATAACCCAAACAAGCAGGTGAAAAATTATATGCTTTCACCTGCATTCCTACCATAACAATTCTTTCTCTGGAGATGAATAACATTCTTTTTCATAAGTCCTTCATAATTATCCTGGATTATTGTATTACTATTTCTGTTCCTGTGTACAATGTTTTCCTGGATCTATTTATTTCACTATGTATCAGTTCATATAGGTCTTTCCAGCTCCTTCTAAAATCACCCTGGTTCTTCAGTCCTTACAGTACAATAGCATTCCATCACCTTCATCTACCACAATTAGTTCAGCCATTCCCCAATTGATGGATATTCCGTCAGTTTCCAATTCTTTGCAACAAGAAGAAGAGCTATAAATATTTTTGTATGAGTAGGTCCTTTCCTATGTTATTTTATTTCTTTGGGATACAGACCTAATAGTGGTATTACTGGATCAAGGGGATGCATGGTTTTAAAGCCTTTGGGGCATAATTCCAAATTACCCTCCAGAATGGTTGGATCAGTTCACAACTCTACCAGCAATGCATTAGTGTTTCAATTTTTACATATCCCTTCCAACATTTATCATTTTCTTTTATTGGTATATTGGCTAATCAGGTGAAAAGTGGTATATCAGAGTTGTTTTAATTTACATTTCTCCAATCAAGATGTATTTATAACCTTTTTTCATATGATTATTGATAGCTTTGATTTCTTCATATGAAAATTGAACTGCCTATTCATATCCTTTGACCCTGTCAATTGGGAAATGACTTGTATCCTTATAAATTTGACTTAATTTTTTATATGTTTGAGAAGTGAGACCTTTATCAGAGAAATTTGTTATAAATTTTTCCCCAGTTTGTTGTTTCCTTTCTAATCTTGGTTGCATTGGTTTTGTTTGTATAAAACCTTTTTAATTTAATGTAATAAAAATTATTCATTTTACATCTTGTAAAATTCCCTATCTCTTGTTTGGGCATAAATTCTTCCCTTCTTTTGGTATAGGGTGTGAGATATTGACCTGTATCTAATTTTTGCCATACTGTTTTCCAATTTTCCCCTCAATTTTTGTCTGATAGTGAGTTCTTATCACAAAAACTGGGATCTTTGGGTTTATCAAACTCTAGATAGCTGAGGTCATTTACCACTAATCTATTCCATTGATACCCCTTTCTATTCCTTAGCCAGTACCAGATCATTTTGATGAGATTATTTGTTGTTATAGTACAGTTTAAGATCTGTTACCACTAGGACACCATCCTTCACATTTTTTTCTCACATTTCTCACATTTTCTCACTTTTTTTTCACATTTTAGTTCTCTTGATCTTTTGTTCTTCCAGATTAATTTTGTTTTTTTTTTAGCTTTATAAAATAATTTCTTGGTAGTTGTTTGGCGTGGCACTAAATAAGTAAATTAATTAAGTATAATTATCATTTTTATTTTATTAGCCCAACCTACCCTTGAGCAATTAATGTTTTTCTAAATGTTTAGATCTTACTATATTTGTGTGAGAAGTGTCTTATAATTGTGTTTGTATAATTCCTGTGCTTATCTTGGAAAATAGATTTCCAAGTATTTTATATTGTCTAGAGTAATTTTCAATGGAATTTTTCTTTCTATTTTTCTATTTCTATTCTAACTCTTGCTGCTGGACTTTATTGGAAATATATAGAAATGATGATGATTTATATAGATTTATTTTGTATCCTATAACTTTGCTAATGTTATTAATTATTTCAACTAGCAGTTTAGTTGATTTTCTAAGTATACCATCAGTAAAAGTTGATAGTCTAGTTTCCTTTTTGTCTACTTTAACCCCTTCAATTTCTTTTTCTTCTCTTATTGCTAAAGCTAGCTTTTCTAGTACAATATTAAATAATAGTAGCAATAATGGGCTCCTGATCTTATTAGGAAGGCTTCCAATTTATCCTCAGTGCAAATGATACTTGATGATGATTTTAGATAGTTTTTACTTATTATTTTAAGGCCCTTTTATTCCTATGCTTTCTAGTGTTTGTAATAGGAATAGGTGTTATATTTTATCAGAGGCTTTTTCCTTATCTATTGAGATAATTATGTGATTTCTGTTAGTTTGGTTATTGATATGGTAAATTAAGGAGATACTTTTCCTAATATTAAATCAGCTTTGCATTGCTGATATAAAGTCCAACTGATCATAGTGAATAATCCTTCCTCCCTCCCCTGCCTGGGGTTATGGGGTAGCTCACATGAGGTGTGAGGAATACAGTTTAGGTTCTCCATCTCTAAAAGGTTCGCTATTACTATCCTAGTACATAGTCAATTTTTATGTATGTATCACGTGCTGCTGAAAAGAAAGAAGGCATATTCCTTTTTATCCCTATTCAGTTTTTTCTAGATACCTATTAAAACTAAATTTTCTAAAATTTCATTCACTTCCTTTGCTTCTTATTTATTTTTTGGTTTGCTTTATCTAGTTCTAATAGGGAAAGTTGAGGTCCCTTGCTAGTATAGTTTTGCTGTCTATTTCCTCTTTAACCTATTTTAGCTTCTCCTTTAAAAATCTGGAGGCTATACCATTTGGTGCATATATATATGTTAAGTATTGATATTACTTCATTGTCTATTCATTACATCATTACTTTCCATCATGATATAATTACCTTCCATATCTCTTTTAATCAGATCTATTTTTGCTTTAGCTTTGTCTGAGATTGTGATTGCTACTCCTGCTTTTATTTTATCTTAATTAGATCCCTCTTACTTTTAATCTCTGTGTGTCTACTTGTCTCAAATGTGTTTCTTGTAAACAATATATGGTAGAATTCTGGTTTTTAAATCCACTCTGCTATCTGCTTCCATTTTATGGGTGAGTTCATTCCATTTAAATTCACAGTATGATTGCCATATGTGTATTTTTTCCCCTTTTAATCCTGCCCTTTCTCCTTTCACTCTGTCCATTCATACAAGTGTTTCTCTTTTAATCACTTCCCCCATTCCTTATATTACTTCCCTTCCCACCACTACTGTTGTTATTCCTCTTCTACATCTCTATAGATTAAGATAGGATTCTACTCTCAGATAACTTTGGCTATTATTCCCTCTCTGAGCTAATTCTGATGGGTTTAGGGTTTAAGTATTGCCTGCCATTACCCTCATCCTCCCCCCACCATTTCCTACCCACCCCTGTGCCTCTTTAGGTAATATATTTCACCCCCATTTTACCTCCATATTCCCATTTATCTCAGTACAATACTTTTTTCACACCTTTATTTTTTGCATATCATCCTAACCAGCTTACTACCATACTCTCTATGTATACTTCTTCTAACTTGTATGATAATGATAGAAATTTTAAGAATATCACCTTTCTATGTAGGTATATAAAAAATTTTAGCCTTATTGAGGCCCTTAAATTTTTTATCTTTCTTATTTACTCTTTTATGCTTCTCTTGAATTTTGCATTTAGACATAAAATTTTCTATGTAAGTTGGATCTTTTCTTCATAATTCCTTGAAAATGACCTCTTTTATTAAATGACCTTTATTTCTCCCTGAAAGAATATAGTCAGTTTTGATGAGTAGAGGACTCTTGGTTGTAAACCCAATTGCCTTCTGGAATATCATATTCCAAGCCTTCTGTTCCTTCTATGTAGAAGCTCCTGTGTAATTCTGACTGGGGCTCCATGATATTAGAATTGTTTCTTTCTGTCCATTTCCAGTATTTTCTCCTTGGCCCCAAAAGCTCTTGAATTTGGCTATAACATTCCTTGGAGTTGTCTTTTGGGAATTTATTGCAGGAGATGATCTATAAATTCTTTAAATTTCTATTTTATTCTCTTGTTCAAGAATATTAGGGCAGTTTTCTTTAATATTTTCTTATAATATAATGTCTAGGCTTTTTTTTTGAAACATGACTTTCAGGTAATTCAATAATTCCTAGATTGTCTCTTCTAAATCTATTTTCCTGGTCAGTTGTTTTTTAATGAGATATTTCATATTTTATTCTACTTTTTCATTCTTTTGATTTTGTTTTATTGTTTCTTGATGTCTTGTAAAGTCATTAGCTTCAATTTGCCCAATTCTAATTTTTAAAGAATGATTTTCTTCTATGACCTCTTGATTCTCCTTTTCCATTTGATTAATTCTACTTTTCCAAGAACTTTTTTCTTCATTGGATTTTTGTGCTTCTTTTTCCATTTGACAAATTTTGTTTTCTAAGCTGATTTTTTTTTGCATTACATTCATTTCTTTTTCCCATTTTTCTCCTACCTCTCTTTTTTTATTTTTGAATTCCTTTTTGAGTTCATCCAGTACCTGAGACCAATCCCCATCATTCTTTGAAGTTCTGCATGTGGTTGCTTTCCTCTCACTGTTTCCTAATGAATCAGTTATTTGTTCTGTCACCATAAAAATTTCCTATGGTTAGATGTTTCTTTCACTGTTTGCTCATCTTCCCAGCCTTTTTGTTTTTTGGTCTGTGAACTAGGAGTTCTGAAACTGTTGATTATGTCTTCTCTGCTGATGGCTTGCAGGACTTAACTCTTATGAGCTATTTTGCCATGGGGCTAGGGGCTTCACTTGCAGCACAGGCTAGAAAGGGCCAAGCCGTACAGACTTCAGGGTCTCACTGTATGCTGCTGCCAAGGCTTGAGAAATCAAGGGCTAAATTTGGGGTATGGGGTGCTCTGACTTTGACTTAGGCAGGGTCCCAGGACCCCAAAGTTGGCCTATGACCAGGAGAAGAACCTGGTGCAGGTGAGGTTTACATTCCTGCACATTCCTCTGTGCAATTTTACTTCTGGTTCTCCCTTATCTCATGAAAATCAATTCTTTCTGCCTATCTTCCAAATTATTTTCCACAGGTGAGCCCCCTCATTATTTTTGTATTGGTTTTATGACTCCTGTTGTTTTGAGGTGCTATTTTAAGGTTGTTTTGAGAGAATTCTTAGAGCAATTCCAGCTTTCACTATTACTAAGCCACCATCTTGGCTCTGCCCCCCAATAGCTTTCTTAACAGTCATGGTGAAATGAAACAGGTTTCTTTACACAAAACATGATTCATTATGACTTTTAAAGGTATCATAGACTCTAGTTTTGATCTCAGAGGTCATTTAGGCCAACTAGTGCCTAAACCAGAATCCCCTCCATGTAGCACAAGACCGTGATGTCCCTGAAGACATCTGGCTGCGGTTCATATTGCATTTGGACACTTCTCTTCATTAAAGTTTTTCCTTATATCCACCTGAAATTTGGCTCTCTGAAACTCACTTTTTAAAGAATATATTTCTAAACTCTTAGGAAATATCAGCTGCTTAAGACTTCTTAAGTACCCCCAAAGATTACCAGTAGTAAAGCTTTAGCTTTGCTATTGAGACAAGCATCAAATGTGGTTGGCACAGGACAAATCAAGAATTTATTTGAATAGCTGCTGTATCAGGCACTATTAGGCTCCAGGTATACAAAGAAAAAATAAATTATCACCTGTCCTCAAGTATCTTTTCTATTGGAATTTGTCACTGGATGCATTGGTTGGTCTAAATTAGACTACATGGGTTGATCAATCCTGCAATCATTCCTTGTCTTTACCAAATTTCAAGGAATATCTTCTCTAGTGATTAGTTTATATTTCCTCCTGCCATTTAAAGACTTGTCAGAAAACAGAAGACAGGCAAACCATGTGGAGTAGCTGGATCTATCTCAGAACAACCAAATAGGGCTTCCTTTTCTCAGTGCTATAGCAAACCTTCTCATCCTGCTCCCCCAAAGCTCTTTGATTTCATCTTTAAGTTGTGAAATGAAGTAAAGAACATCTCAAAAACCTTAAATATTTTACTTTGTGTCACTCAACATCCATGTCGCTTCATCTCCTTTAACAAACCCACAGACTTTTTTTTTTAAAACCTTACCTTCTGTCTTAGAATCAGTACTAAGTATTGGTTCCAAAGCAGAAGAATGGTAAGCAAGTAATTGAGGTTAAATGACTTGCTCAAGGTTTCACAGCTAGGAAATGTCTGAGGCCAGACTAAATCCAAGACTTTCTATTTCTAGACCTGGCTCCCAAGCCACTGTGCCACTTAGTTGTCTCTAAACCCACAGACTTTTTTTAAAAACCCAACTTGCTTAGCATGCCATCATTATGCTGCTGCTTAGGGGAAAATAAGTTCAATATACATCACAGTATTATTAAGTTTATAAAATATCAGAATATCTGGACTTTAGGTCAGAATGTTTTAATCTGTTACAGTTTTCCATTACATCATAGAAGAGCTTTTTTTTTCCATCATGCATATCCACAAAGATTATAATTAAATTCTTACTCAGCCATCTCTTTAGTGTATTAGTCCTCTTCTTTTAATCTTTTTTCAAAGACTTGTTTTATTGTTCAATTATTTTTGTTGCTTCCCACTGAGTCTCTTATAATAGTATTACAATTTTTTCTTATTTCTTGTCTTAAGAAATGCATTCAAAACAGAAACATATTTTTTACCTTAAACTGTCCACTGATTTCTTGCTTGGGGCAGAGAACTAGATGTCATTTCTAGCATGGCCATGTTCCTCTATTGTTTTTCTTTATTTTATTTTTATTCTCTATTTTAATTCAGATACATTTGGTCTCTTCTACAATTTTTGGTGGTTTTTCCATATTTTCTTCTTCTCATCTTTAGTATGGCATTTCCCAACATTCAAATACTGTTCTTCAAATACTTCATCATTGAAAAAAAAATAAAGACACCATGAAGAAAAACTATTCTGCTTATTTCTGTAACAACACTGGTAGTGCCATATCCTGCCATTAATGGTAGGAGAAAATTTATAATACCTTTAACTACATAAGGCATTTCTTTCCAGTGGAAATCTGGGATTTAATTCAATTCAATTTAACCAATGTAGAATGTCACCACCTACTCTCATTATCAGGAATGGAGAGGAGGCTTCTGAAAATATTATCAAACTACACTGGGAGGTGGTTGAAGCATGCATATGGGCTGGCAACAGGTTTGTAGTGGGGTTTTTTTTGCCCCTAAGGTGTCTTTGTTATTTCACCTCTCCTTTGAACTAAGAGCTAAGGAGCCTGGGAAGAAGAAATTTGATAGAAGGTCCATTGGGAGTTCAGGTTTGAAGAGCAAAAATAAGTTTAATCTGGAGTGGGACCTGAGCTGACAAGCAGCTTAAGGTCTAGGATCTTAGAAAGAAATTCAGGTTGGTTATGATTGTGTTAACTTGGAAAAAACACAGAACTACTTAAGTAGTCAGAAAAACCAAGTCTTTAATCAGAAAAGGGATAGGTCCAACATTTGGCTGCTACACAGAGCCCAGCACCAAGAACTTTACAGGGCCTACACACTTGAACTTTGGAAATGTATCCCAGGATGACTTCAAAGAACAATAGAATTTTGGGAACTTAGATACCTTTGGGGGAACTGAGGATATAGGAGCATGATTGACATTTCCATGGCTATAAGGAAAGGGGAAGCCAAGACAGGATTATGAGGGAAACACTGATGCAATGGATATAAAGGAAAGATTCCAGCCAAGGACTGGGCTACATGGGAGAGGATCTTGATAGAATGGGAGAAACTACCGGGATAAAAGGTTAGTTAACATTTGATTATGTCTGCTAGCCCTAGGATTATCCTTTCCTTTAAGGTCTATTGTTCAGTCTGAAATGAGGAGTCAGACATCCCTCAAGGTGTATTCTCAGGGGAACAAGGACAAACTTGGGGTCTCCAGCTTTCAAGCTGACCAAACTTGGGGTCTCCAAATTCCAAGTTGGCAGTTGTTATACCATGTAGGTTGTGATGGAAAAAGAATAGAGATAGGATAAGATTTAAGAGAAGTGGAAGGCTGTCTTTAAGGCACATACTAGGAGGTCAAGGGAAAGGATTTTAGCAGGCAGAAGGCAGAGGAGGAACAGTTGGGAAGTGACTTCTGGTAGGAGATTGGGCTCTTCCTGTCCCGAAGGGTGGAGGAAAGGTGGGCTTGTTGGAGCTCAGCTACCTCAATCTGACTGTGAAGGAGTAAACCTCTAAATCGTCTTTGGAGGCACTGTATTTGACTGGTAAACATCTAAAAAAGGATCTGACCATACCTGCTGTGCTTTCCAGAAGGTTTTTATCTAAAAATCATGTCAGATTGGTTTTAAGGTTTTACCTCAGGGGTCAGACCCCCTGGGGTGAACTTAACCATTTGAGATCAGTCATAACAGTTTTCAGAGACAGCTTTTGAAATAAATCTAACCAACTACTGAGGGTTACAGATAGGCAGCTTACTCAGCTTTGGGGAACACCTAGATAGAAATAGGGAGCTAGTAAGTTAGAAGAATAGAAGGCTCCCTCTTGTGAGGGATGTAGAGGATTGTGGGGGGGGGGAACTAGCTAGATCCCTTAGAGTTAGGGACCCCTTGTCCTGATCTTCAGTTTGTATTCCCTCTTATAATAAAAGAGATTCTATTTTTTTATATATCAATTGTCTCCAAGGCATTTGTGCAACTGGCCCAGTGAGAGAAAGTGGTTCTGCTTCACTCTCACTAACTGGAGGTTAGAATACCCAGAGATCCTGACTGGGCTTTCAGGGGAATCCCTAAGTAGAAAGTACTCTGTCCATTTTGGGTCTGGGTCTCCCCTTTATATCTTTTTTTAAGGTCCAGAGTCATACTGCATGCAGAGAAGACCAGATGTCAGTCTAGAGAAGCTCTTTCCACCATAAATGTCAAAACTCTTTTATAGTTTGTACATTTGCTTCAACATAGGAACCAAGGGAGAAGAATGAAAAGTGTGAGACTGCTTTTAGTGGCTACTCATGAAGTTCTCCTAAAAGGTGAATATAATGGGCAACTGAGGGAAGGATGAAGGAAAGAAATCTTTACTATCCTTATAGAGAAGGGATTCATTGTTGCTTTGGTTAGTCAGAAGACAAAGAAAAAGCTTTTATAGAACCATGGTCAATGACTCTAGATTGCAGGAGAAAAATAGGAGTTTATTGCAGGCTTGACAAGAAATCAGGGAAAGGCCTGCCTTCATTCTCTACCATAGGTAAATCTTTGTAAGGACACGCACTATTGAAGTGAATCACTGACACAGAGCATCCATTAGGGATGAGCCTTGTCTTTGAGTTTACTGCGGAAAAGAGGGGTTACAGACAAGTATTGATGAGATGCTATGTTTTGTTTCAGTTCAGAAAGTAACTATCAATGAGAATAGTGATCATTTTAATGCTAAAGATAAATGAAAGCTAATTCCTTGGAAAATGAAATTAAATGAATAAAGAATTAGGAGACTGCTATTTAAATTAACTTTAGCGTCTAAGAACCTTATCTGTTGACCTGACTGGCATCTGTTATACAAGTAATCTGCTTGAAGAAAAAATGGTTTTAACAACAAAATCACCTCTTTCTATTTATTCCCATGTATCTGCTTGCCATGGTCTGAGAAATGTACTGAACATACATAAATGTGAAATTGGTTAAATAATTCTATTAATGATTTTTAGGTACTACTTTTAAAAGTGATAATGGATTGAGATACCCAGACTATTGATCTCCCTAAGGAAGAAGGTTGTTAGAATTGTAATCAAAACATTTTGTTATGACCTCTAAATGACTTTAAAATACTATATTAGAATATTACAATTTGTGAATAACTGAAAATATCTAAAATGTACAAAAAATACTTTATAGTAGAATAAAAAAAGTTTCAAGATTCTGTCAAATCAAAGTTTCTCTCACTTTAGGACCCACCTCAGAACTCCTTTCCTGACACCCTCATCGCCACCATTCTTCAAATTTCTCATAGAACTCTACCTGGATCTCTTTTTTGCCTTTATCCATTCTCCTTTGTATGATAGCTATTTGTGTACATGCCCATTCCCTCCATTAGATTGTAGGTACATTGAGAAAAATGCCTGTGCTCTGTGTATCTCCAACACAGTTGGCATTTAACAAATGTTTCTTGAATTAAATTAAATTAAAATCCAGATGTATTTTGCATTGCTTTGAAACCAATTGATTCTTTTTCTCTATCTAAATTGGGTTTCAAACCAGGAAACTCAATACAGATATTTTTTAACATGAGTTAAAAGTGGAAAAGACACATGACTGATTAATTCCATACCTGGAAGATAGTAAACTACACTCCAAACTGTTTTAATCTTTCTCATTACTTATTATTAAAAATGGAAATTCCATAACTTTTCAATTAAGCTGGAGAGCAAAAGCCTGAGACCCAAACCCTTAAAAAAAATCAACAGAGAAACATGGCCCTAAAATTACCACGCAAGAAATTTTTTAAAAATCAATTAAAGTTGAAAATGAACCAAGGGAGGGAAAGTGCTGAGGCAGTAAAAGAAATGAAAGAAAACAATGGAAATATCTCAACTACCAGAAGTGACAGAAATGGGAAAAGAAACACCACATCCTGACAAGTTGTCCAGTGGATAAATGATAGTTAACAAATAATACAAAAATTAATACTGATAAGGAAATCACAGGACGAAGGAAGATGAGATATGATTAGAGAAATTAAAATACAGCCTATTCCAAATTAAGAAGCATGGGCCTTGAGCCCAGAATTATCTACTCAGCAAAACTCAGTGTAACATTGAAGGCAAAAGATGAGCATTTAAGATTAGATTTAACAACTTGCAATATGACATGCCTTTCAAGGAAAGCTTTGATCAATAACCAAGCCTCCAAGGAGAAAAGATAAGAATGGAAGTTGTAAGGACAAAGATTTTTGATAGATTTAAGGGAAAACTTTGTTGAAATAATTCAGCAATAGAATGAGCTGCCTGGGAAGGTTATGAATGCCTTATCCCTGGAAGTCTTAAAGCAGGAGCTTAATGACCACTTGTTACTGATAATTGCCTAGGGATTCTTGTTCAGATACAGATGAAAATAACTCATTTCTGACATCTCTCATTTTTTCAGATACTGAAATACCTTAATGTATTACTTTATGCTTTAGAAAGCACTTTTCTTTTCTTTTTTCTTTTTTCTTTTTTAAATACCCTTACCTTCCATCACGGAGTCAATATGGGAAGGACTAAGCAATGGTTAAGAGTTAAGTGACTTGCCCAGGGTCACACAGCTGGGAAGTGTCTGAGGCCAAATTTGAACCTAGGACCTCACGTCTCTAGGCCTGGCTCTCAATCCTCTGAGCCACCCAGCTTCCCCCTAGAAGCACTTTTCTTTTAACAGTCCTCTGAAATAGGTTGCAAAGCTACTCTTGTCCCGTTTTAAAAAGGAAGGGACTAAGGCTCAGACAAGTTAAATGTGTTAGTCATACAATTATGTTGCAGAGTCAGACTTATTTAAATAAAGTCTTCTGACTCTTGAGTGATTTTCTTTTTCATTATTTTCATAGACACATAAGGAAGTGATCAAAGCATGCATAAGAGCCAGAGACACATTTTCAGTGTTTCTTGACCCAGGGACTCAGTGTCTAGTTTTTTGGAAATTCTTCATTCAGTCTTTTCTCTGTTTCCTGATAACTTGTTCATTCACCCAGATGATTTTCATGCATACTAATGAACAAGAACTGCACATTCTTTGAAACTCTGTAACTCTGTATATATTAGTGAATTAAATAGATTTTTAGTTTGCTCCTAAAGTTTTATTCATCCTATTAATATGTTTCTTCAGTTATGAGCTAAATCAATTCATTATTGATTGATTCAGATAACATTGAATTTTGTTTAATATTACACTTATTAGTAAATTAGTCTTTCTTCTTTCATCTTTTCCTGCCTATGTGTAGAGTACATATGTATACATGTTCACAAAAGGGTTACCCCCTTTTAAATCTATTCCTGCTCTTTTTCCCTTTGTCAAATCTAGGTACAGTGGAGAAGACCACCACCAAGATGCAGAATGTATAAAAAGAGCATTGAATCTGGAGTTAGGAAGGAAAGGCTGAAGTCCCAGATCTTCCTCTTTTTTAATTGTGTAACTTTTCACAAAACCAATTTAACTCTCTGAGTCTCAGTTTATCCTTGGATAAAATGGGAAAAATAATATTTAGAACTACATACCTCACTAGGCTACTATGAAGAAAATGCTTTGAAGAATGTAAAGCACTCTAAAAATGTTTTATTATTAAACATTTTAAAGGACGATAATATGTTATCTTCTGGGTCTATTTCAGGGTGATGCAATCTGATTAGTCTGGGCCTCTTCCCCAGAGGAAGGAGATGAAAACTAGAGAAATAGCTTGAAGAACTGATGAATGTATTAAATACCACACCCAATACTACCAACCCCTGTGTTTATCCTAATCTGTCCTATTCTTAACTAATGTAATGAAAAGTTACTGTTTAGGGTTTGATTATTCTGGATTGACACCATTTGTGAAGAACTCGAGTTCTCTTTGTCTTTTATAATAATAATAAATGATAATAATAAAGCACCAAAACATCATTTTCCACAAGAACACCTAAATATGCTGGTAATACTACCTTGGATCTTCAATTAATGTCAAATGGTAGGTTGTGCTTGTATTTTTCTGTATTCCCAACACTTAGCATAGTTCCCAGCACAGAGTAAGTGTCTAATAATTACCTGATGGCAATAATTCATCAACTTTTACCCTAAAATTGATGGCACTTGCTTTATTATCATGCTGTATCCTTTCCATAATTCATCTGGTTTCAGTCTTTACATATATATATGTATATATATATATATATATGTACTATTTATACATGGATTTCCAATATAAATTGTATACATGTTGATTAAATTATACCTTTATTACTAGAGAATGACTCTTGCCAGCTAGCAACTAGAATGTCTAGGACAGTCTTTGCTTTTGTATAATACAGTGACAACTTCATAATGAAATCAGAAATTCATAGAGGCATAAACACAGCTGTTTATGCCCATAAAGCAAGTGGCTTACAAGAGAAAACATAATCAGTACTATAGAGTGTTTTATCAATTACATTAGCAGCAAAGAAGTAGAAATCATCCATATGTGACAGGAGGACATTTTCAGACATTTACTTAAAACATTTTTATGGCATAAAAACAATGGTATACAATAAAGGAATTTAATCCATCATTTATTAAGTATCATTAAAAAATAAGTCTCCTAAAAGATAGAGATATCATTTTCTATTTAATGATATTCAGGTTGTTGTTTTTTAATGATTCACCTGTTTATATTAAATTAATGTTTTCTTTACTAATTAAAACCAAAGAAATGTAAATATAATTTACCAGACAATTCTTTTACTGGAGGCAGTACAAAAGTATCATCCACAGGGCTCAAAATGCTCTTTCTGCCATAGTATCAATTCAAAGACAGAAAAGTAGCAAGGACTAGGCAATTGGTATTAAGTGACTTGCCCAGGATTACATAGCCTAGGAAATGTCTGAGGTCAAATTTGAACCCAGGTCCTCCTAACTCCAAGTTTGGTACTTGATCTGCTATGCTAGCTGCATCCTTATCTAACTGTTAATAAATTTGTGTACATACACATTATATATAATCTATAATAAATGGGGAGATTTATATATTTTTATATTACATGTATATATTATTATATATTATATATTCTTCTATATATGTTATTATCATATATTTTATGTAATATATATAAATTTATCCCTAAAATGGATTCAAGGAAAGGTTGCCAAGTAGAGGAAAGGGGAATCCTGATTGACACATTCCTGGGAACATAACTTCCTTAACTCTAGGAACCTTAATTTTTGGCTCAAGTTTTCTTCTCTGGGCTTCTTAAACTTTCCTGAAACCCAGAAGTCTGAGAGGACCAGGTTCAACATGTTACAACCAAGAAAGAAATTAAAGTGTTCAAAATCAAAGACAGTCTTCCCAAGGTAAGTTAACTGCTCTCTCAATTCAGCTGGAAGGAAGAACATGTGGATGTCAATGAATACATCCTTTCTTGATGGGTCTTTCTGAAGGAGTTTCAGCTATAAGGAGATGATAAATGAGGAGGCAATATGAGTTCGAGAAAGAATGCTGAATTAGCCTTTAATGGAGCTGACTTTAAAATCTGACTATCATTTATTATGTGACCTTGGGCAAGACATTTCATTTGCTAGTTTAAAACTTTTTACAGCCTCCCTGCATGATTTGTATATGGAGAAGAGAGGTTTGGAGGCCATTTTTATGGATCAAAGATTTTCCTTTCCCTTGGATCTTTGCCCTCCCAAGTGGCTCAGATTTTCTTTATAATGGGAATGATGGTATTCTTGGGGCCAGCATGTGCCTTGAAGGACAAACAGAAGCGTTCCTCCCCTTTGCTGCTTGCATAGAGTCATGAGTCCTCGAGGATGTCAAATTTCAACAATTTGACTGAAAGAGTGAAGGACTAACAGTAAAGAAAATAAGGTTCTAGTTCGTGCCCTGACCCTAGAGTTTTTCTTTCCCTCTGTAAAATGAAATGTTGAATTAGATGGTATTTAAGGTCCTTTCAATGGCTGGCAGTCTAGGATAATCTGTGAGATTTGGATTCCATTTGACTCTAGTTTATCATCAATTTCAGCAAGAAGTTGAGAAAAATGAGCCTTTCTCTGTGACCATTAAGTCAGTTGTTTCCCTCTTGGGAGCCTTGGCTTCTACCTCTGCAAAGTTAGAGAGCTTGACTACAAGTTGCCAAATCTCTTGTACTTTTAATGTAATCCTCTGAAAGAAAGACTACAAACTAACTTCAGCTGCTTCTTTAAAAGTCTTTAATTGTTCGCTGTAGATGGTACTACTTTGGCCCAACCTTGGCTTGCAGAATGAAGACTCAGCTCATCATTCTTGATAACTAGGCACTAGGTCTGTTTTAAGTAGTTTACCAATATCTCTTTTTCTCTGGTTAAGGATATAGGTAGGCAGCTTCCCTAGTAATGACCTTGTGGAGTTCTAGGGTATTAGTCCTCTTCTCTCCCACCAAATATTCTTGTGCCTCTTGACATCAACACAAAAAATCCTAGTTGTGAATGATAGGATCATTCTCTACCAGGATTCCCTTCTCTCCTCCCTGTCCCACATGCTGAAGGCTGGTTTTTCCCAGAAAGGCAGTCAAGCTGTCCCAGGACTTGATTGACCCAGGCTCAAGCTTTCTTTCCTTTGACTGGAACAGCTTGTAGACCCTGATCATATTGATAATGATTTACTATTCACCTCAAGGGTTAAAAAAAAAAAAAGGCCAACCCAATTGGAGTCAAAGCCCTTCAAATTTGGCTGATGTCCCAAGCAGCTTAATTTCCACATGGAGACAAAGAGTCTACCCAAGTTAAGTGATGAGTGTCCTTGTTATCAAATATCATTTCTACACCATGGCTTAAGTAAGCCTCTTTTGCTAACTGCCAAATGACCTACAAGTCTTCCCATTTTGTCCTAATATTGAATCCATAGTAACAGAGTACCACAGGTCTGCTCCCTAACATCATGGATAGGATTATTATCCCTCTTATACAGGTGAGGAAACTGGGCATCAGAGAGTGCCTAATCCATGAGCCTAGGCTGGAGCCTTTTGCAGATTTGGGGCTTTCTGGCAGGAGAGAGCAGCTGGGAATGGTTGGTTAAGCTAAGGTAGATAAACAAGAGTTGCCACTTCCAAAACAGAGGTAGCTTGTGGCACTTTTACCAAAAGGTGTCCTAGGGATATCCAATTGGAAATTGTAGAAGGTAAAGGGCTTAGAGCTGCCTGTACTTGGCAATTACATCCTCCCTTCTCCACAAGGACTATTAAAATGCTCTCAATCTTGGTAATCATTGTATAACTCAGCAGCATGAGATCTAGCCCCTGGGTGTTTGGTGACAGTGTGTCACATGAGTAAAATATCAAGTGTGCAGAGAATAGAATGTGGCTGGAAAGTTAATGTCACAGAGGATGTCATAAGAAGCTATTTGTGTGGTCTAAGGCAAGTCATCTAACTACTGTGTACCTTGGCTTTCTTAGCTGTATAATGGGGGTTTTGTGAGTCAGAGGATGAATAATAACAGTATGATTGCCTGAGCAAGTCTGAGCAAGTAGCTTAATGACATGTCTGGGCATTGTACTCCACAAAGTGATTTGTATGCTTAGAGATTTTTAGAGGGTTGGTTTAGTCCATGGGATGAGCTTTGATTTTTCTTGGGTATTGAGAAAGTGAGTCCTGGGGCTAGATGAAGGTGTGCATGCTCTGTCATTGTTTCAGCCTCAAGCCCTAAGGATGTGCATAGCTCTGGATCAAGATGCCATCCTCCACAGCAGTGTCCATATTTGGGGAAACAACCAGAAACAACCAGAAAGGAGTCCTTATACTGCAGCTATATAGTGTAATGGATTTGGAGTCTGGGGACCTGGGTGTAAATTCTACCACTGGTACTTAACAACCAATGAAATTGGACATCATTTGACATCTTTTGACCTCTCAGTTTCTTCATTCAAAATTCAAATTGAATAAATGTATAGGCATATACTCAGTAACTTTGGTTCATTACTCCAAGCTCTATGGTTAGTGAGCTGGGTTTGTTTTTGTTGAGCAGAGGGCTAAGCCCTAAATACTAATTCTTAGACTTAATACCCATATGCTGGAAACCTCAGAATATATGTAGTTCATATCTTGGTCTCCAAAGATGTGGGTAAAAGTTCTTAGGTAACTATACAAGGAAATGATGCACATAGAGTATTTCAGAAAGCCCAAATCAAGACTAAGTAAACCTCAAGCATTATTATGTTCTTATTATGCACCAAATACTGTATCAATAGTTAGCTCCCTACTTGTGTTTTAGGGAATGTGGGAAGAGTCTTTGGCATCATCAGATTAGTACTACCAGGATTCAAAATGCAACCCTGTTCTTTGCAACTGAGCCAGCCCAGGTGGCCTGTCTCCTAGGTAAATTCAGGGACACTGCATTGGATTGTGTAGTTCCATTAATGAGGATAATCTGTTGCTCTAAAAATGCCAGCAGGTAAAACGTTATACCTGTCCATTCCTCAATTGGCTTTTTATTTTGATTATCATCTTTTGGTAATAGATATGTAATGCTTTCTGTTAAGAGACGTGAGATCAAATTTATATCTAAAAGGAAGTTGATAAAGTATCTTGCCAGAAATTCATGTGCCCCTATAAATGTTAGTAATTATAAATCTTATCTGTATACACCACCTTAGAGTTTGCAGAGAAGCTACTTTGTCATCACTCTTTAAATGACTGTTCTCTTCTGTGTTATATTAATGATGACCGAGCTTTCTGTTTCTCATTTGATCTAATTTGCATTGTTGTTTAGAATTCTTGTGACGGTATGGACCAAATATATTCCACATATCCTCCTTTCAGAGTTCTGTCTCAACATCTGTTTTCTTTACTTTTGTCTCATTCTTTATGCTCTTTTGACTTCTCTATTTCCTTAACAATTGACTTATATTTTTAGTTGCTGATTAAAGGACTTTAAAATTTCAGATCAGCTTTTGATTTTTGCATGTCTTTATACCTGTTTCTTTTTTATAACCTTTATTTAATTGAATAATGTGAGTATTGAAGTTTGCTAATGTGCATATTTGCCAGAAATGGATATTATTTTCCAGGGCCTTCTGTGAGAGAGGCAAATCTAGAGACTTTTGGAAATGGAAAAGCCTGGAGAGACTGAAAAGATTCCATCAGCAGCAAGGAGGGTGGGCGGAGATGGTCTGGAACCTTGGGAAAGAAAACAAAAACTAGACAAGATGAGACCCTTACTAGCTGACAAGAGGAACACTCAGATATGGATATTATTTTCCAGGGCCTTCCTGCAGGTCTTCAGTTGCTCTGTCAAATGGCTTCTTTTATGATGAAATATACATCCATGAGGGCATTCCTTGATAGTGCTGTCTTTCTTCTTGGGTTCTTACCATGGCAAATCCAGATGTATATTTTGCCCTGTGAGGGTCCTGAAATGTTTATATTTACAGTGTCTCATTTTGTCAAAGAATGTATTCATTCATTAGAGCAAATACCAATTTTTGAAACTTACTATTAGTATTATTTCTATTATAATCATCTATGACCAATAGGAAAAGGAACAAGCAAGTACAAAATTTAGTAGAGATGTAGTAGGAGGTTAATTGGTCTCAACCTGGAGTAGAAGCTATTATTATTTTGAAGAATCTACACACTTTCTTTGAAATGAAATCCTCCTATAGGCCTAAGGATGGAGTAGGATATATATATATATACTGTGTATTGGCTCCAAGGCAGAAGAGTGGTAAGGGCTAGGCAATGGGGGTCAAGTGACTTGCCCAGGTTCACACAGCTGGGAAGTGGCTGAGGCCGGATTCGAACCTAGGACCTCCCACCTCTAGGCTTGGCTCTCAATCCACTGAGCAACCCAGCCGCCCAATCCACTGAGCTATGAGTCATTGTGGTGTGATGTGAAGGGCATAATGCAATGACTATATATGGAGGTTGTGGGGGTTTTATAGGGGAGTGTGAGATACTTGGGATAATGGGTTTATAATTTAGGTCTAGAGCTGGCAGGAACCATAGAAGCTCAGGAAATGAAACTGATGTCTCTCCTTTTTTGTAATTGGTTTGATTCTGAGTTGCTGCTAATATTTTGTATACTGCTTGTTACATTTCTTTGTCTCTGAATTAAGTTTAGAAATTCAGTTTTTCTCTTTGAGTTAATTAAGAAGTTCAGTTTTCTTGTTGGTCACTGTGCTATTTCTGTGTCAAAAAAATCTGCTTTCTTAAAGGATGCAGGAACATGCGAGGGAGTCTAGTCTATTATCTCTGCAAAACTGACTGTCCTTCATGAAAGTCTGGTCTGTTGTTGCTATGACACTAATTAGCCACATAGGTAGACAACATCAATGAGCTTTCCATAGCAACAAGATAGAAGGAAGCATTGTTACTAGCCCTGCATTGCAAATTTCCAGCCAATCATATTGTTTTCCCATGTGTGATGCTGCCTTGTAGCTTTTGGATGCTCCTCTTTTAATTTGTAAAAATTACCTATCAAAGTTTAAGGTCTTTTTGCTTGCTGAGGAGCTCAAGACCCCTTTTATTGGTAACTGTGAAGTTGAAGATACCCAGAACTTTGTTTCTCAGATTTCCTTTCAAAATTTTATATTTATTTTTTCCAATTACATTTTAAAACAATTTTTGACATTCTTTTAAAAATTGTTCTAAATTCTCTCCATCTCTATGCAAACTCTTTGAAAAGGCAAGTAATTTGATATAGATTATCTATACACAGTCCCGCAAACCCATATTGCCATTTGACAAAAGAAAACACAGGTAAAAAAAATTTTAATGAGAGAAATAAAGTAAAAAAAGCATTTTAAAATCTATATTCAGACTGTATTAGCTCTTCAGGAGATAAACATTTTTCATCATGAGTCCTTCCAAATTGTCTTGGATCATTGTATTGCTGAGAATGGCTGTCATTCACAGTTGATCATTTAATAATATTGTTGGAAATGGCAAGCCACTCTTCTATCTCTGCCAAGAAAACCACAATGAGGTCATGAAGATTTGGTCATGACCAAGTCAATTGAACAATAACACCTGCTAAACCACCTTCCTTCACCTTTTCCCCAGGAATTCTCTTGATAGTCTTGACTTTTTATTTTTCCAGATGAATTTTATTACTTTTTTCTAAAAATAATTTTGGTAATTTAATTGGGATGACACTGTAAAGTTAATAGGGTTTTCATTTTCATTATATTAGCCCATCCTACACATGAGCAATTAATATTTTTCTAATTTTGACTTTATGTGAAAAGCATTTTCTAATGTGTTAATAATAGTTCGTGGGTTTGTCATGACAGGTAGATTCCCAAATATTTTAGATTTTCTGCAGCTATTTTAAATAGAATGTCTCTGTATCTTCCTGCTGGATTGGATATCTGAATATCTCTTCTTTTGTTGACAAATATTAAAAATGCTGGTGATTAATGTGAGTTTATTTTAGACCCTTCAACTTTGATGAAGTTGTTAATTATTTCAGCTAATTTTTAGTTGATTCTCTAGAATTCTCTAAATATACCATCATAATATCTGCAAAGAGAGATAGTTTAGTTTCCCCATTGTCTGTTCTAGTTCCTTTCATTTCTTTTTCTTCTCATTGCTATAGCTAGCAGTTCTAGTATAATATTGAATAATAATGGTCATAATAGATATGATTATTTTGCCTCTGATGTTATTGGGAAGTCTTCTAAGTGTTATCCCCATTACAGATAATGTTTGCTGATGGTTTTAGATAGCTCCTACTTATATATTAAGGAAAGCTCCATTTATTCCTATACTTTCTAGTATTTTTTTTAAGAGAATGAACTTTGTTAAAAAAAAAAACTTTTTCCTGGATCTATTGAGATACTTATATGATTTTTGTTGGTTTTGGTTATTGATTATGATCAATTATACTGATAGTTTTCTTAATATTAAACCAGTCATACATTCCTGATATAAATCTCATCATAAATCACAGTGAATGATCTTTGTAATATCTTGCTGTAATCTTTGTGACAATATTTCATTTAAAATTTTTGCATGAATATGCATTAGAGAAATTGGTCTATTTTTTCCTTTCTGTTTTTGTTCTTTCTAGTCCAGCTAGCAATACCATTTTGTATTGTAAAAGGAATTTGGTAGGGTTCCTGTTTTGCTTATTTTTCCAAATAGTTTAAATAGTATTGGAATTAATTGTTCTTAACTGTTTGGTAGAATTCACTTGTGAATCCATCTAGCCAGGCAGACTTTTTCTCATTTATGGCTTGTTCAATTTATTTTCCTAATATAGAGTTATTTAAGTATTCTATTTTCTCTACTGTTAGTCTTGACAATTTATATTTTTGTAAATATTACTTCACTTAACTTGTCAGATTTATTGTCATATATTGACAACATAATTCCTAATATTTGCTTCAGTTTTCCTCTTCATTGGCAGTAAATTTATCCTTTTCATTTTTGATACTGGTAATTTGGTTTTCCTCTTTCTTTTTTTAATCAAATTAAGCAATGATTTATCTATTTCATTGCAGTTTCCCCCATAAAATCATCTCCTCATTTTATTTATTAGCTCAATTGTTTTCTTTAGGTTTTATTAATCTCTCCTTTGATTTTTCAGAATTTCTCATTTGGCATTTAAATGAGGGAAGGGGTAATTCTTTTTCTAACTTTTTAGTTACATTCCAATTTACTCATCTGCACTTTCTCTATTTTATCTTTGTAAACATGCAGTGCCATTTTGGCTGCATCTCATAAATTTTGGTATGTTGTCTCATTGTTATCATTATCTTTAATGAAATTATTGATTGTTTCTATGATTTGTTCTTTTTACCCATTCATTCCTTAGAATTGAATTGTTTAGTTTCCAATTCATTTTTAATCTATGTTTCCACCTTTATTGGTGGAATTTATTGGATGTAATTTTTATTGCATTATGATCTATAAAGAATGGGAAAGAGGCACTGACCCAAATTTCATCTTGCTGCTGTTTTCAGAGCAAGTGATGGTTGAGGAGGCCTATTGGTTTTCAGTCTTTTACAAGGTGTCATGACTCAGAGGTATGGTCACTGTTCTCCTGGTCTTTGACTGACCAAGGCACTGCCACCCTACCCTAATCAGGGCCCCTGAACCAAAGCTGCCACTTGTTGCTAGTGAGCTAATCCTCCTCTGGGACTTGGACACAGAATTGCATATGGGCAATACAACAGAGTCCTACACCCAGTTCCATCAAATGGTCCCTTATAAATCTCCTTCTGACCAGTTTCCAACACCCTTACCATCTGTGAGTTGTAAGTTCCCCAACTGTTTCTGCTACAGATGAACTGCCTTCAAAGCTTGCTGCCGGCACCTTTGAGTGGTCTGCCATTTGACTAGGTCTCCCATCCACTCCACCCTCATTACATTTGCTATTCTTTTGTGGTGAAATAATTAATATATTAATGATATTTATGCCATTGATGATGGTCAGATTCATCCAGTGAACTTCATTCACCATGATAATCTAATTATTTAATAAAGAGAAGATGTTGTACAGACTATAT
Source organism: Monodelphis domestica (assembly GCF_027887165.1). Taxonomy (NCBI): domain Eukaryota; kingdom Metazoa; phylum Chordata; class Mammalia; order Didelphimorphia; family Didelphidae; genus Monodelphis; species Monodelphis domestica. Next base: position 178,951,849 of record NC_077231.1, read on the forward strand.
CTCCAGTTTTTATCTTATGGAAAGAAAAAAATTCTGTTTTGGGTATGAGTTTGTTTCTGTAAACAGACAATGTAGTATATTTTGTAATGTAATTGTCAATGGTTTAGGGACCTTCTACTGTGAGGAAAATTTATACTTATTACTGAGCCAAGTTATATATTCTGGTAGGCACATTTTTTTCTAGGCAATGTAATACCAAGATGAATGGAATCAATGAATTATACTTTGGAATTAAAAATACTGCTAGAAGATATGAAGCCCAATCAATTTAGCAAATTTGCATTTTTAGTAGCTATTAGATTATAAGAAAATCCCAAGTTTCGTTTTATTCACAAGAAATCAAGTGTGAAATGGGTAGAATCAAAAGTTCATCAGGTCAGTAATATATCAAGGGTGCTAGCAATATCCATTCTTATTTGGAACAAATTACACGATGTAGCAAAGAAACTCGTTCATAATAAATGCTCCACATGGGCTGGTGATATACTTGTACCTATGTTTTCTTTAACTTTCATTTAACTATTCAATCTAGTACCCACTTATTAAGTACTTATTCTGCCAGGCACTGTACTGGCACTAGTTGGTCAATTAGCCTTTATTAAGCATATACTGTGGTGCCTGGTAATGTTCTAAGTTCTAGAGATACAAAGAAATTTAGAAAGCTAATGGATATAAATATAAAAATTATGCAATACCTTCTCTCAAGGAGCTTACATTCTACTGTGAGAATACAACTTAGTCACAGATAAGTAAATAAAATATATATAGAAAATAAAAGTTTTGAAGGAGGGGTGGTAATAATTTGGGAAGCCAGAAAAGACCCCTTGAAGATGGTGATCTAGTGATCTAGTTTCCTAGCTCAGCTCAGGTGAACTTCATCCTCAAGTACTAAAAGAATTGGTAGGTGTGAATACTGAGATACTCTCAGTAATATGTGAAGGATCATAAAGTATGGGAGAATTGCTACAGGATTGAAGAAGTGCACAAGTCTAGATATTTTTATAAAAGAGATAGCAGGAGGGGAAGTAGAGGAATAATCTGCATGATGTAGGTCAATGATCTTGAGTTTAATTCCTGAGAAAATTCTAGAATAGATTATTAAGGAGATGGTTATGGTCCACTTCTAGTAGGCAAGATGGTGGAATAAGAATGTTCCCAACTCACCCAAGCCCAACTACAAATGGACAGACACACACACACACACACACACAAACACACACACACACACACACACACATACATACATACATACATACACACATGCACCTCAAAACAAATTTTGGAAGAACAGAACCAACAGAAGGCAAAAGTGAAGCTGGGTTTTGGCCAAAAAAATGTAGAGGAAGCAGCAAAGATAAGAAGTGAGAGCAATGAAATCAACAGTGTGAGGAGTGACCCAATGCAAGTACATCTCAGTTGAATGAACAACCTCAGTGCTTGCAATAAATACCAGGGGCAGCTTAGCAACTGAGAAGTGGAATCTAGTTAAATCCACTGGACATGGTTCTTGGAGGAACTGAACTGATTTCACCTGAGAAGTGGATTTGATCTTCAACATATAGCAAAACCATAAAATAAGCCTACAAATGAGGAAAAGACAAAAGAAAGGGTCAACTCCCAAAAAGCTACTTCAGCAAAAGTGAAGGCCAAAATAAAAGCTCAGAATAAGACAGCAATGCCAAAATGAAGATGTGTGAACCCTCAAAGGCAAATGTAAGAGAATATAAGGCCCAAAATGAACTCCTGGAAGAGCTTCAAAAGGGGATCAAAAAAACAGATAATAAGAGACTTAGAAGAAAAATGAAAAAAGAAAATGATGAAAGAAATCAACAACATAGAGCAGAAACTCACTGAAGAAAACATTCCTAAAAAAGAAAGAAAGAAAGAAAAAAAGAAAGAGAGAAAGAGAGAAAGAAAGAAAGAGAGAGAAAGAAAGAAAGAGAGAGAGAGAAAGAGAGAGAGAGAGAGAGAGAGAGAGAGAGAGAGAGAAGAGAGAGAGAGAAAGAGAGAAAGGAAGGAAGAAGCACAAAACCTCAAACAGGAAAATAACTATAAAAAAGAAAGTACAAAGCCTCAAAGAAGAAAATACCTCTAAAAATTAGAATTGGACAAAGGGAAGCTATTGGCTTCATAAGACAGCAAGAAATAATAAAGCACACTAGAAAAATAAATCCTAGAAAATAGATCCAAGAGAGAGAACTTGGGAATCCTTAGACTTCCTGGTAGTCATTTAAAAAAAAAAGTTTTGACATCACAGGGCAAAAAATTATCAGGAAGAATTGCCCTAACGTTCTTGAATAAGAAGGGGAAAATAGAAATGGAAAGAATCCACTAATCAACTCCTGAAAGAGATCCTAAACTTAACAATCCCAAGACAATTATAGCCAAGTTCAGAACTCCCAAGACAAGGAGAAAAAATTTCAAGTAGCCAGAAAAAAAATTTCCTATACTGTGGAGCCACAATCAGGATTACATAGGATCTAGTAGCTTCTACATTAAAGGCACAAAAGGTGTATTATTCCAGAAGGCAAAGATTATAGGACTACAATCAAAAATCATCTACCCAGTGAACCTGAGCATAATACTCCCATGGAAAAAAGACACATTAAATAAAAGAGGACTTCCAGACATTCTTGATGAAACAACCAGAGCTGAAAAGAAATCTGATGATAAAATTCAACACTCAAGAGCAGTATAAAAAGGTAAAAAGAAAAAAAAAACCTCAAGGGACTTAATGGGGTTAAATTGGTCATATTCCTACATGGCAGAGTTAACTAGGATACTTAAAATATCTGATATGAGATACTTAAGGTACTTAATATACTTAAATTAATCAAAAGGGGAAATGGGGTTAAACAATTAAGATATCTATGATACTTAAAGTACCTAAAGCACCCAAATTACTTATGATTCTAAAGGTATGGAAGCTACTCAAAGACTTTATCATCATTAGGGTAGTAAATAGGAGCACACATAGACAGTATAAGCAGTATATTATGGGATGATATCCAAAACTAAAGCTAAACAAAATAAAGGGCAAGAAAAAATAATTTAGTGGGGGAAAGAGAAAAGAAAAGAAAATTGGGGGTAGATTATTTCACATAAAAAGACATATAATAATCAATACAATAAAGAGGAAGATGGAGGTAGGGAGTGGGTAATGCATGAACCTTACTTTACAGATTGGAATTGGTGCAAGGTAGGAATAACACCCCCATGAAGTTTGCTAGAGAAACCCATATAACCTTACTGGAGATCAAGAAAGAGGGAGATCATAAGGAAGGGAGAAGGTGGGCAAAATGAATGGTTTGCTCAAGGAGGTAGTAATCAGAAATAAAAATATTTGTTAAAAGGTAAAACTGAAGAGAAGAATGAATGGGAAAAATAAGATAGAGAGAAACACATAGTAATCATAACTGTGAATGGGAACTCACCCATAGAATTGAAGAGAATAACAGAATGGTCTGAAAGTCAGAATTTCACAATATGCTATCTATAAGAGATACATTTAATCAGAGAACACACAAGAACCATGAGAACACTGTATCCAGTAACCGTAATAAAGTATGATGATCAACAGTGAGTGACAACCATTATCATCAATTCATGGATCCAGGACAGCTCCAAGGGACTCATGGTGAAAAGGGCTATCTTTTGCTATCCAAGGAACTGTTTAAGTCTGAATACAGGTTGAAGCATATGATTCTTCACTTACAACTTATATCATTTTATAAAATATCAGAAAATGATTACTGAAAATTATACTGACACATAATCTGGAAAAAACTATTTTTAAAAGAGATGGATTATGGTTCTGAAAAAGAATAGATGGAAAGAGGTTTTGTAGAGGCTTGGAAATTCAATTTAATCCAACAATGTTAATAAAGGTTATTTTAATTTTATTTGGGGCTGCACTGAAAGGGAATAAGAAAGCTATAGTCCTGCTATATTCTGTTCTGGCTAGACTATAATTGTAATTGTGAAGATAGGATTACCTTTCTCCTTGCCTATTTTTAAATTAATCAACCAAAACTGAAAATAACCCCACTTAACACTAAGTAGGGGAGGTCCTAAAGCCACTTACTAAAATGGGTAACAACTGTAGAAGAGACTGACCACCCTCTGGGCAGTGCTAAGCAAATTTAAAGAATGAAATTGGCTCCTGTAAAGTGGAGGAAGAGACAGGAAGTGACATGGGAAAAGGACTATAAAAGTCCTGAACTTCCTATCCAGGAGGGTCTTCAGCATGAATCTTGGACTTGGAGGACCTGGGACTGGGACTGCTGCTTGGAGGTATGACTTAGGACTTTGACCTGGAACTCTGACTCTTGAACTGCTTCGGTAAGACTGCTCCTGGATCTTCTCCATTGGTGAGTGAGAAGCTGACTCTCCTTTCCTGGTTTCTGGAGAGATTAGTTCTGGGGGGAAGCCTCCCCATCTTGGAGGAGGCCACATGGGTTGAATCCTTATTTAATTCACCACCAAATCCTCTGACTGAGAGGTTAAAGAGTCCTCCAGGGCTGACCCAGGGATCTGAGCAAAATTTAGGAATATAGGATAGATGTCTTTGCCCTCTTTTACATTTCTCTATTTTCATTTTTTCTACCTTTTTTAAAAAATAAAACTATTGAAAGTCAATTTTACTTGAGCTACAATATTTTAAAATTGGCAACCACAGTATTATCTTAAAAATCCTCATATATTTGGTCAAACCCTTAATTTTAATTCCTTACATAATACAATGACCATCTGTGGACACCAGTTTAAGGAGGACTCTGAAAGAGTTTCAGGAGGAGAAGCAAACCAGGATGTCAGAGGGTCTTAAAGAGACTAGGGCTATTTGTTGTAGAGGAGAAAAGAATTGTCTTTAAGTATTTGAAGGCCTGCTTTGTAAAAAATAAAAAAATAAAAAAAAACACGTTTGACCCAGAGGAAAAAGGAAAGAGGAAACTTGAGGCTTGGTGTCAGGGGGAAAAAATCCTAACAATTAAAACTCTCTCAAAATTCTTCCAGCTTTTTAGGTTTTCCTTTATTTCTTTAAGGAATGCTTTGTAATTAACCTAAAGAAGTCCTTTGTATTCTTTAGGAGGTTGATCTCCAAATATTTTGTGCACTTTGTAATGATTTGGAATAATATTTCTCTTTCTATTCTTGTGTTTTGTTATTATTATATAAAAATGCTATTGATTTTTGAGGATTTATTTTGTAGTATACAGCTTTGTTGAAGCTATTATCTCAGTTACTATCTTTGCTGATTCCTTGGGGTTTTCCAAGTAAAGCATCATATTATCACTAAGCAAGGAAAGTTTTGTCATATCTTTACCTTTCATTATTCCTTTAATTTCTTTCTCTTGTCAATATCATTACTAGCATTTCCAGAACTATATCAAATATCAGTGGGGAAAGTAGGCAACTTTGCTCCATTCCCATATTATTCAAAAATGTTCTGGTGTATCCCTGTTGCATATGATTGTTGCTTTAGGTTTTAAATATTGTCCTTTATTTATTTAGTCAGGTCCAACTGTTCATTACCCAATGAAATGTAGTATGTCAGACCCCTCAAACCTCTACTCTCCATGATATCTGGCTATTCTAATAATTGTTTTTTTCCATGACTATCCCCTTTTCTTTCTGCCTTCAACCTTTCCCAACATCAGGGTCTTTTTCAATGAGTTCTGCTTCTTTTATCATGTGGCTGAAGTATTTATTTACATTTCAGTTTTAGGATTTGACCTTCAAGGAAATAGTCTGAATTAATTTTTTAAAATATTTACTAATTTGATCACCTTGCTGTCTCAGGAACACCCAAAAATCTTTTCTAGCACCATAATTCAAAAGCATTGTTTCTGTGATGCTCGGCTTTCTTTATAGTCTATCTTTTAAAGTCATATATTATTATCACGAGAAAAACCATCGCTTTAACTAAATAAACCTTACTTTTTAGTATGCTGTCCAGATTTGTCATAGCTTCCATTCCAAGGAGCAAATGTCTTAATTTCTTGGCTGTAGTCTCAATCTCCAGTGATCTTACAGCACTAGAATATAAAATCTGACACTGCTTGCTTCAAATTTCTTCCCCCTTCTATTTGCCAGGAAGTTATGGGACCACTTGCCAAGATCTTAGTTTTCTGATGTTAAGTTTCTAGCCAGCTTTTACACTCTTCTCTTTCACTCTCATCTAGAGTCTTCTTAATGCTTCACTCTATGCCATCAGAATGGTATCATCTGCATATCTGAGATTGTTGATATTTTTCCTGGCAAATTCAATTCTGGCTTTTGAATCATCTAGCTTGGCATTTTACATGTTATTCTCTGCATAGAAGTTAAAGTGACAATATACACCCATGTCATACTCTTTTCTCAATCTTAAACCAATCAGTTATTCCATGTTTGGTTCTGAGTGTTACTTCTTGGTTCACATATAGGTTTCTTGGGAGACAAGTAAGATGATCTGGTACTCCTATCTCTTTGAGGATTTGCCATGTTTTGCTGGGATCCACACAATCAAAGGCTTTAGTAAAGTCAATGAAGCAGAAATAGATATTTTTATGGAACTCCTTTGCTTTTTCCATAATCCAGCAAATGTTGGCAATTTGGTCTCTAGTTTTTCCCTCTGAAAACTAGCCTCTGTTCTTCTGGTAATTCTGGGTTCATATATACTGCTGAACACTAGATTGAAGAATCTTAAGCATAACCTTGCTGGCATGTGAATAAGTACAGTTGTTTAGTAATTAAAACATCCTTTGGCATTATCCTTCTCTAGGATTAGAGCATAAATTGATCTTTTCCGATTCCATGGTTGCTGCAAATTTGCTGACATTTTGAATACAGCACTTTAAGAGCACCATCTTTGAGGAATTTAAATAGCTCAGCTGAAATCCTGTCACCTCTACAAGCCTTATTGCTAACAAAATTTCCTTAGTCCCAGTTGACTTCATTTTCCAGCAAGTCTAGCTCTAGATCAGTAACCGTACAATCATGCTTGTTAGTGATGTAAAAATCTTTCTTGAATAATTTTTCTGTATATTCTTGCCACTTCTTAATCTCTTTTAGTCCTATTAAGTCTCTACTGTTTTTGTCATTTTTCATGCTCATTTCTTTATGAAACATTCCATTGATGTCTCTAGTATTTTTAAGAGATCTCTCATCATTCCAATTCTATTGTTTTCTTCTATTTCTTTACATTGTTTATTTAATAAAACCTTCTTGTTTCTCCTTGCTATTCTTTGAATTCCTGCATCCTGTGCATTCAGTTGGGCATATTTTCCTCTTTCTCCTTTACCTTTTTACTTCCCTTCTTTTCTCAGACATTTGTATAGCTTCATCAGCCAAATTTTCTTTCTCTTTTCTTTCTTTGGCATATTTTTTTGTTGCTTCCTCCTATATGTTATTGTGAACTTCTGTTCATAGTTATAATCTTTTAAATTTATTCCTCACTTTTACTCTTCATATTCAAAAGGGCTTTTACTTAGGTTATACCTATGTGGCCTGATGGTTTTTTACTACTTTCTTCAGCTTAAGTTTGAATTTTACAATTAGAAGCTCATGATCTGAGCCATAGTTACCCCCCGGGTCTTATTTTAACTGATTGTATAGTTTTTCCACCTTTGGTTGCAAAGTATATAATCAGTCTGATTTTGATATCAACTATCTAATGATATCCATGTATAAAGTTGCCTTTTGGGTTGAAAAAGAGCATTTGCTACAACCAGAAAGTTATCCTGACAAAACTCTTTTAGTCCCTGCTTTGCTTCATTTTTCACTCGAAGGCCAAACTTGTCTGTTATTCAAATTATCTCTTTTTTTAAAAACCTTTACTTTCTGTCTGTGAAGATAAGTTTACTCTCTCCTTGCCTGTTTTTAGCTAAACAAATCAAGAATTCAAAGCAACCCTACTTAATACTAAGAGAATTCATATGTCACTTGCTAGAGTAAGCTCATACCTCCAAAGGCTACTGCCACACCCACACCAAGGCCCCTGGGCAGTGCTAGGCAAATTAAAAGACTGTAATTGGTTCCCATAGAGTGGGGAACCAGGGGACAGGAAGGGACATGGAAATAGGACCATAAAATGTCTTGAACTTCCTGTCCAAGAATCTTCTCCTTTGACTTTTTTCCTTTGGAGTTTGTCTTTCACTCTCCATCAGTGAGCTGGTCTGAAGGAGGAGACTCTTTCCCTGGATCCTGTGTTGGCTTACTGGGTGAGTAGCTGACCTTCCTTTCCTGACTTTTGGAGAGATTGGTTCTGGAGATTCCTGCCTTGGCTTTGGAGGAGGCTGAATTGATAAAACACTGACTGAAGACACCGCTGGAACTTCTGGCTGAGGATTACCAGGAAAAACCATGTGGAGACAGAATCTTGGGGAAGCCCTGCTGGGGTTGAGCCTGGCTTCTCAGAAGGACTTATTAGAATTCATCTCTTTGTCTACATTTTTCCACTTTGACTCTTTCTGCTTCTTTGTAAATAAAGCTGCTAAAAGTCATTTTTACTTAAGCTGTAATGTTTTTAAATTGGTGACCACAATATTACTTTAGAATTCTCATATTTAGCATAAAACCTAAACTTTAAATTCTTATATGTCTAGAATCAATATTGCATACTGGTTCCATTACACAAGAGCAGGAAGGAATAGGAAATAGGGGTTACGTCACTTGTCCAGAGTTACACAGCTAGAAAGTGTCAGGTCATATTTGAACTTTAGACCTCCTGTCTCTAGACCTGCTTCTCAATCCACTAATTCACCTAGCTATCCCCACCAATTATCTTCTGATTTTTTAATCTAATCCTATGATGAATGCACTATCTTTTTTTTTTTTATAAGTTGTATGTCTTCATAGAAGTTATCAACTTGGGTTATTTGGCATCAGTGGTTGGATCACAGACTTGTATTTTTGTAGTGTTGAACAATTTGCCTTGGATTCAAAAAGGGATCTGTCATTTTAAAAAGTATATTCCAACAGTGCTTTGACTATGGAGGGCTACTCCATTTCTTCCAAAGGATTCTCACCCACAGCAGTATATTTAATGATCATTTGAATTGAATTAATTTATTCCCATCTGCTTAAGTTTACTGACAACTTGATCACATTCAACATACCTTGGGTTGTGGATCATACATTCTAGGCTTTTATGCAGTATTGATCTTTATGGCACTGGATTTTTCTTTCAACACCAGACACATTCTCAGCTGAACTAATTTTCGGCTTTGGCCCAACTACTTCATTAGTACTGTGAAGCTACTTGTAGTTGGGTTTTTTCATTTCATAACAATGTATTTATAAATATATATGTACTATATGTAAAATATATACAAATATAAATATTATAAATATGTAATATACACATACATGTAAGTACACAGATTTAAGTATGCATGCATCAAGCATGACAAACATGTATGAATCCACATATACCATTTCAATAAAAAAGAACTTAAGATAAATAAAAGTAAGTATAGAACCACAGTCCTTCAGAAGGACACTTCTTACTTTCCCAAGACCTTAATGCACACACTCTTCCCCAAAAGTATATTGGAACACCTTCTGATCTCAGGTGTTTTCCAATGTCTTATCTGTTATCATTAAATATTGTCCATAAGGTTTTCTTGGTAAAGATACTAAAGTGGTCTGTCATTCCTTCTCCAGTAGATCATCTTTTGTCAGAACTCTCCACTGTGACCTTTCCATCTTGGGTAATACTGCACAGAAGAATTTCATTGTTTCATTCATAGTTTCACTGAGCCACTCAAGCCCCTTTGCCACAAAAAGGCAGTGCATCAGGAGGGGCTGGATTTAGATAGATGTTTTTTATAATATTAAAAAAAAAATCTCCCTTTGTGTCTACAGCACAAGAGTGTCATACGTTAACAAGGCTTTTTTTTCTGTGTCTATTGAGAAGATTATATGGTTTTAGATAAAAGTTTTTGTTTCTAACATGATTGATTATGTTTGTTTTCCTAATGTTGAGCCATTTTTTTGCATGCCTGGTACAAATCTCACTTGATCATTTCTTGTAAAAATTCCTGTGGTCTGTTTGATTAGATTTTATTTAAAATTTTTAAATCAATGATTATTAATGACATTGAATTATAGTTTTCTGTCCATGTTTATCTTTCCTTGATTTAGGTAGCAGGACTATATTTTGTTTTCTAAAAGGACATTTTTTTTTTGGCTCCAAGGCAGAAGAGTGGTAAGGGCTAGGCAATGGGGGTCAAGTGATTTGCCCAGGGTCACACAGCTGGGAAATGTCTGAGGTCATATTTGAACCTAGGACCTCTGGTCTCTAGGACTGGCTCTCAATCCACTGAGCTACCCAGCTGCCCCCTAAAAGGACATTTTTAGAGTGGAACACATTAGGTTTTTTTAGAATAATTTGTAAATTAGGGGTACTTGACTGCTCTTTAAAAGTTTGATAAAATTCTCCTCTGAATCCATTAGGTCCAGGAGTTTTGTTTTTTGGTTTTTTTATTCCTTAGTAGTCCCTTTACAAGCTATATTTATATCCTTTACTGAGAGCAGCTTATTTAAAATCTCTATCTGGTCTTCAGTAGTTTGGATATTTTTTTTTATTTTTGTAGATATTCTATTTCTTTTGTGTTTTCAGTTTTGATTGTACATAACTCTACATAATATTTTCTGAATATTTTTTGTGTTTCTTTTGGTTTTACTGTGATTTGACCTTTTTCACCTGCTATTTTGTTGATTTAATTTTTGTTCTCTCTTTTTTAATAAGATTACCTAAGAGTTAACCAATTTTATTAATTTTTCAAAGAACCAGTGTTTAGTGTTATCATTTGTGTGGATTTTTTCTTCCAATTTATCTATTTCCCCTGTTTTGTGCTTATTTGTTATCTAATTTTTAAAAACACATTCAGTTTTTTAATCTTCTCTCCCAATTTTGCCAATGTATGATTATAAGAATATGATTTTCACCTTTAGGACTGCTTTAGTTACATTCTAGAAATTTTCTAGGTTGTTGTATCATCATTTTCTTTTATATAGTTGTTTCTATGATCTATTCTTTGACCTACTTGTTATTTAAAATTTCAGTGTTAAGTCTCCATTTGGGTCTGTAGCTTTTATTTGCACTAGTTTCTATTCTTACTGCATTGTGGCCTCTAAAGAATATGTTGACTATTTCTACTTTTTAATATTTGTTTGCAATATTTCTGTGTACTAATGCATGGACAATTTCTGTAGAAGTTCCAAGTGGTACAGAGAAAGATGTATAATCTCTTGATGACCCATTTAGAAGATAATATAATTCTTTTTACTCTAAGTCTTCAGAAATTTGTTTAGTTTCATACTTACCTTTTTGTTCATTTTTCTTATCCAAATATTATTAGAGTATATTGTACTTATTCAAAATTGATGAAGGGATATTGAAGGTTTTGGTCCCTGTGTGTTGATGTCAATGTCTTCTTGAAGATCAAACAATGCTTCCTTTATGAACTGGGATGCTAAGGCAATAGAGCATATAATTTTATTACTGTTATTGATTTGTTGCCTATAGTTCCTTTTAGTTTAATATAGTTTCTTTGTTTGTTTCTTTCTATTTTTGAATGTTTGTTTTGGCTTTGCCTGCTTCTTGGGATTTACATGATGCAGTGTACATTTTTCCACATCCCTCCAGTTTTATTTTGTTTATGTCTGTGTTTTTTAAGTGTGTTTCTTTAAGCAACAGATTGTAGGGTTTTGCTTTCTTATCCAATTTGTCACTCATTTTAATTTTATTGGATTGTTTGGGTTTATATTTTCCTTCATCTGTCTCTAAAGTTGTGTTTTTTAAATACAATTATGATTTTTATCTTCCTCTTCTGCTGTAAAGAAAACATTATGTTACTTCGATTATTTTGCTTTAATTTTTTTTAAGATGGCCCTGTTCCTGTTGGCTCTCTACCCCTCCCTCCCTGCTCCCCCTACTCATTTGTTATCCTTTTCCCTTTCAAATTTTATTTCTCTCTGAAATTTATCTGATTATATATTTCTTCTCCTTATTTTTCTCACAGTCATATAATTTCCCCTAGTTATTTTCTCCATCAACTAATCCTATCCATTTTTTTATTTTACTTTTTTGGCACACCTTTCCAAAAATCATTTCTCTCACTCTCTTCATTAGCTGGCTTCTCTTTATACTCTCAGCTTGTCATTCTATTCATGACCCCTATAATTATCTGGTCTCTCTCTTTTCTCTATATTCTTTATATAATGAAAGCTTTCTGGATATCCTTTCTAGGTTCTGCTCTCTATGTGCTTTCTTCCACTGCCAGGTAGGGCTTAATTATATCTCTTTTCCATTGTGTTTCATTCTCAAAACAATGCGATTCTTGTAGGTGTCAGAAAAGATACTGCCCCATGGTATGGCAGTTTCCCCTCTACCTCCCACTGATCTAACTAAATTCTCTCTTGTTGACCTTTTTATCCCTCTACATTTTCCTGGATATCTCCCTGTGCCCATGCTCTCCCACTCTTCCAAGTGCCAGTTGACCCCTTTCAGAGACCCCAGATCCTCACATCCCTTTACCCAAAGGAGTACCCCACTTCTAAAGTGAGACTTCCTTCCTTTCTGTGGTCCTTTTCCAATATTTCCCTTTTCCTCACCCATTTCACTATCAGTTGGTCTATTTTGGAGACCACAGAGATCACCTTCTCATGGCTAGTCCTTGAATTGACTCCAGCACATCAGTCACTCCTCTTTATCCTCGCTCCGGGCTCTCCCCAACCTTTGATGTATCCTCCTATGTTGTAATGTTAGGTTCTATCTATAATATCCTTGTCTGACTCTTCACTGTATCTCTACAAGATTTCCATTTTCACCCCTTCTACATCATTTCTCCTTTTGTACCATTGGGAAGAAAGAAGTTACCAGTCTTTCAATTCTAACTTTCTTGCTATTGTTATCTGCTTTTATTCCCTCCTCCTACAATTCTGTTGTTTGAAGTGTTGAAGAAACAAATAATCTCATTAGTTATAATTTTCTCTCTAAAAATGTTTCAAACTGTTCTTTATTATTGAATTTCCATTTTTTCTTCTTTATGGTTAAAGTTAGCTTTGCTGGAACAGTTACCTTTGGCTGCATCCTGAGTACTAATGTTCTGTAGAACACATTCCATTCCTTCCTCCTTTTTGTAGGGAATGTATAATAGTCTTGGGTAATTAAGATATCCTCTCCTTTCTATTTGATAGTCTTTCTTAGGATGGCTTGAAGAACCTCTGGTTTCTAAATTTGATTGTTAAATCACACCATTATGTGATTTGGACTTTGTAGTCTTAGGTGTTTTTCTGGAGGTGATCCCTGAATTCTTTCCACTGGGATTACATTTTCTGTGTTCAGAAGTCCTTTGTGGTGTTAAGGTTTATCTGTCCTGTCAAGTTCTCCTGGAAGAAATATGACCCTTGGGTCGTCTCCATGCATCCTATTTTTGAGATCCATGTTTTTGCTTATATGGTGGTTTTTCCCCCCAACATTTATCACTTTCCTTTACTGTCATATTGACCAATCTGACAACTGAGGTAGTACTCCAGAGCTGTTTTAATGTACATTTCTCTAATCAAGAGCAATTTAAAACATTTTTCATATGATTATTTATAGTTTTAGTTTTTTCATCTGAAAACTGCTTGTTCATATCCTTTGACAATTTGGCAATTGGGGAATGGCTTGTATTCTTATCAATTTGACTTCATTCTGTATAGATTTAAGAAATGACATCTTTATCAGATAAATTTATTATAAACCCCCCCCCATTTCTCCTTTCCTTTCTAATCTTTGTTACATTGGTTTTGTTTATGTATAACCTTTTTAATTTCATACTCAAAATTATTGATTTTGCATCTTGTAATGTTTGCTGTCTCTGGTTTGATCACAAATTTATGTCTTCTCTATACATACATCTGACATGTAAACTATCCTGTGTTCCCCTAATTTGCTTATAGCATCACCCTTTATGTCTAAGTCATAAATCTATTTTGACATTATCTTGGTATAGCATGCCTCTGTTACTTTCTAAAAAGGCTTTTTGGTTGAGGTGGAGTCAAAATGGTGGTGTAGAGGCAGTGAAAGTTCAGACCTCTAAAAACCCTTCCTTACCAATTAAAAACAAAATGCTTCAAGGGAACTGAAAACCAAATCTAACAGGACAGAGCTAAGGAACCCTCCTGACGGACTCAACTTATAAGGTATGCCCACCCAAAAGCCCGAACTCTAGAACACTCAGGTTTAAGGGGAAAGAAGAAGGAAGGTCTCAGAACCCCTCCCCCACCTACAGTACTGAACCTCCAGTGGCAGCTGGACTCTCTGGGCAGGCAAGGGTGCCAGTCTGGAGGAAGTACCTTGCTGGCACAGCTGTGCAAGCAAGAATCAGGGCATTGAACACAGGCAGCATAGAGACAGCTGGAGGAGAAGCTCAGAGAACACAGCCCAATCACAGCCAAGACACTCCATCTTGCCTCCCCCCCCCTTTTCTAAAGGTTTTGGCCTCAGGGCAAATCTAGCTCTGCAAGGTCAACTCCACCCTAGCTTAATCTTATCAACAGACAAATAAGAAGCCTTCAGAGGGCAGGGAAGCTCAAGTTCTAGCACCCCTCCCCCACTGACTCCACTGAGAGCCTGCTGAATAAACTCCAAAAGTAAAGGCTGCAATTACTACAGAATACCTTAATAACAAGGTGGGAAGCCCAGCTCCTTTTCAGCTTCTGCTGCCAGCTAGGGAAGATCTGACATCAGGACTCAACCTGACCAATCAGCAGAGTAGAGAAGCCCCTTAAGGACAGAATAGCCCAAGCACACAGATCCAGCACAAAATCAAAGGAGCAAGATTACAGGCAATTACATGAGGGAAAGTAGGGGGAAATATGAGTAAACAACAGAAAAAGAAAAAAGAAATTACAATCGACAGCTTCTATCCAGGCAATGAACAAAGAGCAAATGGAACAGAGGAGGACCAAGGAACACCAAGCAAAAACACAGAAACTCCAGTAAATTGGACACAGGCTTGGAAGAACTCAAAATATAATTCAAAAAACAATGAAGTGAGGCTGAAGACAACTGATAAAAGAATTTAAAAAGCAAGATAGGTCATCTGGAAACAGAGGCACTTGAACTAAAACAAGAAAATAATGTCTTGAAAGCCAAAATTAACCAGCTTGAAAATAAGACAAAGAAGATGAAAGATCAGAAGGAGAAGTGTGACCAAAAAGTCTGGGAAGAAATTCAGTCTTTAAAAACTAGAATCTAACAACTAGAAGCAAATGAACTTCAAAAGGCAGCAGGAAACTATAAAACAAAATCAAAGGAATGAAAAAAAATTGAGAAAAATATAAAGCTCTTCATTCAGAAAACAGAAGATTTAGAAAATTGTTCTAGGAGAGACATCGTAAGAATCATTGGTCTACTGGAAGACCATGACAAAAGAAAAAGACTGGACATCATCTTACAGGAAATTATCCAAGAAAACTGCCCTGATATTCTAGAACAAGAGGGAAAAGTGGAGATTTAAAGAATTCACAGATCACTTCCTGTACTTAATGACCAACTGACAATACCCAGGAATGATATAGCCAAATTCAAGAAGTACCAGACCAAAGGAAAAGTAGTACAAGCTGATAAGAAGTCATTCAGAAACCATGGAACCACAGTTGGGATAACACAAGATCTAGCTGCATCTACACTGAAGGACAGAAAGGCATGGAATATGATATTCTGGAAGGCAAGGGAACTAGGTCTACAATCAAGAATCAACTACTCAGCAAAACTGACTATATTCTTGCAGGGGAAAGTATGGTCATTTTATAAAATAGAAGACTTCCAAGCATTCATAAAGAAAAGACCAGGCTTAAACAGAAAACTTGATGGCCAAACACAGAACTCAAGAGAATCACCAAAAGGTAATTAAGAAAGGGGGTGGGGGCAGGGAAAAAGCCTTTTTTAAGGGACCCAATAAGTTAAAATTATTTGTATCCCTATAAGAAAAGAGGATATTGGTAACTCTTTACATTTTTATTATCACCTGGGAGGGAACAATGACACACTGTATAGGATGAAATTCCAAGGTATATATATATATGTGTGTGTGTGTGTGTGTGCGTGTGTGTGTAAAAAGGGATTAATACTAAGAGAAATGGGGAAAGAGAAAAAATGGGGTAAATTTACATTTCATAAAGAAGCATATGGTGGGATTGGGGGAGAATACCAATAGACTGGTAAAGAGGTTGGAGACAAGAAATACTTAATTCTTATGTGCATTGAAGTTTACTCAAAGAGGGGAGAACAATCAGATCCATTGGAGCAGAGAATTGATTCATGCCCTATAGAGAAGCAAAAGGATAACAATGGGCCTGGTGGGGAGGGAATTAATAAAAGGGAGGGAGAGGGTGGAGGTATTTGAAAAAGACCCTAAAGAAAAATAAAAGGGAAATAAGAAGGGAAGGGAAGCACAACAAGGGTGGGAATTAGGGGGACTGATTTAAAAAAAAACACTGGTGTAGAGGGAAATAGTGAAAGAAGAAAGGGAATGACTAGAATTAGAAATCAAAATGTTAGGAAATATACAGCTGGTAATCATAACACTGAATGTTGTAAACCTTAAAATTTCTTAGACTTATGAATGTTGGAAATTTCCCCATTTCCAACATTAGGTAGGGACGGTCCTTCTCCTCCCTACCTAAGACTACTTTAGGACAGAAACCTTTTGCTAAACAATGGAAAGGGCTTTGACCTATGCTTAAGCATAGAACAGGAAGTTCTTTGAGTCATGATTGATTTTAGAATTGATACAATAGAGATACTTGGAATGACAGAACCAGATCTTGGAACTTACAATCTCCACCCTACTCAGTCCTAACAGGATTTAGGAAGGGCTGCAGCATAGATCAAAATTTAATTATTTGAGAATATGACCTTCAACAGACATGTGCAAAGGGGCAGACCTCTGGGCGGTCCTGGGTTAAGCTAGAGCCACCATTGGCACAGGGAAGACATGGACAGTGATTGGTAGATGTGAGAACTGAGGGGAGGGAACTGAGATGTTTTCCTTAAAGATAGCGGGGTCTGAGGACTGGGGTTAGTTGGAGAGGTTTTGCTGTGAGAGGTTGTGTTCTGAGAAGCTTGCTCTGAAGGAAGCTGGAGGTGGAGGCCCCTGAGACTCTTTCTCCATTTTGGTCACGTGATTGATAGGGACTGATCTCTTTTCTTTGCCTCAGCTATCTAAGGGCTTGGGCCTTTTAGCCCAGCCTAAAGAGAGGGGGTATTTAAACCCTATTCCCTTCTCTCCCCTTTCTCTCTCTCTCTCTCTCTCTCTCTCTCTCTCTCTCTCTCTCTCTCTCTAATACCTTTCTTCCTCCTGTTTGTAATTAAAAACTCCATAAAAGGTTGACTGCTGACTTGAGTTTCATTTAGGAATTACATAGCTGAATTCCTTGGCGACCTTAAATTAATATATATCAGTCTTTTAAAGTTATTTCCTTGTCACAATGTGAATGGAATAAACTCACCCATAAAACACAAGCAAATAGAGTGGATTAGAATCCAAAACCCTACCCTATGCTGTCTACAAGAAACACACATGAAGAAGGTAGACATGCATAGGGTAAAAGTAAGAGGATGGAGCCAAATCTATTGAGCATTAACTGATAAAAAGAAGCAGGACTAGCAATCATGATATCTGACAAAGCCAAAGTAAAAATAGATCTAGTCAAAGGAGATAGGGAAGGTAATTGCATTCTGATAAAAGGCAGTATAGACAATAAGGAAATATCAGTACTCAACATGTATGCACCAAATGGCATAGCATTCAAATTTCTAAAGGAGAAACTAGTGGAGCTCAAGGATGAAATAGAAAAACTATACTAGTGGGAGACCTGAACCTTCCTCTATCCGAACTAGATAAATCAAACTGAAAAATAAATAAGAAAGAGGTAAGAGAAGTGAATCAAATCCTAGAAAAATTTGAGTTAGTAGATATGTGGAGAAAAATAAATAGGGACAAAAAGGGATACACCTTCTTTTCAGCAGCACATGGTGCATTCACAAAGATTGACCATGTACTAGGTCATAAAAACATTGTAAATAAGTACAAAAGAGCAGAAATGATGAATACAATATTCTCAGACCACAGTGCAATGAAAATAATAATTAGTAAGGGTACATGGAGAGGTAAATAAAAAATTAATTGGAAATTAAATAATACAATTCTCCAAAATTGGTTAGTTAAAGAACAAATCATAAAAACAATAATTTCATTGAACAAAATGACAATGATGAGAGAACTTTTCAAAATCGATGGGATGCAGCCAAAGCAGTACTCAAGGGGAAATTTATATAATTGAGTTCATATATTAACAAATTAGGGAGGGAAGAGGTCAGTGAACTGGGCTTGCAAATTAAAAAACTAGATAGTGAGCAATTTAAAAATCCCAAGATGAAGGCTAAATTAGAGATCCTAAAAAATCAAAGGAGAAATTAATAAAATTGAAAGTCAAAGAACTATTGATTTAATAAATAAGACTAGAAGATGGTACTTTGAAAAAAACAAATAAAATAGACAAGTACTGGTCAATCTAACTTAAAAAAGGAAAGAAGAAAACCAAATTGACAGTATCCAAGATGAAAAGGGAGACCTCACCTCCAACGAAGAGGAAATTAAGACAATCATTAAAAACTACTTTGCCCAACTATATGGCAATAAATACACCAATTTAAGTGATATGGATGAATATATACAAAAATACAAACTGCCTAGACTAACAGAAGAAGAAATAGAATTCTTAAATAATCCCATATCAGAAAATGAAATCCAGTAGGCCATCAAATAACTCCCTAAGAAAAAATCCACAGGGCCTGACAGATTCACAAGTGAATTCTATCAAACATTTAGAGAACAGTTAATCCCAATACTATACAAACTATTTGACATAATAAGCAAAGAGGGAGTTCTACCAAACTCCTTTTATGACGCAAACATGGTACTGATTCCAAAACCAGGCAGGTCAAAAACAGAGAAAGAAAATTATCGACCAATCTCCCTAATGAATATAGATGCAAAAATCTTAAATAGGATACTAGCAAAAAGAATCCAGCAAGTGATCAGAAGGGTCATCCACCATGATCAAGTAGGATTTATACCAGGGATGCAGGGCTGGTTCAATATTAGGAAAACCATCCACATAATTGACCACATCAACAAGCAAACCAACAAGAACCACATGATTATCTCAATAGATGCAGAAAAAGCCTTTGATAAAATACAACATCCATTCCTACTAAAAACACTAGAAAGCATAGGAGTAGAAGGATCGTTCCTAAAAATAATAAACAGTATATATCTAAAACCATCAGCTAATATCATCTGCAATGGGGATAAACTAGATGCATTCCCAATAAGATCAGGAGTGAAACAAGGATGCCCATTGTCACCTCTACTATTTGACATTGTATTAGAAACACTAGCAGTAGCAATTAGAGAAGAAAAAGAAATTGAAGGCATTAAAATAGGCAAGGAGGAGACCAAGTTATTGCTCTTTGCAGATGACATGATGGTCTACTTAAAGAATCCTAGAGATTCAACCAAAAAGCTAATTGAAATAATCAACAACTTTAGCAAAGTTGCAGGATACAAAATAAACCCGCATAAGTCATCAACATTTCTGTATATCTCCAACACAGCTCAGCAGCAAGAACTAGAAAGAGAAATCCCATTCAAAATCACCTTAGACAAAATAAAATACATAGGAATCTATCTCCCGAGACAAACACAGGAACTATATGAACACAACTACAAAACACTCTCCACACAACTAAAACTAGACTTGAGCAATTGGAAAAACATTAACTACTCATGGATAGGACGAGCCAATATAATAAAAATAAACATTCTACCCAAACTTATTTATCTATTTAGTGCCATACCCATGGAACTCCCAAAAAATTACTTTACTGATTTAGAAAAAAAAATAACAAAGTTCATTTGGAAGAACAAAGGATCAAGGATATCCAGGGAAATATTGAAAAAAACACAAATGATAGGGGCCTTGCAGTCCCAGACCTCAAACTATATTACAAAGCAGCAGTCATCAAAACAATTTGGTACTGGCTAAGAGACAGAAAGGAAGATCAGTGGAATAGACTGGGGGCAAGCGACCTCAGTAAGACAGTATACAATAAACCCAAAGATCTCAGCTTTTGGGACAAAAATCCACTATTCGATATAAACTGCTGGGAAAATTGGAAGACAGTGTGGGAGAGATTAGGAATTGATCAACACCTCACACCCTACACCAAGATAAATTCAAAATGGGTGAATGACTTAAACATAAAGAAGGAAACCATAAGTAAATTGGGTAAACACAGAATAGTATACATGTCAGACCTTTGGGAGGGGAAAGACTTTAAAACCAAGCAAGACATAGAAAGAATCACAAAATGTAAAATAAATAATTTTGACTACATCAAATTAAAAAGCTTTTGTACAAACAAAACCAATGTAACTAAAATCAGAAGGGAAACAACAAATTGGGAAAAAATCTTCATAGAAACCTCTGACAAAGGTTTAATTACTCAAATTTATAAAGAGCTAAATCAATTGTACAAAAAAACAAGCCATTCTCCAATTGATAAATGGGCAAGGGACATGGATAGGCAGTTTTCAGATAAAGAAATCAAAACTATTAATAAGCACATGAAGAAGTGTTCTAAATCTCTTATAATCAGAGAGATGCAAATCAAAACAACTCTGAGGTATCACCTCACACCTAGCAAATTGGCTAACATGACCGCAGAGGAAAGCAGTGAATGCTGGAGGGGATGTGGCAAAGTAGGGACATTAATTCATTGCTGGTGGAGTTGTGAACTGATCCAACCATTTTGGAGGGCAATTTGGAACTATGCCCAAAGGGCAATAAAAAAAGTCTACCCTTTGATCCAGCCATAGCACTGCTGGGTTTGTACCCCAAAGAGATAATGGGGAAAAAGACTTATACGAGAATATCCATAGCTGTGCTCTTTGTGGTGGCCAAAAATTGGAAAATGAGGGGATGCCCTTCAATTGGGGAATGGCTGAACAAATTGTGGTATATGTTGGTGATAGAATACTATTGTGCTAAAAGGAATAATGAAGTGGAGGAATTCCATGGAGACTGGAACGACCTCCAGGAAGTGATGCAGAGCAGAAAGGAGCATTGTACACAGAGACTAATACACTGTGGTATAATTGAATGTAATGGACTTCTCCATTAGTGGCGGTGTAATGTCCCTGAACAATCTGCAGAAAACTAGGAGAAAAACACTATCCATAAGCAGAGGACAAACTGTGGGAGTAGAAACACCGAGGAAAAACAACTGCCTGACTACAGCAGTTGAGGGGATATGACAGAGGAGAGACTCTAAATGAACACTCTAATGCAAATACTAACAACATGACAATGGGTTCGAATCAAGAACACATGTGATACCCAGTGGAATCACTCATCGGCTATAGGGGTCTGGGGGGGTAGGAAAAGAAAATGATCTTTGTCTTTAATGAATAATGCTTGGAAATGGTCAAATAAAATATTATTTTTTAAAAAAAGGAAAGAAGAAAACCAAATCGACAGTATCCAATATGAAAAGGGAGACCTTACCTCTAATGAAGAGGAAATTAAAGCAATTATTAAAAATTATCATGCCAAATTATATGGCAATAAATATGCCTATCTAGTGTGGAAAGGAAACAAGACTGACAGTTGGTGGGGAAAGGGGCAACCGGGAGTGGCAATTGGGTCTTGTGACTAGCACTTCCTTCCTGCTTGGTGTTACTTCCTTCCTGATGTTGGAGGAGGGAGGAGCTATTTCAGCCCAGTCTGGAGTGGGGTACCTCTACTCTGTTCAGCCCAAAGACACAGGCTTCTGAAGGTTAGAACTGTTCTTGTTTGCTTTCTGTCTACTGCTAAGATTCTGAAATTGTTGGGATTAAAATGTTCTGATCCAACAAGCTTTGTATAATTGAGTTGATTCCATCTATGGCTTCTTTACTTAATTTGTATTGTGGTGTCCTTGGTGGTGACCCTTCTTTAATTTCTACTTTTACTGGTGTTGCTGATTTTAGACTCCCTACATCTGAAGAATGTGTAGCCCAAAGTTCTTCAGGTATATCACTTGGTATTTCAAATATTGTACCTTCATTCTGAACTTGTTCATCATCCACTTGTCCCATAAACAGCAATGGATAATGTTTTAAAGAGTCTTTGGGTAGATGTAGAAAGATTTTTCCCCAATATATAACATTGAATAGTTGCTCCAATTTTACACAAAAAGTCTCTCCCAGGAAGGTTGATTGGGAACTCTGGGATTAACAAGAATGTGTGTTCTGTTGTTAGGGGTCCTAGTGTTACCATTTTTTATTTTAGTTTTGGTACTCTCTGCTTTTTCCCTGTAGCCCCCATTATTTGTATGTAACTTGTGATTTGGCTGTCTTCAGGAGATATTTTTAAAACAGATTTAGTTGCCCCTGTATCAATAAGAGCTGGGTAGATCTCATTACCCACTTTTATCATGACCCTTGGTTCTGTGTTCTCATTTTGTTGGCATATTTGGACCTTAGGTGCCTGTATTTCTATTTTATTCAAATCCCAGTTTTGTTCTGCTACAGACTTTTCTTGTTGCTGTGAACATTCATTTTGCAATCCATCATCAGTTTGCAATGGAATTGCATTATCATGGAGACTTAAGGATGGCATAATAATGTTTGTGTTTGCTTTTTCTTGTGCAGTTACTATTGGTTGGAATTCTTCAGCATTAGGATTTAAGGTAGACTTTTCTATTATGTAATTGGTATTTTCTTTTGTAATATCATCCCTGCTTTCCATGTAATTTTCTCCAGGAGGTCTGCTAATTTGAATGTTTTCTGTTATTGCATTTTCCTCCCCATTGGACCCTTCTATTTTTTGCTCATGTGCTTCAATTAATTCATTTGAAATTTGTGTAATACAGCCTGTTGCCAGTTCTATTCCTTCCTCTTTCTTTGTAGCTTGTTCCACTGTTCCAAAAATTTTCTCTTTAATCTCTGTTACATCATTATCTAATTGGATTTCTTCTTCTATCCTTTCTTTAGTTTTGTTTTGTGCTATTGGCACCCCAAATTCTATCAGCATGCAGTCTCCTTCCTTTTCATTTTTCCCATTTCCTTTCCCATTTTTCCTTTTTGATGTTACCCCATGTACCTGGCTTCATAACTGACTTTGTTTGGCAGCACCTGATACTACTTGCAAATAACATGGTTTCACTCCTTGTTGGATATATCTCTCCATGGTTTCTAAATTTGGTGCTTGCAATGAATTCTTGCAATTACAATCACAAAACTAGAAAGTAAACAAATTAAAAATGCTCAAATGAGGAGTAAATTAGAGATCTTAAAAATCAAAGGAGAAATTAATAAAATTGAAAGTCAAAGAACTATTGATTTAATAAATAAGACTAGAAGATGGCACTTTGAAAAAACAAATAAAATAGACAAGTACTAGTCAATCTAATTTTAAAAAGGAGAGAAGAAAACCAAATTGATAGTATCCAAGATGAAAAGGGAGATCTCACCTCTAATGAAGAGGAAATTACGGCAATCATTAAAAATGATTATGTCCAATTATATGGCAATAAATATGACAATCTAGGTGATATGGATGAATATTTACAAAAATATAAGTTGCCTAAACTGACAGAGGAAGAAATAGAATACCTAAACAACCCAATATCAGAAAAAGAAATTGAACAAGCCATTAAAGAACTCCTTAAGAAAAAATATCCAGGACCAGATGGATTCACAAATGAATTCTATCAAACATTCAAAGAACAACTCACCCCAATTCTATACAAACTATTTGACAGAATAAGCAAAGAAGGAGTTCTACCAAATTCCTTTTATGACACAAATATGGTACTAATTCCAAAGCCAGGCAGGTCAAAAACAGAGAAAGAAAACTATCGACCAATCTCCTTAATGAATATAGATGCAAAAATCTTAAATAGGATACTAGCAAAAAGACTCCAGCAAGTGAGCAGGGGGGTTATTCACTATAACAGGGTAGGATTTATAACAGGAATGCAAGGATGGTTCAGTATTAGGAAAACCATCCACATAATTGACCATATTAACAAGTAAACTGACAAAAATCCCATGATTATCTCAATAGATGCAGAAAAAGCCTTTGACAAAATACAACACCCATTCCTCTTGAAAACACTAGAAACCATAGGAATAGAAGGGCCTTTCCTAAAAATTATAAACAGTATATATCTAAAACCATCAGTAAACATCATCGGCAATGGGGATAAACTCGAAGTCTTCCCAATAAGATCAGGGGTGAAATAAGGATTGCCATTATCATCTCTATTATTTAACATTGTACTAGAAACACTAGCAGTAGCAATTAGAGAAGATAAAGAAATTGGAGGTATTAAAATGGGCAATGAGGAGACCAAGCTATCACTCTTTTCAGATGACATGATGGTCTACTTAAAGAATCCTAGATAAGCAATTAAAAAGTTGTGGAAATAATCAACAACTTTAGCAAAGTTGCAGGATAAAAAATAAACCCGCATAAGTCATCAGCATTTCTATATATTTCCAACACATCTCAGCAGCAAGAATTAGAAAGAGAAATTCCATTTAAAATCACCCTGGATAATATAAAATACTTAAGAATCTATCTCCGGAAACAAACTCAGGAACTATATGAACACAACTATAAAACACTCTCCACACAATTAAAACTAGATCTAAATAAATGGAAAAACATTAATTGCTCAGGGGTTGAACAAGCTAACATAATAAAAATGACAATCCTACCCAAAATTATTTACTTATTTAGTGCCATACACATTGAACTACCAAGAAACATTTTTACTGAATTAGGAAAAAACATAACAAAGTTTATTTGGAAGAACAAAAGATCAAGGATATCAAGGGAAATGATGAAAAAAAATGTGAAGGAAGGCCTTGCAGTACCATATCTCAAACTATACTATAAAGCAGTGGTCATCAAAAGAATTTGGTACTGACTAAGAGACAGAAAGGAGGATCAGTGCAATAGACTTGGGGTAAGTGACCTCAGCAAGACAGTCTATAGTAAACCCAAAGATCCCTGTTTTAGGGACAAAAACCACTATTTGCAAAAACTGTTGGGAAAATTGGAAGACAGTATGAGAGAGATTGGGTTTGGATCAGCATCTCACACCCTATACCAAGATAAACTCAGAAGGGGTGAATGGTTTGAATATAAAGAAGTAAACTATAAGTAAATTAGAATAGTATACTTGTCAGATCTTCGGGAAAGGAAAGACTTTAAGACCAAGCATGAGTTAGAAAAAATTACAAAATGTAAATCATTTTGATTACATTAAATTAAAAAGGTTTTGTATAAATAAAACTAATGCAACCAAAATTAGAAGGGAAGTAACAAATTGAGAAAAAACTTCATAACAAAAAACTCTGATAATGGTCTAATTACTCAAATGTTTAAAGAGTTAAATCAATTGTACAAAAAATCAAGCCATTCCTCATTGCGGTTCATGGATTTGTCTCAGTTTTGTTTTGGTTTTTTCCCAGCCAGGTATTGTCACTATGGGCTTAGAGGTTTTCCTGATTTGATTAAAGTTTCTTTGTGGATCACGTGTCAGATCTTATGCGTAGTACCAGTCTGGGTTCTTATAAGGTTTCAGATTGTTTGCTACCCTATAGAACTCAAACCAGTCCTGGTACCAAGTTCTCTATCATATTATTTCCAATTTGGTGTCACTGTCCCCTAAGTCATATTTCTTACAAAATTCTTCAAAACTACTGACTCCTGTATTATACAGTATTTCCTGTACTGATAATGAGTTACCTATGTTTTCAATTGCTGAATCAGAATCAGAATCAGAAAAGCTTGTTTGTTCTGAATTCAAATGTTCACTATGCCAATTTGTATCCCATTCATCTAAATCTTTGTGAACTTCATCATATAGGGTCCCTGTTCTTCATCACTTTTCCGTTCAACTATTATTGTACCATTTGGTACTGTATCATCTGGGTCTGAGTCTGACTCTTGGTTACTGATTTCTGTACTTTCATTAGCTTTTGTTCAGTGACCTCTTGTAATTCAGCATCAGGTGTTGTTAACCCAGGTTTTGTGTCTTGGTCTGACCCTATTTCAGTGATTTCTATATTTCCCAATTCTTTTTCTAGCTGTTGACCAGTAATATGCTCTAATTCTGAGTTCTGTGGTGACAAATTTGATTCTTGTGGGTTTACTGCTTCCTGCAGATCTGCTATTATGTTACTGGAATGCACAGGTTCTACCATATCTTTTAGATCAGGTTCTTGTGAATCTGTTGACATAGAAACGATTCCCTCTATGGTGGTATCTTCTGGGAATGACTTTAATATAGATCCACTTGCCCCTATATCAATGAGAGGTTTGTGCTTTTGTTCTCCCACTTCTGTCCCAAGATATGGTTCTGGAGTTTCTTGTAAATTAGCTATTATGGTATTACATACACAGATTTCCTATTATCATCTTCAATTTATTGCCCCAGGATTTGTAATGCACATGTATCACTTTGGACCACTGCTGTCTGTGAGCTAACAGCTTGCACAGAGGAAAGGTTTGTGTTTGTATTAATTTCAGTTTGAGAACTGCTTGGATGAGGTTTCACTATCAAAGACTCTTCTGTTCCCACTCCCTTACATTGTTTTGCAGTCTCTGGTTCAGGGAATGTACAATCATTGGAAGTTTGGTATTGATCTGTACTAAACCCATCCCCAGGATGTAAAATGGAGATTTGAACCCTGGACTTAAATCCCCAGAAGTCCTTGGTACTTCACAGAATTCCCTATAATCTCACCTGAGTCCTCACCTGAATACAAGAACACAGTTTACTATTTAAAATGCTCTTTGCCTCCTAAGCTTTCTTCTTCCACTTCTAAGCACATGCGTCTCTCTACTGGGCACGTAAGATGTAGTAAGTGAATGTGAATGGGCTAATTTGCCCTAGGCACGTGCTTTTCTTAATTTGTATTTCCTTGATTTCTAATAATTTTTAATAAACCTCATAAAATTATAATATTTTTATTACAAGAGACTAAATTAATTGTTACAGTTAATGGCGACCACTAGATTGGATGAAAACTTCTCAATTTTTTTTTTAAAGATAGCCTAGATAATGATTTTTAAGCCACCTTTCTCCAAGGCTTTTTAGCAAAGCCTCTTGATTCAGCTCGCTCCTGCTTGCCGGCTTGTCTGCCTCTATGCTCCTGCAATCCGGACCTGTTTGATTCAGATCACTCACCTAGCCCCGTCCTGGCCCTGCCTGTCCTGCTCCAGCTCGGCTCCTGCTCCTGCTGCTGCTCATCACCCCAGGCCCAGTCCAAGGCCCTTGTGTCTTCAGAATCAAACACCAGCTGGTAAAAATGGGGGTGATTTTTCTTTAGGCTACAATTAGCCTCCATGTGGCAGGGGGCAGGGGACCACAGGGGGAGGAACTGAGGAGAAGGAAGAGACTTTTCCAAACAGGAACTTACAAGCATGGCTTATTTAAAAGGATATCTTTTGAGTGCACTGGTCCTTTTTATTTATCTTGCCTGAGATTAAGGAGAGAATTTCAACTCCCTGCAATTCTTTGGCCCAATTTGAGATTCCGAAAACCTACCCTCACTATGGAGAGGAAGCTCAGTGGCTCAGTGGATTGAGAGCCAGGCCTAGAGACAGGAGGTCCTGGGTTCTAATCTGGCCTCAGACACTAGCTGTGTGACCCAGGGCAAGTCACTTCACCCCCATTGCCTACGCCTTACCAATCTTCTGCCTTCTGACAATAGGTATCTAAATGAATAAAAAAAAAAATAAAACAACGAACTTTAAAGAGACTGGAGGTTATATTTTTAAGGCATTTCAGACTCTAATATTTTATAAAAATCTCTGTATTCTATTGCATTTTGCTGATTGTTTTATTTAAGATCTAATTTTGTTGGTTTTAAGTTCATATATTAACACATTCAATATTATTCTATTACACTGAATCATTTTAATGTACTGGGTTTTAACTACTGTTATATTCTGTTGCTTTTCCCCTATAATTATACTGAACAAATATTATTGAATAAGCCCATATAAAAACAGCTTTTCTATTTTTAACTTTGTAAACTGTCACATAGAGGATAGATGGGCTTCATCAAAACTGGTTAAAACTGTATAACAACCTTTGGAAATTTTAATGAGCTAAATATCTCAAATTGATTTTAAGGGATCTTTTAGACATGATTTTTATTTTTTTTCCAACAACTCTGGTCATTTTGCCTGCCCCTAACAGGGGGTAAGGTCCATTTTAGTAGCTGAAGTGAAATACAATTATAATCCCGACATCCCACATTTATAAAAATGTGAACGGATGGGACATCACAGTCTCATACCAAGGAGCTGGGAAGTTAATCACAGTGCATATAGTACCCCTGGAGCACTCCCAAAAGAAGAGCATCTCTCATTTATAACTCTTCAGCTCACTTTACCAACATCAATAGTATCGAGGTTTGAGTTTTTCCTAGACTCCTCTGCCACATTTTTGTAATGATCTCTAGATTTCTTGATGATGTTCTAGACCCCAAATAAGTTTTACTTTGTTTAAATATGTTTACCAAGGTTGAAAGATTAGCTATGTCTGTAAAAACTTGTGACAAGTATCCATTTTCTTTAAATGTCATACAGCAGACTTATGTAAAAAATGATAGTGTGTTTTTTTGCTATTGTAATTAATTGGGCTATTGTGAATTTTGGGGATATTGATACCTACATATTTGTACTACTGTCCTTTATAAAAAAAATTTGTTACCTTGTGAAATTCATTTCCTTGTACTCACAGTGGATCATGGCCAGGCATGAAGAGGAAATGGATCTCATTTTTGGTGAGAAAGCCTTATATTCTATATTTTCTTGGCTGACACAGTGTGTCAATGATTATAAGCTATATTTTTGAATTTTAAAATTCTTTTATTATTATATTTTTCTTGCATGTGCAATATACTATTTCAGTCTTTTATTTTTCTCTTCTTTTTATATTTGAAGCACATGTCACCAGTATTAAGATTTTCTTTAACTTTTTTGATTTTGCAGTAATATAAGTTTAAAATACATTTGCTGTAAATGTCAATGCATGCCCCAAAAGCTTGAGACTATAAAAATGATGCCACTAATTGTTTTAAAAAAAATTATAGAACTCTGCTTAATGATTCTGTCCGATTCCAGGACAAAATATACAAAAAAGTCATTGCACAGGGCCAAAGAAGCACAAAGCTAAACCTGAATAGGGCCACAAAGAGGACACAGGAAATATTAATGTGGACTCGAGGCTGCAATGCTTTACATATGTTAAGTCATAGGCCTTCCTTGTATTCACACTCTTTGTGAAAATACTTACAGACGAGTATCTCAAATTTGGCTCCTACCTGGCTCCTATAATCTAGTCCCTTTTCTGTCTTTCATAATGTGGCAACTTTCTGTAGCCCTGCCTATTGACTGGGTAAATGCTCACTTGCTTATATCATTTTAATTGGGCCCTGATTCAAGGACCTGTTATAGATTTATTTTTCCTTTATTTGGAATTTTTACACATAAGACTTTGATAGTCTATATTTCATCCAGAAATTATCTTTTTTATTTGGATTTTTTTTAATGTTTTTTATTCTCTTACTAATTGATTCATATACCTCATAACTCAACCATGCATCCCTAAGTGATCCCTGGGTTTTTTAATCACCCTCTTCAGGGGGAGGGAAATGTATAATTATTATTATTTTAAATTGCAGAGTTTAAATTCCTTGAGAGATAAATTTTAGGTTAAGAAACATGCTACCTCTCCAAATCCAGAAACCGAACTATTTGGAAAAGACACCATGAAGATGCGTTCACAGACCACAAGCTGCACGATAAAGATGAAGAATGAGCTTTGGGTGTGGGGTTTGAATGCATTTGTTTTGTATGTATACTCTTATGCCAAAGGGGACTTCCCCCTAACTGGTTTTTTGTCAATGAGCTTAGCAATTATTGGTTTTGTTCTCTTTTCCTCTTATCCTCAAACTATTGTAATCTTTAAGTTGATTATGTTTCCATGATCCTTTTGGGGAAACTGGTTTCCCAATACAATCACAGGGGGGCATGTAAAATGGAGATTTGAACCCTGGACTTCAATCCCCAGAAGTCCTTGGTACTTCCCAGAATTCCCTATAATCTCACCTGAGTCCTCATGTGAGTGCGAGAACACAATTTAGTATTTAAAGGGCTCTCTGCCTCCCAAGCTTTCGTCTTCTGCTTCTAAGCACAAATGTCTTTCTACTGGGCATGCAAGATGTAGTAAGTGAATGTGAATGGGCTAATGTGCCCTAGGCATGTGCTTTTCTTATTTTGTATTTCTTCATCCTTGGTTTCTAATAATCTTTAATGAACCTCATAAAATTATAATATTTTTATTACAAGAGACTAAATTAACTGCTACAAGGACTGGTATCTTCGAGTGTTATAGGATTTTGTGGATAAAAGTCTTTGGCTTTCAGATTTAAGTTAGTTTTTCCTTCATTTTCCTTTCTTTCCCCTCTTAGATGTATAAATGTATCAGCTCCAAAGTCTCTTGGAATAATGCCTCATTTGGCTATCTTGTCATAATGGTCTGGATACATAAGTTGCTGTTTAAAAGATGTGCTAGTCCCATTTGATTTTCCACTGTCTAGGTCCATTCCGCAAGCTAAAACATTTTCCAAAAAGGATTTAATCTGTTCCTTGCTTTTCTCCATGCGGTTTTGTGTGCCCATGTATTGTTAACCATAAATGTCATGTTTCATGTCTGCTATTATCTGTGCAATTTCACTCTCCATCTCAATTCTAGTTTTTTGTTTTGTACATAAGTTGCTTCCCTTGGCATCTTGCCCAACTATCTGTTTCTCCACCACTAAAATTTTAAAGTTTTCATTTTCTTTTCTACCATCTCCCTTTTTTCCTTTTATGCAATTTATGCTTATTCCCTCATGTATCCCCCCTGGTGTAACTTCCAAATTCATCTCTTTGTCACTAGATAATGCTAGAGCCTGGCATCATGTGGTATAATGCTTATTTCTCACTACAACTTCTGAATAATGGGGTTTTGCTCCAGAGCTATTGCTGCTTCCATGGATTTCAGGTCTGGGGTCTCCTGTTCTCTACGTCTGCAGTGAGGGCAACACTGATTGCTATTAGAGTCCTGTCTCCCATAGTTTTTGTTATTATATACTTTTCCCTGATAATATGCATTTTGACCTTTCTCATCTCTCTTATTTTGGCCCTCTTCATAGCGACAAGAACACAAAAAGCAAGTCCTGGTTTCTCTTTGCACCCTCTGTTGATTTTGGGGTGTCTGTCTATACTGTGTGGTTTGTCTGTTAAATGTCTTAATTGTAGTCAGGTTCTTAACCTCTTCTAATTATTTCTGCCTTAATATTTCAGAGGTCTCTTGAAGCTTTTTTTTAGATCATTCTTTTCTCTTTCTTGATCTACCTTGTTATCATGAAGATAGGTGGCTGTATCTCTAAGTTCATTAAGTGAGATGGTGTCAAAGTTAGGGCAATAGTTCCTGAAGAAATCCCTCAAGTGCTTATCACAGCCCTTGAGAAATTGTCTCCTCACATGTACTTCTGCTTCTTTTGAATCAGGACTAAAACCTAACAGTCCCTCAGTTTTTTCAATAAGGCCATCAATAAATGTACTTGGGTGTTCATTTTTTTCTTGGGATAATCTGTCAAATTTTCCCCATGCACTGGGTCTTTCTGACAATTGCTTCATTCCTTGCAACAGATCCTCATGGCATTTTCTCAGCTAAGCCATTGATCTTGGATTAGAAAAATCCAGATCCTCAAAAACTTCTGGCCAGCTCTTTCTAGTTTGCTCAATAAAATTTTTATGTTCCTGGGGTGTAAAAAGTTCAGATAAAAGAATTTCTACATCCTCAAAATCTGGTTCATAGAAGCAAAATGCTCTTTTTAGTTCTTTAATTGCAAGATGAAGCTCTAATAAAAATTTAGGCATATGTTTACATAAAGACTCTAAATCATGGGTGGTAAATGATTTATGAACCTTTGCATGTAAAATGCCAGAGTTATCAGTGGCCTTAGTTACATCACACAAAGGCATAATCTTTTGAGCCTTTGATGCATTTTCAACATTCTTAGCAGATGCATTAATTGGTGCCTGTATGTTATTGGCAAGGTTATTTCACCCTACTGCACCTAATGGTGTCCCAATATTAGTATTAATAACTATATCATCCCTATTAATCTGTCCCATCACTTCCCCAATCTCCTCATCGGTTCCTTTCCCCATGCCATGTTTTCTTTGCATGTAATCCTGGTACATCTCAGTTATAATAGGGATATGACCAAGCAATGTCTCTAATCTATTATCAATGACAAGAGCATGTACAGTTTTCTTTGGGAAGATCAGGTTGGCATTAGCTTTGATATTCTTTAATATGTTAGTCACTATCAAGAACACAACATAGATTTGGAGTATGATTTGCCAGAGGTAATTTCCATCTAGATAATTCATGGGCAACTGTGTCCATCCCACAGTCATATTGGTTAATGTCTCCAGAACATTGTCTATCATCCCTGCCACTGTATTATAAATGATACAGTAGCCCCAATAAATGACAATTATTCCTAGCACAGTTGACCAAAATATTAGTTGTAACATGTTCCCCATTAAATCTTTTCTAGGCTCTGTCAGGAGTTAACAGTTAGAAAATGGTTGTAGTCCCCACAAGCTTTGCTTCTAGCTAGATAGGATCCAAGATGGCTAGATCCTATAAGCTGACAGCTCTAGTACATCCTCCCTTTTACAAGAGACACTCTCGCAGTATTGTAACTGACCAGAGTGGCAGTTGGTAACTGACTAGTACTCCCCCCACCACCAGGATCCTGTGTGGAAACTGCCAGGCAGAGTCAGTCAAAGGCTGCTTGCCTCAGGAGTTGTAATTGACAACTGACAGTTGATGGCAGTTGGTGACAGTCACTAAAGCTTTTTTTTTTTAATAAATGGGGTCCTTTTAAACCTAGGGTGCCAACTGTTTTTAAAAAAAATAAAAAAGAAAATGAAGGGAATATACCCCCAAGGGAGGCTTGGACCCTGAGATATGGAGAGGGGGAAAAAGAGGAGAACCCCCTTTTACAAAGTGGAGTTCAGGGGAGATAGCAAATGTAATGGGTTGGCTCAGAGAGAGGAGAGGTGGGTTAAAGATTTTCCCCCTTCTGCCTTCCCTCCTTAGCCAAAGCTGCTCTCCCCAATTTGCTCTTGTCCCTCTTGTCCCCCCTCCACTATGGGAGACCCAAAGATCTCTCCTTGAATTCGTTTGCTCACACTCAGCTTGGGGAACAGATAACTTTTAATGTTAACTCAATCAGGTAATATAAAAGAAATAATGGGCAGGGAAGAATGGGAAAAGGAAAGTGGGGGAAAGGGGGTCTCTGTCTCTATCTAAACCCTTTTCCTCCCTCCTCGAGTTTGGGGGAACTCAGGCCTTGGCAACCTGAGCCCCCCTGAGAGAAAGACAGGTTGACTCACCCTTGGGCAACAGGAGCTGAGGTAAAGTCTGCTCATATTCCTCCTCAGAAAGTCCCTTCAATTTGGAAGTGTTGGGGGGAAAGATTTCCAGTCACCAGCAGGAAAAGTGGGTAACCCTCAGAAGAAAGTCTTTATCCACCTTCTCTCTTTGACATCTCAAGATGGAGAGACCCTCACTGCTCTCCAGCCAGAGTCTTCTCTCCTCAGAAATTCATTCCTGGGGCTCCTCCCCCATCAAGGTGATCAATTTCACATACTCTTCAGTCTGGCACTTTTTCTCTATCACAAACATGAATAGACAATTTTCAGATAAAGAAATTAAAACTATTAATGAGCAGATGAAAAAGTGTTCTAAATACCTTATAATCAGAGAAATATAAATCAAAACAACTCTGAGGTATCACCTCACACCTAGCAAATTGGCTAACATGACAGCAAAGGAAAGTAATGAATGTTGGAGGGGATGTGGCAAAATTGGGACATTAATGCATTGCTGGTGGAGTTGTGAATTGATCCAACCATTCTAGAGGGCAATTTGGAACTTTGCCCAAAGGGCGATAAAAGACTGTCTGCCCTTTGATCTAGCCATAGCACTGCTGGGTGGGTTTGTACCCCAAAGAGATAATAAGGAAAAAGTCTTGTACAAGAATATTCATAGCTGTGCTCTTTGTGGTGGCAAAAAAAAAAATGGAAAATGAGGGGATGCCCTTCAATTGGGGAATGGCTGAATAAATTGTGGTATATGTTGGTGATTGAATACTATTGTGCCCAAAGGAATAATGAACTGGAGGAATTCCATGGGGACTGGAATGACCTCCAGGAATTGATGCAGAGTGAAAGGAGCAGAACCAGGAGAACATTGTACACAGAGACTGATACGCTGTGGTACAGTACGAATGTAATGCACTTCTCCATTAGTAGCAATGCAGTGATCCAGAACACTTTGGAGGGATTTATGAGAAATAACACTATCTATATTCAGAGGAAAAACTGTGTGAGTAGATCCACAGAAGAAAAAACAATTGCTTTATCACATGAGCTTATGGGGATATGATTGGGGATGTAGACTCTAAATGATCACCCCAGTGCAAACATCAATAAACATCAATAATATGGAAATATGTTTTGATTAAGAACACATGTAAAACCCAGTGGACTTTCATATTGGTTAAGGGAGGGGAAGAAGGAGGGTTAGGGAAAGAACACACTTCTTGTAATCATGGAAAAATATTCTAAATTGACTAATTAAATAAAATTTTAAAAAATTAAAATGAAAAAACTTTTTTTTCAATTTGAGCATGGGCTACCAGTGAGATATTTTTGCCCTAGATATAGGAGGTCCTGGGAATAGTTGAAATTACATCTTCTAATGTTAGATAATTCTTTGCAGACCCCAATTTGTCATCAAACCACCTTGACCCTGTCTCAAGTGTTCATCATCCAATCACTTCTGCTCCAGTTGAATATATCCCCCCCCCCCCTAGTTTTGATCTCTGTCACAGACTAACCACACACCACCAAAGCCGAGGGCTTCTACCTTTCATTTTGAAATATAGCATCCATACCTCCTCATTGTCACAATGCCTCTATAGCT
This sequence comes from Monodelphis domestica, assembly GCF_027887165.1. Classification (NCBI taxonomy): domain Eukaryota; kingdom Metazoa; phylum Chordata; class Mammalia; order Didelphimorphia; family Didelphidae; genus Monodelphis; species Monodelphis domestica. The sequence goes on from NC_077231.1 coordinate 178,987,016, forward strand.
TTTGCAATATTTCTTGAAACAGTACTTCCGGATATGCTGCCTACAGATTCTGCAAAATCCCAGAAACCACATATTTCACACTTGTGAGAAGGTTAGCCCCTTTTCAATATCATTTGCTGACCAGGGATGCAGTGTATTGATTGCACAGTAAACCCAAGGCTTACTTGGTTCTCATCCATGTATGTATGTGTATATATTACATTCTATTTTTTATATTCTTGTGTTTTCCTTTTCTCCTAGATTGTCTTTCACTTCTGTGTTTGCATTTTCAATTTATTGTTTTCTCTTTTGTTTCTTTGGTAAGGCTTGTCATTGTAGATTCAAGTTTTTTATTTTGTTCATGATTTTTGTTATGCTAGACATAAAGTCTGCTTTCATAATTCTCATTTCTTTTTTAAACCATTCAGGAACTGTGTTTTATGGTGATTCCTTGTTCTCTCCAAATTCAACAGGGTTCTATGTCTCATCAAATGTTGAATTATTTTCCTTAACTTTGCAGTATTTAGTCATAGCTGCCTGTACTCATTTACTACATCTAGAAGCCATATTTTCCTCTACTACTGTCTTTCCTGTTGATTTACCTATTTATGTTCAAGGTCTTGGAGATTTCTTCCTCAAATCTTTAATACTGGCAGGCTTCACCTTTTTCCCCTTACTTTCCTTATCAGCATACTTCCTGACTCCCTCCTCTCTGCTTATGGTTTCCTTGTGGTTTAGATCTCTAAGCATTTCAGCCTCCTCCCAAACTGAATAATGGTTGCCTCAACTGACTTTTGGGTAGTCAGAACTGACCCCAGTGCTCTTTCCATCAGGCTTGGTAGAGGACTACATAGTATGGTCTTGTACACATGGTCTTATCCTTGAGACCTTTTATACTCTCTATCTTGCATAGTTCTCTAGCCCAGCAGCAATTCAGAGCTTTGCAATATTAATGCTTCTGGGATATGGCCCCCAAAAGGCTTTTGTTACTAATGGGTTGTAGCCAAGATGGCTATCAGGGCCAGAGTTAACTTCTTTGGTATTGAAAAGAGGGAATGGGGAATAGGGTGCAGAGATGGGTTTTGATGTATATCTGTTGTCATGTCCTTGGTTCTGCTATTGCAGTCTCACTGCCAACAGTGTGGGAGGAGAGACATGGGTGTCTTAGAGAAGGAAACAGTTAAAAGTTGATTATCTTTGGCACATAATTTCTGTTCTATAGAGGGTTTGGGAAGTCACTGAGAGCAATGTCTAGCTTGCCATTTTGTTGCTTGATGCAGAAATCAAAATTATTGTTTGGTCTTTTCAGTTGTGTCCAACTCTTCATGACCTAATTTATGGTTTTCTTGGCCCAAGATACTGGACTGGTTTGCCATTTCCTTCTCTATCACATTTCATAGATAGGAAATTGAGGCAACAGGGTTAAGTGACTTTCCCAGGGTTCCACAATAGTGTCTCATAACTTTGGATATAATGTTGGATTTTAAAACATAATATATTAGGCATAACTGTGACTTTAGAAATTGTAATGATGTAGTTTATGAAGGAATCCCTTCTTATAAATTCATTCCAGAATAAATTCACTCCAGGCAGCCATGATGAGATTAACTGAATGGATAATGCCCAACTAGATATTCTAATGTAGGAACCCTAAGGCATTCAGACATCCTCCCTTTAATAGCTAAAATGCAACCCTTCTTCCCTTCTCTTGCTTAGACATTCTCTTCCCCCTCCACAAACTGATCCATAAGCCCCGCATATCCTTCCTGTTGTTACTTTTTAAAAGTCCTACTTACAGTTACCTCCACTGGCAGTTTCTTCTGCTGGGAGGGACTTATCCCCATATGCATGCTGACTTTCTCACTTAATAAATCTTTCTGATTTTAAGGCATATTTGTCTCCAAAAAACAATTAGTCAAAGAGGATGCATTTCTCTAGTGCTTGAAATAGGGAATATTCTGATTTTTGAAAGAAGTTGATTGTGTACAAGAAAGATAGTACTTACTCCTAAACTACATTTTGGATTAAAATCTTAATATGTGCTTTTCCAGGGAATTCTTTTTTTTAATGATTTGGTGAATTATGTAATTGCATTGTCCAAAAGTAAATGTAGCTATATTGGGCTACAGAAAAGGGGACATACTCCATTGTGCCCTTCTTTGCTTTTTTCTAGAAAATAATTGGAAGAGATCTTAGTGGTCATCTAATCTAACCTCCTTAATCTCATAGATTATGAAATGGGGATACAAAGAACTCAGATTATAATTTAAAATGGGGCCCTGCCTCCACAATAAAGAAAATCATTATGGAGAGGAGTAGATAAGGGTGGTGATGGGCAATGTTTAAACTTTACTTTCATTGTAACTGACTCAGAGAGGGAAAAACAAATATACTCATTGGGGTATAGAATTATATCTTACCCTACAGAGAAGTAAAAGGGGAATAAAACAAAGGAAAGGGGAGGTAATTTGGGGAAGGGGAAGAGGGAGTTGTGATAAAAAGTAAAACACTGCTTAGGAAGAACAGAATGAAAGGGAATAGAGCAGGATCAAAAAGAGAAAATAAGAATGGAGGATAATTCACAGTTAGCAATCATAACTCTGAATGTGAATGGAATGAAATCACCCATAAAACAGAAGCATATAGCAGAGTAGATAAAAAACAGGAATCCTACTATATGTTGTTTACAAGAAACACATTTGAGGCAGGGTGATGCACATGAGATTAAAGCTAAAAGGCTGGAGCAGAATTTTTTATACATCATCTAAAACAAAAAAAGTAAGACTATCAATCTTGATACCACACAAAACTAAAGTAAAAATTGGTCTGATTAAAAGATATAAGGAAGGAAATTACATCTTGCTGAAAGGTACTATAAATAATGAAATAATATCAATACTAAAGATTTATGCACCAAATGGTATAGCATCCAGATTTCTAAAGGAGAAACTAAAGGAGCTTAAAGAGGAAATAGACAGTAAAACCATACTAGTGGGGGGACCTCAGCCTTCCCCTATCAGAACTAGATAAATCAAACAAAAAAAAAATAAGAAAGAATTAAAGGAAGTGAATGAAATGTTAGAAAAATTAGAGTTAATAGATATCTGGAGAAAACTGAAAAGGGATTTTTTAAATGGATATACCTTCTTTTCAGAAGTACATGATACAAATACAAAGTCTGATCATGTGCTAGGGCATAGAAACATGGCAAGCAATGCAGAAACTCAGAAATAATAAATGTAACTTTTTCAGATCATAATGCAATAAAATTTAAGATTAATTGGAAACTAAATAATCTAATTCTTCAAACCTGGAGGGTCAAAAAACAAAGGATAGAAACAATTACTGATTTCATTGAAGGGAATGATAATGAATAATAACATATCAAAATCTATGGGATACAGCCAAAGAAGTACTCATGGAAATTTTTCTATCTTTGAGGGCCTATATAACAAAATAGAGGGGGGGGGGATTAATGATTTGGCTTGCAACTTAAAAAATTAGAAAGAAAACAAATTAAAAATCCCCAGATAAAACAAAAATTAGAAGTCCTGAAAATTAAAGGAGACATTAACAAAATTGAAAGCAAAAGGACTATTGAACTAATAAATCAGACTAGGATCTGGTACTTTGAAAAAATAAAATAAAGTACTGGCAAATCTAATTTTAAAAAGAAAGAATTGAATCAGATCAACAGTATCAAAAATGAAAAGGGTGATCTTACCTCTAACAAAGAGTAAATTAATGAGAGCTATTTTGCCCAATCATATGGCAATAAATATGAAAATCTAAGTGAAATGGGTGAATATTTACAAAAATACAAAATGCCTAGATTAACAAAAAAGGAAATAGAATACTTAAATAATCTCATCTCAGAAAAAGAAATTGAACAAGCCATCAAGAAGTCCCTAAGAAAAAATCCCTAGGGCCAGATGGATTCACAAGTGAATTCTATCAAACATTTAAATAACAATTAATCCCAATACTACACAAACTATTTGACAAAATAACCAAAGAAAGAATCCTATCAAATCCCTTTTATTACACAAATATGGTACTGATTCCTAAGTCAGGAAGACCAAAAACAGAGAAAGAAAACCAAAGGCAATTTTCCTAAATGAACATAGATGCAAAAATCATAAATAAAATACTAGCAAAAAGACTACAGCAAGTTATCACAAGGATTATTCACTATGACCAGGTGGGATTTATGCCAGGAATGCAAGGCTGGTTTAACATTAGGAAAATCATCCACATAATTGACCATATCAATAACCAAACTAACTGAAATCACATGATCATCTCAATAGATGCAGAAAAAGCCTTTGACAAAATATAGCACCTATTCCTAGTAAAAAAAACATTAGAAAGTATAGTAATAGAAGGGCCTTTAATAAAAATAATAAATAGTTTTTATTTAAAACCATCAACAAGGGGATAGCTAGGTAGCTCAGTAGATTGAGAACTAGGCCTAGAGATGGGAGGTTCTAGGTTCAAATCTGGCCTCAGACACTTCCCAGTTGTGTGACCCTGGGCAAGTCACTTGACCCCCATTGCCTAGCCCTTACCACTCTTCTACCTTGGAGCCATTGGCTCCAAGAAGGAAGGTAAGGGTTTATTAAAACAAGCAAACAAAAAAAAAAACATCAACAAGTATCATCTGCAGTAGGGATGTTAGAAGCCTTCCCAATAAGATCAGGAGTGAAGCAGGGATGCCCATTATCACCACTATTATTTAATATTGTATTAGAAATGCTAGTGGTAGCAATTAGAGGAGAAAAAGAAACTGAAGGGGTTAAAGTAGGAAATGAGGAAACTAAACTATCACTCTTTGCAAAGATGTGATGGTATATTTAGAGAATCCTAGAAAATCAACTAAAAAGCTAGTAGAAATAAAAATTTTAGCAAAGTTGCAGGATACAAAATAAACCCACATAAATTATCAGCATTTTTATATATTTCCAACAAAATTTAGCAGCAAGAATTAGAAACAGAAATTCCATTTAAAATCACTCCAGAAAATATAAAATATTTGGGAATGTATCTGCCAAGACAAACTCAGGGATTATATGAACACAAAACTACAAAATAATTTTCATACAAAACCAGATCTAAATAATTGGAAAAACTTAATTTTTCATGGGTATGGTGAACTAATATAATAAAAATGAAAATCCTACCTAAACTAATTTATTTATTCAGTGCCATACCTATCAAAATGTCAAAAAAAACTTTTTTTATAGAATTAGAAAAAATTACAACTAAGTTCATCTGAAAGAACAGAAGACCAAGAATATCAAAGGAACTAATGAAAAAAAATGAGAATGGGAAGCTAACAGTACCAGATCATAAACTGTACTACAATGCAGTCATCATCATAACAATATGGTACTGGCTAAGAGATAGAAGGGTGGATCAATGGAATAGACTAGAGGTAAATGACCTTAGCAAGCTAGTGTTAGATGAACCCAAAGACCTCAGCTTTTAAAACAAGAACTCATTATTTGAAAAAAACTGCTAGGAAAATTAGAAAACAGTATGGAAAAAAATTATGTTTAGTTCAACATCTTACACCCTCTTCCAAGATAAATTCAAAATGGGTCAATGACAAATATGAAGAGCGAAGTCATATATTAGGCGAACATAGAATAGTACACCTGTCAGATCTGTGGGAAAGAAAGGAATTTAAGACTTAGCAAGAGATAGAGAATATTACAAAATATAAAATGAATAATCTTGATTATATTTTAAAAGTTTTTGTACAAACAAAACCAATGCAACCAAAATAAGAAGGAAAGCAACAAACTGGGAAAAAAATTTGTAACAAAATTCTCTGACAAAAGTCTAAGTTCTCAAATATATAAGGAACTAAGTCAAATGTACAAGAAATTAAACCATCCCTCAACTGACAAATGGTCAAAGGATATGAATAGGCAGTTTTCAGCTGAAAAAATTAAAACTATCAATAGTCACATGAAAAAGTGTTCTAAACCCCTCCTGATTAGAGAAATGTGAATCAAAACAACTCTGAAGTACCACCTAGCAGATTGGCCAATATGATAGTAAAGGAAAATAATAAATATTGGAGGGGATGAGGTAAAATTGGGACATTAATACACTGCTGGTGAACTTGTGAATTGATTCAACCATTCTAGGAGGCAATTTGGAACTATGCCCAAAGGACTTTAAAAGAATGCATACCCTTTGATCCAGCAATACCACTACTAGGTCTGCACCCCAAAAATATAATAAAAAAAAGAGTTGTACAAAAATATTCATAGCCACGCTCTTTGTGATGGCAAAAATTAGAAAATGGGATGGGGGGGGGGGGTGTCCATTGATTGGGAAATGGCTGAACAAATTGTGGTTGGTATCTGATGGTGATGGAATACTATTGTGCTAAAAGGTATATTGAACTGGAGAAAGTCCATATGAACTGGAAATACCTCTAGGAATTGATGCAGAGTGAGAAGAGCAGAACCAGGAGAACATTATACATAGAAAGTGGAATATTGTAGAATAATCGAATGAATGGACTTTGCTACTAATAGCAATACAATGATCCAGGACAATCTTGAGGGAGTTATGAGAAAGAACACGACCCATATCCATCTCTGTGGGAGTAGAAATGCAAAATGAAAACATATGACTTATGACTTGTTTATATGGGTATGTAATTTGGGATTTTGCTTTCAAAAGATTACTCTATTGCAAAAATGAATATGGAAATAGGTATCAAGTCATAACACTTGTATAACCCAGTGGAATTGCTTGTTAGCTCTGGGAGGGGAGAGGGAAAAAAGGAGGAATATATATATATGTGTGTGTGTGTGTGTGTGTGTGTGTGTGTGTATAGTGTAAACATGGAAAAATATTTTAAAAAATATTTTTTAATTTCAAAAAATATCACATTGCCTCCTTTTGCAAATAAGACCAATCCCATGCCTAAGTGGACAAGACTGATTTAAGGGACACCCAAAATACTATGGTCAATGGGGGCAACTGGGTAGCTCAGTGGATTGAGAGCCAGGCCTAGAGACGGGAGGTCCTAGGTTCAAATCCGGCCTCAGCCACTTCCTAGCTGTGTGACCCTGGGCAAGTCACTTGACCCCCATTGCCTACCCTTACCACTCTTCTGCCTTGGAGCCAATACACAGTATTGACTCCAAGACGGAAGGTAAGGGTTTAAAAAAAAAAAGAATTATTATAAAATGAGACCTGTTATGATGCCTGGAATTCTCATACTATTCCTTGAGTGGGCAGGTGGGGTTAAATGTCCCATTTGTTAAAATATAAGTGTTTTTTCAAAAGAGTAACAGATTATTAATTATTAATATGTAACCTATGCCTTTTTCAGATTTTGGTAATTTTGCTCATTGAAAGAGATGAAGACAAAGTGAGACTTCCGTATTAAAAAAAGACTAAAAATAAAGCCCACAGAGACAAAACGCTGGGCAAAGATTGCCTTGTTGCTTTGTTTTCCAGGTGGTCATCTCCATAAAGCCAATTGGAGACCTTTAAGGTTAAAAACTGGGGAGCCAAAAAAGAATAAAAAAACTGGGGAGCCCCAAACCCCAAAAGGTTCTTTGTTGTATTAAGTAAATTTCTTTTTTTTTCTGGTTATGGCCTGGCCTACTGGGATGAGGATTTTGGTGACTATATAATTTGAGGCCTCTTCTTCAAGAAACCCAACCCTGAAGTGGGAAGGCTGGTCAAAGAAAAGACCTCAGAGCTCAGTGGAAGGAAAGATTAGCTGTACCCTGGAGGAGTTGTTTGGTGAAAGCTTATATCTCTCTGTATTGTTACTGTCAAGCTTTAAAACCAAACAGGCATAAATGGAGCAAAGATGTTTATTTCCATTGAAAGAATTCCAAAAGACAATTGGGAGGGCAGGAGTGGCCGTTGGATTGACCCAAGGTTCTTCCCAGAATCTAGAGGAGGGTACAGGCTTATATAGTGTTTCAAGATAAAGAGGGATGGGAGCCTTTCAGGATTATGTGGGAAATTTCTACCCAGCACAAGAAGTATACTGTCAATCTTTTTGCAATTTCAATAAGATAGCAGAAAGAGTGCACAATCTCCAGAGCACCCCGACCTTTTGGGGTCAGTACATTGCATAAGTCACTAGAAACTTATTAACAGGTAACATTTTCCCCATTTCCCCTCATTATGGGGGTTAAGGGGTCATACATGAGATATGAAGACTTTTCAAAAACTATTCAAAGGATCTTCAGGGAATTCCTGGCTAAAGAGTTTTGACATTTCTATAAGAGCTCAGTAGTAGCCCAGCAGCAGAGGTTTGGCTCAGCAGAGAGAGGAACAGAGCAGGCTACCTTAGCAGCAGAGCTACCTGTCCAAGAGGTGTCATGCCTGAGGTTTTTGTTGCTGTGCAGTCATTTCTGTCGTATTTGACTCTTGGTGATCCCATTTGGGGCTTTCTTGGCAAGGATACTGGAGTAGTTTGCCATTTCCTTCTCCAACTCATTTTAAAGATGAGGAAGTATATGAGAATGATCCCTAGAAAAGGAAAAGGACATCAAGGACCAAAGTTCTGGATCTCTTATATTCCCTACAAATGTGCTTCATTACTATGTTCCTATTTATATAGTTACTATGTGTTTTTGAGAGAGAGTACACTCCAAGTCTATGAATGCAATTCTATATCATTATTGTATTCTTTCTTTCTCTTTTGAGAAAGTTCCTTTGTTAAGAATTGATAGATTCAGTGGATTTACTTATTCATTGGAATCACACGACTCTTGCCTGACCATCTACAGTGTTAGGAGTAGCTACCCACAAGGTTACCTCTAAATGCTGGGAGTAAGAGCCACCAACTCTCTGGGGACCCAATTTGGGGATATGAAAGCAAGTAGGGAAAATGAACCCAAAGGAAAGGGGAGCTCCACCACGAATGATTTGGTGAATATCAGCTCAGATTAGCTAGCCAATAACCTACCAACATCATAGGGAAACGGGTCAAAGAAGAGTTCATTTTTTAAGATAGACTTTTATTTAATATCTTGTGTTTTTAGAGCTCCTAAATTTCTTCCAGTATCCCTCCCACTTCTCACTCCCAGAGAGGCCTCCCATATTACAAAATATTTGTAAAGAAAAAAGAAAAGGAGGAAGAAGAGAGAAAAAAAACAGAAAAATCTATCAATACATCAAAAAAAAAAGTCTGGAAATATATGCAATAGTCCTTCCCTGAGGAACTCCCATTTTGGTTAGGTAGTGGAAGGACATGTCTTCTTTTATTTCTTCTCTACCCTGGATTTGTTCTTTGTAATTCTGCAACACTTTCTTTCACTTGTTCTGTGGTTGCTGTTCTTTCTATTTACCTTGTTGCAATTATTGGCTCTGCTTATTTGACTCCATCAGTTTATGTAAGACCATGTTTCCCTTTATTTATCCTATTTGTCATTTCTTACCACCAGTAATATTCCATTACCAGGAACATATCTGAAAGAAGTTATTTTGTGGTAACTAAGAACTGGAAACAAAGTTATTCCCATTGATTAGAGAATGACTAACCAAATTGAGATAGAAGATTCAGTTTTGATGAAGAAGAAAATCTGAAATGTGGGCAGTACCCTTCCATTTAGATCCAGATGAGGGCACTGCAGCCAATCTTCCTGAAAAGGGTGCCAAGTGCTATGATCTACTCAAGGAGGCGGTGCTAAAAAAAATAGGAACCACACTAAACATGAACAACCTACTGCACAATTGTTAAGGAACAAACTGATATTTTCTCCTCACAATATACTCACATGTGATATCTTTTTGATTTTTAATCAATATTTTCTCTTTATAATATACTCTTGCTGTAGATAAACACATTATCATAATTATTAGCCTTTAGCATTTAACATTGAGCAAGCAAAATAAAGAAGTATTTTTGTCTTATGTCCCTTTCAGTCATAATTTAGTTTTGTTCAATTAAACAGGCATTTATTGCCTACAAGGTGCCAAGCAATGTGTTAGGTACTGGAGATGTAAATACTAAAGTGAAAACAAGGGCCTGTTCTCAAGGGGCTTCCATTCTGTGTAGGGGAAGAAGTCTTTACAGTATAGATTACTGGAAGCAGAAACCCACTGGAGATGGAAAGAGTATTTCTTTAGAGGCTTTAGGTACAAGTCCTCTTGATTTTTGTTGTTGTTGGGCTTGACAGAACGGTGGAGGCATTGAGGTGACTCAGTGGATGAGTGATGGGACTGGAATCACGAAGACTAGAGTTCAGCTATGTCCTCATATACTTACTAGTAGTATGACCTTGGGCAAGCCACTTAATTAACTCTGTTTGCCTCACTTTCCTCATCTGTAAAATGAGCTGGAGAAGGAAATGGCAAACTACTCCAGTATCTTGGCCAAGAAGACCCTAAATGGGGTAACAGAGAATCTTAAATGACCAAATACCATTTTGAGGAGGAAGGCACTAACCACTGTGGAGAGCAGGAAAGATGTCTCACAGAAGGTAACAGGAGTTATGTCCTAAAAGAAACCTGATGTTTTAGAAAATGGATGGGGGGGGGAGGGAGAGAATGAGAACATTTCTGGCATAGGAAATGGCTATGTAGGGAGTTCTTGGGAGTTAGAATTGTGAGAAAAACAGAGCAGGGTAAGTAGATTAAGAATGACCAGGGTACCTAGATGTGTGACCCTGGGCAAGTCACTTAACCCCCATTGCCTAGCCCTTACCATTCTTCTGCCTTGGAGCTGGCTCCAAGATGGAAGGTAAGGGTTTAAAAAAAAAAGAATGACCAGGGTTGAAGAACTTTAAATACCAAGCAGAAAAGTTTATATTTGATCTTAAAAGCAACAGAGGTTCACTAGAATTTCTTGAGTGGGAATGGAAGGCAGTGACATGGTCAGATTTGCACTTCAGGAAGATCACTTTAATAGCTAAAAGGAAGATGGATTCAAGTGGAAGTGACTTAAAAGCAATAGCTCAATTAAGAGGCTGTGCTAGTCCAGAGCTAATGATGACATGAATTATAAGAGTTGTTTAGAAGGAGATCAATGAGAGACAACAGTGATGGGGGGAAAGTAATGTTTGGTAATTGATTAGATGTACCATCAGTGTAAGAGTAAGGAGTCAAGGGTGACACCAACATCAAAAGCCTGCATGACAGGAAGGATAGTAAGTACTCTCCCCAGTACTAGGGAATTTCAAAAATGGTCTGGTTTAGAGAGAAAGATAATTAATTCTGTTTGAGATGGACTAAGCTTGAGAAACCTATGGGGCATTCTGTTCAAAATGGCTAATACATAGTTTATAAGACTAGAGCTTTGGAGGTACCACCTCACACCTAGCAGCCTGGCCAATATGACAGTAAAAGGAAAATAATAAATGTTGGAGGGGATGTGGCAAAATTGGGACACTAATGCATTGCTGGTGGAGTTGTGAATTGATCCAACCATTCTGGAAGGCAGTTTGGAACTATGCCCAAGGGGCTTTAAAAGATTGTCTACCATTTGACCCAGCAATACCACTACTAGGTTTGTACCCCAAAGAGATAATAAAGGGTTGCACAAAAATATTCATAACTGTGCTATTTGTGGTGGTAAAAATTGGAAAATGAGGGTGGTGTCCCTCAATTGGGGAATGATTGGACAACTTGTGGTATATGAGAGTGATGGAATACTATTGTGCTATAAGGAATGATAAACTGGAAAGACCTCCAAGAACTGTTGCAGAGTGAAATGAGCAGATCCAAGAGAACATTATACACAGAAAGTGAAACATTGTGGAATAATACAATGTAATGGACTTTACTAATATAAAACAATTCCAAGAGACTTATGAGAAACAATGCTGTCCACATCAAAAGAAAAAACTGCAGGAGTAGAAACAGAAGAAAAACAAATGACTTGTCTGTTTATATGGATATATGATTTGGGGTTTTGGTTTTATAAGGCTGCTTTATTGCAAAATGTAATAATACAGAAATAGGTATAAGTGATAACATTTGTATAACCCAGTGGAAATGCTTATTGGATCCAGGAGGGGGAGGAAAGAAAATGAAATATGTAAACATGGAAAAATATTTTTAAAATAAAAAGACGAGTTCTGGAGGACTAGAGATTGAGCAATTATATGTACAAAGATGATAATAAGTCAACCCAGAGGAGTTAATAAAGTCATCAAGCAAGAAAATGCAGAGAGAAAAGCACAGGACAGAGTCCTGATATAACTTCATAGTTACTGAATGTGACATGGCTGATGATCTAGAAAGGAGACGGAAAAGGAACAGTTATGAAGAGAACCAAGGGAGAAGAGTCTTACTGAAGCCAAGGAAGTAATAATATCTGAGAGGAGTTGGTGGTTAATAGTATCAAAAGGATGGTGAAGGAGGATGAGAATGTAGAAAAGGTCTTTGGACTTAAGAATTTAAAAACTGCTGGTAACTTCAGAGTTTCAGTAAAATAGTGGAATTGAAAGGCAGCTACTTGGTACAGTGGATAAGAGCACTGGGGCTGGAGTCAGGAAGATCTGAGTTCATATTTGGCCTCAGACACAAGCTAGGTGACATGGTACAAGTCACTTAACTTCTGTATGCCTCAATTTGCTAGACTGGAAAAGGGAAAAATAATAGCACACCTCCTAGGGTTGTAGGGGATCAAGTTTTAAACACTAATAAATTAGGAAACAAGGTCATCTCTTGGGAAGTATGAGTGGGAATGGGTTTGGGTACTTAATGGGAAAAGAAAATGTCAGGAACAGTCACTCTGGAATGTGTGATAGAGTCAGTCAGGGAAAAATGAAAGGATTACTATACAGGAAAGAGATCCCAATTGATCTTAGATAACATGAATTTTTATGAAGTTTTGTTCTATGAATTTAGGCATGAATTTTGACCCTTTGAGCATGGTTATATGATTTTCTTCAACAGTCAGAAAAAAAATAGAGAAGACTCCAGGATCAAGGACTGGAAGGGCAAAAATGGAAGTGTTATATGAAATCTAAGACAGGAAACATCATTTCCAAATGGAGCAGAATTTCCCTAAATGGATAAACAGTTCCACTCTGATGGCCAGTTTAAAAGCATTCCCAATGCAACTGCTAACATTTGGTTCTTAGTTTGGTTCTCATACTCTCAGGAAGAATATGGTTTGTCTTCCCAGCTTAGTTTCAAGCTTGATATTTTACTTAGGTTTATGAAATCATAATTAAAATATCTTTTACCATCCCTGCTTTCAGGGAGCTGATGTTTCCAAAAATAACTATTACTAAGAACTGTGAGCTATTGAGATAATTCTTGCTCTTTAGTTTCTTGAACAGTAGCTTCTAGAGCTCCCTATGGATAATGAGCCAACTCGGTTCACTTTGATCTTGATTTGCTTTGACACATAGCAATTTTCAAATCTTCATCTCTAGATTAGCAATAAATGTTTTGCAGTGCCATTGTCCTAATCCCCATTTCCCCAACCCCACCAGTCATGCCCCATGTTACATTTGAGATCTTTAGCTGAAAGAGTCCATTGAGAAAATGGACTCTTTTTGACTTTCTGACAGCCTAATTCATGACATGTCAGCATATTTCTAGGTTATTTCAAATGTCAGTGACAAATTACAGTTGTTCCTTTGACATGATACTTAGTAATTTACATCACAAAAAAATTAGCTTTCTTTGTCTCTCCTTTGGGACTTTCTTTGTTTCTGCGTGGTAGGAGTACAACCCATTCCAAATGAGCAATTATCAGAAGTCCCATAAAAGATGCCATCACAGTAAAATGTATGACCAGAAATGAAGGTAGATTGGAGTAGGAGTGAAAGTTAACTGATAGAAGGCTCATAGGCTCAGTTGTTAATAGGAAAACAGTGAGAGATTTAGAGGAAGGGATTTTTGTTGTTCAGTTGTGTCCAAGTCTTTGTGACCCCATGGACCATAGTACACCAATGCTGCTCATGAGGTTTTCTTAGCAAAAATGCTAGATTTTCACCATTTCCTTCTCCAGTGGTTTAAGGTAGACAAACGTTAAATGACTGGCCCTGGGTCACCCAGCTACTAAGTGTCTGAAACCAGATTTAAACTCTGGTCTTCCTGACCCCAGTACCAGGATTCTATCCACTGAGCCACTTCCACTTCAGGGAAGTCACAAGATGGGTAGGCCTGAATGGATTATGTTATGCATACATACATTATGTAAGGTCAGAGATCCATTGAAGATTGAATGACAAATTTTTCTTTTATACACTTGAATAACTGTGACAGTGAAAATTTTCCTACTGCTAACTCAGCTGATGAAACTTAAAATTAAAATTATATAATGAATGTTAGAAGTTTATGAATGAAGAACATAAACATTAAAAGGCAATCCTGAATAGTAGTGGGCATAAAGTTAATGGGGTGGTTTATGTTTTCTGACAACTTTCCATCTTTTGCATGGCTTGGATTTTCCATGAAAGTCAGCTGATTAATTTGTTTAATCTTCTGAAGTGGTCATTATTTCCCTTAACTCTCTAATAATATTGGAGGGGAAGTTACAGATATTTCTGCATCATGTTGAATCATATAAAGATATATATAAGAAACAAGAGTATAGTGTGCACTTGATAAAAATGACCTACAGGAAAATAGTTCATCATGGTCAAAAAAGTTAACATATTTGTTGTAAGTACATATTATAGCACTCATTTTGGGGGGGAGAGCATAAAAATAGATTGGATGTCATTTAAAAACAATATGTCAAGGAGATAACTATCCTGTTGGAAGAATCATAGCCGATACTAGGTTCTTACTGGGATGTAGTTACAGGAGAATTGATTAGCAGGTTTGATGTGCTTTGGCATAAATTAGATTTTATTTAGAAAAACAAATCACATTGCACTACTCTTGGCTGGAAATAAATGTGTAAATTAGAATGCCTTCCAATGTAATTACACTGTCTTCTAATATAAATCATTTCAGAAATGAAAACATCACTTTCAAGTAGAGGTGAGTGCTTGTTTCAAGCTGAATTAAAGGGAAGGTTGTGAAGAAAGCTGAAAGCCATCTTTTGTGATGACAACATGGGAGAGTATGCAAAGAATAGTGTTTCACCATAAAACCTAGCTTCTACATTAGTATGCTGGAGCATGGACTTGGGTGGGCACCAGTGTTTTGAGAGCCTCTTCCTACAGCTTGTGACTTGAGTAATTCTAGAAAGAAAAAAACAACCACCTGAGTCATATACTCTTCTTCTACACACAAGAACTTATGCAGCATCTGTAAAAATCATGGCAGGATATGATGTATTTTGATTTTTCATTTTCTGTTTCATTACAGTTTATTAGAGATGGCCACTTAGGACACAGTAAAATGGACTGATTGAATCAGTTGCTCCCCTTATGTGGTAATTATATGGAGGTGACCTTCCAAGGCTCTTATTTGCAGTTGGTTGAGTCCTTCTTTGACATACAATTCAATTCAATAACCATTAAGAGCTTACTATGTGCAAAGCACTGAAGAGGTGGGGATACAATGGAAAATGACATAATTGATTTTCCTAGACAAGTCTGAACTTGTTCCTTCCTTTCCCTTCCCCAGTTCAAATAATTCCACTGGCTCCTTGTTGGCTTCAGGATGATAAACCAAATGATCTGTTTCACTTTTAATCCCTTCATAACCTGAGTCCTTCCTGCCAGGATTAGCCATCTCACCCCAACCACCGTGGCCATGTACTCTGATCTAGAGCAACACAAGTCTTCTTGTTCCTAGAACAGGACACTTCATCTCCCAACTATGTGTGTTTTCAGTGACTATTCATGCCTGGAATTCTCTCCTTCCTGTAAACCTTAAAATTTCTTAGACTTATGAATGTTGGAAATTTCCCCACTGGGAAATTTCATACTGGAAAAAATGTCCTACTGATAGTAAGAACTCTATTGGAATGTGAAACCCCTTGGCATAGGAGGGTCCTTCTCCTCCCTACTTAAGACTACTTTAGGACAGAAACCTTTTGCTAAACAATGGAAAGGGTTTTGACCTATGCTTAAGCATAGAACAGGAAGTTCTTTGAGTCATGATTGATTTTAGAATTGATACAATAAAGATACTTGGAATGACAGAACCAGGTCTTGGAAAATACAATCTCCACCCTACTTAGAGTAACAGGATTTAGGAAGGGCTGCAACAAAGATCAAGATTTAATTATTTGAGAATATGACCTTCAACAGACATGTGCAAAGGGGCAGACCTCTGGGCGGTCCTGGGTTAAACTAGAACCACCATTGGCACAGGGGAGACATCGACAGTGATTGGTAGATGTGAGAACTGAGGGGAGGGAACTTAGAGGGTTTGCTTAAAGATAGCTGGGTCTGAGGACTAGGGGGAGGTTTTGCTCTGAGCAAGGTTTTGCTCTGAGGAGAGGTTGCTCTGAAGGTGGCTCTGAAGAGGTGGTTCTGAAGGAGGACTGAGGAGGTTTTGCTCTGAGAGGTTTTGCTCTGAAGGAGTCTGAGAGGAGAGAGGTCCTAGAGGGAGAGCTCCTGGAGAGGTCTGAGAGGAGGGCTTGCTCTGAAGGAGTCTGGAGGTGGAGGCCCCTGAGACTGTTTCTCCATTTTGGTCACATGAGTGATAGGGACTGATCTCTTTTCTTTGCCTCAGCTATCTAAGGGCTTGGGCCTTTGGCCCAGCCTAAGGAGAGGGGGTATTTAAGTCCTATTCCCTTCTCTCCCCTTTCTCTCTCTCTCTCTCTCTCTCTCTCTCTCTCTCTCTCTCTCTATATATATATATATATATATATATATATATATATATATATATATATATATATATATATAATACCTTTCTTCCTCCTGTTTGTAATTAAAAACTCCTTAAAAGGTTGACTGCTGACTTGAGTTTTCATTTAGGAATTACATAGCTGAATTCCTTGGCGACCTTAAATTAATATATATCAGTCTTTTAAAGTGATTTCAATATCACATTCCTCTTGAATTTTCTCACTTCCTTCAATCTTTGACTCAAGTTCCACCTTTTCTACTGAGCCTTTCCCCCTTAATGGCAGTGCCTCCCCTCTATTGTTTATCCTAAGAATGCCTTGTTTTTACATAATTATCTACTGCATTAGAAGATGGACTCCTTGACTGCAGGGATCCTCTTGATCTTTTTTTATAGCTCCAATCCTTATCACAGTGCCTGATGCTTTTTAGTACTTAGTAAATGCTAGTTGACTGACTGGAAATTTTTGCCTTTGGGCAGGGCTAATTAGGTGGTGCAGTGAATAGAGCTCCAGGTCTAAAGTCAAGAAGACTCATCTTCCTGAGTTCAAATATGACTTCAAACACTTACTGTGTGACCCTGGGGCAAGTCACTTAGCCCTGATTGCCTCAATTTCCTCATCTGTAAAATGAGCTAGAGAAGGAAAGGGCAAACAATTCCAGGACTTTGCCAAGAAAATCCAAAATGGGGTCACAAAGAGTGGGACATGACTGAAAGGATACCATAAATATTCAAATATGATTCCAGAAAGTGGTAGGGGGGAAAGAGAGACCTAGGTTAAGATATGGGTAGGGCAAATCTGAGGAGAGATTACTTTCTTTTGAGTAAATGGGAGTGGGGAGATAGAAACTTATAGAGGACGCCTGAGCTAGGTCATGATGGAAGAGAATCAAACAACAAACACTTAGTAAGCATAGATTATGGACTTGCTACTGTCCTGGGCACTAGGGATACAAAGTCATGGTTTATGCAGTCCTTGCTGTCAAAGATTTTATAGTCTAATGGGAGAGACAGGGATATCTATATTTATATAGCTATAAGTATACACACATGTATATATATATATGTTGACATATATACACACATAAACATATACATTTATTTGAAAAAATACAAGGTAATTTGTGCGAGAAACTCACATGGGAAATGAAGAGAGGTCCAACATTTAAACAGAGCTTTAAAAGGAACTAAAGATTGAAATGGGTGAAAGTGAATAGGAAATACATTCAAGATAAAGAGGAAAACCTGTATAAAAGTTCAAAGAAAGGAGATGAATGCAGGGTATGGGCAAAAGCAAGAAGACCAGTTTGGTCTTCTGCAACATGGAGGACATAAATGACTGCTGTGGAAGCAAAGCTTGGAAAGATATCAGGGCTAGATGATGAAAGGCTTTTTAAAACAGTTTTTATTTGATTCCAGATGTAATAGGATGCCACTGGAGTTCATTGAGCAGGAAAGTGCAGGGGCTAGACCTGTGTTTTAGGAATACAATTTTATCTGTTGCTTGGAATATAGATTGAAGATGGGAAGAAACCTGAGTTAAGGAAAATTGTTTGGGGGAGATTTCATTATTCCAGGGGTGACGTAATAAGGTCCTGAACTAAGGTAAGGAGAGAGAAAGGGAGAAATGGAGGTGAAAAGTTGCAGACATAAGATGAACAAGACTTGGAAACAGATTGGATATGTGGGGTGAGGATACAAGGTGAGACCAACTGTGAAGTTGTAGACTTGAGTGAGTGGAAGGATGATGATATCCATAAAAGCAATGGGGAAGGTCAGAATTGGAATGGGTTTGGGTGCTAGGGGTGGGAATAATGCATTCTATTTTGGACATGTTGAAACTGAGATGCCTAGTATAGGGCATCCAATACAAAATAGCCTATAGGCATCTGATGATACAAGACTTGAGTTGAGAAGAAACACAAGTACCAAATATATACACCTTGCAGTCCTGGGCATAGGGATGGTAATTAAATCCATAGGAGGAGTTGATGAGATGTGAGAGACAGTCACAAATGAATAGAAAGAATAAGGGGGGAAAAAGGTTAAATAAGGGGAAAATAAAGTCTTGGATCCCTGGTATTTGTAATATAACTGATCTATAAAAGAGACTGAGAAGGAAAAGACAATTATTAAAGAGGATCAGAGGAGAACAGTGTGATAAAACTCAAAGTGGACAGCATTTAAGATGAGTGTGATCAAAGGCAGATGTTAAAGGGAAGTTAAGATGAAGATGGAGAAAATGTCACTGAAGGAATAGGCAGTTTTCAAAGGAAGAAAACTGTTGATGGGGAAAAGGAGGGAAAGGTAGGGAAAAGAAGGTAGCTGGGGGTCCCCCAGTCCCCTGAGCCCCAGTAGGGAAATTGACCAGGCTTTCTTTTCAGCTATAATTATGGCTAGGGAATTAAATTAAATCAAGTCAGACTCTAGGGATAGTTAGATAGGTTTATTTAGGCTAGGAAAATAAATGTTTTGGAAAGCTAGAGAAAATTAGATCTCCAGCCCAAGGGTAAAAGGGTCTCAGGGAAAAAGGCTCTTCTGCAGAAAAGGCACTTCAGCAGAAAAGGTGCCAAAACCTGAGCTTCTCTCTTCTTTTATATCTTCTCAGATACCTCCCACAAAGGAAGTGGGAGGTGTCTGAGGAAGCTGGGGTAGAGAGCCCTGGGAGATATAGTCTCCCAGGGTTCAGAGGCATTTTAAAACACACAAAACCAAGCTAAAAATTACATGAAAAAAGTTCCAAATTACTAATAATTAAAGAAATGTATATTAGTGGAACTCACATTCATCAGATTTTTGTTACCCCAAAAAAGGGAATAACAAATATTGAAGGAGCTATTAAAAAACAGGTAGGTGAACTGCTGAAACTATGAATTGGTCTAGCCGTTCTGGAAAGTAATTTGGAATTATGTCCCCCCAGAAACTAAACTGGACATTCTCTTAGATTGAGTATACTATTGGTAGGCCTATACCCCCAAATAGACCAAAGAAAGAGGGAAAGGACCTGCATACACAAAACTATGTAGGGCAAGAGATACTTAATTTAGAGAGTTCCATAACATCCAAAGTATTTTCTTTTAAAGAGTATCCCACAGAATAAAAGGTGGAGATAAGACCCTCTCTTTCTGAGCTCTGGGCATTTTCTCTGGCTGTCCCTCATTCCTGTGATGCTCTCCCTCATCTATGCCTACTGACTTTCCTGGATTCCTTTAAATCCCAACTAAAATCCCATCTATATTTTCCCAACCTCTCTTACTGTCATCCCTCTTTTAATTATTTCCCATTTATTCAATATAGAGCTTGTACACATTTGCTTCTTGACTCCCCCATTAGACTATGAATTCCTTGAAGGCAAAGACTATCTTCTGCCTCTTTTTTTTTGTCTTCAGTGCTTAGCACAGTGTTTAGCACATAGTAGATAATTAATTAACAGTAGATAAATAATTAATAAATGTTATTCAATTGACAGACATCCCAAGTGCTTTAAGAACTTGGGAGAAAGAAGGCCTCTAGCATGCTGGTTGGAGCTCCTGTGACAAAATTATGGAAGACCGTGGGTGAACAGAGATATATGTGCTGTGATCGACATTCTTGCAAGGAACATCATTCAGTGAGATCACTTGAAAAATATTTGGTGATTGAGATAAGCCGTCATTCACTTCTGTTTCAGTGATCAGATAAAAGCATTAAAGTATTCCTTACTGCAAACTGTCTTTTGTAGCCTCAATAAAGTTGTTTTATTTTTAATTAAATGAATATATGTGTAACCCCTGACCCAAAACTGTCTCCTTTTTGATATGAGCCTTTGATGTCCCCCAATGAGGATAGAGTTCCATTCCATACCAATGGACTTTGGACTAGGGTTATAGATATATCTTAGGGAAGAAAAAAGTGCCAGAGAGGTCTTGTTAAAAATATTTCCAGATGTCCCTGTAGCTTTGTACATTTGTAAAAGTTAATCAGGCCAAAAAGAAGGAAAAATTAAAATACTCAGGGAAGAGTCTTCTTTGAGCTGCATGACATAAGATATGGAGGCAGCTCTTAACATCTCAGGTTCATTGACTGGTCCTTAAACCGTGCATCACAAGATTACCCCCAAGAAGGAGAAACCACTTTCGTTTCAGTGACCAGTTTTGGTTTTGACATTAAATGTTAAGTGCCTTCTCTGCACATGTAGAGGTGGAGCATGATGAGATAATGTACGTGTCAGTAACAATCCTTGTCTTGCTTGATTTTAATTTTTAAAAATATTTGTTACAAAGGAACCTAGGTAGGAGAATGTGGAGGAGGGACATATTTGGAAATGAATATGATAGAAAAAACCAAAAGAAAGAAAAACCTTTTTTTTTTTTTATGTAAGTGCCAACTCTGTTGGTGTTTTCTTAAGAGAAAGAGAGGCCTGGAAGTGGGAGAAGGGAAACACACACACACACACACACACACACACACACACACACACACACACACACAAGTGCCTGAAGAAATGAAAAACTTCTTTTTGGGGGGAAAGTAGGCGATGTTGATGTTTTTGAGTCAAGTATAGGTTGACTCTGTAGCCACCCCCTGCTCCCAAGACCCACACTGAAGAAGCCAGGACTTCTGTCAGGGTGAGAATGCAAATCCTACTTTTATGGAGGGAAACAGAGATTTTCTACACCTTGGTGTTCTTGCTATACTTCCACTTTTCCAACAGAATGAGCTTTGCCTACACCTTTCCCTTTAGCCAACTAAGCAGACCTCATGCTGGTTAAGCATTTAAATTATTAATCAATAAAGCTCCAATGCCTACTTCCAAAGGCTTGCTTTAGAGATACAGTGGTACCTTGACACCTGAGTTTAATTCATTCCGTGGCTCGTAACTCAATTTGCTCATTTGTCAAATAGAATTTCCCCATTTAATTGAATGGAAATGCAATTAATCCATTCCAGCCCCCAAAAACCACACAGATTTTTTTTGTTTTATATCTTTTTACATATGAAAATGTACTTTATAAATAACAAATAAATATATTTATAGGTAATAAGAAAGAATGCAAAGAAATAAACTTGCTTATGTAATGTTATTGAGCTTCGAGGTTAGGCGAAGATGCTGGTGGAGAAGGTTTTAATTTTGTGGGCTATCACTTAACATAACTTGCTCTCTACACACATAATGCTATATTTAAATGCAAAATTGAACTTATACATTACTTATGATATTTAACTTTATTGTTAAACTTAATTGATATTTTTTTACTTTACTTAATTATCATCATTTTCTTCATTGAATTTTGGCTGTGCTTTGCCACACTTTGCTTGATTTCATTTAGAGGTCATTTCATCAAAAACCGTTCCATGGAAGTTTGTTCCTTCTTACCTTTCAGAATGTTTTGATAATGTGTGAAATAAGTGTTGTTATACAGCTCCAACACAAGAGTGTGTTGTCAACACCCTCCTCAGGGGGATTGGATTATTATCCTATAATGTAAAGTTAAAATTCTCTTCAGAGTAATTTTAAGATAAGAAACTTGCTACCTCCCCAAATCCAGAAGGTGAACTGTTTGGAGAAGGCACCATGAAGATGCCTGCAGAAACCACACACTGCACCAAAAGATCCAGAGTGAAGTTTTGGACGTGGTGATTTGAACTGTGGGGGGTTGAACACATTTATTTTGAATGTACATTCTTATGCCAAAGGGGATTTCCCCCCTAATTATTTTTTGTCAACATAGCAATCATTGGTTTTGCTCTTTTCCTCTTTTACTTCCCTCTTATCCCCAAATTATTGTAATTTCCTCTTAGAAACTGCAATATTGTAAATACCTTTAGTTAAAAATTTTTAGAGCTATAAGCTGGTTATGTTTAAATGATCCATTGGGGAAATTAGTCTCCCAAAGGATCACAGAGAGAGTTATATAATGTCTGTACCCTTGAACTTCATGTCCCAGAACCCCATTTTCATCCTTACATTTTGTAGATAAAGTTTCTGTAGCTCTGCCCTTTTGCTCTCTTCTCCCACTTTGGTGGTCCAGTAAACTCTCTGTTCACAGTTTTTACTTTCCTCTACTTCATGTGATTATTAATAAATCTTATAAAAATATAATACTTGGAGTTATTGGATATTGATTTTAATCTTACATTTGTCAGGAAGTGTATATCACGTAATCTCACAAGTTTGCCTTTTTTGCCTTAAGGGCTAAGAGACAAAGTCGATTCTGGTTCCAAAGCAGCAATGAGCTCATCATGGGTCTCCGGTAGTATCTACTCTCTTTAATCCCTGTAGATAGTGTCTGTTCTGTTTTTGTCCTGAACTGTCTAATTTTCTATTATTTTTTAACTTTACAAACCTACTCATCTTTTTGAAAGTTGGACATGTATCTTTTCCTTTAACACACACACATGCAAAATGTCCACAGAAAATGACTGGGATTGAAAAAAGAGACTTACTCATTTGCAAGTTCTGTTGTGTCTACTTTTGATTTAAGAAGATTGCCTGCCAGTGTAGAAAGGGGAAAGATAAATATTCATCTCCTATATTTACACACAAAAAATTCTAATCAAAATGTTAACCTGGTTTTCAATTATTTATTTTATCCATAAGCAAATGAGTACCTAATGTGAGAGAAATTAAAATATTCCTTCTTGTAGGTTGCAAACATTGCTTTAAAGTTTGGAGAATGGTAACTATCAGAATAGGGTTGTGTATACCAGCGGTATCAACAGAAAAGGGGAAGGGCCACTAAAACATACATAAGGCTCCCTGCCAGTTGCATAGAAAAATCACATATTAATATCTGAATCCAATTGTATTTTTATTTATTTCATTAAAACATTTCCCAGTTAAACTTTGGCTGCATGAAAAATGTTGGCAGCAGTATGACCAGCCACCTTTAATATAGTTGAGAGAAGACTAGGTTTTAGGAAAATTCATATATACTGAGTGATTATGGTCAAAATTTAATTCCTCAGTGTCCTTAGACATTCTGAGACTCTAAATTACTGTTGTAATTTTAGCACAACATTGTGACTGACTGTGGACCCTCCTACTAGAGGCTGGTGATTGCTTGAGTTCAGAGTTTGGAACTGTTGGAGGACTAAATTGGATCAAATGCCCACCCTGAGTCCAACACCAATATACTGAGTCCCTGGGAGTGACAGGCCATCTGACTATCTAAGGAGAGATGAACTGGTCCAAGTCAGAAACAGATCAGAATAAACTTGCTGAGATGCTCAGTAGCGGGACTGGGCCAGTGAGTAGTCACTACACTTCCAGCATCAGTGAGATAGGGAGATCCAGCCTCAAAACAAAACAAAGCATTCTAAATTAGAGATGAGTTGCTATTACACGTTGTGGAAGGGACTACATTTGAAATCACAAATCTGAACAAAAAAAAAATCCTGTATTTGTATTTTGGGCAAAGCACTTTAACATGTGCTTATTTTATCTAATCCTCACAATTCTGTGAAACAGGCAAGGAAGGAATTGTGTTCCTTATTTTTAAACATGAAGAACTGAGGCTGAGTTTGTGACTTGCCCAAAGCTAGTAAGAGCCAGAGGTAAGATTAAGCTCAGTTATTCCTTACTAGGACTCTTTCTGGTCCATCAAATCAGTGATACAAGTTAGTTACTGAATTTTAGCTTAGTGATAATCTAAAAAACTAAAGTCACAACTATTGAATATTACTAGCTTTTCAAATATATTGTTGTTCAGTCATGTCTGACACTTCAAAATTCCATGGACCATCGCATTCCGGTCTCTTCCATCCTTTACTATTTCCCAAAGTCTTTCAAAGCCACATTTATTGCTTCTGTGACACTGGCTATCCATCTCACTCTCTGCTGGCTCCTTCTCCTTTCACCTTCAATTTTTCACATCTGGGCCTTTTCCAGTGAATCTTGTCTTTTCATTATGTGGCCAAAGTACATAAGCTTCAGCTTCACTAGTTGACCTTGCAGTGAATAATGTGAGCCAGTTACTTTTAAATATTGACTGATTCAAACTCCTTTGTGTCCAACAATTCCAAAGGTCTTCTCTAGCACCTATAAAAAAGAAGGGAGGCTTTCTTTCCTTTTTAATGGAAAGGGTTTGGTGTTCTGTCTCACAGGCAAGATGTAGTCACCAGTGGAACAGTTGAGTAGACTGTGAGTCTAGTTGAGTAGAGGTGAAGGAAATATGGAGGTTGAGGTGAACCCTGGTGATGAAGGGAAGGTGGCAAGATCTCTCCCTTAAGGTTACCTCTAGAAAGAAAGAAAGATGACTTTTTCTCTAGGGATATTATAACAGACTATATCCCTTCACCACTAAGGAGAACGGATGCTGAGGGGAAAAGGTGTCTGTTTCCTCTTTCAGCTGTTTCTGAGGTAGGTTTGTACTCAAGCTTCCTCAGTGGAGATTGTGACAGATCTAGTCTGATCTTGCCAATTGCCCAACACTCCTGTTGTTATGGAAATAGGCCAAAATCAGATCTGACTTAACTAAAGATTGTACTTGAAAGGAAAGGGTAAATGTGATAAAGGAAAAATGGGAGAAGGTTGCCCTGTCAAGCCAAACCCCCCAGCTGCTGGAACAAGAGGCAGAATCCCAAGCCCCAAAGTTCTCAGCCTCCTTTCCCTCTGTCTTCTCTCTTTATCTCTAAATCTTAAATCAGTTCAGGGAATGTTAGGAGACACCAAGAAGAAGCCAGAGGACTGGGCTCAAGGGTTTGTGTGAGTCCTTTCCAACTCCTTCTCAGGAACAGAGATCTTGATGACAGGTAGAGGAAATGGTGGAATGGATTTCTTTTAGAGAATATAGCTGCAGGAATCAAAGGCAGGAGGAAGTCTAGGTCCTCTTGTGGCTTTGGGAATCCCTCAACCACTCAGAAGTGAACTTTTCAGCTCAACCTCCTGAATCAGAAGACCCAGGGCTCTCCAGAATTCTCCTCAGCCAAAGGTTCTCCCCCACAATCTTTCACTGTCCAAACTGCAGTGCCTGTCAGTCAAATCACAGGATTCCAAAGGTCTCTCTCTCCAATCTCTACACACCATAATCCACAACCATGGGTTCTGTGTCACTCAGCTTTCCATATGGTCCAACTCTCATAGCCATATGTTGCTACTGGAAAAAACCACAGCTTTGACTATACAGACCTTTTGTCAGCAAGGTGATGCCTCTGCTTTTATTAGGCTGTCCAGATTTGCCATAGCTTTCCTTCCAAGGAGTATACATGTCTTTTAATTTCATGGCTGCAGTCAGTCCCAGTGATCTTTGAGTATATATATCAAGAGTATAAAATCTGACACTGTTTCCATTTCATTTCCCTCTCCTTGCCAGGAAGATCTAAGCTTTTTTGAAGTTAAGCTTCAAGTCTGCTTTCACACTTATTGAGAGGCTTTTAAAATATATATATTTTAATTTCTTCCCCATTAGTACACATGTAAAAAGAATTTTAACATTCTTTTTTTAAAGCTTTGAGTTCAAGATTCTCTTAGTCCCTCCCCACCTCCCTGCCAAGAGATGGTAAGCAATCTAATATAGGTTTTACATGTTCAATCACATAAAACATTCTCCCATATTAGTCATTTTGTGGAAGAGATCTCAAACAAAAAAAAAAAGTTGAAAGTAAAATATTATATATTTCAGTCTGCTTTCAGACTCCATCAGTTCTTTCATGAAGGGCAGATGGTATTTTTTGTCATGAGTCTCTGGGACTGTTTTGGATCATTGAATTGATGAGAATAATTAGGTCATTCACAGTTGTTCATCAAAAAATATTGCTGGGAGTCAAGATGGCGGCTTAGAGGCAGCTAAAGTTCAGACCTCTGAAAACCCTTCCTTACTGATTACAAACTAAATTCTCCTAGGGGACTGAAAATCAAACCTAACAACAAGGCAGAGCCAAGGAACCCTCCTGCTTGACTCAACTTAAAAAAGTACGCTCCCCAAAAGCCTGAATTCGAGAACCCTCAAGTTTAAGGGGAAGGAGGAAGGAAGGTCCCAGAACCCCTCCCCTACCTAGAGTGCTGAGCCTCCAGTGGTGGCTAGAACCTCTGGGTGGACAAGGGTGCTGGTCTGGAGGGAGTACCTTATGGGCAAAGCTGTGCCAGGCTCAAAGCATGGAACACAGGTGGTGGGGAAGCATTTGGAGAAGAAGCACAGAGCCAACAGCCTAGCTCCTAGTTGCAGCAGCAGAGACACTCCATATTGCCCTATCCCTCCCCTCCCCCCACCCATGCCCGGGTTTTGGCCTCAGGGCACATGCAGCTCTACAAGTTCAAAGGAGCTGGACTTAATCTCATCAAAGCCTTCAGAGGGCAGGGAAGCTCAAGCTCCAACACCCCTTCCCCCCCCCCCCACTGCACTGAAAGAGTTGCTGACTAAGCTCCAAGGGGGCTCCAAGGCTGACAGAAAAACCCAAAACCACAGATCCAAAACATAATGAGAAGAGCAAGACTACAGGCAACTACAGGGGGGAAAGAAGGGGGAAAGATGAGCAAACAACAGAAAATGAAAAAAGAAATTACAACAGACAATTGAAAGCTTCTATCCGGGCAATGAACAAAGAGCAAATGTAACAAAGAAAGATAAAGAAACATCAAGCAAAAACACAGAAACTCCAGCGAATAGGACACAGGCTTTGGAAGAACTCAAAATACAATTCAAAACACATTTAAGAGAGGCTGAACACAACTGGGAAAAAAACTTAAAAAGCAAGATAAGTCATCTGGAAACAGAAGCACTTGAACTAAAACTAGAAAATAGTGTCTTGAAAGCCAAAATTAATCAGCTTGAAAATGAGACAAAGGATATGAAAGATCAGAAGGAGAAGGATGACTAAAAAGCCAGGGATGAAACCCAATCTTTAAAAACCAGAATACAACAATTAGAAGCAAGGGACTTCACAAGGCAACAGGAAACTATAAAACAAAATCAAAAGAATGAAAAATTTGAGGAAAATATATAGCTCCTCATTCATAAAACAGAAGATTTAGAAAATCATTCCAGAGGAGACAAGATAAGAATCATTGGTCTACTGGAAGACCATGACAAAAGAAAAAACCTGGATATCATCCTACAGGAAATTGTCCAAGAAAACAGCCCTGATATTCTAAAACAAGAGGGAAAAGTGGAGATTGAAAGAATTCACAGATAACCTCCTATATTTAATCCCCAACTGACAACACCCAAAAATGTTATAACCAAATTCAAGAATTATCAGACCAAGGAAAAAATATTACAAACTGCTAAGAAGAAGTCATTCAAATACCAAGGAACTACAAAGAGGATAACACAGGATCTGGCTGCATCTATGCTGAAGGACCAAAAGGCATGGAATATGATATTCCAGAAAGCAAAGGCACTAGGTCTACAACCAAGAATCAACTACCCAGCAAAACTAACAACATTCTTACAAGGGAAATTATGGTCATTTAACAAAATAGAAGAATTCCAAGCATTTGTAAAGAAAAGACCAGACCTGAACAGAAAATCTGATGCCCAAGCACAGAACTCAAGGGAATTATCAAAAGATAATTAAGAACAGAGGAAGGAGAAGAATAACAAAACAAAACAAAAAAACTTTTTTTTAAGAGATCCAATAAGTTAAAATGATATGTATCCCTATAAGAAAAGAGGATATTGCTAATTCTTAAAATTTGTTATTATCACCTAGGTAGCTAGAAGAATTATACTTAGATGGAACAGTGACAAACTGGATAGAATGAAATGCAAATACATAAATATGTATATAGATATATGTATGAGACATGTGTGTGTATATATATATGCATAAATATATATATGTATATATATATATATATAAAACTAGAGCTAAAAAAGAGATTAATACTAAGAGAAATGGGAAAAGAAACAAAAATACATTGGGACAGAGAATTGATTTGCACCCTATAGGGAAGGAAGAGGGCAACAAATGAACTGATGGTGAGGGAACCAATACAAGGGAGAGAGAGGGTGGAGGTAGTTTAAAAAGGCTGTAAAGAAAATATGAGGGGAAGAAGGAGGGGGGGTAGAAAGGGAAGTAAAATAAGGGTGGGAATTAGGGGGACTGATTAAAAACAAAACAATGGTGTAGAAGGAAATGGTGAAAGAAGAAAAGGCAGGACTGGGAGTGGAAATCAAAATGCTGGGAAATACACAGCTGGTAATCATAACTCTGTGAATGGAATGAACTCACCCATAAAATGCAAGAGAATAGGAGACTGGATTAGAAATCAAAACCCTACCATATGCTGTCTACAAGAAACACACATGAGGAAGCTAGACATGCATAATGTAAAAGTAAGAAGATGGAACCAAATCTATTGAGCATCATCTGAGAAAAAGAAGCAGAAATCACAATCATGATATCTGACAAAGCCAAAGTAAAAATAGATCTAGTCAAAAGAGATAGGGAAGGTAATTACATTCTGATAAAAGGCAGTATAGACAATGAGGAAATATCAGTACTCAACATGTATGCACCAAATGGCATAGCATCCAAATTTCTAAAGGAGAAACTAGTGGAGCTCAAGGATGAAATAGATAGAAAAACTATACTAGTGGGAGACCTGAACCTTCCTCTATCAGAACAAGATAAATCAAACCAAAAAATAAATAACAAAGAGGTAAGAGAAGTGAATGAAATCTTAGAAAAATTAGAGTTAGTAGATATGTGTAGAAAAATAAATAGGGACAAAAAGGAATATACCTTCTTTTCAGCAGCACATGGTAAATGCACAAAGATTGACCATGTACTAGGGCATAAAAACATTGTAAACAAGTGCAAAAGAGCAGAAATAATAAATGCAACCTTCTCAGATCACAATGCAATGAAAATAATAATTAGTAAGGTTTCATGGAGAAGCAAATAAAAAATTAATTGGAAATTAAACAATATAATTCTCCAAAATTGGTTAAAGAACAAATCATAGAAACAATTAACAATTTCATTGAAGAAAATGACAGTGATGAGACATCCTTTCAAAATCTATGGGATGCAGCCAAAGCAGTACTCAGGGGAAAATTTATATACTTGAGTTCATATATTAACAAATTAGGGAGGGCAGAGGTCAATGAATTGGGCATGCAAATTTAAAAACTAGAAAGTAAACAAATTAAAAATACTCAAATGAGGAGTAAATTAGAGATCTTAAAAATCAAAGGAGAAATTAATAAAATTGAAAGTCAAAGAACTATTGATTTAATAAATAAGACTAGAAGATGGCACTATGAAAAAACAAATAAAATAGACAAGTACTGGTCAATCTAATTTTAAAAAGGAGAGAAGAAAACCAAATTGATAGTATCCAAGATGAAAAGGGAGATCTCACCTCTAATGAAGAGGAAATTACGGCAATCATTAAAAATGATTATGTCCAATTATATGGCAATAAATATGACAATCTAGGTGATATGGATGAATATGTACAAAAATATAAGTTGCCTAAACTGACAGAGGAAGAAATAGAATACCTAAACAACCCCATATCAGAAAAAGAAATTGAACAAGCCATTAAAGAACTCCTTAAGAAAAAATATCCAGGACCAGATGGATTCACAAATGAATTCTATCAAACATTCAAAGAACAACTCACCCCAATTCTATACAAACTATTTGACAGAATAAGCAAAGAAGGAGTTCTACCAAATTCCTTTTATGACACAAATATGGTACTAATTCCAAAGCCAGGCAGGTCAAAAACAGAGAAAGAAAACTATCGACCAATCCCTGAATATAGATGCAAAAATCTTAAATAGGATACTAGCAAAAAGACTCCAGCAAGTGAGCAGGGGGGTTATTCACTATAACAAGGTAGGATTTATAACAGGAATGCAAGGATGGTTCAATATTAGGAAAACCATCCACATAATTGACCATATTAACAAGTAAACTGACAAAAATCACATGATTATCTCAATAGATGCAGAAAAAGCCTTTGACAAAATACAACACCCATTCCTATTGAAAACACTAGGAATAGAAGGGTCGTTCCTAAAAATTATAAACAGTATATATCTAAAACCATCAGTAAACATCATCGGCAATGGGGATAAACTCGAAGTCTTCCCAATAAGATCAGGAGTGAAACAAGGATGCCCATTATCATCTCTATTATTTAACATTGTACTAGAAACACTAGCAGTAGCAATTAGAGAAGAAAAAGAAATTGAAGGTATTAAAATGGGCAATGAAGAGACCAAGCTATCACTCTTTGCAAATGATATAATGGTCTACTTAAAGAATCCTAGAGAATCAATTAAAAAGCTAGTGGAAATAATCAACAACATTAGCAAAGTTACAGGATACAAAATAAACCCATATAAGTCATCAGCATTTCTATATATTCCCAACACATCTCAGCAGCAAGAATTAGAAAGAGAAATTCCATTCAAAATCACCCTAGACAATATAAAATACTTAGGAATCTATCTGCCGAGACAAACAGGAACTATATGAACACAACTACGAAACACTTTCCACACAATTAAAAGTAGATTTAAATAATTGGAGAAATCCATTGCTCATGGGTAGAATGAGCTAATATAATAAAAATGACAATCCTACCCAAATTAATTTACTTATTTAGTGCCATACCCATTGAACTACCAAAATTTTTTTTATTCAATTAGAAAAAAACATAACAAAGTTCATTTGGAAGAGCAAAAGATCAAAGATATCCAGGGAAATCATGAAAAAAATGTGAAGGAAGGTGGCCTTGCAGTCCCAGATCTCAAACTATACTATAAAGCAGCGGTCATCAAAACAATTTGGTACTGGCTAAGAGACAGAAATGAGGATCAGTGGAATAGACTGGGGGTAAGTGACCTCAGCAAGAGAGTATATGACATACCCAAAGATCCCAGCTTTTGGGACAAAAATCCACTATTTCATAAAAACTGCTGGGAAAATTGGAAGACACTATGGGAGAGATTAAGTTTAGATCAACATCTCACACCCTACACCAAGATAAACTCATAATGGGTGAATGACTTAAATATAAAGAAGGAAACTACAAGTAAATTAGGTGAACATAGAGTAGTATACTTATCAGAGCTTTGGGAAAGGAAAGATTTTAAGGCCAAGCAAGAGCTAGAAAAAAATCACAAAATGTAAAATAAATAATTTTTTATTATATCAAATTAAAAAGTTTCTGTACAAACAAAACCAATGCAACCAAAATTAGAAGGGAAGCAACAAATTGGGAAACAATCTTCATAACAAAATCCTCTGACAAAGGTATAATTACTCAAATTTACAAAGAACTAAATCAATTGTACAAAAAATCAAGCCATTCTCCAATTGATAAATGGGCAAGGGACATGAACAGGAAATTTTCAGTTAAAGAAAAAAACTATAAATAAGCACAAGAAAAAGTGTTCTAAATCTCTTATAATCAGAGATGCAAATCAAAATAACTCAGAGGTATCACCTCATACCTAGCAGATTGGCTATCATGACAGCAATGGAAAATAATGAATGCTGGAGGGGATGTGGCAAAGTTGGGACATTAATGCATTGCTGGTGGAATTGTCAATTGATCCAACCATTCTGGAGGGCAACTTGGAACTATACCCAAAGGGCACTAAAAGACTGTCTGCCCTTTGATCCAACCATAGCATTGCTGGGTTTATACCCCATAGAGATAATAAGGAAAAAAGACATGTACAAGAATATTCATAGCTGTGCTCTTTGTGGTGGCAAAAAATTGGAAAATGAGAGGATGCCCTTCAATTAGAGAATGGCTGAACAAAGTCTGCCATATGTTAGTGATGGAATACTATTATGCTCAAAGGAATAATAAATTGGAGGAATTCCATGTGAACTGGAAGGACCTCCAGGAAAATTGATGCAGAGTGAGAGGAGCAGAATCAGGAGAACATTGTACACAGAGACTAATACACTGTGGTACAATCAAATGTAATGGACTTCTCCATTAGTGGCAATGCAGTGATCCTGAACAACTCAGAGGGATTTACTAGAAATAACACTATCCACATCCAGAGGAAAAACTGTGGGAGTAGAAAAACAGAAGAAAAACAACTGTTTGATTACATGGGTCGAGGGGATATGACTGGGGATGTAGATTCTAAATGAACATCCTAATGCAAACATCAACAACATGGAAATAAGTTCTGATTGAGGACAATACCCAGTGGAATTGTGCATGGGCTATGGAAAGGGTGGGGGAAGGGAAGGGAGGAATAGAATATGATTTTTGTAACCAAGGAATAATGTTTGAAATTGACCAAATAAAATTTAAAAAAAACTGAGGTATCACCTCATGGCTACCATATTGGCTAACATGACAGCAAAGGAAAGTAAAAATGTTGGAGGGGATATGGCAAAATTGTGATATTAATGCATTTCTGGTAGACTGTTCCATGTGAACTGGAATTGAGGCAGAGTGAAAGGAACAGAACCAAGAGAACATTATACACAGAGAATGATACACTGTGGTACAATCAAATGTAATGGACTTCTCTCAGTGAAGTTTGGTGGGAGGGAAGGGAGGGAAGGAATATGATTCTTGTAACCAAGGAATAATGTTCTAAGTTGACTAAATTAATTAATTGATTGATTGATTGATTTTTTAAAAATAAATAAAAGTTTTATCTTAAAAAAAATATTGCTGTCCCTGTGGACAATGTTCTTCTGGTCCTACCCACTTCACTTTGTATTAGTACATTTAAATCTTTCCAAATTTTTCTCAAAATCATCCTGTCATTTCTTCTAGTACACTAGTATTTCATCATAATCATATACCACAACTTATTCAGCCATTGCCCAATTGATGGGCAACCCTTCAATTGCCAGTTCTTTATCAAAAGTTTTCTTAATTCTTTACTTTCTGCCATCAGAAGTGCTATCATCTGTATATCTGAGATTATTGATTGTCGCTTGGCAATCTTAATTTCAATTTTTGATTTGTCCAGCCTGGCATTTTGCATGATGTTTCTGCGTGCAAGTTAAACAAGGTAACAAATATGCATTTTTGTCAGACTCCCTTACCAATCTTTTTTTTTCTTTTTAATTTTAAACATTATTTTATTTGGTCATTTCCAAACATTATTCACTGGAAACAAAGATCATTTTCTTTTCCTCCCTGCCCCCCCCCCCCCCACCACCACCTTTCCCTCTCCGATAGCTGCCACACGATTCCACTGGTTATCACATGTGATCTTGACTCGAACCCATTTCCCTATTGTTGGTATTTGCATTAGAGTGTTCATTTAGAGTCTCTCCTCAGTCATATCCCCTCAACCCCTGCAGTCAAGCAGTTGCTTTTCATTGGTGTTTTTACTCCCACAGTTTATCCTCTGCTTGTGTATAGTATTTTTTAGATCCCTGCAGATTGTTCAGGGACATTGCATTGACACTAATGGAGAAGTCCATCACCTTTGATTGTTTCACAATGTATCAGTCCCTGTGTACAATGTTTTCCTGGTTCTGCTCCTTTTGCTCTGCATCACTTCCTGGAGGTTGTTCCAGTTTCCATGGAATTCCTCTACTTTATTATTCCTTTTAGCACAATAGTATTCCATCACCAACATATACCACAATTTGTTCAGCCATTCCCCAATTGATGGGCATCCCCTCATTTCCCAATTTTTGGCCACCACAAAGAGCGCAGCTATGAAAATTCTTGTACAAGTCTTTTTCCTTATTATCTCTTTGGGGTACAAACCCAGCAGTGCTATAGCTGGATCAATGGGCAGACAGTCTTTTATCACCCTTTGGGCATAGTTCCAAATTGTCCTCCAGAATGGTTGGATCAATTCACAACTCCACCAGCAATGAATTAGTGTCCCCACTTTGCCACATCCCCTCCAGCATTCATTACTTTCCATAGCTAGCCAATCTGCTAGGTGTGAGGTGATACCTCAGAGTTGTTTTGATTTGCATCTCTCTGATTATAAGAGATGTAGAGCACTTTTTCATGTGCTTATTAATAGTTTTGATTTCTTTGGCTAAGAACTGCCTGTTCATGTCCCTTGCCCATTTGTCAATTGGAGAATGGCTTGATTTTTTGTACAATTGATTTAGTTCTTTGTAAATTTGAGTAATTATACCTTTGTCAGAGGATTTTGTTATGAAGATTGTTTCCCAATTTGTTGCTGCCCTTCTGATTTTGGTTACATTGGTTTTGTTTGTACAAAAACTTTTTAATTTGATGTATTCCAGATTATTTATTTTGCATTTTGTAACTCTTTCTAATTTTTGCTTGGTTTTGAAGTCTTTCCCTTCCCTAAGGTCTGACATGTATACTATTCTGTGTTCGCCTAATTTTCTTATAGTTTCTTTCTTTATGTTCAAGTCATTCACCCATTTTGAATTTGTCTTGGTGTAGGATATGAGGTGTTGATCTAAACCTAATCTTTCCCACACTGTCCTCCAATTTTCCCAGCAGTTTTTATGAAATAGTGGATTTTTGTCCCAAAAGCTGGGATCTTTGGGTATGTCATATACTCTCTTGCTGAGGTCACTTACCCCCAGTCTATTCCACTGATCCTCCTTTCTGTCTCTTAGCCAGTACCAAATTGTTTTGATGACCGCTGCTTTATAATATAGTTTGAGATCTGGGACTGCAAGACCCCCTTCCTTTGTATTTTTTTTTCATTATTTCCCTGGATATCCTTGATCTTTTGTTCTTCCAAATGAACTTTGTTATGGTTTTTTCTAAATCAGTAAAAAAAAATTTTGGAAGTTCCATGGGTATGGCACTAAATAAATAGATGAGTTTGGGTAGGATGGTCATTTTTATTATATTGGCTCGTCCTACCCATCAGCAGTTAATGTTCTTCCAATTGTTCAAGTCTAGTTTTAGTTGTGTGGAAAGTGTTTTGTAGTTGTGTTCATATAGTTCTTGTGTTTGTCTCCGGAGATAGATTCCTAAGTATTTTATTTTGTCTAAGGTAATTTTGAATAGGATTTCTCTTTCTAGTTCTTGCTGCTGAGCTGTGTTGGAATTATATAGAAATGCTGATGACTTATGTGGGTTTATTTTGTATCCTGCTACTTTGCTAAAGTTGTTGATTATTTCAATTAACTTTTTGGTTGAATCTCTAGGATTTTTTAAGTAGACCATCATGTCATCTGCAAAGAGCGATAACTTGGTCTCCTCCTTGCCTATTTTAATGCCTTCAATTTCTTTTTCTTCTCTAATTGCTACTGCTAGTGTTTCTACTACAATGACAAATAATAGAGGTGATAATGGGCATCCTTGTTTCACTCCTGATCTTAATGGGAATGCATCTAGTTTATCCCCATTGCAGATGATATTAGCTGATGGTTTTAGATATATACTGTTTATTATTTTTAGGAATGACCCTTCTATTCCTATGCTTTCTAGTGTTTTTAGTAGGAATGGGTGTTGTATTTTATCAAAGGCTTTTTCTGCATCTATTGAGATAATCATGTGGTTCTTGTTGGTTTGCTTGTTGATGTGGTCAATTATGTGGATAGTTTTCCTAATATTGAACCAGCCCTGCATCCCTGATATAAATCCTACTTGATCATGGTGGATGACCCTTCTGATCACGTGCTGGAGTCTTTTTGCTAGTATCCTATTTAAGATTTTTGCATCTATATTCATTAGGGAGATTGATCTATAATTTTCTTTCTCTGTTTTTGTCCTGCCTGGTTTTGGAATCAGTACCATGTTTGTGTCATAAAAGGAGTTTGGTAGAACTCCCTCTTTGCTTATTATGTCAAATAGTTTGTATAGTATTGGAGTTAGCTGTTCTTTGAATGTTTGATAGAATTCACTGGTGAATCCATCAGGCCCTGGGGATTTTTTTTTAGGAAGTTCTTTGATGGCCTGTTGGATTTCATTTTCTGATATGGGATTATTTAAGAATTCTATTTCCTCTTCTGTTCGTCTAGGCAGTTTGTATTTTCGTATATATTCATCCATATCATTTAAATTGGTGTATTTATTGCCATATAGTTGGGCAAAGTAGTTTTTAATGATTGCCTTAATTTCCTCTTCATTGGAGGTGAGAGCCCCCTTTTCATCCTTGATGCTTTTAATTTGCCTTTCTTCTTTCCTTTTTTTAATTAGATTAAACAATACTTTGTCTATTTTGTCTGTTTTTTCAAATTACCAGCTTCTAGTCTTGTTTATTAGCTCAATAGTTCTGTCACTTTCGATTTTATTAATTTCTCCCTTAATTTTTAGGATCTCTAGTTTGGTTTTCTTCTGGGGGGTTTTAATTTGTTCGTTTCCTTTACCAATCTTAAAACCAATCTGAATTTGGTTCCAAATGTTGCTTCTTGGCCTGTATACAGGTTCTTCTGGGGACAAATAAAATGATCTGGTACTCCTTTTTCTTAGAGAACTTGTTCTGTTTTTAAATTATTTGATATGAAATGCTAATTTGGCCAGAAGTATGGACATTTGACCTGAAAAAGTAATAAGTTCTAAGGAATCACTTAATATTTTTTCTACTTCCTTTGAATTCAGTTTATTAGGAACAAATAATAAAACTTAATCTCCTTATCTCTTAAGTTATCTTATCATTCCTCTAAAATTACAAGTTTCCTTCTTTTTTAAATTACCCATTTGGGACACCACTATCTTTCTAATAACCCATGTTTAGAACAATCAGTCATCTTTGGCTCTTCCTTTTCCCTCATCCCCTATATTTAATGAATTGATAAATCTTTGTTAATTGTACCTCCATGTCTTTCTACTCACTCTGCTACTATGCTAGTTGTTTTCTTTTCACTGGGACCACAACAGAAGTCTCATGACTGGTCTCCTTTCTAGTCTTTCCTTCCTATACACCACCCTTTACTTAGTTTTCAAAATACATTCCCCAAGCCACAGAATTGGCCATGTCACTCCCCTGCTAAAGGATCTTTAGTAACTTTCTAATACCCTTATGGTCAAAACCTGGCCTAGCATATAAAGGCAACCACAAAAGGATTCTAATCTAGAGATATATTTCATATTGCTGCCCTTCTTACATGTATATCCCAGGCAATTTAGGTGTTTAGCAATCCATCTCCCATTCCATGTGGATGTTTATTTTGGACTTTTTTGATTCTGAGGTACATCTTGGTGGGAATATATGTGGATCTGAAGCTTAGAAGGATCAAAACTGAAGAACAAATTTGGAAATGATTTGTCTAGAGATGAAATGAGAATGAATGAGATTATTGAGGCATAACTTAAGTCCTTGAGGGCAATGGCTGCCTCATTTTTATCTGTTTATTCCCAGGGCCTTGCATATTGTTGGCAATTAAGGTTTATGAAATTGAATTGAAGGGAGATTGTAGTTAAGGGAAGCAGCCCAAGGCCAGAACCCTGGGGAAGAATCATATTATGGATTTATGGTCAAGAAGCCAACAGAGGAGACAGACGAAGAAAAAGCGATGAAGCAATGTGGAGGAGAACCTGGAGCAGCATCCTGGAAGCATCAAGACCAGAGTGCACCTAAAGGAGGGGATGGTTATGTATAATTGAAAATCAGTGATCCTAAAAAAGAATATTTCCCAGAAGCCTACTGACTTCCTGTCATTATGTACTTCCTGTAGGCAGGGGATAAATATTGAGTGGGCAGTCCTGCCCCTCTCTCTTTGGCATGATGACATCGAGCTTGGTGGTGGTGGTAAGCTAAGCACAGGGATTTTAAATGGGTTGATCAGTCATGGGTATGTGGTCTTTATTTTGTATCCTCTTGATTTCCTTGATTTCTAATGATCATTCATAAATCCCTTAAAACATGTAATTTTTATTATTGAGTTTTAATTTTAATAGCTAATCAAATTAAAATGGACAGAGAACTCTTGGAAGATAAGGCCTTTGGCTAAGGTGATACGGCCATTCTTTATTATTTGTGATGAGGATCTGGCCAAGAGTTGTCGCTGACGTCTCAAAACCTGAATATAAAGTAAAAGTTTATCAACTTGGTGCCTTACCGGCTAGTTTTAGAAAGTAGGATACACACTCATTTAGCAACCTGACTAAATTCACCAATTCAACTTAACTCCTAAGTAAACACTTTCAGATAGTTAACTGAGTAACATCCACTTTGGAATCCAGAATGCTCCAGTGAGATGCCATTTGTTCCGTCAGGGCCTCATCCAGTCATTCTTCTTTGGGGCTAACATTGAATGTATTTGCAGATCAAATCCTAGTATCATGGCGGGACAAATTTAGTGCTGGACGAGACCTTGAAAATCATCTCGTTCAACCGCAGAAAGATTTGAACTTGGGTCTTCCCGAGTCTAATAGCTGCCATAAAGATGTCTCCCAGCTGCCTCATTTGCGTACTTGCATGTATGCATATAACATATATATAAACACACACACACAGCATATTTGCATATATGCCACCATGCTTTTTAAAGAAGGAAATCAGACCTCTGCCCCATTGGGCCTCACCTAGCACTTTGCTTCTCTCGCTCAGGTAGTTTTCCTGTAGCATCAGGGTTGAGATCCATAAACAGGAATTACTTTGGCTAAAATGTTTTTTATTTCATCTTTCTTAGCATGTAACACAGTGCCTTGCAGATAGCAGGCACTGGACGTTTGTTGAATTACAGGGGAAACTAACCCAAACCTTTCCCACCCCCAAAAGCTGGCAATCGCTGCCCCACAAATTAAGTGATTTTATAACATGGCATGATTCAGTGATAAAATGCTAGGGCTATCCACAGCCATTTCCAGATTTTATTACACCTCTGTAAATACCCTATAAATACCCCAGCTTCCATGCTAATTGGAATGGCTGCTCAACTGGCATGTGTTTCTGTTCCCACTGGGGTGGGCCAATTAAGAGTTTCTATTGAACTCTTACCTCAGCAGATACTTGAGTTACTGAGTCACTGAAGTAGGCAAGTGCCTCTAGTCTTTGAAAAAAATCTGTGTGGGGGAGGGGAGAAGGGAGGGGATTGGTTCACCCCAACCCCCCATCCCCAAAATAACAAAGTGATTTGCTGAAAGGTTGGGTTTTTTTTAGATTCATAGCAAGAAAAATTGTTTAACAGTTGGTTGAGGAAAGACAGGGAGTTAGTAGCAAACTATATATGTCTCTCTATAGGTGGGGTATAGTGATATGTATGGGCCCAATCATTAAACATTTTAAGGTGACCTCGCATTATTTAAGTGAAGGGCAGAGGCCTTGATATGTCAAACATGATAAAAACTCTAGTTGTGTTCTGGGTCTAAATCATATTTGTTCCTATTGTTTGAATGAAGATGATCAGTCTTGTCTTCACATAGCAGCACCTGAAGTGCTGACCTGAAATCTGACTTTTGTGCCAGCTGGTGTGTGGGAGATGTTATGGCACTTCACAAAGGATAAAGGTTTAAAACCTCCCGGAGCTTTGGCTTGTTTTAGAGTAGGTTCTGCTCATATCAACGTATAGGAAAGGAAGGGGAAAATATTCAACAGTTTATGTATAAACAAATGAATGTTTCTAAAACTAAAACCTTAGACCTTTGTGCAAAAAAAATTTAAACTTTGGAGCTAATTAAAAACTTGCCTGTAGGGGCCCTGGACCGCTCTCATGGCTGAAGTAGGAGAGATTCAGAATCTGGATATCAGAAAGTAAATTCACATCTAGGCTTTGCCCTGTTGATCGGGTTCACTTTTTCCTTTGGCTCTTAAATGGTCACTCTTACTCTGAAAAAGCACTTGCGACCACATTAAAGATTTTTGAATCCCGGCAGGCTGACAGAAAGGGCTGATTTGGGTTAGGTCATTTAAAAGCTAAAGCATTCCTGGATTTACATAAACTAAGGATGAAAATTTTACCTTGTGTAATAATAGATTAAAACTGTTTCATTTTCCTTACTATTCTTTAGGTATTAACACATACACAAAATCAATCGATCAGTGTTTGAACTTGCAGAACTCAAAACTTCTAGAGAAAAATGAACTCTTGCTTTAATCCGACTATTAAGTAATTTTACTAGTTCTTTCCAAAAATTAAGTAATTTGTGGAAAAACTCACTTTGCTTGTTCTGTGTCCCACTCTAAAACATTAAATGCTCTACCCATTCAATTATCAGTGTACTAAAACACATCTCCATATGAGCGATGCTATGGAAATAAACTATCAATTATTGGTCTACACTTTGTGGATAAAATCATTCTACCAGGTTTTATGCTTCACACTGGTTGTTTCAGTGTCTTATAATAAGTAACACTGAGCATAGGCCCATGATGTGGAACAAACTCTCTTTACCAGTGTGGATCAACAACTGTATAATATAACTAAAATAATAAATAATTCTGTTATAGGTCATACACACACAAATATTAGTCAAGATGGTCAATTTGTATAAAAAGAAAAGTTGTCAGATTGCTTAGTAGGTGTACAAAAAATATGAAAATCTTTGTGGTTTGCCAGAATTCTTTCTAATTAGCTGCACAAATTTCATCAGAAAGACAAGAGTGGGTTTGTTTACTTCCTCTGTATAAAATCACAGCTTATTTTCTGACTCCAAGTTATTTTCAATACAATAAGCTGCTTACAAAGTTTAAATAATATATAAAAGATTTGAATGAAGACAAGAGTATTTTAAGTCTACATACTTACATTGGTTTCATCACTCATCTCTACGTATTGCAGAGGCAACATTAGGCATTCTACAAACAAGATTGGATGCTGCCAATTCTCTTGGGATAGCACATAGCCCTTTTCTTAGTTTAAAATTTAATTGCTTGTAATATTCCTATCTTCCCTTCCTTGTGAGGCAGCATAAATGATGCAGTGGAAAGAATGCTCGACTTGGAATGAGATCCTAGGGCTCTGCCATTTCATATATGTGACTGTGAGCAGTGACAATCTTTCTAGGTCTCCATTTCCTCATCTGTAAAGTGAGAGCTATGAACTACATGACTCAGGTCAGGTCCCTTGTTCAAAAAAATATGATCATTATACTTTTTTGGTAAGATTTTTCTTTTTATAAATCACTTTGATTGCCAAAATCTTTAATCTGCCAAATGTTTCTAGTAGGGAAAACATAAGTGAATGCAGAATTGCTATTGTATAAGAATTGCATCAAAATTCTTTTTTTTTCTTAACATAAGCTCATATGAATTAATTTTTCTTCTAAAAGCTTGACAGTATTAAATATCCATTATGGATATTGGTTTTATTATTGTCCTTTCATTAACTAATTTCATAATTGTCACTTTATTATCTATGAAGACCATGAAATGGCTGGTCTCCAATAGGAAGGCATATATAATAATTTTCATAATTTTGTTCTATTAATGTCCAGGACTATGGCAATGCTGACAAAGTGGAGCACGTTGAGGCCCACACTCTTGTTGGCAGGGATGTATTTCTGACTGTGTTCACACTGACAGAGGATTTAGATCTGGAAAAGATCTTGGAGATCACATAGTTGGAACTCCAATGGATACCCAAGGAAACTGAGGCTCAGGCTAAATGAAGCCTTTGACGTCACACAGATTGATAGCAGGTAAGCAGAGTTAGCCTGAAAGTTCAGCTATCTGACTCCTAAGCTAGTGCTCTTTTCGCCATACCACAGAGCACTTATTTTTCTGGAACACACAATTTCATTTGTTCCATAAATGTTTACAGTGCCTACCTAGTACTTTGTGAAAAGCTCTGTGCTGGATAACAGGGTGAAAATATATAAAATATAGTTCATGACCTTGTAGAGTTTGCTACAAACAGAAGTGATATTAAAAAGTACTGAGGGGTCATAGCATAATTCCTTTGAGTCTTTACTAGTGAATACGATTCTATACATTTATATATAAGTCAATGCAATAGCAAGTTTTCCTCTGATATGGTTAATTCCTAGCCTGAAGAAATGTAATATAAAGCATCACTTTTAAACAAACTCTGAATATGAAAGATTATATGTTAGAAGTATCCAAAACAGCAAATGTATTTTTAGAGCAAAAGCATTACAAACAAAAATATCCATTTAATAAATAGATTCCAATAAAGATATTTTACTTAAAACAAAAATTCATCTGCTAACACAACATAAAAATTCATTTTAGCTATCAATATAATTTTAAGAAAACATTGGTCATAAAAATGGGCTTTTGAAATAGAAGTTTATCATAGTATCATGTATGTAATAAGAAGAATAACATAAAGCTATTAAACAGTGATCCAAGCAATTCATGGAGGAAAGTTTTTGACTTAAGCGGGGGAAAACCCAACTTTTTTTGAAAGAATGATTGCACATAAATGATTAAAACATAACTCATGTTTTTACATATGGGGACAGACTTATACTCTACCTGTTATTTATCGTATGTTCACATTTTACACCTTTTGAAATTGCCTGCAGAAACTATTATTTTATGGCTTTAGAAAGGCATATGCTTTGAGGAAATGAATGAAACCAAATTCATTTTTTATTGAATAAACATATCCAAATCACCTATTACTTTTGGGTAAATATGAAAAATGATTCAATTTCATGCCTCTTACTACCAAAAATTCCTTTCTAAATATGTGGTATGACCAAATAATGAGACCGAGGCTCATAAAAGCCATTCCACCAGACTCCCTACCACACAAACATGAGAATGTTTCATTACTTTATAGTTAAACCATATAAAATGCCAATTAGTAGATAAATCATTCTATTTTTCCTAAAACTCCCAATATGGTTATTGTCATTTAAAATGTGTCATGTGCAAAGCTCACTGGCATCTAAGATATCAACCTCAGAGAAGCTTTCACAAATTCAGAGAGCTAACTGGATTTATCAGTCATTTTCATTTTTCCTTTGGTGAAACTAGGTCTCAAAATACAATCCTTATGAATATTTTAGCATTCATATATAGCTCAAGTCACATTTTTTTCCAATGTTCCTTTTTGGCTCCATTTTTTTCCTCCAAAAACAATGCCTGTCCTATCAGAAATGGTTAAAAGGAATCATGTATCAAAAAAGAATTAAAAAGTTTTGTAGTCCTTAACATTGCCTTTTCCAATTTTTTTTTCAGAACCACTTTCTTGATACTATTGTACAGATGGAGAAAACAATAGGTGTAGCTATGTTCCTCTCTAAATGAAAAAAAAAATTTAAGCTAAATGTGCTGATGCAGCACCTTCTAGGGAATTAGAAAAAAAGGAGACTCATTTAACATTCTGGAACTATAGGCTTCTAATGCCTATAAAGTTTAAATTCTTGCCTTTCAGATTACATTAT
Source organism: Monodelphis domestica (assembly GCF_027887165.1). Lineage (NCBI taxonomy): Eukaryota > Metazoa > Chordata > Mammalia > Didelphimorphia > Didelphidae > Monodelphis > Monodelphis domestica. The sequence goes on from NC_077231.1 coordinate 179,030,814, forward strand.
TTTACTAAATTATTACCAAAATTAATGTCAACATATGTTAAAATACACTGTTGTATATATTATATAAGCCAGAATTGGTAAACTGGAGCAATGCATTATGGATAACGTGCTTATTTTTGACCCAATTGTAACTAAATTCTCGATTTTCAGCAGGTAGAAAGAGGTAGAGGTCCAAGTCTCTGTTGAATTGGAAAAATAGCTTAATTCTGAGGAGCTACACTAACTTAAATAGAGAAGTACTAATAGACCCCCCAAGTTTAATCCTATTCACTTCTCAAAGAGAGAAATCTAAAATTTGAGAATTTATGAGTAGAAGCGAACCATCCCTCAAGGAATACACTGATCAAAGACTATAGTTTAAATATAGAAAACATTGTTATGGTAAAAAACACTTTTACATAATAAACCATGTGTGTAACAATAGAAAACTTACCAGCCTTAGCTAGACAATGTTAATTTTTTTATTGGGTGAAAAATATCATGGAAGAGCATGGGCACTGATAAGCTAGAATGTCTTTTTTTTTTTGCTTCATATGTTTTGACTGAAGTTCAACAACTCCTTGAAAGTAAGAGACTGAGTTTGTTTGGAAGGTGTGCATATTTGACACTTTCCATCATTAAGAAAATGTTCAATGACCCTGAGATAAGACTATAAAATAGCCCAGTCTTTTGATTCAGGTGCTACCAACAGTGCAAGCAAAAGGAGTTTTTCTATTTAGCCTTTGGCCTGTTGTTGTTCCTACATGGATTGCAGCTAATCTGACTAACTGTGGATTCTCTGCTGTCTTTCTAATCCTGTAATAGTCAGAGCAAAGGCAATGGAAGGCACTAGCCTGCATGCTTTGCATATTTATATCTTAAAATTCATTATAGGAAGGAGCTTTACTCTTTCCCAGCCTGTTCACAAAGGGCCTGATAGCCTTCCAATGGTCTCAGCTCAGTCAATAATACTATTCAGAGCAAGAGATCTTTTATTGCCAACTGATTCATAATAGTAACCAAGTGAGTCTGTTTTCCGGGCTCTAGTTTCTTCCTAGAAAGTAAGGCATTTATGTTCTTCAATGATCATTTCAGAGCAGTCTTGGAGATTTTTTCCCCTCTAATACATATGAACATGCAACCTTTCTTTAAATTGCATGATCATATTTAATAGATCATATGCATATTCAGAGAATTTCAGTTATGGATATTATTCACCAAACACACTTTGTAGTTTAAATTAATATGGTTCCCAACCCCTTGCATATACTGCAATTGCTTAAGAAAACAGTGCAACTATAAAGTAGCAAGATATCTTTCACACACAAAAAAAATACATATAAAAAGTGGCAAGTTAGTTATGTTTGATAGTAAAACATGTCGTGTTTCAGTCATGTTCCATCTTTGGTTCCTAATTATGATTTGACAAGTTTGAAGCCTTGTCCTGTGTCCAGCACAGCAGGAAGAAACCACCTCATTTTTAACCTCTTCAAGCACCTAAAACAAGCCTTGCAGATCCAGAAAAGGTTTAGGCCACACAGCCAGTTTGCCAAATGCACCAGAGGATATGTAATACGGGGAAAGTAGAGCATCCAGTGCTTGGCAACATCGCTTCCCGTTGGCAGATGCAGAGTGTAGTCACTCCATCGTTTTGATACCCCATACATGGCTTTCACAGCTCGCCCCTTTTCAGTCCAGTTGATGTTACTGTTAGCATTGCAGTTGTATTCTACCCAGTCTCTTGTAAAGTCCCCGAGCTGAGCAGGGTCGGCTTCTTCAAGGTCCACCACCTTGGCCATCTCTGCTCCCTGCACTGCAATATATTGATCATTAATTTTTCTCACTTCTTTAACCCAGGGTATTGAGTTCTCACTGTCGAGTACAATAATAAGTCGGGAACAGAAAGACCCATTCTTTTCTCTCCACCATTCCAAAAGTGTGTCAAGGCGTAAGGTGTCTCCACCTGCAAAACCCAAGAAAATTCAACAATAAGATTCTGTCTGAAGATACTTGGATTAAAGAAACTGAGGCTGAGATTTTAGAGGAGGTCTCTGAAGGCCTAACATTTACCAGCATTTCCTTGTGGTGCTGCTTTCCCCTTCCACCTACAACATGGAATATGCCTACATTCCTCTAAAAGGAGACAAATCTGGGGGCAGCTAGGTGGCTCAGAGGATTAAGAGCCAGGCCTAGAGACAGAAGGTCCTGGGTTCAAATCTGGTCTCAGACACTTCCCAGTTGTGTGACCCCGGACAAGTCACTTAACTCTCATTGCCTAGCCTTTACTGCTCTTCTGCCTTGGAACTAACACACAGTATTGATCCTAAGGCAGAAGGTGAGGGTTTTAAAAAAATAAAAGTAGACAAATCTGTCCCAGGGACTTGACTGGCTCTAGTTCTCCCAACACAACTCCTTGGTTACCTAAAGGCATCAAAAGTCCTACCCATGGTAACTGGAAAGCCTCTGACTTAATGGTTTTCTGAAAATCATGAAAGTCATAACGTTGCATGCCATATTCCCTCCCTGGTGATCAGAAGCATTTTCAGAGGGACTCTAGGGAGAATGTATACAGAGAAGCTAAGTACCACTACATGCCACATGAAAGTAAAGGAAGTCTCTTTTTGTGAACTGTTCAGTGACTTGCAAGTGCTTCTTTTCATTCCGGAATATAACCTGAACTAAAAGAGTGCTTGTGTTAAAGGTACCTCCACCAAGGTCACATAATTAATTAGTGTCAGAGCTAGAACTTGAGTCCAGTGATTTATCAACTATATTCATATTAATAATCATCTCATTTAAACTTTAAATAAACTCTAAATTCTTAGAATTAAATACATAATATAAAACTACAGTCTTTCTTTATAGAAAGCATTTTAAAATTTTATACCAGCAAAAGCTATCCTTTTTGCATCAAAAGCAGATTTACTGAGCTAGTCAAGCAACTTGTTTAATAAATTTGAATATGGTTTATTTTAAAAGAATGATGCTTATTTAATGAGAAAGAAAAATCCCATTGTACTTAATGATTTTTGGCAAGAACCTAAGGATCTAATTTTACTAGAAGTACTATCAATGGTTCTAATTTTTTAAAATGTTCTAGTGCATAAGAATAGCAAGTAATTAGACAAATATACCAAGAAGTACATCTAAGGCAGAGGTGTCAAATGCATGGGCAGCCTAAAACACTCCTGATAGAGGAGTCAGATTAAAATTTAACTGGGAAATATTTAACAAAATTAAGTAAAAATGCAACATTGATAATGTTAATGTGTGATTTTCTAAGTCAACTTGTAGCCTGTGCTAGTGCTTGTTTCTATTTAAGTTTGACACTACTGGTATAAGGTATTTAAATTTCAGATATTGCTCTGTAGTTTCAAAATTATCCTTCATTTAACCTGGGACATAGGCACTTAGTCTAATATTCAAACTAAGGAAACTATTGGTTTGATTTTTCTTGATTTCTCCATTTTAGTCTAATATTCAAACTAAGGAAACTATTGGTTTGATTTTTCTTGATTTCTCCATTCTTCTTTCTAGGTAGTTAGATGCTGGTAGAGAAGTTATCAAAATATATTGATATTCTTCATTCCTTTTTGCCTCTTTTAAAAAAAATTTAAGCTAGTTTACATTAGTTAAATAAATGTGCTTTAGTATCCAGTTATTTTTAAAAAGTGAGAGGGACTTATTTAGGATCAAGAATAAAAGTACAAAATAGATGAGATCATTGGTATATTTTTCAGAAAAAAAGGAACTAATTGGGGGCAGCTGAGTGGCTCAGTGGATTGAGAGCCCAGCTTAGAAACAGGAGGTTATGGGTTCAAATCTGGCCTCAGACCCTTCCCAGCTGTGTGACCCTGGGTAAGTCACTTCACCCCCACTGCCTAGCCCTTACTGCTCTTCTGCCTTGGAACTTGTGAATCTTAAAACTATTCAGACTCTACTTTAGAAGATTTGATTACGCTATGCCCCATTTTTAACAATGAAGGTACTTGATCAGGAACGTATTGGGAACTTTTAAAATTACTCCACCCTATTCAGACAGTGCCTTAGGGGAAGATAAAAGTTGAAAACTCCTGATTGAATAATGAAAAGTCCCTAACTCATACTTATAGTAAAGCTAGAACCTTAAGCTAAGTCTATTTTTAGATCTAATACAAAAGGGTGCTAAGCACCTATAAAGGTTAAATTAGTACCTAAAAGGTCAAGCAACTTACAAAAGGCAAGCTTAACAAAAGAGGTGTGAGGTACTCAGAGGATTTAATCTAACCAAAGAAGATGAGAACTATGAATGAGCAGTCCTTGGAAAAAGCATCTACTGTGGTTAGTAGATGTGAAAATTTAGGGGAGGTGACATAAGAGAAAAGTTCTTTAAAAGGAGAAGTCAGTTCAGGCAATTCAATTTGGATTGGAAGTTAGTTTGGAAGTGAGTTGGAGTTCGGAATTGAAGTGAGGACATTTTGAATGAAGGTCGCAATTGAATTCAGTGTGGAGTTAGACTCTGAACTGAGTTCAGGACAGGAGCTTGCTTGGAAATGGTCTTGTGGTGAGTGAGGTATTCATTTATTCTCTCTCTCTCTCTTAATTCCTTCATTTATATTAATTAAAATCTCCATAAATCCCCAGCTGACTTGAGTATTTTTCATATTGGGAACTTCCCATGGCAATCACTTATTTTGATTTTAACTCAAAACACTAAAAATTATCCTTTACAGTTTGGCCAAAACCTTTAGTTTTGGCATGTACAGTTTTTAACATTCACAAACTAATACACAGTATTGATTCTAAGATGGAAGGTAAGGGTTTTCTAAAAAGGAACTGTCTACCTGAAAGCAGAACACTCTCTAGGGCACATTTACCATGACTGTTTTTCCTTTTTCAAGGAGCAAAAATGGCTAAAGTAGACTAATTACCTGCCAGGGCCCATTCTCCAGTACCATGAGTGTGGCCACTGTAATACAAAACATAAGTATCATGCCTGGGCCCATCTATAGTCCGAAGTTCAAGGAAAGCTTTAAGCTTGGAATGTAGAGTATCCAAAGAAAGTCCACTCGTAGAGTAGTCACATCCATATGTTTCAATCATGTGATAAGCAAAAAATCGTTGAATGGCATTGAGCATGCCAGTAGACCTCAAGTTTAGCTCCTGAACATGCTCTGGTGGAAGAAGTGTTGGCTGACCATCAGGACTACAGGGAAAAAAAAAAAACAGACAAAAGAATAAATTAAGACAGGAAGGATGTTAAAGATCATCTAGGCCAGAAGTTCTTAACCTTCTTTTTATCAAGGACTCCTTATGAAGACTGATAAGTCTATGGATTCCTCCTAAGAATAATGTTTTTAAATGCATTAAAAAACTAGGAAACATTATGGTGAAATATAGTTACAAAAAAACAATTTTTAAGTCCAAATGCATGGGCCCCAGATTAAGAACCTTGATTTAAGCCAACCCTGTCACACAAATGTGTTTATTCTAAAAATATCTCCTGTCCAGTACTAAAATTAACTATGGAATTATCAGGATAGATAAAAGAGAATTCCAAACAACAAACTAGAGGGTTTTTTAAAAATATTATCAATATTATGCAATATTTTAAAAATATCTCTATGAAAGACAGTATGAATATAAAGATGAAATAATGGTAGAAGCCACTACTTTAAACTGGGAAAATCAGAATGTGAATTCTAAATTGTTTCTGAAATAAGAGGCTTTTTAGGAAGAGACAATGCTTTCATTACCACTTCATTTACCATTGATGGTCAAAAAATTAATTAATAATATTTTCTAGAAAAAGATTTTGATACACATTTTGAGACAAAACCCATTTTAAAAACTCAAGTGTGGTCAATAAAGAAAAAAAGACATAAGTTTCTTAAGTTAAAATTTCAGAATATAAATTGATGACCACTTCAATCACTGGCTTAATTTCATCTTTAAAATAAGTCATCATAAAAGCTTATTAACTTTAAACTTAAACTGAGATTGAGAGGGATATATTTGGAAATGAAAGGGATATGAAGCCAAAAGACAACATTTTTTAAAAAATAACATATTTCAAAGTCAATGTGGAAGAAGCTGCAAGCCCTAGGTCATATTTTCAAATTTGGAAACAGGTTCAAAAATATCACGGTGAAAGAGAAGCATAACATGATAAACAATAAATGAACTAAAAGCAGATGCATTCTACCCTAAAAATAGCATGTGAATGAGTGGTTGATAAAATTAGTGTGCCTGAAATCCCTAAAGGGAGATACTCCTAACTGATTTATTTAATGGAGAACTCTAAAACTCAGTTCAGAACAAATTTCATAACTAAATAAAAAAGACAAGGCTATATCTAAGATTCCAAAAATGATGATAAATTTACTCAAATCTAGTAAAGAAAGAAGAAAGTTCAGAACTGGCCAGAGTTTTGAACCACTACTTTGCTGAAAGGGTGTTCTGATTCCAGGCAATCAACATTCTTTAGACAAACACATGGGAATGAAGACAGTGCAGGAACTCTAGTCTATGACATTCAGCCTTAGATAGTTGCTTGATGTACTACGAGGTTAAGTGATATTCCCATGGTCATGACATCAGCAGTCGGTCTATCCACTATGACAGCCTGCCTCTGAAATTTTCTGTCAGGACATAATAACTTACATTTATGAAGTCATTTAAAATTTAGAAAATAAAACACCTAACACATCCTTTACTACAATGTTTGTAAAGTTCTTATTTCTTATTCTATTCCCCAACTTTCTGACTATAATTTGTTCTTTACCAATTCTCATATTAGGTTAAAAAAAAATTTTTTTTAATAAGGACCTGATGTTTCCACCAAAAGTGTGACAACTTCCTCATCCAATACCAAAACTTCCTTATAACCCTGACTTAAAAGTAACTCTATGGCTCAGAGGTTGCCTCTTTTATAGGAAAAACCAGTGATTTTATTATGTGATAACCTCCATTTCTGAGATGGTAACTCCTAAGGAGTCAGAAGTTAAGTAATTTGAGAAAGTCAAATATAAAAGGGAAGATTTGGCCCTTAAATTCCACATCACCTCATCAATTGGCACAACCGACACTGGGTAAGTCATTTAACTACTCTCTAAAACTGGTGAAGGAAATGGCAAACATTCCAACTGATCTTTGACAAGAAAACTGCAGGGACAGTTGGTCCAGGGCCAGAGATGACTGACAACGAGGTCTCTCTAAATTTATGATCCTATGATTTTTATCTCCATGCTATCTCTGGAATCTGTCCTTTCTATTCTATCTGCCATTATTTCAGAATATAATTCCTTATTACCTCTCATCTAGATGATTATAAAAGACTCCTAAATGGCAATTAGACATTCTCTACACAAGATATACATTTTCCTACTTTTTCATCTTTGCTCACACTGTTGAACCAAAGAACCTTGGAAATATAATGCTTCTGACTCAGTGCCCTCAAACATCCTGGGAAGCAACTCCTGTGGAAATGTGGCCTGGCAATTGCTCTTGTAGGTGCTATAGACCCACCGCTACAGAAAGCACAAGGGGAAAAAAAAGTTCTTGCCACTAAAGATTTTGGCACTGCTAAATGGCCCAACATTGGAAAGTGATATGATTTTATCAGTGGAAATATCCAAAAAAAAAGAAATTAATATATGCTTTGCCACTGCGCCATGGAACTTTTCCATCCTTCAGCTAAGCTTCTATATGTACTATTTCTCCCAATAAAATATGAGCTCCTTAAGAGCAAGTGCTGTCTTCTTTTTCCATTTCTTATCACTAATGCTTAGCACAGCTCTTAGCACATAGTACAATGCACTTAAAATGCCATATTCATTATTTGTATAACTATCCCATTTTTGTATTGGACTATAATCTCTTGGAACAATGTACTTAATAAAGTGGCAGTGAAAAAATATCAACAGATTTGAAATCAAGGAACCTTAGTGATCAGTCTGGCCCTCAGCTCTCTTCATCTGTAAAATGAGGTGTTTGAAATAGCTGAATTCAGAAATCCCTTCCAGCTCTAAGTCTATGGATCTTGGATCCCATGAAATGAAAATAGCTTTAAACTATATCCCATGGGTATTAGAACAGAAGAATGAATTTTTGGGGGAAAATTCTGCCATTGGTTACTGAAAGATTATATTTGTTTCTATTATTTGTAACTCAAAAAGTTGCTCTGAGGTTCAAATAAAATAAAGTAAAATGCTTTTTAAAAAACCAAACAACTTTAAAGTGCTATAAAATATCCATTATTATTATATCTCATGTTATTAAAGTTTGAAGCTTAAATAAAGCTTATGTGACTATCTTTTACATATCAATGTCTCAAAAATATAATTCTCAGTTCAGATGAGAATCCTCTCATTTCCTTCTTAAAAGAAATAAAAAATTATTTAACAAAATTATCTTAAAATAATCTTTTGAAGGAAGTGTCAATATGAATCAAGAAATCGTAATGTACAAACTAACATTTCCATGCACATTTTATTTATCCAGTGTTATAATTTTCTTTCTAAATTAAAAAGACTTCATCATTTGCTATAAGGTTATAGCTTTTAAACCTTTGACCTTGCATATGAACATCTACAATTTAAACAAGGGACAAAATTTAATAAGGCTTTTTGAGAGTTGAATGCTTGTAAAATGATTAAAATAATTTAAAGTTTTAAAGGTGTATTCTCACCCCCACTTAAGTGGAAAGAAGACATTAAGTTCTACAATTGGGAACTTGGTGGCAAAAAAATATTTTTTTTGTCAATAAAGGGTTCTTGCAACATGTATGCAAAATCAAGGCATCACTTACATAGAATACATTAATTTCATATAGTACTTCTAGGTAAAAAAAATCCAACACAATAATCTTATACAAGCCATCAACATCATAGATAACTGATTAATAGAATAGCTATTTAAATTAGAAATTCTTTTGTAATAAACAGAAATCATTAAACTTTTCTATTTTGGAGTCAAAATACTTTTAAGAATTATTTAACTAGGGGGCAGCTGGGTAGCTCAGTGGATTGAGAGCTAGTCCTAGAGACGGGAGGTGCTAGGTTCAAATCTGACCTCAGACACTTCCCAGCTGTGTGACCCTGGGCAAGTCACTTGACCCCCATTGCCTAGCCCTTACCATTCTTCTGCCTTGGAGCCAATACACAGTATTGACTCCAAGACGGAAGGTAAGGGTTTAAAAAAAAATTATTTAAATAAGTAATTTTAAATGTCTTGAATATGCCATGCTTACTTAGAGCAAGATTTTTTTAAAATTTTTTTTTCCTGTGAGTAAAAATGCAATGCATTGTCATGCTTATATTTCTTAAAAAATGTGAAGCAAAACTGATTTAAACTTGTGGTCATAAATATTCTGTTGCCTTTGCTGGATCACTGTACCTGCAGAAGTTGGTGGGAATCACAACAGCATATCCAACACATGTTCCTCCTAAACAATTACCCAGTTCATGGAAGAGTCCATGAGCCATGGACTCCAGTGGCAAAACGATAAGAAACATGCTCAAGAATATTCCATTTGTTGGCTAGAGGGAACAAACAAAAAGGGCATATATCAAATGTCTATTTCATGTTTCAATTAAACAACTCATCCCATTCCTGCAAACAAACAAAAACTCAAAATTTTTCAAACTAGTTATTTTATTTAAATTCCAACTCTACTAGTTTATGACCCAAGAGAAATCACTTTAACTCTCTCGGCCTCAGTTTTCTCATTTGTAAAATGAGAAGTTTGGATTAGAAACTTTTTAAGGTCTTCATAAGGATATAAATCCTATGGTGCTAAATAAGTGTGAGTTATCTTAACATATCACTGACAGATCTTGACTCAAACTGCCCAGAAACAGCCATCATATTCTCATCTGCAAAATAAAAAGGATGGAGTAGATAACCTCTAAGGGCTTTTCCAACTCTACATCAATTATCCAATAACCTATGAGTCTCCTGACAGTAAATGTCCATTGGACAGAACACATACTTTGATTAATTATGGTCTTGATGAAAACACTTGTACTAGGCTCTCTCATAGAATTAAGATTTTTTTTTTTTGGTAAAATTTATAAATGCTACCAATCAAGGAAAATTTTATAAAAATTTATGTTATAACATGCAAAATGTGTATATCACTCTTTAACATCTTTTCAAATAGAGTAGTCACACATTAAGAGAGATAGAATACATATCTACGTAGGTAGATAGTATATACACACACATATATCTGAGAGGGAATATAATTGTAATTTTAAAAAATCATAGAACAGTAATCATAAATATCAGATGTCAGATACAAGAAACCAGGGAAAAGAATTAATCTTTTTTTTTGTTTCAAAAGTTACTAATAAATATTTTGCTAGTTCAAGTGGATAATGCAAGTATTCCTTTTTTTAAGTGTTACAGAGTTGGAATATTCCCTTAATCAAGGATATTGAAATTCATTTTGATGTTAACTTCGTTATTTCTTTTTTTCCTTTTTTCTTTTGAAAGAACTATATAATCCTTTCCCAATATTGGGACTTGGCTCAGAGTTCTTAACTCTTCTATCCTCACATCTCCACCACCAACATGCAATCCAGAGTTAAGTTTTTATTCTACTTCCGTTAACACCTCTCACATTAAAGTCCTTCTCTTCACTTGGCTCCACCATCACTCTAGTCTGAGTCTTCCTTGTCTATAATCTGGACTATACAATACCCTCTCCTTCTAATCCTTACACTTGCCAGCTTGATTTTCCTAAACCAATGATTGTGTCAGTGCCCAAGCAGAAATTTGTAGAGGGGTCCCCATTGCCTCTAGGATAAAATATGGATTTCTCAGCTAAGAATTTAAAGCCCTCAATAATATGGTTCTCATTTAAGCTTTCCAATCTCCAATAGTATACACCTTCTCCTTCATACACTCTTGATTCCAGTCAAATTGGATTACTAGCTATTCTCCATACACATTCCACACCCTGTTATTATGCCCTTGCACAGAAAAATCCATGCCAGTAGTGTACTTGCCTTTCCCTCTTAGAATTCCTATCTTCCTTCAAAGCACAGTTTAGGAGCTATTTCCCATAAAAGTCTTTCCCTTATTCTTCCCTTTCCTATACATCTTATCAATGTTTTCTTCTTTAAATTATATTGCGTTACTTGCTATAAACTAATATTGGCTTTTGTATAATGTAGCATCCCTAGTAAAAATGTGAGTTCCTTTAGGGCACAGATTGTTTTGTTTTTAATCTTTGCATTCCCAGCCTTAACAAATATTTTTGTTCTTCTTGTTGCTGAAGTTAATAGAAATGATACGTTCTGATGATAAGAAAAGCTGCTTTTAATATAAAAGATTTAGTGAGCATAAATTAATAGGGGTAACCTCTAGAGAAATTCTTATATTTCTGTGTAAATTAAAATCAACTATTACTGTTTCTTAAAAAAAATTTTTTTAATTTAAATTGTCAAAGGCTGTTTATCACTTCCACTATACGGGTTTAAAAACTGCTTACTTTGGGGGGGAATGGCTAAACAACATGTGTTACTGCACCAAAAGAAACAAATATCAAGAATCAAAGAAACACTGGAGGGCTGACAGGAAATTATAAATAAAATGAGCAGGATCAAGTAAAAAAAATATACTACTATAATAATGTAAAAAGAAAGAACAGAAATTGATACTGAAAGCTATTATTAAAATTATTATAAAATTATGAAAATTATTATAAAAGCATAATGAACAAGCTTATTTCTAGATAAAATGTAGCTCCTCTCCTTTCTTTGAAGTTAGAAAATGAGTATGATATATGATATATAAAGTAATTAGTAATGTAATGACAAAGTAAAATTAGACTGATTAATTTGCCAAACTGTCTTTTTTTTCTCTTTTCTCTTTTTTTGTTATAAAAGATAGCTCACTAGATGTGAGGAAAGGATGTTTGGAAATGAATGTAATGTAAAAATAAGATATCAACAGCTTTTTTTTTTTTTAAGTACAGGTATAATAAGAATAACTTTCACCTGTTTTCCAATTTTTGCTGCTTTTCTACAGATTCTTGGTTAATCATTCAACTTAATGTCATTGAGAACTTTAGGCAATGGGATATCTTTCTGCAGTTTTATGTTGATCTTTACATGTTCTCTGGAAGTCCATTCAAATTATTTGCATTTTAGGTCAGTATGACAAATGCTATAACTTTCCCTATATTTTCTGTAGGGTTTCATGCCATTCAATATGTAATATGTAAAAAATGTGATTAAATAGAACTTAAATGTCTATACTTTTTGATATATTTTCTAAAAAACTTTAAAAATTATGACTAGAAAGACAATATTTCAAAGATACTGTTATTTCTTAGAACATTTTTGCAACTCTTTTCCAAGAAATTGTCTTCTGTTACTTGCCCGTGTTCCCCATTTCTTATCAGATAAAATACAACCTCCTGCACTGGCATTTAATACTTCAGTCAGGTTTTACAGATTATGTCATTCTATTTCCCTTGGTATGCTGGCTCTACATTCTGGCCAAACAGGAAGGATGATAGATACCCAATTTCATCCTCCCCTCTACTTTCTCCAAATATTGGGCATTCATGAATGCCTTCTTCGAAACTGAAATTACAAAGGAAATACAATTAGTGAACTGAACATGAAGTCAGAGTATCTGGATTCAGGTGTCAGCTCTGGTACTGCTCAGTGACTGTGTGACCTTAGGCATATTATTCAGTGGAATATGCACTGTCCCCCTCTCTGAATAGATGATAGGGTTGAAAGAGGAGCACTGGATGGGTAGCAAAAGAACATGAGTTTCAAATCTCATTCTGCTTGCTACTAAACAACTTGTGAGATCTTCAGAAAATCAGTTAATGTATCAGTTTATCTAAATGAACAAAGCAGATTAAATATTCTCTGAAGTCCCTTCTATTTCTAAGTCACAAATTCCTCATTTTCTACTTAATCACTTAATCTCTTTGGCTATTGCTTTTTATAATTTTGCTATCTTACTGCTTACTTTCCACAGAAACTATTATGACTACAGACATCTATTTCATAAAAACTTACTACTCCACCCCAGATTCCCTTAACCTAAAAGAAATTATTTTTTAAATTGATTTTTAAAACTTTTTAGAAGCAGGGGGTAGCTAGATGGCTCAATGGATAGAGCACCAGGCCTGGGATGGAAGGCTCTAGATTCAAATCGGGCCTCAGACACTTCCTGGCAGTGTGACCCTGAGCAAGTCACTTAACCCAATTGCCTGACCTTTATCACTCTTCTGCCTTGGAACCAATACTAAGTATCAATTCTAGGACAGAAGGTAAGGATTTTTTTTTAAACGTAAGTATATAATTCTAGTTTTACTTTCCTAATTCCGTCAAATATATACAGAATAACAACACAGTTACTACTGCATAAGGCAACTGCTTTAATAAACAAAATATATTACCTATATCTGTATGTATATGAATATATGTAAATATATAATGAAATTAGGGGTAAACTGTAGATTCTATAAAAATATTAAGTTGTTCTTAATATAACCTGTGAAATATAGAAAAGTTTAAACTATTTATCAATTTACAGGTTATTCAAATAGGATGACTAATTTAAAACTCCAATTTAGTATTAGCTGATGAAAGTATCATATAACAACATTGAATAACAACACCTAGTACTAGTAAATACAAAAATATATCTCAGAGCAGTAATGAATTAAAAAAAGACTTTCGGCGAATTATTGTTCATAATTTTAGCCAACTCCATGTGCTACTTTTGTTACTAAACATCTGATTTTAACAGCCTTAAAATTGAAACTTAATGAGTTTCTAATGTCTTTAAAAGTATTGTAGATTCAAAGATTGCTTTGCTAAAATACAGTAAAACATTAAGATAGCATTAAGGAATAATTCTATTTTTTTAAAATGCATATATCAAACTTATTTGACAAATGAGAAAACAGCAGTCAGTGCTCTAGAAAAGTTTTTTTTCTGACTACCAAGAGATTCCTTATGAAAAGATGAGCTTTCATCAGTTTTGAAAAATGACATGCTGAATTTGAAAACTATTTTTTTAAATGATGGGAAAGTAAGCAAAAAACACTAAGTAATTACTTCAGGTTGTTTATGAGTTAGTAAGCCAGAAATGCTACCATATATATTCTATTAAGATAAAGTAAGCCAAAGAGAGGATGGCTATCTAATATTCAAAGACCTGACAGTCATATCCTTAGTTGAACAGATGGTAAACACATCTAGGAGGAGCCAACATGGATTAAAGGTTATTTCATCTGCCTGTCCATTTTCAGAAAGTAAGAATGTTACTGGTATGTAATCATCTGCGACCTTAATTCGTCCATTCTATTTTAAGTAGTTATTGTCACAAACAAGACAGACAGCCTGGATGATAAAAATGAGAAGACTTACCTCTGAATGTTTTCCTCTAGAATTAGCCTTCCAGTTTAGTCAGTCCACTATAAATCTTTAGAACATGCCTAAGTTTCAGGGAGTGGCATATAATGAGTGAAAAAGTAGATAATGAGCCATCTTTACATCTGTAATAACTGTTGTCCAAATATGGACAGTGTATATGTTAGTTCTTTAGAAATTCTTCTTAAGGTTGTAACTATATTTATCTTTGTAGTCTTTCTTCAGAAATAAATCCTTATACATATGCAAAAATGGTTAGCAAGAATCTTATAAGTCAAACTGATATTTACTTAAAAGAATTGCTAATTTAGGGTCTATAAAATCCTGGCACTAAAAAAGGTTTTATTTACTTCAATCTCCTTTATGCTTGATGCATCCCCTCTATCATATCCCTAACAACTGGCTATCCAGGCACAACTACAAAGGGAGTACTTTATAAAAGCTAGCTAAAATGATGACAAAATATATTTTGAGGAACAAAACATCTAGAATCTTTAAGGAAACAAGAGGAAAAAATAGGATTGAAAGGGAATATAGTATTTGCATACCTCAAATTACATTACACACCAATAATCACCAAAATAACTTGGTACTGGTTAAAAAATAAGTAGACCATTGAAAAGATTAAAAATAAGAATCAGAAATTCATGAATTGACCTGATTAACTACAAAACACAAATTACTTAAAGAAAGGCTCTTTATTTAACAAGAACTGATGGGAAAACTAGAAAAAGCTTAAAGCACACATACCACCACAAACTAAAAATACACATGAGACATCAATATCAAAATGCTCATAGCAGCACTTTCTATAGTAACAGCCTTTTAAACATAATAGCTCTCTAATTACTGAGGAACATCAAACTGTGGTATATGACTATATTGCTGCATCAATAAAAGAAATTATGATATGAAGAATTCAGAGAAGCCCGGGAAGACTGCTACAGAGGAAAGTAAGCAGAACCAGGAAAACAATATATACAATGACTACAACAAAGTAAACAGAAAACAATTTAAAAGGAAGCAGTCTCCAGAGAACGGGGAAATCTGTTTATTCACCATGCATTGCAATTGTGAGGTATTTTGGGTATGGAATAATGCACATATTGCCAACATGTTGATATGCTCCTTAGTTTTGCTTTATTTTTAAATTTTGTTATTTTAATATTTATTTATGGGATATATGTTTCATTACAATATGTATTACATATTATTTGTTTTCTTTATATTATTTTACATTTTTTATTTGCTTTATTTCCCTCTAACTTTTAAATTTTTTTCTTACACGGGATGGATTTATGGAGAGTGATGGGGTGAGATAAGTTGAGAAATTAATAGGATATAAAAATAAAAATTAATAATATAGTATAAATATTTTTTAAAAAGAAAAAGAAAAACAATAGGATGAGTATTATAGGTGGTAAGTAGGTAGGTATCACTTACTTACAAAAACAATCCATTTCATTTCCAGTTATTCCTAGTTGCTGAAAAGTTCTCTGTTGAACATCTTAACTCCTTCAAATTATCCTTAGTTTTGCTGGCAGGGAACAAGCAGAACAAGTCTACTTTTTATTTCCATATGATAATTCCTCAAATATTATAAAATTTATCATATTCCCTGTAAGTTCAAGTTTTAAGAAAATGTATTCCATACTATAAACTATACTTCAGTACATAAAGAATGTTTCCAATGTTATGCCCTAAGAAGAGGACATCTTCCCACTACTAATTATCAATCAACATATGATATTTCTTGAGCAATTTCAACTCTTTGACAAGGACTGAATTTCTTACTTGGGTGGAGGTTCTTGTTAATTCACAGATTTGTCCCTTACTGAGTGTGTCTCCTTTACAAGGTGTGAGCTTGTCTGGACATGGGAAATTTTCAGATCTTTGTTCAGGATAAAGAGAACAGAAATTCTTCCTAAGGAACAATTGGGTTATACATATCTACAGATATGTACTAGGCATGTATTTAGTGTATACAGGTAGAGTGTATATCTATATAAACAGATGGAAAGATATATCAACATAGAAGCTCATCATGCTCTGCTCTGAAAACCTTTCCCCCAACTCTACTTTTCAGCTTCTTTTTATATATATCATCTTCCCCAATTGAATGTAAGATCCTTGAGGCCCAGGACAGTCCTATACCTTTCTTGCTATTCCCAAGGCTTAGCACAGTGACTGATATGTGTAGGGTGCTTAATAAATATTTGTTGCCTCTCTGTGTATATGCTTTCACTCAGTGATAGTACTACCAGGTTTATATCTCAAAGATAGGAAGGAATCAAGGCAAGATTTACACATTAAAAAATATTTATAGCAGCCTGACTATAGCAAAAGTGGATGCCCATTAATTAAGAAATGGTTGAACCAATTATGGCATATTAACATAATAGACAGTTACTGACCAAAAGAAATGATGAAAGGAAGAAATTCTTCAGAGAAAACTGAGAGGACTCTCATGAACTGAAGTAGTATTAAGTCATTAAAAAAACAGGTAAACAATTTATATGACAATATTTTAAAGGAAGGAAAAGCTAAATGAAGTTAAGCTACTTAAGTACCACATCAATGCTATGTCCAATTATGACTATAGAAAACTAATGATGAATCATGCCACCTTCTTCATCAGAGAGATGAAGAACTAGAGATGCACAAAATAAACAGTTTCAGATATGGCCAATGGGCAGATTTGTTTTGCATAACTATATTTATTTGTTATAAGAAGAGCTGGGGGTGAGGGCTAAGGGGGAAGAAGGCAGAGTTAGGGACAACTGAAGATAATTATAGTGATACTAAAAATGGAAAAAGTAAAACTCAGTGAATTACTAAAAAAGCATATTAAAAAGCATAAGAAAGTTCAGAAGGGAATACACACAAGCAGAGCAGTATTGGAGAATTATTATAATAAATGTAAAATATATAAAAAAAGGATAAGACCCAGAGTCTTCTTAAAGGAAGATTATAGATTTTCAAGTTTTCTTAATTCAAAAAAGTTTTAAAAAATTAAATCTAACTATTGTATTTGAATTCTTTTTTTTTTTCAAAGGAGGCTGGGGCAATAACAGTATTAACTCACATTTATACTGTACTTTAAGGTTAACAAAGTGCTTCACTCACAATAATTGTTGGGTATTATAGTAAATCAGGTTATATCATATAACACATTATAAATCTCCTGTCTTTGTGGCCTCAGAAGGGAAAAGAGGAAATCAGAAAAACAAACATGTTCCCTTTTGTCTAATGTTAGAAGTATCTTAGCTTCTTGCTTGGATGGTTGCCTGAAAGGGAACATGTTTGTTTTTCAGTTAGGCTGATCAACAGCTATGCCAACAAAACCTAAAGTTTACACCAGACCTATGGACCAAGACATTCAAAGAGACACTAGAGTAAGTGACATCTTCAATTCAAGAATGAAAGGGAAAAACAGTCAGGCTCCCAAGGGCAATAGAAAGGGCAAAGTGAGTACCAACACAACCAGGGAAGGGACATATTGCAGGTAGCTTGTGAAGCTTTGGGCCTGGGAGCAATAAGAGTGAAAAGGTCCTTTCAGTCCCAAGAAGCAGACGACATGATGCTAACCAATATTATGTCTCTGAGGATTAAAATATTCTATCTTCAGCTACCAGAAAGAGTCGTGATTAACCAGTCCAATGAACCTTAAAGACCCAATATTATAACCCTAGGAAATGGAGGTCAGTAAAGAACCCAGAGGACTGAGAGTGAAACCAAGCAGGACCAAATAGACCACTCAAGATTTTAGCAGAGGCAGACTAGTCCTGGACAAAACACTAATTTAAGAACTAAAGCTGTAGAAAGGAGTGAATCAAAGAATACAACAACTAATATTTTAAAAAATTACAAATTTAGCCCTGTAACAAGTTAGGTTGAGACCAAAAGGAGGAAAAAAAGGATTTTGCACAAGAATTACATGAATAACTTGAAGGAATAAAATACCATATAAAAAATAGAAGAAAATCTAAAATATCTGACATGAAAAAAAAAAACTGACCTGGAAACTAAAAAGGAGAGATAATATATGATTCACTAGATCCTCTAAAAACTATTTTTTAAAAAAAAAAGCTTGAACACTACAATTAAAGAAATTATAAATAATTTGCAAAAGACAAAATAAATATATAAGGAATCCATCTATCATTTCTTAAAAGGAACCCACCAAAAGAAAAGTACCAAGAATGTCACAGCCAGAATCCAAAACTATCAAATGTTAAAAGAAAAGCTATTATGAATCCAAACTTCTTACATTGTGTCATGTGAAAGTTGACAGATCACGTATTCATATTAGAAAAAGGGAGCAAGTGCTCAGACAAACACAAGAACTATATGAATGCAAACAATATTTTTCATACAAAGTCAGATTTAAATAACTAGAGATTTTGTTGGATGAGAAGCAGGCTGATCCAATATAATAAAAATGATAATACTGCCTAATTTACTAATTTAGTACCCTGCCAATCAAACTACCAAAAAATTACTT
Organism: Monodelphis domestica; assembly: GCF_027887165.1. Lineage (NCBI taxonomy): Eukaryota > Metazoa > Chordata > Mammalia > Didelphimorphia > Didelphidae > Monodelphis > Monodelphis domestica. Next base: position 179,049,684 of record NC_077231.1, read on the forward strand.
TTTACGCTGGAAAAAAAAAAAGATACATCTGGAGTAACAAAAGGTCAAGAATATCAAGGAAATTAATGAAAAGAAAGAAGACTAGCAATACTACATCTCAAGCTATACAAAGCTGTAATCAATCACTAAAACAATTTGGTACTGAATAATAAATAGTGTAGCTGATAATTTGACAAAAACTGCTGGGAAAATTGGAAGACAGTTATGGGAGAGATTGGGTTTGGATCAACATCTCATACCCTATACCAAGATAAACTCATGATGGGTGAATGACTTAAATATAAAGAAGGAAACTATAAGTAAATTAGGTGAATATAGAATAGTATACATGTCAGATCTTTGGGAAAGGAAAGATTTTAAGGACAAGCAAGAGTTGGAAAAAATTACAAAATGTAAAATAAATAATTTTATTATGTTAAATTAAAAAGTTTTTGAACAAACAAAACCAATGTAACCAAAATTAGCAGGGAAGCAACAAATTGGGGGAAAAAAATCTTCATAACAAAAACCTCTAACAAAGGTCTAATTATTCAAATTTATAAAGAGCTAAATAAATTGTACAAAAAAATCAAGCCATTCCCCAATTGATAAATAGGCAAGGGACATGAATAGGCAATTTTCATCTAAAGAAATCAAAACTATTAATATGCACATGAAAAAGTGTTCTAAATCTCTTATAATCAGAGAGATGCAAATCAAAACAACTCTGAGGAATCATGTGGCAAAATCAGGATATTAATTCATTGCTGGTGGAGTTGTGAATTGATCCAACCATTCTGGAGGGCAATTTGGAACTATGCCCAAAGGGTGCTAAAAGACTATCTGCTCTTTGATCCAGTCATAGCACTGCTGGGTTTGTACCCCAAAGGGATAATAAGGAAAAAGACTTGTACAAGAATATTCATAACTGCGCTCTTTGTGGTGGCAAAAAATTGTAAAATGAGGGGATGCCCTTCAATTGGGGAATGGCTGAACAAGTTGTGGTATACGCTGATGATGGAAGGTGATGCCTAAAGGAATAATGAACTGGAGGAATTCCATGTGAACTGGAACAACCTCCAGGAACTGATACAGAGTGAGAGGAGCAGAATAGGAGAACATTATACACAGAGACTGACACATTGTGGCACAATCGAACGTAATAGACTTCTCTACTAGTAGCAATGCAGTAAATCAGAACAATTCTGAGGGACTTATGAGAAAGAACACTATCTACATTCAGAGGAAGAACTTTGGGAGTAGAAACTCAGAAGAAAAACAACTGCTTGATTACATGGGTCGAGAGAGATATGATTGGGGATGTAGACTCCAAATGATCATCCTAGTGCAAACATCAACAACATGGAAATAGGTTTTGATCAAGAACACAGTGGAATTGCAAGTCATCTACAGGAAGGTGGAGAGGAGGTGGGAAGGAAAAGAATATGATTCTTGTAACCAAGGGAAAATGTTCTAAATTCACTAATTAAATAAATGTTTAAAAAAAGAGCATGCTGGAATGAAAAATAACAACATACAAAAAAAATGAACACAGTAACCTAGTGTTTGATAAACACAAAGATCCCAGCTATTGGGCAAGAATTTGCTATCTGACAAAAATTGGAAAATAGTCTGGCAGAAACTGGACATAAAACAACATCTCACATAACATACCAAGATACAGTCAAAATGGGCACATGATTTAGACAAAAACAGTGAGCTCACAAGCAAATTAGCAGTGAATGGTAGTAATTATCTGCCAGATCTATGGATAGGGAAAGAGTTCATGACCAGACAAGAACAGAGAGGTTCACAGAAAGTAAAATGGATAACTGTGATTATATAAAATTTAAAAGACTGTGCACAAAAAACCCAGTGTAGCTAGAATTAGAAGAAAAGCAGGAAAGAGAGGAAAAAACCCTTTGCAGCAAGTTTTTCTTTGTCTTACTTATCAAAGGTATTGGGAAATGGGCACTAATAAACAGAGAAATGCAAATTAAAATAATTTACATACCAACTCACACCTCTCTGATTAGCTAAGATGACAGAAAAGAAAAACAACAAACAATGGAGGGCATATGGGGAAAATAGGTATACTATTGCAGTGCTGATGGAGTTATGAACTAGCCCAACCATTCTAGAAGGCAATCTGGAACAATGACCCCAAAGCTAGTAAACTGCGTGTAACCTTTGACCTGGCAACAGCCTGACTATGTCTAAACCTCAGAGAACAAAGAAAAAGAACCCATATGCATAAAAATATGCATTAAAAAAAAAGCAATTTTTGTGGTGACAAAGAATTGGAAAGGGATGTCCATCAGCTGGGAAATTACCAAAGAAGCCACAGTATGTGTGATGAAAGGAAGAAGGATAAGGTGGGAGAGAATCTATAATTGAAAATAAAATAAAACTGAATTTTTCAAAAATGGGAGTAAACTGTACTTGGGGATTTTAAACTGCTTGGTTTTCCCTGGGGTAACTGAGGCAAATACTTCAGTGTTTCTACAAAAACAAACAAACAAACAAACAACATTATCAATAAACCCAAGAGAAGGTCTGTGAGTATACTTGGCAATATAAGTATTATTTTAAGTATTACTTAAAAACATTTCTGGAATCTGTTGTCTAGACATCTTATTTCTTAATATCCCTTTTGTCTAGATGTAAGAAATAGCAATGGAGCACTGAGTGTTTTCTTGTGTCTGGCCAAAATATTTTTCTTTCTATTTTCCTGTGCATTTGTTCTTGATACTTCAGAAATGCCTACACTTCTCCAATAAAACAAATATAAAAATTCTATAATAAGGTTTGCTTATTGACAATTTTAAAAAGAAACCATAAAATAAGGGAGAAAACAGTGTAGTCAATGAACAATGTAGTCAATGAACAGTGTAGTCAAAGAAACAAACAGCTGTAATGGAATATTTTAAATTCAAAATGAGGTTTTAAAAGAAACAACAGAAGTTAATGGAAAGCTTCAGCTTTTTAATGTAAATTACTTGGAATGATACTGCTGAATACATTTTGAAAATATTACTAAACAAAACAGGCAACAAAAAACTATTCACCAGAAAAGACTTTTAGAACTATGAAGAACAATTAAGTCCAGTTCTAGAAGAGGGGAGCCCTGAGTTCTAATTGTACTCTGGGACTATTGTAGGTCATACCCTTTGACTCAGCTATACTACTGTTGGGTCTGTTTCTCAAAGAGATCAGGGAAAAAGGAAAAGAATCTATATGTTCCAAAATATTTGTAGCAGATCTCTTTGTGGTGGCAAAGAACTGGAAATTGAAGGGATTTCCACCAATTGGGAAATGTTTGAACAAATTGCAGAAACAATATCTGAAGAATATCTTATGCATGTCCAGCTCTAGAGAAAGAACTGATTAACAGAAACATAAAATACATAATTTATATATACATATTTTTTCTTGGATGATGCCTTGTAAGGTGAGGGGAAGGAAGAGAAAGGGAGAGATACCTGGAAATTTTAATGAAACAAATTGGTAAATAATCTTTTAAAAAACCAAGCTATACACAATAAAGATTCATTGCTTTACATATAATCATTTTTATGTTCTATTTTCTTCTACTAGAGGCAGATGATGATGGTAAGAGCCCTGAGCCTGAAGTCAATAAAGTCTTGAATTTAAATGCAGACTTAGACACTTATTAGCTCTACCCTCAGCAAATCACTTACACTGTTTGCCTCAGTTTCCTCAACTGTAAAATGATGATAATTATACACCTTACAAGGCTGTTGTAAAAATTGAATGAGTTAATATGGCATATAGTAGTTGTTATATAAATGCTTATTCTCTTCCCATTTTTTGATGTCAGTTGAGTTTAATAAATATTTCACTACACCTTTTATATACTAAATAGCTTTAATGGGGTTTTTTAAATAAAAGTAATCAATTGGGAATATGTTGTGTCTAGCTAGAAAGAAAAAAATCTTCAGAACAACTGGTGATCTGAGAAAAAGATCAAAGTGAATATAAAGAATTCTATGCATTTGAAAATATTGAATAATCCATCTTTCCAAAGCAGTAATAAGCCAGAATCTTCCTGGGACATGATGCTTATATTAATATCATTAATATATTATATGGAATTGTTACATATTGTATAAAATATGAGAAAGAATATTTTGAAACTTAAGTGCTTACATTTTTAAATGACTTAAAAGCAAGTCATTCTAGTCTAAAGGGCTGTGACTCTTAACCTTTCCCCACTTTTTCTACATTTCTAGCATCATTCTGAAAAGGTAGAAAGCTAATCTGGAACACAATTCTACTCAGCATAATAAATATGGGTTATAGTAGAAATTTTATTCTTTGCCTCATATATTACAGTTTTAAGAGAATAAAAAGATATGGATGTATAATTTTTGTCAACATGGTAAATCCATGTATTTACTTCATCACAAATTTATGAAATGCCTCCTATATGTTAAATGCTGAGTAGGTATTTAATACATGTAAGACAACAACATGTATAACAATAATAAACTAGCATTTTCATATAAATTTATAAAGTCTACAAAGCTCTTTGCAGTTATTATCATTTTTTAACCTCACAACCCTGAGAGGGAAATACTATTATCATTTTTACAGATAAGGAAACTAAGGTAGACAGAGGTTAAGTGATTTGCCCAAGGCTCACACAATTAAGTGTCTGAGGTTGGATATGACTCCTGGTCCATCACATATCTATAGCCAGCTCAATTCTTCCACTTAGCTATTTCATTGGCTGAAGAATTTTAATCATAAAAAAATGTAAAATAACTAAATTCTATAAGATTTGGGGGTACCAAATAAGATTAGTTTAAGGTATCAGCCTCCTGGTTTTATAGTCATGCATAACAGTCTCACAACAGCCATACAAAAGGATTCAGAACAAGAAAACAGAAGGGACAAGCAACACTTGGTATGCCAGAACCTTCTGCCACAGGCAGTTACTATGGGCTTCAATTAAGAGAAGAGCAGTTCACATTATCATCAACTAGTATTTATATGACATTCCCACTGAACCTTTGGGCATATTTACATATCTAACTACAAAGTTAAAGCTAATAATAGAATCTGAAAACCAACACTTTGGCAAAGAAGGAACAAACAGATGGGTCTTAGTACCTTATGCCATTGGCAAGCATATATAGACACACCAGGGACTGAAATTCCAAAGGCATGGACAACATACCAAATGTCCAGCCTTAGAGGGACTTTTAGTTAATTAAGCTATTTCATCTATACTGTTTCAGTAGATCCATGTCCCATATGTTAGATATCAGTATGAGATATGAAATAAATGCCCCATGTATATGAAAGCATATATATTATTATATGCATATATATGCTTTTAGACAGATATTTTAAAACATGTTTTAAAACATAATTTCAATAAGAAAACTTTCAAAAGTTAATAACTTAAAAACAGCAAGTGACTAAGGAATAGGATGGAACATAATCTGTGTTGATGAAGTAGCTACACATAGAATCAGGTATCTCTGAAATATTTCATTTTCAAGCATGTGAATTCAAATGGGCCTGTCTTCAAATGGAACCATGTTATACATGAGACCAAATGGAAAAAGGAACTGTAGCTGTCAACTTTTAAGAGTACCCAATATGGAAAAGTGGTAGCCAGGCATATAACAGATGGAGAGCTGGTCTCAGAGTCAGGAGGATCCTTGGTCCTGTTCTTCCTATGATACATCCTGAAAGTGTGGCCCTGCTTGACCAACAATCTCAATACTGTAAGTGGTCTAGTAGTACAACTGGATCTGCATTGCTAGAGGAACGTTCTCATTAGGAGTTCTCTATACTGATGAAATCAGAAGCCTAGTTAAAAAAAATATGTTAAGAATATTAGGTGGGTGTCTAAGCAACACTTGGACAATACCCTCATCAGAAACATCTTCTAATTGAAACAAGGATTAAGGAAGGTTCTTTTGTCCATATTACCAAAAACTAATTATTCATTAACACTTAAGATAAATGTCTTGACATCAGTTAAGAAGATTAAACTAGTTTGGATTTCTAGTTTATTAAAAAATCAATTACAATATGCCAGGATTAACAATGTTATCTTTCAAAGTAGGCTCTTTGTTTTTCAAAGGAAAAGTTCTGAGAAGTTTTCATCGCTCATAATTATTTTAAGTTTCTATGTTGACTTTTCATTTCCTCTTTATGCCTGTGTTGAATTTATTTTATACTTATATAAAAATGCTCATTTTGGTTGATGTTTATTACACTTATAGTAAAAAAAACTTTTGTTCAATTTTGACGCTATACTTTACTTGTTTGATTAGGTAAAGTATCTATGAAATAAATAGGCTTACTTTAGATAGGGCAAAGAGAAGTAAGAATGGACCCTTCAATATGTAGTACTCACTTTTTTCCTTAAAGTTAAAAGTTTGCTAATTTGGCCCAAAAATTATTCCAATTTTCTATTTACAAACTATGATATAGATTAGTTGGAGCAAGGCTTAAAAAAAAAGTTTCTGGAGTACTCTTTCAGTAACCTATCTGCTATCATGCCAATTCTCCAAATACATATTTATCATTCTCCCACCTATCAGCTGTTACAGAATCTTTTTTACAACTTCTGACCCCTTTTGTTCTATCTCATACTCAGCTGCTTTTAAGAAAGTGTAATAAGGGATTATTTGAATGATAAATGATAACTAAAGATCAGGGCTTCTTCCTTCCTCTCTTTCCTCCCTTCCTCCCTCCCCTTTTAATTGCTTCTTTTGTTGGTCTTTCTAAATCAACTTTGAGTTTTATGATGTCTCAAATAAAATACTCTTTCTCTTCTCTAAGATTAATAAGTAAGGGTTTTATTGGGGAAGAAGGGAAAGATAGGGAAATGGAAGGAAAGAGGGTTTCCCTAATACTAGAATAATTCTTAGGTTGAAGGATTGTGGAATATAGTTCAGTTTGGGAAAATGGGCTGATAGGTCTGGAAGTTCAGTAACTATATCACAGCAGAGAAATCAGAGAGAGATGGACTTTTGTCCTTCTTTCTTCTGTCTCAAAAGTCAAGAGACCTCAGACTCCTTTCTGTCTCAAAAGCCCAGAGAGACTCTTCTCCTTTCTGTCTCCAAAGCAAAGAGACTCCAGACTTCAGTTGGTCAGATCTTTTTTTCCAACCATCTTTCCTGGTCACATCCTAAAAAGAATGTTCTCATTTGAATGACAGGTCAGCAGTCCCAGCTACTCCAGCTCCGCATTCCCAATTTTTCACTTCCACAAAAGGTACTAATAACTTCCTTCACACTACTCCCACCAAACACTAATTGTTCCAACTGACTCAGATTCAGTTTTTTCATTTTTTTACTTTTCTTCCTACTGGCTCTGAACTGTCTTTTTATTTTATTTGAACCTTTTGATGGATTAGTCATCTCCAAACATACAGTTTCCCTCTGAAATAAAGGGGGGGAAAACAACAGTAAAGCAAAGCAAACTAACATTGTGACCTCTCTGACACCATATTCCATTTCAGACAATCCACCTCTGCAACACAAGATGGAAAACATATTTTCCCAACTAATCTTAGAAATAAGATTTGATCATTATAATTACAAAATCTGAATTATCTTTTTTAAAGGCAGTAGATAGCAGTGGGCAGCAGTAATAGTTCTTAACTAATTCTAATCTAAGTAAAGAATTTCCTTCATTTTAATACCACAAATATTAAAGGGTCTAGACTCTAAATTTTCCTTCAGAAAAGACTTATAATCATATCAAACACAAAATATAATTAAGTTTCTCCACAATTTATATATTTTTATTATACATACATTAATTTAATTAGCATTATTTCCATTTTTTGTTTTTACAAATGCTCTCTGCTAGTATGAAATCCTCACCAAGAAATAGGTTGTCTGAATGATGTGGCACCAAGTTCCTTGTCAAGCAGCCCTTTTTCCAAGATAGAGCATTTTGATATATAGCTAGGACCCACAAGCTCCATCTCCACTAAAATCACACTTTCTGCAAGAAGCTTTTTTCTGATTCCCTTTAATATTTAGCTATCTTCACTTTGAAATAATTTCCAATTTATGCTGCATTTCTCTTGTTTGCAATGTTGTTTCATTCATATAAGCTTCCTAAGAGATAGAGCTATATTTGCTTTTCATTGGGCCCCCAGCACTTAGCACAGGGCCTGGAATAGTAAATACCTGTTGCCTTGACTGGAATTGGAGTTCATTCAATGTCTCCTCATCCTAAATGATGCTCAGAGACTGTAATGTGACAATCTGAATGGATAGAAGATGTTTCCAATGCCACATTCCTCACATCAGTTAAATTATTAAGACAAAAAAATACTTTTGTCATCAATTTTTGCCTAGAATATTAGGTCATCTAGTTTTTGTCTATATAGTTCCTCTCAAACACCAATAAAGATGCCAGAGGTCTGGAAAATGGATGATAAGCAAGCATTTACACTTTTTGAGGGGGTACTTTCAGAACTGACTGGCTTGGGGAAGAGTATGGATAAGTTGCAGCTCAACTAAAGGTGAGAAATGTGATCTAAAGGAAGATGGATAACACTACTAAGACAATCATCTCTTCTCCCACTGAAGAGTGACTTCTTTCTTATGTAGAAAATGTCTCTATTTCCCACCTCCCTCAAGCATTAGGCCTCTTCAAATTCTCCTTTCACATTCCATGGTAGGAGGACATGACATATGATACTAGATCTTATGGCCCCAGGAGTTCCTTCTGTTTTTTCTTCCCTAAGTACAGGTGATATGAGCAACAATCCTGAGATGGATGCTCCTAGTTTTGGAAGCAATCTCGGGAGTTGAAAGCTCCTAACTCTGGGTACAAATTTCCCAGCAGAAGGGACTTCCCAGAGATGACCACTCGCAGAATAATCCACGTGGCATGCCCTAGCCTGCCAAAAATTATGGACCTCTTGTGGTCTGCTCAAACAATGCAGATCTAGGCACTATGCTGAGCACTGGGGATACAAAGACAGGTAAAAAACAGTCCTGCTCTCAAAGCAAGCACAGTTTAATGGAGGAGACATGTAAGCAATTATTTATAAGATACACACATATAGATACATACACACATGTAAAAATTGTGGGTAGTTTCAGAAGGAATATATTAAAATTAAGGGCTATGAAAGGCTCCTTGAAGAAATTCAGACTTTATCTGAGACTCAAAACCAGGAGGAACAGATAAGGAGGGGTGCCATTCCAGGCACAGATGTTAGTCAATGAAAATATACAGAGTCAGGAGATGGAGGGTCTTGTGTGAGGAACAGCAATAATTCCAGTGTCACTGGACAGCATAGAGTATGTTGGAGGAGAGTAAGGTGTTAAGTAGACTTTAAGAACCAAAGGATTTCATATTTGATCCTGGAGACAAAAGGGAGCCACTGGAGTTTACTGAAAGAGAGAGGGTAGCAGTGGTAACAGAGTCAGACCCATGCTTTAGGAAGTTCAATTTGAGAGCTGAGTGGATGGGACTGGAGTGAGGAAAGACTTAGGAAGCAGGAAGAACAATCCACGGTTTATTACAATAATCCCTGAATGAAGTGCTAACAGCCTACACCAAGGTGATGGCAATGTAAAAGGCAAGAAGGGGTCAGAAACAAGAAATCAATGTTTTGAAGACAGAACTGGGGGCGGGGGGAAGGGAAGAGAGACAGAGACAGAGAGGGGGAAGGGAAAAAGAGAGGGAGATAGTGGGAAAGATAAGGGGAAAGATAATGAGGATTCATTTTTGAACAGACTGAGTTTCAAGATGTGAAATGACATATGTGTTCAGGAGACCCTATATAAAGTGTTTCATGTTTTAAGTAGCAACCTCTATAGGAAAGTACAATAGTAATGATGGATTACTGTTCCGTGTTGTATCTGTCAATGTGCGCTTATGAGTCTTTTTGTGTTTTAAATATTTTTGTGATGGAAGAGATAAAAAAATGGTTTATAAATTATCTATTTTTTTACATTGAGTACTTTTCTAGAAGGAATTCTATAAATCCCTTTTTGAGGAAGCCTTGGAAATAAGCTATTCTTAAGATTTGCTTTGGAGACTTTCCCTAGAGTTCAACTCTAGGATATAAATGTAAGAAGCCAAAAAGTTCAAGAACAGTCTGATACCCTCTTTTAGAGGTCAGGCTTTCCCAGAATTAAATCTAGTCAGTGTGAGCCCAGAATTGGGGTCCCTTAGTTGAAGAAGGAACCATTCTCACAGATGTTTACATGTCACTGATTTTCTTTAGGTTTTGATAATTTAACACATCTTGTCATAGTTGATGAAGTTGCTACCACACCCTCTGTCCTTGAAATTCTCAATACTCTATTAATGATGCTCCTTTCAGGTTTCTTCTCTGCTTCTTTTTTCTTCAGCCCACAAAGTATATGTGGGCATCCCCCAAGGCTCACTCCACTGGTACTTTTTTATACCCTCTTTTCAATCTCAACAAAAGCTTCTTTCACTTCAATTATCTCTTCTACATGAATGAATCAGAAATCTATTTCCACATCTACTTTTTTCCTTATCTACAAGTCCTATTTTCCAACTGTTAGCAGAACATTTTCATATGAATGTCTTGTTGACATCTCAAACTCATAAATCCAAAACTAAACTTTACTCCCCTGAAAACCTCCTAACTTCTCTAAGCTATTATACTATTACTTTTTTAATTAACTAGTCAAATGACCTATCATCTTTGATTCTTAAAACAGTTATCCTCTCCTTTTTTCCTACCATCCCAATCCCTCTTTGTCCACACTGAGCAACCGAATTCAGGCTTCAATCTCTTATCATCACACTTAAAATAGCCTCCTCATTGCTCTCTTTACTTCCAGTCTTTCCTCTCTTCAATAAATCCTACACACTGCTGCCAAAAATAACTTTCCTAATAGGGCTGAATTTGGCTCTCATGTTCAAAACTCTTCCAGAAACCTCTCCATTGCCAACAGGATAAAATACAAATACCTTATCCTGACATTCAACATCTTACACAATTTGGCTTCAGCTCCTCTTAACAGACAGAATGTAGTCAGCCAATTTGAACTATTACTCTGTAACCCTGTCTTGTTCTCTCATGTTTCTGTGCATTGCAAAGATGGTTTCTGCCTCGCCTCTCCTCCCCTCCAAAGTTTGGAACCAGTTCCCCATCCTTTCCCTAATAGTAGTTACTAATTCTACCCCTAAGCTCTAAGACCTGTCCTATGCAAACAGCCCATTCTAAATTATGTAATATAGGCATACTTCATTTTATTGCACTTGACTTTATTGTGCTTTGCAGATATTGCATTTTTTACAAATTGAAGGTTTGTAGTAACCTTGCATCGAGAAAGTCTACTGATGCCATTTTTCTAACAGCATGTGCTCACAGCATGTCTTTACACTTTGAAAATTCTCACACTATTTCAAACATTATTATTATATATGTTATGGTGATCTATGGTTAATATTCTTTATGCTGTTATTGTAATTGTTTTGGTGTGCCATGAACCTCACTTGGTTGATGTTGAATTTAATTAATGTTGAAGTTATAAGATACTGAACTTAACTGATAAATATATCTATATCTCTCCTTCTTCTTGGGTCTCCCTATTCCATGAGACTCAACAATATTTTGAAATTAGGCCAAAAAATAAAGCTATAATGGCTAATAGGTTCAAGTTAAAAAAGGAAGAGGCAATTGATGTGACAAACTTCATTGTTGTTTTGAGAAAGTGTCACAGTTACCCCAAACTTCAGGAACCACCTCCCTGATCAGGCAATAGCCATTAATCACAAGAGACAAGACACCCCCACCCCAACTGGCAAAGAGATTACAACTCACTAAAGGCTCAGATGATGGTTAATATTTTTTAGCAATAAAGTATTTTTAAATTAAGGCAGTTACATTTTTTAGACATAACATTATTACAACTTAATAAACTATAGTATAGTGTAAATATAACTTTTGTTTGTATTGGAAAGTGAAAAAATTCATATGACTTGCTTTACTGTAGTGGTCTGGAACAAAACCTGCAATATCTCTGAGGTATGCCTATATAGTTATTTTTGTACACAATATATATCCTCTACTGGAAGCTAAAATCCAAAATTTAAAAGATACTTAATATATTTTTGTTTAATTAATTCTTTAATTAAGGTTAATGACAAAATGTAAACTAATTGCAAAAGCAAAACTAAAGGATAGTATATTTTTTTGTAAAGTTTCTCTTTTATCCAAAAATGAATTTAAAAATGTTTCTCCTAACGATAGTAGACAATTATCCTATGGTCTACCTGGCAATATTAGACTAACCAGATGGAAGGTCTTTATGGATATTAAGAAAAAAATAATAATTCCTTCAAAAGTATCTATGACATCATTGAAACAATCTTATATTCTGGCTTGATTTTTCACCACAGCAAATATTTTTGACACATTGCTATGTGTAGCAGCACAGGATAGAAATATGATACATTCTTTTTCCAGTAGTATGTGTTTTTGCCCATGGCATAGTCTGGCACACAGTAGATACTCAATAAATGCTTGTTGACTGATATGCAGCACATAGTAGGTAACCAACGTATATAGCATTGAAATGAAATTTCTCACTTTAGGGAAAAGTCAAGCATACCTTTTGTGTCAATTGGTCTAAGATAAGTGACATTTGCTGTCATGTTACATTAAAGTTAAGTGGGAGGGCCTCAGAGAAAGAATCACAGTATTTCCCCCATTGAAACTTTTAGAGAAGAATGTGGAGAGAAAAGTCAAGTACAAGGCACCTTTTCAATAAACAATATTGCTTGTTGTTTTCTGGGAAAGATGATGATTTATATTATCAAGACTGTTCTTTCAATTATAAGCCCAAAGTTAGGATACAGAAAATAAAGATCTTTCACTCTACAGTTCTTAATTAACTTAGTATATTATTACTACCTGCTTGGAATACTATAATAGCCTTATAACTACTTCCATAATCTATTCTCCTATAATCTATCTTTCACATTATTGAGGTACTAATCATAATAATAACTATTTACATAGTATGTTAAGAGTTTGCAGAGTACATTTACAGACATGATTTCACCTGAGCATCACAATTTTGAGGCAGATATACACTAGCCCATTTTACAAAAGAAACTAGGTCTTGTAGAGGTTAAGTGACTTATCAATGATACATATCTGGAAAGTGTCAGAGGCAGAATTGAAGGTCAGATTTCCCAATGCAACTTTCCTGACTCCTACTCTACCCATTACAATGTAACAGTCCTAACTCTATTAGGAAACTATATCAAAACCCTTCAACAGTTTCTTAGCACCTAATGAATAAAGTTCAAGGCTAGTGGAATGTTGTGCCAGCTTGTTTTTTCAACCTTATTTTAAACTACTTCCTTCTATGTATATACACTAATCAAACTGGAAAACTTACACCCTACTATCGCCTCCAAGTAAACATGGAGTATTTTTCACTCTTTCTGACTACTTAATTCTTAGCCAATTCAACAAATCACCTTCAACAGGAAACATTCTTTCACTGCCCCAGTTAGTATTACTAAATATATAACTCCTTTATGTAACTATCATGTATTATTTTACATAATGCCTACTTATGTACATGTATAGCTTTCTAGTAGGAGAGAATTCTATCATTTTTCATTTTTGTGAGTGGCTAATATTTATTGTATTGAAATTAAACTATTTAAATTGCCATTTTTTAAAATATCATGCTAAAATAATACAATTATACAAGAGAAAATTGATAAATATTAACTTACCTGCCAGGATACTGCACCCAAAATTGCTGTTGCAAGAAGACTAAAAAAAACTAATTGTTCTGAAATTAAGCAAAAATGCCGCATTCCTTTAGATGCCATTACTCTATCAAGGCTATTATTATCTGCCCTGTGAGTATAATAAACTTTATGACAGTCATTTAATTTTGTATGGAACCCCCAAAGAGTTATAAGAAAAATAACATGGCAAATCACCCAAAAAATTCCAAAAATAGAAAAGCCTGGTATTACGAAGTACCAGAGATAAGGACTCCCAAGCTTGAAAGCTGAAAGAATAAAAAAAGTAAGCTCAATAAAGCCAATGGAAATGACAGAAAATCTTCTACAAATTCTTCCACGATACAAATAGGGTTTCCACCTTTCAGTAACTGAAAGTCCACTAAAATAGATGTCAAGGAAAGGATCAGTAATTAGACAGATAAAAAAACATGCAAAGGCAATTGGATTCCGAGGAGTTTCCAATGAAGAAAAAAACAATAAGATGCCAAAAATCACCAAATTTGGAATTGCTAGGAATGACTTCATTCTTAGGTCAATAATCAACATCGCCAAACCTACTACAAGCAAGATAACACTCATAGACTTTTCCACCAGCATAGTAGTACTGGCAATAGCAAATCCAACCAGTTCAAGGAATTCAACTGTGGTCAATAAGGTGGGTCGGTGACGAATACAACCACAAATTCTCTCCACCAAAGCACATAATATCCTCAATACTATGGAAGTCAGGAGCAAATACTTAGTTACTTCTTCTTTGACATCTTTTTTAAAAGGTGTGTTATCTAGGAAACAGAGGAGACCAAGCAAGAATCCAAACCAAAGGTTGGAGAGGCTTAAGCTTGCTGCTTCCATTGAAAAATAATAATAAAGAATGCTGGCAATCCCAAGAACAAAAAGGCCAAGTATAAAGATGACCAGAATTAGGGAATCTGCCGTCTTTTCCCATCTTACATAGAGACCTAGACATATTGCTACCAATAGATTGATTCTGGCTAAGTAGCCCAGATATCGAACTGAAGAATGCATGTTCACTTCTCTATTTACTTCCTCCAGTCTTGTCATTGCTGTATAGAGACAATGACTAATACAGTAACGCAGTGATCTACACATGTAAACTGGCAATTAAGGCTCTTTTTCCACACTATAAAAATCGTTTGCACTGCACTGCATCCAGGAAATCCAGGGTATCAGCAAGCTGCTACTTTGACATTTCCTCAGATTGAAATCTTATTTCTTGAAGACCTAAAGGAAAAAAAAAGGATTTGTGTACATTAAAATTTGTTTTCAAGGTAGTTTTTACATTGTACAAATAAGGTAACATAAGATGAAATTGTTTCTCTTGAAATATAATTTAGCACGGGTGTACATTTATCAAAAAGGAAATATTATTAAATTTATGTTAGTACTCTCTTCCAGCCAAGTATTACTTTGATGCCCTATCAGGGTGCAGAAGGTGACCCTGAATTCCTGAAGGCTATAAAGTACAATTTCTGCAAAGTCAATGAATCAACAAGCATTTATTCAGCATTTGCAATGTGCCAGGCACTATGCTGGATCCTAGGGACACAAAATGCAAAAATACTTTCCCTAAAGGAGTTTATACTGTAATAAAAGAAATATGTATATAATTAAGTATATACAAAATAAATGTGGTACAATGGGGTAGGAGGAGGCACTAGCAGGTAAGAGCATCAGGAAAGGCTTTATATTAGATGCATTCAAAAAGCATCTGAGAACTCTGGCTTGCTATGTTTGAAGAAGTTCATTAGCAAGTTGCAATGTTGCAAATTTTTTGACTATAGCATCTTCCATAGATCATATAATAAGGATCTGAGGGACTTGAAATCAGCATAGAGGGACTATCCAGACCAACTAAATCCTTGATGATGATGATGATGATGGTGGTGGTGGTGGTGGTGGTGATGGTCAGCATTTAAAGCTTTATATGTGTGTGTACACACACACGTATAAAGGTTTAAGCACTTTTCATATGTTACTTCATTTGGTCTTCACAATAACTCTGTGATGAGGTATGCACTACTGTTATCCTTATTTTACAGACAAGAAAATTATGCTAACAGTAGTTAAGTGCTATAGCCAAGGTCACACCACTTAGGAAGTATCTCTGAGGCAGATTCTAAATAAAAATCTTCCTGACTGCAAGTCCAACACTACATCAAACACATAGCTATTTCCAAATACTGCCTTGAAGTACTGAGGTATATATGGTAGTAATCAATAAAAAGAGATTAGGTAGTAAAGTACTTTGCAAATGTTGGGTATTGCTATGATAGCTAGTATTTATTCAAGTCTCTAAGGTTTCAAAAGCCCTTTATAAATATTATTTCCTTTTATCCTTACACCTCAGAATCTGTGCTATTAATCATCTCCCATTTTACAGATGAGAAAATGAGATAGGCAGAAATTAAAATACTTGCCCAGAGTAAGTAACATAGTTATTAAGTATGTAATGCTGGATTTGAACTTGGGTCCTCCTAACTCCACCTTGCTACCTTTGTTAATTTTATTTAAATAAAGAGTTTTACTTATAATTAGATTACTATATTACTGACACCAGTAGTAGGGCAAGAGCTGTTCTCATCATACATTTAATATCTGGTACTCCCTAGAACCAACAGTATATACCTGGAAGTCTTAGCTAAGGTGCAATTTATGTCTATGAAGAACAAGGTTTATAATAAAAGACTTCTAGGAAAATTCACAAAGAAAGATATCAATAACACTTCTATTTTCACAAATGAGTAAATGTTTTCTGAAAGGAAATATTTTATATTTATAGAAACTCTTCTTAAAATTACCTTATATTGTTTTTATGAGGTCTCTCGGGTTCTATGCAATTATTGGCTCTTAAAATAAGACTTTAAATTAACAAAAATGCAAAAAAAATGGTTTTAATACATTAAGTCTACTCAACCCATAAAGTTGTTCCACAATTATCTTTACAATTCTGACTTTATTACGACAATATCCTTCAATTATCAAAGCCAGTTTCCAACTTTTAAACGAACAACTGTGTCATTGTTTCCAAGATGCCTAAATTAATTTCTGTTATAAAACAACTTTAATTTTATTTCCAATAATAAAAATTTTCAGCATCATCATTATTAATTTTTAATACAAAATTAAATGTTATTACTTGAAATGCCTTGTAAGCTGTATTTCAAAATGACAAGGTCTGAACTTAAAATGGATGATTGAAAAATAATTTAAATATATGTTGGATAGCAATTTTAAAAACTGTAAGATTATTTCACAGGAACAGACTGATGTTGGATAGGACAGTTTTTTGGCTTATAGTGACAATAAATCTATAGAAACTACCAACCAGTTTAAAACTTAAGGGGAAAAATCTTCTGAGATCTAGCTTATGATCAGCATATCTGAAATTCTCTACTAAGATGGACACAAAAAAGAAACAGCAGGTCACCATGTAATTAGCAATCCAGAGTTGGCCATTTGGCTGGGAGAAATGTGCCCACCATGTGACATAATCTGCTAAGCCTAGATTGGTCTCATCTGTCATCTTTGGATGCCAGCTATAAAACATTCATGGAAATGACATACTTGTCCAAGAAGGAATTGCAGATGTCTCTCGTAGAATCATTCTTTAGTTACTTTGCTTTTGTATGTTCAATTAAGATTTTAAGAGGCTAAATATTTATCAAAAAGTTGCCATTTTATTTGTTTCAGTAATAAAATGAGTTGAGCTCTGTTAGTTTCCTAAACATACTACTTCGAATAATCCCCTACTTATATGTTGTTTTAATCTTTTTCTTGACAATAAGAAAAAGAAAAAAAAAAGAAAATTTTCTATTTTTCATTGATTTATAGTAACAAGTCTGAGAGCCAGTACGGTACAGTGGACAAAGCTGTCCTTGGAGTCAAAGGCCCATGTTCACATCTAGCCTCACAATTACACTTGCCTATGTGACCCTGGGAAAAATCACTCAACTACTGAGTAGACCCAGTAAACTAAGTGTATACTGTAGTTCATCATCTTTTGGCCACATTATTTTAAGAGCTTCCCAATTAGTCTCCCTAACTTCAGACACTCTCCTGCTCTAATTCATTCAAAGAGCTGCCAAACAGATATTCCTAAAGCACAGGCCTAACTTCACTCTCTTTCCTCAAGAATCTCCACTGGCTTCCAATTGCCTCTGGGATAAAATACAAGCTTTCTTGATTGGTATTTAAAGGTCTTTACAATCTGGTTCTGGCCTCCCTTTCCAAATTGACTGCACGATACCCTCCTTCACACACTCTCTATTGTAGTCAAACCAGACCACTTGTTCTTCATATAGAATATTCTCTCGAATTATTAACTATTAACTCCACCACATGTAGAATTGACTCCCTCCTCAGCAGTGCCTCCAAAAACCCTGAATTTTTTTCAGAGCTTAGCTCAAGTGTCCTCTCCTACCTAAGGGTTTTTGCATTTCCCTAGTTGTGAATGCTCTCCTTATTCCATCTCCTTCCCATCTCCTCATCAAAATTTTTTTTTTGCTTCTTATCCTACTGTATAATTCCTTTTTGGCATATAAGGTTTTTGTGCATTTTTCCCTCTTCCAAAAGAAGTTCCTTAACAATAGAGACAGTTTTTATCTTTGCATTCCCAGGGCCTTGCATAGTTCCCGAAACATGGTAATGTTTCATAAGTGTTCATAAGGATCACAATTTGTACTACTGAAGAGAATAGTTACTTGAAGTCATGACATATCTACTAAACAAACAAAAAATTACATCTATGTAATTCAGTCATACAGTAAACACTTGCCATTTAATATTCTTGTCAGTATACATAAACAGTATGTGCAACAAATTTCAGATGATGCCAAGCTGGGAGGGATAACTAACACACTAGATGAATTTAGGATCCAAAGGCTCTTAAAGATTAAAGCATGAAATGAATCCAATAAGATGAAATTCATTAGGGATAAATGTAAAGACCTGCACTTTGGTTTAAAAAAAAAAAAAGTTCAGGGGCAGCTGGGTGAGAACCAGGCCTAGAGACAGGAGGTCCTGGGTTCAAATCTGGCCTCAGATACTTCCCAGCTGTGTGACCCTGGGCAAGTCACCTAACCCCATTGCCTAGCCCTTACCACTCTTCTGCCTTAGAATCAATATACAACATTGATTCTATGATGGAAGGTAAGGATTTTTAGAAAAAGTTCAACTTTACAAGAATAAGATCGAAGAGAAATGGTTAGAAAGTAGTTCTGCAAAAGATCTATGAATTTTAGTGAAGTGAAAGCCTAAACAGTCAGCACCCAAAATGCTAATGCAGGCTGCATTAAGAATCTAGGCATCACTTCCAGAAAGAGGGAAGGGAGATCCCCACTGTGCATGATACTGCTCTCATCAAACTATATCTGCAATAATGAGTTTAGGTTCAGGCACTATAGTTTTAAGAAATAGAATAATAAGATGGAGAGTGCCTAGAAGAAGGTTGAGCCTATATCATATGACATTTTTGAGAAACTGGGTATGTTCAGCCTATAGAAGAGAAGTTGCAGCAGATACATGATAGTTTTCTTCAAATATAAGGCTGTCATGTAGGAAAGGGATTAGATTTGTTCTGTTTGGCCCCAGAGGACAGAACAAGGAATAATGGTAGAAACTGAAAAGAGATAAAACATGCAATCTACCTCTTTCCTGAGAAGTCTGCCACCTAAGAGAGAGGTGATAGATTTAGTATGGAGAATGTAATGCATATGTTTGGATATGGGCCATATGGTAAAATTCATTTGGCTGACTTCTTACAAGGATTGTCTTTTCCTTTATTTTTTTGGGGGGTGGGGTAATGTAGGAGAGAGAAAATTAAATTTTTAATCTTTTTAAAGTAAAATACAGGTTAGATTAAAAGAGGAAAATAACAAATAAGACATTGAATTCCACTAGGTGGAAAGGAGAATGACCTGGAAGCCTTTACTTTTGGACAATGAGGCTATATAAGAAAATGATGTGAAAGTCAAAAGAGGAAAGATTGCTGAGCAAAGGTGACAAAAAGACAGTATGGAAATGTCAGTGAAGAACAGAATATGTCTACTCCTTCTTCCTATAGGCCCAAGTTTTCAGGAACTCAGTACTAGAGTGGTGGCCATGGATTCAGTTTCTCCAGGAAGAAGCCAAATTTTCTAGTGTTTAAGTAATTAGAGTATGGAAGAAAAAGATTGAGGATGTGGGGAAACTATTACAAACATAACTAAATGGTCATGATGAAAGTTGCACTTTCTATTTCTCAGTTCTGATTATTTTTTTAAAACATTGCTAGGTGTTGGTTGATTTCATATCTTTCTTCACAGGTCTGTAGTGATGAGTGTTCAGTCATTCAGATTTCTGAATAAAACTTGTGCTCATAAGAAAGAAGAGAAAATAAAAGGAAAAAAATGAAAAGAAAGATATTTCAAAGGGGCAAATTTATGTTTAAGTGTCACAAATTTCTAACAATTAGAGCTATCCAAAAGTAGAATGAACTACCTCAAGAGGTGGTGGGTTCACCTCCCCAGGAGTTTTTTAAACAGAGGCCAAACAACTAGTGGAGATTGTTTCTGTCAGTGAGTTGGGCTGGAGGACTGCTGAGGTCACTTACAAATCTCAAATTCTGTGATTATGTGTGGTGTATTGGACACTAAGTGCAAGAGCTCTAATCAGAAATCTCAGTTCCTGGGATAAATTCAGCTGGGGATAGGGAGCTGGGAGGGGATGGGAAGAGGGAGGGAGAGAAAAGAGATAACCACAAGACAGAATGGCCTGGGTTTAGGTTGGATGCTAAGGAAAGAAAGGCTCTGAGAGACCGTTCCACTAGAGATATAGTCTTGGAGGGATAAGGAACAACACCTTCTCCCCTATAACCTCCAATTTCAGCTGCTAGAAACAACCCACAGTCCTAACCATATCATCCATTATCTGGAGGACCCTAAAGCCTAGAGAGCCTAGGATAAAAGACAAAAATTTGTCCTAAGACACTGTTTCTCAAAATGATGTTCACACTCATGAAATCAGTTTAGGAGTCCAAAAGGTCAATATTACTTTTATAATAATATCACATTGTTATCTCTGTTAAAATACTCGGTTTCCCTTTTCCAGCTACATAATTGTGGGAGCCTGGATTTTTCATACTTTTTCATATATTCATCCAAAACAACATATTGCAACAGACATGAGAATCCAGCTGTCTTCTATTAAGCCAGACCTTCAAGAGACTTGTAAAAATAAGTAAACAATACCACTTTTCTTACAATTTTCTTTGTTTTGGAAAACATACTTATTTTTCATAAAAACAGCCTATTTGTATCAGTTTTTACTTCTAATATAGTAATATAAACAAAAGCTCTTTTGTCTCCTCAATAATTTTTGATAGTGGGTCTTGAGACCAAAAAGTTTGAGAATCCCAGCCCTAAGATATGTACATGGATAATTAAAATACAAGACAAGAAGCAATCTTGGGAAATAAAGGAGAGAACTAGGCAGTACTTATTCCTAGTTTGTTCCAGGAAGGGAGGCTTCCTCTGTCCCTTTCTGAAGAAACTGAAGAGTTTCAGTTTACCCTTCCAGAGCCAAGGCAATTCGCTTCAATAAAAGCTCCCCAGCCTAAAAGCCCCTGCAGCTTCCTCATCATTAGGTACAAGGCATTCTAAAGTTTCAGGGGAGTTTTAAGTTAGAAAAAGCTTTTGGGGCAAAGAGAAAGTGAAAGTACTAATACCAACACCCGGAAATATCAGGTTCCCACCCGTTCTTTTTTTTGGGGGGGGGGGGAGAACTGGCCCCTCTCAGGTGAAATGAGTGGCTGCAAAGTCGATTGTTCCCGCAGAGACCAAGAAAAACCCAAATTCTCTCCCTTCTTCAGGGACCATCAAGTCCCACAATAGAAACTTGCGTTGTTCTGTCACTCCTGTACAATCGCGCTTTTCTCAGTAGTGCTACCAATGTTAACTCCATCTTTTAGATGTGGAAACATCTAACACGAGGTGAAGTGACTGCGCGATCCCGATCGAGCTCCAGCTCCTCATCCCCTACTGCCTCCCGCCCCGAGGTCTTTCCCCAGCGTCTCGCGGCCCACGCGCGTCAGGGGGCCGGACGTCCCCGGGCCAGTACTCTGGGCCGAAGCCCGACGTCCTTCTTTAGGGGGGGACCCCAGGTCCGGGGGCTTCTGGGGGAGGGCGGAGGTAGGGGCTGCCGCCGGAGTAGAGGAGCTGGGGCTGCCCGGGACCCCCAGTCGCCGCCTCTTCCTACCTGGCTCTGCTGGGGCCCGCCTGCTCCACTCGGCTGGGCCTGGATGTCTTGGCGTTCCGGGGGCTTAAAGAGGTGGGCCCCAAGTGAGGCCTACGCCGCGTAGGGCGGGGACCGGACCCGCAGCGGACTAGGAATTAACAGAGACCGGAATGTTGGGAAACTTTCTCCGTTACCAGTCGGGCCGCGGCGGCGGCGGCGGCGGCGGCCATGATCCCGCCGCCGGCTCAGCGGGTGGTACGGAGCGCGGACGGGGTCAAACCGCGCGGCGCCTCCTTCCAGCTCCGGTCCAGCTAGCCTCCCCAGGACCGATCCGGATTGCTTGCTCGTGCGCTGCTGGTCCGCGGCCCGCCCTGCGCGCCCCCCTTGGGTCTGGGGTAAAACTGAAGGCAGCTTTCCCCGCTAACCCGAGCCGGGCGATTGGGGAGGGCCTGCCTCTCGGATACAAACTAACCCTGTGGAGCAGGCCACTCGGGGGTGATGGTGGCTCCTTCTGAAGCAGCGCAATCAGAGTAGTACCAGGGGGAAGCCCCGAACTGAGTTCAAATCCTACTTCACTACTTACCAGCTTAATCATTATACCTTGTTTCCTCTGTAAATATAGAGGAGTTGGGCTCCAGATCTAAATCTGGGATGCTATGGCAGAACAGTCTCAATCGTCAGCTGAAAGTATAGGGTTTGTAAGACTTTTGTTTTTTGGGTTTTTTTCCGGTTTGAGATTTAGTGGGCTTGGAGAGCCTACGCATATCAGCCACGGTTTTGATAAGTTTGCTTCTAAAGAGAGTTTTTGCCTGGGGCTCAGTGATTTTGAATGTGTGTGTCCGGGGAGGGGCTTAAAAATCAAGGTCTTCCTGATTTAGAGGCCAGTTCTCAATCCATTAGGCCAGCTCCCTCTCCTTCATCTCCTTAATCCAAGTTAATAATTCCTTTATGGTTCTGACCCCATGCCTAGAATGCATATTCTCCCTCCTTAACCCTGCCTCTTAGAATCCTCATTAGTGTCCTTAAAAGGCTCATTTCAGTGGCCACCTTCTGCATGAAGCCTTTCCACATTCCCCCACTTTTCCTCACCAAATTGCCCTGTATTCATTTTGTATAATATACTTGGTCTGGCCAAGAACAGATCACAAACACAAGCAGAAAATCTCATCAAATATAATTACAACACGAAGCAACAGTGCCTGGCTTTTAATGAATGTTTATTGATTGACATACCAGAGTTTTTGGATGAAGCTAATGCATTCCTTAGGGGAACATTTATATTTGCAAATGCTTTCATCAATGGAGAGAAAGATCAGATCAGTGAATGAGCATGCAACTAAAAAAAAATACCTCGAAAAACAGCAAATAAAAAAATCCCAACTAACCACCAAATTAGAAATTCTGAAAATTAAATATGAGATTAACAAAATTAAAAGAAAAAAAACCACCACTTTGAATTGGTAAGTAAAAAAAAAGAAATGCTTTAAAAAGACTAAAGGAACAGTGAGCTAGTCTGATAAAAAAAATTGTTGGTATCAAATGAAAGCAAATTCACAATTGATGAAATAAAAGATGCTATTAGTAATTTTTAGGCTTTATTCTCAAATATGCTAATAAAACTGGCAATATAGTAAAAATGGAAGCTTATTTGCAAAGTATAAAATACCCATATTAATGAAACATTATTTAAATGATGTAAATAACCCAATATTAAAATAAAGAAATTGAATTAGGTATAAAAACTTTCCCAAAGGCCCTCAAGACTAGATGGACTTGAAATGAAATAGATCAAGCAGCCAATCAAGTCATTCCAAAAACTAATTGCAATAATAAAAAAGAAGGGATCCTGCCAGATGCATTCAACTATTATATGTGTGTATATACATATATGTATATAGATACATATATATAATATATATCCTTGGTATCTACAGCAGGGAAAGACAAAACAGAGAAAACTATCCTAAATTTTCCAAATGAATGCTGATTCAAACATTTTAAGTAAACTATTAGCAAAGAGTCTATATAACACCATTATTTCTTTAAATAATATACTATGACCAGGATATATTTATGCCAGGAATGCCAGTAGGACTCATTTGTAGAATATTTTTCAAAAAATGCATGCAATTATATCAATAGATGCTGGAAGAGAAACATTAAGAAGTCTAGGAGTAAATGGGTCTTTCCTAAATTTGGTAAATATCATATCCCAGCAATGGTGAAAGGCTACAATCACTTTTTTTTCCTATCTCCTTTGTTATTTTTATTTTTTTAAGTTTAATTAATTTAGAATATTTTTCCATAGTTACATGAATCATGTTTTTTCCCTCCCCTTATCCCACCCCCCACCCCCTTACCGAAACCAGCAATTCCACTGGATTTTTTACAAGTGTCATGTAATTACTTTTTAAACTTCAATTCTATTTTATTTTCACTTCTAAATTCTCTTCCTCTCCCTTTCATTTCCACTACCCATTGAGAAGGCAAGGCAGATAAAACAAATACTAGGGTCATTTCCAATAAGCTCAGAGATAAATCAAGGATGTCCATTATTACCACTATTATTTAATACAGTACTAGAAATTTCTAGCTATCGCAATAAGACTAAAAAAACTGAGAGAATAAGCAAGTAGAAACAGAACTATCACTATAAAGAGTCAGCTAAAAATTAATTGACACATTAACTTCAGCAAAGCTGTAGGATATAAAAGAGTCCCACATTAAATCTTCAGCATTTCAGTATATTACAAACAATACCTGGCAAAAAGAGATAGAAAAATACTTAAAATATAAAAATACTTAAAAGTACAGAGCATATAAAGTATTGGATGTTTGTCCACCACACCACACAGAAACTTTAAGTATACAGGTACAAAATACTTAAAAAAACAAACAAATATCTGGAGAAAGATCAATATTTTCTAAATGCATAGAAGAGAGCATAAGGAATATTAGAAGGTAACAGATAAGCAGGATAACTTTGAAATTACTTGTTGATTTTATTATATACCTAAAGTAAAAACAATTTATATGTAATAGAGCCTCCAAGCTTCATGCTTAATCTTTTGTTCTTTGAATAAGAAAATGCTAATTTTATTTTAATTTCAGGACAGAAGATAAAAATGTTAAATGTATTCCTTTTAATCTTTATACATACACATGCAAAAATTTCTCCTTTCATAAGATCTTTGAATGAGGAAAATATTTTCATTTTTGTATCCAATGTGACTAGCACAATATGTGGCACCCAGCAAATGATTAATAAGAGCTGATTGGTTATAATTTCATCCAAGCTTGTAATCTTTCCAATGATGAAGAATGAAATCTATCCATGCCTACTCCTTCCTATACAACTTGCCTAGGTCTGAGAAGTTGGAGGACACCTTATCTATTTGGGACTTTCTGCTACATTTCTTGACATTACATGGATACCAGTAAAGAACGTAGGTTATCCTTCAGTGATAACTGTTAGCATCCTGATAAGCAGCCCCCCCTTTTTTTCTGAGTCAAACATCTTTCTGATGGCATCTTTTACCCTGGTTTTCCTGGATTTTATACAAGATTCTCCTGTACTATGTTTCAGTCAGCTAATGTCTGTTAGGTGCCTTTCCATTGCCCTTTGGGTGAACCACAGCTTCAAATCTTAGAGAACATTCTATGATTCAGAAATATATATGTATATTATATATATATTAACTAATAAAGCTATTATTAATGTGGCACCTTAAGGATTGTAAAATCAGCCAAAGAATATTATTATACACAAGACATGAACCTTTGGTTCATGGAAGAGGTTGGAGTCAACAGGGAGTTCCTCAATGACATTCCAGTTCAATCTCCAGTTCACGTGCCTTCATACTTTTACTTATGACATAATCGCTACATCCTCTCAGATAATCTAAATCCTATTCATTACTGTTGCTAGGCAAAGCACCAGACAATAGTTCTGAGTTCTGGTTCTGGTTCTGAGCCTGGAACAGTTTAGGGATAAGATCCTAAATATAAAGAATGTAAATTTATACCTAGTCAGCAAAAGCAGTGGAACATAAAAATATAAATATAAATGCTCACATACATATCCTTTCTTTTTGAGGATGTAAGAAGATAAGATGGTGAAAGGAAACAGATGATTGGAGTGTGGTTAGAGTTTAGAAAAAAAGGATATGGTTTACTTAATCAAAAAGTTTTCATTGAGTACCTATCCATTGAGCTGTGTGGTTCAGCAAGTACTTGCAGTATGAGGACCTGGGTTAAAATCTCAGCTCTGTTACTTACCATATGACCACAAATAAGTTTCTTAACTTGTGTAGTTTTCACTTATCTATAAAATGGGAGGAGTGTATACTTGGCTTTTAACCTAGTATTTTAGGTACCCAGCACTGTGTTGAGGAGTTAAGTTTTTCTAAGTCTAATGCTAATACTAGATTACAGGAGAAATACCTCATCTAAATTACTTAATTCAGCACTCATTTATTAAGTTCCAACAATAAGCAAGCAACCACACAGCTCCTGGGAATACAAAGACAAAAGCTAAATGATCCAAGAAGAAATATGAAAAATTCAGAAAAATATGAGAAGATTGCTAGTTTATGTAAAGGAAAGAAAGTAGAATTACCTTGACAAAATAGTGAAAATGAAAAGAATATTTACTGGCAGCTAAACTCTGGGAAACTGTAATGATCAGTCTTATTCCCAGTAAACAGATGAAATATGCTTCCTTCTTCACCACAGAAATATAAAAGACTGGCAGCAGAAAGTTACAAACACTTTCAAACATATCCACTGCATCAGTTCAAAGGATCATATGTTTAAACCTAGAAGGGACCTTAGAGGTCCTCTAGTTCAACTCCCTCTTTTTACCCATGAGCAACTAAGATGATTATTATCATATGGCTGTAAGTGGTGTACTGCTATGATGTGGACCCAGGTACTGGTGCTCTGGCTCCAAAATGCAACCTTCTTTCCACTTTACTAGATTGGTTGTTTTTACTTTTTGTTGTTGTTGTTACAAGAGAGGCTTCCATGCCGAAGGAGAGTTAGGGTTAAAATCTGATATGATTATGATATAAAAATGAAATACATCAATAAAACTTATTTTAAAATAAAAATAGCCAAATAGTCCCTGCCCCGAATAAGCTTATGAACTTCTTCAGTGCTCAAGAGAGGGTAGTAAATAAAGAAGATAATAAATGTTGAATTAACATGTGTTCATTTGATCTCTGCATCCTCCTCCTCCTTAACTATGCTTTTCCTTTCCTGGTGTTTCCAAATTAGTCCTGGGCAATGAGGTGACACAATCCAGGCCTGAAGTCAATAAGAGTCTTCCTGAGTTCAAATCTGGCCTCAGATACTTACTAGTTACCCTGGGCAAGTCACTTAACCATGTCAGTTTCAGTTTCCTCATCTATAAAATAAGCTAGAGAAGGAAATGGCAAACCACTCATATATCATTTGCCAAGAAAACCCCAGTTCAGGTCACAAAGAGTCAAGACAGGACTAAATAAGAACTGAACAAACTAGTCCTATTGACTGATAGACCATCTTTTCTATTGTTCTCTGATTAGGATGATTATTCCATTCTTTCCTAACTTATGCCAGCTGACCTTCCTCAACCTCTGATTAGTACATACAAAAATCTGGTAAAAAGTAGCCTTTAAAGAAAATAGCTATCAACTTGACACTACAGGGAACTGTAAGGGATACAGCAAAAAATGGTAGAATTTATGAGTTGTTATTAACTGGACAACAGGAAAATTAAATGTAATAGTCTGTCCAATTTAGCACATAGTAGGTGCTTAATCAAGGTTTGTTTCTTTGCCTCCCTTCTTTATGCACAGGCAGAGGGGTTAGATGCAGCTGCCTATGTGGCTTCTGCATAAAGCTGCCTTTACTGAAATTAGAACTGTCAGGGCAAACTCCTGACATCTGGCAAGTCTACCTGAGCAGCTGGATATAGGACAGTCACCATGGGACTGTTGCAGTGACAGGAGATTTCAGCCTGTGGTTATTAATGACAGTATAATGATCATCATAACCAGAACATCCATTCTTTTCCACCTGCTTCCATGCAGGCAAGACCTGCACACTCATCATAAGCAGTAACTCCACACAGGGTTATTTCACCCACAGGAGATATTTCAGACCAGGAACACCTGTTGAAAATGTATAATCATGCTAATAAGATCAAGAAGAGAGAAACTCTGAAGTATCAATGCAAATGAAAAGGGGATAATTCTATTACAGGGATAGATAGAGCTCGCTCACTCTCTTGCAAGGAGTGACATAAACCAGAGGGGTTCAGGATTTCTGAGGTCCGTGAAATTATTTTTAAAAATATTTTCTTAACAACATTAATATAATTGGCTTCTTTTGTGGTCCTATGTATTTTTTATTTGCTGCATCTAAAAATATTGTCCTATCAAAAGGCCCATAAACTTCACCAGATAGCCAAAAAAGTTCTGATCACACATTAAAAAGCTTTAAAATCCCTGGTTTAAAGGACAAGTAAGAGACCAAGGAAAAGAAAGGTCCTTTTCTTAAAAAAAAAAAAAAAAAAGACCTTTCTTTTTCTGTTCCAGTCTTTTTGTTGGGTCCCTCTCACCTGTTCAGAGTCTTAGTGTTCTTAGTGTTCACCTCAACAAGACTTCCTTAGAAATTCTCTTGAACTTCTGGGGCAGCCTTTTTTGGTCAACCAAAAAAGCAACATAAAGGCAGAAGGGACAGAAAGGTTAACACCCACCCCAAATGCAGTGGAATTCCACTGCACTGTCAATGAATCATGGTGGGGACAACAGGGAAGTAGAGAGGGAGAGAAGTTGCAACAGTTTTCATTTCACTAGTTTGTCTTCATCTGACAGCTCATTACTGGTGGCTGGTATTTTGCCTTTTCATTCATTCTGTTCACCTCAAAATGAAGAGGATGCTGACACATTCTCCTTTTCATTTTCTTCAACTATATTTTGGGGGGATCTCATTGACACATTTACTCATCATTTCAGCCCTGAGGCCTTTTCCCCTCTGAGGGCAAGTGACCTTCTGAAAGGGTCTTAGTGATTGGCTTTTGTTCATTTTCATCTGTTTTAGGTGAAAGTATCGGAGCCTCTGATCTTCTGAATTTCAAGTGGTTAGGAGAATAGGCCCCAGAACCCAAAAGTCATAGTAGTTTTGCCCCGACAAAGGCATGACCTTTAGCCATGGCCTCCATGACCCAGCCTAGGTAGCCAGGACAGAGACTCATCTAGGAATCAAAGTACAACCAGATATGAACTTGGCAGGACCAATAGAATGTAAGAATTTAACTGAATATACCCCCAAGGGTTGAGAGAAAATGTTTGCTTATAGAAAGGAGAGATGAAAGGAAAAAAGAGAGGAGAGGGAGAGGGAGAGGGAGAGGGAGAGGGAGAGGGAGAGAGAGAGAGAGAGGATGTTTATAGAAGAGGAACCATGCCATGGAGACAATGTTGCAAGGCCAACTCCTTTTTTCAATGTTTGTGTGTCAAAGAACTGCTGCTAATTGCTTCCTTCAAAAAACTTTCCCAACTTGAAATGATGAATTCACCTCTCTTGCAAATCACTTTATGGTTTGGTTTATGATTTGGGAACCAATGTAAAAGAAGTGTACTGTAATGCTCTGATGAGTGGCTACTCCCTCCGATGTTGCCAGTTCCAACCCAATGATAACATTTCATCTAACATTTCATGCTGAGAGGTTCTTGCCCATGGCTTCCATAAATCCTCCACAGGATGCCCACTCAACATGCCAGGGGCCTTCATCCACATCATCTAGATCTTTCTGACATTGTATGAAAACCAACAAAGTTCACTGTCCATTGGTTATCCCTTACTAACATGACTGCTCCTTCGCCTTTTGGGGGCAAACCTTTCTAGCTTCAAAGAAAGCTAAGCACATATAAATACAATCCTGAAGTATCACTTGACTCCAGAGGATCATAGATTTAGAACTGGAAGGGACTTTAAAGATGATCAAATCCAGCAACCCTCATTACCGAATTCCGCTATTTTTATATCCAAGGTTATCAACAATATCTATTTATTTCTCTGTGCTCACCCAGCCATTAATCTACTTCGGGCCCTTATTAACTCTTCCTTAAGACTAAGCAGCAGCTCCTTTCAAGTCTCCCTACTCCAAATCTCTTCCCTCTGCAATCCATCAGGGATATAGTTGTCAAATTAGCATTCCTAACTCATTATTCTCACCACACCAATCCCTTGTACAAAAATCTTCCATGGCTCTATTGCCTCTAGGATCAGAGACAAAATTTTCATCCTGGCATTCAAAGCTATTCACAAGCTGGATCCTAACTAGACAGACATTTCATAATAAGTCCTAGCTACATACTCTCCAGCCAAACTGTCACACTAGCTGCTCTCTGACCTAGACAACTCTGCTTTTGTACTGGCTATCTATCACTTGGAATTCCTTTCTTCCTTCCTTTTGTCTGATAGAAAAATCCCTAGCTTTATTCAAGGATCAGCTGCCTCCTACTCATAGATTTTTTTTTTCTCATTTCTCCAGGTATTCGAGTTCTCTCCCATTTGAAATTATTTTGTTTGTACTTTCACTGGATATGTTGTAATGCCCCAGTAGAATATAAGCTCCTTGATGGGGGGAGTCCTTTTTATCTCTAGCATCTATCATAATGCTTTACCCACAATAAGTACTTTAAAATGTTTGTAGATTTGACTTATTTACATAAAAATACTCATTATCATAAATTCATAATAGTAAAAGCATTGTAGGTAATCACATGTGTTCCAACAACTGGGAGATGACTAAACAAATTGTTATGTGAATATAATAGAAAATTACAATATTATAAGGTATAATGAATATGATGGCTCCAAGGAAACAAGGGAAGATTTGTACAAAATGATATAGAATGAACAAAAAAGAACCAACTCAACACCCCATAAACCAACAAAAGATATAATCACTACATCTTTGTAAATGAAGATTATTTTAATCAAGAACAAAGCCCATAATAAAACCGTTGGGCAACTTTAGTTACAAACATAAAGCATATACCAGTCTTTTCTTTTAAAAAATGGAAGGCTTGGGGGCAGCTGCATAGTTCAGTGGATTGAGAACCAGGCCTAGAGACAGGTTTTGGGTTCAAATCTGGCCTCAGACACTTCCCAGCTGTGTGACCCTGGGCAAGTCACTTGACCCCCATTGCCTAGCCCTTACCACTCTTCTGCTTTGGAACCAATTGACAGTATTAATTCCAAGATGGAAGGTAAGGGTTTAAAAAAAAATGGAAAGCTTAGGGGAAGCTAAGTGGCTCAGAGGATTGAGTCAGGCTTTTAGAGATTTTGAATTTGGTCTTAGATACTTCCTAGCTGTGTGACCCTGAACAAGTCACTTAACTCAATTGTCCAATTGACAATTGACAATAATTGTCTATCCCTTACTACTCTGCTTTAGAACCAATACATAATATTAATTCTAAGATGGAAGGCAAGAGAGGTTTGTTTGTTTTTTTAATGGAAAGTTCCCAAAGAACAAGTTTGTATGTACTATTATGACTGCAAAATCATTCTTCAGTGTTGTTTTATTTACTTAAATGTTTTCAGGTGTGTTGTCTGAAATTCAACAACAAATAGCATAATATGTTGAAACAACATTTATCATTAAAAATAAAAGCAAGATGAGACACTGCTCAGAAATGGAACATATTGAAACCTTCTAATCCAAGAAATAAGGGGAAATGGAGAAATCAGGAGAAGTGGTATAAATTAAAAGCAAAATATGTAATACCTATAATAATGGTCTTCTTTGCAAAGTATATGGACATGTAAAAAAGTGGATTAAGAATATTAAAATGGCAAAAGGCAAAAATTCTGAGAGAGACAGTGGAGTTAAACTTCAGTTTTTCTATTGCTATTGAATCTAGAAATACACCACCATGGAGAAAGCCAAACTGGTTATTTCTTACTTATTAAAAAGGATGTGTTCTCTGTCTTTGTGATGATACTTAGCGGAATTAAGCATTTATCCATAGCTGAATGAAGAATACCTTCTTTATGTTACCTCCTTTGTTAGATACACTCTTTTGGAGTAGTTGTGACCAATAGGAATTTGTCCTTTTTTTTGGTGGTAGCAGTAAGCTTTAATGGATGATGCAGTGTTCCGATGCTTTCTTTGGTCTCACATTAAGCTTCATCTTTCAGGAATAGGAAAGAGAAGTTAATTAGGAGCCTAACTACTCACCTTCTCTTCTTATCCATAATGCCATGAACCAACCATCAATTAAAAAAAAAACAATGATAGTAATAAATCATGTTGATCACCGTTGTATTCAAATTCCATACAGGTCCATCGAGGGTAGAAATATGGTGGTAGGGACAATCCAGACAAATAAACTGAACACAACATTGCTGGCACTTGGAGACTAAACAGAAAAAATTTGAAAGTTGGATGTTTTTTATGTGTGTATGGGAGAGGGCATGTGTTTTCACTATACCCATTTGTTAGAGGTTGGTTCCCCAAGAGTGAGATTAGGGAAGAACATATGAAAAGGAGAATCTAAGGCAGACGTTCTTTGGCAGACTGGTGAAACCCGTTGATCTTTTTTCAGAATGTTATTAAATGCATATAGATGTATACATTTTTTTTTCAATACAAGTTCATATAACCTTTCCCTGCCTCCCCCCCCCCAATTCCAATCTATGCAGATGCCTTGGGTATTCATAAGCCCTACATTTAAAACCCCTGATCTAAGGTCAGGCAGAATAAATGATAAAGCACCGAAGTACTAAGTACAGTATGAAATCTTGGAAATGGGTGTTTGAAACTGGATTAGAAGAAAGTTGTCCTCTGAATACAAAACACAAAGAGTAGCAGTCAGGATTAAGACATAAGAAAAAAGAGATTATTAAAGAAGAGTTGACGAAGATTTTGAGAAACCTTGTTGAGGGCAAAGAACTCACTTTTGGTTTTTGTGTTCCTAGTTCCTAGGACAGTGCCAAGCAGGCACTCAATGAACCCTCCATATTGAATGAAAAGACAAAAATAGGAGAATAAGAATGACATACCCTTATTGAAAAAATTGCCAGATACAAAAATTTCTATGACATTTAGGTTGTAATATGGAGTAGCTTCCAAATTTTGTTAAGAATTATAGTAATACTTTATATTTGCGTAGCACTTCAGTTTACAAAGTGCTTTCATTTGGTCCTCATTACTCCACTATCTAAGGTGGAGAGGGGAAGCATCTTCATTTCATCAGTAAAGCTAAAATCAGTGTGGCAGAAGTGATATCAATGGCAAAATAGGTCTTAAATTCCAAGTTCAGCATTTTTTTCCATCATGGAAATATGCAACTGTATTTATGGGGACAAATTTAGATGTTGGGCTTTGTATTTCCTTCATATGATACTTAATATTACAAATGCCTTTTCCTTAAGTCTTTAATTTCCTAGCGGGCAGAGGCTATGCTATTCATTCTTCCTTTTAGAGTTCTATCTCCTAGCCTATCCCCACCCAAATGCCCAGTATAGTGCTTAGTACTTTGTTGAAAAGTGTGATGCAGTGAACAGTTTTGTTTCATGTTTGCTTTTGGTCTCTAAAGAAAACTAATGACTCTAGGAAGGAGGATCCATCAATCCATTTAAAAAATCCAAATCCATCAATATCATTTAAAAAACCAACACCAAAGTGCCAGAGCAGCAACAATCTTTCTCATGAATATATGTATGAATAAGACACGTCATTTTTGCGTCACTGTAGAGTTTGTTCATATTTTAATTTCATACCTTCCTATGAAAAACCAACTTGGTTTTGAAAAGCATCATCATCCACCTACACAAATGGTCATAAGATCCTTTCAGAGATTATGTAACTAAAATGGTGTTGGACTTAAACCGTACTACTGTTATTAGTTCTGTTCAAGAGTGTCGATGCCTTAACATAAAGTTGTGACTAATGGTAAGAATTTTCGTCACTCTGGCTGACTAACCTAAGCTGCTTTTGGCAGTGAGTCTTTTCAGCTTCCTTGTAGCACAGGACCATGTTGCACTGGTCCTGCACATAACATTCTAGTTCAAGTATTCTTAATGGCTCAATAAGAGAAACTCTAAAAAATTTTTAAATTTCTAATGGAGTTGTAGGTTTTATGAGCAAACCATGGAAGAAGGTTAAGACAATTTTTAAAACTCTTGGTGGATCTGAAGGTCTTTGGAGGTTTATAAAACATATCTTTGCTTGAATTTGCCTTCCTCTGACACTATGGACCCACCAATCTATTTTAAAACAAAGGAATTTGGGAGAAACCTTGAAGAATCTGGCTATAGTTGCATATTTTTGTCCCTTTTGCTTAGTAGCAGCTGGTGGAAATTGCTAAAAGATGGCACTGGTTATGAATATAAAAGATTTGTGTATTTATAGACTCAAGACAGACATACTCACATTACCTTTAATTTGTATTCAGGAGAATAGTCCCATACAAGATGACTGACTCATGGCATGCCCTTGATTCTTTGTCTACAAAACATATTCTCCCTTCTTCCAATTAGATAGAACTACATTCTAGGTCAAAACACATAGGACTCATGAAATATTAAAAATAGAAGAGCTTACTGGTAATGAGTCCAATATCCTCATTTTACTTACTGAAGCAACTGAGGCTGAGAGGAGGAAATTTGCTGATAAATAAAAGCAACAAAATCCAAATTCTCACGCCCAATGGTGTATGCATCTAAGATGCCACTGAATTTTTTGAGTTAGATTATTTGGGGGGTGGAGATGATAACTTCTTCACATGTCAAGTTTTTGCTTCCAAAATCTTTATGAGGTGGTAGTGCAAGTTATGCTTATTTTAAAATGGGAGGAAAAGGCTCATGGAGGTGATATGACTTGCTCTAAAAATTCAATGCAGCCACAAACCCAAGTTCATATATATCGAGTCCAATGTTCTTTTCACCACACATGGTAGGAAACAGCATACGATGTGTCCCTTACTCCCCAACATTCAAAGTCATTTTTCTCCCTAGGAAGGAAAATTGATATGCAACCTTAGACAGCAGGCAACTACTTGGCAGTGTTTTGCCTGCTAGGCAATGATTCCCCAAATCATTTTTATGGTACATAGTATTATGACAAATCCATGCCAGCCTTGCAGCTGCTTAGCCATTAAAAACTATGCATGGAGATTGATCAATACCAATGTTTGGGACCTTGCTCTCTCCAGTTATTTTTCCCTTAATCTAAAAAATATGAAAATCTGTAGATCCTGTGTAACACTTTCCATATTGATGGACCTAGCAGACATTCTTATTCTTCATTATTACACAGATCCTCTTTGAACTTGGTATCACGGAATTTCAGTTCAAAAGGACCTCAGAACCACTCAGTTCAACTCTTAATATCTAATAAGTGATCACCTAAGCTTTTTTCCTGAAAATCTCTGTGAAGGAATATTCCTCTGTGAGCAATCATTTCACTTTTAGATAGGACCAATCGTAAGAACACACACCTATTTCCCTCTGCAAAATCCACCCAGTGCTGTAGAGGTGGGTAAGAGTTTTAGCAAAGCAGTGCTGGTCTCTTATGCCATTCTCGTAAATGAATGGTGAGAAGTGAACTAAATTGTGCAGGTAAGTGGATTCACAGCTGCCTTCTGAGACCCAGCACAAGGCCTAAGCCCTTCTAATAGTCGATTCTACACCTCCAGTATCTTTAATACATCCAAATATGGCAGGATTGTGAGGCCCTTCTTCAACAATCATTTTTCTTTGAGCATTTTTCTAGTTTTATCAAGTGTTTATCCCCCAAATGTCCCCAAAACTAGAGAAAAAAGCTCAACTCTTACAGATGCAGTCTGACTAGGGAAGAATAAAAGGCTGTTAAAACCCCAAATTGGATACTATGTTTCTCTTTATTGTACTTCCAAATTATATTGGCTTTCTGGTGCTATAGCCTATCTCTGACAGGCCACATCAAATTGGATTCATTGAATTTGCAAGCCACTAACATCCTTGGATCTCATTTCATTAATTGCTATCTAACCATGTAGTCCTCATTTGGGGATAATTTTTTGAACCCAAAGATAACATTTCCTATTTACCCTTATTAATTGAACTTAATTATAGTCCAGTGTTCTAACTTGTCATCTATTTGAATACTTTCACCTAAAATGTTATCTTTACCAATGCTATACCATCTGCAGATTTAATAAGCATGACAATTCTTATAATTCTTCAATTTGTTTTGGAAAGGCCCTGTGATTACATCCATGTAAACTCTTTCTCTCCTATTGCAGTGCAGCACCTTCTCTATAACTTGGTCTTAAGAGAATTGCCTAGGGCTCTGGTAGCTTGTGACTTACCCAGAATCACACAGCCAAGTAAGTGGTAAAAGTGAGACTTGAATTCAGGTCTTGACTCCATGGAAGGCTATACACCACAGAACACTCCCTCTTTTTAGCTAGTCATTCATAAAAATATTGAATAAAAGAGTCATGAACTGAGCAATGGCCTGTCCCAATATAGAATAAGTTGACCCTGAGCCATTGCTGAGTACTTTGTGGGTACAGCCCTTCAAACTGTTGTGAATCTATTTATTTGCACAATTTAGTTTACTTCTCATCATGTATTTACAAGAATGGCATAAAAGACAAGTCCTGCTTTACTAAAACCACCTCTACTATATTTTCTCTGATGAAATTGTGTACTTTATAATCACTACTTCCTTTTTTAAATATTCACTCACCAGCTGTTTAATAATACATTTCAGAATGTGGCAATGACATAAGCCTATTTTGTAATATTTACTCTTTCTTAGAAGTGAAAATTGAGTCATTTTTCCTTCTCTAGTTCTCTGGCACTCTTACTCCGCTTTCTCTCAAAGATCATCAATTAACATTTGACAGTTCATTCAATAACCTGGGCTTGGGCACTTACAAGAACAGCTGAGGTGCTATATTGGTATTTCTTTACATTTCTTGGGTTTCAATTCCTTATTAGCCATTTTAATATTTTCTATTCTAGGTTGACTGACCTGGCTGAAAAAAAATTAGGAGCAGGAATCAAGTACTTATGTCTTCTTTCCATCAACCATCGTCTCATTCACTCCAGAGATCATTTTTATAGAAACTGAGATATTGTACGTGAAATCAGAGTAATACTTATTAAGTACCATGTGCCAGGCACTAGATTAAGGCCTTTGCAAACTTTAAGGTAATAATTATTATTCTGTGATTCTTTTCTTTTAATTCTCTCCACTCATAAGTAGAGAACCGAGAAAGTATTAACTGTTCTGCATTTGGCACAGCTCCAAAAATTGTCTGGATAAGTTAAATCCATCAAATTCTTATCATTTCTCCAGACCAAAATGGAAAAGTTTCCTGTACTCATTTATTCTTAATCCTCCTGACCTGGTAGTGGGGACTATACCCTAATGTTCATTTCTCCCCGTTTCAAAAGTTAAATAGAATTTTACCAACATTGCTATACTGTGTTTCCAGACTAGGCTTTTGTTGTATTATTCAAACTCAATCTGATTTCCTTTTTTAATATGTGGCCAATAGTAGTGAGGATATCACTTTTGCTTGCTATTTTTTTGAGTGCTCCATCGTGCTTCCTCATGCTGTTTTTAGGATTTTCCCAAGGTTACCTTCTGAATCTAATCTGAAGAAACTCCTAATTTCTTATAATTGTCATGAGTTCCATTCCATCAAGACTTGGTAAGGGATATGATATCCCATTTCCCTGCTTTTGTTATAATCTTTTAGACTATCTTGTTATCCATACTTGGTGTATGTGTGGATAAACTTTAGAGACTATGGATTTCAATGGTGGTTCCTTTACTAGATTTTATCTATGAATTTTCCAATGTTTCTGTTAGTATTTTTCCTACAGGATCTAGTATTGTAGATAGGAGTGCAATTTCTTTTTTCAATTTAAATTTTTACCAGACCCACATAACTTGAAAAAAAAAATGTGTGTATAAAGATATGTAGATAAACAAATGGATGGATAATCAGGGAATCAGTCTCATTTCCCTTATCTATGATGCTTGTACTGTATACTTCACTGGGCTATTAAGTGAGCACAAAATGATAAAGTATATAAAACTTTGAAAAGTAAAATCACTATATAAATATTGCTGATATCATTAACAAAAGTTACCAGGAATGTACTATTCAAGTACAAAATGATATAGACTGACTTTCTAACAGGTAGATCAGTAAGTAAAAGAAAGGGATAGATTGAAGTAAAAACAAGGAAGTTGAATATTTATGGTAAAGAACAGTATTTAAGCAATGGAAACCTACTATATGCATCAGCTCCTTTTTTACAAGCATTTGATTTTAAGTTACTGCTTGTTAATTGCACAAGGAAAATATAACAAAATCCATTTTTATTCATGTTCTAAACTTACGAATATGTGGACAAGAGCCTATTATAGAACCTAGGTTTAAGGCTAACAAGAAAAGGCATTGAAAAGAAATGCATCTCTACAGCATAAAGAGTAAGTCAAACAGAGTGAGAATTCTAACTAAATGCCATTGAACTAATATATTGTCCACAACATTCTATGTATTATAATGAACTACCAAGTTCTCAAAAAAGTCTTTTGATGCCTTTTGGGGGGACAGGCAGGGTACTTCCTCTTAAAATATAGCAAACTGTCATAAGAAAGTAGATTAACAATTATTCCTCACCTTCATATAATAGTTTGTGTGTGTGTGTGTGTGTGTGTGAAGTTTAAAGCAACTACAAACTGTCAAGAATATATAAATTATTTCAAGAGAGAGTAATTCATAGGGATTGTGGATCTAAAGCTAGAAGGGACCAGAGGTCATCTTAGTTAAACCTCTTTTTATACAGGAAATAGAGCCCCTAGGCGGTCAAGTGACTTGCCCAAGGGCACAGAAAGTAAGCATCAGAGGCTTCAGATAAAGAGAACATTATTTACTTAACTAAAAGATATGTACCATCAGTCTCCCACAAATTAAAAACAAATGCAATATATAGTGGAGAGAACAGTGGGCTAAAGGCAAGAGATCTAGGTTTTAGGTTCTTAAACCAGGGTCCAAAGAACCCTCAAAGGGTCTGTGTTTAGATTTCAGGGGATCCATGAACTAGGATGGAAAAAAATTACATTTTCTCCAACTTCTAACATTTCCTAAATTTAGCCTTTTCCTGATTTAATAACAATTTCTGAAGAGGTCTACTCATTTGCAGAAGGGATCCTTGATATATTAAAAAAGGTTAAGAAAACAAGCTCTAGTCTAAGCTTTGCAATAAAGCAGGTTGAATGACTTGAGGCAAGTGACTAAATAACAGAATCAGTTTTGTCCTTCCCAAAAGGAAGTTTTCTATCCAACCAAAATCTATCTTATTTCTGTTTAAGCCTGGCTCTGTTTAGATGAAAACTAATTCTTTTTCCATATGGTAACACTTCTGTGGTAGATGCCAATGATCATGTTTCCATAGAGATAAGTCTTAGCAATTCATTCAACAAATCTATGTATGATATGGTGGCATCAATTAGATGCTGATGCTTAGTCTAATACCTCATCATGAAGTGGAGACCACCGTTTAATGCCTAAAGGTAATGTTGTGGGAACAACTGGGTAGCTCAGTGGATTGAGAGTCAAGCCCAGAGATGGGAGATCCTGGGTTCAAATATGACCTCACACTTCCTAACTGTGTGACCCTGGGCAAGTCACCCCCATTGCCTAACCTTTACCACGCTTCTGCCTTCAAACCAACACACAGTATTGATTCTAAGATGGAAGGTAAGGGTTTAAAAAATAAAATAAAATAACGGTTATGTTAGTGTTGCCTAAGAGCTGAAAAGGCTTTGAGTATCTATCTGCCTGGTGGATTATATAGATTTTCGTTCGTGGACTAGTCTAAATTTGGATTGAATTTCTGAATAGGTTGGCTACAGGTGAAAAAATTTTCATCCAAGGTAATTTGTAAAGATGAATTTTGCAGAGATGGACATTTCCACAATTAATTTTTATCTTAAATTTAAAGACTGTTTACTTGAAGGAATACCCACACCATTAAAATAATTGTCAGTTATATAAAATGTGTGTGTGATCACTTAAATTCTTTGGACCATTGATTTCTTCATATGTAAAATGAAAGAGTTGAATGAGATATTAACACCTCTTACAGCTTAACATTTTGAATTTTCTACAATTATATCTTGAATAAGTGGTATATAAGTACCAAATTGCATCATAATCACTAGCCAACCTGAATACTATTTAATGAAACAGCTAAATAAAAGTTTGCAAAGCTCTCAGTTTTTAAGTAACAGACAGAAGGAAGGGAAGATTTCTTTTCTTTTTTCTTTCTTTCTTTTTTTTTAATAAATGTGCTTTGTTCACAAAAAAAAGTGAAAAAAGGACAACATCAACTCAAACATACATTATCTGGTGTGCTACCCTCACACTCCTTGGCAACCATGGTATAACCACATGCAATCTAGTAATGATCCTGAAGAATTTAACCAATTGATCATCACTTACTTTTAAAACTCAATTGTTCAGACAACAGCTGACTGCTCAGAATGGCGTAATTCCCTTTTGAATTTTTCACACCCAAATGAAATCATTCTGCAAAGTACCTATATAGTAAAACTATTAACGTTTTTCAAAGGCTCCTATAATAGCATTACAGATATCCTGACCCCAAGCCATAGGAATGAATAAATTTCAACACTTAAAAACATTTAAATGGCTTTTGGGGAGCATGTATTGGTTTGAATTCTGTGCTATCTCTGAATGAACCATAAATTCAGAGTAACAAGTGATATTCATGAATTCAAACACATGTATACTAGATGGAGCTCTGTAGACAGCTTTAAAGTACTAATTAAAATATGCCATGCACACTTTGGAGCATAAGCAAAATCAGCAACATGTGTAAACAATTTAAAGAATGTATAGCACCAACATTTTAGCTGAAACATAACTGCTGACTCTAAGGCCATGCTGACACGAGCACTCCTCTCCCCCACGATAATTTATTTACTTTCACAGAGCTTTCAAATGTGTTACTTTGTTTTCTTTGCTCTTATAACTGAATTGAGCAAAATCAAAAAAACCTAATATGGCAGTGTAGGCACTCTGACCACAATGTAATTTTGCAATTATCCTAAATTCAGCACTCCTTTTGGTTAGAAGAGATGACCACACAGAGCTTAACTATAATGAAAAGTCAGTCTTAATTTAAGTAATATTATGTTACTAAAAAAAGTGAATCATCTCAAATAAAATATTCTACCATTTCAACCAAACAA
Source organism: Monodelphis domestica (assembly GCF_027887165.1). NCBI lineage: Eukaryota > Metazoa > Chordata > Mammalia > Didelphimorphia > Didelphidae > Monodelphis > Monodelphis domestica. Next base: position 179,090,944 of record NC_077231.1, read on the forward strand.
CATACATTTTAGAGAAATTACATTTTGGTTTAATTAAAATCTAATTTTCAGGAATTTAGCATGTAAAATCTAGTTTGAAATAACAGGTATAAACAATTAACTGCTTACCTCTTAAAGGATAAATTTTGTATTTCTAAGTAAAATTTGACATTCAATCTTAACTACAGCAAGTCACAATAAGCACAAAACAGTTCATATCAATACAGAAGTGCAGTTTATGAATCTTAGGATCAACATATAGAAAATGTAGTCTTTTTCTTTTAAAGCAACCATGAAATCTGAAATTTTGATATTTCAGTGCAAAACCTCAGTATGAGGTATTTTTAAAATGTAATAACCACTTGAAAAAAAATCCACATAGTGGCACTCTTAAAAATGATAGGTTATGAGAGACAGTTTCTGGCTGATGAAAATAAGGTAAGATGGCCTAAATATTCCAGTTGTTAAAACCAGCTTGTCTTCACCTTGACAATTTTTCCCTTCTTTGTTTTCTGAAATAAAGGTATTCTTAATGTAGAAAAGGGATAAATTCACTGCCATCTAATTCCAAGACAGTAAGCTCCTCTGTTAGGATACAGATAAATAAAAATACTAGAATATCAAAATAATCATGTGAAGTCAGGAGGAGTGTTTAACATTTTTCCTCCATTAAAATTCCAGAACTGAATTTCACCACTTAAATGGAAAAGGTAAAGACCATAACAAAAAGGTGATTCATAAATCACATCTTTTAAACAAGTTCAAATGTTAACATAGTTGCTTTGGGGCAGTGGGGAGCTATCACTGCCTATTTTTATAATTCTGTATATAGTGAACTAAAGAGCCACCCACAAGTAAATTTACTAGAATATTTATGTACAAATCAATATGAGATGTATGAAAATACTAACTGGGGAATTAGGTTAATGGAATTCATTTACAAAGCTTTCTCCTCCAAAGGTTTTACACTTTGGAGTAAAAAACAATTTCATCAAAATCTACAAAAGGACACCATGTATGACATTCTTTCTTGAATGTGATCCTATGTCACACATTCCTCATCTCTACCAAGTTCTGGTAGGACTTTTTATAATAGCAGAAGAAAAGAAACCACAATGAGTATTACTACTAATATCCATAAAGCACAGGCAATATTGGTTCATCAGCCAAAACTGAATGGAAAATAGCTTTCTGCTACAGACAATATTTTTGTTACCAAAAAAGAAAAAAAATTTTAAGTGCATCCAAAAAACCCTCAAACAACCCAATCTTTTACTTCACATCAAATTCAACTTGTGAGTCAAAGTGCAAACTACAGCTTTCTATGCAAATACCTCATATTTCCCCCACTTCATCTTAAATTCAACAGATTCAAAAGGAAAAACAAAGGAAAACATAGCTAATGATGCTTCATTTCACACAACAGCACTGAAGAGAAAAATGTACCTTTCTATATTTTAGTGCTACAAATCCTAAAGACTGTAACAGTAGTTTCTGTTACAATAGGAGTCACTTTGCATGAAATTTTAAGCTTTTTATATAAGAATAAATTTTAAAATTTAGAAGTAGAAAAAAATAGCAAACTCTGTAAACCTTTGCAATTTTTCTATGCAAACCATGTTTTTAAGTACTGAGCCCATGTTAAGATCTCAAATTAGTTTAGGCAAGAAAGGAGTCTGGACTGAAAAGGGCTTTTTTTTCCCCATTTATATTAACTTAAAAGTAAAATAGGATCTTCTAGCTCATAGAAAGGAATTGAGCTTGCTTGACTTTCTCCAGAATCTGAGTCATATGGAGCATCAGGAAGCTCTGTAAAACTATAAGCCAGCTGTTCATCTTCTATATCAGATCGGACATAACAGGAAGGATTAGAGTATTCCTCATCTTCTACACTGTTGAAATCTTGTGGAATATATAACATTCCTGGATAGTTCCTACTAACCAAGTCAATGGTAGTTTTTAAAGATATTTTCCTAAATGCCATTAGATGCATATGAGAAAATTTTGAATACTTGAAACGTTTAAAGCCTAGAGACTCTATAGCAATCTTCCAGCTTTTCATCATCATAGCATGACGATTCTGATGGGAGGAGTCAGGAGTGATGATAAGTAGCAGGCCATTTAATACTAAAAGTTCATGGGCCTTTTTGCAACAAATCCATCGCTGATAAGGTGATGGAAAATAAGAAAGGAGGAGAGAAAAAACAACCACATGAAAAAGCTCTCCGGGAAGAGAATCAATTGGGTTTTTCAGCTGTTTCAAAAAGGCATCTATTGTATCTTGTGCAAGTTGGAGCGGCTGCTGAAGTTGCAGGTTCAGGAAGTCACATTTATAGACACTCTGGGGAGAAGAAAAGTAGGGCAAATTAAGACTTTGACAATTACTGTTTTCTCAGAAATTAGAACAATCATGGTCATACAGCTTCTGTCCTCCATACCATAATAAAGCACATACTACATACATTCCTACTACTCCTTACCCTTAGACAAATTTGTTATCCACTAAAAAGATATTATGCTAAAAGCAATGAACATTTCCTAAACATTTATGTCAATTTGTGACTAATTTTAATTTTCCTTAATATTTCAACGAGACTCAGGGGTATACTTTTGGATAAGGCATTATAAAAAGGTAAGAAAATTGCCAGGAACAGCTAGGCTTATATTTACTTAAGCTTGATGATAAGGTTATTAGTAAAATAAATTATTTGGGGCAATTTAATAAGTCCTTTCAAAACTTAAAAATAATTTATTTGAAATTCCATAAAAAACAAACCATACCAGTTAAGATTCAAAAAAGATATTAAGAATACTGGCTGGAATACTGTTAGATCAAATACAACAATTTAATAAAGATTAAGTATTGAATCTGGATTAAAAAAATTACCCAAACGTAAGTAGTGGAGGGTCAAGATATAAAAGACTGAAGAGGTTTTAGTAAGTTGTCAATTAAAAGAGTCAGCAGGGAATAAGGTTGCCAAAACAGTAAGATTTCATTTATAGGAAGTGTGTGAAGACTGGGAGGTAACAACCACATTATAGTCTATTTTGGTAAGACACCATCAACACTTTGTTTACAATTAGGTGCTACTTTCTGTATCTAGGAGGAAGACTAAGATGGTGAGGGGACTTGAAATTACATCATATGATAACTTGAAATTACATTTTCAACATGGAGTTGGTAGAAAAGCTTACAATGGAAAAAAGGGTATTTGGGTATATAATTGTCTTTAAATATCTAAAAGGCTTATATTAGGAAAAGATTCTATTTGTTTTTTTGAGAACAAAAAGGAAAAAACTGGAACTAGTTGGAAGTTTTAGAGGAGTAAACATTGACAGAGAAACTGTGGTAACTTCCAGTTTTAAAATAATGAATTGATTTTTGGAGTCACACACATTTAAAGAACAAACTACTTTAGCTTTTTATTAATTCTTAATTATGAAAACACACACACACACACACACACACACACACACACACACACACAACCACATAATGTTGAGGGTAAAATTTAGGGTTGAGACTGAATATATTTTAGTTGGTCACCAGGGATTTAAATTCTAAATCCCAATCAAATACTAAAGTCAGGGGAGAGAGAGAGAGAGAGAGAGAGAGAGAGAGAGAGAGAGAGAGAGAGAGAGAGAGAGAGAGAGAGAGAGAGAGAGAGAGAGAGAGAGAGAGAGAGAGAGAGAGAGAGAGAGAGAGAGAGAGAGAGAGAGAGAGAGAGAGAGAGAGAGAGAGAGAGAGAGAGAGAGAGAGAGAGAGAGAGAGAGAGAGAGAGAGAGAGAGAGAGAGAGAGAGAGAGAGAGAGAGAAGGATAGCCTGGTTAACCTGGTCTGAACCCAGCAGGAATTCAGAGGCCTCAGTCAAAGGGCTTTTCCAGAGGCTGTTGCCTGCAGCAAAGCCAAGGAAAGGGAGTCACAAGAGATGGGCCTTCTGAGAAGCTGATGCCTCCAAAAAAGCCAAGGAGCTCCTCCACAGTCAAGTTCCACTACCTAAACCCTCTCATAGGAAGTGATGCAGAATATAAAGGCAGTCCTTTATGTCATTTCCTATGCCTTACATGTACCAATGGTGGCTTAAACTTGGCTTTGGACAGCCCAGGGGGTCAGTCAGTTGTTTTTGATTTGTCACTTGCTAGCACACACGGGTCATAGACCTTCCTCCCCCACACTTAATCCTAAAGTGGGAGTGTATGCATTCTTGGTTGCTAAAATTCTAAAGACTAAGCAGGATGGAGTAAATCGAAAATTCACTAATTATATTGCCTAGAATGACCTGTCTTTCTACCTGGCAGAAAATGAGTAAAGAAGTCAAGACAGGGAATTCTCTAAGAAAACAAAATGGTCTAAGGTACAGGGATTACCTCTCCAACTACAAATAACTGGATTTTTTGCAGGGGTAGAGTGGAGAGTGGTTTCGGGAAGAGGGTAATAAAGACCCTGTGTTATTGGATCACAAAACCTGTGATGACAGGGAGTTCTGATATCATCTAATCCAATGGCCTCATTTTGTAGAAGAGAAGATAGAAGCCCAGGGAGGCTGAGGACTTGTTCACAGGTTTTAAGGCCAGGATAGAGAATAAATATGAACCCAGGTTCAATTGACTCCACCTAGTTCAAGTTATGAAAAAAAGTTAGAGGATCAATTGCTTTATTGAACAGGGCAGCCAATTTACATGGCATTTTGAAAACAATTTCCATCAAAACATTTAAAATTATACATGAGCTAACACCTTGTCTAGAAGAATTCACTCCTTAATATTCCAAACAGGAAAAAGTTTGACTGCTTCAATTCTTTATTATAGCCAAATAGCTAAGCTAGAAAGAAGAGAAACCAAGAGAGAGGGGGGGAAAGCAGCAGTCCAAGATCATGTTAAAGTTAATTACTAAAAACGAATATGAATATTTAATGATATGAATACAAAGATATGAAATAAAGATACAAAAGCTAATATCCAATGCTACAAATTTAGTTTTTAAAATATGGCTAGTTAACTCAGCTATATAGTCAATATATTACCTGCCTCTGTTGCAAAGGAAGTGTGCTTACATTTTTAGGAATAAGTACATTTTAAAATATATTTGTAAAATAGGTAAATAAATGATACCTCCACAGCAGGTACAATATCTATGCCAACAGTCAGAAATTCTTCAAATTTTAAAAATGGATTAAAGCAGCTGCCAACATCAAGTAATCTGATCTTTCCTGAGGGTTGTAGCAATCTGAAAACAAAGATAATAAAAATTATGAATTGTTGTTTGAAATATAACATTAAATAATTTGCATATAATAAAGAAAACATGTAAATGTGGCCCAAATGATAACAGAAGGTGGTCAGTCGATTCTTTAATCATTTACATTTGATAAAATGGATACAATGTATTAATTTTTAACTTCTATAGTGATATAAAAGGACCACCCCACACACATTTTAAAAGATGACAAAACTTGGCTAAATGCAATAAGTGGATATTTATTTTAATCAAAATAAAGAGATGTCTCAAATAAGAAAGATAAATACTCAAAGACAACAAAACTGTTTTTAAAAACCACTGGTATGAGCTCTAATCAGACGCATAATAATTTTTAAGACTCTTAGCCTTTGTCTAAGAACTGATACTAAGTACTGATTCCAAGGCCTTGTACTATTACTATACTAAGTACTGATACCAAGAATGGTAAGAGTTAGCCAATTTAGGTTAAGTGACTTACCTAGGATCAACACTGCTAGTAAGTGTCAGAGGGTGGATTTGAACCTAGGACCTCCCATATCCAGGCCTGGCTCTCTATCCACTGAACCACTAGATGCTCCCAGAGAAGGCATGAGTGACTCCATCTCTAGTTTGTAATAAACATGAACACTTCTAAGTTCCAAAGTATATAAAAAAATTGTTTGTGGAGGCTTATGATGGGTATTTCTGGTAATCTTGATCAAAAAAAATTTTTTTATTATTAATGGTTGGATCTGTTTTGTTAATTACTAAACACCAGACAGAGCAAATAAATACTTGAGTTCCCCTTAAAACAAGTTGCCATTTCTAATCTTGAGAACGCTCAGTTACAGTGTAGACCAAATCTAAACCCTCATGACCCAGCAATTGTTATACTTCCTTCTGTCTACATATTGTTGGTAGAATCCTTATAGGTATTAGCCACGAAGGACATTTTGATTTCATTCTTGAGTTCCATACAGAGGCTATCCATGACTTCTATTTTGGTAAACTAATGTTTTCTTGTTCCAAATGTACTTCAGTAGGGATTTTACCAATTCTCTTATAACTTTTTTGGCAAGAAAGAGTTCCTCTTTCTTTTGCTGCCTTGAGATGATGAGTCCTATATTTAGTAAAATTTGGTTTTGTTAAGAAACATTACAAAAAGTTTATGTTTCATTTTATAGTTGCAAAGGAAAAATGAAAACTTTGGGTAGGTAGATGGCAGAGCATAGGCCAGGACCCGGATGAACTCTCCCAACATTCTCTTCTAAACAACTTTAAAATAATGCCTCAAGATCAAGATGAGGAAAAAGGACATTGATGAATTGCTGATGGAGTGCTGAACTAATCCAAGCATCATAGACAACAATTGGGAACTATGTCCAAAGGACTATAAAATTGTGTATACCCTTTGAAATAGAAATACCACCACTAGGTTTGTCAGAAAGAGATCAAAGAGAAAAGTAAAAGACCTATATGTATAAAAATATTTTTAGTAGCTCTTTGTGGTGGTAAACAACTGGAAATCAAAGAAATGCTAATCAGTATAGGAATGGTTGAAAAAATTGTGGTATATGATTGTGATGGAATACTATTGTGCTGTAAGAAATAAACAGATTAGCTTCAGAAAAAACATGGCTAGGCCTGTATGAACTGATGCATGATGTATAAAGTGATGTGAGAAGTGGGAGACCATTGTGCACATTAACAGCAAAGTTGGAATGATGATCAGCTGGTGAAAGACATGACTACACTGATCATACAATGATTCAAAACAGTTCCAAAGGATTCATGATAAAAGAAATGCTATACACCTATAGAGAGAAATGATGAACTCTTTGAACTTTTATTTTCTTTTGCTTTGCTTTGCATTATGGCTAATATGGGAATATTTTACATGATTTCACAGGTCTAATTATCTATTGCCTTCTCAGGGGGTAGGGGAAGGATGAGAGGAAGAGAGAAAATCTGAAACTTAAAAAAGAAAAGAATGTTAAATTAAAAGGGCCTAGAGATGGAAAGTCCTAGGTTCAAATTTGGCCTCAGACACTTCCTACCTATGTGACCCTAGGCAAGTCACTTAACCCCCATTGTCTAGCCCTTACAGCTCTTCTGCCTTGAAACCAATACACAGTATTGATTCTAAGATGGAAGTTAAGGGTTAATTTTTTTTTAAAAGTATATTAAGTGCTTTGCTATAGGGAAAGCCCTGTGCAATGCACAGGTGATACATACATGTGAAAAAAAGAAAAGCTCTTACTCAAGTAGTTTACATTCTAAGTGGGAGAAAAAAACATATAGGTGGTTTTTGCTGTAAGTTAGCTAGAAAAGACAATGGCCCTTAGCAAGCAAAGATGAAGCTGATAGTAATGCCTTTTCTTTTAATGGAACTTCCATTGATGAACCATTCTTGTTGAACTATTTCATAGTGGGGGGTAAAAAAAAAAACACCACATTTTTTCTTGGTTGTTGTTATGTCAGGCAATGTTCCAAGGTATTCAGTCACAACCCCCTTTTTAGATATTTTTATGTTCTATGTGCCTTAACTGGAGAAGGCTAAAGTATTTTTAGGTATTACTGTAATCCACTGATTCAGTATGACTTCTGGGTTCAAGTTTAAAGCTATATTTCCCTGTTATAAGAATTTTATAATGACATTTAAAAAATCATAGGAGGATTCCATAAGATGAAAAAAACTATTTGATTAATTTTTCAGCAGGGTCATAAAGTTTGTATCTTGATACCTAACCATGTACATTAAATGATTAATAAGATGTTTTGGTTCCCCCCTTCCTTTTTAATTTGCAGGTGACAGTAAAGGGTTTAAGGCTAGACAGATTCACAGGTTTAAAATTGTCTTTATGAAAAATGCTCCTGTTTTATCTGAATTATTCTTGACATACTTTTAAATGTGAATATCACATATTCTAGCCTTTTCACAAAATAGATGATCTACTTCCCATGTTTAGAGTAGATGTGAATACAGGTTATTATGAATGTGGCTTATTATTATCCTCATTATTAATAATAAGGTAGGTACAGGTTGCAGAGATAAGCATGAAAGAATGTAGCAAATGAGTGGAAGGACAAAGGACAAAGATACAGAGGTAAGAAACAATCATGATGGGTTAATTATGGTATTGCTGACATAAATAATCAAAATATATTTCATAAAATAAATTAAAAAGAAACAGATTTCAGGAGGAACCTGTAGCAGTACTGATATTTTAAGTTTGGTTGGAAATGGGAAATTTTTATCTTGAGACACTAGAACTAGATACAGAGATTTGGGGGCTTCCTCATAGGAATGGAGTTGAAAATTTTTAACTACATAACAACTTCAAAATTTTCTAGAGATCAAATGAGCATTTATAAAGCTACAAAATACTGTGCCTATGACTGGTAGTGCCAACTAACATAATGATCTTAATTCAGAAATAACTTATTAAAAATCATCTTAAATTTTATTTAAAAACAAGTAAAGTACTTAACTGGAGGAAATAGTGAGATACCAAGTTAAAAATGTAAAGAGTACATAAGATCACCATGGAAGAAAAGAAGGGAAACAACATGGAAACAGATCTTTGCAAAGGTCACACAAACAACATGGAAATAGATCTTTGCAAAGGTCTTATGCTAAAGAGGTAGGAAAAGAAAGAGAAGCTATTAGGAGACAAGGTTAAAGAGGTGAAGAGGAGAATAAGGAAGATACCACATTGTAGAAGCCCAAATAACTAGAGAAAAATCAAGGAAAAAAAGGCTATCAACAGCTGAATGCTCTAAAGAGTAAAAGGCTATAGACTAAGAAAAATCTATTGAATTTGGCAATTAGGTGATCAGTGACCCCTGAGAAAGCAATTTCATGACTATGGTGAATATAAAAGCTATATTGTGAGAGTAACTAACAACAGAAAACCAATAGATGGCTATTATTAAAAGTAAAGGTTAATTTTTATTAAGTTTACTTCTAAATTATTTTTAAAGATAAAATAGGCATGACTACTCAATGATTAATTATAAGAAAGTAGAACTGTATCTACTGTATATGTATATAACTAATACAAACAGAAATTACCAGCTTAAAAATAACAACTTGCATTTCAGAACCTTTAAAGAAGTTGATTAATTTCTAAACTAGAAATTTCATGAGCAAAAGCCTTAAAATATTTTTTTCATGACTTTCATAATTTTTATATAAAGTAAGAAAATTAATTATATTTCAGGTTAAAGTGTTTGCATCCATGACAAAGACAAGTTATCCCTATGTTCAGTTAGAAAAACCTATTTTTATATAAAGCAGAATAGACCTGATTTAATCATGTAAAAATATTCTCATCTATTAAAGTGGTGTTAAAACTTATAAGGTGCTTTAAGCTTTAAATAAATGAAATAGATATACTCACTAAAGAAATTAACTATGAAGAGATCACAGTAAAATTCTGCCACCAGTTGATTTAGAAAGACTCCCAATAACAAGAAAATGGAACACCCAAATAGGCACTCATGATTCCGGCACCTGAGTTATTTTGGATAACTAAATATTGTTATACATACATACATACATACATACATACATACATACATACATACATACATACATACATACATACAGAGAGGGGGGATATGCAATAATGGAAAGCAGCAGAGAATTATAAGATTTAGACATGAATAGACTAGATAATTTTCTCAGTTAAACTCCATCATGAAAAGAAGGAAATTCAAGTTGTGCAATGGATAAAACTCTGGTCCTGGAGTCTGAGAGGTCTGAGTTCAGTCTTTGCCTCAGACATTTATTAACTGTGTGACATTTGGCAAATCACCTGATGGTTCCTCAGATGTAAAATGGAGATAGTAGCACTAACAATATGGAGTTGCTGTGAGGATCAAATGATAAAGCATTGGGGGCAGCTGGGTAGCTCAGTGGATTGAGAGCTAGGTCTAGAGATGGGAGGTCCTGGGTTCAAATCTGACCTCAGACACTTCCTAGATGTGTGACCCCGGGCAAGTCACTTGACCCCCATTGCCTAGCCCTTACCATTCTTCTGCCTTGGAGCCAATACACAGTATTGAATGGTAAGGGTTTAAAAGAAAAAACAAAAACAAAAACATAAAACATTTGTAAAGAATTTAGCAAAGTACTTGTCACATAGCATGCTTTTAATAAATGGTTGCTTTCTTCCTCCTTCATTCCATAGACCATATTCATTTATATCGGAATAGAAGCATATTTAATGTTTTGGGATTTCTTTTCAAAGCAAACAAAAGCTGCAAAGCACAAGTTTGAAAGTTTTCTTTCAAAGCCTTATTTCAAACCTTGATGCAAGTATTTTTCTCAGTTTCATTAACATTTGAAATACTCTGGTTTATATAAAATTAAGAATTTTAGAGTTCAAGCATAATTAGAAATTTTTAAAAACTATTTTAAAGTAGTCAGTTGTCACCTTGTCTTTTTAAGTCTATAATGCATTTTAACATTCATTATACATCTTTATATGATTTGAGGCAGATGGGTAGGCATAAATAATTTACATTTTACATCTAAGGAAAATGAGGTTCAAGGCATCCAAGAAGAGTTGGAAGTAACTTCTTGAGTCAAGACCAGTCTAAGAATCCTTTCAACAGTATTTCTCCAAATAATAATCCAGTCTGCTTTGGGAAACCTCTGCTGAGATATTTACTTTCATTGTGAGGAACATAAAATGGGCACCTACTGCTCTTGGGAAGGCTCCTTCTAGGTCCAAACAGAATAAATCTAATCATGCTTCTACATAACAATCCTCCAAGTTGTTGAAAAAGAACAATATGACTGTCCTGTGGCTATGTTTTCTCATGTTGAGGCTAAACAGTTCCATCCCCACTCCTGCCAGTTGATTCCATCTATTCTTAGATGGCATAGTTCAGAGTCTTTTTACAACTCTGCCTTTTGGAATATGCTGCAGTTTTGTCTAGGTCCTTCCTAAAATATGGTGCCAAGAAATTAATTTTGTCCTTTGATACACCCTGATCAGAACATATTATAATAGAACTAATACTCCACTTCCAATACAATAAACATTAAACACCTATTATATGCAATGTGCCATTCTGGTAACTTTATGGTCATTCATTTCAGCTGTGTTATTTCAGACAAGTTAAAAAACTCTGGCAAGATGGTATGATTATTAAGTGATAGAAAAAGAACTAAAACAACTCAGCCTACTGTTCTTTTTAGCCAAACAGGCTGCCATCATTTGTTGGTTTTCTTTTTAAAAGGCTATGAAACCTTAGTTATACTTGGATCTTATCCTTTTATGTTCCATTTAAACAAGAATGCACACAATGGTTATTATTTTATTATTTTCATTTTAAAGGACTTCTCGATAAAAAAAATAGTCTTTATATTTTTCCATGCAGTATTTATACTTCAACAGTGGTTCTGAGTCTCAAAAAAGTAAAATTTACAAATTTCCATTTTAATAATGATTATTAGCCACATAAAGTAGAAATGCAGCTATCTGGAAACAAATGAAGTATTTAATCAAAATACCACAAATGCTGTCAAATAATTCAAAAGGTACAGGCAAAGATAAGTGGAAAAGTTGACATTAAGAAATTTAATATAATATTTAAGTTAATAAATTCAAATTTTAATAATACAAAACACAAACTTTGAAGTGGCAAAATGACACAATGGATAGGGCTGAATATAGTAAGGCAAATATGGGTCTCTTATTTATTACTTCTGTGATCATGGGCAAATTACTTAACCAGTTTCCTCTTCTGTAATATGAAGACAATAATACTGATAGTAACTAAGTCACTGGGTTGTTATGAAGCTAAAATAAGAAAATGTATATAATCTACTTTGTAAACATAAAAAAAATGAATGCAAATATCAATGATTATAAATTTTTTACATTTTACACTGCATAATATAAAATTTAATAAGGTAACCAATCTGACCATACAAAATTTATTTTAACTATACAACAGTATTTTATATTTTCTTAAGAAAACTCTTATAGCCATCATTTATATATTCAAGGTATCTCATGAAAGAAATGAATGGCTCATTTTGAAAAAAGTAGATTTTAGTTTACAAACCTAAAATGTGCACTTCATTTAACTACATGTTCTTGAAATTTCATGGATAAATGAAAACAATTGCAAATAAGGCGAACAATACATGGTATGACATGGAATAATTGCAAAAACAGTTCTCAGATGCAGCAAAGGTCTTAAAAATTGGCCTGGGAGACTCAATCTGAGACAAATGATAACTTTAAAGTAGACAGAAATGATACATTTGAATTTATTTCCCACATTAGATTAAGTGATCATTTATTATATTTTCTAATAAATTCAATTATAGCCTTTTAGAGATCATTTTAATATGAAAAATAAAATAGGTATCAATTACCTGAAGATAATTGATGGAAAAAATATTTGTTTCAATTTTAATAATTAAAAATGTTTCTATGAACTGCTTAAGGATTTTTTTATACTCTGATCTGAAAGGACTTCAAATTTTAAACAAACACTTCTGGGGATGCTGGGAGATTTGTTCAAAATTTATATTTATTTTTATAGCATTTATGTTTCTATGTTTCTATGTTTTGTTTCTATGTTTGTCTATGTTTCTATGTTTCTATGACTTGTTTCTTAGCATACAAGTTAGTCTCCATTTAAATTTGAAACTTTTCCCAAAAGGTTCTATATTGATTTTTTAAATTCAATAATAAATCAGCAGAAAAGCAGACATAATCCTTTGCTCTCACTTATCTGGTCTATGGTGGTTTTATATGTTTTCCCCCATTTGTTTCTTCTAATCATGCCTTTTTGCTGTTGTCTTGTTGAAAATTATAATTAATCACCCCTCCTTTTTTTACTTTACTTGCAGCAAAGTAAACTCTCCTATAGCCCTCACTTTAAATTATGTGAATATTCTAATTGTTTCTTATAAACAAAATATTGCAAGATTCTGTTTAGTACATTTTGCTATGCTCTCTGTGTTATGAATGAGTTCATCCTATTCATAGTTCTAATTGTTAATTATGTATTTCCTTCCATTATATCTCCTAACAAGTTTTCTTCTTTTGGCTCCTAATTTATAAAAGATTGTAAGGAAAGGAATGAGATTACAAGAGTGATCTGTAATTGATGTAATCTCTCTCCACTCCACTGCCCTTCTACTCTCACCCAGACCCTGATTACTGGTTCTTATACTTTCTTTTCTTTTATTTTAATCCTCTTTTATGATCCAGCTTCCAAAGATAAAAATTTGTTTTGCTTGCTACTATTCCTTCCAATTCTATCCTTCCTCTGTAAATCTTTCTCTCCAATTTCCTTTTTCCATTTGTCTGTTGAGTACAATGTTTTGCTACGAACTGTTTGTGTTTGATCTGTCTTTGTTCAGAACAGTGAATTTCATATTGACACCAGCTCAAGCTCCCCTTCCTTCAGAATAATTCATACAAGGATTAAATTCTATAAAGAAAAACATATTTTCAAATGCTTAAGGAATGATAAATGCAAAGAACCACTATAACTCCAGATAATCAATGATGAAATATGCTTCCCGCCTCCTGACAGGTGATGGATTAAAGGTGCAAATTGAAATATATTTTTGGATATGGGCTAAGGTACACATTGCTTTCTTCTTTTTTTTTTGGTTTGACTATGTTTATTAGTTGCATGTTTGTTTGGGGGGTTTGGGGGGGCAGGTTGTGACGTTCATAGAAAAATTAAAAATAACATTTTAAGTGAAACATTAAAAACAAGAGTAAAGGAGATTCTAAGGGAAATAGACAAGCCCATCTCGAGATCCAAATTCATAAAAAAGAAACAAAGCAAATAAATTCTTGTAGCAAATATATATACTCAAGCAAAACAAATCCCTCATGTTGAGTGAGCACAAAAATGTTAGTTCTCATTCTGCCTGTTAAATCCAAGTCACTCACTCACCAATTTATCAGACTGCCATCAAATTATGTCATTTCTGCATATTAAATATATCCTTTAAGAGAGGAATATTTGCCACTATTAAAACCATTAAGATTATTTAGATGCATTTTCTCATTTTAAACAATAAGGCAGTTGTGTATTTCAAGTCCTAACTAAAATTCCAACCCTTATAGGAAACCTCTCAATATCCCCTTAATTCTACTGCCTTTGATGCATTATTTCCTTCTTTATCTTGCACATATCTTGTTTGTACATATTGGTTTGATTATGGTCTGCCCCATTAGAGTGTGAGCTTTTTGAAGTTCGGAATTAATTTTTGCCCTCCTTTATATCCTTAGCATATAGCACAGTGTTTGCAACACAGTAAGCTCTTAATAAATGCTTCCTAAAGAGCTTATTTTTTTCCTTTAAATTAAAAAGCTGATTTCTATTACATAATGCATGTTTGTCAATATTGAAATTCTAGAAATTTGTAATATATTGAATGCAGGTAACTTCACAAATACTGGCAAACAAATACTTTAAAATTTTTACTTTAGTCAATAGAAGATTTAGTTATTACTTGGGAAAACTATTAACTTCTGAACAAAAGTGTGATCTTAGACGTAATGGGTACACAATTGAGTAAATGATTTTGTAAAGGACAACTAGCTAAGATTTCAGTATAGTGTTTTCTATTTTCAATGTGCAATCCTATAATCCCTATTAATTTACATCTTTCTCTGATAAAGCATACTGTGTACCCTGCTCATTCCTACATTCTTAATACATGAAAGTGGTACTGAATAAAAACCAAAAACCTGGATAAAAATTCTTCCTAAGATACTGCTGGCTACATTTTAACACCTCTCTTAAATATTTATTTTTCACTCCTCAGTTTTCTCATTTGTTTATTAGGTTTAATTATGCCTTTAATTAATTAGGTCTTTAATTTGTAAGATGAAGCAGAAATAAAGACTGAAGCAAGAATTCAGTACATATAATCCCTTCATTGTACAAGGTCATTCGTTATCCATTTTACCCTCTAACACACTCTCTTGAACTTTATTCCCCAAAAAATTCTGGTGATATGAATAGGGTCTATAAAAATAGTTGGTAAGTAAAATTTCTCTTTCTAAAATAATTATGAAAAATATTTGCACTCATAAACAGGCTTAATTTTCCTTTTCCCTTCAAGATGCCCCCAACTTTCCTGGACCCTGAATAAGCATTTATAGATTCTCTAAAAAGAGAGATCAAAAAAATTATCATTGCCTACTGTTTGTTTTCTGTGAATATATCATGTTTGGTTTTCTAAGTATTGGGTAAAATATTCTAACATTTTTCATATATTCTACCTTCTAAAACAGTTTCTAACTTAAAGGAGCTTACATTCTGTTAGGAGAATGTCATTAAATAGCCTTTATAAAATAAAAAAGGTAATGTGGGGAAAGCAAGAGGCATGAACACCAGGGAGGCGGGGGAAATCAAGAGGCCTTATGTAGGATGTGACAGTTGAGGCATACTTTGAAGGAAACTCGGAATTCTATTTGATGAGGAAAAAATGTTCTTCAGACATGAAGAAGAGCTTATACAAAGAAACAGAAGAAATGTCATATGTGAGAAAGAGAAAAAAAGGCTACTTTGGCTGGATTGTAAAGTATGTAAATAAAGCATGATCTATGATAAGGCAAAAATGTAGGTTGGAGCCAGGTTTTTAAGGATTTCAAATGACAAAAATTTTTATTTGATTATAGAGGCAATTGGGTAACACTGCAGTTTAATTAGCAAGAGTAATAACAGTCAGGCCTTTGGTTTACTTCCCTAGTTGTATGGAAGATTTTCTGTTTTACTCTACCAAGTCTAAAAAAGAAATGCATGTAACTGGTAGAATGTAACTGGTAGAAGGAAGCACCCATACTGATGAAATGACAGATTAATGAAGTATTAAATATTAAATCATGTTCAAATCAATCAACAAAGAAGAGAAAATTTCTCAAAGCCTGAATTCAGGGCAAATGTGCTATTTTCTAGTATGTTTTATAAAGGCATTTTTAGGAAACTATATTAAAGGTAAATTGAAGTGTAGTTGTAGACACACTAGCAAATTTATTCCTGATATTCTGAGATTTTAAACTGTACCACATTTTTATAGTTTGCTTCTTTTTCCCCCTTTTGGGAAATTCCTCCACCCTTAACTCCAAGAATCAAACTCCACAAAGTCTTAGGAATTGCAAATCTTTCAATTTAAGTCTCAGAAACTATTTGGAAGACATCAAAATAGGGATAATGTAAACTTTACTCAAAAGTAGTTTTCTAACTCTAATAGAAAAACTAAAATGTTTATTTGCTTTCATTTTTAAAGCACTTTGACATTCCAGTGGTCTCCTTTCTAACAAAATATTAGGAGAAATGAAGCATAGAGAATAAGTGACACATTTCTCATTGTTATATGTTCTGATTCAGACTGTAATATAACCTTTGAAGATATCAGAAAGCCTCAAATAACTGGCATTTTTTCAATGTTTCAGATGTTGACAAATAAAAGTTTTTAACTTTTTTTTTTTAAACCTATAAAAGTTTTAAATCCTTCCAGATTCCCAAACTTGGGCCCTTCCCTCTTTTGTCTAATACAAAAAGCCATCTAGATTTAGAGTTGGAAGGGTCCTGAGAAATCACTTCTTTCAGCATTTAGTATCCTCTTATTATTATTATACTATTGTGCTATAAAGTTTTAAAAGAATACATATGGCAACAAAAGCCAAAGTATAAATTTTATAACCTATCAAAGATGTTATAAAATGCTGGGTTTATCTTAATAATCTCCTGCTTCTTTGGTGGGAAAGAAAGAAGCATTTATTTACTCTGTGTCTGGCTCTATACTAAGTTCTTGTACAAATATTATTTTATTTGATTCTCACAAAACAACTCTGTGAGATAGCTATCTCCATTTTATAGTTGATAATAAAAATGATACTTAACATTTATATAGTGCTTACTATGTTGTGAGGCACCATGCTAAACACTTTACAATTACTAAGATCTTCACAGCCATCCTAGAGGGAGGTGCTATCATTATCCTCATTTCTTAGGTTAGGAAATGAAAGCAAACAGGGGTTAAATGACTTGGCCAGGTTACGCATCTAGGAGGTATCTGAGGCAGAACTTGAACTCAGGCCTTTCTAAATTCAGGCCCAGTCCAGTTCTTTATGCACTACATCATGTTCTTGCCCCAGGGATTGAAACCCTAGAGAATAAACAAGAAAATTTGCCTTAATGTGCTATGTGCCATATTGGAGAGAGGGAAAAAACTTTCTTGGGAGTTTTAAACATAAGCATTCATCAAATCATCTTCAATCAACACACATTTAAATAAATGTTGAACTGATTCTCATTATAAAGTAGAAGTCATTCTGCTCTAAAAGAAAGTTCTAGGAAGGTAGACTTTTCAAGCAAACAGCTTTCACTTGATAAGGATGTTGCTACTATTTTTTTACGTTAATGTGGCATTTTTGCAACATTAAGGATAAATAAGTTTAATAAGATGCTGACTAAATTGAGTTAGCCAAATAACTTATTATTCCATGACCAAATAAATGACATTAGCAGTTACTGTATTTGGCACCTTTATTTTACATTCACACTCTTTGGAACTAGCTAATAAGTAAATGTTAAGGAGCAGAGTTAAATATATTAAAGTATAGTTATTAATACAGAATCAACACGAACAATATTGATCTTTTCTTACATAGCAAAAACATTTCTTACTTTTAAATTATAGATAACAATTCCTTTTCTTATCTTTACACTATTCATTTGCTAAACAAAAGCCTCCCTTGCATCCCCCCCATAGAAAGGGTAAATATATTCTCCCATATTGATCTGCCCATTCCAAATGAGCCAGGGGTAGGAACTGAGGAGATAGATGGATGAGAAAGAAAATGAATAAAGGAGTCAATTTTCCAAACATTCCTTTAGTATAGCCTTTATGTACAAAAAAAGTGCTAAGTCATGACTCCTTGCTCTCACCAAGTTTTCTGTTTGGCAAAAGATCTTTGTAAATACACAAAAGATTACATAAAAGAATATTAATTATATCACAGAATTAATTATATAAAATATGTATCATTTTATAAAATGTTAAATGTAATTGTGCAAATAATTGCATATGCTCTGAGGGGGATGTTGACTAGAGACAAAAAAAAGTTTTCTAAGAGGTGAAATTTGAGCACTTTGAAAGGATGGGTAGCAATTCAATAGGTAAAAAGGGGTGGTGGGGAAAGATATCTTTTGTACAGGAAACAACAAAGATATAGACAAAAACCAGTACTTTCTTGAGGTTCTCAACAAGGAGAGCAGGTGGCGAGGGTAATGGCAGCCCTTAGAAGCACTTGGATTGATCCCTATCACAGGAATACTCCGTTTAGGCAAAATAATACTTATAGACAAATACTATTGGAAATACTTTTGAGGAACTTGGACAAATAGTAAATATGTCACTAATCTAGACTGCCAAACACACTTAAGATACCTTAGTTTCCCTCAAGGTTAAGGTCAGATCAAGATTAAGGTCACCTCTACAGAAAGTATTTCTTGCCAACACTTAGTTGTTAGTAATCTCCTTATTCAAACACTATATATTTAACTATTTACTTCACAGAATCAGGGAGAGATGTCAAGAGAATATTTAGTCTAACCCTCTCATCTTAAAGATCCTGAAACAGAGGACCAGGGAATTTTACTTGCCTAAGCCAAGCTGGTAGCATGACGTATGTATGATCTGAATGCTGTCCCAGTACCCCAAAGATACAATAAGCTCCTGTTTTTCTTTTTTAGATTTATATCCCTGTAGGTACCTAGCCCTTATAAATTTTTAATACTTGTTAGATAGTATTAGATTAAGAGGTGATACTTTCTGAGAACAGAGAAAGGGTAAAGAAATTCACTAAGAGTAAACCAGGGTGCTATATATAATGAATATTCTTATATACATGATGTCATATAGAACTAATATTAATGTTCCCAATACATTAATAACATATAGCCCCCATCCCTATGGGTCTGTAGTCCTGTTGATAGTTCCTTTTGGAAGAAGGCAAAAAAAGAAAGAAAATAGCTCACTTACCTGCCACTGGTAGATGTGTGCCTAGGCTTAATCAATAAAGAGCTATTTTATAATTTAATACATCTTTACGTTTAAAAAAAGACAATAACAGAGGAGTAAACTTTACATTTAATTATCTCAAGAATCTTTCATAATATGGACAACGAATGCTAAAGAAAATAAAAATTCTCTAACTTAATTCAGCAGTATCACACAACTACTATGGACAAGGTACTATGGCAGGGTCTGGGATACAAAGTAAGTACACTAACATTCCAATACAGGGAGAAAACAGACTTATAAATACAAAATTTAAAAAGCAATTTTATGAAGAACAAACGTGCTAATACTTCAAGAGTAGAGGATAGAAGAGACATCAAAATGGCAAAGCAACAACTTTAAAAAAAAAAGACAAGAGATGATAAAGTGGAGAATAAAGGGTAATGATTTAAAAAGCGAAATCCTTAATAATGCTGAATAAATGAAGCATTACTTTATTATCTTTAAATATCAATGTTCTATAAAGCATTCTATATGATCACTCTATTTTAGTTAATTTCTAATTTTAATAGCTCCTAAAATATCTCATCCTCTAAGCCATTAATTTTTGCATTATAGGTATGGACCTCCTTTGGAACATCTTTCCTGCATTTAGTTTTGGGTCCACATTAAGTGATTTTTAAATATAAGCGTGTCTCTTTAAGAATTAAATATCTGGGAAAAATCATAAGATTTTCAATGGCAGACTTTAGAGATATATAAACAGATCATACGCAACATAAAGTTTGTGACATTTTCATGCCTCCTTGAGAAGGCTATAGTGAACATAAAATAATCTTTCTTAATCATTATAGGGATTAATATGTTTATATTAAATAGTGATGCCTCAGAAAAATGAAAAAGTTGGGTGTGGCCATTTGCCTGCATACTAAAGTCTCAGTCTGGCTTGCTTTTTTTATTTTTTTTTCCTCTCTTCCCACCCATTGCTTTCACTTCTAGATGATATCAGTGCATCTGTCCACCCATTTAATTGGCCTTGGTTTAGTAAGTCAAGCTTGTTACAAATGCTCAGATATGAAAGAATAAAAAAGTTCCTTAATAAAGTATCAAAGCAATTAGGTAATGCACTAGATGTGACAACTCACCTTAACTCAGACAGTAGTGAGTTAAAATCTTGCCTCAGATACTTCCTAGCTGTGTGATTCTGGACAAGTCACTTTGATCTCTGTTTTTGTCTCAATTTCCTCATCTTTAAAAAGGTAATAGTAATAATAATAGGACCTGCTTCACAGGGTTGTTGTAAGAATTAAAGTGAAATAATATTTATAAAGTGCCTTGCAAACATTTGGCATAATACAAATGCTATTATCTTCATCATTTAAGTTTTAGTGTTCAGAATCTATGATACTTTAAAGTCTCGTGCTTTTATTTTCTTTCAGGATCATGATTGTGTTTTAGATAAATAACCTTTGGACAACTAGGATGCCAATGTAAATACTTCTGAGGCAGGATAAGAGACATTTGAACATGAAAGTTTTAGAAAATACCACAGCATGATAAAAGGTGAGTTTTTTGTTTTTTAATTGGAACTCCACTAAGGACACAACTTCCTCGGTTTATGGAACTTTCTTTATCATAAAATAGCCTTAGTGAGTTATCTAAAGGCACTGAAAAGCTAAAGTTTAGGGTCATGCAGTAAATGTATCAGAGACAACACTTGAACCCACCCCGGGTCTCTGGACAAAGTGAAAAAAATGAAAAGAAAGAGCTTTCGGGATCCTGTAATAAAGAAAGGAAGATGTGTGTTTTACTCTCCAAGTGGAGCATAGAGGGCTCTATTTCCCTCACAAGGTATCCTAAAGGGGTGTTGGAGTTTCTGCAGCAAATGAGAATAAGCCTAGATTTTTAAAAATCAAGTCTTTCAATTGATGAAATAACTAGGAATTCCTAATGGAAAAGACAGAAAAATATTGAGGGGAAGGGAGAGATTTTAACATAATTGATGGATTTGGAGCTAGAAGACAGCCTAATAAAACAAGACATTAAAGACCCCAAATAAACTGAAGGAAGACTATTCCACTGGTGAATCTTAAGAGTGTACTCTAGGCTGTAAGTTATTTAACATTTATCAATGATTTGAGTAAAAGCATAGAGAACATAAAGTCTACAGATGATAAAATGTGACACTTTTGCCTGTTTTTAGTCCAGTCCCACCTTTATCACTCACCATGATTATGATTAGGATTAAATAATATTTTGGTGAACTATAATGATAGATCAAATATAATAAGATTAAATTTAATAAGGGAATAAAATGAGTTGTGTCTTCAAAAAATTATAAATGTGTTGTTAATAAAGCAAAAGATAAAATCAGCAATCATTCATTAAGAAAGTAGGAGGGGGCAGCTGGGTAGCTCAGTGGATTAAGAGTCAAGCCTAGAAACGGGAGGCCCTAGGTTCAAATCTGGCCTCAGACACTTCCCAGGTACATGACCCTGGGCAAGTCCCTTAACTCCCATTGCCTAGCTCTTACCACTCTTCTGCCTTGGAACCAATACACAGCATTGATTCCAAGATGGAAGAGATATTAGCCTACTGTCCCATTTGGTTTTTTTGCACATGCCATGGATTTCATCTTGTGGTGGCTAAAAACAAAAGATGACCTGGGTCCAACAGCAGTTTGGGTGGACCTATACTCAAGGTTTCCACCAGACTCTATATTCTTGGGTTTTTTTTCTTTTTGACTTCCTAGAATACCTCCTATGCAATGGTTACAGAGACATAAGGATTAACAGGTGGGGTAGAGTCTCACTAACTGCATTAAACAGCCAAACCAGCACCCACCATAATCTCACGGGGTCTTCCCTTGGCAGGAATTAAAGGTTTCACAAATATGCCTAACACATCCAGAAATGTGATCCTCAAGCACCAGAATTCCCAAGTCAGGAAAAAAAACCCAAAACTCTGAGTAGAAAATACAAATCACAGAACTACATTAAAACTAGGTAACTCCAGATATCAGTGGAAAAAAAAAACAACTGGAATACCATATTCCAAAAAAAAAAAAACAGACAACTCTAGATTATCCTTAAAAGTTCAGTGTAATAGGGGAGAGAGGTACTTTTAATAGAACTTATTTACAAGCACTAACATGAAAAATTGATGTGATAAAAAAATTAGAATTAATTATGCTTCAGATGAATTCAAAAAAGGAAAAACCATCTTATATAACCTCAACCAAGACAATAGTTTTTTCTTAAATACAGTTGAGAAATAAGCAAGTAAAGTGAATAATGTTTGAAGGCAAATATTAAGTATATGGATATCCCACCCCCAAACAGTACAATATTTAAATTTTAAAAAGAAAAGCTAAGGTTTCTAATTGTTGGGGCCTTTAATACACCTCTTTAAGAATTAGGATAAATTATCTGAAGTTATCAGCAAACTAAGAGCTATAGTTTTAAAAAGAGGCAAGTATCTGCTCTCAAGGACTTTACATTCTAAAGGAGAAAGAGGGAGAATGCCATGCAAACAAATATATATAAATCAAGTTATAAACAGGATAAAAAAATAATTAACAAAGGGAAGGCAAATGAATTAAGAGGGATTAGAGAAAACACCTTATAAATAGGAATTTTAGTTGAAAGCAAGATGATAAGTTGTTAGAATGAAAGAGTTAGAGCATTTCAGATATGAGGGACAATCAGAGAGAAGGCCTGGAGGCAAAAGATGGAATATATTGTTTAGAAATAGCTGAAAGCTCAGTATCAATAGTGTGTAACTGAAAATATTGTACCTTTGAACTACATTACCCAGGAACCCACTCACTTCCTGTTGTTACATGCTGACATAGACAGAAGATAAATTGGGTAGAGTTCCTTGTTTAGCCCTCTTTTCTTTCCTGGGTCATGACTTTGGTGGAACGGGCTATATGAGCACGTAGATTAGCTATGGGCATGTGGTTTTATTTTGTTACTTCTAGTGATTATTAATAAATCTTATAACATTTGAAGTTATTGTATATTAATTTTAATTTTTACATTGATGGCAACCACCATCAATGTCGGAAAAACAATTTTTTTTAAGAGAGCATAGATAAATTTTGTAAAGTTACATTTCTCCTGCCACAGCTTTTCCCCCCTACCCCTAGCCTGGGTGGTCCCTTTGGAGCATGTTTCTGCTGCTCCTGATACTCCTGAAGCTCCTGTTCCTCTTGCTGCTTCTGCTGATTCTGATTGCTGCCTCCATGTCTTTAGAAGCACTATTTTTTTTCCCCTGGGAAGGGTTAAATATATATCCCTTTCCCTCCCACCCCACTTGGTTTTTTCAAACCTGCACTAGTTTTTCAGCAGGGGAGCACACCCACCCCACACCAGTTTGGCTAATCCAGATAGGCTACCTTGCTCTGCCTGTGGGGGAGGGGAATGAGGAAGCACAAGGTCCTTAGTGTTTTACCCCAAGGGGAAAGAAAGGTTACTCTTCCAAAAAGAAGCAGAATTGCAAGCCTGACCTACTCTATGAAAGAGCAATACATTCCCTATTTCCAACAGCTCCCAGTTTTAGAATGTCTTTTCTTCCTATGATTCCTGGGTATACTGATCTTTGCAATTAGCTTGAATAATCCTGAGATTCGGGGAAGAAATTCATCTTCCTATACCTCTTTGCCATTTTGGCCTCCCCAATTTCCACATCAAACCCAATATGAGATTTGTCCACATTATGCTCAGTGTGGGTATGGGGAACTCCAGAGGTGTGACAAAAGGAAACCAAATGGATATGGAAGGAACTTTAAAAAGAGTCTGGAAGTGAAATTTTTAAGCCTTTTCAAGCTCCACTGTTTTATGAAAGTCTCTGTATCTTATTGTATTTTGCCGACTGTTTTATGATTTAATTTTGATGTTTTAAACTCATATATAAATCTAATCAATACTATTCTGTTACACTAAATCATTTTAATCTACTGAGTTTTTTTTGGCTATTAGATATATTGTTACATTATTTTTATTTGTACGTTTCCCTCTATAAATGTACTGAACAAAATATCATTAAACAAGCATAGTCATCTTGCACAAACTCTATTCAGTGGCAAAACCATAACTCCTTATATATCCTGGATTTGTCACCTGATCCATCGAGGTCACATATTGTTTATACAGCCTTTTCTTCCATTTTGCCTTTTTTATTTGTTATATAGATGATAGATACATTCCATCAACCTAGTTAACAATCTTTGGAGAATTTAATGAGCTAAATTTAATGAGCTAAATATCTCAAATTGATTTTAAGGGGTCTTCAGACATGACTTTAGACATCCCCCCCCCCCCCCAGCTCTGATTGATCATTTTGCCTGCCTCTGAGTTATTTGTAAGAAGAGGTAAAGTGTGAATTTTAAAACTACTCCACCCTACTCAGACTGTACTTTAGGAGACTTGCTTTAGCTATTTCCTGATTTGTAACAATGGAGATACTTGTTTTAACAGAATCAGGTCTTGGGAACTCTACATTGCTCTACCCTACTTAGTTTAACAAGGTCAGGAATGTCTGCATCCATATTCAAATATTAAGTATCTAAGAAGATGGCCTTTAACAGACATGTGCAGAAACAGCTGACAGACCCCTGGGCTGTCCTAAGTCAAGCTAACATTGGTACACCTGAGATTCAGGAAAGTGACATAAAACCATCTCTATAGGGCACGTGACTTCCCCTCTTTGTGTTCTTTCCCCAGAGAGGTGGCTCTGCCTGGCAGCATGCTAAGTGTGGTTGCAGCTATTTGTCTGGGTCTTGGCAGTGAGTTTGCCCTTGACCTAATTCAGGTTCAGGCTGATTCCTTCCTCTTTTACTCTCTAAAACCATACCTTCCTAGAGCCTCTAATCTTCTCTCCTAGCACAAGCCAGGTAAGAGAAATCCTATACCCTTTTCTTCTCCCTTCTTAATTTCTTTCCACTATATTAATTAAATCACCATAAATTTCCAGAAGACGGGTATTTTTTTAAAATTGGGATATCCATGGCAACCAAATAATTAATATAGTTTAGGTCACAACATTAAATTATCCTTTACAAAGGGGTCCACTTAGTAGCTGAAATGAAGCACCTCCGAATTTATAAAACTGTAATGGATGACACATCTCATACCAGAGGAGCTGGGAAGTTGTTCCTAGGGCGTGGTACCCCTGGATGGCTCCCAAGAGGAAGAACCTCCTATTTTTATCTCTTCAGCTTACTCTACCTTTCCACTGGAATGATCTAGATTCTTGGTGACATTTTAAACCAAAAGGTTTTCATCAGCAGTACAGAAGTTGTTTGGGGAGGGGGGGGGGGGGGGGGGAAGCGCACTTCTACCACATTTTAGAATGATGGCAGTAATAGACTTCTTTTAAAAATGTCTGAGCCAAGGTTGAAAAATTTGCTACACCTGAAAAACTTTTGACAAGTATCCACTAGCTTTTAAAGTTTTCTTAAAATCTCACACAGCGACTATATAAAGACTAATGTGAATCCTAGATGGCAGCAGGTTTGTTTGCTATTGTCATTTAAATGTGCTATTATAATTTTGGGGAATTTTAATACTTCTTGAATGTGCATTACCTGTTAAACTACTGTTTTATAAAGCTGTCACTTTGTAAAAAAAATCATTTGTGCTCACACTGTGGTTCATGGCCAAGTTAAAAGGGAAATGGAACTCATTTTTGGGTGATAAACCTTTGTATTCTACTTCTCCTTGGCTGACACAGTGTGTCATTGATTGTAAGCTATATATTTTTGATTTTTAAAATGTTTATTGTTTTTCCATGTATGTGCAATATAATATTTGAGTTTTATTTTTTTCTCTCCTTTTTTGAACTTGAAGCACATGTTATGTAATAAAATAGATGCTGGGGTTTTGTTAGTTTAGTTTCTTGATTTCTTCTATCTCCTTTTCTTTAAGATTTTTCTCTGTCATTTCTAATTTGTCTCTTTTAGGTCTTGAACTTGTTTGTTTTGTTCTGACTGATTATCAAACAAGTAACTTGCTGTGTCATGCAGTTCAATGATACTAATCGTATCATACTTGGGGAAATAATGCTTTAAGAACTTTTTCAAATGAGGTGTACAACCCCTTAAAAATTGCCTACAGACATGGCTTGAAGATTCTTCACTATTCGTTTCTAGACCCAAGATTGATTCTGCCATCTGACAGATGGTCAATGTATGTGGCAGGATGTTCCCCTTTGCTCTGCATGATCTTATCAAACCTAGTCCATGCATTTGGTTTTGAGCAGCATTACTTTATGGCCTAAACCAAATCCTCCCTGCATTTCCTTAGGTAGGACCATGCTAGTAGGGGGGTTAGCAAAGTCTAGATCTACCCTTTGCTCCAGTTGGCCAGCTAATCAAGTTAATATCAGATCTTGTCTTCTCCAGGAATTGCCTTTGTTCACGTAGGCTAAACAATTCTGAAAGGAGAAACTCAAAATCACCCTCAAAATCAGGATCAAAAATCCTAAAAGCACGTTTCAGTTCCTTTTGAGATTTGAAAGGTTGATCTACGTATTTGGGGAAACTTCTTTTTAAGAGATTCACATTCCTGTGAGGCGAATTGTCTATGGACTTTGAAGTACACCAGCAGTACTGGATAGCTTGGTGACCTCTTTTAATGGACAGATTTTTTTTCTAGTTCACTAGCAGACACAGTGTCCTTGTCATCTTCATTCCCATTATCAGTGACTTTAGCTGTCTTTTCTTCAGATACACTGTCCATTGTCCTTGTCCATACCCTGATCTAGCCCTTTTTCCTTGATCAATTCTTCAAACAAAGTCTTAAGCATGCTTTCCAGGTTGTTATCAATAGCCAGTATCTTTTCTGCCTTTAGAGGAATCAAAAATCTAAAGATCTTCTTTACTTGGGTCAGAGTCTGTAACACTGCCATAAGGATCACATAAACTTGAGCCAGAATTTGCCAGAGAATTAATTCAGTTTGAAAAGGTAACTGAAGTATAGCCATGGTTGTGTTGCCTATATATTCAATAGTCAACAATCATGTTGGTCATTCTGCTGTACAGTATGTTGTAGACCCAGAAACAAGCAATAACCACAGTTCCACAAAATTTCTTTAAACATCTTTTCTATTCTGCCTTTCTAAGGATTGTGATTGTGAGGTTCTGTCAGTTTTTAGAGGTGCCAGTTGTAATAAAATAGATACTGGGGTTTCTAGTTGTAATAAAATAGATACTGGTGATTGTAGTTGTAATAAATGGATAGTAGAGGTTGCCTATTGATCACTACTGAATGGCTAATAGAGTCAAGATATTGTGCCTACCCTCCTCCCTCAAATGCCACCCGTTTTTCCACCCACTCCCTCCTGCCTTCCTTCCCCTCTCTTCCCCTCCCCCTCCTGTTAGTCAGCCACTTTCTAGAAAAAAACTCTTCTCTCTTTCTCAAATAAGGGGTTTATTGGAGAAGATAGGACAGGATGGAGGATGAAGGTACGAGGGATGGGGTTTTCCCTAGGGGTTATGAGGGTATTTGGGGGCAGCTGGGTGGCTCAGTGGATTGAGAGTCAGGCCTATTGTTTATTGGTTTATTGGAGAAGATAGGACAGGATGGAGGATGATGGTACGAGGGATGGGGTTTCCCTAGGGGTTATAAGGGTATTTGGGGGCAGCTGGGTGGCTCAGTGGATTGAGTGTCAGGCCTAGAGACGGGAGGGTCCTGGGTTCAAATCTGACCTCAGACACTTCCCATTTGTGTGACCCTGGGCAAGTCACTTGACCCCCATTGCCTAGCCCTTACCACTCTTCTGCCTTGGAGCCAATACACAGTATTGACTCCAAGATGGAAGGTAAGGGTTTAAAAAAAAAAGTGTGTGTGTGGGGGGGGGGGGAGGGGGGCTGGGTAGCTCCGTGGATTGAGAGCCAGCCCTAGAGATGGGAGGTCCTAGGTTCAAATCTGGCCTCAGCCACCTCCTAGCTGTGTGACCCTGGGCAAGTCAATTGACCTCCATTGCCTCCATATTCTATTGGGAGTATGGCAATCAGTCACTATCAGAGACAGTCAGAGAGAGATAAGATATATTCTTCTTTCTTCTTCTTAAAACTCAAATCTCAGATATACCATCAGTTCTTCAGCTTCAGCCACCACCATCAGCCACACTAGACAAAAGTTAGTTCAAAAGCTTCCCCCCCTGCTCCAGAAGTCACCAGGGTCTCTCAGTTCAGCTGCTGGCTTGGCTCCCCAACTGTTTCCCTGAGACCGTTCCAATGGAATGCTACCTTTTGATTGCCAGATGATGTCCTTTGTGTTGCAAGTTCTCTTTTACAGTTACCAGTATTAAAAAGTTTTTTTTATTTTGCGCTAGTAAGTTTAGTAAGTAAGACTCTAATGTCAATGCATACCCAAAAAGCCTCTAGACTATAGAAACCTGCCTTTCATTGTTTAAAAATTAAGGGACTTTGCTTAGTAACTGTGTCTGATTCCAGGACAAGAGAATACAAAACGAGCCATTGCACAGTGCCAAAGAAGCACAAAGCTAAACTGCATCGTGCCAATAGAGCACAAGGTCAGAGACCAACCAATCCCGTGGAATTGGTGAAATTTTGAGCCAAGAAAAGAGGACTTGAACTTGTTTGAGGTTCCAACTGCTTTGACATATGTCAGAGAGGCAGGTCTTCCCTGAGCTGCACTGTACCAAGCACCTGGCTTTGGCTGCTATGCTGTCTCTAGTATTCCTTGTAAGAGAGGAAACCCAGACTCAAACTGCCAGAAGAACAAAATCAAGGGGTGGGGGTTGGGGGGAAGGGCAAAGACAGAAAATTCCAGGGAAGGAACTGAAGAGCTGAGAGAATCCAAGCAGTTAACTCACTTCTCTTTGGGGAGCCCTCCAGAGAGGTTGGTCTGAGAGAACCTTTGAGAGCTGATATCATTCTGTGAATTCAGACCCCCTGAATCCAGTGGAAGACAACATGAGTGGATAGGACTTTGTCATAAAGCTATCCAACCATGGCCCTGATACTATGATTTTTAACCAAGGAAAACATGTCAAATTATATAGACAATTATCTCTAATAAATACTGATGTAAAAGCAAGCAAAATATTAGCAAAAAAAGCTCGATTGTGTAGCAATACATTCTAAAAATTCACTATATTCAAACTGGATTTGAACTACAAATGCTAAGGCTCAAAGAAAATGGCCTTTTTTCAATATATGCAGGAAAATCTTGACAACATATACCACTCATGTGATGAGGTATCATCAAAGAAAGTATCTTTCTTTTATATGATAATATAATAATCAGAATCATCCAAAACTTTAAAAAGCTGTCATTATTTTGTAATGGAGAAACACTAGAAACTTTCCCAATATGGCTGAGAGTAAAGCAAAATGCCCATTATATACACTTCAATTTGATATAGGATAAGAATTAGGAGCTACTGCAAAAAACAAAAGGAAAAAAAAAACAAGAAAAAAATTGGAAGACTAAACAAAGGCAAAGAGGAAGAAAAAGTACCTCTTTTACTATTACTGCAGTTTATTTTCACAAAAGTATGATATAAAAAATCTTCAGTGAACAAAATTCAAGACGTAAGAAATAGCAAAAGATAGTCATTCTATTTAACATAGACAAAATTTACCACTAAATAGGAAAAATTGCAGAACTTTTAAAAAGGTGGCATATTAAGTCTAATGCTATATGGGATCAAGAGCAGGGTGCTGCAGTGGAACGCTGGCTCTGGAATCAGGAGACTTAAGACACTAGCTGTGTGACCCTGAGCAAGTCATGTAATTGTTTGCTTTAGTTTCCCAATAAATCTGTCAAATGAGCTGAAGAGAAAAATGGCAAACCACACCAGTATCATTGCCAAGAAAATCTTAAATGGGGTCATGAAGAGTTGGACTCAAACACACAACTAATCAACAACACAGGAATCAAATCAACAGAGGAATTTTTCTGGCTGTGGATTATTAAAAAAAAGGACACAAGATTAGTGGAAGAGAGTAGATAATACCTTAAAAATTATGAAGTCTATTACAAATCTGTAATCTTGTTCAATCCCTTTATTTCACAGATGAGGAAACAGGTTTAGTTTGTTTGTTGACAAGGCAATATATTCATTAATTCAATTTTCTTCCAAACATGGTCAAACAAACTATAAGCTGTTTCTATATTCTGATTTGGCTATGCTAGTTTTTAACATACTGTGGAACACATCATATACTGAACAGGAGAGATGGCTTAAAATGCATACACGACACAAGCTAAATGTTAAAGCTGAATGAAATTAGATTTATTTCACTTTATTTCCTAGGTTATATACTAAGCATTTTCAGATTTCATTTTAGTATGTCTCATATAAATACCATATCTTAGAAATTGCTGAATTCAGTGCACAGACCTCCTTTATTGTATTCACCTTGTAGACCCATGGTACTATAATTGTAATTAAGAATCTTGGGACTTTTATAGACTTCATTTCATCAAGCAGTAAAGGCCCAAAGTCTCAAATTTATAGAATAGAAAAAATATGGCAAGGGGACATTAAACAGTTTCTGCAGGGTCATTTTGTGAAGCAGTTGTGAAGTTGGGAACAAAATTTAGTCGTAGTTTCATACAGATCCTATGGAATAAAACAGGACACTAATTGGGGGAAGAGGGGGAGAAGGAGAGGATTTTTAAAGTGCTTATAATCTAGATGAAAACAAATTTATTTCAACTGTATGAAAACTTATCATGACCAAAGGAAGGATCTTTAGGAAGGGAACTATAAGATTAAAATTAATATCCAATAACTCCAAATATTATACTTTATAAGATTTATTAATAATCACTTGAAATAGAGGAAATAGAAAGACAAGAGTAAAGCCTAAGTAAAGGCAGCTTTCCCATCTGCCTTCACAGGAAAAGAGAGCAAAGAGGGGCAGGATTACAGAATCTCCAAAACAAAGGGCATAAGGTAAGAACCAAAGTAGGATTCTGGGAAATGGAGTCCTGGGGTACAAAATTCTAATTACACAGAACATAAGAGGGGAGATGGATACTCTAGGAAATGTAGATAATGTAAAAACAAAAAATATAACAATGATGTTTTTAAGAGATTGCACTAGGTAATGGGCTGAGGATAATGTTACATATGTAATCTATTAAGACATTTGCTGTGAATTTTATTTTCTGACATCTGTGAATTTTAAAATTATTCCACCCTCGGGGGCAGTAGCTGGGTAGCTCAGTGGATTGAGAACCAGGCCTAGAGACAGGAGGTCCTAGGTTCAAATCTGACCTAAGCCACTTCCCAGCTGTGTGACCCTGGGCAAGTCACTTGACCCCCATTGCCTAGCCCTTACCACTTTAAAAAAAAAATACTCCACCCTAATTAGACATACTTTAGGGGAAGATAAAGTTGTAAACTCCTGATTGAACAATGAAGGTACTTAACTCATACTTTATAGTGAAGCTAGAACTTAAGGTAAGTCTATTTTTAGATATAATACAAAAAGGTACCTATAAAGGTTAAAGGCTTTTGTTTTAAAACCCTTGCCTTCCATCTTGGAGTCAATACTGTGTATTGGCTCTAAGGCAGAAGAGTGGTATGGGCTAGGCAATGGGGGTCAAGTGACTTGCCTAGGGTCACACAGCTGGGAAGTGTCTGAGGCCAGAACCTAGGACCTCCCATCTCTAGACCTGGCTCTCAATCCACTGAGCTACCCAGGTTCCCCCATTTAATCACAAAAAGGTCAAGTAACTCACAAAAGGTAAACTTAACAAAGAAGTGTGAAGTACCTCAGAAGATATAATCTAACCAGAGTAGGTGAGAACTAAAGAGTGGATAGTCCTGGAGAAAAACTAATCAAAGAAGGTTGAGAACTAAACAACAGGCAGTCCTGGAGAAAAGCATCTACTGTGATTGGTAGATGTGAAAATTTAGGGGAGGTGACATTTGAGAAAATTTCTTTAAAAGGAGGCTAGAAAAGTCAGTTCAGGGAGTTCAGGTCAGTTCAGGACTGTTTAAACTTAGCCTGGAGGATCTCCCTCAGACAGCTTCCTTGAGACTGTCTCCTGATAAATGATAAGACTGACTCCATTTCCTTTGGGCTCAGGGAGGCCACTTTGGCCAAGACCTTTAACTACTGCCTGGCTCAGCCTGAGCAGGAGCAGTTTAAATTAACTCTTCCCCCCCCCCCCCACCTCTCTTTCCTTCTCTCTATATTAATTAAAAATCACCAAAATTTCTAGCTGACTTGGGTATTTTATAATTTGGGATTTTCCCTAGCAACCAATTAATTAGATTTTTCAAGTCACAACACTAAAATTATCCTTACATATCCCACAGTTGGAAGGTGGCAGTGATTTTTGTATTGCTGCTTTGTAGTCATATAAGAAAAGGCAGATTTCATCAACGTAGGTTAAACAGGCATAGATGTGTAAAGGAATTTTAAGTGGCTAAAAATGCCTGAATTTAAAAAAATTTAAATTTTAAAAATAATTTAAATTTAAATTTGAATTTAAAAAATACAATAGTCATACAATTGTCATATTCCTTATGACCCATATCTGAGTTTAACCAAAAATGTTGAGTTGGTACTTTCATATAGATTACAAGATAATTTTGGGCTGCCAATGAATGAATTAAAATATACACTATAACTAAACTTATAAACTTATTTTATAACTAAAATTAATCCAAAACAGATGAATAGAACTCTATAATTGACCACTCTGAGCACCTAATTTATATGCTATGTTCTATTATATGCTAGACACATAGTAGGCATTAAAGGAATATTTCCTATATCAAATATTCCATATTGATAAATCCTAAACACTTATTATAGTAATGTTAATAAGTAGTAGACTTAACTACTTTATAGGGAAAATAAATACACAAATGAAGTTGCAGTTTCTCATTTTTCTCCTCAATCTGCAATAAAAATTATTCAAGTAATTAAAAAGCACAGTACTTTAAGTACTGTGTACTTTAAGTAGAAGTACTAAAAAGCACAGCTGATCTACCTAAATTTAATGCTACCATTTAGAAAATTTTGTTGAATAGGATTGATCACTGTACTTATTTTAGCTAAGTTCAAGTACTACAAAAAAATTTTAGTTAAAAATAAGCTGAAATTCTAATAACCTTAATTTTAGGCCAGGTAAGCAAAATAGCAAGCAAAAGAATGTATATTCACAAAATTTTCAGAAAATACATTATGCTTTAGCCTAAAATATTTTCTTTTGATTGTGTTTAATTAAAAAGATTTTTCATGAACAAAATTAATGTAACTTTAAGGGTAGAGAGGAAAAAAAGCTCATTTCCATTAAGAATATGATAGTCAAGATATAAAGGCAACTAACAGAAATACATGAAAAAAGTAACTTCCCAATACCTGTTTAAAAGACAAAAACAATAATCCAAAGAACCAAATTATTAAAAACTGTAATAGATTTCCAGTCAAGAAGGCCAGGACCATATTTTGCATTCAAAAACCTAAAATTCCCAACAGAATAATAATCACAAAATCCAATAAACAGCTATATTTGATAACTTCTTCTACTCCAGAATTACATAAGGTCAAAGAGAAGGCCAAATGAGATAGGAAAGAGGACCATCTGTAAAGCCAGTACTATTGCAGGCTAACAAGTGCATTCAAAACCAGGACAGCTCAAATGCCAAGGGGGTCCAAGATCTCTATTATACTGGTCTAAAATTCTACAAAAAGGCCCTGAAGATCTAAAAGTATAAACCTAGGAAGATTTAAAAGAATGGTCTAGGAGTTGAGAATGTTTAAAAAAAAACCCAGGTGACTCAGGGCAAAACTAAGGATGGTTGACCACTGCACTCAAATATTCAACAAAGAGATAATCCTGCACCTGGCACAAAGTCCCAGGTCAGTTTATCCTACTGCTGAGTAAACCAAAGATGCTGACTAACCAATATAAAAATTGTTGTAGATAAGATTCTTCCTAAAGAGGAGGAAGTAACTTTATAACAGATGCAAAAAGAGACTCAAACAAAATGGATTTTTCAGAAGGACTAAAAGAATAACTAGAAGAAATAAAGCAAAAGATTTTTTAAAATCTCTGGAGAAAAGAATCAGAAACAATAGTTTAAGTCTTTTAGAATCAGAGAAATGAAATTCAAAACAACTTTGAGGTATCACCTCACATCTAGCAGTAATACCTAATGAAATTGCCCATAGCCTTCTGGAAGGGTGGGTGGAAGAGGGAGAGAGGGAAACAATGTGATTATTGTAACCAAGGAATAATGTTCCAAATTGACTAAATAAACTAATTCAAATGAAAAAAAAAAGAAGAAATAATAGCATAGAAGACAAAGTAGTAGACCATGCCCAACTAATGGAGTCTCTAAAAGGTAGGAAAAAAAAATCAAACACCCATGAGATAGCCAAAAAAAAAAAAGCAGAAGAAGAAGAAGGAAAGAAGGAGAGAAAGAAAGAGAATGAGAGAGAGAGAGAAAGAGAGAGAGAGAGAGAGAAAGAGAGAGAGAGAGAAAGAAAGAGAGAGAGAGAAAGAGAGAAAGAGAGAGAGAAAGAGAGAAAGAGAGAGAGAAAGAAAGAGAGAAAGAGAGAGAGAAAGAAAGAGAGAAAGAAAGAGAGAGAGAAAGAGAGAAAGAGAGAAAGAGAGAAAGAGAGAGAGAAAGAGAGAAAGAGAGAAAGAAAAGAAAAAGAAAGAAAAGAAAGAAAAGAAAGGTCAATGGCTAGGGGGAAAAAAAGAACAAAGTATAAACTATTATAAACAAAGTATAAACTACTGGTCAACAAGTGACCAGTAAAACAAGCCAAAAAAAGAATCATAGAACTCCCTAAAAACCATGAATAAAAATGTCAGAACACTGTATTTCAAGGAATTGTAAACAAAAGCTACCCAGATCAATCAGAACCAGAGAACAAAATATAGAATCTACAGATCAATTCCTTGAAAGGAAACTCAAAAGGAATGTCAAAAGTCCCAGGAATGTCAAAAGTCCAGACCTAGAGGTTCCATGTCAAAAGAAAATACATGTATCAAGAGAAAAACTGTTTAATAACTAAGGAACCACAATTAGGCTCACACTGAAACCTGGAAGCTTCTACAAGGGGAAAAATGGTTCACTTGAGGCACAGAGGACTTTTAAGTATTTCTAAAGAATAGAGTAGGTAGGGCTGAGTAGTTTTTAAAAAGAGGCTGTATGATGATATAATGGTAACATTCTTGTAGAGGGGAGAAAAAGTCCTTTCAGAACTTTTATATCTTCAAAGGGTATTTGAAGGATTTAAATTTTTAAAAAGGCAGAGATTCTGGGGGGTTGAATGGTTATTTTCTGAGGTTGTGAATTACACAAAGAGAAGGAAAGGTAAAAGGAACATGCTGTGTAGAAAAGAATTCTTTCTCATAATACAGAGTATGCAAACATAAGGGAAAAGATAAGAAGTGAACTTCAGAAGAACTATACTCATCAAAAAAATGGACTAATTACCTAAGGACTAAATATATATACATTAACTCATCCACCTGAGTAAGGGAAATAAGCAGAGATTGGGGATAAGGCAAGGAAGTCAGAGAGAAGAGAAAAAGGATAGATAATACCATCCTGAAAGAAGGCTTAAAGAGGGGAAAAAAAAGAACTAGAATCCAAAACTGAAACTCTGATTGTATAAATGTAAAGGAATATTATTGCACCATAAGAAATGATGAAAGACAAGATTTCAAAGAACCCTACAGAATGAACCAACATAAAAATGAATTGAGCAGAACCAAAAGAAAAACTTAAAAAAAGACAAAATTATAAAGAAAAACAGCTTTGAAAAACTTAAGAACTCTGATCAAAGAAATGACCAACTATGGCTTCAAAGAACCAATGATGAAGTATATATGTCCCCTGCCTCTTAACTGAAAGGTAATGGACCCAAAGTGAAAGATACATAATTTTTGACATGAGATAATGTGGGAATCTGCTTGACTATTAGCTATGAAGGGCTAACCTTTTGGGCTTTGTAAGGGGTAGAGAAATTCTTATTAACTGAAAAAGATGAAATTTATTAAAAAAAAAAGACATACATTTTTGGACACAGCTATTGGTGGATTAATTTTGCTTGAATATGCTTGTTTGTTATACAGAAGTTTTTTAAAAATTGGTTTTCCTGGTCTTTTAGTTAGGAAGGTAGAGGTAGGAGAAGTCATAATAATAGGAACGGGGTTGGTGAAGGCCTTTAAGACTTTTTTTAAAAAGCACAGGAAAAAAAAATTGAGAAAAACAGGAGAATTTTATAAATAACATAGAATGTATATACTTTTTAAAAAGCAAGTAGTATAAAATGGAAAATACAAAGGTTCATATATATTCTTCCTTTTGTGTTCTGCTGCATATATGAAAGTTTGTTTTGTTTACATCCAGAATTTTAAAATATAAGTTTGCTTAAAAGAATGAAGAATGACCTAAATAGCTAATAAAAACTAATATACTGCCAAAGTTTATCTTCAGAATTAATACTATCAAGAGTTTGAAAAAAAAAATAATAATTTATTGGAGGAAAACATGAAACAAAAAAAGTTGGAATAAAAGGAGAATAGCATTTTGGGCCTCGAATTATTAAAGCTATGATTATCCAAAATATTTGATACTTCTTAAAAGAAAATAGATAAACAGAACAGATTAGATAAGAGAATTAGTAATAATGGAACTTAATAACTAATTATTTAGTAAACCAGAAAATATAAATTACCTAGGAAAGAGCTTCCTAATTGATAATTGCTGGGATAACTGTTAAGTGTGAAGGAAGAATTTAGCTACTTATGAGTTAGACTTATCTCACAAAAGAAACTATCCTGATGAAAAAGAAAAATAGGAATGATACCAAAAAACAAACATGGATACATAGTAATCTGATCTATTAATATTGTTCTAAAAGACACAGAGGTTGGAAACAAAAGAAACAAGAAAAAAAAAAACATGGAACTGCTCTAGATAAAAAATATTCCTGGGGCAAAAAAAAAAAAGAGTTAAAAGATAGGGAAAACTCAGGACAAAAGAGTTTAAGAAAAAAAAGAAAAAAAGAGTTTAAGAAAAAGAAGAGGCCAAAATAATGGATATGCTATAAGATGAGGGTAGATAAGATGATGATAAAACAAAACAGAAAAGTAGAAGTATTCAAGTCTTACTTTACTTTTCTTGGCAAAAGAGAATGATCCTTGAAAGAGAAAAGAAATAAACTAGTTGATAATGAACTCTAAGACAGATGTTCAGTGTTTTACAACTAAAAGAGGCCTTAAGAACCCTATCTAGTCCAACTTGCTCATTTTAGGGATTATCGAACTAAGGTCCTGACAATTATTTGCCTCTGACCACACAGGGAGGAAAAGTATATCTAGATTCAAATCCAGATCCTTGGACTCTAAATCTAAAGTTCTTTTCTATATCCAGAGACAGCAAAACACGCAGGGGTATAACAAAACAGCACCTAGCTCTTGATGAATTTAAGTCACCAGGCCCACATGAATTTATAATTCAGGGTGCACATAAGAACTGGTGATGTGACTGCCTGAATTTCCCTTGACAAACCACAGTATTTGCACTGGGTTCAGAACATTTTAGGAAATTGGTCAACAAGCACTTATTAAGTGACAACTATGCACCAGGCACTAGAAGTACAAATACTAACCAGCAACACAGATGGAGTGGCATGTTTGAGGAAACACAAGTAGCTTAATCATGGATTGTTTGAAGGGATGTATACCCATGAATAGTGGCTGTGACCTGCAAAAAAGATTCAACATGGAGACTGAAAAGTAGTCAGATAAACAGGAGAATGATGAAAAATAAATATTAAAAAAAATTAGGAATGCACATCATGGAGGAGATGGTGATCAACAGTGGCTTAGGCTGCACTGAGATCAAGAAGAAAAAGAACTGTTAAGACAAAGAGCTGCTAACAAGGAGTAATGAAGGTCAATCATGAGATAATACCACATTAGAATTAGATGAAAGTGTTGAGTCATCAAACCCTCACTGGCTGACAAAGTCACAGTTTGGGAAATAATGAGGCTCTCACTGTTCCCCCTCTGTGACTTCTCTCTCTTTAACTTCTCTCACTAATGGATGATTATTATTCTCTTTCCAACACAAAGAAATAATGTAAGAGCAAAGACTTATAGAATAAATATATATCCTATCTTAATCCCCCCAGATTATTACACAGAATTAAAACCTAAAGATCATTACCCCCCCCCCCCTTCCTTTCCTTCTTCACAGAGTTACATTCACTCCTATTACAAGCAAGGAAAGCCACCTTCAAGCCCAGGTTGACAGGACACACTTCACTGGTTTGTTATGTTACAAATGCCAAAGCAACATCTACAAGTACCCGAGTGAAACACAAGAAAAATGTGACTTGGAAATTGAGGAAAACCCCAAATCTGGTCTGTCATTAAATTGCCCTCTGACCATGTGCCTAGCTATAAAATGTTTTGTTACCCATCTCCTAAGTAATTGTGATTGATTGTGAAAGCTTACCAAAAGTAACAATGGTTCTCCTAAATTAAGGAGAACTAACCTCTAGATCACCCTGTTTATGTCATTCATCTATAGCAATGTTTCACTGACTGTCTCCTTAGGCTACACATCTGTTGTTAAGTTCTGTGGAAATATACAAAATACCATAGGAAAATTAGAGAATCATACATTTAGAGTTATAAGTACTTAAGACAATCTAGTCTCAAAATACTCATTTCATAGATAAGGAGACACTGAAGCCCCAGAGGGGAAGATGCCTTATAGAAAGTTATACTGATATTAAGTGTCAAGAGGCAGGATTTAAAAATCAGGTCCATGTTACTAAATCTAGCACTCCATTCATTATGTCATTCTGCCTTTTTAAATAAATTAGATATTAATTAAATTATTCTAATTAAATTCTAAGAGTTCAGAAGTTAGAGGTAATTGTGAATTAGGATATTAAAGAGAGATAGGTCTTGAAGGATGACTATGACTCCTTTAAGAGAAGTGGGGAGGAGTGAGAACATCTAGATTAGAGAAATGACATGAACAAAAGCAAGGAGGTAAAAATACTATAGGCATATGTGGTGAATATATGACTACATTAACCAGTTAGAACAAAGATTATGTGGAGGGGAATAGCAGAAACAAAGGCTTAAGTGGCAGAACAGGGATTGATTATGAATCTAAGTGCAGATCTGATTCTATAATTAGTAGTAAGCTATTGAAGCTTTTTAGGAAGGAACTAAAATGGCCAAAACACTGTTTTTGGAAGTGATTTATAAGACTTATCTGGCAATTGTGGTAGAATGAAGGGTGAAAGTGGAAAAGAAACTAACACTAATAAAACTTTTCTTCTACATTATTTGAGATTATAAAGGCATGCTAGGGTGTTGACTATAAGAGACAGGAAGATAACAGCATTTGGAAAATAGATGTATCTTTTATGTAGATTAGGATTTTGAGATATAATTTTATCTTTAAGTTTGACTTGGTTATGTTGAATTTTTAAAATTGTAGCTATTACATAAAATACATTTTTAAAATCCAGTCACTAAAAATCTAGGTATTTTAAGAATCACTGATGACCAAAAAAGATAAGATAGGAAAATGCGAATGAGCTGCCTGATTTTTAGCCTCATTTATTTAATCCTCTTAACATGATTTCGTTAACTGACATCTAGAAACAGTAAACTAAATTTAATCATAATCAGCCTTACTTATATTCTTTCTTAGCATTCAGGTTGTATAATCTGGAACATCATACTTCATTTATAATTTTAAAGCTAAAAATACTTCTCATTTTTTACAAAGTGAATTTTTGTATGATCCAGAATGGATAGAAAACATTTGTGGTAAATGTTACTCATTTTAGTGTATATGAGAAGTGCCACTATGCATGAAATGTGGATATACAAAGATTTTGAATGCGATACTAATACACATTCCACATGAAACTTATACTGATGAATTTCATTAGATATGGGCAAAATGAATGCTCCTAATATCTTCATGCAGTTAGGGCATTATTTCCTATTTCTCAGACTGCTACAGTTTTTCTTAAAATGGAGACAAGCAAATGCTGAAGACATTAACAATTATATGAAACTATCCCTGAAGTGTAGTCAAAAAGATTAAGAAAGTCAAGGGTCCCCTGGAGGGAAGTGAGCTGTCCTGGAGTTAGATGACTTGAGTTTAAATCTAGGTTTAAGTCATTATTATCCATGTGTCTCTGAGTAAGTTCCTTAAGTTTTTTGGGCCTTGTTTTTCTCAACTAAAAATGAGAGCTGGATTAGATGACCCTTACAATTCCTTTGGGTTCTAAATCTATAATTCTATGAATACAAAACATTAAAACCTTGTTATTAAGCCTTTGGGTTAATATGAAATACCAATACATGAGAATTTATTAGACCAGTATAAGTAAAAATATTTATTATATTCAAATTCAAGTGGGTTGGTAAGATTTGGCTAATTTTAATTTTACATTGTGAAAGTGAAATTTTAAAGTGTTCAACAAAGCACTGAGTATACAACTTCATAATTATTAGCAATCAAAATTTGATTGGCTTATATTTCTGTTTATACTATCATATAATAATACAATTTAATAAAAGCAAAAAATGAGAAAACTTACTCAGTTATATATTCTGGGTTTGTAAAGCTGAAGTTAGTTAAATGATCTTCAAACTTGGATGAATCATTAACACTTAAGGCTGGTGCAGTTTTAGCAGCAAGCACAGCTCTTTTCTCATCCTTTTCAAGGGCTTTCCTCTTTCCACCATTTTGAAAATATTCTCTGCAAACACTAAAGACAAAATAAAGTTATACAGAGTAGTACATATATACAAGAAAAATATAATTATGGTAAAAGTATAAAATTAATGAACTTAAAATTAAAGAAGGATATAGTTGGCTATTATAATTAAACTAAAAGTTTAATGAACATATTCTAAGAAAGTTCAAATTGGCTTTAGAATATTCAAAAAAAGGGGACAGCTGGGTAGCTCAGTGCATTGAGAACCAGGCCTAGAGATGGGAGGTCCTAGGTTAAAATCTGACCTCAGCCACTTCCTAGCTGTGTGACCCTGGGCAAGTCACTTGACCCCCATTGCCTAGCCCTTACCATTCTTCTGCCTTGGAGCCAATACACAGTATTGACTCCAAGATGGAAGGTAAGGGTTAAAAAAAAAAAAGAATATTCAAAAAAGAATAAAGGATGTCAACATAAAAGTGATAAAAAAAAAAGGCCTTTATTATTTGGTACCCAAAAGGTTGGTTTTTTAAAATACCAGTTTTTTATGAGGGTATTTATCCATTTTCCATTCCTTGTGGTGAGATATGGATTACATCATTCATTATTATCTACAAAATCATAATAGTTTACTATCCTATTATTTGTCAAAGCAAATTTAAGAAATATGAATTTCAATGAAAATATATCCAAAGAGTACCTTTGGCATACCAAAAAGGGAACTATAATCAAAATGTAATACCAATCTACCAA
This sequence comes from Monodelphis domestica, assembly GCF_027887165.1. Classification (NCBI taxonomy): domain Eukaryota; kingdom Metazoa; phylum Chordata; class Mammalia; order Didelphimorphia; family Didelphidae; genus Monodelphis; species Monodelphis domestica. Next base: position 179,132,637 of record NC_077231.1, read on the forward strand.
TTATAACCAAATATGATTTAGTTAATTTAACTGGATACTACGATGTAAGGCAGCATAAAATATTTTTGGAAAAGACACAGAAAAACAGTTGAATTTAGTGGTTTCTATAATATATATATTTCAATACAGCCATCAATTTGATTTAGCTTGAAAATTGAAAAAATGCCCAGTGAGTGATTTCACAAAATATATTAATGACTCAGACCATGAGTAACTACAAAAAAAATGTTTTGATAAGTAGTCCTTGGAGGATGGTTCCAAAATAAAAGGTAATGAACAACATTATAGGGCATAAATCAGAATTTAGTTACTGTTTTGGCCAAAGGTTTTTATAAAACTCAACATGACTTCATTAACACATCATATTACAGATATGTAAGTACCGAATAAAATATTAAAATGATAATCCTCTTATTAATAATAAGAACAGAAATATGTAAGCAAAATATAATTCACAGTATAAACTGTAAATATCAGACCCTCTGGTATAAAGTAAATGGGAGCAGGGGAATACATCATGGCTCAAAAGTATCACATGTAGTAGTAATAAGGGGATTCTAAATTGTTATCTTTGCTGTTTAAGAATAAAAGAAAGCGGTAAAGTACAAATGGGTCAATGTACTTGACATTAGGGATCCAGATGAGTTAATATGAAATTCATCTAAAATTATGCAACATATTAAGAGGATAGTTTGTGAGAATATACAAAGTTCAAAAGTAGAGATCACTAAAAGAAGCATGATTGGTCAAGATAGATCAACCATATTTCCTCTTTTTATATAATAACTAAATCTAACAAACCAAGAGAATGCTATAATTAGATGTTGAAGATTAAGATTTCAGTAAAACATATGACAGTATCTCATGCTATTCTGGGACATAAAAATAGAACACAAGCCAGATTAGTGGCTTCCAGAGTAGAGGCCAAAGGTCCTACCTGTTAAAAGGGGGTGGGGGGGTGTGTGGGGGGGAGAGACCCTGTTTAATTATATTGTTGGGTGATTTGAATTTTTGCATAACCAGATCTGACAGGGTAACTCCCTCTGAGACAGAGAGCAAAAATGGCCAGTACAATCTATGAGAAGGGTAACATATCAACTGTGCCAGAAAGAGATAACACCCTGGAAAATAAGGATGATGGTTTGCTAGGAATTTTGCTTTACACCTAGCTTTCCAAGATGTCCCTCCTCTGGGGACAGAAAGCTGACTTGGAGAGATCAGAATGGGTGACTGGGAGGTTTTTGCTTAACACAGTCTAATAAGACTTTCCCAGGGAAAAAAACCCCCAACCTAACAATCTTCATTCTTTCCCTATTTATAATACATCTGGACTGCTTTTCCTTACTTTTTTTTATGGCTGTTTATTTAAAAGGAGGATGATAAAGATGAGGTCAGGAAAAAAGGTTATTAGGTTTCCCTAACTAATAACCCAGATCAATGGCAAGTCTTTTTAGCCCTTGACTCAGGCTGAAGCTATCCTGGAAACCCTCTGTCTGATGTTCTTTCTTATACTGACTATCCTAAGCTAATTCAAGAAGAAGCAAGTCTCTAGGTATAGCTGACAAAGATGAGAGGTCAGGCTTCAGTACCTATCTGCCTGCCCTCAGGCTAACCCTTAGGGCAAACTGCACAGTTTGATCAGGTCCACACAGGTCTTGCTCTCTCAGTGAAACAGGATCAGTGGCAGGGTCTCAATAGATCTTCCGATAAGACAGAAACCACACAGGAATGAATTATTTCCAGTCTTGGGAGTAAGGTCTCAGAGCTGGCTCCCTCATCAGAGTCCAGAGCTGACTTTTAGAGTCTGTTACTCTCCCAGAATTCCCCTGCTTCCAACATTCCAACCTGCTCCCTGCCTGTCTTTTCTGTTTCACCACATTCTATTGCATGTCTGCAAAATACCTTCCTTCATATCCCCAAGAGATTGGATATATCCCCACCCACTTTAGCCAATCATGGAGCTTGACTCCTATATAGCCAAACCTACTTTTTATTCCTTAATGTTCACATCAAATTCTACCAGCCTATCAATAAATCCTTACCTACCTCCTCTGTGCAAAGCACCTACCTTACCCTTTCTATAGTGGACTGAGTTTTGTGGCAACTGTCATTGTATTTTAATTCTGCCAGAATGAGGCAAATAGGCTCAGTAATATCATAATCACATTATTGTCTCCCTTATACTCACCTCAAAACCACTCATCTTCCAAACCTCCCTGTTACTGTAAATGTTATCACAATATTACTAGTCACCCAGGTTCTCATAATTTCATTGTCAACCCTGATGATACAATTTCCCTCGCCTCACACCCATATTATCTTATCACCAAATCTTGTGACTCTGTATCCACATCTCTCATATCTGTTCCTTTTTTTCTCCTCAAAGCCATCATCATAGTTCAGAATTTTATCATCTCCCACCTATACTATTATAATTGGTCTCTCTACATCAACTTTCTCCCCTCTCTAAACCGTCCTCTGCTTTCAATTTCCTAAAGACCAGGTCATTCCCCATGCAAAAATCTTTATATTCTCTAAAATTTCATCTTTTAATATCTATGTTTGTATTACAATGCACTTCAAGTTCAGGGGCAGGTAGGTGGCCAGGTAGAGAAAGAGCAAGGCCTGGAGACAGGTTTGGGGTTCAAAATTTGACCTCAAGACACTTCCTAATTGTGTGACCCTGGGCAACTCATTTAGTCCCCAACTGCCTCACCCTTATCACTCTTTTGCCTCAGAACTAATAGTTAAGTTATTGATCCTAAGACAAAAAGTAAGAGTTAAAAAAAAAGTTGTAAATAAAGTATTTATTAAGTGCTTACTCTCTGTGTCTGGCTTGATGTTAATCATTTAGAATACATATAGGCCCAGAGATTAATGAAGACATCACTGGCCTAGGCATTTTTCTTAAAACAGAGAAAACAAGGAGGAACAAATCAGTCAGAATAAGGGGACACAGTGGCAGAGTGAACTTTGAGAGTGAGAATATGCAGGGGCAGAATGAGAAGGCTGAAATGGTGTTATTGGAAAAGGTCAAGAGAATCAGTAGTAGAACCAAGAATGAAGACATTAATTTATATACATAATTATTAATAAAATAATACATGTATATAATTTTAAATAAGTAATTACACCTATATTGATATGTATCAAAAATATTTTTATTGATAAGAGGCAGTTGGGTATTGCAGTAGACAGCACTAGACCTGGAGACAGGAACATCTACGCTCAAATCTGACCTCAGACACTTTACTGGCTATGTGATCCTGGGCAAGTCAGTTAACATTAATGTATGCTACACTTTCCTTATATGTAAAATGGAACCAATAATAGCACTTAACTTCAAGGGTTATGAGAATCAAAAGAGATAATAATTATAAAGTGTTTAGCAAAGTACCTGGGATATATTTTAAATATTATATATTGTTTTTTAAAAAGGAGTACCCAAAAAGTTTGAAGACCACTGAGCTAGATGAAAGCAAAGCTCTCAAATAAATTTGGAAGTGATTGAAACACAGCATGTACAAAAATCATTAATAGGCCTACTATTTCAATTTGGAAGGTCTTTGGTAGACTGCCCCAAGGGCACTCCTTGTTCTTTTCAACATTTTAATTAATAGCTTAAATGAAGTCATATAGTATCATGCAAAATTTGCAGATGACATGAGGTAGGGAGGAATAATTAACTAACTAGATGATAAGAGTTGCCATCTAGAAAGATCTTAATGGAACATAAAAATGGCCTAAATCAAATGATATTAAATTAAATAGGTATAAATGTTAATTTCTATACTTGGAATTTCAAAAATAAAAATCTTAAAAACTGTTTTTATCCAAAGGGCTCACAGATCAGTCCAAAATCAATTTACTTTGGGGCAAAAATTACCCCCCAAATACTATAAGTTAGCACTGAAACTTCCTTGCTTGAATCATTCCTAGCTAGAGAAGTGAAAGTATAGGAGATTAACTCACCTTCCCCATTTCTACAGCTGACAAAAGCTTCAAGTAAAGTACACAAAGGAACAGCTTCCAAACAATCAGAGGTATAAAGGGATGCCTCACAACTCTCAGATTCTGTGAATTAAGAATCCAAATCTAAACTATGCCAATTTCTTTCATAATGGGTGCTATCAACATAACTTTTCTTGGTATCTTTAGCATAAGGAACGTTTGTTCTACTCAATTTGAGTTTGACTTACACTTCTGAGTTTAAACAATATAATTTTTAAGATTTTAAAGGAGAGAGAGAGATTGACTTCAGTAACAATGACAGTACCAAAAAAGAGTTCAACAGGGATTTGATGTTCCTTTCCAAAATTGTTTTTGGAACCTAGATTCATCTACATGCCAATATGTAAAAGAGACACCAAAGGACTTAGAAAGCTAGGTAACTAACAAGGAGAGAGCCAAACTATCTGTTTGTCAAATATACAACAAAGCATAGTATTAAGCAACATAATAGTCAAAAAAGCCAATCCAGGGGGCAGCTAAATGGTTCAGTGGATTGAGAGCCAGGCCTAGAGACAGGAGGTGCTACGTTCAAATCTGACTTCAGACATTTCCTAGCTGTGTGACCCTGGGCAAGTAAGTCACTTAACCCCCATTGCCTAGCTTTTACTTCTCTTCTGCCTTAGAACCAATACGCAGTATTGATTCTAAGATGGAAGATATGGGGTTAAAAAAAAAAAGGAAAAAATAAAGCTAATCCAGTCTGGTAGAAGTCTCTAAAAGAATATCTTTTGAATTGGCAAACATTAATAAAGAACAAATCGCTTTAATTACAACTCACAGTTACTAAGTCCTCCATTGAACTGATAGTTTTACATCCATAACTTACACAAAGTATGTTAAATAAATCTCTCATTAATAAAATGGAATTTTATTCTAAATTTTAGGCCTGCCAATAAAAAGATTTGCTACCAAGACTCTTATTTTCTAACTTCTAATAAAATCTAATCTCTTTAAGCATAATTATAAAAAGTAAACTGCAAATGACCACCATTGTATGTATGATGATAATTCTATAAAACAATTTGTTGATACTAAGTCTTTTTAGGAAATCTTTTTATAATATTCACAAGCCAAATTTCAAAAGAATGGGCAGGAGATTGTAGTTTGTAGACAAATATTTAACTCTAAACGGCCGTTCCAAAATGATCTCTTTTTTGCAAGGTAAATCTATATGTTGCATCTCACAAAAATATAGCTGCCTTATTATAACAAGATAATCACTAAATTAGTTAATTATTAGCATACTGGAAACATAATTGTAACTACTGAGACCATAAAAACAAAACAAAACAAAAAGCCCAGAGGCACATTTAAGTCCCATCTCTGCCAACTATTGACTGGGTAACCCTGGGCAAGTCACTTAACACTCAAGGACCCAAATACCTCTAGTTGAGAACAGTTAATGTGCACAGATATGAGTTTCAAATACTTATGAAATCAAAAGTTTGGTATACTTAAAAAGGACATTCTTGTTATAGCTTTGTCTTAAAAAACAGGGAATACAGGCATATAAGGAAGACAGGGAATATGCCTTACTAATCTTTTGTATTTTCCTTAAATCCTAGTACAATGTCATAAATATGGTAATATTGAACATTTTTAAATGAGTGTCATCTTCTGGAATTACTTATGTTCTTTATTTTAGGGGGTGGGGGAAATGGATTAGAGGTTAAGAAGTTGGATTTCCCTATTTTGCCAAAATTGAGAAGTCTATTAGGTACTTCACAGTCCTGATTCCCAGTACGGATTGGCACAGAAACTTTAACCGACTGTTTTTCTGACCTAGAACCGACCATTTCCTCCTCTTTAGGAAGCTGGTGGCTTCTCTGCCTCATTGCAAATCAAATTTCCCAAACTCAAGCCATATATCAACCTCAGTTTCAGCAGTAGCCAGAATTATAGATGTTCTCCCATCATCTTTTAAAGAGACATTTATTTTCTGCTGTACATTGAAGACTTGCTCTAAAATAGGGTTAACACATGAGACTATGTAATATATTGAATTACAAATGTAAACATTTTGACAACCGTGTAGTATGTATGAAGTTAATACAGAAAATTGTGTAATAAAATAAAACTATAATCTAATAAATACTGAAACTAGTAAATTAAAACTGAAATAATCTCTATATTACTTCTAATCAGAAAACCATCCCTTACCAGTGCAATATCAAGACAATAAGTAGAAAGGAGCTATTGCTATGGTCTAATTAAATTTCATTTTGATCTTCTAGCTTCAGAATATTGTTAGACCCAAAAAAAAAAATTTACAGAAATTAGTGATAACAAAAGTGAACATTATTTTCCTTTCCTAAGTAGATACCAGGGTAGGGAAGTGGGTGGCATGTCAGGCTTGAAATCAAGAGGACATCTTCCTGTGTTCAAATCTAGACTGAGACATTCACTAGCTGTGTGACCTTGGGCATATCATTTAACTCTGTCTGTCTTAGTTTCTCATCTGTAAAATGAGCTAGAAAAGGAAATGGCAAACCACTGTAGCAACTTTGTCAAGAGAACCCCAAACGGGGTCACAAAGAGTTGGACACAACAGAAACAAATGAACAACAAAAAAAAGTAGACACCAAGAATTGTCTTTTGCAAGTTTTTAATTTAAAGTAATGGGTTTCTGTAACTTTCCTCTGAAATTGTTCTACCAGTCTATTAATATATTTATTATACAATCTAACGCTTTTTTTCAGCAAGCTGACCAAAAAATCCAGAGGAAAAATTCCTTCCTGCATAAAGCATTTACATATAATTTCTGACAAACTACACTGCTTCAAAAAAGAAGACTTAAGTATGAGGTATGTACAAGTTTAAGTTCAAACAAATATTCATATGAATACTATACATGATCTAAAAATCAAAAATTATCTTCTTAAATCCTGATAGTTCTGGTTGCTCACCAGACACACTACCATCTTCTTGTTATATGACTCAGCATATCAAGTGCATTTCCTTTTATGATGATTTTTGTTTTAAAACAAATTCATATTTTTAAAAACAATAACTAGGGCTGTATTCTCTCCAAAATAAATACAGCTACATTTTCTTCTCTTAGACTGCATAAAGGATTTGTGCAAACTATCAAGATTTGCTAAAAATAGTCAACCAAAGCACAAAAAGATAATCAAAAGACTATACTTGAATAGTAGCTAATTATTATAATGTTATCAAATAAATTACACTTTGGTTTCTAAATTCTTTTTCAAGTTACCCAACATACACAATTGTACATAGATTTTAAACTCTCAAGTTTAGATATCAAAGTTTAAATTGCAATGCAACTGAGGTTTAAAAAAAACAAACAAATCTAGAACAGAGTATGGTAAACAAAAGGAATGTCTCATAATATATGAACAAAACTTCCTAAAAGAAAAGCACCTCCAGAAGTCTAATCTAAAGTAACTATGAGAATGACGTGGCAAAAAGAACACCAGATCAAAAAATAAACTTCATGACCCAGTTTACCCACTTAACTGTGCAACCACAGGCAATTCATATCAATGCAAATGAAATATTAAGAGTATATTATCGGCAAAGGTCCAATGTGAGTCCCTGGAGCAAAAAGAAAATCATAACCCCTAATCTCAAGGCTACCCAACCTCTTCCAAATCATTTAACCTTTCTGAATCTCAAGCATCTTTATCCTCTTGGGTGCCTCAAGAAAGATCATCCCTAAAGTTTTGTTTTAGCTGAAAGTCTATAAAGTCTATGAAGCAAGACCAGAGTTCTTTTCCAGTACAATGAATTCTACATAATAAATTACAATTGAATGAAACTATAATTTTGAGTTGCAAAACCTAAGAGAAAATAAAAAGGGGAAATAACATAAGTTCTTAGTACTAAATCTAACAAAATATTTAAAATCTAAAAGATATAACAATGCAGGAGAAAATAAACTTTCTTAAAAGTTTAAACAAATTACCTGCAACACCATTCAATCCGACCTTCCCCTTCACAAGTTTTTGCCCAATGATTATCTGCAAGATTTTTCATTGCAACAGCATATTCGCAGAGGGTTTCTTCATCCTCACAGTGTTCTCGCCAGATCTTATCAAAATCTCCAACTACAAAGAAAAGAATTGAAATACAGGTTACATTTGCAAGACTTATATTTAAAGTAATACTCTAAGCATTTTAAAGTAATTTTAATACAAAATATAGTTTAGGAATACATATTTTAAAAGCTACTTAGGAAATTAAGAATTTTAATTAAAATTATAAATTAAAGACTTTTACTATTTTGATTTTACATTACAAACATTTATAGATTACCCCTACTCCTTGAAATCTAATCAACAAAGTAAACCATTTACTAAAACAATATAGTGACTTAATCTGAAAGGGTACACAACATTCCTCCCACTACTTGATTAAAAAACAAACTTAAAAAAAGAAATTTATTTTCTTTCCCACCTTCCACCCCATTAAAAAATGCAAAAGTTAAATAAATTCTTCATTAACAAATATGCACAGTCAAAATTCCCTCTTTGGCTATATGCAAATAAATATGCCTCTTTCTGCACCCTATATCTATCACCTCAATGTCAGAAGGTGGATAGTATATTTCATCATTGTTCCTCTGGATTCATGGATGATTCCTGAATTCTTAGAACTTAGGAAGTTGTTTTTTCCTTACAATGCTGATATATAAATGGTTCTCGAGTCTGCTCATTTCATCCATATCAGTTTACATATCAGTTATGTCCTAATTGTTCTTCATTTCTCACCAGGATGCACTCTGAATTCCTTACCATGCCCAAAAAACCTCTTCACTATTCTTTGAAGTTCTAGTCCTGGAACTCACACCTTGGAAGTACCCTCTAATCCTGTAGCCTCTCCCTTTGATTGAATAGTTCTATTTAAGGAAGATGCCCCAAGTCAGCGATGTTTTTATTTCTCACCAGCCTGAATACCTTAGCTGCCTTTATCATTCCCATATCCCCATATCCTTTAACTTCCTCTAATTGTTGTCCTCCCCCATTAGAACATACATTTCTTGAAGACAGGTACAGTCTTTGTGTTTGTATTCCCAGTGCTTAGCAAATAGTAAGTACCTAATAAAATGGTTGTTGAATGAAATGTTGAAAGGTTTTGTCTTTACAATATTATCACTTTATAAATCATTCTTTGGGTTCTATTCACCTCACTCTGCATCAGTTCTTTTAAATCTTTCTAGATTTCTCTGAAATCATCATCATTTCTTACAGAACATTAATATTCTATTGCATTTATATACCATAATTTATTTAGTCATTCCCTAAAGTATGGGCATCCCTGCAGATTCTAATTCTTTATATCTAGAAAAAAAGAGCTGTAATCAATATTTTTTATACCTCTGTGAGAGCTTTATTTAGGACTAGTACCTACCTTAATCTACCTTATTTTTTATGCCCCACCTATCCTTTCTGTTCTGTGTACAATTGGGCTCTGGGGGTGTTTGGGATAGAATTAAAAGTATCACATGCTTTTAAATTTAATCTGCATTATTAACACTTTTTTCATCACTTTCTTACTCTAGATAATTAGCAAACAATAAATATAGCCCTGATTTGTAGTGAGGCATAAATGTTCACACTGAATATTTAACAAGAGTCATTAGGAGTTGGTTATAGAACATATCCCTGAGTGAAATGCATTCCTCCTTTCACTAGTTTAGATCAAACTCTCTAGTTCAAAGTCTCTTACTTCCTCTACCGTTTCCTTCTTGTTTGTTTAAACTTTTACTTGTGTATTACCATTTTTCTTTCCCTTTGCCCTATAACTGTTCTCATCCCATCCCAATCCATTATCAAACCATTCCAGAATCCCTCCTGGATAATTAGGCTCTCTCTATGACCCCTTATGATGAATAGTTATGAGGGGATACAAATAATTTCCCCAACATATATGATATCCCCAAATTAGAAATGCAAACAATTTATCCTTTTTCATTCTCTTATGATTGTTCACTCATGCTTCATTATCTTTCTCTTGATTCCTGTCTTTGTGCTTCAAAGTTTCTGTGCAGCTATAGTCTTTTCATCTAGAATGCTTTTAAGTCCCTATTTCATCAAAGATCCATTTTTCTTCCTTAGGTTTATAAACAATTTTACTGGGTAAGTTATCCTTGGTTGTAAGCTTTGATCTATTGACTTTTGAAACACTGCATTCCAAGCTCTTTGCTCACTTACAGAAATAGATGTTAAATCATGTGTAATCCTGACTGGCTTCTTGGTTCTTGACTTCTTTCAAATTGCTTGTAGTATTTTTTTCTTTAACTTGGAAATCATTAAGATTTTGGTTATAAAATTCTTGATTATTTTATTATGAGTTTTCTTTTTTGAGATGACTAGTAGATCCCATTTCCACTTTACCCTCTGGTTTCAAGAGATATGGACAATTTTCTTTAATCATTTCTTCAAATATGATGTCTAGGATTTTTTTATTTTTGGGTCATGGGTTTCCGGTAATTCATTGATTCTTAAATTATCTCTTTGGCGAGTTTTCCAGTTCAGTTGTTTTTATTAGCTCTATCACATTTTCCTCTACTTTTTTCAGTCGTTGGACTTTGTTTTAATATTTCTTGTCTCATGTTATTATTTTGGGATTTTACAGTGTCCATTTGCATTTATTTCATCTTTCTTCTCATGATACAGAGCATTAGCTAGCTACATAGCTAATCAGTTTCCAAATCTTAACATCCTAATTCAGAACCTGACTGATCTACTTTTTGCCTGGATTACCTTAGAAAGGTTATATATTCTACACCATAGCTAAGTGATTTTCCTGAAAGTTCAAGGATCTCTCTTTATTACTTTATTAAATAAAATCCAATGGATCCCTACTGTCTTTTAGTGTCAACTATTACTTTGATTTTGACACTTAAAATACTTCAAAATCTAATTTTCCAACCTTAACATAATATTGCTCCCCTTACTGTACAATCAGACCTTTGGCTCTTCTTCATACACAATTCACTGGCTGTCCTCCATGCCTAGAATGAACTGCCCCTAATCTCTAATTGCCTGCTACAATCCTTTGGGTTTTATTCAAAATTTAGCTCAAACACTATCTTGTACATGAAGCTATATCTGATCCCCCTAGCTCTTAAGTGCCTACACACTCCAACTGAAATTACTTTGTATTTTGTTAGGTACAGACATACATGTGTGTGTATACATACTGTTTTCCTCAACAAAACATAAGCTCCTTGGAGAGCAAGGTCTATTTTCACTAGTGTTTTTGTATCCCTAGCATGTGGCACGGCTCTTGGCATAGAGTAGAAACATAATAAAGGAAGATTTATGAAACAGTCTTGACATAATAAGAATCTAAGAGAAGATGCAAATGAGTTGCAGTCTATACTACTAGATCTAGGCAATATAAATCCAGTTTATCTATGCAATCAAGGATCCACTAGACTAATAACAAAGGCCAACCCAAAAATTAAAATTCACAAATGGTATTTGGCAACAAGCCAATGCCATTCCTAAGTTTCTTTCTGCACACACCAACTGTTGCTAAAATAAAAGGAAAAATAGATGTATATAGATAACTAAAAAGTATAGTAAAAACAAGATTCTGTATCGCTTCTATTACATTGAGACATTTGACTCGGTGGAGCAAAATACTGACAGAAAAACTACCTTTCAATTAGGTATCTACCATGCATATGTTAAGATCATACATGCATCATACTTTAATAAATATTCCTTAGTAGGACCTAGAAATGAATAAAGAAAGCAAGCAGGACTGTATTTAAGAAACAGCAATAGGCTTACTTATAAGAAATGGTATAAAAGAATGTTGTCAAATCTAGGACATGAATGATCAGAAATGGAACTGAGGCCAAACACAAAATGAGTAGAAAGGATAATGGACAAAAGCCAATGTGCTATAAAGGTATTTACAGAAATGTTAAGAGATCTCATGATGGTATTTTATGAGGAAAAGTTTTTGGAAGAAAGATGCTCAGAGATCATCACACTCATTTTACAGATGAGAAAACAAAAACCAGAAAGATGAAGTGACTTACCCAAAAGTCACAATGTTGTAGAAAACCAGGGGCAAAGCCAAATTGACTATTATATGTACTATATATAGTTCTTGCTACTTAAGTGGACAGTTCTGCAAAACAATTTTTATGTTATGCAAATTTGCCTAAGGACACAGAGTAGGGACAGAAGAAAGGAGGCAATGGTTTAAGAAACATAACCATGGACAAAAAGCAAGAGGAAGTATACAGGGGCTGGGGTCAGCTATGTGGGGTCCCAAACAGAACTAAGATTATAAAAAGGGGGTGCAGACATGTGCAGACCACACACCAACAGACCAGAAAAGAACAAGTGGCATGAGAGAAATAACCTAGGTACCCAAGTTCAGACTGACAAAAGGCAAAGCAAAGATCTCCTCTTGATGCTGGAGATTTCAAGCCAGGCGGCAGTAACAGCAGAGGTTTCTGCACATCTGTTGTTCTGCTTTTTCTTGGAAAAAAATTTTTTTAATAGATTTTTGGTTTTCGTTTTTGTGATGGAGTGGACTAAAGGAGGCCACTGAGTCCAAGAAGAAGGAACAGAGAAAGCAATAGGTGTTTGGGGTTTGTTGTTGTTTTTTGTTTTTTAAACACAGATTTATTTCAAAATTCTTTACATAGAGAGCAGCTAGGTGGCTCAGTAGATTGAGTCAGGTCTAGGGAGGTCCTAGATCAAATCTGACCTTAGATACTTCCTAGGTGTGTGCCTGAGCAAGTCACTTATCCCCCATTCTCTAGCCCTTACCATTTCTTCTGCCTTGGAACCAATATACAGTATTGATTCTAAGATGGAAGGTAAGGGTTAAAAAAAAAAGCCTTTACATGAAGTTGAATCTATATAATGCAAATATAAGAAAAGCAAGATCTGTATTTATATATTCTGAGATCTATGTTACAATGTAAAACAATACAAAATGAGCAAATGTACACACAAACAGAATGACAACTTTGCTAGGGAAGAACAGATAAAATATTCATTAATTACAGCTCTGTACTAAATTCTTTTAATTATCTTGTATGAGGAAAAATAGCTCCATATAAACATCCCCCCCACCCTGCCCTGGGCACCCACAACAGCCTGGCATCTGTCCCCTGATGTCATGAGTTCCAACATGCAACCCCACTAGAAAGGGAGGAGTGAGTAGGATTTAAAGGGGATGAGTCAGGAAAAACTCTCTCTTGACTTCCTGCTTTTGAAATGACTGAGAATTGCCGGCCCTACTTCAGAAAGAATATATGCACAAAGCCAGCTAAAATGGAGAATATATTAGTCCTTTCTTAAGAATGATCTATCTTCTCTCTCTCTCAACTCTCACCTCATTCTTTCTATTAATAAACCATCAAGACCTCTGGCCTACTCCCACATTTTTATATGAACAATCTTAAGGCCTATTCCTTGACTACAACTGCAATCATGTGAAAAGGCATAATTACTTAAAAGTCCCTGCTAAGAAACCAAGACTGTGAAGTGACTATATTTTAAAAAGTACTTATTAAGCTCTTACTGTATGATAAATTCTATGGACGCATATACAAAAAATGGGACAATCTTTGCCCTCCAAGAACTTACATTCTAGTAGGAAGGATAATACATATTTGATTAGTGTCCAGGAAAAAGAGATTTGGTCTAGAAAGTGACAGGGATGATGAGTAGAAAGTTATTGAATGGTAGTACTGCTTACTGTTCTCCAAACAAAAATACAACAGGGAGGTATGTGTATGAGGGAGAAATCCACATGGTACCACAGCAAAAACATGGCCACCATGTGCAAGGTAATATCATCAAGACCTTATAGAAAGGCATGAGGTAAAGCAAAAGAGAAAAGAATGGAGAAATCCTTGTATAAACTAGTAAAATTTACTGTTTATCTTATAATGCCAGTAATGAACTATGTAAACTGTCCCTCAAAAAAGAAAATCATGGTTGACAAAATAAGTGTCCCCAAACCTAAATTTAAAGATTTGATTATAGTTGGTCCTCCAAAATGAAAATATCCTCAAATTTTAGCTATAATAGATGTAATTTGTTTCCTATCATTTTGATTTTTATTTTCTCCATAGTCTCTTCAAAATTTTTGTTTGTTGTTGTTCAGTAATGTCTGGCCCATTGTGAACTTATCTGGGGTTTTCTGGGCAATAATAGCTTGCCATTTCCTTTTCCAATTCATTCTGCAAATTAGTTAATGGAGACAGGGTTAAGTGACTTGCCCAAGGCCACATAGCTAGTAAGTATCTAAGGCCAGATAGAAGCCTGCAGGCCTAGCTGTCTTATCCCTTGCCTCCCCCCCCCCCCAAGCCACCTCAAACTGTACAAGTAGATTATTTATACTGTGCTAGTGACCAGAATCTTCACAACTTTCTCTCACCTTTTCTCATTTAACATTCTTTATTTCAAGTCAGATGAAGCTACCCAAGAACACTCAAAGCAGAATTCTCAAAGATCAGGAAAGAGAGGAAAGGAGAAGAAAGCAGTATAATATACTTCTAATCTAACAAGGATCTAAGGAGACCAGACCAAGTAGTGATCAAGAAAATCCAAGAAAAAATTGAGTCATTTTTCTAGCCCAAGTGAATATCCAGAAACAGACAGAGGGTCTGTGGGAACAAGGAAAAGAAAGGTTCCAGGTAGAAAAGCCCTAACAAGTAAACTAAGTATTTGAACTAGGGCCTGTGCCTCTTAATTACTTTTTTACTCCAAAGCTGGATCTAGTTTGAAAGGGGCCAGTAGTTGGGTAACAAAGAAACAGATCCATCCAATAACACCATAAGGTTAAATACTAGGGAGGAGAAAATACTGTGTAGCTCAGAAAGAATCCCCCAGGCTATGGGAGTAACCAGGGCAGGGAGCTCAGATCAAGGAGGAACCTTAAGTTATCCTAAATTTATGGAGCCTTCCAGCTAGTTGACAGGGATTGGGACCCACAGCAATCTCTTAAGAAATCCAACCAGGGGCAAGGGTATAGTTGGATCACTGTGACCACTGGTTTTGGCCCCCACAATTAGTTTTGAGTTCCCAGAGCTGATTCAATCCCAGTGATCTTTGAAAAACACAACATTCAACTGTCAACATCCCTAGTGCTAGCTCTAGCACAGTACCTGGCATATCATAGGCATTTAGTAAATATACCACTTGATTGACTAATGAAATCATGGGTCTTGTTCCTATTATATTGTCACAGACCAGGTTAATGCATTAATTAGTTTTGGCAAAGTATTCCAAAATTTTTTATATTTGTTCAAAGATGAATCTGAGTAGAAGAGAGGAAGATACTCAAAATTAAAGATGCTGTGAAAACAAAATATTAGCTTTTTTCTAAGTTAGGAAAATATGTTAAAAGGGGAAATGGTTAAAGTCAGGATCTATTACTAAATATAGTTAAGACAAAATCTGTCAATATAGATGTGTTATTTCCTCTCCTTAGAAAATGTTGAGGTTTTCTGAGCAAATGGAAATCTACTGACAAAAGGCAACATGCTATGATCAAAGTATCAAAGGAAATGTTGAAAAAGAACACTTTCAAACCCTCATAAGTCATCAGCATTTCTATATATTTCCAACACATCTCAGCAGCAAGAAATAGAGATATTCCATTTAAAATCACCCTAGACAATATAAAATACTTAGGAATCTATCTGCCGAGACAAACACAGGAACTATATGAACACAACTACAAAACACTTTCCACACAGCTAAAACTAGATCTAAACAATTGGAAAAACATTGATTGCTCATGGGTAGGGCGAGCTAACATAATAAAATAAATAAATAATAAAAATGACAATCCTACCCAAATTAATTTACTTATTTAGTGCCATACCCATTTAACTACCAAAAAACTTCTTTACTGAATTAGAAAAAACCATAACTAAGTTCATTTGGAAGAACAAAAGATCAAGGATATCCAGGGAAATCATGAAAAAAAAATGCAAAGGAAGGAAGACTTGCAGTCCCAGATCTCAAACTATACTATATAGCGGTGGTTATCAAAACAATTTGGTACTGGCTAAGAGACAGAAAGAAGGATCAGTGGAATAGACTTGGCGTAAATGATCTCAGCAAGACAGTTTATGACAAACCAAAAGACCCCAGCTTTGGGGACAAAAATCCATTATTTGATAAAAACTGCTGGGAAAATTGAAAGACAGTGTGGGAGAGATTAGGTTTGGATCAACACCTCACACCCTACACCAAGATAAATTCAGAATGGGTGAATGACTTGAACATAAAGAAGGAAACTATAAGTAAATTAGATGAGCACAGAATATTATACATGTCAGACCTTTGGGAAGGGAAAGATTTTAAAACCAAGCAAGACTTAGAAAGAGTCACAAAATGTAAAATAAATAATCTGGAATACATCAAATTAAAAAGTTTTTGTACAAACAAAACCAATGTAACCAAAATCAGAAGGGAAACAACAAATTGGGAAAAAATCTTCATAGAAACCTCTGACAAAGGTTTAATTACTCAAATTTACAAAGAGCTAAATCAATTGTACAAAAAAATCAAGCCATTCTCCAATTGATAAATGGGCAAGGGACATGAACAGGCAGTTCTCAGCCAAAGAAATCAAAACTATTAATAAGCACATGAAAAAGTGCTCTACATCTCTTATAATCAGAGAGATGCAAATCAAAACAACTCTGAGGTATCACCTCACACCTAGCAGATTGGCTAACATGACAGCTATGGAAAGTAATGAATGCTGGAGGGGATGTGGCAAAGTAGGGACACTAATTCATTGCTGGTGGAGTTGTGAACTGATCCAACCATTCTGGAGGGCAATTTGGAACTATGCCCAAAGGGCGACAAAAAAATGTTTACCCTTTGATCCAGCCATAGCACTGCTGGGTCTGTACCCCAAAGAGATAATAAGGAAAAAGACTTGTACAAGAATATTCATAGCTGCACTCTTTGTGGTGGCCAAAAATTGGAAAATGAGGGGATGCCCTTCAATTGGGGAATGGCTGAACAAATTGTGGCATATGTTGGTGATGGAATACTATTGTGCTAAAAGGAATAATAAAGTGGAGGAATTCCATAGAGACTGGAACAACCTCCAGGAAGTGATACAGAGCGAAAGGAGCAGAACCAGGAAAACATTGTACACAGAGACTGAGACATTGTGGTACAATCAAAAGTAATGAACTTCTCCATTAGTGGAGTTGCAATGTCCCTGAACAATCTGCAGGGATCTAAAAAACACTATCCACAAGCCCAGGATAAACTATGGGAGTAAAAACACTGAGGAAAAGCAACTGCTTGAATACAGGGGTGGAGGGGATATGACTGAGGAGAGACTCTAAATGGAACACTCTAATGCAAATACCAACAACATGGAAATGGGTTTGAATCAAGAACACATGTGATACCCAATGGAATCACGCGTAGGCTATGGGAGAGGTGATGGGAGGGGGGAGAGAAGAAAAGAAAATGATCTTTGTTTCCAATGAATAGTGTTTGGAAATGACCAAATAAAAATTAAAAAAGAAAAACAACACTTTCAGCAGTTAATTACTTACTCTAGATATTTTATTAAAACCAATTAACCCATGATTACAGCAGTTTAAAAAGCTGCTCTATGAAGGACTGAAACCATTCCCTTAGAACAGCAGCTCCCACATTTATGGTCTTGTAATCCCTTTATAGTCTTAAAAATGACTGAGGACCCCCTTTAATACTTAAGTGAAAACTCCAAAGATCTTCTGTTTATGTAGGTCATATTTATCAATTACTACCATATTAGAAATTAAAACTGAAAAATGTTTTAAACATTTATTAATTTAAAAATAAGCCTATTCCAAAATTAAATAACTTATTTTTTATGAAAAATAAACTGCTTTTCAAAACAAAACTAGTTGAGAAGAATGCTACCTTTTACATATTTTTGAAAATCTCTCTAATATCATGCATAACAGAAGACAACTAGATTGTCTTATCTGTTTCGGGATCCAATCTGTCATGTTATTTCCATTAAAAGAATATGAAGAAAATCCAGATTTCCAAAGACATGTAGTTGGGAAAGGGCTATTTGAATAGGTAAAAAACGTGTTAGCATTCTTATGAAAATAGTTTTGAAGGGGAATATGGAATAGCATGAGGACTGCAGTCTTCAATTTTCTTAAGCCAGTATGAAACCTACTCCCCCCCATGACAAATGATAGGTTGGGTTAGGAAACACAACTGAAACTGAAGAGAGGTGAAATGATTTTTCTCACAGTGGCAGAAACAAGCCTAGATAAAAATCATTACTCAGTAAGATTTCACTTTTAACTCATTCATTCATTCAACAAATATTTATTAAGTTCTCACACTATGTGCCTGATGCATAGTAGACAGAAGATCAATCTTGTAGTGCAGGCAAATCATAGTACATTAGGCAGTTACTATATACTGGGTTCTGGGGATATAAAGACAAAAATAAAAGACAAAAATAACTTAGTTCCTGCCTTCAAAGAACTTGCATTCCATAGAAGCAAACAGGAACACAAAATAATATAAATGGGAGTGAGGGGGCAAGGAGAATTTGTGGAGATCAGGACAGAACTTGAACTGAGGGATTGGTACTTCAGCCATTGCTTAAAGTAAATTAGGGAATTCCCTTCCTATGCTGTCTGGCAGACATAGTAAATGTGAAAGTGCCTCTAGTAAAGGATTAAAAGTATTTCCTGGAAAAGGAATAGTCCAAATTCTACCTATTTAGTGGCCATGGATAAATGATATCAAGCTAAAAAGAATATAAAGCTGCTCTACCAGGTAGGTAAATGCTGAATTCTTGCCAAATCCAAGTCTTTTCATAATCCTTGTCTAATCATTTCTTTGCAATCTGACATCATCATCACCATCACTATAACCATCATCATAATTTGCAAGCCTTTAGAGAGTACCTACTATGTCCAAGCTATGTATGCTAAGCACTTCACAAATTATTTTTCATTTGAATCTCACAACCTTTTGAAGTGGGTGCTATTATTAGTTTCATTTACAGCTAAGGAAACTCAGGCAAACAGAGGCTAAGTGACTTACCTAAGGTTATATAACAATTAAGTGTCCAGGTCAAAGTTTTCCTGACTCCAGGTTCAGGTGTCACTACTGGCTCATTTTCCAAAATACTAAATTTTCCTTGTTCTCTTGTTAGCCCTTTGATCATTCTTTCAATGACTCATACTTCTTTATACTAAATGTGAATATCTACCTATTAAGAGTGGATGGACCTTAGGGCTCTAAGGGGCCCATCGACTCTTAAGGCTAAAAAGGAGACTCTCACTCAAATCAGCATGTCAGAGGGTTGACTTTTCAACTAAAACTCCCCAAAATGTACCTTTTCCATTTAGATGCACTCTTCCATTTAAAATTCAGCAAGGAAAAAAGCAAAACAAGCTCACTAAACTCTTCCCCAAAATGGCTTCTCTTAACCATCCCCATTTCTAATGGTATTACCCATACCATTCAATATTCTACCCCCAAAATACTGGAATCACCTCTTAATTCTTTCCTTCTCTATATTCTACATAGACATCATCTTCCTTTCAAAATGTGTTTTACACTTTCTTCTTACCACTGCCATCAATCTGTTACAGGTCTTTCTCACTTCTCAAAGTGGGTTCCTTATAATAACCTCCTACTTGGTCTTACCTCTAGATATTTAATTAGTTTCTCACTTTAGTCTTTAACTTACATTTAAATATTTTAAGATGAAATTTTTTCTCAAAGTTCAAAATTCTTAAAAACTGTCTATAATAAAACCTACTTCATTGCAGAATTTGGTGTAAAAAAATTTTATTGGCCAATAATATTTTTTAAATACATTATCATGTGTTAGTGAGACCCAAGGGTAACTATTGTCTTATACTGAAATTTCAGGATATTTATTTGCATGAATCTATGAAGATAAGTGATAGAAAATTCAAGAAACAATATATGAATTCAAGGAGAAGAGATTGGAAACAGAAAAGAAATCAATTTTAGGTAAAGGCTTAAGTTTAGGTGAAATTAATTTTTTTTTAAATGGTGGCCATTATAACTTTACCTAGAGTTCTAACCAACTGAAATATGTGAAAAGTAGAACAAGTGGATCCTGGAAGTGACACCATGTTCCAGCAAGAGCTTCTCATGATTACCATACCTTCAAAAGATGCCTGCTATCTATTCATTTTTGAGTACTGGTTATAACTAATCTGTGCTAAATTTTATAGGACTCATAGAAACATATGATATAACTAAATTATATTGGCTAAAAAGTAAAGTTAAATACATAGTCCTGCTAATTAAATTATGAGTAAATGTATGGTTTATATTAAAAAATTAAAAAAAAAAACAATATTTAAAAGGCATTATGTGAAGGCATGCCAGGTTAACTGTGACAAATCAACCTTTAAGTTTTCAAAACATTTTTCATTTTTACAATTTGTAATTATAAATTAAGATACTCTTCTTATAAAAGAGATATTAAGAAAATGAACTGTTATGCACACAATCATTCACTAGTTTATGGCTATCAGTTGGCAAAAGGTCCTGGAACAAAGCTGTTCACCCTTTTGTGAACAGTGTTCACCTAACTGCTGATTTAGCAAAGATGCTATCACAAAAGGTAGTACTTTCTGACTTTGTATTAGAATGAATATAACTAAATTTAAAAAAAAAATAAAGTAACAGAAATTAAAAGAAAGGTGAAACCTAAAATGATTTGCTCAAGATTTTGTAAGGATAGGGGAGTGTTAAATTAGTTATTTTGACTCTTTATATTCTTCCTTTAGGTCTTTTAAACATGGGGGGAGAAAATTCTTAATTAAAAACAGATGATTTGCTACCACCTTAATTCCCTCAAGGAATTTCGTATCTCCACTCTAGGGAAGATCTTTATTCTTCTTTGAACTTTCTATATTCTTTACTTTTCTCTTAGTCTACAACTGTTATATTTATCTCATCAGATTAGATTTAGACTTAGAACGGACTTTTAGGAACAATCCAGTTCAACCTCAATTCCCTTATTTTAGAAATGGAGAAACAGAGGGCTAGATAGGGGAAGGAACTTGCCCAATCTCACAGGCAGTAAAAGTAGCAGAACTAGAAATTTGAACACAAGTCCTTTCAAATTCCAAATTCAGTACACTTTGTACCATGTCCACCATACAAGGCCTCTCTCTTATTTAGCAATCTGCTATAAAAGAATTTAAGACACAAAAGTATTCATTAAGCACCTACTATCATTTATCATTTTGTTAGCTAATCTACCACAAAAATGTGGTTTATTCTTGCTTAGTCCCATCAGTTAACAACATTTCCCTTCTGGCATTAAGTTTAAGTAACAAATAGAACCCAAATTTTTCAATTTTAGTTGTTTCAACACTTTATTTTAACCTACATCCTTATGTGAAAAACATTTCTCATCGCTGGTATTCTAAAGTATATATTATTTTCCCTATTGAATGAGTGCTGAAATATTGACTAAAATACAAATGACCATAGTTCATGTAAGAAAAAGTTAAACTATGTAAAATGGCAATCATGATTTTAATGCCAATAACTATTGTCATTTATATATTCTTTAAGTGTTGATATGGACACCCAATAAGTTTAGTAAAAGTTGTCAAATATAATGGAAATCATTCATGGTTTCTTTAAAAGAACAGGATTGTGGGAAAAATAATACAAAGGCACCTGAAAAAACACATGGCTCTACTTCAGTTCTCAGCTTGATGTGTACTTATCAGGCTGATCTGATTAAACAATGAAGTCTTTGTTTGCAAAGCAAAACATGCTGTTTCTTATTATAAGCATGTCTATAACTCCTATGATACATTTAAAAGACTTCTGGTTCATGTGGTAGTGTGGAATTGAAAGTTCTGTATATCAAAGATAAAAACCAACTAAATTATACAGGCAGTACATGACTTACACATACCCAACTTACAAATGTCCTTTATAAAAAGGCAACCTTTCCCAATGCTATTAGAAATATCTTTTCTTCCTTCTCTAGACCCTTAAGATTCCAGTAACAATTTGGAATATGAATCCATTACAGTGATATTGGGCAGGAAAGGAGCAAAAAGGTTTTGTGAATAAGGAAAGCAAAGCAAAGATCACTAGAAACTCCAAGTTTATTCCTTCCCTTTGGTCTTGGGGGAAGAGGAAAGAAAAAACAATGGAAAAGAAATGCTCCCCTTCTCAACCACCTAGGACCTTTCAAATCTTAATACATCTGACTTCCATCCTCTCTTAGACCACATCAAAACCCCTCCTCCTCTAGGTCTTCTTTACCACACATTTCCCCAAGTCCAAGGATCCCCTACCTCAAGCCCCCTAATCTTTTTTATGTAGTCTCTGCTTCAGGCCACAATAAATAGACTAGAGCAGTCCTCACTGCCAATAGCACTTAACAGTAGTGAGAGGTGTGTCCTCAGCATCCTAAATTGGAATCAGAAAATTCTTCAGGCCCTCCTTCACCACATACTACTACTAGCTAAAGAGGACTGAATGGGCTAGCCTAAGAGCCCTAAAAATCATTTATAACTGTTTCTTTAGGAAAATACTTAGTACTCCAAATAATCCAACATACAAAAGAACTTTCTGAACACTACTTATATATTAGTTGTGGATTACCATATTATTATGGGGATAAAGCACAAACATATACAATGGTTTAAAAAATTCTTAAATTATGGTCAAAATCCAGTTACTCTCATATAGATATAACGAATTTTTTTTTACCTGTGAGTTTCAGAAGATCATAATTATTAGGATAATTTTGTTAGATAAGAGGCAATTATTTAAGGTTTTGTGTGTTACTGGAACAGTATTGAAACATGGAAGTCAAAATCAGTAATAGAATTCAGAATCCAACAATAATTAGCCAAGTCTTGAATCTTTTCAGACTGCTAGAATTTGTAAGTGGACAAAAGCAGAACCAGGCCTTTTTGACTATATAAAAATGTATATAACTTTCAACTACGAACTAATTATCAACAAGTAGTGTTCCCATGGTTAACATTCAGATTTAAAGACATGTTTTAACATGTGGGAACTAAGCAAGTGCAAGCAGTATTTTAAAAGATGATCACACAAATTTAATTAGTAGCCTGTTAAAATTAGTAGGACTCATTCCTTTATAAATAGGGGAAAAGTAAATATTGGTACAAATAGAAATTCTAAATTAGATGCTTATCATTTATTTCCCTTCTGTAAAATCCACTTTGCTTAAATTTCTTATTTTGTACAAATAATCAAGATAAAGAAAACATTCACTTATTTCTTCGTCTCTCAAAACAATATAAAAAATCTACAACAAATGCCATTATGCAAGCACATTCTCTGAAGATCAAGAATGATGCAACAGTCGCTATGGTAACTATTCCTTTTATTTAATAAATTGTGGGTCTCGGATAAAACATCCCTTTAATAAACAAAATTTCTACATTTTAACTATGCCAGTAAGTCTCTTTCCTAGTGTCATCTATTAAACCATTATAACACAACATTCTGGGGCAAACAGATTTATTTTATAATCACACCTGGCTTGGATTCTCAAGGAAACTAGTTTCAAATTTAATCAAGTTTTATTTGTGAAACTAAATTTAAGGTTGGAGAAGTAGAATGTTATAGCCACAAAAAGGAACAAGGATACTTAGTTTTTAAGCTACCATATCTAACTAGGTTTGTGTATATATTAAACTTTTGGTAAGATGATAACTAAATTTAAGATTTATACCACAGTATTGTACTACAAACACCCTAACTTGTTACACTGTAGGCAAACTAAAAATAATAATGCATATATAAGAGGGAAGGTAGCTCTCTCAGGAAATTCACTCTAAGTAAACTGCTTTCCTAATCAAATAAAGGGGGGAGGGGGGGAATCGAAGTTGTTTACAAGAAAAATCGAGATTTTATGTGATCAACTATATCCTTGTTTTCCCATCTACATTTTCCGACTCCAAAGATATGTATTCCTTTTTGTTAATTTCCCTTAAGCATAAATAAAAGTTAATAAGGTTCTCCAACAAGCTCATACCACTTTGAAAGGAGCCACTTATCCACCACTGATTGTGGGACAGTAGCCTCTCAGATACAACCAATGGAGATTCTGACCTTAATGAAACCGATAAGGGGGATACACCAGTTTCAAAAACTAATTAACATCATCCTTTCAGACAGCTTCTCCTAACCCAAGTAAACAACATTTAGATATAGGAAAAACTGGCCTAAAAGAGGGGGTTGGGGGGGTAGGGGCGGTCTGGAAGCCGCTTTTAAAGAACACCACACCCACGCAGCAAAAAGGCCTGCTGAGTTCGTAGCCCCCAAAAGGCCAGAGCCTTGGTGAATTCAGGGGTGTGAGGTAGGAAATAGGGGCAAGCGGAAAAAGAGGACAGTGAGAGTAAAAGGATGATGAGGGGGTAACTTTCGTTCTCCTAATGATAACGGTTTTTACCTGGTCTTTCCCCCCCGATCTTTTTTTCGCTCCATCTTTTCAAGCACTTTCTATCTATACCCCCCAAATGTTGAGGGGGTCGGTTCAATAGCGACTTAAAACAACCCTGACTGGGGGGGAGGGTGGAAACGTTGGGGAGGCCACCTTTTCTTTCAGCGCCCCCCCTCCACCTTTTCCCATTGCAAATCCCATCCACCACACCACACCACCTCCCCGGGTTCTCCGGACCTGAAAGGAGCAGGGAGGTGAGTGGGTGCCGAGGTTGAGGGGCCTGGGGAGGAGATGAACAGTGATTTGAGAGGGGGAAGGGAAAGGTATCAACAGACAACCCCAATCCCCATCCCCCGCTGTTTACCTTCGCGGTACTTCTTGCGGAGCCGCCGGTGGACGCTCTTCACCAACCCAGAGAGCTTCTCCTGTTCCAGTTTCCGCTCCTGCTCCCGAGGCGGCTGGACGCCCAGGGGCCCGGCCCCCTGCCCGCGAGCGGCGCTCCAGCCCCCGGCCCCAGGTTCCATGTCCCTGTCCCTGCCGCCCCTGCCACTGCCGCCGCCGCCGCCCGCCGCCCGCCGCCCGCTGCTCGGGCCCCAGCAGACAGACACTCGCACGGCGGAGCGGAGCAGCGGAGGAGGCAGCAGCGGGAGAAGGGGGGAGAGAGCGAAGGCGAAGGAGGAGCTGGAGGAGCAGGAGGAGCAAGAGCAGCGACAGTACCCCACCCCCACGGTACCCGAACCAAGCGCAGGACGTGATTGGTGACATTTGGAGGGCTGGGCGGAAACGGAAGGGGCCAAAGGCCAATCAGCTGGTAGCTCCAGCAGCCGACTTGGGTTATTTGGGCTGTCGAGCAGCTGGAGGGGGCGGGGCTGGGGGTTGGGAGCGCTAGGCCCAAGCTCGGAGCTCCTTTCCTATGCACCCCCAACCCTTGTCCCGCTCCAACCCACCAGATCGGGGGACGCATGCGCATTCGTGGTTCCCTCTATGTGCTGAGGTCTGAGGGTTTTCTGCTTTGTAGTTTTTCTCATTGAAATGCCTGCCTCTTTACCATCTTTTAACTAACCCCATCAAATGAGTACATCAAATGTGCTCAAAATGACCAGTACTAAATTCTGAACAAAATCTGTCTTGATCAACACAGGCTCCTTTTAGCTGTGTAATATTGTCCAAGTGTCTTTGTTCCTATAAAGCTATTCCTTAAGCTTTTCAAGGTAAATGGCAGTCCCATTTTGCAGATTGGAGTATAGCGTCTTAAAACACTTTCACCTACATGATTTTTATGTGAGCCTTATACAAGCCCAACGAGGTAGGCAGGACAAGTATTAGTTGCTTTATAAATGATCCTCGCTCCAACTTACCTTTCCAGCCATATTATACGATACTCCTTATCATGAATTCAGTGGTGGCTTCCTTGTTGCTCACATGACATTCCATCTCTCAGGTTCATGACTTTGCATTTGCTGTCCCGAAGTGCCTGAAATATACTCCCGCTCCACTTTCAAGACCCCTGGCTTATTTCTAGTCTCAGTTCAAGTGCGACCTTATAGGTGAAACTATGAAACATTTCCTGATCCCTACAAGTTTCCAGGGTCTCCCCCGGCACCATTACCTTATTTACATTTAGTGTAATACTGAAATATGTACATGTTTTTCTGCCCAGTAAAATGTAAACTCCTTGGGGGAAGGGACTTTCACTTTTTCTTTGTATCCTCGCACTTAACAAGGTGCCTATCCCAGAGTAAACACTTAATGAATGCGTGTTGATTGACTGAGGAAGAAACTGAGACTCCTTTAGTTGAACAGGCCAGTCAGTAGTGGCTGGAGTCAGGATTTATAATTCAACCATCCATGACAGGAATTAAGAGAAGTTCTTAACTTTTTTCGTGTCATGGACTCCTAGGGCAGTCTGGTGAAGACCATGAGTACTTTCTCAGAATAATGGAGATTACAAAGAAAACCAATTATATTGTAATAAAGTTATCAACATAGTATAAAAAAAACACAGGAACGAAAATTTCGCAAAAGCTGTTTTTTTTTTTTTAAGGGAAATTGAGACCTGAAGAGGGCAGATGATTTGCCAAAATCACAACACATTCCAGTATGTAACACAGGCATCATCCTAGAGTAATTGTTCATGTCCATAGTCACATAGTGTCAGACAGAATTTGAAACTGGGGTTTTTCTCCTGACTTTAAGTTCCATCTTCTTTCAAACAATATCAACTCTTTCTGCTGTTGTATGGCAAAACTGAGATTATAACATAGATCTTTCTATGCCAATGTTTTAGAACCTGTGAGCCTCACAGTTGTGGAGTGTGGAGGAAGAATCATTTTGTAGAGAACAATGAGTCCCTAAGACATTAAGGGACTCACCCACAAAGTAAAAAAAAAAAAATATTAAGCACCTACTATGTGCCAGACATTGTGCTGGACACTGTGAATACAAAAAAAAAAATGAAAGAAAGAAAAGAAAAAAGAAGCTCTCAAGAAGCTTACCTTTTAATGGGGGAGATAATATGCAAACACATTGAGAGCAATCAAGTTAACAGACTAAAATGAAAATAATCAATGGGAATAGAAGGGAATAAGCATTTTTATGGTATCTACTATATGCCAGGCCTTGTGCTAAGTTCTTTTACAAATATTAACTCATTTGATCCTCACAACAACCTTGAAAAATAGGTGCTAATATCCTGTTTTAACAACAGAGAAAACAGGTTAAGTGATTTGCCCAGGGACACAGCTAGTCAGTGTCAGAGTCTAGATTTGAACTCAGGTGTTGTGACTTCAGGCCCACCATTCTATTCTACTGCACCACCTAGCTGCCCAGGGAAGGCATTAGAATTAAGGGAAGATTGGGAAAAGTTTCCTGTAGAATGTGGGATTTTATTGCTCTTCTACCTTAGAACCAATACACAGTATTGATTCTAAGACCAAAAGTAAAGGTTTAAAAACTAACTAAATAAATAAACATCAGAGGTGGAATTTGAACTCAGCTTTCAGGCATCCTATGCAACATTTTCCCCTTCTCCCTCCAACATTTATTTAGACCTTAGCAAAGGAGTAAATAAACATTTACTATTTTCTGTATTTTAAGAAAATTTTCTAGATAATTTATAGATGTTTTACGTCTATAAATCTCTAAGTTTCCTTTCAGGTCTAAGGCTCTATGGCTTATGTCATAAATTTTTATCTAAATTAGAAAATCAGGGGGCAGCTAGGTGGCTCAGTGGATTGAGAGCCAGGCCTAGAGACAGGAGGTCCTAGGTTCAAATCTGGCTTCAGACATTCCCTAGCTGTATGACCCTGGACAAGTCACTGAACTCCCATTGCCTAGCCCTTATCACTCTTCTGCCTTAGAACCAATACACAATATTGATTATAAGATGGAAGGTAAGGGTTTAAAAAATAAATAAAATTAAAAATAAATTAGAGAATCAGCAGACTCTAGCTTGGCCTGAATGTCACTATGCCCTATGTACCCCTGCTAGATAAGAACAGAGAAAAGGAAGGAGGAAAAGAAGATAAGAGAAGAGAGAGGTTGAGAGAAGGAAGGTGAAACAGGGCCAAGAAAGCTGTGAAGAATGGCAGAAAATTGTCAACAGCTGCCTCAGGTGCTGTTAGAGGCAACTGTGAAGATAAATGGGAGTTTCTTCCCAGGCTTAGATACTAGAAACAGGAGACATGTAAAATGTTGGGAATTACAGTGATTTCAAAGAAGTGACTTTTTGTGGAGTACAGTGACTTTCCAAGAAAGCAATTGAATAATGTTTCTTTTTAGTTAGTTATAGCTATAAAGTGTAGAGTAGACTTGTTAAAAAAGCTCAGCTTGGGGGCAGCTGGGTAGCTCAGTGGATTGAGAACCAGGCCTAGAGACTGGAGGTCCTAGGTTCAAATCTAGCCTCAGACACTTCCCAGCTGTGTGACCCTGGGCAAGTCACTTGACCCCCATTGCCAAGCCCTTACCACTCTTCTGCCTTGGAGCCAATACACAGTATTGATTATAAGATGGAAGATAAGGGTTTAAAAAAAAAAAGCTCAGCTTATTCATTGTCTGGAACTTGTACTAGACAACTTGATAAGGATGATTATCCTAATGGTTTGATAGGATTCTGGTATGCCATAAAAATTGATTAGGTCAGTCCATCAAAGATGTAAAGTGTACCCTTTGAACTGACCTTTTAACGGGGAATTGAGCTGAACTCTATAATAACCTAGCAATCAAATCTTCTCATCCCACTTAATATTAAAGTTATTAAATTTATAACTTAACTTAAGCTTCTGAAAAGTCTTTCACTTACTAACTAGTGACTAGAACATAAACATTTTAAACATTTTTGTTATTTACTTTCTTAATTTTATGAGAGTTTCTTGCTTGTTTTTAAATTGCTTTTTTTTGGTAAACATAATATTTTATTGTTGTTGTTCAGCCTTTTCCAGTCATATCTGACTCATTTATATCTCATTTGAAGTTTTCTTGGCAAAGATACAGAAGTGGTTTGCTGTTTCCTTTTCCAACTCATTTTTCATATGAAGAAACTGAGGCTAGTGGGATTAAATGACTTGCTCAGGATCACAGTAGCTGCTCCTAATATGATATTTAGTATTCCTTAAATTTACATTCTGAGAGGAAGCACAGTTCAGGGGGATACATTTCAGCTGAAAGGGTCAGTGGCAGCTCAATGACTGAGTTCAAATTTGGCCTCAGATACCTACTAGATGTGTGATCCTGAGTGAGTTACTTAAGCCTGTCAACATGGACCTTAGTCTAGGGGGAGAAACCACTGGGAAAAAAGGGATTAGCTGCTCCCACCCAAACTACCAGAATGTCCACTGTCTGGTAAAGTAGGATCTTCCCTCAGGGGGAAACCTCTCCCTGTGACAAGGCCAAAACCTGGGGTTTCTACACTCAAACTAAATAAACTGGGGATCTCTAGATTTCCATGTTGACAACCCCATTGGCCTCAGTTTCCTCATTTGAAAAATGAGTTGGAGAATGAAATGACAAACCACTCCCGTTACCAAGAAAACCCCAAATGGGTTATGAAAAGTTCAAATAACTGAATAATAATAACTGGACATGGACTTTGCCACCCATCTCCTTTGTGGCTCTGGACAAGTCCCTTGACTTTTGTCATAGTTTATTCATCTGTAAAATGAAAAGATTGGATTACACAAGCTTTACGTTTCAGCTTGAGTTATAAAATCCTATGATGCCTTATTCTGGCATGGAGGTGATTCTACATTCTCAAAGGCCATACCAATTGAAGCTCTAGCAGCTTTCAGGGAGCTGAGAAGGGTTTCAGGAATGGACTCAGTGACAGAGTATGTGTCATTTTTCTCAGATGACAAGTCTAACGCAGTTTAAAGAAAGTCATATCCAAAATATTGGCCACTTCGTAATGAATTTTTTATGTATGAGAAAGAAAATGGATTAAGTTTATCAAAATGTGTGGATTGTCTGTGTCTCTGTGGAATGCTACTAAAAAAATCACCAAACTGGTCACAGGGATATGGAGTTTCTACAATACATTAAATAATATGACAACATGCCTTATTCCACATTGAGGAGGGTAGTCTAATAGCACCCATTTTCCAATATGATATTCCTGGGGAAGAATTTCTGAGTATTCCAGAAGAAGAGAAAAATGAATGTGGTAAGGGGGACTTTTCCATTTAAGAGGAATACATCTTTAATGCTCAAATTGGTCAGTAGGTAGATAATTTCCTTTCCTGTTCATCAAGTATATAATATTTCACAGAAAAGACAAGCATATTTTTTAAGGGTTAAACTATCTGGTGTGAGTACTGCCATATTTGTATTATTATCTTTGCTTTCTAAAAAGAGCAAAGGGATCATTGATTTAGAATTTAACAGGACCTTTAATTAATCTAGTCCAGCCCCTTCATTTTACAGATGAGGAAACTGATGCTCATTAAGTTAATTGTATAAGGACAGAGAGGCAGTATTAACTGAGGCTATAAGAGACCTCCCATCTTTTGATTCCAAATCTGTTATTCTTGGGGGTCAATTGAATTGGGGAGCCAGGGAAGGTTGGATTCATGAAACTAGAAAAACCTGTTTGGTGGAAGAGAACAAGTCTAATCTCTTGAAGAAACACTTGATAACTGGATTTCTCATCCTCATTCTTTGCCTCACCTGACTAGCTTCTGCACATTCCCTCCTGCTTATACAGCTTGTCAAAGTGCATATCCTATTTCAAAGAACCATTCTTTAATACAGGAAGTATCCTTGGGAAGGAAATATCTTTGTTTTTAAAATGAAATTCTTTGTGAAAGGAAAAAATAATCTGCATTTTACATTAATATCAGTCCTAAAGACAGTGTGATGCATTTAATGTTAAAATACCACCTCACATTTATTTAGTGCTCTCCCCCCAAGAGCTCACTGAGGTAGTTAGGATTATCTCTATTTTATTGGTGTGAAAAAGGAGCTACAGTGACTTGCTTAGGGCCACACAGCCATTATCTAGAAGAACCAGGAATCAAACAGGTTTCCAGCTTATGCTTTTGCTCTACTATACTGTTTTCTTTTTAATCAAGTGCCATTCAGTGAGAGAAGTAGTTTTAGTCAATGTTGAAAAGGGATGACATTGATTGATATACTGAATGCTATCAATGAAGATCAGTTATATTTCCATAACAATAATTTGTAGGGTCCAGGTAATTGAAAAATTCTTTTAAAATAGTACCTTTCATGTAAAATTCTGAAATCTCATATTTTATTTTGGGTTGTGTCATGCTTTTCCCACAAAATATTTTTGGAGTAGAGGGGGTAGAATAGCATAGTGTTTTTGGCATTACGGATTTCTTTGAACTGCCATAAGCATTAATAATTTATTTGTATTATGTAATGCTTTCAGTATCTTTTTTAGTCCCCTTAAGGCTCATTCCATCATTATACTCTTTAGAAAAAGAAAAAGTCATTTGCATTTGATTGGATGTACACTTATGTTCATTGTAGGTCAAAAGACCTGATAAGATTTTTGAATATTGAAGATGAAGTTTTATTACTAAATTGCTTAAGACTTTTGCATCATTATTATTTACATATTTATTTTTAGAACTCAAAAGTAAAAATGAAGACTAATATAGTTGGAGAAAGCCAACAGTTATTTTTAAACCATTTACCTCATATTTGCATAATTTCCCAGAGTGAATTGTATAAAAACAACTATCTACTTTAATTAACCCAGTTCATTCATGCAAATAGAAAGAATATGTAGATTGTGACACCAATTATTTATGTTAGGTAGAAACTATCAAAAGGTTTTCCCTTCTAATATTTTCCATTCATACATGGCAGCTTCCTTGGGGGAGTGAACTGAATGTTTCATATTAATATATTAATAGAAACAAGTATAGCTGAGAAACAGGAAGAGGAAAATTTTATATGGATCAGTTTTTCACATATTAATGGTAGACTACAGCTCAATAAGAACATGCTTTTCTTTTCTTTTCTTCCCTTTTGTTTTAGAATTGACACTAAATATCAATTCCAAAGAATAACAGTAATGGTTAGGCAATTGAGGTTCAGTGATTTGTCCAGATCATACAGCTGGGAAGTATCTGAGGTCATATTTGAACTCAGATTAACTGAGTTTATGGAACCCCAAGTTTGCCGCTGTCCCTTGGGAACTTCCCTAAAGGAAAGTCCCACCCAGACTTGGCCTAAGGACAATGGACCACCAAGGATCCATTAAGTATAGTGAATAGAAGTGATAGAAATTCTCAAATCTCAATCACCCTTTTTGTCTTAGAAGTTTCTTCCATTGTATCTTAGGACACTCCCTAGTACCCTAGCCTCAGGCTGCAGGATCTTTCCCAAGCCTGCTGGTAATTAGTCAGTGTAGGTTTTCTGTCCTTAATTCCCCCAAAGCTATATAAAACCCCAAGTTCTTTTGCTCCCAGGAAAATCTTTTGGGGGTTTGTTTTTCCAGAGTGTGGTATTTAGTGTTTGACTTCCTGTGGTGGCCAAATCTGGAGCCTTGTCCCTTTTGTCCTGATTAAGGATTTGTGCTTTCTAACTACTTCAGTGGTTCTGTGTTTTTCAAGGTTGACACCGAGGACCTCCCATCTGCAGGCCTGGCTATTCACTGAGCCACTTAGCTACCCCAAGAGCAAACTTTTCAACAAAAATACTTTATATATGTTGTGTCAACATGGAAATCTAGAGATCCCCAGTTTATTTAGTTTGAGTGTAGAAACCCCAGGTTTTGACCTTGTCACTGGAGAGGTTTCCCCCTGAGTTTGGTTGGGAACAGCTAATCCCATCCAATATTGAACATCTCTTTTGTCCCAATGGTTTCTTCCCCCTTAGGCTAAGGTCCATGACCAAGGTGGCCCAGCCCTAGGCTAAATCTTTCCCTTTTGTGTCCATTGTAGGGCATCAGCCCCTCACTATTATTCCTGTCTGGAACTCTTCATTTTCCTTTCTTACCATTGTAAAGTCAATCAACTGTCCTTCTAATCCTAAAGCCCCCAGGTCATCTAGAGTGGTATATAGGTTCCCCAAGTTCTTTTGTTCCCCGGAGTCCATCCTGAGTCGGTGGCACTCCCAGGGGCTGGTGACCAGGGCGTCTAGACTCTGTGCAGTCTTGGAAAGCAGCTCTGTTGTCATATTAGTAGCGCTAACCCCTTTTCCCTTGATTAAAGAGTGATTTTTGACTATTTAATAGTTCTGTGTTTTTTCTAGTTGACAGTTGTAAATAGATTGTAAGTGTCTGGAAGGCAGGTACTGTGTGTTTTTTTTTCTTTTTGTCTTGGAGCTCTTTTGCCTCCTGGGATATCTATTGGTTGCACAAAGTAGATACTCAATAAATGCTTGTTGGATTGGAGCACTGTTCTAAACAAATCTTTGTTTTTAAAATGAATTTCTTTGGGAAAAGAAAAAAAATCTCAATCTTACATTAAGATCAGTTCTAAAGACAGTAAAATGCATTTAATGTTAAAATATCACCTCACATTTATTCAGTGCTTTCTAAACAATTGCATCTGTTTAAAATTCTATCATTATTATAGTGAGCAGCATTTGCTATGACATCTGCTTACACAGAAAAATTTTGAAGTAAAAATCAAATTAAGCCTCTTAATAACCCAGTAGGGTGTTAGGACCAATGAGAATTACAGCTGGTGTTACTCATGGTTTGTGACTACCGCTAAATAAAAAATCCAAAATTTATAGTGTTTGTGTTATGAGGTGCTTTATGAAATTAGTTAAACATCTGTAACAGAATTGGTGAAGGAACAAAGTTTCTGATGGAAAAAGGAAAATGGATATTTTTCTAGTGTAACCAAAGCATGTCTTGTTATACTCACTTCATCTAACATGGAGACACCTTTGAGAGGCGTTTGGAGAACATGTCAATTGCCTAACATGGAGGCTTCTGCATCCCTTACCAGGTAGCCTCCTTGATTGGCTGCCTGCATCATTAAAGCTGGAGAGATTGAGCTGTGCCTTCTTTTCTGATACTCTCTTTTTGACTACTCATATGCTGTGCAAAGGGTGAAGGTCATAGTTCACCAACAACAAGGGTACCTTTAATTGAACCAATGGGAAGGAAAGGATTTTCTTTCCTGTGCTCTCCATGGGACTTGGAAGTTGAAGCTATGGCAATCACTTCGAGTCTGATGCAGCCAGACCTAGAGGAGAAGCCTTGAGAAGTCAAGAGTGCCTGGACCCGGATCATGGGGAAGGTTTGGGTGGAACTGGGACTGTGCTCAATGACAACCCAAGTGGTGTGGGGCAGCTGGGATATGGGGAAGGACAAGAATGCCTTCCATGTTTGGGGGAATAAGTTTGTATATTTGTGATTATGCTTTCTAAAGCAAATATTTCTGTGCAAATCCTAATGCAATGATGAGTGGCTAAATGAAACTGGGGTGCAGGTGACTACCCCCTACAATTGAGGTGACAACATTAGTTGTTGAGAGTCTCAACATTCTCCAGTCTGCTTAAGAGTATGGGAGAACCTTGAGTATGGAGTAAGATTCCACAACTCTGGCATTCAGGCAGTGGGGACCCAGGTAATCTGTGTTACACTTAAAAGCTCCATAAAGACGTTAACAGAAAGACTCTCAGGCCACAAAATAATCTAGAAAAAAGAACCCCAGGCAGAGAGTTGAGTGATTTTGAATACCAACCCAACCAGTAATTCATGCATGACCTTGAGCAATTTACTTCTACCATGTCTTCTCATAAATCAAATTGGAGTCATCAGTGACTTCCATTGCCTACTTCTGTGCTATTGTTTAGATCAATGATATCATTGATGTAGGGGACCAACATGAATAACTTCTATAATAGTTTTTGAAAAGCTGCCTATGGCAATGAGGTCAAGTGACCCAGACAGTCCCAGGGTGGGACTTGAATCCATGCCACTATTCATCCTCACCTCTCACTGACTAGCTTAAGGGGATTTTTTGAGAATTAAATGAGATAGTAGACCTTGGTGTTCTTATGTTCTAACTTAAGAAAGTTAGAACTGCATTATTATTATTGGGCTTGCATGCATTTTGGGACTTTTTCAGGCTCATGAATGAGAACTTTATATAATAAAGAAAAAGAATCAATTTAAATGATTTCTTCTGATTTTTGAAATATTGTGTATCAGCCTCATATTCTGAATTTCTAAATTTCTTTTATTAGAAATTTTTCTTTCTTTAAAGTTGAAGCAGGCAGTACTAAACTTGGTATTGGAACAGACAGATGCTTTTGGAGGAAAAAAAAGGGTGGTGTGTGCATTACACATGAAGTCATCCTAAAGCTTTTTCCATTACCAGGCAGCATAGTCTTATCTGGGTCAAGCCTTTAAATATTCTACAGGGTGAATATCTGGAAAAGTTAGAACTAGTATATGTCATTAAACTATTCATGTAGTCTTAATCCAATCCCATTTACATTAGTCCACTACAGTAATATTTTAATTAAAGGAATTCTATTTCCAACTGAAGCTTCTCAAAGTCCATTCTAAACAAACGTCACTAGAAAGTTTGATTTTGGTAAAATAAAAAAAAATAAGCAAAACATACCCACAGCAACCATTTATTTACCATTTATAAGCTGGCTTGAAAGAAACTTCTGTAATTACCTAGGAATTGCCTACTCTAACTTCCTAATTTTATAGATGAAGAAACTCAAGTTCATACAAGGTTTAAGTAATTTGTATAACATCATAATTAAGTGTCGAAGTGGAAAAATAAGCCTACTACCCCTTATGTCACATTATGTCTAATTGTCTAATATTTCTTCAATTTGGCAAAACAGATTTCATAAAAAGAAAACAGTCAATTTAGTAAAAACAAAACAAAGGTAGTCAAAGTTTTGGGGCTGTTTTTTTTTTTTGCATTTTTTTCAAAATCCTGTTGAATTTTTATTGTTAAAACAGTTGGAATGGAATCATGAAGACTCAGGAAAAAAAAGCCTTGATGTCATCTGTTATAAGTACAAGAACAGGAAGAAGCAGAAAGCTCATTAGCTAAAGATTAGTCTCTTACCATCTTGTATGACTTAAAAATCAAAAATGATAGGCAAAGTAATGAATTCTCAAATTTTGTTTTTGATCTAATTCCAAGCTGATGAGAGTGCAATACACACATTCAATAGCTTCCAAATAGACAACTAAATATTTTGTTATCTGATTATATAAATGCTGTGATATAATTGTTTAGTTATCCACCAATGAACATATGGTGCTAATTGAAATATTGCAATGCAGTCTTTCCTGTTAATAGTTGATAGAAGACCAAACTTTTTAAAAATTTCTTTTTAATTTATTTTTTACCAGGTAATATATGTCATCTTGGAGGAGATTGAGCTAGGAAAACATTTTTAAAGTTACTCAATGTTCCTGTTAGGCTTTTATCCAGGTTGCCTTTAGCCTCTAATATTATTATTATTATTATGTAATGTTTATAAAACAATATTATCTTGCTAATTAGGGTTTATATTTTTGTGTATTTCAAGTTGATTCAGGGAAATTCTTCAGAGGTGACCTTTACTTGTCGGTGATGGAAGAAAATATGAAATGATGAGAAATTTTCTATTGTAATGAATTCTATAAAGTTCTTCCTTTCCCCACCAAAAGCCCAGATTTTCTAGTTTCTAAATAAATATGAAGGTCATTAAATATGCTAAATATACACTAATACTGCTAAATATAGAATAAATCAATGAGATGAATTCTCTTTCCTCCAAATATCTTGCCTCTAGTGCTATGAAGATAGTATAACATGGCAGGGAAAGTACTGGATTTGGTGTTAGAAAACTTGTTTTGAAAACACAGATTTACCATTTATTACCCTTGTGGTCTTGGATAGACTACTTCATGTCTACTGATCTCAGTTTCTTCATCTGTAAAATGAAGCCATTAGACTAGATGATATGCAAATTTCTTTCCAGATCTAGATCTATAAAATTCTGTTCATATAAGGATAAGGATAAGATATAAGATAAGAAAATACTCCTTTAAAAGATATACATGGTCCAGAGAAGGACATACTTTCTGAACAAGAGTATCCTAAGTATCCAATTCAATCTGGAGCTCCCTCAGGTGCATCTTTACCATAGTATCTACTTGAGAATAGTTTGGATGCCATACTGAGAATTCAGAGAGATTACAGGAGAGCACCTGTGAGTACTGGTTTGATTCTGAATCTTTGAAGAAGACCTGGATACCAAGATCAAGTCTTCTGATTCTGATAAAGCCTACAATCGGCAAAGTAAAACTCTTAGAGCTAGAATAAAACTTCTGATTCCTTATTCTCACTTTCTTATGAAGAAATTGAGACAGAAAAATTATGGCTTGCCCAAGGACATGAGCTATTTCGTGGCAGAACTGGAAATAGAATCCAGGTCTCTTAACTCTTAGTCAGAGATTATTTCTATTATACTAAACTATATTCCTCAGAATTAACTGGGCTGAGGGCAGCTAGGTAGCACAGTGGACCAGGCCTGGAGTCAGGAGCTGGGTTCAACTTTGTCCTCAGACATTTCCTAGCTGTGTGACCCTCAGCAATTTGCTTAATCACAATAGCCTACTCCTTCCTGCCCTTCAGCTTTGGAACTGATACTTTTATTGATAAGATAGGAAATAAAAGTTGGAAAAAAAAAAGGATTAACAGGGCTGTCCATAAATTTCATTCGGGTCCATGGGTTTGGTCTAAGGCCACCTCACAGCTATGGTTATAGTAGCCTATCTGTTCTGATGATTTCCACTATATCCACCAAATCCTGCTTTTCATCCCTTCATAGAAACACTATTTTGGTGGCTTCCAAATTGATCTCTTTTTTTCCTCTAATCTGTAGCATTCCAATACATCATACTTATTGCTGCCAAGTCTTCCCCAAGACAGCTTTATATGTGCCATTCCCTTTTACCTACTGGAACAAAGGATGAGCTCAAGCTGTTTTCAAGGTCCTTCATAAGCTGACCATATCTATTCTTCAGCCTCATCTCATACTATTAATGCTTATAGGAACATCCCAAACAGTCAGACCTACTCACTATCCCTTACATCTTGGGCATTTCTCTCCTCTGTGTGGTTTCCTTGCATGGAACGATTTTTTCTTCCTCTCCACTTATAGAAGTCCCACTTCACCTTTAAGACCCAACTCATTTAACTTCCACTTTCTAAAACTTTACCCGCCTGTCCTAAGTCCCTGTGAACTTGCCCTCTACATTTCTCCTTAAACATTTCACATGTATTATCTCATATGGTGAATGTTACTCATTATTTTATGTATATATATTCACTTTTCAACTAGACTTTTTGGCCTTTTGAAGGCTAGGACCAGGTCCTGTGATTCTTTTTATCCCTAGGGCCAAGTTGTTTTACCTATATACTTACTTAAATATTTACTACTACAGATGAAACAAGGAAGTATTTAAGTTTTGCCTCGAATAGAGCAAAAATTCATCACTTCTCTAAACAGAGATCTTGGATGAATATCCCTTTTTTATTTTTATTTTTTAATTGAAATTTTTTATTTAATTAAGAATATTTTTCCATGATTCCATGATTCATGTTCTTTCCCTCCCCTCCCTGCCCCTGTAACTTGTGAATTTTAGATTTACTCCACCCTGCTTAGTCTAACAAAACAGGAATGTCTACACCCCTATTTAAGGATTAAGTATTGAGAAGGATGGCCTAATGCAGACATGTGCTAGCAAATGACAAATTAGAAACAACTGACAGACCCCTGCGCTGTCCTAAGTCAAGCTTAAGCTACCATTGGTACATGTGAGACACAGGAAAGTGATGTAAAAACCGTCTATATATTTGGCGTCACTTCCTCTCTCCAGACTTTTTGCGCAGAGAGGTAGCTGGTGGCAGTGTGCTGAGCATCTTGGTGTCTTTGCATGGCAGCATCTATTGTCTGGGTTTAGCGGTGAGTGTCCTTGATATACTACTGGGGGAAGCTTAGTAATCTAGTTCAGGTGAGGCATCTTCTCTGAGCTCTCTTGGAATTTAGGCTGATTCCTTTCTCCTTTACCTTCCAAAACACTATCTTCTTAGGAAGCCCCTAGGTCTTTGAACTCCCCCTGGCACAGGCTAGGCCGGAGAAATCCTATAGTCTTTTCTTCTCTCTTCTTAATCCCTTCCCTCTATATTAATTAAACCACTATAAAATTTCCAAACTGACGGGTATTTTATTTGGGATTTTCCCTGGTGACTAATTAAATTTAGATTAAGTCACAACCCTAAAATTTCCCCTTACTATTGGTGGGCAATTCCATTGGGTTTTTCTTGTGTCATTAGGATATCCCTTTTTTTAAAAAAAAATTCCTTTCTTTTTTCAAGGATACGGTGATATGATATCGGAGGGAGACAAATGGGCTTAGAATCTGAAAATTTGATTTGGGGTCCTGTTTCTGACACTGTGTCTCATTGGTCTATCAGGGTATGATATTTGGCTTTTCTAAACTCAGTTGGCTAATCTATAAAATGAAAATAATAATTATTACCCTCCTTGCTTTAGAGGGTTTTTATAAGAGGATCACATTATAAATTGTGAAATCCTTATAATTATCAAATACATATTATAAATACTAGTTAAATACATATATGTATACATTATTATTTGTTATATTCAAATGGGCTATGCATTTTTATTTCACATTTGACATTTTGATTATATAGTTTGTTATTTGGTGATATCCTTCTTACTTTGAAAGGTGGCATGGCACAATGGGTAGGGAGTTGACCTTATACCCACAAAGATCCAGGCTCAAGTCCTACCTTTCTATATATTGACTGTGACCCTGGGCAAGCCACTTGACCTTTTAGTTCTTTAGGCACCTTCCTAAGCCTATAAATTCATTAGAAGATGCCAACCTTCTAAAAGAGAATTATCTCATCTAGCAATTACCTATCTCTATGAAATTACATGTCTAGACTCTATTCTTCCTTACTTTAAATTTTCTTTTTTCAATGAGTATACTCAATGGAACCTTAGTTTTAGGAAATGGTAGATTATCAGGACTGGGGTTGCCTTAGAAGTCTGAAGATAAATGCTGAATGGCAAAGAAATGGAACAAAATATTCACTGAAAAGCTTATTGACCTTGGTCTTGCCCATGTCCTCAAATTGAAACATACTCTATTATTTTTTTTTTATCAAATGATAAATGTTTATTAAGAATTTACTATTTTCTAGGCACTGTGTAACTTTTTAATCAGCATAAATTATCATTAGTTTTTTGTTTTCTTCTCACCATTGTGTAATTCTGCTATTGCTAAGTCTAAGGAGGGTAGGAATTTCCTGTTACAGTTAGGATAAAAACCTGGAAAGGCAAAGAACTTACCAAGGAATAAAATGGTTCTGTAAAACTATATACATCCCAAACACAAAGCTTTTAACTTAGAGATGTGTCAGCAATTTCAAAAGTAGTTTCTTTTTAGGACACCACAATGATTACGGTCTGAAGAAGTTTCTGAACTTTTAACTTAAGGTAATGAGCCAGTTAATAGGAGACTGGATTTTGTGTGGGAAGCAATTACCCCGATTGATAGGAAACTTGAGAAAATGAGTGCAAGCTTTAATGAGATCGACAAAAAGGTCATGTGTCTGAAAGCCGGGATAGAAGAACAAGGTGTAATGCTGGGAGAAAAATCATTAAAGACAATACTATGAAAACCAGTGAAAACAAAGATGAGGTATAATGCCACTGAAGCTATCAGTGTAAAAGATTACAGAATTAACATATGGAAACCTCTCTTGGGTCCAAGCCTAAGCTTTAGTTGGTCTTAGTTTATTTCTACTCAATGGCGATGGGATATATCAGTGCATGTGGCTAAATGAATCAGTATAACCTAATATTTCAGGAAGGGTTAACATGGATATGCTTGTGTTCTTAGAGAGGTTTCTCAGTTTTTGTTGTGTTTGTGGTTGTTTTTTAGTTTGCCTTTGTATAAACAGCCAAAATGATGACCCTTAATGATTAATATTGGAATCAGAAGACCTGATTTTAAATCTCTGCTCTTCTACCTGCTACCTGTGTGACAATTTTTTATTAAACACTGTGATGGGGGTAAAATTTTACATGTGAAATCCCAAGAACAAGTAAGGATCTGGCTCTACTTCCTAAGGGCATAAAAATGGCTGCTACCTCTCTAGATCTGTTTCCTCATCTATAAAATAAGTGATTTTAACCAAATGGCCTGTGAAACCCCTCTTAGGGCTAAAATAATGCTCTACTATGTGCAAGGCATATTGCTAAGTACTAGGGATACAATGACAAAAACCATGTAGTCTCTCTCTGTGAGGGTTGGGGACAGATTTGAAAGAGATAGCAATGATAGATTAATAAGCATAGCACAAGGTAGGGAGACATGGGAACAGAGGAAAAATACAAAGCAATGTAGGAAAATGTAAGGAAGGAGAAAACACTTTTAGGGGAGGGAGCAGAAAAGCTACAGAAAGGAAGTAGCCCCTGAGCTAAGCTTTAAAGAAAGATAAAGTTTCTAAAAGGCATCACTGATGATTGAGTTCTGTTCAGGGGGACCAGCATAACTTGTCTGGGGGCTCTAATGCTGGACACAGAATAAGGTCATCAGAGAATAGCAAATAATTAAGTTTGATTGGAAATGTGGAATGTAATAATTAAAATGGGTTTGATAAATATAAGAATTTAAAAAAATATTGTGGTAGCCATTTATAAAATTAACTCTTAAGTCATGAGACTGTTAGCAGCTTCAGTAGCTTTATTACAGCAGGGTAGAGATAGGACAGAGGGAAATGTAAGAAGGTGATAGGGGAATTGTCTAGCCTACCACTCTAAGTCAGCTTCGAATAAATCTAGCTTGAGCCCCAACAAAGTTCCAATCTTCATCTTTGGCCAGAAGAGTGGGGGTGGTAGTGGTGGGGGGGTGGTAGTGGTTTCAAAGCAAAAGTCCTCCAGTGCAGAAAATCCTACAATGCGGAGACACCAATGCAGATGTCCTCCCTCAGCAAGAGCCACCAGCACTGCAGAAGCAGAAGAAGTGACCCAGAATGCTCTAGTCTTCCTTTTATAAGCAGTTTTCTCCATGTCTCTTCCTGTCTCCCTGGTTCTTCCTTCCTTTTACTGCGGGCTGGTCTATCACATCTCAGAAACCAATCAAAGTCTCTCAATTTGCCTGGCACTGCCCATGGGGTGGGTGGGAAGGGGGCACTTCTTGTAGTCTTTTAGGAATAACTAAATATTAATGACTAAGTAAATTTGAACTCTCTTGGTTAGTGACTTACTAAGAGTTAAGTAGGGGGTACTTCAAGTTCCTGGTTGATTAACTTAAAATAGACAAATGGAATAAAAAATTACCTTTCACAGGAGTATGTGAAGTTCTTGAATCTTTCATGTTTTCAAATCTGCTATAACACTAAATTCAAATCCTTCCTAGTGACATCAATGGCAGAATTAACCAGGGATGTAGAAAAAGAAAGACCAGGTACAGTTTATCTTGATGAAAGTATTATAGCAGTAATTATCAAAATTATCTGGTGCTGGATAATAAATAGAAAGACAGATTAATGGAACAGAACAAACAATGATGAAAGATGATAGTAACCTTGTATTTGACAAAAGTATAGATTCAAGCTTTGGGGATAAGAACTCACTATTCTGTAAAATTGCTGGGACAATTGGAAAATAGTTTGGTAGAAACTAGGTATAGATCAATATCTTATATCATTCACTAGGACTAGACCAGTGATGACAAACCTATGGTACAGATGCCAAAGAGGGCAAACAGCACTCTCTGTGGGTACTCAGCCACCCCCGTCTCCCAGTTCATTACTAGAAAGGCAGAGGGACTTGGGCAAAGCTGCTCCCCTCCCCCTCTCCACTTTGCCTGGTGACATTTTTTTAACTTCACCTACCTCTCTGCCTAGCAGCCCAATGGGATTGCACAGGGGGGAAGGTGGGAGGTTCACAGGTGACAGAGCTGGAGGGGAGCAGAGCACTGGGACCATTCCCTTCCCCCTTTCTACATTCACTGAGAACATTCCTCACTTCACCTGCCCCTCTGTCCAGCAGTCCAATGGGAATACTTCCTCCCTCCCCTATTGGGATAAGGGAGGGGCAGGCTGTATTCAGCATGTGGGGGGAGGGGCACAGCATGGTGAGGGGGCTGACACAACACTCCATCTGGATGGTGGTGGGGTGGGTGCGGAGCCTGGCACTCTGTCTCTAAAAGGTGTGCCATTACTGACCTAGACATAAAAGGAGATATGACAAATTAAAAGAAGAGGAAACATGTTAGGAAACCTAACAGATTTGTGGATAGGAACGGAATTTATGAGTAAACAAGAGATGGAGAGCATTGTAAGATGTAAAATGGATTATTTTGAGTACATTAAATAAAAAAGATCTGATACAAATAGAATAATATAGCTAAGATTAGAAGGAAAGCAGAAAATTGGAGAAAAAATTTTATAGACAGATAGACCTCAGCTGGAAGTCTCATATTTTAGATGTAATTTATATAAACTTATATAAAGCTTTGTCAAATTTATAAGAATAAGAATCATTCCCCAATTGGTAAATGATCAAAAGATATGAATAGTCACTTTTTGGATGAAGAGATCAAAGCTGTGTATAGGTATCTGATAAAATGCTCTAAATCACTACTGATTAGAGAACTATAAATCAAGACAATTTTGAGATATCATCTCACACCTATCATATTGGCTAAAATAATAAAAGGGCAAAATGACAAATGTTGGAGGGGATGTGGGAAAATGAAGAGACTAATATATTGATGATGTAACTGTAAACTGTTCCAACCATTTTGGAATGCAGTTTGTAATCATACCCAAAGAATTAGTAGTAGTAGTAGTCTCTCGGTAACCGAGGATGACAATTGTCTTTGTGCGCTTTCATCTGTGATGCAGATGAGTGTGCACAAAGATACTTGTGCGTGAAGGAGATTTAAGTGGAAAAGTTGATGCACAGAGACAGTCCCACTCTCTTGGCGTTGGAAGCCTGGGTCCAGTGGCATGAAAAATTGTTACACTTGGAGACTTCCTCAGCTGCATTGGATGGCCGTGTTGTCTTTTGTGCTCCATCATGCCCTGAGCACTCCACAGTGCATTGCTGCGTCGCCATCTCAGCGGTTGAACCTTCTTATTGGTTTCTTCCATCTGTTCGGCTGAAGCAGTCTTCACATGCTGGGTGAGCAAAGCCCTGGTTCACCAGGGGTCTATGACCTGATGGCTACCCTCACAAGGTTTAGCCGGCCTGTCGAAGCCGTTGCCCAGGGTGTGGCCGCTGCCCCATGCTAGCAGCTACTAGGAGCCACTAGTGAGAGCTGGGTGTCAGGTGAGGGTCAGAGGTTGGAGAGCTGCCCTAAGAGGGCACGACAAGCCCTCCATACCAGAGATACTACTCCTCCCTGAGCACCCCATACACTCAAAGAATTATAAAACTGCATATGCCTTTAGACTCAGCAATATGGTATATTTCCCAAGAGATCATGAAAAAGGAAAAGAACCTATATGTTCCAAAATATTTATAGCAGCTTTCTTTGTGGTGGCAAAGAACTAGAAATTGAGGGGATGCTCATCAATCTGGGAAAGGTTGAACAAATTGTGGTGTATGATAGAATACTACTATGCTGTAAGAAACAATGATTAGTTAAAAAAAAATACAACCTGTAAAGATCTGCATGAAATAATGAAGAGTGAAACAAATAGAACCAAGAGAACATTTTATACAGCTACAGAATTAATATTTGAAGAATGATTTGTGAATGTCCACCTTCAGAGAAAAGATTGATAACTAGAAAAACAAAAGACATATTTTATATATCCAGATCTTTTTGTTGGGTGTTACTCTCAGTGATGCAGGGAGGAAGAAGAAGAGTTTGAATACCAGGGGATAAATTCTGTTTAAAAAATAAGCAAAGTTTTAAAAGTAGATAAAGAG
The DNA here is from genome assembly GCF_027887165.1 of Monodelphis domestica. Lineage (NCBI taxonomy): Eukaryota > Metazoa > Chordata > Mammalia > Didelphimorphia > Didelphidae > Monodelphis > Monodelphis domestica. The sequence goes on from NC_077231.1 coordinate 179,177,508, forward strand.
TGTTGTGAAATAAGTGGAAAGTATGAGTCATATTATAGAGGGCCCTAAATGCCAGGATAAGGAGTTTGTACTTTATCCTAGAATCAATTAGAAGGTACTAGAGTTTTTGATCAAGGAATTAACAAGGTTGGTCAGACCTGTAACTCAGAAAGATTATCCTGGCAGCTGTGTGTGGGATGAACTAAAGGCAGGACACATCATTAAAAAATTAGAAGAGAAGAGAAGGACATAACTTGAACAACTCTGACTAAGGGGAGAATCCTTAACTAAAGTTAAGAAGTGAGCACAAAAGATACAAAATAATACTTCATCTAAAATTAAAAGGCTTTTGTGTACAAACAAATTTAATGCTATTAAAATTTGAACAGTAGCAATTAATTGGAGGGAAAATCTTTAAAGTAACATCTGGGAGGTGGCATAGTAAAATAGAAAGAGTGATGGATATGGAATCAGAGGACCTAGGTTTGGATTCTAGATCTGCCATTTATGACTGTGAGATTGGGTAAATCACTTAACCTTTTGGAGCCCCATTTTTTTTTTCATCTGCAAAATGAGGGTATTAGGTCAATGGCCATTGAAATCTCTTCCAGCTCTATCTCTATAACCCATGGTCCTTGATAAATTCCCACATCCAAGATACATAGAAAATAGATTAAAATATATAGGAACAGGAGTTATACCCCAACAAATAAATGATCAAAAGTTTATATGTAGTCAATAAGCTTTTTTGTGCTCACAATGAGGCAGATACTGTGCTAAGTACTAGAAATATAGACAGTTTTCAAAATAGTAAATTCAAAGCAATCAACAATCATGTGGAATATGTTCTTCATTATTAGTAATAAGAGAAATATAAAACAAATGAGATTTCTTCCTCATAGCAATCAGCTAAAGAAAAAAATGAAAGTGGTAAATGTTGGAGGAATTGTGAGAAGAAAGGCACATTAACATATGGTTATTAGAGCTATAGATTGTTCTAACCATTCTGGAAAACATTTGGAATTGTATTGTACTAAAAAAATTACTTAAGTGAACATACCTTTTGACCCAGGCATGCCACTACTAACCATAGTATGTTGAAGACAGAGAAAAAGTAATAGGATATTATTATCATGAGAAATGACAAATATGAAGAGTTCAGAAAAATTTGGAAAGATCTTTTTAAATTTTTTATTTATTTTTAAGTATTTTTTCATGGTTACATGATTCATGTTCTCTCCCTCCCCACTCCCAGAGTGGACAAGCAATTCCACTGGGTTATATGAAGCTTCCTCGAACCAGCGAGAAGCCTCAAGATAGGAAGATAGAGGAAGGATAGAAGTTCTGGATGTCGCGAGGGGGGTGGCGGAGCCAACTTAGAGATATGAGGTGGCAGGAATGAGTCAGAAATCCAGGTCTTATTAATTATCAAGGAGCCACAGCAATAACTCCGATCAGTAGACTACTCAGAAGGCTTATACCCGTCCAGTGATCCAAATTTAATACCACACAGGTTGGAGACATGATAGAGAAAAGAAAGTGCCTGGCCAAAGGCCAGGTCCCAGGTGGGAGAGGTAGATAAGGAAAGGAATCAAAGATGGAGCTTGGCCAGAGGCCAAGCCCCGGCAAACACAGGCATCAGTGAGAGCTGAGATCCAAGTGAAAGAGGAGGGTGGAGCTTGCTGTGGCCCGGTATTTAATCTCTTTGATATGCAAATATACACAATACATAGGGATGATTATCATTGGTCAATGACAAGGTATAGGTGTGGTTTCTCTTAGCCAGGTGAGCACAAAGAAACCTGTTTTCCCGCCTAACCTGGGAGAAGCTGGGGTCAAGGGTCAAAGGCTTTCCCAGCCATGCTCAAGACTGAGCATGCTCAAGACTGAGCATGCTCTCTTCTAAGACAATCTGTACATACTGTTTCCCTTGCCCATAGCTAGGGGTGGACTGCTACATCTCCCCCTTTTTGTTTAACATAATAATAAGTAGTGCAATATCAAAATGTAACAACATTATAGCATTAACAAATACAAACACTCTGGTGCATAATCATATCCGGATATAGAGATGAAAAACCCAAACCAGATTGTAGAACTCAGATATAAAAATCAAGTGTGAACATCAGCATTAAACTGATTCAGTGATCAATCTAAAAAACCCAAACTGATCTTTCTATCTACCTGTCTGCGTATCAAAATCAATGTAACAGTCTTAGTAGATACCAAATTATTAAGAAAATAATTTCCAAGCTACTGATCCTGGTTTAATGAGGTAGAATTCTATGGCTCACATGACAGGTGCACTAATCAGACATGCCACCTTTCACAGTCTGGACTATCAGAAGTTGTCAGTCTTTTCAACAGTTAGCAAAATACTATCTCTGGAGATGAAGGATAAGTCCTTCCTTTCTCTCGTACTGATACTGCATCTTATGGATCTATCCGTGCTCACTACCAGATGCCTGCCACATAGGAAACTGGTTGGTACATCAATGCCAGGACATCCAGCGACTGAGAGCGTCAGTGTGCCATGTCTCTGCATTTCCCAACCTTAAACATCCATTTCATATGAAAAATGCATACGTGTGACTAAAGGCTGTCTGGTCCATAATGAAAGATTCATTATGATTCCCCTTACATGCAATCAGACATCACTCTCCAGAATAGTCATCTGAAAATTAACAAATACTGTCATGTTCTCATAGTCTCAAACTCTCAGGTGTTCTGCAACAATAAAATATTTGCACCTTTGTAGTTCTGGATCAGAGCATCAACAGGAGGAGGAGGAAGAAGAGGAGAAGGAGGAGGAAGAAGAAGAGGATGAGGAAGAGGAGGAGGAGGAAGAAGAGGAGGAAAATGAGGAGAAGAAGAACCTAAACAAAGCCTTAAGAGACAGCCATTGGGGCACCTAGGTGGTTCAGTGAATAGAGTGCCAGACCTGGAGACAGGAGGTCCTGTGTTCAAATCTGACCTCAACTACTTCCTACTTGTGTGACCTTGAACAAATCACTTAATCCCAATTGAGACCAATACTTAGTATCAATTCTAAGAGAGAAGAGAAGAATTTAAAAGAGGGAGAGAGAGAGTGAGAGAGATAGAGAGAGAGAGAGAGAGAGAGAGAGAGAGTGAGAGTAAAAGAAAGAGAGAGATAAGGAGAGAGAGAGAGAGAGAGATGCTTTGGGCATGGGAGCTGCATAATAAATCAGGAAAGGAGACTAAGAAGAAACAGGCAGACATTATTCCTTTATATATAAATAAATCAATAAATATATATATATGTCCAGGAATATCCTGATATTTCAGAATGTGAAATTTTAATTTAACCACATAAATTAATTTATTTTTAAACAAAGTTTATATTTTAAAATCATGATTTAATTAAAAATAAGTGTTTTTAGTTTTCTGAGTTAAAATAATGCTGTTTATGATTGCATAGCTACTAAATGTTCACTTAAAAGAAATTCCTTGGGTGTATTCTCTAATGAAGTGCTTTGTGAAGTCCTATGAGTAGGAGGAGAATCACAAAAAAAAACAAAGAAATAGAAAATATCCAAGAGATAGTAGTGGCCAACTATTAAAATTCATAGAAAGGTCCAAGAGGATGAGACCTAAGAAAAGACCATTTTTAGTATGTTAATGATAGTGAATAACTTTTATGAGAGTAATTTCTTTGGAATGGTTGAGTGGAAAACCAGATGACAAGTCTGCTAAGGGTGGGAGGCGAGGAAGTAAAGCACACTTTCTGAAAATTTAGCACTAAAAATGAGAAAAATGTAGTATGATAGCTGGACAGGATAGCAGAATCAAGGGAAAGTTTTTTTTTTTAAAGGATGAGGAAGATCTGAGTATACTTTTAGATGGCAAGAAAATAACTAGTAGATAGGAAGAGATAGAAGCCAAGGATCAGAGAGAGGGTTTATGTTTGTTATGTGGATTGTTATTTCAAAGGAGACTAACAAGAGGGGTTAGGATCAAGGACCCAGATAGAGTGGATAGCCTGAAAAAGAGAGGGGCCACCTCATTCCTTGAGACCTTTCAGTAGGAGGTGTGTTCTAAGTGTTTTGAGTTATAATGTAGGGGAGGGAGATTAAGAGAGCTCATGACTCATGGCCCAACTTTCCATTAAAAAAAAAAAAAGTTTTATTGATACTCTTAAAAAAATCACCACTGGGGGGGGGGGGCAGCTGGGTGGCTCAGTGGATTGAGAGTCAGGCCCAGAGACGGGAGGTCCTGGGTTCAAATTCGACTTTAGACACTTCCTAGCTGTGTGACCCTGGGTGAGTCACTTGACCCTGGTTGCCTAGCCCTTACCACTCTTCTGCCTTGGAGCCAATACACAGTGATTCTAAGATGGAAGGAAAGGATTAAAAAAAACAAAACAAAATACCACTAACAACTAAACAAATCAGATATCAGTATTACTTTCCAATGACTTGAACTCTCCCTTGTAACAAATAAGAACTGTTACACTTACATTAGTAGTGTCAAACTTAAACAGAAATTAAGGCCACCATTTATAAGGGCCCCTGTAAGAGTATATTGACATAGAAAACCACATATTAAATTTATCTATGATTCATTGTGTTTTCATTATTTTTAAAAATTTTCCCAACAATTCCCATAAAAAATGTCCTTCTAGGATACCTTTATTTACTAGTTATTCTGCATGAATTAGGGCTACTATTTTCTAATCACCAAAGGTTTTCAAAGATTAATTATGTTTTTCATCAAGTTTAACAGTTTATATCACTGAATTTGCTTATTCATGTTTTTTAAAATTGTAAATGTCTGAATTATCCACACTGCCACCATCCCAGAATTCATAAACATGTACCATGTGCAGTCTGGCAGCAAGCCAGGGAAGCTATCAAGAAGCACACCAAATACTCTTGCATTGGGGAAGAAATTTAGCATAACAGTTCACTTTCAACCTAAGACATCTCAGATTATTATTTTTTAAAATTTAAATATGTAGTTTTTTATTCTGTAAAGCATTCAGAGTTTTACAGACTGAGTAGTGGTGGGATTGTTGACCTGATTTGGGGGAAACCTGAATTTGTCAAGGAAAAGTACTCAGTCTTTTATCTTCTGCCCTACAGCTTCTCCAAACAAAACTTTTTTGTTTAAAAATCCTAATTTGGTTCAGTTGATTTAATCTTGGTAATTAATGTTATTGACAAATGCACCTTGAAGGCCACATTTCATACCTGTGACTTACATAAAACAAATGAACATCTTGTTGTTGGTCAGTCATTTTCAGTCATGTCCAACTTTCCATGACCCTATTTGGGCATTTGTTGACAAAGATATGTCAGAGGTTTGCCATTTCCTTCTTCAACTCATCTTACAGACAAGGAAACTGAAGAAGATAAGGTTAAGTGACTTGCCCAGGGTCACACAACTAGTAAGTATTTGAGGCCAGATTTTAATTCAGGAAGATGAATCTTCTTGACTCCAGGTTGAGTATTCAGTCTATTTACTCCAACACCTATCTGCCCTTAATTGAACATGCTGACTATGTCTAAAAATGTATGGCTCATTCCCAGGAAAAAACGTGAATTTAGGAAGAGTTGAGGCAGTGGGAGAAGTGGAAGGATTATATATTTGGATCACAAAGGAAAATTTCAGAATCCAATATCTTGGAGACAGAGGAGTTTGTTGAAGTCCTAGGTGTGAACACCCCTGTTGTTTTGGAAGTAGTATGGAGCTGTAGGTTATGGGATTTTAGGATATTGGTGAGCTGGATATTAGGAAGCTAAGATGTTTTATTCTTCTCTAGATAGAATACTCCATCTTCTGGCTTCATTATTTTACACAAGCTGTTCTGCATGCTTTCCCTCTCACCTCTCTCCCTCATCACCTCCACCTCTTGAAACCTCTCGCTCTTTAGACCTTAGATACTCTCATCTGTTAAATCTGCCCCCATACTATCTATTTATTTTGTATATATCTTGTGTTTACAGACCTTAGATACTCTCATTGGTTAAATCTGCCCTCAATATTATATATTTATTTTGTATAGATATGTACAAACAAAATGCACCTCTCCTCCCCCTCAGCAGAATGTAAACTTCTTGAGATTAAGGAACTTTCTTGCTTTTGTGTTTGTACTTCTAGGAACTGGCCCAAGGTAGAAGCTAATAAATGATAGATAAATAGATTTGAATGTTAGAAAGTGAATATTCATATAAATAAGGATGAAGGGGAGAGGGGTTGGAGTAGATAGAAGTTTGTAAATTAAGTACTAAACTTATTAAAGCACTGAGCTTATGTAAGAGCCCTGGAAAACCTGGAGATGAATCAGATAGAGACTTGGCTTCTTTTTTACTCTAGATTGTTTTTATTTTTTTTCCTTGTCACTTATAAAAGAAAACTGTTCTGGGGATAAAATATTATGTAATAAATAATATGGTATTATTGGAAATACTTGCATGGCAAAGTCTTAAAGAAATTAATTCTTATTACCTTTGTTATGTTTTTAACCTTTAAGCTAGGGATGATAAGCAGCATGGGTTACTGGATAGTGTAATAGGGAGGGAAGAGTCAATGGAGGGATTGATCCAACTCTCCACCTAAAAGAGGTTGGGAAATCTGTTTCTGGAAAGGCAAGCTGTGTGTAATGGCAATGCCCTGAACTTCAATTTATAGCCTACACAAATATTCTGAAGGTAATTTAGTCTACTAATCACATGATAATGATATGGACTGTGGATTGGCTATGAAGCTAGAACTGAGATGGATTCAAAAGATATCAGTCAGCCAAAGCCTTTCTCTTGACTTTGGGTTTTTCCTGGCTGGCTGTTTAAGGGAGAAAACAAGGACTAAGTTCTTAGGAGGGAGAGAGACCTTAGACATCCTTCATCTTCCTATCAGGGCTGCTCTGATATGGCTCATGACTGCATTGCTGTTATTTCTGTTATTTTTATGACTTTTCGTTTTCCTTAAAGTGAAGGAAAATGGAAATAACTACAGTCTTGTTGTGAACTTGTAGTGAACTTTGAGAGGTCAGGAGAGCGAGATACCAGAATCAATGTAAGGATTTGCTGGAAGCCAGTGGATGAAGAGCAAAGACTCATGTTTCCTGATCTACCCAGTTGAGCAATGGCCAAGATGCAGAGTCATCTATCCACCAGTCATGATGCATTTGGGGGTGAAATTGAAAGAGCCATTACAATATACAATCTGCATTGTCTGAGCTCACTCTCTTAAGGGGCCAGAGTCATGTAGTATGTCCCCGGGTGTTGGGGGTAATGCTTGCTTTATCTTCTCAGTAAATATCATGTTGTAAAAACTAAGTAATGTTAATTGGTTTAATGGAATCAAGCACAAATCACTGGTAGCTAACAGGGATGGGGGTGAGTGGGTGATGCCAGGGTCTCCACATTGGACTGGGGGCTTGAGCTAAGTTTATTGCAGAAACCATCCTACTTCTCTTCAGGACCCCTAGACCCCATGGAAGAGATGTATCTGGTCTTATTCTGGGAGAGTAAATCCAGAATATCACTCCAATGGAAAGCCTAATCAGGAAGACCTAAATTGAAGTCCTACTCCTAATGCATACTACTGATTTTATAATCCTGGAAAAAAGGCTTAAATCTTTCAGAGTCCTGGAAAGTCCCTAAAAACTCTGAGGCAGAATGATTGCTGATTTGCTTTGATATACTCATAAGGGGTTCTCTACTTCAATGAAATCATTGGTCCAGACCAAAAAAATTAACATGAAAAAACTCCCAAATTAGGGATAGCCATCTTGTTGCCAACTAATACAAATGAGTTAGTTTTTATGAGTCACTATTTGCATTCAATCTTCTCTTATGATGAAAAGAATTATAGAAACACAAGTGTTATTTTATTATGCTTTGGTCTGCCTAGTTGGATTAAGGATCCATTTTATATCCTTGAATTCTGACTTGAATTCTCTCTTTAAGAAAGCAAAGATGAACCCTGATGGCAAATCTGCTGTTAACAGGAAACAATCTAGGCCTTTCATGTTCCTGAGTAATCACTGTTTTGTAAGATTGGGAAATTTTTAGTTCCTTTTTGGTCTCCCCTTTTCTATCTAATATATGCTCCTAATCATACTCTACACTCTTTAAAGTATTTTGATTTTAGCATAATTGTGTCCAAGGACTTATCCTATTCATTAGTGCTGAATCATTTGAATTCTATAAGTAAATATGTATATATATATATATATATATATATATATATATATTACATGGATGTTCTCTGCCTCTCTCAAACAGACACATATGCAAGTGTTGTCTTTGGAGAGGAAGAATGGCCTTCTGTCAGGCATATTTTTCTATTTCTAATATATGATTCATCCAGGTCCATGGTAAGTACAAACCTAATGATGTCAGGGCTTGTTTGTAGAAGATAGAGGTTGAGTTCTTTCTTTGTTATGAATTTGCTGACTGAGTTCTGCTGAACTCCCTCATGTTTTGGGGTTGTTTTTTTTGTTTGCTCTTCCCCCCCCCCCCCAAAAGGGCTAAGGAGTAGAATCTTAGTGACATTTGAATGTTGAAATGTGCCCCATTACAAATGAACCACTTTGATCAAATGGCCCAACACAGTTTATGCTGATGATCTCTAACTTGACCCTAAATGGGGAAATGAATTATTCAGGGTAAATTCCAATAAAATACCAAGCTTTTCATTTCTCCACTTCTTGATTACTCATTTACAGCTCATGTTAGTGGAATTTACCACCCCCAGGGACTATTTTGACTTTTACTAGAAGTTCTGAGCTTACTAAGATAATTTGTTCCTATCTTATCATTGAAGGATGGACAGATGTTAGGGGCAGGCCTGACTCAGGCTATTGCCATGTTAGTTCAGGTTCATTATTGGGATGAAATGAGGCACTTTCAAGTTGTTCAATAGTCAACAAATGAGGCTTATTTAGTTCTAATATAGAAAGGATATTCAACAAGGATATAGTGGCAATATAGGTAGACAACTCTCATCACCTCTTTATAGAAACTAGGTTTCTGGTCAACAAAGTAGGGGTGTGGTGACTTATGTGGCCCCAGGATGTTGGCCAAGTCTAAAGAGCCCAGATTCCACTTGAATAGGCTTTGTTATATTCTTGGGTGACCAGGAAGCCACATATAGCCAGAAGCTATGTTAAGGAAAGAATAACTTTAAGTTATTAAATGGATTTTATGAAATATGATTCCAAAGAATCATTGAATGAGTCATAAGATCATAGATTTAGAATTGGAAAGAACCTTAGAGAGCATCTAATCCAACCTTCTTATTTTACAGCTTAAGAAAATGAAGTTCAGAATGTGTCACCCAAGGCCACCCAAGATGCAAGTAACTGTGTGGATATTAACTCAAATTCTCTGACTCCAAATTCAGCATCTTTCTGCCCTGGTGCATTCCCATTATACCTGAAGATGTAATATGGTATGGAGAGAGAATTGGCCTTGAAGCCAGGAAAAATGACATTAGAGCTCAGTCTTTCATAGGTACTGATTGCTTGACCAAATCTCATAAAGCTTGAGAAAATTCAATTCTCTAAGACTTTAAGTTTCAGGGAAAGTCTGACCTGCATTGGTAGTTCCTGGTAGTTCCCTCTACCAATGAAATTCTAGGTCTCTAGTCTCTATCTCCTATTCCCAGCTTCTAGCACAGGGTTTTAAGCCAAGTAGGCACTTAATATGTGTTTGAAAAAGGCAATTCCTGACAGTGAAATGTAGCATCTCAATCATGAACATAGTGTCATCATTCATCATACTTCAAAATGTAATGACAAGATTATTTTGACATCAGAGAGAATCATACATGCCAACCAAGCACAATACTTCAGGGTATTAGCATGACTGGTATAAAAGCAGCAAGTGAAGAGCAGGGTGGAGATTTACCTCCTTTGTGAACATTTGTAGTTTCCAGGGCATTCACTGTGAATCTGCTGCTAGTTTTGTTAATCAAAAAAAGGAACAATTCATCACAAAGACCTCATCTCATTTAATATTTATGATTGATTATGCTTAATTTCGTAATGAAATCTTAGGCTGTTTTATTTAGGCAGAAAAGGATATTAAAGTTGTATCAACATCTATTTTTATGTTGATAATGTCTTATTCTCATAAAGAAAATCATCAAGTATCAAGAAAAAAAGAAATGATTGAATGGCAAAGGAAAAATTGCAGAATGATAAGATCTGGATTCTTCTTTCCCTACCTATCCCAGCAATTATTGAATACTTCCACTTCATTTAGATCTTTCAAAGTCTACAGACTCCACTGGCAAGAAAATTAGCCGGCTGCTTATATGGTGTGATATGAAGATTTCATTATGACAGGTCTGCCCCAAAGAACATTTTTTATAAATCTGCTATCCTGCCTAAAATTACTTCGGTTACAGTTAGTACTTGATGGTCTTCTGGAGGAATACATTTTAAATTAGTTAGACTGCAGTGTGATAGAATGATAACTCAAATACACTTGGGGATTATTTTACCTCATTAACATTACTACCTAGTAGCATCCAGTGAGGGAGGCCACTAAATGTATGGGACACAAAGTAAGCAAATTTAACTGGAGGCTAGTTGTAGACATAGGGAAGGTCCAAAACCTACTCTGCCACTTTTTGGGTACCATAAGCAACCAAGGGTCAGCATGAAGGTACTTTGAAAGGGTGGGGAATATACACATATATGTACATATCAGATGAGTGTTTGCATACATATATGTACATATGTGTTACGAAGGAGACTGAGTTTTTCAAGAAACTTTATTTAAATAGCATTTTTTGCTTAATAAAAGTCTTGCTTAAATGAGTCATCAATCATATATTCAAAGTATAGTTTATATATGTATTCATTATTTAAAGTTGGAATATATACACATACCTATATACACATATACATATGTATATGTAAAAAGATAATGTATACTAGTAGGGCTTGTGAATATATCTTCTAGGTACTTTAAATTGAAATCAGTAAAGAGGCTGGAAAACTGGTTTAAAAAAACTCACTTGGGAAACTATTTCTATTGTCTTATCTTTGTTTCAAGGAAATAAAATTTTAAGAGAAGAAAAATATTGATCATAGTGATATAAGAGTGGAGGTTGATTGAGCTGTTCAATCAATCACCCCATCCCACTAAGTCCTTATTGCTTTATCAGGCCACTAAATTGAATCAATCAAATAAAGGTGTTGACTAGATATGGGAGGTAAAAAACCAATCTGTATACCTCTACTGAATCAATCAATCAGTGAAATCAAAGGCTTTAAACTGAGTGAAAAATCATTGATTAATTTAGAGTTCTTGAAAACCATTATATGAGGACCCCTGAAGTGACATTGAACTGGATATATATTGAGATTGTTGAGGAGACTTTGGTATCTCTGTGTTTTTTTTTTTTTTTATGAAATAACAAGCTAATTCAGAGCCTAGACATGAGAGTGTCTGCTAGCTTAATGTTAGAAGCCCTCTAAGACCAAGAATGGGTTGAGGAAGGGGAAGAGAAAGCAACCCTTTGGGACCAGGTAAGGAAAAGAACTTTGGACTTAGTGTAGGCATCAGACTCTTTCCCAGCCTATGGTCAGAGGAGAAACTTATGAACTTTAGAGGGTTGGACTTCCCATCAATGACCTAGTTCTAATAGCATCCCTGGAACATGTTGATGCAGAGATATGATGCAGAGATGCATTGAGAGTCAAAGAGAAGCTAGGTATACTGAGTAAAGGCAGATTCAAGACTTTACAAGGAAAATAGCAAAGAAGTTACATTATTACTGTAATAATTAAAATTGTTGATGTCATAAACTGTAAGAGTTAAATAGTGGAAGATATCAATTATAGTAGATATAAGAGTGGGTGAGTAAATTTGTGACTGCAGGAAATATGTTTTCACTACAGTGTCTTGTTTTAAATAAATATTTAAGGTGGTTGCCAGGGAAATATTCCCAATTATGAATATACCCAAGTCAACTGGGTTTTATAGAGATTTTAGTTAATAATACAATGAGAAATTAAAGAAAGAGAGTAAGAAAGGAATAAGTATGAAGGGCCTTAAGCCAACATGGCCTAGACCTGAGTCTTAAGAGAGAGACATTAGTCAGTCAGTCTTTTATCACTCACCACAAGGTCTGTCTAAGCAAAGATTCTAGTGACAGTCTCCTCAGAGAGAGTCTCAGCCAGAGTCCTCCTCAAAGAGCCTTCCAGCCAGACACTATTTCAAAGGGCCTCTCTCAAGAGCCTCCAGAGGGACAGAGTCCCCTCAGAGGAGCTCCAGCAAGACCTCCTTAGAGATTGTCCTCCAAGAGCTTCCCTTCTTCAGAGCCTCTCTCAAGAGATTCTTCCTCAAGCAATCCTCATAAGAGCTTCTCCAAAAGGATCGTCATAAGAGATTTTGCTTTTTCTTATATAGGCGGTTTTCTCCTATGTCACCTCCCCTAAGTCCTTACATCTACCAATCACAGTAGATGTTTTCCAAAGGACTGCCCATTCTAAAAACATTGCTGGGTCAACTAATCCCTTTAGGAGAAAACCTCTGAGTAAGTCTGAACCAGAGAAAACACATCCCCTCAAGAGAAAACCTCTGAATAAGTTTTCACCTCTTTGCTCCTGGCAAGTTTACAAGTTGCCTGACCTTTATAGGTACCTAGCATCCCATTGTATCAATTCTAAAAACAGGCCTGGCTCAAGGAACTCCTTGCCTCATTATAAGTATGGGTCTAAGTACTTTCATTGTTTAGCAAGGAGTTTTCTCCCCTAAAGCAGTCTTAAGTACAGGTGGAGTAGAGGTCCTCCCATTTCTGATCCTGGCGAGTTCTCACAGTCAAAATGGGGAATGTTCCCATTAGGCAATTGTTCCAATTGAGAATTCCCCGATGGGGAAATTTTTAACATTCACAAGTCTAAGAAATTTCAAGATTTACATTACTTAAGAAGAACATCACGAATATCACAAAAAGGAAGAAAAATACTTTTAGCCACCAGAACCTGCTCCAAGATTAATCCCACTTTCCCTGGACTCTATATGTTTTTTGGAGGATTGTGTTATAGTCTTATGGGGCTATGTTTTATGCCAATTTTTCTTATTGTACCACCTTAATAAATATACTCCTTATGAAAAGCTAATTAAAACTAACTGATTACTTGATATTGGTTGATAATCACTGAAGGAAGGCATGCAGATGGGAACTCATGAGCTCTATAGCATTAGAAATCCCCAGCTCCTGAATCCTACCCCAGAACCTTAGGGAGAATCTGATTTGCATATGATTTGCTGGTCTGAGTGGAAGTTGGAATAGTGCCTCCAGAGCAAGTGCTATAGTGAAATTATTTTAAAATTTATTGGAATCCATCAAGAGTTCCAAATCTTAAGAAAGACCACTTAAGACAGCCCTTTCTCTATGCAAAGGCAGACCCTATGAGGCCATTGCTTGGTCAGGAGTTTTATGGTTGTTGCTTCTGCTAGATACTGATTCTCCCTTTTGGTACTACAGGTTAGATCGTCACTACCCCTGGCTTGTCCAACTCAGCAGATAAGGTCAGAAATTGATTTTATGGTATGGTCTTCAGGCTCCTTATCATTCCAATTGCCCTCTATTATGCTTATCAATATCCTTCCTTTGTTATGGGACCAAGAATTGAACTCCAGATGTGCTGTAACCAGATTGGCCAGGAACCTCCTCATTGGAACTATTCAGAGTGTTTTGAGTTTTTAAAATCACTTTTCTCACAACAAGCTTGTGAGTTAAGTAAGTAGCACAGGGAATTTTCTCTACATTTTTTGGATGAAAGACCTAAGGTCCAGAGGTAAAGGACTTCTGATTAAATTCACAATTTTTTTGAGCACCAAATTAGGAACCCTGAGACATTATTCTGGATATTGGGAAAAAATGATTTAAAAAAAAGGTATAGTCCCTGTTCTCAAGGAGTTTATGATTTACTAGAAGAGTTTACAACACCTTTCCCACATTCTCACAGCTAGTATGTGTTGGAGGCAGGATTTGAATCTAGGTCTCCTGACTCCTGACCAAATGTTTATTCTACAATATCAGTTGCTTTTGTTTAAGCAGCTTAATATACATGGTCATTTTTGGCTGCTATATTTTGGCTTTTGATTTCTATTGACCTTGCTGTCCACTAATATCTCCCTGTCCTTCATCCCTGCCTCCTCATTCTTTTTTACCTTTTCTTACATGAACTTAGTAGTGCAACCATATATATTCCCATAGGTTATATTATTACCTTAACAGTCCTCATATATATAACACTTGCACACACATACACATACTCATATGTATGTGTCTGTATCCCAAAAGTCTTAGTGCAGTTGTAAGCTTTAATAGCTGAAATGTATTCTTGTATATAATATAAATAGATATGTAAATAAGGATATGTATGAGGGTTTATAAGTATGCAAGTATATATGTGCATGTAACAAGGATCTGCTCTGTATGGAGGTCCAAATATCCAAATGGAGGCATGGAATCTATGGGAACAGGGATTTGTCTGCTTGGGAGAAGACATTCTACATTCCCCTACCACGGGGATGGAAGCAACCTCTTTCCACTGGCTTCATAGCCAGGACAGACTACATCTTTAAAACTACTAGATGGGAAAAGTCTTGCTTTCTTTCCTTCAGCATCTGGTAGGGTGCAAGTCCTGTTCACCTGAAACTTCCGCCCAGATATAATGAGGAAAGGACTATCTTCCCTCCCTCTTCTTTTTAGGCTCTATGGCCCTGAGAAATGGACTTGGGATTTTGTTCTGGTTTGTTTGTCCTTTTCAGTTCTAGGCATGTGATGGAATTCCTGGAGCTTGAGCCATGATGACCCTGGAACCCAGGATTCTAGGCAGGTTAATCCAGTAGGGAAGCCCTGAGAAGCCAGAGTATTGGCACTTGAGACCAAGGGAGCTTTGGATTTGGAATATGGCATGTCTACACTATATAGAAATTGAGCTAAACTATGAACCTAATCCCTCTCCCTCCTCAGGGACTAAAGTGATGTAAAGGAGAATAAGGATGCTTATATATTTTTTAAAATCAATCAATGAAATCAAAGGCTTTAGACAAAGAATGAAAAAATTCTTAATTAATTTAGAGTCCTTGAAAACCATTGTATGGGGACCTTTGAAGTGGTTAAGTGTAACTAAGTATGGAGAACCTCATAAAACAGAGGGGACATAATTGCTGGGGGCTGGAACCACTGGCAGACCCAATTGCTCATAATTGCTCATAATTAGAGAACCTTGAAATAGAGGTAAGATGCAGCGTACCCAACTTTCAGGAAGTAAGAACAAATGTAATTATGGTTGTATATTCCCAATCTTTTCCTCAAAGCCTCAATTCCTTATTTACAATAGTCTCTAAGACCTGACTCTCCTGTGAACACCTTAAACTTAATGTGTCCAAACTGAATTATTTGTCACTCCCAAACTAGTCCCCCTCTCTCACTTCTCTGTTTCTGTTGATGGCACCACCATACTTTTTCACTCACACTCAAAGCTTTGGAAGAATCTTTCTCCTTTCTTCTCTTTCCCTATCTCTAGTTCCCAATGTTTTAGTCCTTTCAGTGTTACCTCCATTATATATGTCTCTTCCCTCTATTCCAACTAGTTCAAATGCTCATTATCCATAACCTCAAAATAATAGCCTCCTAATTGTCATCCTTGTTTCTAGTCTATCTGCAATCATCTGTGGTGGACACTACTGTGGGTCTGTTGGTACCACACTAAGATTGTGACACAGATATAATTAAGCTTGGTTTACAGAAGGAATATTATAACCAAGAAGGCAGGCAGGTCCTGATGTGGGATTGCTCCACACGGATGGCCAAGCTCCAAATGGTGGGGTGAGGCCCCATTGGCGAGTGGAAAGGAACAACTCATAATAGAGGATAAAAACATGACATAACCCTTGGGTGGTGGCTTCTTTAACTTGAGAGAGCCCCAGCTCTGTAGAGGCCATTGCTAATTAGGGGCCACAAGTGTATCATTACCAGAATAAGGAAGAATAGGAAAAATCATTCAATCACCATGTATTCTGGATAGTTACTTCATTTGTGTTGTTCAGTCATTTCAATCGGGTCACACTTTGGGACCCCATTTGGGTTTTTTTTGGCAAAGATACTGGAATGGTTTTCTATGGATGAGGAAACTGAGGCAAACAGGGTTAAGGGACTTACCCAGGGTTACACAGATAGGAAGTGTTTGAGGCCCAATTTGAACTCAGGGAAATGAGTCTTCCTGACTGTACTCTACTATGTTACCCATCTGCGCTGCTTCACTTGTATCCTTTAATAAGCAGAGAAGTGGTACACTGCCTCCGAGTTCTCATTGTGGCAGATCTCCTGGGCTTGGACTAATTACTATAGCTCATATGATCTTCCTAATTTTGTATAAAGAATTCTGACATAAAAATTTTCACTGACTCCCCATTGCCTATTGGATAAAATAGAAATTGCTCCTGGCATTTCCAATTTCTAATGATTTCTAATTTTCCTACCAATCTGAATTGTCCAGAAGTAGAATGGGCTTTCTTATGAGATGCTGATTTGCTTATCACTGGTGATCTTCAAGCAAAGGTTTGGCAAGAAATTCTTGTTCCTGTATGATTTAAAATAGGTAATCTCTTAGCTCCCTTCTATCTCTAAAATATTGCAATTCTATAATTCTCTGAGATGAAGACATGTCCCAGTGTCATTGCCATTCTGCCTCTTCTGCCATGTTGGTACATGTTTTTGTTCTCTCTACTAAATACATTCTAGTCTTTTCAGGGGAGGTGTGGCTTCCTCTGTTTGCCTGTGGTGCCCTTGTTTCTCTGCTGCTATAGCAACTGCCTGAGCTAGGCATTCCCTGTGATCAGTCACATATCTACAAGGGGAGAATTTCTTGCCACTTACTCTTGGTTCATAGTTTACAAGGGTGTATATGGGGAAAACAGGGGTCCAGTTTGGCAAGAGCATAGGGTTTGGGATTAGAACAATGGTATGAAATAAGTATGGAAAGGTTGGGAGTTGGTTACTGTGCCATATTGCTCCCCAGTGCCAGAAAAAATTTTTGGATTTTACTCAGAAGGCAACATAGAGTCCTTGAAAGGTTTTGAAGTGGCATAAACAAGTCTATGGATGAAGACAATTCTTTGAGTAATTGGTGAAAAGACTAGACTTTAGTAAAATGGGGAGGAAAAAGAATAGAAGCCAAAAGAAAAAGAAGACTATAGGAATGGTCTAACTGGGGAGAAATGGGAACCTGAAAGTGTGGAATTATTTCAGAGGAGATTATAGAATAAATTCTAATCCCTAATATATTTTCACTGCTATTTTATACATCATAAATGTCTCTAATTTTAACTTTTGCCAGTGACCACCAGAACACCTTCAACCTCCTTCTTGCTTCCCCATCCACAGAGCTGCTGATTTCCAAGTATTCTCCTCATTTCACTTTCTTCCACCATGGTGGACTTTTAATACTTCTCTGAGTTCTGTTGTTTTTATTGTCTTTCCTCTAACATAACCATTCAGTTTTTAAATCTTATATTATCTTTTATATCCCCTCCTTGTAACAGGTGGGCCTGACTCTGACTTATTCCCTATTAGTTCAGGTTTGATGATAGAATGAAATAAAAATTTATAGGCCATTAAATAATTAATCAAAGAAGACTTTTTTAACCATGGCATAAAAAGGATAGTCAACCTGCACTCCTTAGCATGGGCAGGAGTCATTTCCCTCTCTTGTATTTGGAAATTCATCTGGTCAGCAGGGCAGGGCAGAGTGTTTGGCATGGCCTCAGCATTTCCTCCAACTGAGCATATTCTCTACTTGTGTTGACTTTTTTTTTTAAATTTTATAATATTTTATTTGATCATTTCCAAGTATTATTCATTAAAGACAAAAATAATTTTCTTTTCCTCCCCCCCTTCCCCCCATAGCTGACGTGTGATTCCACTGGGTATCACATATGTTCTTGATTCGAACCCATTGCCATGTTGTTAATATTTGCATTAGAGTGTTCGTTTAGAGTCTCTCCTCTGTCATGTCCCCTCAACCCCTGTAGTCAGGCAGTTGCTTTTCCTTGGTGTTTCTACTCTCACAGTTTAACCTCTGCTTATGAATAGTGTTTTTTCTCCTACATCCCTGCAGAAGGTTCAGGGACATTACACCGCCACTAATGGAGAAGTCCATTACGTTCGATTATACCACAGTGTATTAGTTTCTGTGTACAATGTTCTCCTGGTTCTGCTCCTCTCACTCTGCATCACTTCCTGGAGGTCGTTCCAGTCTCCATGGAATTCCTCCACTTTATTATTCCTTTTAGCACAATAGTATTCCATCACCAACATATACCACAATTTGTTCAGCCATTCCCCAATTGATGGGCATCCCCTCATTTTCCAATTTTTGGCCACCACAAAGAGCGCAGCTATGAATATTCTTGTACATGTCTTTTTCTCCATTATCTCTTTGGGGTACAGACCCAGCAGTGCTATGGCTGGATCAAAGGGTAAACATTTTTTTGTCGCCCTTTGGGCATAGTTCCAAATTGCCCTCCAGAATGGTTGGATCAGTTCACAACTCCACCAGCAATGAATTAGTGTCCCTACTTTGCCACATCCCCTCCAGCATTCATTACTTTCCTTTGCTGTCATGTTAGCCAATCTGCTAGGTGTGAGGTGATACCTCAGAGTTGTTTTGATTTGCATCTCTCTGATTATAAGAGATGTAGAACACTTCTTCATGTGCTTATTAATAGTTTTGATTTCTTTATCTGAGAATTGCCTATCCATGTCCCTTGCCCATTTATCAATTGGAGAATGGATTGATTTTTTGTACAATTGATTTAGCTCTGTAAATTTGAGTAATTAAACCTTTGTCAGAGGTTTCTATGAAGATTTTTTCCCAATTTGTTGTTTCCCTTCTGATTTTAGTTACATTGGTTTTGTTTGTACAAAAGCTTTTTAATTTGACGTAGTCAAAATTATTTATTTTACATTTTGTGATTCTTTCTATGTCTTGCTTGGTTTTAAAGTCTTTCCCCTTCCAAAGGTCTGACATGTATACTATTCTGTGTTTACCCAATTTACTTATGGTTTCCTTCTTTATGTTTACGTCATTCACCCATTTTGAATTTATCTTGGTGTAAGGTGTGAGGTGTTGATCTATTCCTAATCTCTCCCACACTGTCTTCCAATTTTCCCAGCAGTTTTTATCAAATAGTGGATTTTTGTCCCAAAAGCTGGGATCTTTGGGTTTATTGTATACTGTCTTGCTGAGGTCGCTTGCCCCCAGTCTATTCCACTGATCCTCCTTTCTGTCTCTTAGCCAGTACCAAATTGTTTTGATGACTGCTGCTTTGTAATATAGTTTAAGGTCTGGGAGTGCAAAGCCCCCATCATTTGTGTTTTTCTTCATTATTTCCCTCTATATCCTTGATTTTTTGTTGTTCCAAATGAACTTTGTTATGTTTTTTTCTAAATCAGTAAAGAAATTTTTTGGAAGTTCTATGGGTATGGCACTAAATAGATAAATAAGTTTGGGTAGGATGGTCATTTTTATTATATTGGCTTGTCCTATCCATGAGCAGTTAATGTTTTTCCAATTGCTCAAGTCTAGTTTTAGTTGTGTGGAGAGTGTTTTGTAGTTGTATTCATAGCCTGGCTAGGCCCTTTCTGTGGGGTGTTTGTTTCTGTGCCTTAGCCAGCCAGGAGAGCCAGCACTCTGAGGTGGGAGGGGACGCGGCTTCCCGGAGCTCCGAGGGCTCCTGATAAGATTAACTTTCTCTGGGTTGAACTGAGTATGCTTTGAGGCAGGGACCTTCCGTGGGACTCAGATGGAAGGATCCAGCCAGGGGACTGCAGGCTCCCCCCGTCTCTCTCTGTTTCCCTACTGTCTGGGTGCCCCCACGACTGGGTCAGGTTGTTTTCAGGAAGAGGCCTTCAGAATAGCCGGCTCCTAAGGCCCTTTTGCCAGCCCTGAGGGTTACTATTGTTTCAGAGGACCCTCTTCTCTGAGGGGGGAGGGGCCATGGCTTCCTGGAGCTCTGAGGGCTGGTGATAGGATTAACCTCAGACTGATTATGCCCTGAGGGGAAGGATCTGGTCAGGGGGCTACAGGCTCCTGTCTCTCTCTGTTTCCCTGCTATCTGGGTGCCCCCTCGACTGGGTCAGGTTGTTTTCAGGAAGCGACCTTCAGGATAGCTGGCCCTGAGGCTCTGAGGTTCCCTCTGCTGCCTTGGACTCAGTGCTCTGGGTTGGGGGGATGGGTCCTGGGACCTTCCTTCTGCTTACCCCTTAGGTCCCAGTGATCTTGTGTTCTGGCTTTTGGGGGGCCATACCTTTTGATCCAGGTCCAGGTCCAGGAGGAGGATTCCCGGGGTTTATGCTGTTGTTCGTTTTGAATTTTGGTGCCTTAGGAGCATATAGTTTGAGTTCTGTAGGGAAGGGTTTCCGGAGATCTGAACTTTATCTTTCTCTAAGCCACCATCTTGACTGGAAGTCCTTGTGTTGACTTTTTAAAAATAACTGTAGGAGAATAATAAGTCTTCAGTTTATCCATTGGCCCAAAGAAAGCTGCATGAAGGGAGGCTGGGCTGAAAGTCCTGGGAAAACTTGGTTAATTTTCAGAGGAGAACCACTCTTCCCACCAAAAAAAATCCCAAATGAAAAACTAGCCTTATACATGCAGCCAGGGGAAAGGGAAATTCTGGTGGACAGTCATTGTCTTTTTCCTCTCTTCTCACAAGGCTGCCTAGTTCAGGCTCTCATCACTTCTTACCTGAACTGTTTTAATAGCTTCTTGATTAGTCTCCCTGTCTTTAGTCTCTTTCTCCAATCCATTCTTCACAGAGCTTTACCTTGGGGAGCTTCACCTTCCTGAGTGGGTAAAGGACAAGTACTCATACTACATTAGTGGTAATTAAACTTTTTTTTGATCAAAGAATATATGAACTTTAGTGATAAAAGATACAAAATGAAAAGATAGAATCAATAGCTATTGCAGCTGGACTTGGTTCCCCTTCCATCTCTCAGTATCTCCCAGAGGCTTATCCTAGGTCCTGATAAGAGCAGCTCATATAAATCAGGTCAGAAGATCATCCCCTCCAACACACACACACACACACACACACACACACACACACACACACAATTCCCCAAAATGCTTAATGCCACATCATCCCAAGGGTCACTCAGAAAATTGTTAAAATAAGGCTGATGTGACTTCAATCTATGTTTCCTTTAGTTTCTCAGGCTCCTCTATTTTATAAGCTTGTTTTTCTGGACTTTCTCCTGCATTCAATCTTGTTTTCCAGCTTCTACTTACTTAATTCTTATTATGGACATACCCTAGGGATACTTCCTCATTATAATTCTATCTACAGTAATCAGGACTTTGTAGAGGCCAACACTTATGGTAGCTGCCAAAAGTGATTTTCCTAAGATACAGGTCTGACCATGTCACTCCCTTACTCAATAAACTCCAGTGACTCTCATTAAACTCCTACTGCCTCTAGGATAAAATATAAAGCCCTTTGTTTGGCACAGAAATCCCTTCACAACCTGATCTTAACCTATCTTTTCAGTTTACTTAACTATCACTCCAATTCTAATACTCTGTGGTCCAACCATAGTTGCCTTCCAGTTTTTCCTCACACACAACACTCCTTGAATGATTTTGCATTGAGTTTTCCTCATGCCTCGAATGCATTACCTCCTTACCTCCACTTCTTAGAGTCTCTTGTTTCTGATAAGTCTCAGTTCAGGCAACACCTTCTCTAGAAGAAACCCTATCTTTTACCTTCCGTCTCTTAACCCCAATTACTTCTAATATTTTCTCTCTAAAAATTAGCCTATATTATTAAAGATAGAATGCTCTTGCTCTCTCTCCTCAGAGCCAGACTTGGTGAATCTACTTCTCAGGGGTGCTAGAGCATTCTAAGAGGATGGGGGGGATGTACCTTTTTTCTCTTGTTATTGGCACAAGTCCCCATTGGCAATGTTTCCCCCATTGTTGGGCATTAGCTACTAGTGCCCCAGTTCTATTTAACCACTTGGCTTTGAATTACTTTTACAAAGGGATACTTATTTCAAAGTTAGAGCATGAATGAAAGTATAAACATTTGTTTGTATGATCAGACAGAATTCATTCTCAGATTCCTGTGGTTCACTCGCCTGACAGTTTGAAACTCCCAAAGTTGTACTCTTTTCCTTTTATTTGGAAGGGTAAAGAATAAATGAAAAGGCTAAGGGCCTCATTTGGCCTATTTCTTGGGCCACATGACTTCAGGGGATAGAAATTGATTAGGACTCATTGAATGAAATCAAGTAAGGACAGGCCTTTTTGAATGTCTTTGCAGTCAGTCAGTGAGCTACTTATTCTATACCTGGTTATTCATGAAGAACCATTAATAAATGCTCTTTGATTGATTGACTCCTTTTATACTTTTGCAATAGGCATTAGGGTATAATTAATTTGATGAGTTTCCTGATCAGCAATGAGTTACCTAGCATGAGGGGTATGTGGGAATAGGATGTTCAGGAAGGACTGGCACCTCTGTTGTGAAGGCTTGTCAAACCCTTTTCAGGGGGTACTTATCTACCTTCAATGTGTGAACTTTAGATTACTCCACCCTACTTAGTCTAACAAACTCAGGAATGTCTACACATATACTTAAGGATTAAGTATTTAGGAGGATGACCTATGACAGACATGTGCTAGCAAATGACAAATCAGAAACAACTGACAGACCCCTGGGCTGTCCTAAGTCAAGCTTAAGCTACCATTGATACATGTGAGATGCAGGAAAGTAATGTAAAAACTGTCTATATATTTCGCATCACTTCCTCTCTCTGGCCTCTTCTGGTGGAGAGGTGGCTCTGGCAGCAGCTTGCTGAGTGTTTTGGCAACTTGGTGTGGTGGCAGCTATTGTTCGGGTTTGGCGGTAAGTTTTCCTACATACTAGGCTGGGAGTAGCCTAGTTCAGGTGAGGCATCTTTACTGAGCTCTTGGAGTTTAGGCTGATTCTTTCTCCTTTACCTTCCAAACATTATCCTCTTAGAAAGCCTTTAATCTTCTTCAGAGAAGGTCTTTGAACTTCCCCTGGCACAGGCCAGGTGGGAGAAATCCTATACCCTCCTTTTCTCTCTTCTCCTTAATTCCTTCCCTCTATATTAATTAAAATCATCATAAATTTCCAGCTGACTTGGGTATTTTATTTGGGATTTCCTCTGGTGACCAAAATTAATTTAGATTTAAGTCACAACCCTAAAATTATCCTTACAAATGTCTACCTCTCACCTGCTTTTTACTTGTGGTTCTAAGAAGCTGTAATATGCACAGCTGCCACACTCCAGTAAAATCTTCTTGGAAGATAGGCTAAACTAGGTTGAGGGTAACTGCCACCAGTTCCCCAGCATGTGAATATTTCCTCCAGGGGAATGAGTGGATGAGAACAATTTGTTCCAATGGCCATGAAGGCAGCTGAAGTTGGTGCTGTTGAGTGCTTAGGGTTTGGTCAGACAGTGAAGACACCAAGGTCATTCATCCATCGCATCTTGGGCCATTGCTATGCATCTTCACTTTTGTCCTGTCAGTGAACTTTGATGTTTCTGGAAGAGGAGTAAGACTGACTACTTTGTACAACTCTGCTTCTTTTAAATCCAACTCTTGTGATTTCATTGGTCCTCTTGGGATTAATAAAGATAAACAGTAACAGGGCATAGGCCTTTGTCTTAAGGGCACCTTTTAAGGAAATAAGCTATTATGTCTTGGTACCTGGTAGTACTCTACAAACAAATTCTCTGATTGGTTCTCAGTCACTGATTCCAAGATGATTATTAATTGAGAGTAAGAGGGATAGACTCATGTTGAAAGCATTCTTTGTCCCTCTCTATAAAAGCAAATTAGTCATATTTTCTGTCTTTTTTCCCACCTTGGACTTCTGGATTGGAGCACATCAGAGGGGAACTTTTATTCTGGCAGGGAGATTCTTCTCTCTGCTCCTCTGCTTCACCAGGATTGAGTTCATGGCAGGAGTTTATAGCAGTGGTAGGCATGTGCTTGCATGCTGCTAGAGAGAAGAGTTCCAAGACAGTGTCCCTGAACCATAATCTCTTCTGTCAAAGGGAAAGGATTTTGAATTCCTTAGGTAGCAAGATAAGGCAGCTAAATGGCATGATGGAGAGAGTGCTGGAGCTGGAATCAGGGAGACATCTTTCTGAATTCAAATGTGACCCCAAACACTTTCTAGCTGTGTGATCCTGGGCAAGTCACTTAACCCTAATTGCCTCAGTTCCTCATCTATCAAATGAGCTGAAGAAGGAAATGGCAAATCACTCTCATATCTTTGCTAAGAAAACCCCAAATAGGGTCATGAAGAGTCAGCCAGGACTGAAAATTACAAGGCAGCAAAACTCAGAATCTAGTTCTTTGGTTAGAGAAGGGAGATTTCCTGGGCAGCATTGACTCTGAGAGTTGCTTTGAGAATTAGCTCAAGTTCAAGAATTCACAGGTTTGAGAGTTAAGAAACAGGCTTTATTCAGGGAGCTTTCTTTAGCAATGTACTTTTTGGGAAGAAAAAGAAATGTAAAAAGAGTTCTGCTCTATAGTTAAAGGACTAAAGCTATGTCCAAGTAAGACCAGATATCTGGAACTTTCTAACTTTAATATTTCCATGAATTATTTGGTCATTGCAAATCCTTGGGAAAGGGATTGTTTGTCCAGCATTCTCTTCCTATGGAGGTGAAATAAAGATTGACCCATGCTCCATACCCATATTGTACACTGAGTGCTTCTGTAGAATTTGGAGACTCTGCTTCCCACATTTGAGGGAAATGTACACACAAATGTAATTTTGGAGATTTTCCTGGGGTAAAAACTCCAGAATGGAGGAAGCCACAGTGATAAAATTTATAAAAACAATAACAACAAAAAAGCCCTCTAGGAGTAAACTTGGTTAATAGTTGAACCCAGAACCTTTCAGGAGCCTTTGGTCAAAACCTTGAACTTTTGAGAACACAAATTTTGTTGGGTTCAACTCATTCTCGTTGGTTGGTAAATGACCTATGGGTCATTGTCTCATAAGGAAACTATGATCTCCACTATTACATAGTGAATCTAAAATCTAATTCTAATATATTACAATGGAATAGTCTTTTTTTGGTAATTTATGTAATTATTTTTACCAATTACATATAATAAATTTCCACATAAATTTTCCAAAGTTATATGATCTAAATTGTCTCCCTTCCTCCTCTCCTCCCTCCTGGAGCAGCAATTTGATCTGGGTTATACATATGCTATGATGCAAACCATATTTCTATGTTCACTTTATAAGTGAATAATCATATAAAATCAAAATTCCAAAACATATTTTCAAATAAACAAGTGAAAATTTATATGGTTTCATTTGCATTCTGACTCCAACAGTTCTTTCTCTGGAGGTGGTTCACATTCTTTGTCATGAATCCCTCAGAATTGTCCTAGATCATACAATGGAATATTCTAACATTTTACCTCTTGGGGATTTCTTTCTTTATTGGCTAGATTTCATACCCTGATGCTTCCTCCATAATCTAAGGACTTTAAAGTGTTGTCAGGAACCCGACTTCATTTCTATTTTCATATATGGCAGGTATTCTAGCCAAAATTTACATCCTAAGAAAGATCTAGAGAAACTCCCCTCCAAGAAGGAGAAATAAACCTAGTTTCTTCCAACTCTTTTCCCTTTCACCGAAGTGTTAAGGTATGATCAGAAAGAAATCCTTTGTGTGATTCATTTGGGAACTAAAGGATGTGCAAAAGTAACATTTTGGCTTAGTATATACAGAGACAGATGAAGATCATAAGGGGATTAAAAAATATCAATCACCCTAATTCAGGAGTCCCCAAACTTTTTTCACAGGAGGCCAGTTCACTATCCTTCAGACTGTTGGAGGGCAGGACTATAAAAAAAACCCAACTATGAATAAATCTATATACCACTGTCTGGGATAGCATTGGCTGCAGCGCTGGCTGGGATGGGGCTGTCACACCTTGCACAGGCCCATCACAGCCACGACTATACCAGGCAGTAGTATACACGGTGCGGAATGCCCTCCCCCAGATCGCTGCTCACCATACTGACATCTTCCATTGTGCAGCCACATAATCCTTTGTGCGGTGCCTCGTTCTCATTCAGTTACTCTCAGAACAAGGTGCAACGTAAAGGATTATGTCACTGGAAGTAGTACTGTACCTGAGGGATGCCGTGCTTTGCAGTGCCACCACATACAGTGCTCCTCTCACTGACCACTTACTGGAAGTGCAGTGGGGGATGGATAAATGGCCTCAGGGGGCTGCATGCGGCCCTTTGGCTGTAGTTTGGTGCCCTAAATTCTTAATGTCATGGTAATTTACAGTTACTAATACTGTTTAAATAAATTGAAGATTATTTGATATGAAGTGAGGATATTATTCAATTTTCTAGATGCTATTTTTGAATACTACATTAAGTTTTAGGAATTTATTCTCTTCTGTTTCATTCATCTTTCTCTTTTCTTCTTCGATTTTATCAGTATAAGAAACTTACTCTATTCAATGGCAGCTCTGTAACTTAAGTAGAGTTGCCTGAGGCTTGGAAAGATGAACTAAACTGTCTATGGTCACCCAGTTAGTATGTATTAGGGACAGGACTTGAACCTAGGTCATACAAACTCCAGGGGGAATCTTCTATTGACTATACTAGTTAAATCTCAAAAGACAGTAATTAACTGAAAGTCATTTAAGTGTACCACAGATGAAAAAATAAAAAGGATTAGAAAAGGGGAGTTCTGAGGAGAGTTATAACCAACAACAAAAAAAATTAGGACCTAGAATTTGCGATGGAGGGGACCTTAGAGGACATGTAATTCAAATCCTTCATTTTACAGATGAGGCTCAATTTCCTGAGTCCTGGTAATGACTTCTTTAAGCTCAAACAAATAGCAGAATCAGGAGTTCAAATTCAGATTCTCTAACTGCAGATTTGTTATTCTTTCACTCTATCATTAGGGAAAAGGTAAGTATTCCTTGTTTGTTGTGTACTACTATGTTGTGGAACAAGTTCTCAGGTGATATAGGTAGCTTTGCTATGCTAAAAATAGCAAGTTGGTATCTAAATAGGATAATTTAGATTAGATTAGGGAAGCTGTTTTAACTGCCCTCTCAGTATTTTACACAGTCAGCAAATTATGTCAGTGCTTCTTGGAGAATGATCAAAGGACCTAAACAAACTTCTGGGTATTGCAAATTGAGAAACCAGTGGAATGCTTTACATATCCCCAGAGAAGGACTGAATGAACGCCAGACAAGGCAACTCTGTTGGATGATGATTACTGAACTTGACAATGATTTCAGAAGGTAAATGAGTCCAAAATAAGGATCCTTAATTCTGTTAAATCTGAAAAAAATAAACCCAAATATCCATATTTGTGCATAGATTGGATCTTATGGGAGAAAAAACTTTGAGTGTTAATGACTGGAGGGAAGAAAGCCCAGTGAGGTTCAACACCATCTCTTAACTTACATATTCTTTCTGTCTCATAATTTCCCCCTAATTAACAAAAAAGCCAATACCATTATTAATTTGAGTTGAAATGTCAGACTAAGGGAGAAAGAAGAGATTGTCTTTCTATATATTTAGCATGTAGAACAAATTCCAGAGCTGCAACTGAAGAGCTATAAAATGAAAATAAAAAACAACAGCTTCCTTAGGTTCAAGTAGCAAATGCTGATCAGGAGTGACCCAAGATTCTGGTCACAGAAACTCAGGCTATCAGAGTTGGAAAGAGCCATAGCAGCCACCAAATTCCACATATACCTATAAAAGATCCCCTTCTGATTTAACTGTGCATTTGAACTAAAGGTTTTCTAGAAACAAGGTTTATAGCAAAGCTAAAGACCATGAAAAAGTTAATCTTGAAAATCTACACCTGCTTCAACTCTCCCAAATCATATAGCAGAGGCAAGGGAGAAGATCTAGACGATGGGCATCAAATGTTTAACAACCTCCCAAAGCCTTGCTTCTTCTTTCACAGACTCCCTCCCTCCCTGACCCTCCTACCACTACCAAAGCATAGTTCAAGAACACATAAAATGCCTGGATATATGATTCTCATCGTTATTAAAGGACGTTTAGTGCTGCTAATCTGAGATGTCAAGGCCAGTCTAGAAAGAATTGAGCAATTTGGTTCCCAAAGGGCTTTGGAAAAAGTCTGGACTAGGCAATCATCCTTCATCAGTCAGGATGGGAAGAAATACTGCTTCACTTAATTCTGGTCCATAAATTCAGACAGTGGTTATTGCTGAATTAGTCTTAGCACAATCTACTCAGTTCCTCAGATTTCATGGATGTAACCAAGCAAAATAAACTGTAAATTTATAATTTCAGAATTGGAAGGGACCTCAGAGACCCAACTTCTTCATTTATAGCTGAAGAAGCTGATCCAAGTGGGGTCACTTGTTCAACATCGCAAAGCAAGTCCATGGCAGAATTGGAGTTTTCATATGCGCCTTGCTTTGCATAATGAACAAATTTGGAGAAGAGATTTCAGTTATCTTCCCATGTTCCTCCTTTATCCCCAGCTTCTCTTTGCTTCATTCTTACTTGCAGTCACTGAGACAATCATTTCATACAGATAAAAAATGGAACACCTTAAGAGTTTGTACATTGACAATTTGTTACCTAAATTTGATATGAGAGTATGGCATGAGAGTTTTTAGATTTTAGGCCCATGAATAAAGGATGTTCTTTGTAAAAAGGAAGAAGAAGAAGAAGAAGAAGGAGGAGGAGGAGGAGGAGGAGAAGAAGGAGGAGGAGGAGGAAGAAGAAGAGGAAGAAGAAGAAGAAGAAGAAGAAGAAGAAGAAGAAGAAGAAGAAGAAGAAGAAGAAGAAGAAGAAGAAGAAGAAGAAGAAGAAGAAGAAGAAGAAGAATGATGAAAGGAAGCCTCCCCTCTGTGATACACAGTACACTGAAAACTGGTCCTCCAACTTTGCCTGTACACCTTACTTTGGGGAAATTTTATTACCTCCTAAAGCATCTCATTTAACTTTTGGATAATTTTCCATATTAGAAAGTTTTCTTTTACTTGAAATCTAAATTTTGCTCTGTTCTCTGAGGCCAAATCAAGTGAGTCTTTTCTCAGGGATTGCCCTTCAAATATTTGAAGAAAGCCATCATGTTTCCTTTAGTATTTAGGCCCTTTAACCAATCATATGACACTGAAGTCCATTTGCTAGCAAGTGAATTATGGACTTACTCTTCAAGATTACCTAATGAATGTAGTTTTTCATGAATATGTTCCTTTTGAAATGTGTTTTATATTTTTCAAGTTAAAGAACCAAAAAATTGGTCATTTAAACTTCAACTATATGTTCTTAAGAAGAACAAATGGACACTGTAGATTTTTAAATTGGAATAAAAATGGTCAGCAGGAATATGTAAAATTATTTATTGAATTTGTGCCAACTTAAATGTAAAAAGGTCAACATTTCTCATAAAAGTTTGTGTTAAAAAAAGAAAAAAGGGTTCATGTTTACTCTAACTCTGAAAATGATACTAAGGATGTACACATGGACATATACACATATACACACACATATATTATTATAGGGAAATTTCACCATGTTATAGAAATCTATCTATCTATCTATCTATCTATCTATCTATCTATCTATCTATCTAATCTCTCTCTTTATCTGTTTAGAGACAGGCATATGGATGGACCTGTGATATTGTTAGTACAGGGAACTCCTAGGTGTGTAAATTCCCTCTACAAATTCAGGAGCTAACTTTTCTGCCACTTAGAGTTCTAAAGAGTTGCCTAGGGTGGAGAAGGTGTATAGATCCACCTGACCTCTACCAAATTATCCTCCAAAAACTATCATATAATGATTCAAAATGAATTCTGGAGCAACACAATCTTTAAAAAGATGGGGTAAAGGGGTGAAGTCAAGATGGCAGCATAGAGGCAACAAAAGTTCAGACCTCTGAAAACCCTTCCTTACCAATTACAAACTAAAAGCTCTTAGGGGACTGAAAATCAAACCTAACAACAAGACAGAGCCAAGGAACCCTACTGTTAGACTCAATTTAAAAGGTATTCCCCCCAAAAGTCAGAATTTGAGAACACCCTGGTTTAAGGGGAAGGCAGAAGAAAGGTCCAAGGACCCTCCCCCCTCCCCCTCCGAGCACTAAGCCTCCAGCAGCAGCTGGAACCTCTGGGCAGGCAAAGGCACTGGTCTGGAGGTAGTTCCTTATGGGCAGTGCTGTGCCCTCAGGCTCAGAGTGTCTAACACAGGTGATGGGGAAGGAGTTAGAGAAGAAGCACAGAGCAGACAGCCTAGTTGCAGCAGCAGAGACACTCCATATTTCTCTCCCCTTCCAGGAGGTTTTGGCCTCAGGGAACATCCAGTCCAACCCAGCTGGACTTAATCCCTCAACAGTATTCAGAGGGCAGGGAAGCTCAAGCTCCAACAGCCTTCCCCCACGGACTACTGGACATTAATCCAATCAAAGCCTCCAGCGCACAGGGAAGCAAAAGCTCCAATACCCCTCCCCCACAGACTGCACTGAGAGACTTGCTGACAAAACTCCAAGAGGGAAGACTAACAGAAAAGTCCAAACCCACAGATCCAACACATAATGAGAGGAGCAAGAGTACAGGCATCTACAGGTGGAAAAGAAGGGGCAAATATGAGCAAACAACAGAAAAAAGAAATGACAATTGAAAGCTTCTATACAGGCAATAAAGAGCAAATGGAACAGAGGAGGAGGAAACACCAAGCAATAAAACATAAAAACCAGCAAATTGGACACAGGCTTTGGAAGAACTCAAAATACAATTCAAAACACAATTAAGAGAGGCTGAAGTCAATTGGGAAAAGAACTTAAAAACTAAAATAAGCAATCTAGAAACAGAGGCACTTGAACTAAAATAAGAAAATAATGTCTTGAAAGCCAAAATCAACCAGCTTGAAAATGAGGCAAAGAAGATGAAGATGAGGCAAAGGAGATGAAAGATGAGGCAAAGAGGATGAAAGATGACCTCCAAAGAAAATCAGACCAGAAGAAGAAGGATGACAAAAAGCAAGGGATGAAAATCCAGTCCTTAAGAACCAGAATACAACACCAAGTGACTTCACAAGGCAGCAGGACACTATAAAACAAAATCTAAAGGATGAAAAAAATTGAGGAAAATTTGAAGCATCTCATTCACAAAAATGGAAGATTTAGAAAATCATTCCAGGAGAGACAACTTAAGAATAATTGGTCTACCAGAAGACCAAGATAAAAGGAAAAGCCTGGACATCATACTACAAGAAATCATCTAAGAAAACTGACCTGATATTCTAGAACAAGAGGGAAAAGTGGAGATTGAAAGAATTCACAGATCACCTCCTGTACTTAATCCCCAACTGACAGCACCCAGGAATGTTATAGCCAAATTCAAGGACTATCAGACCAAGATAAAATATTACAAGCTGCTAAGAAGCAGTCATTCAGATACCATGGAACCACAGTGAGGATAACACAGGATCTGGCTGCATCTATACTGAAGGACAAAATGGCATGGAATATGATATTCTGGAAAAGGGAACTAGGTCTGCAACCAAGAATCAACTACCCAGCAAAAAGGACTATATTCTTTTTTTTTTAATTTTATAGTATTTTATTTGATCATTTCCATGCATTATTCATTAAAGACAAAGATCATTTTCTTTTCCTTCCCCCCCACCCCCCGTAGCCAACGCGTGATTCCACTGGGTATCACGTGTGTTCTTGCTTCGAACCCATTGCCATGTTGTTAATATTTGCATTAGAGTGTTTAGAGTCTCTCCTCTGTCATGTCCCCTCAACCGCTGTAGTTAGGCAGTTGCTTTTCCTCGGTGTTTCTACTCCCACAGTTTGAAAAAGGACTATATTCTTACAGGGGAAAGTATGGTCA
The DNA here is from genome assembly GCF_027887165.1 of Monodelphis domestica. Classification (NCBI taxonomy): domain Eukaryota; kingdom Metazoa; phylum Chordata; class Mammalia; order Didelphimorphia; family Didelphidae; genus Monodelphis; species Monodelphis domestica. The sequence goes on from NC_077231.1 coordinate 179,209,420, forward strand.
TTTAACAAAACAGAAGAATTCCAAGCATTTCTAAAGAAAAGACCATACCTGAACAGAAATGATGTCCAAGCACAGAATTCAAGAGAATCATCAAAAGGTAATTAAAAAAGAGGGAAAAAAGAAAAACAAAACAAAACAAAGAAAAAAACAAAAAAATTTAAGAGACCCAATAAGTTAAAGTGATATGTATCCCTATAAGAAAAGAGGTCATTGGTAATTCTTAAAAATTGCTATTATCAACCAGACAGCTAGAAGAAGTATACTTAGAGGGAACAGTGACAAACTGAATAGGATGAAATGACAAGACATAAATATATATATAGATATATGTATGCATAAATACATCTATATATGTGTTTATATCTATATATATACAACTAGAGTTAAAAAAGAGGACAATACTAAAAGAAATATGAAAAGAAACTGAAGAGGGTAAATTTATATGTCACAAAGAAGCACATGGTGGGAGAGGGAGAACAGCAATACACTGGAAGGGTAAGGAGTAAAGAGGTTGGAGATAGGAAATACTCAACTCGTATGTGCATTGAAATTGATCCAAAGAGGGAAGAACAATCCAATCCGTTAGGGCAGAGAATTGATTTGTGCCCTATAGGGAAGTAGAAGGGTAACAAAAGGACTGGTGGGGAGAGAAGCCATATGAGGGAGGGAAAGGGTGGGGCGTAGTTTAAAAGGACTGTGAAGAAAATAAGGGGGGAATAAGAAGGAAGGGGGGTAGAAAGGGAAGTAAAATAAGGGTGGGAATTAGGGGAACTGATTAAAAAACAAAATATTGGTGTAGAAGGAAATGGTGAAAGAAGAAAAGGCAAGACTAGGAGTAGAAATCAAAATGCTGGGAAATACACAGCTGGTAATCATAATACTGAATGTGAATGGAATGAACTCACCCATAAAACACAAGGAAATAGCAGAGTGGATTAGAATTCAAAACCCTACCATATGCTGTCTGCAAGAAACACACATGAGGAAGGTAGATATGCATAGGGTCAAAGTAAGAGAATGGAGCCATATCTATTGGGCATCAACTGATAAAAAGAAGGCAGGAGTCACAATCATGATATCTGACAAAGCCAAAGTAAAAATAGATCTGATTAAAAGGGATAGGGATTGTAATTACATTCTGATAAAAGGTAGTATAGACAATGAGGAAATATCAGTACTCAACATGTATGCACCAAATGGCATAGCATCCAAATTTCTAAAGGAGAAACTAGTGGAGCTCAAGGATGAAATAGACAGAAAAACTATACTAGAATGGCTCTTTCCCTGGAGAAGTTGCTCTGGCTCTATACTAGGAAGTGACCAGCCAGAGCCACTTCTCTGGGGAAAAAGCCAAAAGGTTCTCTTTTTTTTTCTGGAGAGAGCCAGTGAGCCAAATATGTAGCCCCCTTTTACTCTTATGTCTCTTCCTCTAAATGCCCATTCTTTAGTTCTCATCTCCTTTGATTAGATTATATCTTTAGAGTTACTTAACACTTCTTTGTTAAGTTCACTTTTTGAGTTACTTAACCTTTTTGTGATTAATTTAACCTTCATAGTTACTTAACACTTTTTTGTATTAAGATCTTAAAATAGGCTTAACTTAAAGTTCTAGCTTCACTATAAAGTAAGAATTAAGTACCTTCATTGTTCAATTAGGAGATTACAATTTCATCATCTCCATAAAGTAAGATCTAAGTAGGGTGGAGTAATGTAAAGTTCCCAAGACATTCCTGATTCTGTTAGACTAAATATCTTGTTAAAATCATGAGATAGCTAAATTCAGTCTTCACATTTTTCAGATCACAATGCAATGAAAATAATAATTAGTAAGGGTTCATGGAGTGGCAAATCAAAAATTAACTGGGAATTAAACAATACGATTCTCCAGAATTGATCAATTAAAGAACAAATCATAGAAACAATTAATAATTTCATTGAAGAAAATGACAATGATGAGATATCCTTTCAAAACCTATGGGATGCAACCAAAGCAGTACTCAGGGGGAAATTCATATCCTTGAGTTCCTATATTAACAAACTAGAGAGGGCAGAGATCATTGAATTGGGCATGCAAATTAAAAAACTAGAAAGTGAACAAATCAAAAATCCTCAGATGAAGACTAAATTAGAGATCCTAAGAATCAAAGGAGAAATTAATAAAATTGAAGGTCAAAGAACTATTGAATTAATAAACAAGACTAGAAGCTGGTACTTTGAAAATATAAATAAAATAGACAAAGTACTGGTCAGTCTAATTAAAAAAGGAAAGAAGAAAACCAAACTGACAGTATCCAAGATGAAAAGGGAGACCTTACCTCCAATGAAGAGGAGATTAAAGCAATCATTAAAAACTACTTTGCCCAATTATATGGCAACAAATATGGCAATCTAGGTGATATGGATGAATATTTACAAAAATATAAATTGCCTAGACTAACAGAGGAAGACATATGTTACCTAAACAATCCCATATCAGAAAAAGAAATTGAACAAACCATCAAAGAACTCCCTAAGAAAAAATTTCCAGGTCCAGATGGATTCACAAATGAATTCTATCAAACATTAAAACAACTAATCCCAATATTATAGGAATTATTTGACAGAATAAGCAAAGGAGGAGTTTTACCAAATTCCTTCAATGACACAAATATGGTACTGATTCCAAAACCAGGCAGGTCAAAAACAGAGAAAGAAAACTACAGACCAATCTCCTTAATGAATTTAGATGCAAAAATCTTAAATAAGATACTAGCAACAAGACTCCAGCAAGTTATAATGGGGGTTATTCACTATGATCAGGTGGGATTCATACCAGGAATGCAAGGATGGTTCAATATTAGAAAAACCATCCACACAATTGACCACATCAATAAGAAACTGACAAACATCACATGATTATCTCAATAGATGCAGGAAAAGCCTTTGACAAAATACAACACCCATTCCTATCGAAAACACCAGAAAGCATAGGAATAGAAGGGCCTTTCCTAAAAAAAACAACAAACAGTATATATCTAAAACCATCAGCAAACATCATCTGCAATGGGGATAAACTAGAAGCCTTCCCAATAAGATCAGGAGTGAAACAAGGATGCCCATTATCATCTCTATTATTTAACATTGTACTAAAAACACTAGCTGTAGTGATTAGAGAAGAAAAAGAAATTGAATGTATTAAAATAGGCAATGAGGAGACCAAGCTATCACTCTTTGTGGATGATATGATGGTCTACTTAAAGAGTCCTGGAGAATCAACCAAAAAGCTGGTTGAAAAATAATCAACAACTTTAGCAAAGTTGCAGTATACAAAATAAACCCACATAAGTCATCAGCATTTCTATATATCTCCAACACATCTCAGCAGCAAGAATTAGAAAGAGAAATTCCATTTAAAATCACCCTAGACAATATAAAATACTTAGGAATCTATCTGCTAAGATAAACACAGGAACTATATGAACACAACTACAAAATACTCTCCACATAATTGAAACTAGATCTAAACAACTTGAAAAACATTGATTGCTCATGGGTAGGATGAGCTAATATAATAAAAATGACCATCCTACCCAAATTAATTTACTTATTCAGTGCCATACCCATTGAACTACAAAAAAAACCAAACAAACTTTTTTACTGAATTAGAAAAAATCATAACAAAGTTCATTTGGAAGAATAAAAGATCATGGATATCCAGGGGAATCATGAAAAAAATGTGAAGGAAGGAGAACTTGCAATCCCAGATCTCAACCTATAATATAAAGCAGTGGTCATCAAAACAATTTGGTACTGGCTAAGAGACAGAAAGAACGATCAGTGGAATAGACTTGGGGTAAGTGACCTGAGCAAGACAGTCTATGATAAGCCCAAAGAGCCCAGCCTTTAGGACAAAAATCCACTATTTGATAAAAACTGCTGGGAAAATTGGAAGACAGTATGGTAGAGATTAGGTTTGGATCAACATCTCACACCTTACACCAAGATAAACTCAGAATGGTTGAATGACCTGAATATAAAGAAGGAAACTATAAGCAAATTAGGTGAACACAGAATAGTATATATGTCAGATCTTTGAAACCAAGCAAGAGCTAGAAAAAAATCACAAAATATAAAATCAATAATTTTGATTACATCCAATTAAAAAGTTTTTGTACAGACAAAGTCAATGCAACCACAATTAGAAGGGTAGCAACCAACTGGGAAACAATCTTCATAACAAAAACCTCTGACAAAGGTCTAATTGCTCAAATTTATGAAGAGCTAAACCAATTGTAACAAAAATCAAGCCATTCTCCAACTGATAAATGGGCTAGGGACATGAATACGGTATTTTCAGTTAATGAAATGAAAACTATTAATAAGCACATGAAAAAGTGTTCTAAATCTCTTATAAACAGAGAAATGCCAATCAAAACAAATCTGAGGTATCACCTCACACCTAGCAGATTGGCTAATATGACAGCAAAGGAAAGTGATGAATGCTGGAGGGGGTGTGGCCAAGTTGGGACATTAATTCATTGCTGGTGAAGTTGTGAATTGATCCAACCATTCTGGAGGGCAATTTGGAACTATGCTCAAAGGGCACTAAAAGACTGCCTGCCCTTTGATCCAGCCATAGCACTGCTGGGTTTATACCCCAAAGAGATAATAAAGAAAAAGACTTGCACAAGAATATTCATAGCTGCGCTCTTTGTGGTGGCCAAAAATTGAAAAATGAGGGAATGCCCTTCAATTGGGGAATGGCTGAACAAATTGTGGTATATGTTGGTGATGGAATACTATTGTGCTCAAAGGAATAATAAAGTGGAAGAATTCCATGGTAACTGGAACGACCTTCCAGGTCATGTGAAAGAAGCAGAGTGAAAGGAGCAGAACCAAGAGAACATTATACACACAGACCGATACACTGTGGTACAATCGAATGTAATGTACTTCTCCATTAATGGCAATGCAGTGATCCTGAACAACTTGGAAGAATCTATGAGAAAAATCACTATCCACATTCAGAGGAAAAACTGTGGGAGTAGAAACGCAGAAGAAAAATAACTTCTTGATTACATGGGCTGAGTGGATATGGGTGGAAATGTAGATTCTAAATGAACATCCTAATGCAAACACCAACAACATGGAAGTAGGTTTTGATCAAGGACACATGTAATAATACCCAAATGAAATTGCGTGTTGACTGTGGGAAGGGTGGGGTGAGGGGAGGGAGAGAACTATTATAATTCTTGTAACCAAGGATTGATGTTCTAAATTGACTAAATAAATTAACTTAAAAAAAGATGATGTAAAATAATTTTTCAGCCTCAAACAACTTAGATGGCTGGTATGAAAGATCTTTTTGCACCAGGTGGAAATGGAGCACAAAGCTATGTGCCATGGCAGAAGGCTGAATCAGCTGCAAAATCTTTTGTATCTATCAGTCATACGTGGTAAGGAAGGGTGGGTCAGACGGGTGCTGAGAAGGAGAAAAACTGAGCATAATCCTTCAGTGTAAAAAAATGAATATTCAATGAAAAAGAAGACTTTCAGACATTTCTGATGAAAATACTGGAGCTGAATGAAAAAATCTGATTCTCGAATAGAAAAATCAAGAGAAGCATAAAAAGGTAAACAGGAAAGATAAATCAAGACATTCAGTATGATTAAACTGTTTACATACTTACATGGGAAGATTATTCTTATAATTCTTAAGAATTTTATTATTATTAAGGCAGTTTGAAATAGTGTGCATAGACAAAGGGCAAGGGTATGAATTGAATATGATGAGATGATATCTAAAAAAATATTATGGAGTGAGAAAGAGGAATGCATTCAGAAGAAGGGAAAGAGAAATCGAATGGGGAAAATTCTCATAAAAGAGGCATGGGAGAGTTTTCATATTAGAGCTGTAAGATTTAAATTAATATCCAATAACTCCAAGTATTATATCTCATAAAATTTATTAATAATCACTTGAAGTAAAAGAAATGAAAGGACAAAAGAAAAAGTCTGAGTAAAGCCAGCTTTCCCAGCCATGCTGAGGGGAGGGGGGACAGAGGAGGTAGAGCTACACAAAATTTATATCCTCCCTAAGTTAGCATGAAACATGAGAAGGAACATGGGAAGCTGGGACCTAGAGTTCTGGGGAGAAAACTCTAATTATACAGAGGGGAAGATGGGGGAGATATGGAAGGGACTACTTGATCCTTTCCTCAGAATTAATCAGAACATCAGAATATAGGCAATCAATTGGGTTATTATCTTACCCTACAGGAAAGTAGGAGGGGAAGGGGATCAGAAAAGGGGAGTGGGGCTGATAGAAAAGAGGGCAAATTAGAGGATGTGGTGGTCAGAAGCTAACCAGGGGGAAATAGGTTGGAAAGTAATACACAGTAATCATATGGTGAAAAAAATTTATGAAACTATTAAAGTCCTCATTTCTCACATACATAGAGAAATGGAGTTGAATGTATAAGAATGCAAATGATTCCCCAACTGATAAATGGCCAAAGGATATGAACAAGGAGTTCTTAGACAAAAGAATGAAAGCTCTCTATAGTCATGCAAAAAAAAAAATACTGCAAATGAGTATTAATTCGAAAAATGTGAATTAAAAAAAACTCTCATACCACCCCATACCTATCAGATCATCTATTATGACAAAATAGGAAAATGACAAAATTTGGAGGGAAAGTGGGAAAATTGAGACATTAATGCATTGTTGGGAGAGTTGTGAACAAATTCGACCATTTTGGGGAGGGATTTGGATCTATTTCCAAAGAGGTTTAAAATAGTACATACTCTTTGACCCAACAATACCATTGCTAGGTTTGTATGCCAAAGAGATAAAGAATAAAAAGGTGAACAACCTATTCATGCAAAAATATTCAAAGTAGTTCTAGGGGGAAAAGAAATGGAAAGTGAGGGAATACTCATCAATTAGGGAATGGCTGAGTAAGTTATAGTGTATAATTGTAATGGAACACTGTTGTGCTATAAAAACCGATGAGCAAAAGGAGCTCAAAAAACATGGAAAGATATATGAACTGAAGCAGAATGAAATAAACAGAATCAGGAAAACAATGTACATAGTGACAGCAATACTATATGTCAAGGAACTGTGAATAATTTAGCTATTCTCAGCAAAACAGTGTTCGAAACAATCCCAAAGAAATTGCTGTCACCAGTGTGGACTTGACAGCCCTCAACTAGGAAACTTGGGGACTCTGATATTCTTCCTTGAGTGTTTCTGACATTGTTTTGATACAGTGTAAAGGGTCTTGAAGATTTAGCTCTTTGAAACTCAAGGGTCTTGGAGGTCTAACTCTGGGAGGTGGAGGTCAAAGCAGGCGTCCAGATGATCCAGGTCAAACAGGGCCAACAATCCTACCCAAGAGCTTAAAGAAGGCAGAACCTGGCCCTCACATAAGGCTTCAGTTTGGGAACTAACTCTAGACAAAGGAGGCAAATCGAAGACACTGACTACTCTATGAAATATTATAGAGCCAAATATGATAAAAAAGTATAGCCTACAAGAAGAGAGCAACTGCATACCAACTGAAGTAGACATTGAAAGGAAAAAGAAATGCATTTTTCACAAGGTATATAGAAATGCCTAGGAAAAAAATGAAGCAAGAGATTTTTAAAAAGAAAAAAATCAATGAGGAAGAAATAAGAAAAAGAATAAATAACTTGAAATATAGAGTGGAAAACTTTACCCAGGTTTTAGATGCTCTGAAAATTATAATGCACCAAACAGAAATCGATGATGACATGAGAGCAAGAAATATTAGAATTAAAATTTAAAAATTGATTTCATAACCTTTTCAACCTAAGTAAAAATAGAAATAGGAAAAAAAAGGTATCTGATCTATCTATGTAACAACTCACCTGAAAATAAGGTCAAAGATAGATAATTTAAGGATCACTGGACTCCCTGAAAGTCATGACATGACAAAAAAAAAAAGATCTAAGCATTATATTTAAGAACACACAAATGAAAATTGCCCAAGTCTATTAGATTTGGAGTGTGAAGTAAAGATTGGAAGAATACAATGATTGCTTTCTGAAAAAAGCTAAAAATGCAAAGTCTCAGAAATGTCATACCCAATACCCAGAACTTCCACATCAAAGAAAAAATACTGCAAGGAACCAGGAAGAAAGAATTTGATTGCCAAGAAATCACAGTTGCAATCACATAGGACCTGACAGTTTTAACGATAAATGAGATGAGATCTTGGAATATGATATTTTAAAAGGAACAATACCTGATTTTACAATCTACAATAACTAAATCTGTATATTTGTGTGTAATCATATAGGGCAGAGAGAAATGGATCTTTAATGCAATAGAGATTTTCAGGCATTTCTGATGAAATGACTGGACTAAGTAAAAACTTTGAAATGCATCTTAGGCACACCTGCTTCCTTCCTCTGTTGCTTTATAGAATTTATAGTATGTGTTAAGTTAGAAGTAAAATCATAGTCATACTGAATCCCTTACTAGGGCAACAACTAACATTTAAGCAAAGGTTTGGCTCTGCTTTGTCTTTACATTTATAACCTCAAAATCGAATAAATCTAAATCTAAATCAGGCTAAATCCTAGCCTCTGGTTGATGAAACATTTAGGGTATCACAAACACTTGTTTGAGGAAACATCAGTGTCTATTAATAAACAGGCACCAAGAGGGAAAATTGGGATAACCAATGGATATTTTCTTGGAATTTCCATTAATCCTTGAAGAGGTAGGTACAACTGGAGGCATAAGTCTGATTTTTCTGCTCAAGTTGCTTATTAGACCCATAGCCTTCCTCCATCTCTTTTCTTCCATAGCTCAGGCCTACATTCTCTTTCTTCTCATACCAATTGTCCCTGTGTTACCAGGTCTTTCTAATTCAGCCCATGATACCTAAACTCTGTCTTTTCCACAATCAGACCCTCAAAAACTCTTGGGTTCTGAACAGATTTTTGTTTTGTTTTGTTTTGTTTAAACCCACAAGGTGTTTGTTACTAGATTTATAATTCAAATGGAACAGACTTCTTCTTGCATCTAGTTGAAATGTCTTTGAGTCAGGAAAGTATCCAGGCTTTGTTCACACCTAGTTCTGATTGTTTTAATAATTTTTACCTGACAAAGGTAACTACTTTTTAAGTGAAGTAGGATAGGATAATCAATGCACCTTCCCCAATTCCCACTCCCCCCAACATGTGCCAAGGCAGCTTGCAACTTTGAAACTACAGGATCTAGAAGACCTTTTCTCTCTGTGTGTCATCTGTGGTCCAACTCTTGAATGTCAGGGCTGGTTCTCTCTTTAGTCCATAACTAGCTCCTTTCTCTGATGCCAGAAATCTCTCTCTTGGAACCTCTTTCCTCCTTTAAGTAGCTATCTTTTCATAGTAATCTGTGTGTGTGTGTGTGTGTGTGTGTGTGTGTGTGTGTGTGTGTGTGTGTGATTCCTGCTAGGTGCATTGTCTTTTATTGGTAGAGTAGCTCTGCTTCAAAATGACATGACTGATCAGAGGAGGGGAGGGAGAGAGAAACATTATTCTCCCTCCTCCAAGAATTATTATCTTTTAGGTGCCAAATTCCTTTTCCATTGCTGGCTTGAACTAACTCTCCATCTGCTGGATAACTTCCTTTTAAAAATTTAAGCCCAAGGGACATGATTGATTCTCTCAACCAATCATTTGATGTTTACTGTGTTGTATTAGTTGATCTGATGGTGACGGAACCCATCATCTCAATCCTTTCAAGTTGATTAAGTCACTTCTTCATACCTTTTAAGTAGTTATAGAAAAACTTCTTATCCTCGCCTTTGTTTAAATGTATCACATATACTGTATACACACACACAAACACATATCATATATACTATTGTAAAAAGGAATTCTGTATTCCTTTTTTAATTTAATGGGGGACCTGGAAGTCCTCTTACAATAGAGATGTATAGGGATCAACCAGCCCACAGTGACAGGAAGTAGGAACTGGGGAGCCTTCTGCTGGGCCATTGTCAGTTGGGCAGTCTATGAGTTGCTGATAGTTAGGGCTGGCAGTTACAGGGAAGTTGGCTGCTGGGCATGAATTGGTAGTTGGTGTTTAATTGCTGGAATATAAAGGCAGGCCTGAGCTTACTGAGAGGGCTTTTCAGCTTTAGCCTTTAGAGGGCTTTTTGACCTTTTCTGGGTTGGAAGGTAGCTATCTTCATTGACAGACCTAATTGGGGTTGGATTAAACACTGATTGGGTTGGTTTTGATTGGACTGGATTAGGTTGGAACTTTGTGGAGTGATTTTAGTTGTAGGCAGTTTTAGGTAGTAAAAATAGGTAGTTATAGAATAACTAGTATAGACATTAGGAGATTTTTCTTTCTCTACCTCTTTTCTATGTTTCTCTCCTTTATTATATTAATTTTACTATATTCTTTTACTATCTCTATTTTAATTAAACTAAATTATTAATTGTTAAAAGTTGCTAGAAGTTTTCTTTTATCTGGCTTAAAGGGATAATATTAATGTACAACTACTATATTCTCATTAAAACTTAAATTATTAAAAGCTACTCTCTTATTTTGTTAAAACCACTAATTTAACCCTTACATATGGTGTGTGTGTATATATATTATAATATATACCAAGTATACCATATATATTAGAAATATAGCAGGTTGTTTCTAAAATATACATGTTATATATTAATATATGTTATAAACATGTTTATAATGTGTAATAGATATTTTGATACTCCATATACATTTGCATATATGTATACACACAGATATATGGGTGTATAGTGTGTGTATCAGAGAAAGAGAAAGAAAGAGAGAGATTGCCCCTTGCAGATGCTAAGAACATATGATTATATGGATATGGATCTTGGAAAGGAAATACACTTGATATAAATACTTTAGGCAGTGAGAGTATTGAAGCAAAAGATGGTAACACAAAAAGAAAATTGTGGATATTTACAGCATTGCTACTAGACTTATACCTTTTGTCTGAAAGGCTAGGAATTTATAACCAGAACTGCAACACCGCACTTTTACAAATAGCCTATGGCAGTGTAATAGCTTAACCTCTTCCTCAGACTTGAAGAGATACTATTTCAAAATTTTAGCCAGAGAGCATCTTTTAATTGGGACATTACCCTATTCAAGGCTTCTTTATATCTAGCCTTCCAGATAAACTCTCTGCCTTCATCGCGATCATAGGAAAAAAAGAAACTGGTAGAAGTGTTAGGGAATATTCTGATTACTGAGGAATGGTGGTCAAGATGCTTGAGTTCACTTTTCATATCCCTTCTCCATAAGAGGATCTATGGATAGGAATAATAATTCTCAGGCATGGATGGCAAGCCAAATCTAGAGCCTTGTGAGTCTACTCTAAACAGTAGTATCAAGGGAAGATTTTAATCAGATCTCAAATGGATCATTCCTAGCTAATCTACTGATTTTAAAAAAACAAAATCACTTTACCATATTGCATTAAAGAAGCAAAACTTTTGAAAGAAAGGTTTTGATTTAAGTTTTCATAGGGTGATTATACTCATATATGTTATTCTTTCCCAGATGTGTTTCCCATTCTGTAGATTAGTCTAATATAATGTGGAAAAATCATATGAGTTTTATGTTTTAGGAGGTAAGTGATCCCAGAAGATGGCTTTACCTTTTATACTCTCATTCCTCAACTCAAGCCCTGAGTAAGCCATAGAATTTCTGGGTAATTTTAAGTACATTTACAGACATAGAGCAGTGCAAAGTAACTTTTTCAAATAATTTATAATTAAAGACTATTAACCTATTACATCCCAAACAAACATTTTCATTTGTATGAAGAAAGATAAATCCATGTGAGCAATAGTCATTTGAGACTATAAAAATTAGAATTAGAGAAGAGGTCCCTGAGGGACACACTCTTAGATATTTTTTATCCTTCTTGTGTGCCTTTTAAAGCAATTTGACCAGTTCAGGTAAATATTAAGTTTTTCTCACTGATCACAGGAATAAGTATGTACCAATGATTTGCCTCAACAGTGACCCTCATCTTCCAGATCCCTTCCCTGGGCTAACCCTACTGAGGCAAACATTAATTCACACACTACTAAGGAAGAACTGGACTCTCTATTTGAAACAACTTTGAATTCAGATCATTACCATGATTTTTATCTATTTATCTATCTATTTCAGCTATCTATCTATCTATATTTCTATCTATTTCATGATTCTATCAAGGAGATTCAAGCAAGGGCAAGCTTAACATCACCAGCAGTTAGGGGCATTCTGACTCAGTTTTCTCATCTGTAAAATTCAGATAATAATAGCACCTATCTTCCAGGGTAGTTGTGAAGATAAAATAAAATATTTTAAGATACCACCAGCTATTTACTACTATTACTACTACTCCCATTCCTACTCCTGCTCCTCTTCCTGCTCTTCCTGTTGCTACCACTGCTACTGCTACTATTGCTACTACTGCTACTGTTACTACTGCTGCTGCTGCTGCTCTTGCTACTATTAACACTACCACTACCACTACCACTACCACTATCACCAATGCTGTTGCTAATGCTATTACTACTACATCTGTTTTTTTAATGCCATCTTTCCCAATCAAGTCCTGTTACTTTTTCGTATTGACATAGTTCTAAAGGAAGGTGAACAGGATGGTTAGGGGTGATAGGAATTAGTGCTAGGAATGTTGAAGGAGCTAGGTATATCTAGTTAAGAGAGAAGACTTAGGAAGAAATGATACTTGAGTGCTGAAAGCTTGATATGTGAAAGAGGGATTTTGCTCAGACCCAGGGGCTTAACTTGTTTCAGTGGGTAGAGTTATAAGGAGGCAATGAAAGGGTCCCATCATCTCTGATTGTGGAGTTCTTTAGCTTCTGACACATACTTATCTGAGAGAAGAAGGAATAATTCAAAGGATGCTCTGGAGAATTCAACTACAATTGACCTTATGGCAGGTTAAATCTCTTAACCCTTCTCATGTGTCCTATGACTAAAACCTCAGCCAGCTTGCAGCATGAGATAATATACAAGACTTCTCCAGGGATCACAGAACACAAGGTTACATAAGGCACAGGGGGAAGCAAACCAGGAATATTATTAACAACACTAATAGTAGCTAACTTTTATATATCAATTACTATGTTACTATGTGCCAGGCACTGTGCTAAGCACTTTATAATTATTATCTTATTTGATCCTCACAACAACACTGGGGGATAGGTGCTATTATTACCCTCATTTTATAGATAAGGAAACAGGCAAATAAAAAGTGAGTGAATTACCTAGCATCACATATCTAATAGGCATGAGATTCAGGATTTGAACTCAGGTCTATTCTGACTTCAAGACTAGTGCCCTATTAACTGTACCACCAAAGCTTCCTCATTTTTTTTATTGGTCAAAGGGATGCCCAACTAACTTTCTTTCCTTCAAGGATAAAGAGTTTATTAACCAGTCTTTATCATCAGTGAAGAAGTCATGATTCTTTTTGCTTTTGTTCAGAGGGTGGTAGCATGATAGTAAGGTCAACATCCTAATCAGAACTATTGGTAGTAGCTGCTGCTTTCCTTCCACACTCTAACTCAATTTCCCTGCCTTTAATATTGGAGAAGTAAGCACATTTTGGCTCAATCTAAAAGAAATCTTTCCTTACCTTTTAAAGTGTCAAAAGCCAAAATGGAGAGTCTTTGGATTTAGAGAGGTGCCCTTTACTGGAAGCTTCCAATAAAGGACTTTTTCTTGGCCAAGCATATGTATAGTAAGTATTTTTCACTTTTCTGGGATATTCTAAAAGGAATTCATGCACCATATTGGGGTTTAACTTGATTACTTCTGAGGTCTTTTTAATTCTGACTGTCGACAGTTCTATGGTCAGATTCAGTTGTAGCAATAATTTGGAATGGATCTATGCTTTTTATGATATTGATGAGAACTTTGTGCAGAAAAGTGAGAATTACATAATCAGACAAAACCTTGGAGTCCCACACAGATGACAACCCTGCAGTGATCTTTTTGTTCCCTTCCCTGGTTTTGGACAATTATAATTGGATCAATAGGGGTGATAACTGATAAGAGACAGAAAACAGAATTGTTCTATTTTCTCCCAGTCCAGAATAATATCCTTTGACCTGGAAAGGTTGGTGCAAAAAATGGCTAATATGGAGTTGTTTCAAGATAGTAAAAAGATAGCAACAGAACACCGTGTTACCCATGATGCTTGACTCATGCAATATTTTGAAAATTGTGGAAAATAAAAGAGGCATTACAAAAAAAGAGATAGTATCTTGTTTATGTTTTAAAAAGGGAAGAAAAAAGAGTCTGCAAATTTTAGGTTAGAGAGAACAACTTCTGTCCCATACAGTATAGATAAACCAGCCCAGTTAAAGCAACAAAGTACTTTGAAGGAGAACTGGGAAGCAATACGCGCCTGACAGATCAGACCACCACAACTAACAAACACCTTGATCATCTTTTCCCTTAAGATCCTGAAGGAAATAGTCCAGGACTCTGAGCCCAAGAACCTTGAGAATAGCAGTGACCCCCAAATGACCAAACTTGCTTCCAGCCTAGCCCTCCTAAGTATCACTGAGCTGAGAAATTATTATGGAGAGGACTCCATCTTTGTTTTCAGCAGCAGCAACAACTGCTGACCAATTGCCACTATCACTCATGTAGACACAACAGTCTTGGGGGTGGAAGCACCTCCAGACTATAAGTGCTGCCCCTAGCCTGATTCTCATAGGCTTTGGGGAAGCAACTCCTGTGGAGAGGAAGGACAATCATCCCCACCAACTGCCGTACATGGACAGACAAACCAGGTGCTTAACAGAAGCAGCATGGCAGCCTGAGGATGATGATGGACACTACAAGTCAACATGCATTTTGTTAAGCTCTTATTTTGGGCCAGGTCCTGGGCAGATCATTCAGACTCTCATCCCTTCATTTTTCTTTTTCTTTTTAAAAAAGGAAGATTAGACAATAACACAATTGTACGCAGACGTAGGTGAATTGGTCATAATCAAAGAATAGTTATTATTGTTTGATGTTGACTTGGTAGGAATTCTCAGTGGAATGCCCAATATCTATGCTTGGTTCTATGGTGTTTAATCAATCAGTGATTTGGATAAAGCAATGCTTATTATATTTCATGCCATCATACTTGGTGATATAGTTACATTTGCAGATTGCAAAAAGCTAGGAGAAACACTTAGTAAACTGATCGATAGAATCAGATTCCATAAAGATCTTGACATTCTAGAATACTGGGATGCATTTAATAAGATGAAATTGAATAGTAATCAATATGAAATCCCACACATGAGTTCAAAAAATCAACTTCAAAAAGCATGGGATGGATGGGAAAGGCATGGCTAGATAGTAGTTTATCTGAAAAAGTTCTGAGTATTTTAGTGGATTGTAAAGTCAATATGAGTCAGCAGTTGATACAGCAGCATAGAAAAGCAAATGTGATCTTGGACCACATTGAGAGAAGTAGAGATTCCAATTTTAAGGCGGAAATAGGTCTTCTGAATGCTACACTAGCAAGGGCAACATCTGTTTTAAATTCTGGGTGTCTTAGCTTAATTGTGCTATTGAAAAACTGAAGAATATCCAGTATAAGGCAACCAAGATTGTAAAGTCCTTTGATGATGATGGGTTAATAAAACTATAGATATGAAACCTCATAGGGGACATGCTAACTACCTTAAAGTATTTAGGAAGAAGGATGAAACTTGCTTTATTAGTGGGCAGAACCAGGAGCAACAGACAGCTTTTACAAAGGGGAAAAATTGGGCTAAATGATAAGAAAAACTTTTAAACAACTGGAGTTGTCCAAATGGATTGCCCAAGAGATGGTATGTTACTGTTCCTTGAAGGAGAGGTTTCTCCTTTAAGCCATGCTAGATGACCATTTGCCAGTTATGTTATAGTAGGTATTTCTTTTATGTTTGGGTTGAATTATAAAAATATCTTGTATCTGGGAGACCTTCCCTGGGGAGGATGAGAAATGTTTCCAGATGCTACATATGGATGAAACTGAAAGGGGAAGACAAAAGGTAAAAACAAATCTATAAAGATTTATCTCTTTTCTTTATCAGTCACAATTCAGCTACCACAACTGGATGATAACATCATAGTCTCCCCTACCTCTGCCAATTTCCCCCTCCACTTTATTTTATGTTATTTTATTTACATTTTTAAAATTTTATTTAATTGATTAAGAGAATTTTTCCATGGTAACATGATTCATGTTCTTTCCCTCCCCTCCTTCCACCCCTCTCCCATAGCCAACATGCAATTCTACTGGGTTTTACATGTGTCCTTGATCAAGACCCATTTCCCTATTATTGATATTTGTCCCAGGGTGATCATTTAGAGTTTATATCCCCTGTGACAATTAAAAGTAGTTTGGCATAAACCATAACAGATAAAAGAGTGGTTGGCTTAAACTGTGACCTCAAAGGTGTTTTTTATATTAAAAATAAAGTGGTCTCCAGGGAAAAATTCCCAAATATGAAATATACCCAAGTTAGCTGAGTTTTTATGGAGATTTTAATTAATACAAATAAGGAATTAATGAAAGAGAGAGAGTAAGAGGAAACAATGAGAAAAGAGATAGGCCAGCCTAGGCCAGCCTAAGTTTTTAAGCCTTTAAGAAAGAGATCAGTCAGTCCACTCACCACAAGATTTTGTCCCAAGCAAGATTCTAGTGTTCAGAGAGACACCAGTCCAGTTCAGCTTTGGCCAGCTCAATCTCCAGAGAGAGTTATCTGAGAGAGTCCCTTGCTCTCAGCTTCTTATCTCCTTTTAAAGAGAATTTTCTCCTATGTCACCTCTCCTAAGTTCTCACATCTACCAATCACAGTAGACGTTTTCCAAAGGACAGACCATTCTTAATTCACACCTGAGTAGGCTAAACTTTTGAGTAATTCACACCTGAGTAGACTAAAACCTCTGAGTAAGTTCTCACCTCTTTGCCACTTGCAAGTTTACAAGTTGCCTGACCTTTATATGTACTTAGCACCCTTTTGTATTAGATCTAAAAATAGGCCCAGCTTAAGGGTTTTTTGCCTTATTATAAGTATGGGTTAAGTACTTTTCATTGTTCAGCAAGGAGTTTACAACTTTATCTTCCCCTAAGGCATGCTTAAGTATGGGTGAAGTAGAGTTCCCACATTCCTGATCAAGTACCTTCATTATTTAAGTGGGGAATGGTCTTAACCAAGTGTTCTGAAGTAGGGTCTGACAATTTTTAAGATTCACACCCCAAACACATCCCCATCGACTTATGTGATCAATCCTATGTTTTTCTTCTGTGTTTCTACTCCCACAGTTCTTTTTCTAAATGTAGATAGTGTTCTTTCTCATAAGTCCCTCAGAATTGTTCTGGATCATTAGATTGCTACCAGTAGAGAAGTGCAATATAATCGGTTGTGCCACAGTGTATCAGTCTCTGTGTACAATGTTCTCCTGGTTCTGCAACTCTCACTCTGCATCAATTCCTGGAGGTTGTTCCAGTTCACATGGAATTCCTCCAGTTCATTATTCCTTTGAGCACAATTATATTCCATCACCAACATATACCACAATTTGTTCAGCTATTCCCCAATCAAAGGGCATCCCTTCATTTTCCAATTTTTTGCCACCACAAAGTGCCAGGAATCATCAAAGACTTCACTGTTTGACACAGTCCATGTGGAAACTAAGGACTACAAAGCAGCCCCAAGGAAGGATGGAAGCACCCACTGAAACCCCCCTAAATGACTTTCATTATTAACATCCCCTTATTATTGGAATTGCCATGATCATTATTTTTACTTAGCCCCAGGAAAAATAGATGAGAGCAATATGTTTACAGGATTAACATAGATGTCCAACTCTTTCCCCCCAGGATATTACCAGGAGAGCCCACTTACAAAATTAAACCTAAGGATTCTTATGTACCCACTTAGATAGGACCCTCTTTTCTAGGCATAAAAACTTCTGGTAATCTGTGCTCTAAATTCCCTAACCTAAATCTGAGTCATGTTGATTCTACCCACTAATCCTGCACTTAGCAACAATGTTTCATTGACTATCTCCCGAGGCTTCCTGTCTATTGTTAGGTTCTATGGAAACATGTATGTTGAGAATGAAATTGTGTGCCAAGTAGAAGTGTGATCATGAGGGTATAAAATAAAGCCAAGGTGGAGATGTTTATCCTGTGAAACCTGTGTTGGAAGTTGAATGCAAAAGCTGTGTCCCATCTATCATTTCACCAACATTGTCCCACCTCCAAGGCCCCATCCCCAGTGGGAGGCTGGTCCACCCCACAACAACAAAGAATGCAGTTATAAATATTTTTGTACAAGTCTTTTTCCTTATTATCTCTTTGGGGTATAAACCCAGTAGTGGTATGGCTGGATCAAAGGGCAGGCAGCCTTTTAAAGTCCTTCAGGCATAGTTCCAAATTGCCATCCAGAATGATTGGATCGATTCACATGAGTTGTGATTTTTAAAGCACAGAGATTCATAGAATATTAGAGCTAGAAGGGTCTTTAAATATCATGTAAGCCAATCTTTTCATTTCACAGAAAACAATACCAGAGATATAAAGTACCTTGCCTAACAATAAGCATGATAACTGACATTTTTGTATGATTTAACATTTACTTTACATATATTATTTAAATCTCTCAATAACTATAAGAGTTGGGTAAGATGGTTCCATTTTTCAGAGAGATTGACTTACCTATAGTCACATAGCTAGAAATCATCAAAAGTCAAATTTAACCCAAGGATATAAATTTCCCCCTGAATACTGCTTTGGCTGCATCCCATAGATTTGGAAAGGATTTCTCATCATTGTAATTTTTTTCAATGAAATTATTAATTGTTTCTATGATTTGTTATTTAATCGATTTTGTAGAATCATATTATTTAATTTCCAATTATTTTTTATTTGGCTCTCCATGTACCCTTACTGATCATTATTTTTATTGCATTATGATCTGATCTGAAAAGCTTGCATTTATTATTTCTGCTTTTCTGCATTTGTTTGCCATGTTTTTATGCCCTAGTACATGGTCAATCTTTGTGAATGTATCATGTGCTGCTGAAAAGAAGGTATATTCCTTTTTGTCACTATTTATTGTTCTCCATATATCTATTAACTCTAATTTTTCTAAGATTTCATTCACATCTTTTACCTCTCTTTCTTATTTATTTTTTGAGTTGATTTATCTAAATTTGATAGTGGTAAGTTCAGGTCTCCCACAAGTATAGTTTTACTATCTATTTCCTTCTTCAACTCTACTAATTTCTCCTTTAGAAATTTGGATGCTATACCATTTAGTACATACATGTTTATTACTGATATTTTCTCATTGTTTATACTGCCTTTTATCAGGATGTATTTACCTTCCCTATCCCTTTTAATCAGATCTATTTTTACTTTGGCTTTGTCAGATATCATGATTGTAACTCCTGCCTTCTTTCTCTCAGTTGAGACCCAATAGGTTTTGCTCCAACTTTTAATTTTAACCTTGTGAATGTATACCCACCTCATGTGTGTTTCTTGTAGGCAACATAGGGTAGGATTTTGGTTTCTAATCCACTCTGTTATTTGTTTTGTTTTATGAGTGAGTTTATCCCATTCACATTCAATGTTATGATTGCCACTTGTATATTCCCCAGCATTTTGATATCCTCTTCTTTCTTCTTTAGCAATATCCTTTTGAAACAGTGGTTTTCTTTAAATCAGTCCCCCTAATCCCCACCCTTAATATGCTTCCCTTTCTGTCCCTTCCTTTTTTGTTCCTTTCTTATTTTTTAGGGTCTATTCAATGCGCCTAGCAAAACATTGGTTTTGCTTTCTTTTCTTTTCTATTTCCTCTCTCACTATTCTAATTTCTCTTAGAAAATTGAATATTGTGTATATCTTTAGTTAGAAGTGAATTTAGAACTACAAAATGATTATGTTAAATGATCAATGGGGAGACTAGTCTCCCAATGATCATCAGGGGGGATTGTAAACCTCAAAATTTCTTAGACTTATAAATGTTGGAAATTTCACCATTGGGAAATTTCATACTTGGAAAATTTCTTAGTGATAGTCTATTGGAATGTGAACCCAATTGACAAGGGAGGTTCTTCCTCCTCCTTTCTTAAGATTACTTTAGGACAGAAACCTTTTGCTGAACAATGGAAAGGGCTTTGACCTATGCTTAAGCATAGAACAGGAATTTCTTTGAGTCATGATTGATTTTAGAATTGATACAATAGAGATACTTGGAATGACAGAACCAGGTCTTGGAAAGTACAATCTCCACCCTACTCAGTCCTAACAGGATTTAGGAAGGGCTGCAGCATAGATCAAAATTTAATTATTTGAGAATATGACCTTCAACAGACATGTGCAAAGCCACAGACCTCTGGGCGGACCTGGGTTAAGCTAGAGCCACCATTGGCACAGGGGAGACATGGACAGTGATTGGTAGATGTGAGAACTGAGGGGAGGGGACTTAGATGGTTTCCTTAAAGATAGTGGGGTCTGAGGACAGAGAGGGGTTCCAGAGGTTTTTCTCTGAGAGGTTTTGCTCTGAAGGAGTCTGAGAGGAGAGAGGTCCTGGAGGGAGAGGTCCTGGAGAGGTCTGAGAGGAGGGCTTGCTCTGAAGGAGGCTGGAGGTGGAGGCCCCTGAGACTGTTTCTCCATTTTGGTCATGTGAGTGATAGGGACTGATCTCTTTTCTTTGCCTCAGCTATCTAAGGGCTAGGGCCTTTGGCCCAGCCTAAACAGAGGGGGTATATAAGTCCTATTCCCTTCTCTCTCCTTTCTCTCTCTCTCTCTCTCTCTCTAATACCTTTCTTCCTCCTGTTTGTAATTAAAAACTCCATAAAAGGTTGACTGCTGACTTGAGTTTTCATTTAGGAATTACATAGCTGAATTCCTTGGTGACCTTAAATTAATATATATCAGTCTTTTAAAGTGATTTCGATATCACAATACCCCAATGGATCTACATGCTCTTCCCTCTCAGAATTGATTTCACTGAGAATAAGGTTTAAGTATTACCTATTAGCACTTTCTTCTTCTTCTTCTAAGAGCATTCTTTCCCTCCCCTTCCCATGTGTCTCTTTGTGTGATAATGATTATCCTATTTATCTTATTTCTTCAAGTATCTCTTGGTGCCATCCTTTATTATCCCCTCCCTTTTTCTTTTTTTTGCATATCATTTTATACCACTTATTACACCAATCTCTTCCTGTGAATGATTCTTCTAATTACTATAATAGTGAATATAATTTTTGAGAGTTACAAATAACATTTTCCCCATGTATTAATATAAACAATTTGATCTTATTGAAGCCCTTAAAGAAAGTTTGAATAAAAAAAACATTTTTCCCCTTTTCCTCTCTTTCTTATTTACCTTTTCATGTTTCTCTTGATCTTTGTGTTTAGATATCAAACTTTTCACTTACTTCTGGTCTTTTCTTTACAAATACTTGGAAATCTTCTATTTTGTTGAATGCCCATACTTTCCACTGGAAGTATATAGTCAGTTTTGATGAGTATAGGTGATCCTTGGTTGAAGACCCAATTTTCTTGCCTTTCTGAATATCATATTCTAAGCCATGTGGGCTTTTAGTGTGGAAGCTGCCAGATCGTGTGTAATCCTGATTGGTGCTCCTTGATATCTGAATTGTCTCTTTTTGGCTTCTTGTAAAATTTTCTCCTTAGCTTGGAAACTCTTGAACTTGGCAATTGCATTCCTGGGAGTTGTCTTTTGAGGATTTAGTGTAGAAGGTGTTCTATGAAGTCTTTCAATGTCTATTTTACCCCCTTGTTCAAGAACACCAGGGTGGTTTTCTTGGATAATTTCTTGTAGTATAATGTCATGATTTCTGTTTATTTCTGGGTTTTCAGGTAGACCAATATTCTCAAATTGTCTCTTTGTGATTGGTTTTCATGATCTGTCATCTTGTCAGTGAGACATTTTATGTTTTCTTTTATTTTGTCAATCTTTTGACTTTGCTTTATTTATTCTTGCTGTTTTGCAAGATCATTGGCTTACAATGGCCCAATTCTTGTCTTTAAGGCCTGGTTTTCTTCTTTTGATTTTCCTTTTTGGTTCAGTCTATCCTGCTTTGCGTGGCTTCCGGCTGTTTCTCCAATTGGGAGTTCTTGTCTTTTAAACTGTTATTTTCTTTTTAAACTATTTCCACTTTTCTTGTCAGAAATCTTCCATCTTTTTGATAAGCTCCAGTTTAAATTCTTCAAGAGCTTGTGGCCAATTTCCATTTTTTTGGAAGGTTTTGGTGCATTTATTTGCATTTCCTCTTCTATTTCTTCTGTAGCCTGAGTTTTTCCTCCATAAAAATTATCCAAGGTCAACCCCTTCTTCTTGTTTTTCTTGGTGTTGGGAAGTTGTTCCTGGGCACTGTTTGCCATCACTATGGTGGTTTTCCCTTCCCTTTCCAGTCAGAAATCTGAGTGAGGATAGCAGGTCCTCTGTGTATGGAGGTAAGGAGCAAGGATTTTTGCCTGAGACCAGCTCTCAAATTTCTACATCTTCTATTATTTGCTGCCCTTCTTTGTGCTATCTTCCCGTGGGCGCCCATGGTATGTGCTCTTCAGCCTGCTTTCCTTTCAGCCTGCTGTGCTTTCAGGTTAAGCTTCTCTCAGCGATAGGTCTTTGGTAGTCTTAGTCAGCTGTCAAGGACCTATAGGTGCCCCTCACTTGCTCTAGAAGTGCCCCTCGCTCACTCACTGATTCTAGTATGCTGTCTCTCTGTCTCTGGCTCCTTTCCTTAGGTGGAGTGGGGGAGGGTAGATCAGCTCACATTTCGGTGGAAGCTTTTTCACCCCCTTATAGTGTGGAAATGCCCAAATCCCACGTACTTTCAATGCTGCTCCCTACTGTAGAGTCCTTCATTGATATGAATTGGGTTGGTTTTTTTTTTTTTGTCTTTTGAGGTAGTCTATAACAGTAGGTGCTGAGAAGAGGAAGAGTCCTGTGTCTAGACTGCCGCCATGTTTACCCAGAAGTCTCCCCCTCCACTTTAAAAGCTGTTCTTTGTGCTCTTCTTTTAAGGGAGAAAATTTCCCCCATTCTACCCTTTCTTTCTCCTTCCTCCCAGGGCATCCTTCTTTCTTATCTGCTCTCCCCCTTTTTTTGGAGATAATTTCAACATTATTGATTCATATCCAAGAGGAGTTCTAGCACTTGTAGATACAGGACAGCAGAGACCCTTCCCAGGTAAAGACCCGAACACAGACCAGGAGAGCAGGCACCACACATCTCCCAGAATCACATTATGTTGGAAACACCAAAAACTTTTCATACCACAAAAGCTAGCACTCCTCTTGGCACTGGAACTGTGACTAGTGTCCCTGATCCCCTGAGACCATCAGAATTTTTCTCTCCCTGGAACTGTGACTTTTAGAACTATGCACAGGCAATAAGATTGCCAATCAGGGACTGTTGTACACAGTGCTAGCAAAAGATCCCTCTGTGATATCTTTCTGACCATTTTGTCAGACTTCTTTACTGTCTTTGGCCCAAGAGTCTCTGAAGCTGATGTTGTAGCTGTTGTGGTTGCCCCTGTAAGTATGTGTATGCTTTGGACAGTCTTTTATGGCCATAAAAATGTCTCACCTTGACTTTTGTTGACTCTGGCACTCCAAAATTTTATTAGATGCATTATTTTAAGGTTGTTTGGAGGGGAATATTGGGAGAGTATGGTTGAGTTGTCTCTAGCCCACCATCTTGAACTATGTTCTTTTGAAAATAAGACACATTTTATTTGGACCAGTTAGTACCCTGGATGCTGACCCAGAATGAAATACCCAGATGCACAATGAAGGGACAGAAGTATCTGGATGCCACAGAGGCAGAGTTCTGTAGCAGGACACGTCCAAATATAAACTCACTCATCCTTTTTGTCTCAGAGGTGTGTATGGTTTTGCAAAGAACCCTTTATTACGTTAGTTGGACAGCAACCATGATTTATAGCCAACAAAGAAATGTCATGTGCTCAGTTTTCTGATTGCCATAGATCAGCCATTCCCCAATCAATAGATACCCCCCTCATTTTTCAATTTTTTGCCACTACAAAGAATGCAGCTATAAATATTTTTGTACAAATCTTTTTCCTTATTATCTCTTTGGGGTATAAACCCAGAAGTGGTATGGCTGGATCAAAGGGCAGGCAGTCTTTTTTTAAATTTAATTTTATTTATTTAATTAATTAATTTTAGAATATTTTCCCATGGTTACATGGTTTATGTTCTTTCCCTCCCCTCCTCCCACCCCTGTTCTTATAGTCAATTAGCAATTCCACAGCCAATTAGCAATTCCACTGGGTTTTACATATATCATTGATCAAGACCTATTTCCATATTATTAATATTTGTAATAGAGTGATCATTTAGAGTCTACATCCCCAATCATATCCCCATCAACCTATGTGATCAAGCAGTTGTTTTTCTTCTGTGTTTTTTTTCTCCCAGTTCTTTCTCTGGGTATTGTCAACATGGAAATATAGAAACCCCCAGTTTATTTAGTTTGAGTGTAGAAACCCCAGGTTTTGACCTTGTCACTGGAGAGGTTTCCCCCTGAGGGAAGGTCCCTCTTCACCAGACAATGGACTTCCTGCTAGTTTGGGTGGGAACAGCTAAACCCATCCAATATTAAGCATCCCTTTTGTCCCAATGGTTTCTCCTCCTAGGCTAAGGTCCATTACCAAGGTGGCCCAGCCCTGGGCTGAATCTTTCCCTTTTGTGTCCATTGTAGGGCATCAGCCCCTCACTGTTATTCCTGTCTGGAACTCCTCATTTTCCTTTCTTACCATTGTAAAGTCAATCAACTGTCCCTCTAATCCTAAACCCCCCAGGTCATCTAGAGTGGTATATAGGTTCCCCAAGTTCTTTTGTTCCTTGGAAGCCATCCTGAGTTGGTGGCACTTCCAGGGGTCAGTGACATGGGCATCCAGACTCTGTGCAGTCTTGGGGAGCAGCTCTGTTGTCGTACTTAGTAGTGCTAACCCCTTTTCCCTTGATTAAAGGGTGATTTTGACTATTTAATAGTTCTGTGTTTGTTTTTTTTTTCTATCTGACAGGTATAATTCCAAATTGCTTTCCAGAATGGTTGGACCAATTCACAACTTCACCAACAGTGTATGTGTCCCAATTTTGCCACATATCCTCCAACATTTATCACTTTCCTTTGCTAAAAGCCATTAAACAAATGAGTGCAGGCAAGGCACCAGGTAAAGACAGGATCCCAATCGAGGTGTACAAGGCCTTAAAGGGAAAGGTGCTCCAGGCATTCCACATAGTACTGACCAGCATATGGGAAGAGGAAGACATGCCCCCAGAACTCAGAGATGCCTCCATTGTAGCCCTATATAAGAACAAAGGTGCATGAGCAGCCTGTGACAACTACAGAGGCATCTCACTACTCTCCACTGCTGGAAAGATCCTCACCCGTGTTATACTCAACAGACTCCTGTCATCTGTTTCAGAGCAGAACCTGCCTGAATCACAATGTGGCTTCTGACAAGATCGCAGCACCATCAACATGGTCTTCTCGGTGAGGCAAATGCAGGAAAAATGCCTTGAGCAGAACTTGAGTCTCTACATTGTCTTCATAGACCTGATGAAGTTGTTCGACATAGTAAACAGGGATGCATTATGGGTGATCCTTAGCAAGCTCGGCTGCCCAGCAAAATTCGTCAAACTGATCCAGCTCTTTCATGTCGACATGACAGGGGAAGTCCTATCTGGTGGAGAGACTTCCGATCGCTTCAACATCTCCAATGGCGTGAAACAAGGCTGTGTCCTCGCTCCGGTACTATTCAACCTATTTTTCACCCAAGTATTACGACATATTGTGATGGATCTAGATCTGGGCGTCTACATCAAATACCGACTGGATGGCTCACTATTCAACCTTCGCCGCCTGACTGCAAAAACAAAGACAACAGAGAGACTCATCCTGGAAGCTTTCTTCGCAGATGACTGTGCTCTCATGGCCCACCAAGAAAATCATCTCCAAACCATTGTGGACAGGTTTTCTACCACAACAAAACTGTTTGGCCTGACTATCAGCCTCAGCAAAACAGAGGTGCTGTTCCAACCTGCACCAGGGAGGCCAACGAACCAGCCATGCATTACAATCGACGGCACCCAACTTTCTAATGTCAACACTTTCAAGTACCTGGGCAGCACCATCGCCAACGACGTGTCCCTTGACCACGAGATTAATGCCAGGATCCAAAAGGCCAGCCAGGCACTCTGGCGGCTGAGCTCCAAGTCCTCCAATACAGAGCTGTAAGCACTGCGACGAAGCTCAAAGTGTACAACGCAGTGGTCCTCAGCTCGCTCCTGTACGGCTGTGAGACATGGACACTGTACCAGAAGCACATGAAACAGCTGGAGCAATTCCACCAATGCTCTCTCCGGTCAATCATGAGGATCCGATGGCAGGACCAAATCACCAACCAGGAAGTCCTCGACAGAGCCAACTCCACCAGCATCGAAGTCCTGGTCCTCAGAACCCAGCTACGATGGTCTGGACACGTCATCTGCATGGACCCACAGCGAATACTAAGACAGGTATTCTATGGTGAGCTGTCAGCTGGACTCAGGAAACAAGGCCGACCAAAGAGAAGATTCAAGGATCAGCTAAAGTCCAACTTGAAGTGGGCTGGCATTACACCAAAGCAACTAGAACTCGCTGCCTCTGACAGAAGCAGCTCTCGAACCCACATTCACCATACCGCCACCACCTTTGAAGATGAACGACGTCGACGTCTTGCCCCTGTGTGTGAACGCCGACACCAGGCCACAACTGCACCTCCCGTAACAACTGGCGTCCCAGGCCCCATGTGCCACAAACTGTGCGCCTCAGCCTTTGGACTCCAAAGCCACATGAGGGTACACCGTAGATGAAACTGCACAAAGACAATAGTCATTCTCTGTCACCGAGAGACTACTACTACCATATTGGCCAATCTGCCAGGTGTGAGGTGGTACTTCAGCATTGTTTTGATTTGCATTTCTCTAGGAGGGATTTAGACTACTTTTCCATGGGATTATTGATAATTTTATTTCTTCATCTGAAAAGTGCCTATTCATTTTCCTTGACCATTTATCGATTGGGAATGGCTTGGTTTTTTGTAAATTTGACTTAATTCCTTATATATTTGGGAAGTTAAACCTTTGTCAGAAAGTTTTGTTATAATCAACCTCCCCCTCCCCCAGTTTGTTGTTTCCTTCTAATTTTGGTTGCATTGGTTTTGTTCGTACAAAAAATTTTAATTTGATATAATCAAAGTTATTCATTTTACATTTTGTAATGTTCTCTATCCTTTGCTTGGTCTTAAATTCCTTCCTTTCCCACAGATTTGACAGGTATACTACTCTATGTTCACCTAATTTATTTATGATTTCACTCTTTATATTTAAGTCCTTTACCCATTTTGAATTTTTCTTGGTATAGGGTGTAAGATGTTGATCTAAATCTAATTTTTCCCATACTGTTTTCTAGTTTTCCCCAGCATTTTTTGTCAAATAGTGAGTTCTTGTCCCAAAATCTGGCATCTTTGGGTTTATCGAATACTAGCTTGCTGAGGTCATTTACCCCTAGTCTATTCCATTGATCCACTCCTCCTGATCTTTGACTATTTAAATCCTTTCATTTCTTTAAGGCCCAGCTCAGGTGCATCCTCCTTCTTTTCTAATCTTCCTATTAAAAATATGCCCTCTCTCTTCAATATCCCTTAGATCTCATTTCTTGGACAAATCCATCACTCTCATTCCATTCCAGACTATAAAGCAATGATGATAAATTTCAGAAGGCAAAACGGAATCTTCCTTTGTTTTTTCTCAGAGTCTTCCACAATGCCTTGTACATAGTAGATACTTAATAAATGTTTGTTGAATCATATGGCAGAGTAAAAAAAGTACTGACTCTGGAGATAGAGGATTTAGGTTCCAATCTTGCTTTTGATGCTTGCTTACTACCTGTGTGACTTTAGGCAACTCACCTAGCCTTCAAGGACTTTCACTTTCTTCAGGCAGCCTTCCCCAATCCCTCTTGATTCTAGTTCTTTCCCTCTATTAATCATTTTTTACTTATCCTGTAAATAGCTTCCTTTGTAGAAATTTGTATGCATGTTGTCTTCTTCATTAGAATGTAAGCTCCTTGAGGAGAGGAACTGCTTTTTTATTTTTTGCCTTTTTGTATCCCCAGAGCTTAACATAGTGTATACCATATAGTAGTTGCTTAATACATGTTTATTTATTGATTAAATGCTTTCTATTTTCTCATCTGTAAAATGAGAGGGTTGGATTAGATGGCTTTTAAGATATATTCAAGTTCTAAATCTATACACTACAAATTAAATTGGTTGTTTTTCAGAATGACTGGAATGGTTTTAAACATTAACCTAGATTCTGTATTGCTAAAGCAAATGCACAGTTGTTTCTCATTATGACTTTTAATTGAAATTTTAGGCTTTGGAAAATTAGGATGAGTCATGTGTGTATAAAGCTATAAGCCAATATATCTAAATGCATGCTATTTGCCATAAAAGGATTTTTTTTGAACCTGTGATTTCATTAGCTAAAAGAGCTCCCAATGAGGATCTTCTTCTCCCAATGCAGATGAACTCCTCTGAAATTTATGTAATCTTAGAGAGTTGTCTGGGACACTTCTGAGAGGTATTTGTCCTTGGTTACAGAACCAGTATGTGTCAGACAAGGAGCATAAACCAGTGTCCTACTGACTTAAGTCTAGTTCTCTATTTATTATGTCACACTACCTCTATCTCTTTAATAGAGTCTAAATATAATTTTAAGTGGGCAGCTAGGTTACTCAGTGAATAAAGAGTCAGGCCCGGAGACAGCAGGTCTTGGGTTCAAGGCTTGTCTCAGATACTTCCTAATTGTGTGGCCCTGGGCTTAACTCTTGACTCTATTTGGCTAGCCTTTACTATTCTTCTGCCTTGGAATTCATGCTTAGTATAAATTCTAAGAAAGAAGGTGAAGATGTCAAAAAAATCATATGAAGTCATATCAGGATAATTAAAAAAATCCAAGGGTGGTGGTAAAAATAAACAAAAATTCTAAAATTTTGTCTTACATTATACATATATTTTTATATGTATTTTTATAGTATCTACTTAATATATTTTTATCTTTATGAAAATAAATAAGTGCTAGTATCATATATATCTATAGGTTGTGAAGGGTTGAATTTTTCAGGTTGGCATTTGAACAAAGTCAGGAGAGTTGTTTCTTAAACACAAAATACTTAGTTTTATTATTAGGAAAGTACAAATAGGAAATAGAAAGGAGGAAAGTGAGAGTAATCTTATAATAGCTTATAACTATACCCAAGATCCCAATCCTAACTAAAATTTTTCTAAAAAACAAATCTATCTGCAGCTGGCCTAACTTTTCTACTTTGACTATCTAATAATTTACCCACTATCTATCTACCTATCTACCCATGATAATCAATAATCAATAAGCCTGGTAAGGCCTTAAATCCGTTTCTCTGATTCCTCATAGTCCCAAAGAGAGAGAGCCACACACTCCTCTCCCCAGGGTACCCAGAGACAAAAGTCACTTCCAACTGCCAGCTATAATGGATTAACTCTCTGCCACACCCTTCTAACTGTCACCAACTGACAGTTTGCACAGGAGGGGGTCTCTTACTCAGAAATCTTTTTGCTCCCTTTCCTCTTAAATAGAAAAAGGGAGAAATTAAGAAAAAAATTATCTTAACAAGGCTATCATATAGGATCTTTCAAAAGTCTTAGTTTTAAGCTATTCAAAATATTATACAGGATGCCCCCAAATCTCAGTACAGTTTTAAGCTTTAATAAGGCTAAAAGTGCATTGTCTTTTGGGACACACTATATCAATGTAATTACAAACTTAAATAAATCAATGCAAAAGAAATATTTATTAGGTGCTAGACAAAAAAGAAATGATGCATCCTCAAGGAACTTACATTCTACTGGGGAGAAATAACATGTACCCAATAAGTAAATAGAAATTATAGTCAAAGTAATTTCAGTGAGGAAGGCACCACAACTGGGGGAGTCAGGAAAAGCCTCTTGTAGGAGCAGTCCTGAAGGTGAACCTTGAAAAGGGATCATGTCATGAAGTTGAGTAGAAAACAGGATCTCTTCCGGATCTATGGGAACCACTTGTGCAGAGTGGGAGATGAGGAACAGTCTAAGAATTAAGAGTGGGTGAAGGGGAATAGTGGGACATTAACATGGAAAGGTCGATTGACGAGCCAGATTGTGAAGGGCATGAAATGATGAAGAGTGGAATTTATATTTCATCTTAAAGGTAAGAGGAAGGAATTGTCCTTCTTAGCAAGGTCAGACCTGTATTTTAGGAAAATCTATTTGGCGGCTGGGTGGACTATGAATTGGAGAGAAGAGAGATTTGGAGCAGAGACACAAATTAGGAGGCTATTGAAGGGTCAGGGGATAAATTATGGGGTCTGAAGTAGGACGGTGAATGCGAATGGGGACTTGAGACTTAGTGTCTGCATATGGAGCTGGCAGGAAAGGGAAGCATTAAAGATGATTCTAATTTTAAACCTTGATGATTAGAAGGCTCATATTGCTCTCAATAAGGAAATTTGGAAGATTATATTTACCATATTTATAAGAATAATCTACACACTTATCATGGGCATCCTTGATGAAGGTTCGGGAAGGGAAAAGACAAATGAAAAAAATGGTCATTTTGCAAATGGCCCCAGTAGATCACATATTTATAATTATATAATTGACTTAATGGTATGAAGAATAGAATATCCCATTGTATTTTTTGTTGACTAGAAAAAAATCCCATTTCATTCAGTAGAACAAAATGTTGAAATCCTTTTTGCTTGCATGTTGAGTTAATTGTTGTCTTTTAGCATAGCTGCTTGTAGCCTCATAAATTTTCTTGTCAAAATTATAACAGGTTTTTTTCCTTTCCTTGTAACTTCTACAATAGGTTTTGCCCCCACCCCCCACCCCAAGATAACAGTAGCCTCAGTCAAGGTCACTTTCAGAATATTTATTAGCATCCACACTGAATATTCTGCCTATCCTGAGATAACAGAGCCTTCCCCATGTCAGCCACTGTATATCATCATTATGTTAATTATGAGGGCCAGGCCATTCTGGGTTTCTCTCTAGAGAGCAGATGCTTACACATCAGGCCACTGAGGATCTTGAATATGTGTCAAAGTCATGCTTCCCTAAGTGCAGAGATGACTACTCTTGAACTAGGCACATGTGCCCTTGCCAATTAGTATTCAAATAGGCTGTCCACTACCTCAAGCAAGTGCTGGCTAGAATACCTAAACAGCAAAGGACCCATGGAAAAGAACCAACATCAGAAGGGGAGGTTTTTTTGTTTTGTTTTGTTTTGTTTTTCCTGTATAAAGAGGAACCTCACACTAGAAGTATCTGGTGATGTAGCAGACAGAGTGTTGGGCTTGGAGTCAGGATGATGAGTTCAAATAGGGCTTTAGATACCATTTACTGGGTGTGTGACCCTGGACAAGTCACTTAACCACTGTCTGCCTCTACTTCCCCAATTATAAAATGGGAATAGTAACGACATTGATTTCTCTGAGTTGTTGTGAGGATCAGATGATATTTATTTGTACTTACTCTGAGTATTATATTTTTGTATTTGTATTATTGTACTTATTTATTACAAATATTTATAAAAAGGGCTTAGTACTGTGTCTGACACATCATAGGCACTTTCTCAATGCTTATTCCCTTAAATTCCCTGGCTGTCAAAGACTTGCCTATTGACCCTCACATAGACATTGGGGCTTGCTTCAACATGAGGAAGGCTGGAAGAAAAGAAACTCTTCAAATCAAGAGAAGCATGGCAGCTCCTACTGCCTTCTGTATTAATTAGAATTTTGAACCCTTGGACTTCATCCCCCAGAAGTCCTTCAGTATTTCCCAGAATTCCTCTCCTCTCTCTACTATGTTGGTGGTCACATTTGTTTAAGTTTTTTGGTAACTTTTCCCTCTCTCCTCTTCTTGATGGAGGTCGGGGCTTGAGTTAGCTCCTTTTCTTGAGTTAGTTAACTCCTTTTACTCTAGTTTTTTATTTTAATAAATCTTACAAATATAATATTTGAGTTATTATATATTAATTTTCATTCTCACACTTCCAAGAGACCTTGGAAGCATTTCTTGTACTTGATACTCATTCAGATCTAGCTGGCTTTAATTCATCTTCAGTGGTATCTCACCTCCTTCAATAGACCTATTGGAATCTACAGGAGCTGAATGTTGGGTTTTGCTTTCTCTTTTTAGTGATATGGGGATGTTTACCACAAAATTTTTCATTTAGGGACCATTTTCTGCTAAATGTTGGGAAATGGGCATAGTTCAAATTTCTTAACCAATCCATGGTTCCACTGATAACACATTAGTTTGTTTCCCCATATCCCTTTCAACAATGGTCATTTCCTTTTATTATCATTTTCACCAATCCAATAGATATGAAGTAGTCACCTCAGAATCCTTTTAATGTGTATTTCTTTATTATTGATTTGGAGCATTTTTCATATGTTTAACATATTGTTAACTTAGGGAGAACAGCCTTTTCATATACCCTTTGACCATTTATCTACTGGAGAATGAAACTCTCTTAAAGCTATATGACTTTTGAGAATTCTCGTATCCCAACCAAATCTACCTCTTTGTGCTTTCTTCTTGGTTTATTGTCTAAAAACCAGATTTCTTTTGTGAGAGGTGGGATTCTCCTCAAGCTCAAAAGGTTTTGTTTTGACAGCTTGCTCCAATGTGCATTACTGGGAGCTTTCCTTGAGTGGTCACAGCATTTCTTTCTCCTGCCAAACACTCAGGGAATGCAGCATCTGTTTACATATTGCTGACAGTAGGAAGTGACTATGTAAGTCTGAGGGCAACACAGGTCAGCAGTCTGGGGTCAGTTGCCTTTTATTGCATCCTTAGGGTAGCTTTGGTCAGCATCCTGGTATCTGTTCAGCTATAGCATCTTCCCGGCTAAGAAGCCGACAGGGTAGGAACAGTGTAACATCAAAGCCAGGCCTTATGCTACTTCAGAACCAGGACAGAGTTCAGCTAAGAAGGCATCTGTTAAGCGCTGACATGTTTTGTGGATTTGTTTGAGATCTACAGTGTGAATCTGACCTTGCACAATTGAATCCAGTCTCCAAGCACCTGGCCAGGGTAGTGGGGGGTGGGGGGAAGGATTGGTAGGGGGATTTGTCCAGCTGTGAGCATCTTTATGACAGCAAAATACCAGGAGCTAGACTGCCTTTCCTCTGTGATAGTTTAGACTCATTCTAGCCAGAATTTTCAAGATTGTCTTCCATCTGTTTGTATAACACCTTTGATATTTCTGTGTCTGTTGTTATAGGGATGTGTGGACAACCTGAGGCAGATGGATTCAAATGAAAGTTAGGCAAAGACAAGTTCTGGACATCTTCCACTAAATGAGCATATAGCCTTATTGTTTATGTGCTGCTCCGAACATTTCCCTAGGCAGAAAACATTGTGTTCACACATAATGGAGAATTATCTTATAGAGCTGTGCCTCTTGGAATTCAAGAGGGTGCATGCTAGTTAAGCACTTGTTTGGGTGGAAAGGGGAAGTAGGGCATTGGATACCTGGGACTATCTCCTGCATTCAGGATTCTTTTTTTCAGAGAAATCTATTCTTAGACACAATGAAGGGAAATAGTGATATATGCAGCAGCAACCCAAGTCATCTGTGTGATTTCTGGAACAAGAGGAAGGCTGTGCCTTCCCCTTCAATTAAAGATATCCTTTGATCTGGGGGATTTATGGCAATAGAAATACCAAATAGAAAAATGACAGAATCTCAGCTCCTCATAGCTTGGCACTCCCTGGTCCTTGAATGAGAACCCTCTAAGCTTCTGTGCTTGAAGCTTGGATAGGATGCAAACACCAACTCTATGTCAGCTTCATGTATGTCAGCTACATGTTATAACATGTAACCTACTCATGCATTTTTCAAGTACTAAATTCCATATCCAGTTTTTAGTTTCAATCTAGTGTTCTTGGGATAATCGTTCGTTGATTCAGAATAGGAAGGGATTTAAAGGTAGGGTAGTCCAATCTCCCTCAATTTACTAGGAAGAAATGCAGACCCATTGAGATTAAATGACTTGTTCAAGGTCACATAGAGTTAATAAAATCTACACACTGAAATATGTATGGCCACAATTTTCTCCTTTCTTAGCTAACTATTTCCATATTAATTTCTTCCCCATGATAATAGGCTAGTTTTTCCCCTGTAGTTCTTGTCTCAGTAAATTATAAGTGATGTTTTCTCTCCACATTCGCAGGAGGATTGTTTTTCTCCTTTCTACATAAATTTCTCTTGGATGAAATTGTACTTTTCTACAATGTTATTTTAGTAGGAAGGATATACCTTTAGAGTCAGATAGCTTAGCTTAACACACACAGCAGGAGGAGAGTACAAATGAAAAACTGGAAAATAGTTCAAAAGATGATAGTGTACTAGTCATCCCCTCTGGATAAATGCTAAGCAGTGGAGAGGTGTATGGGGAGGTAGGAGTGGGGGTGTGGGAGGAGGCAACATAAGATCCTTTGATGCTACAGAAGCAGCAGGGCAAAGCTTTTAACTGATTGTTTAAGATAGTGGAGTGAATGGAGGTAAGTCCAATTAATAATGCATTACTGAAAACTGTTCACCCAAGGTGCAAAGAGCTGATAAACTATGAAATATGCCCATATGACAAGCATTAGGCATTTATGGTTTTTAAGTGTGTTATGTACAGAGAGATGTTATATTCAGGGCTCGAAAGGGTGACCTGTTAATGGGAACCAATGACATTGGAGTTTGATATAACAGCCCAGAGGTAAGATTTGATGGACTGGGTAATTTTTTTTTTTTTTGCACTAAACACTGGAGACTGGGGGTGGCAGGAGAGAAGATTCTTCATAATCATCCAATGGTATGATATTTTCTCTGTGTCTAAGGGGATTTTCCAGGGTTGTTATGTTATTAATAGTTCCCAAAATCAGTCTATGAAACTGAGTTCAAAATATTTTCTTCATGCTGATATTCATCCCTCTGAGGGTTGTGTGTATGTGAGTGTGTGTGTGTGTTTAAACCAGCTGCAGATTTCCATCTCCTACATGCTTTTAAAGGCTGTCTCCATAGTGATG
This sequence comes from Monodelphis domestica, assembly GCF_027887165.1. Lineage (NCBI taxonomy): Eukaryota > Metazoa > Chordata > Mammalia > Didelphimorphia > Didelphidae > Monodelphis > Monodelphis domestica. The sequence goes on from NC_077231.1 coordinate 179,244,644, forward strand.
GCCAATGAGAGGTGAGAGTTTTGCAGGTTTCTTTCTCAGTGTATGTGGCACAGACATGGCTCTTTTTCTGTGTCCTTGTACTTGTTCCCTCTACGCCATTACTGGCTGCCTCCATGGCAACCACCAATGAGGATTTGCAAATATATCAGTGCACCCTCTATGCTTGCACCTCTCTGTGTGCCCTCCTGCACTCAATGGTATCATAAAGCATCTGAGAGCAATAAATGGCCAGTCTGTTGGTTTTGTGAATCTCTGGCAAGCTCCTTCTCTTCTCATCTCCTCAGGGTGTCTCCTAATATGATTGTAGTAAAGATTGTACTTGTCCAAGTTGGCTCTCCAAATTTGGTACATATTGCTCTTCTCTGATCTTGGTTTCTTGGGTGAGAGGAGATTTTCACATTCTTAAAGTCAAACAGAACCCAGGGAGATTTGGTGTTCTAAAATGTTAAATCTCTGCTTTGGTGTAGTGTATGTTTTTTTCATTAAAGAGAAAAGCTATAGAACAAATCAGACCTTTCTTTCCCTTCTCCCATTCTATGTCACAATTAACAGTATTTGATATCTTGTATTTATTGCTTGAGTTTCATCATCATTACCACCATTTGGTGGCCATGTATTATGTTTAGGGCACTGAAAGGTATACAAAGAAGGCACAAGACATGCTCTCTTCCATGGAGAGACTTATAGTCTAATTACTTGAGTCCAGCCATTATGAACAGGATATGAACGTGCCCTATTTCTTGATGAAATATTAGTTGAATATTCATCAGCATTATCACCCTCATCTCTAGTAATATTAATCACTTATACAGTTCCTTGAGGCTTGCAAAGCACTTTAACGTATTATTTCATTTTATCATCACAAGAACCCTGGGAGATATGTGTTATTCCCTTTCTCCAGATGAGGAAACTGAGGCAGCCATAGGCTAAATGATTTGTCCAGTTGCACATAGCTAGTAAGTGCCTGAGGCTAGATATGATTTCAGGGCTTTCTAAGTTCTAGGTTCAGAGCTCTAGTCAATGCACTACCTAACTGTCCTATGTAATTGGACCTATATTTTATATGTTCTCCTGATTGGACATATAAGATATATATCCAGCATTCAAATGATAGAATATATGCATGTGTGTGCAAACATTCACATATAGTTAATAATAAAGACATGAGGCTAGAAATACAGAATAGTTTGTTTATAAGTGGGAGGGAATATAAACAAAAGTGAAAAATAGATATAAATAAAGAATATACTTAATTGCCTACATTAATTCCTATTAATAGGATGTAGAAATAACTAATTATATTCCCTAACATAGAAATTTGGAGTAGGAATAGATAATATTTTTTTCATCATGGCTTAAATTATTCATGAATATAATTGTTCCTACTTATGTTGCACAAATAGCTGTATTAAATATAGAGCTCTAGGAGCCTAAGCTCCCTTTTAATGATGTTCTACTGGCAACTATGACAAAATTTAAAAAAAATCTTTGATATATTTGTGCAATAATTCTTATTCAAGGTATTATGACACTCCTGAGGATTAGGAATTCATACTTCTGTGATAGGTGTGTGCCATAAACTGAGAGAGCAACATTTGATAGATAAAAGGAAATTTTAAAATTTGAAGATTAAAAAAGGGGAAATTTTAACTTTAAGTAAGGACAAAAAGTCATGCAAAGAGGAGACACAAAAGAGTAAAGATATCATGAACATTGCAAGAATCAGTTTGGAAATTGGCCGAGTAGAAAACTATTCTGGTTTCCAAAAAGCATTACTCTGCTTTCCAAATGGTTATTCTTATTGCACAAGACCTGCATGTTGAAGAGTTTTGCCTTTCAGTTCTAATCCTCCTCTCCAGTTACAAGAGTGACATCTCTGGCTAAAATACGGTGTTGGAGAATAGGGCTTGGCTTTCTAGCCCATGGTTTAAGATACAGGAATGATGGGTTCTTGGCCAATGATGGAGTGCATCTAATCAGGCCTGGGAAGAAAATGTTTGCCTTGAAATGTGCTGATTTCATCAAGAGATTTTTAAATTGAAAATCAAGGGAGAGGAGGGGGAAAATGTCCAGATATGATCATCAAATTGAGTACTGAGAAGAGGAACAGATGTAATAATTATAGAAAAAGGAACAACACTAGTCTTTTCCATTAATTCACAAAAGAAAATAATGAGAAAGAAGAGGAGAAATGATATTCAAGATCTCAGTTATGGAAATGTGCAGAGTGGTATTAAACAATGAAACTGGGATCTTCACCCAAGGAAGAAAACACAAATAGCTCCAAAGAAATTTTCATTTATCCATGTGGGAATTATTAATGGAGCACATCAATAGAAAAACATGTCACATTTAAAGATCTGATAAAAGGATAGTGGAGTAGCATTTTACATATAAAAAATAAGTGGAAATCTATGAACCCATGGGGAAAATTTTTCTAACAAATTTCACTCACTACAAATCAGTGGAGCATAACAAATTTGATCCTTGCTACTGTTTGACCTATTCTGTTTTTGAATGCTCACCTATTTAACCACAAGGGTCCCGTGGTCACTAGTATAGGCAAGTGAAGGAATTAAAAAGTGGGTTGAAGCATGTAGATATTACAAACTTTGTAACAAATTTGATATCTGGAAGAGTTGAATTCAGATCTTGTGTCAGAGACTTGCTGTTTGACCCTGGGAAAATTATTTGACTGCTCTCTACCTTGGTTTCTTCATATGTAAAACTGAGATAATAATAGTGCCTGCCTCTCCAGAGTTGTGAAGATCAAATGAGATAATAGAGAGTTCAGTTCTTTACAAATCTTAAAGGTCTATGTAAATGCTTATTATTATTATTAATACTATTATTGTATATTATTATCGTTAGTGTATCATTTGGTGTATTCTCTAAGGATTTAAGCTGTTTACAATAGAACACAATTCAAACATAAATTTACTCAGGGATACAGATAACCCATGGCAACATAATTATAGATTTATTTTTTTAAAAATCCTTGGTAAGCAGATTCCCTTTTGCTGCAAAGATCTCTTCCCTGGTTTTCTTGTTTTCTCCCTACCTCCCTCCCTCTCCCTCTCTCTTTGTCATTCTCTCCTTCTCTTTCTCCCTCTCTCTGTCTCTATCTCTGTCTCTCTCTCTTCCAAAAAGCATATAGCTCAACCACTACAGCATAGTGAGCTAGAGTCTCTATTTGTATTTGTATCATGGTCAGAGATGATTTCTGATTAAGAATAAAAAGAAGACCTGACTAGAGGTACTAATGTGGATACACAGGGAACTCACTGACCAATTCAGATTTTAGAAAGACATTGAATAAAGAGTGAAAATAAGAACAAGTAATTAAGGCTGAGTACTAAAATGTAGCATGAAATGTAGTAAGAAATGTATTGGAAGCATTAAAACCTAGAATCAGCTGCAGCAGACAATGGATACTAAAGATAACAGACAGGGTTGGGTGACTCTGGGTGGTGACTCTGTGTGTGTGTGTGTGTGTGTGTGTGTGTGTGTAGGGGTCAAGAGGAGGATCATAAGGAGATGGCTCTAATAGATGATGATAAGACTAAACATCAACTTTTACTTTGCTTGATTTTTTTATTTCTTCAAAGAAAGATCTTTCATTTGGTAAGGTTAGAGCAGAAATGGTTAGCAGGAAGTGAAAAAAAAAAAGGTAAGTCAGAAGACAGCTCAGAGAGCATTGAGGTGACCTCGATATGTATCTGTCACCAGTTCCAGATGAACTATATCCCAGGGTACTAAAATAGCTGGCAGGTGTGATTGCTTAGCGACTTATTTGCAATAATATGTAGCTACTGTAATAATATTTGAATGAAGAACAGGAGAGGTAACAAAAGACTGGAGCAGGGCAAATGTCCCATTTTTTTTTTAATGGAAAAGAGTAAGTGATTCTAAATTCGAATGCAACTGATTTATCTTCCTTAAAAAAAAAATTCTTGAACAAATGATTAAAGGAATTAAGGTTTGTGAGTATGTATAATAGGAAAAAATTCAGCATAATTTTGTCAAGAACGTTCATGACAAGGTAAACTCTTCTTTTTTCTGAAAGGGTAACTAGATTGGCAGATCTGGATCTAGATTGGTAGTATCTATTATATATATATATATATGTATATATATATATATATATATATATGTAGTATAGGTTGGTAGTAGTAGTAGATCTAGAGCTCGGCAAAACATTTGACGAAGTTTCTGATGCTACTCTTATGGACGAGATAGAGAAGAATATCCTGGGTTATAGCACAGTTTGGTGAACTAAGAACTGATCAAATGACTGGATCCCAAAGAGTACTAATTACTGGCTATATGTCAATTTACAGGGAGGCCCTCTAATGGAATTGCCCAGGGATTGGTTCTTGAATCTGGGCTATTCAATGTTTTTAACAATGTCTAAGATGAAGGTATAGATGGTATGTTTATTAAACTTTCAGATGATTAAAGTTTGGAGTTATTGCTAACATGTTGAGAAACAAACTTCAGATTACAACAATAAATTGATAAGCTAGAATGATGGGCTGAACCAGATAAGGTAAAGCATAACTGGGAAATAAATAAAAAACCTTAAACTCGAGTTCTAAGAATTAACTTTACATATGCAAGAAAGAGAAACATGGCAAGTCAATAGATTATGTGGGGAAAATCTGGGTATTTTGGTGAACTAAAAGCTCATTATCAGTTATTAGTATGATATGATAACCAAGAAATGTAATTCTAGGTGACATTATAATAGGTATTCTATTGAGAACAAGGAAGATAATCCTGCTAACCAGGAAGCAGTGATGCCATATAGTGGGACCAAACCATACAAGAATTTCAAGATAATTCCTCACTAATCCCTAAATATATCCATTCCCAAACCTACTATATGATCAATCCTTAGAACCACAGACATCTATTCCCTAAGAATATGTAGAGTCATCTATGATCATTACTGGTAACAATTCCATCAGTGGCATTCGGTATACCAATTTGCATGACTCAACCTCCTTCTAAATCAGAGGTGTCATATTTATAGCCTAGTCTAAGTTTGGATCTGAACCAGCTTAAAATATAATTGGTAAATGCTTAACAAAATAAAAGTATAACATGGATAATGCTAATTTGTGATTTTCTAAGTCAATATATGGCTTAAAGGACAACAAATTTCTGTTTCATTTTCTAAAATCCTTATTGTCTGCCTTAGAACTGATACTAAGTAAGAGTTCCAAGACAGAGGAGTGGTAAGGGGTCATTGGGGTTAAGTGACTTGTCCAGGGTCACATAGCTTAGAAGTGTCTGAGGCCATCTTTGAATCCTGTCCCCAGGCTTAACTCTATCCCTTGAGCTACCTAGTTGACTCAAATTTCTATTGCATTTTGATCACACTGTTCTCAGGAATACCTTTGTGTCCAGTGAGGTATTTTACAATTCAGCGACACTGGGCTTCTTGTTCTTATCACTGATGACTCTATCTCCTAACTGCTTTTGTATTGACTGTTTCCCATGCTTGGGATGCTCTCTCTCCTTATTTCTGGCTCTAAGGCTCTCAAGCTTTCCATCAAGGCTCAGCTCAAGTCCTACCTTCTTCAGGAAGCCTTTCCTAGTTTCATCTCACCACTAGGACTTTTCCTCTGAGTTTACTTCCCATTTACACCATATGTATTTTATATTTCCTTAGCTGCTTTCATGTTGTCTACTCCATTACAAGGCGAGCTCTTCAAAAGAAAAGGACCATATTTTGAGTATCCCTAAGGCTTAGCACAGTGCTTGGCACATTTTATTTTTCAGTATTGGTTCCAGGGCAGAAGAGCAGTAAGTGTTAGGCAATGGGGATTAAGAGATTCGCTCAGGGTCATACAATTAGAAAGTATCTGAGGCCAAATTTGAACCCAGGACCTTTCATCTCTAGGCTTGGTTTCCTCCACCAAGCCCCCAGTGCCTGGCACATATTAAGATCTAAATAAATGCTTGTTAATGAATTGCATCTGTAGTAGTATTAGGTTTAATTCTGGACCCATTATTTCAGGAACAAATGAGCAGAATTATACGCAGAAACTGGTGTAGAATACTAGGAAGATTTGCAAAAATGCTGTGTGTGAAGTTGTTGAAGGAGCCAGAGACAATATGGAAAAGATTTATATATAGTATATACAGGATATATACTATAACATATAGTAGCTGTCTATAGGTATTTGAAGAAGAATTCAAGCTCCTTAAGGCCAAGAATTCATATTTGTATCCCCAGATCTTTGAAAAGGATGTCTTTACAAGGAAACATTTTCTAACAACTAAAGTCTTCCAAAAATGAAATGGGTTATTTTGGGAGATAATGAGTTTCCCTTCAGTGGGCGTATTCTATGCTGGGTAACTCCTGGATGAGGTCAGTAAAAGGGTTTCTTGGGCAGATACATTTTGGACTAAATAGCCTCAGGTCTCTTTCAACTCTTATAACCAGTGGGGACTTTACATGCTGCTTATAGATTGCTTCAAAGTAGGAGATGTTGGGTGCCTCATTAAAACGTAGGGCATTTAGGATGTAGGATTTATCTCTTTAAGGGAACTCAGAAATAGGGCAGCTGGAGGGCCAGGAATGGAGTAGGGAAGACCTGAGTTCAAATTTGGATTTAGACACTTCCTAGCTGTGGGTCTCTGGGCAAGTCCCTTAGCCCTGTTTGCCTAGTCCTTGTCCTTCTGTCTTAGAGTTGCTTCTAAGACAGAAAGTAAAGGTTTAAAGCAAACAAACAATCATCTAGTCCAATGGTTCTCAAAGTATAATTTAGGGATGTTTAGGGGAATGAACCCCTTTCCTGACTTCCATGAGATCAAAACAATTTCCATAATAATATTAAGATGTTTTAAATTGTAATAGGATAAGTATCAATAGATGTGTGTATCTATATAAAACCTTATTAATAAAATTTCTTTGCACATTCTCAATAATTTTTTAGAGAGTAAAAACCAAAACACTTGAAAGCTTCTGATCTAGGCCAATTCCCTTCATTTTAGAGGTGGACAGGTGAGCAACTTTCCAAATTTTGCACAGGTGGAAATATAGCTTAGATTTGAACCCAGGACCCACGCTTCAAATCCAGTGTTCTTTCCACTAGCAAATGTAAACTTACTGAAGGCAAGAAGTGATTCTTTTTTTTCCTCTTGATTCCAAGAACCTACCAGTGTCTGACCTGGAGTAGGCCTTTAAATGTTTATTGATTGATATTAATAACTAATCTTTATATATTTTATATATGTCATGTGTATCTTTATACAAATATAATAAAACTTGTTAAGAATTTTTTACATACAAAGAGATAGAAACTAGACCTGTGATTTCTTTGACAGAGGGAACTTCCAAGACTTCTCTAGGTGTTACACACAATAGAATGAAAGCAGTCTCAATTCTTCTTTCTTCTGTTTTCTCTATCAAAACGTTTGCTCTTCAGACTGGAAAGGACAGAAAAATGATTAAGAAAGAAACCCAAGGAAAGGGAAGAGATAATAAAGGAGCACCTGGCTGCTCCAAATGAGTTCAAGTCACCTGGTCGAGACAAATTACATACTAGGATACTGAAAAGGACTTCAAGGGGGTGATTACTGGATTGCAGTTGGTGATATTTGAGGAATTGCAAATAATTAGACAGGTGCCACAGGACAGGAGACAGGAAAAAATGCTATCTGAGAACTACATTTTAAGGACATTGAGAAATTGGAGCATGTAAACCAGGCATAGCAAGTGGGTTCTTGATGAGGACTTAGGAAAGTCCAGTTCAAATACTACTTCAAACATTTATTGGATATGTGACCTTGACTAAGTCATAGGAGCATCCCGAAGTTCAGAGTCCTCATCTGTGAAATGGGAATAATAGTATTTACCACACAGGATTGTTGTGGAGATCAAATGAGTGTTTTGCAAACCCTAAAATACTATATAACTGTCAATTAAAGAGGAGGAAGATCTGAATGGGGAGGGTACTTGAAACAATGTCACATAACATTGAATTCTGTAACTTGGGATAATTAACTTTGAGGACAGAAGAAATTGGGGGGAGGTGGATATTAGAAATATAACTACAGTCTTCAATTTTATGAATGGGCGACATATGACAGGGGAGTGGAACTTATTCAACTTGACAAAAATCTGCCAAAGGTAGGGCAACTAGAGCTTTACCTCAGGGCATTGACGTCTGGGGGGGCTTTCTTCTTAGTCCCTGCTCCCATACTTCCTCTGCTAGCTGCATAATGCATGAGGTATAAATCCCCCTACTTCCTCACCTGGTCCTTGGCCATCTACTCCTTAGAATCCCCCGGCTCTGCTAGTTCTCACTTCCTTCCATAGCCACACCATCTGCTTTCTGCCTTTTCCCGTGACTATCTTCCCAACCCCCAAGCTGTTTTGCATCCTATGGGAGTGCAGCCAAACTTTCTGGGTGGGCTGAACAGCCCCTTCCTTTCTTGGTGCAACTGTTCCCCATCAAAGTAAAATGACCCCTGCATTCCTCTCTCCAACCAAATTTACTCTAAGCATCCAAATTTCTATTTTTCTCTGCTAATTTCCCCTTGGAGTACAGAACTGGGAACAACAGGCTTAAGTTACAGGGAGACAGATTTCATCTCAGCATGAGGGCTATGATTCGGGCTAGCTAAAAACAGCATAGGCTACCTCAGGAGGTGGTGAGTTCCCCGTCACTGGAAGGTTTCTAGTAAAGGTTAAATGATCACTTATCTGAGGATATCATAATATTATATATATAAATATTATAAATAAGGTTTTGAATTGAGGGGAGATGATAATCATCTAAAAGGCCCCTTTCACCTCTAAGATTCTGTCCTAGGGTTTAAAATTTGAGAAGTATATTGCATACCTTTCTGCCTGTCTGAATATCTAACCATTTCAGCAATTATGGAAGTTTTTGATGACAAGATTTTGCTGACAATATGGATATAACATATTCTTCATGACTTGATGATCAGACTAGCCAGTAAGCACTGAGGTCTGATGCTATATGCAAAATGAAAGAAGCCAATGCCATTCAAGTTTTCTTAGCCAATTCCATGATGCCATCTGTGAAATCCTTCCATTAACATCTTAGAGTTTTGCATTGACTCTCTGAACATTCCTCTAATGCCCTTCAGAGCATTTCCTTTGATTGTGAGTTAAGTTCCTCCAGAAGGCAGCAGTTTCCTCTTTTCCATTTTATCCCTTTTGAGCAATGGGATAATTCTAGCCAAATCTCTAGCTAAAGCAGATACATTATGATCCACGTTGGTTTGACAACTTCCTGAAACATTTTTTTTACTGCTTCATATTCCTAAGCCATAACTGTATTTCAGCAATTCTGCACATGCTTGAGAATTTTTCTTCTCTAATTTTATTTTCCACCTCCTGCAATGTCAGATTACCAACTGTGGAGCATTTGCAATCATTCTCTAGTTTTCTCTCTTTGCCAACTGTCATTATGTGGTAATTGGCCAATAGAAGCTTCTTTCTACCAAACCATCTTACTTGCAGGTGTTAAGGTCCTATCTCAATTTTATGTAGGTTATTAAACTGTCAGATAAAAACGAGTAACTTTTCTGGTGTTAAAAAAAGTCCTTTTCTTATTGCTCAATTCTTGCCATGCATCCACATTTATCCCTACTGTGTCTCCTTTAACTGTGGATGAACTTGAAGTTATGTGAGACCAGAAATCTTTAAAAGTTTATCCCCTTAGAACAGTATCCCAAACAAATGGAAAGTCATTTTGAGTAGCTAATAATAGTATGATTAGCACCAAGGTATATTAGACTATGATGCCTTTCCCTATTCTTTTCTTTCAAATGTATGTTTGAGATAAATTTATCTTGCTGGATCATAAATAAAACATAATTCTGAGGTATTATTCTGTTGGAAAAAAATGATCTCTTCCACACTCAAGCTCACTGCCTTAAGAATTTGTGTTTCAGTTAAAAACGGTTAGGCCTTTCCTCTATGTCTCTCAGCGATCATAACAAATGGAGCAAGTCAGAAGGGCCCATAAAAACCCAAAGAAAGATTCTCTCCTTTTCCTTGGAACTAAGTATACGGATCCCAAAGCAATATCAGCTTTGGGATAAAAATATGTTAACCTGGATTTTTAATTTTGGATAATAGTAACTATGTATATTAAGTACATTTGGTGCAAATTTCCAAGAAATAATACCATTAAAATAAGACTAATCAAAAAGATCTAGACAAAGGAAAGTAGTATGGGCTAGTGGTAAAATACCCAGGTTTGTTGTTTAAGGGAATTGTTTGAGATTTTTTTTTCAGTTCAGTTGTTTTTCAGTTGTTTCCAACTCTTCATGACCCCATTTGGGTCTTCTTGGCAAAGATACTGGAGTGGTTTGCCATTTCCTTCTCCAGATAATTTTATGCATAAGGAAAATGAAGCAAACAAGGTTTAAGTGACTCACTCAGGGTCACATAGCTAATAAGTATCTGAGGCCAAAATTGAACTGAAAATGACAAATTATCCAGACTCTAGGCCTGGCGCTCCATCTACTGTGCCACCTAGCTGCCTCCCTGACATTATTTACTATATGGTTATATAACCAGAGGCCCTGGGCCCATGGGCATGCTGAATCCAACTCAAACCTATTGAGAACTGATTATTAAATTTTCAATGTGGACATTTACACCTAAGAAATTAGTCATCTACAAGTTGGGGACTGATTTATGATTTTGTTGATTATTTATCTTAAGAACGTGATGGGGAAAATGTAAATAAAATAGATTAAATTAAAAAGTGGATTATATGTATATTTTTCTCCATAGATCGAGTTGTTAAATATTTTCCAGAATACCCCTGCCTTAGTCCCATTATCTGGGCTTACAAAGATAAGATTTAATATTGAAACCTTTCTCCTCAGGTCAGTTTTTCTTTGGCTTATATAGCTCACGTCTAGATGTCCATAAAAAATATCCTTCTAGATCTTGTCACCGAACTCAAGGTAATTATATAGATATTTATGTACTCACCCACTTCCATACCCATATGTGTGTATATCTATCTCTTTACCTACCTACCTCTATATCTTTTATTTTACACCACTGACAATATAAAAGGACCAGAAGCCCATAAACAAATGCAGGAAACATGTCAAGTACTAACAACAGTTGATGAACAAACATTATCATTCTTTTCTCTCTCTTGTGATTCTCACTTTCTACCAGGTTCCTAAAGTTCCTCAGACTTACTACCACTTGGTTGTTCAACTTCCATTAGGAGGAGACTAGACTTGAGGCTGCTGGATAGGCAAAATGCCAACAATGTCCATGGGGAATCTCTAAAGGCTTTGCCTCCCAACTTGCAGTTGCCAGACTGTTATCTCCCATTCTCCCATAACCCATACCACCTCAGCAAATCATTGTTATATTGGGCTGCAAAGTCCAGATCTTTGCTTTTCTTGTATTATGAATTTCTTCCCTTATGCTGTTCCCTCATGCCCTGGAAGCCACATGTAATGTATCCTTTTCTTTCTTCAAGAATCATATTGTTCAGAAGAATTCCCACGCGCTTGATAGAAAGCATGTTCCCCAAACTCCCAGAGATGGTTCTTCAAGGCATACACTGGCAAACACATTGCCTAAGAAACTCTGGAAAGAAAGCTGGATCTCTTGACTTCCAATCTTGGGAATGCTTCAGGAGATCTTTCAACCAGGGCATATGGTTCTTTTTCTCTACAGTGGTCCTATGATTGATAGGCTATATTGCTGTTTCTCCAAGGCTCATGCTACAAACTCATCATGGATCAAAGTCTTTCTTCTCAGGCTACATAGTCAAGCACCCATCTATTTTTGTCTTGTATCTATCTATAAATCTTTAATATTCCATCACTGCCTCAGCTCTTATATTTCTTTGTGCAGGAAAGTTTCTGGTCTTTGAACTATACTAAGAAAAGGGGGAAGAAAGGATAAAGGAAGCTAGCAACTTAGCAAAAGTTTCCCTCTTAGGATAGGTTCAAGCACATACAATTTGCCACATACCTCTGTTGTAAGGTGGTCATTAATAGCTTTATTGCACTTGCAGTGGATAAGAGAAAAAAAAGAGCCCTATAAAAAACTTTAGCTACTCACACAAGGGTTCTTCCTCCAAAGAGGAAACCAATCAATTTGTCATGGTGAAATAGCTCTTATCTATAAAACCTAGCCTTCAGGAGACACAAAGTGATTTGTTTGTGCCCCAATAAAAGAAAATATAAAATTACACTAAAGGTTCACTTTAAAACCAACAGACTATATATTTAGAAAACGATGTTTATCAAAAGTGGGCAGTTAGGTGATGTAATGGATAGAGTGCCAGGCCAGGAGTCAGGAAAACTCATTCCGAGTTCAAATTTGACCTCATATACTTGTTAGCTGCCTGACTAGGGCAAATCACTTAACTCTGTTGGCCTCCATTTCCCCATCTGTAAAATGAGTTGGGAAAGGACATGGCAAGCCACTCCAGTAATTTTGCCAAGAAATCCCCAAATAGGGTCAGACATGACTGAAAAACAACAAAATTTATCAAAAACACATTTAATAGCCCTTGTGCTAAAAATGCAGCTTTATGACAAAGAAAATGAGTTACAATTTTGTGAACTCAATGCCAAATAATTTTTAAACAAGCAATTGCAACAAAATCCTGTTTCTATCTATGGGGGTTTTCCTTTCCTCTTAACTAAGCCCTAAATTTCTTTGTATTTGTTGACTTATTGATCTTTAGACATGTTGAACTTGGTGAGAGACATAGCTTTTTATCTCTCTCTCAGGATATGAACATTTGATCATTATTTAGCCTTTTCAAGTTGCTCAAGCTCATTTATCTTTCTAGTTTTCCTTTTTTCCCCTCTCTCTGGTGGGGGGAAGGCTCATTTGCATTTTGGAGATTTTACTAAGGTCCTCTGAACAGATTTGTTTAGAAGTCATAAATTCTAAATGGTCCATTTCCCTATTCCCATCTATTGCTTATTCTTCTATGTAGGATTTTTTCTTTTGACCTTTTGGTCTACCACATTTTTAAATATTCTTTCCTTTTTCGTCTCTGATACACATAATTGATTCTGACTGGGGCTCTTAGGTATATGATCTTCAAACATATAGGATGGAAGAGACATTCTTAGGGTTATCCAAGTGGCACAGTGGATAGAGCGCTGGGCTTGGAATCAAGAAAACTTGTCTTTCCAAGTTCAAATCTAGCTTCAGATATTTATTAGCTATGTGACCCTCAGCAAGTCACCTAATTCTATTGACCTCAGTAAAATGAGGCGATGAAGGAAATGACAAACCACTTTGCTATCTTTGCCAAGAAAACCCTAAATGGGGTCATGAAGAGTTGGGTGCAACTGAAAGAACTCATGGTTAAAAGAACAACAGCATGGTTAAATAGATAGCAATTTGTTTGGAAAAAAGTTCCGGATTTTATTATGTGTAGCAGCCCAGGGGCAAGGGGAACAGTCAGTCTTGGGCATGCTCAGTAGTGCTCATGGCTGGGAAGGCCCCTGACCCTTGACCCCAGCTTCTCCCAGGTTAGGCGGGAAAACAGGTTTCTTTGTTCTCCCCTGGTCAAGAGAAACCACACCTATGCCTTGTCATTGACCAATGAGGGTCATCCCTATGTACTGTGTATATTTGCATATCAAAAACTATATCTAGCCCAGCAGGCTCCGCCTTCACTCTCTCTCTGCTCTCCCCCCCCTCTCTCCTCTTTCAGGCTAGGCGATGGCTGTCCTTGCAGGAGCTTGGCCTCTGGCCAAGCTCCATCTTTAATCTTTCTCCTCAATAAACGACTCCTCTTTGCATACCATGTGAGAGCTGTCGGTACCTTCTTTGTCGCTTCCCCTTTCCTTCTCTCTCTCCCCCTCCCCTCTCAGGGGTCATAAGGGGCTGGTCCCCGACATAATTATGGATGGAAAACTCAGTATGAATCAGCTTTCTCTCAACAGATTCATCAATAAAATATGAGTAATAATTCTTTATATAATATTCTCTCCCTCTTTCCTCCCTCTGAGAAAGGAAATAATGGAAAATAGCATGATAGCCATAGGGCTTCTTTCTGAGGATGATTGCCAATTCCATCTATACTGCTCTGTGATGGATTGGTTATGGCCAAATAGGTCATCACTATCAACCAGGTACCAGTCCAAATGGGGAAGACCTTACTTTCCTCATTTTAATTCATTCCAGATCCTGTATTTTGTTTTGTTTAAATGTCAGATTCAGTTTGTATTTTATCCTTTGAAGGCAATATGGAGCTATGGGTGAGCTTAGTATAAAGTGACTTGCTTTTCTCATTTTTTTTCTACTTAAAGGAAAATCCAGAACAAATGATGAGAACTCATGGGTCCATATTGATCTTTTTTATGGGAATATTTTCTGGGATTTTAATCTAGCTTAAAGTAGATTGATTTTCTATATTTTAATATCATTTGCTTTTAATTCTATTCTAAAAAATCCAACTGTTTGTATCTAGGAATAAGGAATGTAAATATAATAGTGCGATAGTTCTTGCCCTAAAGAAGTTTATATGACCTAATGATATGATTTATATTATATAATATTAGGGGGCTCCAAGAGCTACAAATAGCCAGTATACACAGTACAAATACAAAAGGATTGGTGAGGGTCAATGACAACTGTAGGAATCATTTTTTTGACCACCCCTGACCTTTCATCTAGCAAAGGGAAGTTTCCTCCTATCTTTCTTTTTTTGTTTTCTGTAGAAATCACTTCAGAAACTGTAAGTGGTGGTTCTTTAAGGGGAACATTGAGGCTGTGTAAGTAGAGACTCTTAGCAAGAGATCTCAGTCACACTGAGGATGGGCATCCTACATTTGCCCAGGATCTGTACTTTTGGTGTAGGGACCCTGGCAACAGTCCTGAACAGCTCTACCCAAACACAATTATTAAAATTTCAGGATGAGCATTTACATCTCACAAATTAGTGTTTGACTATTCTATTGATTTCTAGGCTTAAGAAAGTATTATTAATACTTAATAACTTAAATAATAACTTAAATAATAACTTAAAAGAACATTATTCCTGCTTTAATTTTTTCCGAGAGATGGTTGTGGATCCTGGTCATTTGAACTATTAGTATAAGCAAACTATATAGGAAAAGAAAAAGCAGTCAAGTGGTCACAGGGGAATAAACCTTGAGGAAATGAGGAAGCTCTTTCCTGTACATTTGTGTTTGCTCCCTCTAGTTATCTGCAGTTCTAGGGAAGTTTGGTGCTTCTGGGTATTCCTTTGAATTGCTTGAGATCTGAATGTTAATGACTGTTACTTTATCAGTGATAGGTGCATCCTTGAAAAGTATTCTCAGCCCATGCCTGGACTATATGTCTATATCAGACGTTGCTGGAACCTGAAAAGGATCTTGTAAATAAAAGAGAGATAGTAGAAAGAGAATCATATCCTATGATTCTTTGATTTGCTGAAATGGCCCAGAAGATTCTCTGCTAATTTCAATATATTTTGTCAAAAAATTTTAGAACTAAAAGGCATAGTGGCATCATCTAATTCAACAGTCACATTTTATAAATAGGGAAACTGAGGTCTATAGAGGTTTAATGAAGTACTTGCCTAAGGTCACACTTATTCATGAGTAAAGACTCAATCCCATATCTTCTATTTCAAATTCTATGCTCTTTCCACTTTAACATACTACTGTGGAATGTGGATTTTTTTTTTCTCACTCTAGTGAGTTATTTTGACCTGTTTGCTCTTTAATTTAACATGAGAGAGATACAAACCCTCCAAAACACTTGGGCCGGGAAAGAGCTCATGAGAAATTTTTTTTTTTTAAAGCCAAACAAGACAAAACAAAAAATGCTGAATAGCAGGTGGGTCAGATTGCCTTTGGGCATAGATCCACATCTGGGCTGTAGTGTGTATATATACTTAAATATTTAAATAGATAAAGGACATAACTGCTGAAAAAAACACAAGATTTCTAGTAATAGTTCTTCAAGAAAGGCTCATTTTTCTATTGAAAATTATAACAATTTAGCTAATTATACCCACATGCTATTTTATTATCTTCTACTGAGTTTTTGCTTACAAATCCAGCTGTATGTAAGCTGCTGAATTCATAAGTTTTCTCTTTGTTCTTATTTTGTTCTAATTTACAGTCTTTTCATGAGCCTTGGAATCTCTCTCCTGTTTACATGATGGCATGTATGAAAGATGGGAATGAGGTGAAGTGACTAGAATATTGGAGCATCATTCCCCCCCTCCCCCTAAAGGAATTTTTTATTACCATTTTCTATTTTAAGTTAATCAATCAGGAACTTGAAGTACCCCTACTTAACAAAGAGAGTTCACACTTACTTACTTAGCTATTAACACTTAGTTCTAAAAGAACATAAGCACTGCTCCCTGCCCCCTTCACAGAGCTAGGCAAATTGAGAGACTTTGATTGGTTCCTGAGATGTGATAGACCAGCCCACAGTGAAAGGAAGGAGAAACCAGAGAGACAGGAAGTGACATGGAGAAAAATGCTTATAAAAGCCAGTCTAGGGCATTCTGAGGCACTTCTGTCTTGGTGGCTCTTGCTGAGGGAGGACTTGTGTGTTGGAGGGATTCTTCTGTCTTGGACTTCTTGATTGGAGATTGATTCTACGCTGGTAAGACTCTTGCTGAAGAGATTATTGGGGAACTGAGGGAGCCTTTGTCGAAGCTGAGCCGGATTTCTTCAGATCGGCATTTATAGGGTATTTAACTAGGCAATATTTTCTACCTCCTTCCTACATTTCCCTCTTTACTATCTCTACACTGCTGTAATAAAGCTACTAATCAGCCTCATGACTTAAGAGTTAATTTTATAAATGATGACCACAACAATATTTTTTAATTCTTATGTTTTGTCAAACCCATGTTAATTATTACACTTCAATCCTTTTATGTTAATCTTTCTATGAATATGGTTCATTAATACCACAGTTTCTTCTTTCATTATGACTATAATACTTGGTAGATTTTTTTTAGATTGATTATGAATATTTTTTAGAAAATAAAACTTTGTGTACTTGAAAATGAAAGTAACTTAACATTAGATTCATAAAGGGTCTTAATGACCATCTATTTTAGTCTTTTCATTGAGGAAACAGACCCAGAGAGAATCAAATAACTTTCCCAAAGTCACACAATTAATCAGTAGAAAATCTGGAAGAAAATCTCAGGACTTTTAATCCTAAATCCATTCCCCCCTCTATATTAAATCTCTTACCCAGCTTTCTGGGTCTGATCTCCTGGTTCCATGTTCCTCATTAATGGTAAGAACATTGTCTCTCAGACTGATATAAAGGAATAGTATAACCTGAGTCTCCTCCTCTATCTAAATATGTTGAGGAGATAATTGGGTTTTTTTTTTAAGTGTGTTGGTTGGTCTGGAGGCATCTGCCACAGACTAGACCTGGAGACACTTAGCAGCTCTATCTTGGACTCTCCTCTCTCTCTCTCTCTCTTTCTCCTCCTTTTCTTGCTAATTTTATCATTCTTTTTGGGTTGAATGGCTGATGCAACTGGCACAGTGGATAAAGTGCCAGACCTGGAGTCAGGAAGGCCTCCACTTTCTTTTTTGTAAAGGAAGGGAAGAAGTATTTATTAAGTGCATACACTTCATAAATATTATCTCACTTAACCTTCCTTACAACTCTGGGAAATAGATGCTATTATGATCTCCATTTTATAGTTGAGGAAACTCAAGCAGAGGTTAAGTGCCTTACTCAGGGTCACATAGCTATTAAGTAACTGAAAACAGATCTGAACTCAGGTCTTTCCAACTTCAAGTTCAATGCTTCATCCACAGTACCATCTTCCTACCTCTAAATGCCCCTTAATTCTTGGGGGGTTTAGGGAGACCAAATGAGATAATATCTGAAAAGCTCTTTGCAAACCTTAAATCACTATCTAAATGCTAGCTAGTATCATTTATGTAGGAAGACTTCCAAATATATATGTGAATCTCTCATCTCTTTTCTGAAATGTAGGCCTTTATTGCCAACCCTTTATGTACCGTCAACATCTCAGACTCAAAATATACAAATTAGAATTTGTTAATTCTACCACAAACTAGCTCAAATCTACATCTCTTCCCCAGCCTGTGTATTCATGTAGTTCAAGTGATGCAGGCCTGAACCAGATTAGTGACTATAAGAGTAGAAGGAAGGGAACAGATGGGAAGGATATTGTGCTAGGTGTGTGGTATGGGCAATAACTTTACCCAGGTTACTTGTTTTCTCATCTTTAAAATGAGCTCCAGAAGGAGATAGCAAAACACTCAAGTATCTTTATCAAGAAAATCCCAAATGAGGTCAGATTTTGTAACAGGAAGTGATTTAGACAACAATGATAATCACAACAGAATCTAGAAAATTTTTCAACTGATTGGAGGTAGGGGAGGAGAGGAGGGAGAATCTAGCTGAAACATTCTGAAGTTGTGAACCCGGCTCTTGCCACATCTGGACTATTAGGGTCACTATCTAAATGATCTCCTGGCTTCCCCTTTTTGAACCCTTCCTTCACACAACCTCCAAATTAATATCCCTAAAACTGAGAGGTGTGATTGTTCTGCTCTTTCAAAAATCTTTAGTTCTCTATAGAATAAATTACAAACTTTTCAGCATGGTATTTCAAGTCCTCCACAATCTGACTTTTTACTCCCTTTTCAGACTTATGTCCTTATATAATCAGACTTATTCCTATTTTTTTATACTGCTCTGGCCAAACTTGTTATTCCTTACACTTAAGATTTTATCTCTTACATCTGAACCTTTGCAAAGGAAGAAGTAGGCTAATAAATATTTAATAATCAGTTCTTGGTGGGAAGCAAGGGGTATGTGTGTGTGGGGTGTACCTATGGTACACTTTAAAAATGAATCTGCATTATTAACCTTTTCTCCATTACTTTTTTCAGTCTATTAAAGATCAGTTTGGAAGTATATTCAGAGCTGTTTCAGGCTTTCACTGGTACTAAGCCACCATCTTGCCTCTGCTTCTCTTTCTTCAGTCTAGACAACCAAGGAAGCAATAAATCAAGGTCTGGTTTTGTAGCATTTGTTGATTACTGCTTTCTAAATGTTCACCTTGAAAATTTAACAAATGGTTGAAGATCACACTTTATTATTGCCCCCGCACCCTGAGCACTCTCTTTTTACAATTCCAACTCTATCAATCTCTAATTTCATTCATGGTCCCCTTTTAAGGGCCACCTCCAACATGAAACCTTTTCTAAAACCTTTGGTTGTTAGTTCTCTCTTCTCTTCTCTTCTCCCAGATTGGCTTTTTTTTTTAACCCTTACCTTTTGTTTTGGAATAAAAACTAAGTATTAGTTCCAAGGCAGAAGAACAGGAAGGGCAGGCAAATTGGGAATAAGTGACTTGCTGATGGTTACACAGCTAGGAAATATTTGGGACAAAATTTGAACCCAGGACTCCTTCTCTAAGTCTGGCTCTCTATCCACTGAGCCACCTAACTTCCCCTCCAAAATTAGTTTAATTTATTTTTCTATATTTTTTTTATTTTCTTACCTGTTGGTCTTCCCTAATAAAGGTAAGCTTCCTGAATGTAACAATTGTTTCATTTTTTTCCTTGTCTTTATATTCCTGGGGTGTAGAATGGTGGGTATTAGGCATAAAAGAAGTGCTCAGTTGAAGACCATATTCTTGTGGTACTTCCTGCAGGAACTCTTAGCGCTTTCTTTTTCCTGAAATAACTATATTTAATTATCTTTTCATATATTGTATTTCCTTTACAGAATTAAGTTCCTTGAGGGCAGAGATTGCCTCATTTTTGATTTTGTATCCTGAGTGCCTAGAACAGTGTTATGTTTGTAATAGGAAAGTATGCAATAGGCAGTCAGTAAGTGCTTATTTGGTTTGTATTATATAGATGAGTAAAAGTAAATTTAAGAAGTCAATTTAAAAGCATGTTATCCCCACCTTACTTCATACTGCCAATAAGAACTTTAAAAAAGCTCTATTGTGGGTAAAGTCAATAGAAGTTAAGCAGGAACTCCTTTTTATATATGGGGAAATAGGTGGTATAGTAGATAGAGTAGAAGGTCTAGAATTAGGAAATTTGAGTTCAAATCTAGTCTCAGACACTTACTAGTATGAATTTCAAAACTACTCAACCCTATTCAGACCATTCTTTAGAAGATGGGATTTAGCTATTTCCTGATCAATAACAATAGAGATACTTGGAATAACAGAATCAGGTCTTAGAAACTACAATCTCCACCCTACTCAGGGTAACAAGATCAGGAAGGGCTGCAGCAAAACTCAAGATTTAATTATTTGAGAATATGGCCTTCAATAGACATGTGCAAGAAGGACAGATCTCTGGGCAGTCCTAGGTCAAGCTAGAGGTACCATTGGCACATGTGAGAGACAGGAAGTGAGGTAGAGGACAGCTCAGGAGTTCTGGGGACTTCCTGTGTGGAGGGAAGAAGGTGGTGGTTGGAGCCTGGTGCTTGGAGTGGAGGAGCCCAGAGACTGTTTCTGCATTTTGGTCATGTGAGTGATAGGGACTGATCTCTTTTCTTTGCCTCTGCTATCCAGGGCCTTGAGCCTTTGGCTCAGCCTAAGCAGAGTGGGTATTTAAGCCCTATTTCCTTCTCTCCCTTTTCCCTCTCTCTCTCTCTCTCCCCCTCTAATACTTTTCTTCCTCCTGTTTGTAATTAAAACACCATTAAAAAGGTTGACAGCTGACTTGAGTTTTCATTTAGGAATTACATAGCTGAATTCCTTGGCGACCTTAAATTAATATATATCAGTCTTTTAAAGTGATTTCCATATCACACTAGCTATGTGACCTTGGGTAAATCATTTAATCCTTATTTGCCTCAGTTACTCATCTGTAAAATGATCACACATTGGAGAGGGAAATGGCAAACCACTCTAGTATCTTTTCCAAGAAAACCCCATTGACAAAGTTGGGGGGGGGGTTTACATAAAACAAGATACAACTGAATGATTGAATAATTGAACAACAACAATGTATGGATCATATGGGAGCAATATTCTAAGCCCTGCTTTCATGTGAATCAAGTTAGTTTATCACTGAAAATTTATAAAACTTCCTGATATCCTCTGGTCATGTTGACATGGCTTCTTGGTCACCTACGGGAATAAAAATATCCAGCCACATGAAGTCAGAGCCCTTTGGACCTCATAGATATTCTAAATGAAGCAAGTTATCACACCCTTCCCTGCTGGCCTGACTAATTTTATGAAAATGAAGAGAGGTCATGTGTCTAGCCAGGTTAAATATTGGAATATCCCTATTAAATATTTTTCTATGTTATGGAAGCTGGTAGTACAATAGATACAGGACTGTGCTTAGTGCTAAATCTGACTTCAGGTGCTTAAAAGTTGGGTGACCCTGGGCACTTGACCTCAACCTCAGTTTCCTCATGAAAAATGAAGGTAATAATAACCTCTCTCTTGTAGGTTTTTTTTTTTAGATCAAAGAGATAATATTTGAAAAAATTGCTTGTTATAGCATCTGGCATATTTTAAGTACTACATAAATGTTTATTTCTATGCATCTATGGCCCAAGTAAAATTCCTTTTATTAACTGTTGAATGTCCTATGAGTGCCTCATTTCATCTCAACAACAAATCTGAATTAACAGTGTGCTGGTCTCAGTCAGGGTCCATCTCTAACACTTGGTGTAATTAGTAATTGGCATGAGTTGACATAGTAGATCACATTGTTGTTGAAAGAGAGAAAAAGATGCTACAAAAATGGAGGGTCCATTGATTGCATTGCTGGGTGGCAACCTATGGCACCCAATGAAAAGGTCCCTTCTGGTTGTGTGGGAACAATATTCTCAATGGAACTGGGAAAAGGCCTCCATTTGCTCAAAGCAATTAGTTTAGTGGATGTTAGAGAATGCTGTCAGGGAGGGTAGTAAAGAAAGCATCAAGTCCAGCATTCCTTGATTGTTGTTGGCTATTCCTCAGAAGTCATGAGCTAGCAGAGTGAGGCTGAAAGTAAATTGGCCCATTACATTTAGCAACCAGAGCAAGAACTGTTGGTTTTTAGGAGCCATACAATGAAGACCAATGGAGCTTGTAACAAGGGTGTAAGTAAAAGGAGCTTAGCTGATGGGGTGGGGACCAAAAAGCTGAAGTTAGGAACTGACAGGACTCTAGGAAGAAGTTACAAGTCTACAACCCAGAGATTTCATTACATCATGCTGAGATCAGTCATACTACAGGAAAATTAAGAGGATGAGAGGAAGAGTGAGAAAGAATCTGGGAACCCTTGGTTAAAAAAAAAAAAGTCCTGGGTTATCTTATTACTCTTTTAGGAGGAATGTGACTTCTTCCACAGAGGGAGTAGGAACTGGGTGGATTTTTACCACTAAGAAAATGGGGAAGTTTCAGGAGAATTTCAAACACCAACCTGATTGGGATAGTGGCTGCCGTGGGTAAGGACTGATAGAGTCAATAAGACTCTCTAGGTAGCAGAAATGGGCTTTGGGAGTGATCAGAGGGATTATTAAGAAATCATTTAAATCAGTTACCTGTTCCACATTAAGACTATCCTTTGTCCCTTTTTAGGTGGCTAGGATGGAGAGTTACATATATGTGGCTCCATAAAGATTTATTCTCATTGTGTATTTGTAAGAGAAGGAATGAAATTCCTAAAGGAAATAGATTGGACAGATGGGATCTATATAACTCTTCCATTGCTTGCTACACTCTTTGATTAACCTGTTTTGGGGACAATTAAGTCCTACCTTTTGGGTGAAACCTCTCCTGAATGGGCTTACTCATGGTTTGGTTCTTCTCCTTCCCCTTCCAGGGCCTCTTCCCCACCTCCAGTCATACAATATTATAGGTGTGGGCTAATCAACTGATGTAATTTGAGCAGGCAATTAGGGCAGCTGTGGTTTGGGAAAATACTTGTTATGCAAATAGGTGCTATAGAAAGGAGGAGGAGGAATAGGCAGAAGGTGATTGCACTCTTTCCCAGAGGAAGCTTTGGGTGTGATTATTAAAAAGTATAGTTGATAAGAAAGCAGTTGATGGCTAGGCTTTGGGGGTTGTGAGTTTCAAAATGTGTGTGGGGGGGAACTGCATCTTAGAGTTCCTCAGCCAATCCCATGCCCAGAAGTAAGGGGCGTGGCCCCTCTAGCATGGGATTGGTCCAATTCAAGATCAATCCCACACCGAAGTAGGGGGGTGTGGTGCCTCCCCCCAGCATGGGATTGGTCCATTCAAGACCAATCCCACACCAGGAAGTAGGAGGGACCTCGGAGGCACACTGCGGGATGCAGTATCCTCCCTCCCCAATTAGACGATAGCGGAAAAGGATATCAAGGATATCATGAGCTCTTGGGAGTTTGTGTGTGCCCTTTCTGAAAATGCTATGCAGGTTATAGTGGGTTGGAGTAATTGAAAACACTTGGATTTCTCTGAACCATCTTCTGAGGTTAAATACCTAACAATCAAGAGTTTCTTGGATGGAGGTGTGAAAGATATTTCTCATCTGTCAGTCAGTAAGCATTTATTAAGTAGTTACTATATGACAGGTACTGTGCTAAGTGTTGGAGATACATAGAAAGGCTAAAGACTGTTGTGAAGGATATTGAAGAAAGCAGGGCTAATTGGTTATACCAGCTCTTTTTACAACAAT
Organism: Monodelphis domestica; assembly: GCF_027887165.1. Classification (NCBI taxonomy): domain Eukaryota; kingdom Metazoa; phylum Chordata; class Mammalia; order Didelphimorphia; family Didelphidae; genus Monodelphis; species Monodelphis domestica. The sequence goes on from NC_077231.1 coordinate 179,268,293, forward strand.
GTCCTATGGCCTGTGAAGAAGGCAGAAGGCACTTAGAAGCCTACTGTGGACTATAGGGAGCTGAACATCATATCCAATCATCCAATTTGATGTCCATCATATCCAAAGCCATCATATCCAACATCATAGCTCTGCCTGACCTTATCAGTGTCATAGACCAGGGAGTCCAGACCCTTTGGTGAGTGATATGGGGTTATTTGCCTCATTGATGCATTTTTCTCTATTGTGGTCAGCTGAGACTAGTTGAAAGCACCTTGTTTTCTCTTGAGAAGAATCTGATATGCTTTCACTGTCTTTCTCCAGGGCTATTTGAATTCTTCCTCATATTGGCCTCATTCTAATTATCAGAGATCTGAAGTAGGCTTCCTTTTCTGAAGGCATCATCCTGAGGTACACCACAAAATTGATGACATAATGTTGATCAGGCTACATAAAGGCCATGGTGGCTAAAACCATTCATTGGGTGGTGGTCTCTATAAAGTAGAAGCAGTGAGGACTCTAAAGAATTCCAGGGTCCAACTTATTCATTCAAGTTTTGAGGAATACCCAGAGGAGTCTTACAATGGTACAGAATAAGCTAATGTTTCCCTTGAATCTAGAAGGAAGCTCAGAAACTTATTGGACTCTCTATTTTGGAGAATCACATTTCATATCTATATATACTGATGGCCCCCATTTATTGTCTATCTCGTTCAGGTGAGACTTATTTCAGGTTATATGGCCTTGGGAGCTCTAAAATAGGCATTTTCTTCCCTTGGGCCTTTCTGACCTTTTAGGGTTTGTGATTTAGAGATCTCTATTCATAAAGACCAGCCTGAGTAGTGATTTAATCAGACACCAAGGGGTAACCAGGATAAATGACTTGGGTTTCTTCAGCAGCAAATTGCCCAAAGTGGCCCCTCACAATACTGTTTTTGAAAAGCTGGATCTTAGTTGGTATGAAAGAGAGGATACAGGGTTATACTATTCTCTTTTGTCCAAGATACCTACTATGCATTGGGTGATATAAGATGAGTAAGGCAGAGGATGCTTCTTTTGTATGTGTTTTAAAAAATTTAAGTGGTTTTGTCATTTTTATAATTTTGACTTGACCTAGCCATGTTTAATGTGTCCACATTTATTTGTCTGTCTTTATTACTGCAAAGAGTGTTTTATAGGTGGATTCATGTTGTTATTGGGTGAATCTTGATAGCTACACTCCCAAATATTTATGGTTTCTATATTTATTATGTTTTTTAAAGAGTAAGTTTTTATTGATATTTTCTGTTTCTTATATCACCATATATATTCCAAGGATTCCTTATCCTAGAGAGCCATCCCTTATGAAAAATAGTATTTTTTTAAAAGAAGGGAAAAAAAGGTTAGCATAGTTGATCAATACATTGAAAAAGTTTGAAAACATGTGTAATGTATAACATCTATAGACTTTCTGCCTGCAGAAGGGATAGGTTGGGTGTGTCTTTTCATTACTTTTTATTTGAGTCCTGTTTGATCTTTATAATTTTATTCTATTTACTTTTGATTTTTTGATGCATAGTTGTTTTTCCATTTACATTGTTGTACTGTGTATATTGTTTTCTTGGCTCTTCTTACTTTGCTCAACAACAGTTCACAGAGATATTTTCTTGCTTTGTTTGTATTCTTTACACACAAACTTCTTATATTTCTTTTAGCCCAGTAATATTCTAGTATATTCCCGTACCATAATTTGTTTAGTCATTCACCAATTGATGGGCAACCACTTTGTTTCCAATTCTTTTGTATTACAAAAAGTGCTACCATAATATTTTGGCATATATGGGGATTTTCTTTTTATTTATGTCTCTCTTGGGGTACAAACCTAGGAATGCAGTCTCTGGCCCAGAAGTTATGGACATTTTAGTCACTTTGTTTGGCATAATTCCAAATAGCTTTTCATAATAGTTGTATTATTTTACAATTGCAGCAACAATACACCATGTACTTATCCTTCCTTAACCCTACCCCCCCAACATTGATTGTTCCACTTTTGGTCATTTTTGCCAATTTGCATGGTGTGAGGTGAAACCTCAGCATTATTTCCATACGCATTACTCCTATTATTAGTGATTAGGAACATTTTTCATGTGGTTGTGAATACTTTGCAGTTCTTTAGAGAACTGATTGTTCATTATCCTTTGACCATTTATCTATTGTGGAATGGCTATTAGTTTTAAATATACATGTATGCCTATACACATATATGATTTATATATCTTAGATTTTTTTTCCCTATTTAACCACTTCCCTTCTTATTCTAGATGCATTGGTGTTGTCTGTGCAGAAGTTTTCCAGTTTTAAATAATCTGTTATTTATCTTTTGTAATTGCTTCTAGTTCTCATTTAGTTAAGAACACATCTACCCAGAGCTAGGAGAAGTTTATTATCTGTTTGTCTTCCAATTTTTTCTGATATGATCTTTAATATTAAGGTTATATATCCACTTAGAATGTATTGTGGAATGTGGTATAAGGTGTTGACCTAAAAGCCCAATTTCTACTGGATGACCTCCCAGTTTTCCTAGCAGTTTTTATCAAGGGTTTATCTATAGTTAGATGAATATATTACAGTCAAAATCACATTTTCCAGGGTCTCTCAGGTGTTAGTGCTCTTCACAAATAGGTTTGGCTATGCCAGAGACGATTTCCAATCCATGCTGTGGAACTCTACCTTCTCTATCTCAGTAGGTCCCACCTTAGGACCTGATTCCTTAGGAATGTTGTTCTGTTTAATTTACCATGGATCCATCTGCTATTAGAGAGACATATGCAATTAGACTTTAATAGCCATGAATCTGGTAACAGAGGATACTCTCCTGGAAAGTCCTTTTAGTTAGCTGAGCTGTAGGCTTTATGGCTAGTATGTAAGAGGTTCTTGAGAGATAGGGAGAAGATAATCATCTACACAGATACTTTGCTGGGAGCCCTGAGGCTGGCTGAATGGTCAGGGTGGAGAGAACAGGACTAGATAATCAAAGGCTCTCCCCCTTTGGCATCAGGAGCAATGTCAGAATTTTTGAAATGCTTCATACTACATAGAGTTATTTGTGGAGTATGTCAGAACACATCAGAAACATCATCATAAAAATAGTAGAGGTTGGGGAGTGGATCTATTGATAATCTGGATCTGGAGAGTGCTGATGCTCTGCTGTTCTGAGGACATGGCCATATGATTTCTTTTGCTAAGGATGAGTCAATTATTAAACTGGCTTCCTTGCACCAGCCAGAATGCTCATGTAACCTACAAGCCCTTTAGATATCCTAACTGGCAAAATGGCCTGCTTATCTCATCTCAGGGCAAGAAGTTTGCTCCAGTTAATCAAAAGCTTCATCATGCTTCTGACTGCCAAGGTCAGGTGCCAAACCCTTTACAGCCTTTCTATATGCTTTCTGCTTCACAGAATCTCCTGAGCCTTAAGATCCTTGCCTTCATTAGAGGTTTTATATATCCTAGAGAAATAGCTCAACTTCCTCCTAATTGGAAGACTTCCTTTTTTTCTGGAATGGTTCAGACAACTCCTTCCCAGAAAGGAATTAGGTGACTAAGAAGAGGTTTTGTTGGGAAGTACCTTGCTTTTGAATAGCACTGGAAAAGTGATACTGTCACTTTGTAACTATGGTAAATGTATATTAACTTGGAAGAAAGAGGATTATCCCTAGCTAACTTGGTGGTAATTCCAAGTCATTGGATGAAAGGGAATGAAAGTCCCTATTTAGCCATATTGAAAGAGGGAGGAGGTGCTCTGCAGAAGCCTCTAAGGGGGCAAATATTTGACATCATCTCCTTCATGTGGCTCATGTAGGGATTGGTGGGTAAATCATGGAATATTAGGTAGATAGCTATATGGAGAAAGACTTGGTATCAACTTAGATCTCAAGACAGTTAATATGCAGGATGCTCTTAGCCACTTTAATATAGATGATCCTAACATGTGATGAAGAGTGACTATTTGAAATGTCAGCATCCATGTGATGATGTTGATATTCCTAGTACTTCTTTTGTTCACTGCCACTATTTTACTTAAAGAGACTCATTATGTCAACATAAATTATGCAAGAACTTCTTTTTATAATCACCAGATATGGTGCAGGTAACATCCTGTCTTTGTCCCCAATGAAAATTGGGCTAATTTTTCCTAAAAAGGTGACAGAGTGTCCCTGGAACTTGATTGTCCCAAGGAATTAAAACTTGAATTGTACCTCTCTGACACAACTTTCTGATAGCCTCCAGCCATATGGAAGTAATTTTCTGATCTCCAAAGGGCATTATAAAACTCTGCTATAAGTAGTTTGGTGGGGTCCTTCAGAGTTGGCACATGTCCCAAGATCCCAGAAGTTACCATATCCTGCCATGCCCTACTGATCATACGTAGTTTCATATGGAGATGAAGGGGTCCAGGTTTCTATACAAGTTAAGTGCTGGAATGTTCTTATTAAATCCCTTTCTATGTTACAGCTAACATTAAATGTTGAATGAACTATGATTGCCAATTTCATCCCAACATTGAACTTCAACTAATAGAATACTGGCCTTAGTCAGGCCTTCTCCTAATATTAGCATTGTTCTCTTTCCAGGTGCTATCCTTGAAGGAGTAGGGAAAATTGAGATTTCACCCACCAAGATAATATGAAAGGTGATCTTAAAAAAAATAAAGCAATGCTATGTGCCCAACTAGAGTAAATCTTTTTTTTCAGTCTACTCTTCTTAAACTTGAATAATTCCAAACTTTTTGACATCAACATTTTTTTCACCTTCATAATTGGTTCCAAGTATGTTAAATTCTTGTTGGATTCCCTTCCTCATTTAAATGTTAACTTCACCCTCTCTCTTGAGATGAATTGATCTTTTTTGTTTTGTTTATTTCTTGTCTTGGAATTCTCTGGCTTTTAAAGTTATCATACTTGAACTAGATTAATTGTGCTGCTATCTTATAGCTTATGTGTTATTTTTAAAATCTAGGTATCCAAAAGGGTCAAAAAAGTCAATGATGTGGGTAAGATATTTGATGAAGATGAGATTGGAAAATGACTTGGAAATGGAGAAAAGTTTTAGGAGTGGTAACATACAGCCAACTGAATAAATCAGTCTTATGACTGAATAAATAAGGTGCAAATCTGGCCAATATTCAAATTACACAATAGATGGACTTAATATTTCAATTAATTTATACTAATAATGTTATGCAGTTAATACATTGAAAAAACCAGCACTCTTAACTTTTTGCCTTATCTTAATTTTTAGAGAAACAGTCTAAAGATGGAAGTAAAGGATTCATGCTGACAGCACATATGTAGAAATAATAGAATATAAGTCAGCAGAATGTAAGTTCCTTGAAGACAGGGACAATTTGGTGGTTTATGAATTTGTTTCTTTTGCTGTTATCATAGTACCTTGTACATAGTAGGCATAAGGACTGGTTCTGTGATTTCATTGACATGTGAAATCCCAAATGAAGAAACTGCTTCAATGAATATGGGTCACAGAAGAACATGATCCTGGGTCTTCCTGGTTTCAAGGCCAGTTCTCTATCCACTAACCATACTGCCTCTTGCATAATGGGTACTTAATAAAGCTAGTCAAAGTAAACAGGACTAAGGATAAAGTACAAGGGAAGAGCTTGAGTAGAACAGATGGGATTTAAGAGTCAACTTGGTAAGGGACTTTAAGCCCAATTTTAAAAAAATCTAGGGAGACTGTAAGGAATAGTCCACATCATCCCAGCACTACGACTTTTAAAGGCAGCCATTGGAGGGATATGGGAGACCCTGGACAGGACTAGCCCTTCAGCAATGTTTTGAATTAAGTAAAGTTTGAGTTTGGTGGTCCACCACCCACTTCCTCTCCTACCAGTGTCCCTCCAAGGGAACTCTACTCCTCTTCCTCCAGACAGTTATGCTACTTTCCACTGAAGAGCCTAAATCCTCCTGTTAACTCTTGCTCCTAAAAGATCTCTCCATCCTAAATCTCTGTGATCATCACTCGTGACTGAAAATGTTATTCCCCATTAAAGCCTCCCGGCCAGCGAGAAGCCTTATGGTAGGAAGATAGAAAAGGGATAGAAGTTCTGGATCCCGTGAAGGGCGTGAGGGGGCCAATTTTTGAGATGTCAATAATGAGTTAGAGATCAGTGATTATTAATATTTTGGAGCCGCAGCCATGCCCCAATCAATGGACGTCACTGAAAGGCTATTTCCATCCAGAGATCCCAATTTAACACTTCACTGGTCAGAGGATGATATAACTCAGCTAAGAGAATGAATAGAGACTAATAGAGAGAATTAGAGAATGCTAGGTATTAGCATTGGAAAAGAAAGGAACACTTGGCCGAAGGCCAGGCCTCAGGTAGAGATAGAGGGGAGAGAGAGAGGTGGAAAGACAGCGTTGAGCAAACCTGTGAGATCGTCCAAGGAGAAAGGAGCTGGCCTCAGCTTCCCTATTTAATCTCTTTGATACACAAATGAACTCAATACATATTGATAAGTTACAGATACATATTGATGAGTTACATAGTGTATTGCCATTGGATAATTGCAAATTACGACAAGGTGAAGGTGGAGTTTTTATCCTCAGGTGAGTGAGACAAAGGGAAGCAAGGTTTCGAGCCCCTAACTCCAGCCATGCTGGGAACAGAGTTCATTGCCATGCGCAGGATGGCCATGTGCCCATTCACAATCCTTGTCTCTCCATAATATCTATGGGCTGAACTGCTACACCCATAAAGATTTTTGCATTTTAATAAGAAACAGTAAATGGTCAAAAAGAATGAAATTCATTGTGAAATGTAGATATTACAATAGCTGGGGTGGAGATACTTTTGATGGATGCTTTCATATGACATAGGCAGTAGTACACACGTCATAAAAGCATCATTTTGTTCCCAAAGTCAGTTGGGCCCTGAATTTCCAACTTGAGCTTATCTAAGGCAAAATGCCTGCTTAAGTAACTTATATTCCAAATAGGCACTAAGCCTTCTTGTTATTATTACCCATTCCACGGGCATGGTAGAACAAATGATAAATACTGAGGGAGTGTGAGACACAAACTAGCACACTATCTTTTTAGAAACAACTTTTCCTTGTGATGATCTCTGTTAACTTTTGGGGGTTGGGGTTATAGCTCTGAATTTGACTGAATTAAGAACATATATGGAACTGACTGGGGTCTCAATGACCTTTTATGCTCTGTGTTTTGCTCATATATTTGGCTGGAGTTAGTTAAGGGTGAAAGATTAAAAAAGAAAAAGAAAAAGAAGCCTTTTCATATATGAAGTGAGTCTCTGAGGAGGGGCCTTACAGAGATAGATAGGAAACTCTAAGTTAGGGATATACTAAAAAATGACTAGCACTTTTCCAAGCATGTTGATCAGAGAATTCTTACTTAAAGTCATAAAGGGTTGCTATGAGTAGAGTTCCAGTCCATTTACCAATCTTCTGTTGGGACACAAGATCTCAGACCAGGAAAATTAGGAGGCAGAATGGTACTGGGGACTGAGGTTCAAATCCCACTTCTGACACTTACCATACTTTAGTGCATGTGGGTGAGTTATTTAACCAGCTTGGACTTCAATTTCCAGATCTGAAAAATAAAGGAGTTGAATTAGTGGGTCCCTTCTAGTTTTCAGTCTATGACTCAGATCCTGGCACATGAACAGTAAGCAATTGTCTGAGGAAACTGTTGGTACTATGGGTGGGTTTTACATCTCTTGCCAGCAGCCATAATTTCTCTATCCAGATGATATGGGATATTATTGTGCTGAGTGGTGTGTATGGCAGCAACCTGGAAACTTTCAAGCATTTGAGTACATCCTTAATGATTCCTGTTTGAAGAGCAGAGCCAGTTCTCTGCACAGCTGGATGGGTGGATAGGGTTTGATTTGGATTTCATTGGTATGTTGTGTACTTGGAATGGAAACTCCTTCCAATAATGCAGATTGATGACTTATTTCTGATTTATAGTCTTACTTAAGAATATGCCAATGGTAGGAATTGAACTAGTCTTTAAGATAGAGGTTATTTGTTTAACCATTATGCAATGCTACCTCTCCTACCCTTTTATCTCCCAAAGGACTATCCTATTGGCCTACTGCAGTAGACCCAAATTCCTATCATTAGAATTACTCATTTGTTTCGGGCATTGTGTCTTCAGAAAATGGTGATGAAATATTAAATTATAGTTGTCTGGGAAAGGTAATACATTAAGCAATTTTCCAAGTATTAGCACAAATTACTAAATTAGATTAGCTAACTAGTCAGTTAATATGGCTCCAAATAAGGGTCCAGAATAGGAGAATAAACTTCTTCTAGTAGGAAGAGAGTAGGAAATGTAGGAAAATAGAAATAAGAAACAAGAATAAATAAAGAATAGGAAAAGACAAGGTTGAAGATGGCATTAGATCGCCAAGTAGGTATAATGTAGTGTTTTGTTTTTAAAGTCTTCTCTTTTGTCTTAGAATTAATACTGGGTATTCGTTTTAAGACAGAAAAGTGGTAAGTTCTGGCAAGAGGAGTTAAGTGATTTGGTCAGAGTCACATTAAAGTTGGAAGTGTCTGAGTCTAGGACCTCCTGTCTCTAGGTCAGGCTCTCAATCTATTGAGCCCCATGAGTTTCCCCTAAGATGTAATATTAATGGAAATATTATTTTGTTGAGAGTGCACAAAGATGAACCTCACTCATTTTGCACAATTGCCATTCATAATTAAAAGCATGTTTTTAGATTTCCCTATTATGACCAAGGGTAGAACAATGATCCCTCCTTTCTTTGGCACCTAAGTGAGCTTCCCTAGTTGATGAATTCCTGGTTGCTGGGTCACTGAGAAAAGTCCTTTTTTTTGTTTTTTTTTGTTCTGGTTTTAGTTAGCAACTTTCATTATATACTATTTTAAAAAAATTCTGACCCCAGAAGGGGGACACGAAGAAGAGTAAAGCATAGGGGCTTCTTTGGGCCCATTTCCCATACTCTATATCATTCATAGGGTCATATTTGGAAATAAAAGGGATGTTAGAAACCACCTTCTTATCCATTGAGTTTTAGAGTTTCCCTTTTGCCTCCACAATCAAGTATATATAACTTGGTCCTTTCTGACCTTTCCAATTCTCTTATACCTTACTCTTCTATGTGTACTCTGTGTTTCAGTGACACAGGCCTCCTGGCTCTTCCTTGGGTATTGCTCTCAGTTTGGAGCATTTTCACTGGCTTTCTCCCATGCCTGGAACTGTCTCCCTCCTCTTCTCTGCCTTCTGGCTTCCCTGGCTTCCTTCCAGTCTCAGTTAAAATCCCACCTTCTGCAAGAAGTCTTTCCCAATCCTCCTTAATGTTAGTGCTTTCAGTTTATCTTATTTACATGTTGTCTGCCCACTTGATCCAATTAGACTGAACTACTTAAGGTCAGGGACCAGTTTTTTTGCCCTTTTTTGTACACTACCTCACTTAGCACTGTACATGGTATATACTAGATGTTTACTATACTAGCTGCCTGCCTGACTTTTAATCAAATATCATTCATTTCTTTCTTTAAAAAATCTTTTTTGTTATGATGAACTTGATAAAGATCAACAAACATGAACATTTCTTTACATAAAGATGAACACAGAAGAGTGCACATGAAACTATGACTTTTCAGTCTATTCTACTTTAAAAAGAATAGAAAATCTACTTCTAACTCAACAGAGTAATTCCAACATGTGCCCTTTGTTTGTTCCCTTATGAATTTTCTCTTAATCTTTTCAGTGTATTTTTAATGATTCATTGATGTTTTATTCTTGTCTTTAAAGGCATTACTATCACTTCACTACTCCTTCACCCTCTTTCCTAAAAGAATAAAAATCTTTTCTTGAAATAAATAAGTATATTTAAGAAAATATATAAATGCATTCATTGCCTATGTTTGAAAATGTATATATATGTTATTGCACACTTCTAGTTCATCACCTCTCTGCTGAGAAGTGGGAGACATATTTCATTTTCAGTCTTCTAGAGTCATAACTGGTCATTGCATCAATAATAGTTCCTAAGCCTTTCACAATTGTTTTCCTTTACAGCATTGCAGTCATTACACACATTGTTTTCCTCACTTCACTTTATATCAACTCATACCAGTCCTCCTAGATCTCTTTGAATCTGTCCCTTTCAGTAATTCTTATGGTACAGTAATATTCTATTACATTCATATACCACAATTTGTATAACCTTTCTCTAATTGACAGTCACTGATATTGTTGCAGTTCTTTGCTGAGATCTAACCATCTCATTTCATAGATAAGGAAACTGTCTCTTTTGGGGTGGACACAATAGGGATTGTAACAGTTAAAATTTTAGGGGAGACTGAGGCAAGATAGAAATTAGTTTCTCTCTGCAAGGAGTATTATTTTTTTAGAGGTTTATTAAAGGTTGAGGATTAAAGAAATTACAGGATAAGAAAACACGTGTCTAGGCCCACAGAGAGGCCTAGACACAACTTCACCTACATTATCAAAAGAGCCACGTCTGCTTGCAAGCAGAAAACAGGGAAGAAAAGAGCCCCAAAAGCACTTGCAATCAGGTTAAATACCCCATCTCGTTTTCGGGTGAGGTTTTCGGTGAGATTACAAAGCATTCTGGGGAAGTGGAGCAAGGGCCTCTGGGGATTGAAGTCCTGGATTCAAGTCTATTTTTTACAGGATATATACAGACTGTGAAGAATTGCCTTGTTAGTAAGTATTTGGGGAAGGATCCTCCTCATTCTATACAACTATGCTCTGGTGTTACAAATTCTCTTTGCTGCCTCTCTTTAGACCCAGGTATGGATTTCAGTGTTAGATTAGGGCACAACTAGAGATTTTTTCATCTGGGATGAATACAGATTGAGTATGTGTACTCAGCACAGAGAATAATCTCAAGACTGATGAACACCATCACTAACACTATACTGAATTTAACATTTGAATTACAATAACGATATTTTTATGTGTATCCTTTTTTAAAAAACTGAATCTGTGATTTATATTGGTACCAGAAATCCCCAATGAGGAAACTCTCTCTACCAATATAGACTGGTACTTGCTTTCTGGCTTATAGTTTTAGAAACTTGTCTGGGGCTAGCAAGAGTTTAAATGACTGGCTAGTGGTCCCACATACTGTTGTGTCAGAGATGGAGAGATATGAACTCATGTGTTCTTGGTACCGAACTCCAATAAATCATACTGCCTTTCTTTCTACCATATATGCATCATAATTGTTCAAGAGAATGTAATAAATCATGTCACTTTATATATATATATATATATATATATATATATATATAAATAACCAGAAAACAGAATGGACTGATCATAAGATAAAATCAAGGGATAAAACAAATAGCTCATGTACTTCATGAGTATTTGTATAAGGCTAAAAGATCTAAATGACATTGGAGACACTCTCTGTGGAGAATTTATAGGAAGAAACATACAATTTGCACAGACTGAATAAACATAGATGGGTTGCAATGTTCATAATTAGAAGGAAAGATACAATGAAATATCACAAATGAACATATTAGCATATTCTCTAAGACTATAAGTCACAAAGAAAGTGCCAGTATGCACTGGTACAGGAAGCTTTCTCACTTGGAATTCTCTTGATTAAAGAATTCTCTTGACTAAAGAAATCATCCTAATACCCAAACCCCAAATAGTAGTAATGAAGAACTTGAATTTATAGACATTAAAACACCAAAAATATTTCTAATGGAAATAGCAACTGAGATTATGCTTAAGTTAAAAAATTGTTAGATGGACTAAAGAGAAGTTTTCTATTCATTCATTGTTTATTTTTCTCAACTCTCCAAGGACAAGAATTTGTCAATACAAGTATTATCCCAAAGGGAGAAATCAGTTTGGTTTTAAATTAGAATTTGTCTTGGGAAACACTTTAGTTTGACCTTGAGTTATATGCATGTTAGAATTGTTTCATTTCCATGTACAATTGCCTCAGGTTTATGGAAAAGTCAGACAAGAGAATCATCTCAGATCATCCCGAAACTAGAGGCAATTCTTCTGCCTCCCTCTTTGAGGACTTTTAAATAAACATTAATTATAAAAGTGCCAATTTAGTCATGTCTCATGACATAATCTCTGAAAATTTGTCATTACCCATCAACATATTCCAAACAATCTACACAGAATTTCATATTGCTCTACGTAGGCACTTTTTTCCCTCTGAGAAAATACATGCCTTATGTAATACTCAGGTCTGGCAAGCCACATTTCTGGAGCATAAAATTTGATGTAGAAAATCAGACATTACAGATAATCTGCCTGGCTTTTCATATTGGTACAATATGGCAGAAGCAGCTAAATGCTTATCTGATGAGAAACTTCTTCCTTTGTATCATGCAGGGAAATAAGATAATGTGATGATAGAAGCCCAATATTGCTTTGGATGCTCTCTTCAATATCCTGCAGTTTCTTTGGTTTCTTTCTGTTTGGTATACAAATTACATAAGTATTCCAATAAACTACTGGAATATGTAGGACTTAGTAGTAATGCATTGTGTAAACACCTGGTGGGCCCAGTCAGAATCTCATTCCCCTTTATATTTTATGAACATTCTTGTCTGAAGAATTGAAGCCATGGCTCATCCAAAAAGCATACATGATGGATGTGGCCAGGATGAAACACATGAAAAGCAGTGAAGGTGAAACCATGTAAAGCAATTGAGTAAAAAAAAAAAATAAGTTGATTTTGTTGCCCCAATGAGGAATGATGATGATGGCCCGAGTGCTCCACAGAAATCCTAGGGCTGACAAAGGAAAGTGAGAAAAGTCCTAGCACATTGGGTGGTTCCTCTATGGTGGGCTTATGAAAGACAACGGAGATGAGTTCATCCACACAGGCCAAGCAGGCCAAGCTGGATTACAGTCTGCATCACTGGAGGGAATGACTTTATTGAGGAGATCAAAGGTTCATTTGAGTACTGAATAGCTAGTAATTTTTCACAGAATTCTTTTGAGGATTATCAGGGATATAGTCATCCCTGTTTTCCAGATGAAAAATCAGAGAGACAAGTTAAGTGAATCATTCAAGATTAAAGGAGTCACTACAAAATTATGACTGGAATGTTAAAAAAAACCCTTAGGTTCTTATTTAAACTTGTTCATGATAAATGACAACATTAAAAATATATGTAACAGTCTGGTCCCCTGCTGCCTGAGGGCCAGATGTGTTACTCTTTACTGCTTTCTCCCTAGGATTCTCTGGTAGCCTTGAAGGAATTGGGGTGGGATCTCTATGGGCTCAATCCCCTGTTGATTGTATTTTCCAAATTTTAGAGGTCACCCCAGTAGAGTGTGGGCTCTTGAAAATAAGAATTGTTTTTTGCTTTTCTTTCTGTCCCTGGGGTTGTCACAAATGTTTCACACATAGTAGGTAGATTAAATAAGATGATAATTGCAAAGACTTAGCAAAGCATCTGACACATATTAAGCACTATTAGCTGCTATCATCATCATTATATGAAAAAATATTTATGAGCTGATTGATCTTAGTTTTATTTAACCACTTAATAGTCAGATTAATTTTTTCCAAAGGTATAACAAAAACAAACATACACTTATTCTCCCCAATATCTCAGGAACAGAATCCACCCTACTTCCTCTTAGAATCTGTGGGAGGAGAGTGATTAGGTTCACAGTTTAGCTTTGTTCCTATGCAGCATAAATTCCATCAAGTTCCAAATCTAAAACCTTCCTGGGTTAACATCTTAGACCCTGGTTTCTTTGGGTCTTCCTGCTCTGCTGAGAGCAATATGGGGCCTGGATTTCTGGGCTTCACGTTATTCATGGCTCATGTTCCTGGGTCTAAGGACTCTACCTCCTGTATTTAGAACTGAAAAGGAAAAACAAAATAGACTAACACTTCATCTGTTCCTTTGGGCCGTAGGGCCTAAGGTGAGGGAAAGTGATCCTTTCCCTACGTAGTCTATTGATTGCATGGTTCTGGTGAGTGAGAACTTTAGCCTTACATGCTACTGGAAAAACAGTGAGGCTGTTCTGACCTGGCGGTTTTAAAGATGTAGACAGTTCTGGCTACCTAGCTAATGGGAGGAGATAATTCCCAGGTCCCTGGTGAAGAAACATAGAATGTCTTCTCCCATAAACAGGTCCCTGACCTCTCTCACCATCTTAGGTGATCTGAATGTGCACCAAAGCTCTATTATACCATATTTTTATATTATTGAAGCTTTTTTCCTTTTATAACACATTAATTTATAAATATACCCCTCTATCCTTCCTTACTTAGTATATACTTTATTAGAAGTATAATTTCAAAAAACTTTATGGCAAAAACATTAATGATATCTGATGGCATATGTAACATTCCATACCCCTAGTATTCCATCTCTTTACAAAAGGAAGGAACTGTATTTTCTCATCTCTTTTCTGAGCCACGTTTGCTTATTATCATGTAACATGTATTTTCTGGCCCCACTTTGGCCAAGTAAACTATATGTTTTCCTCAGGGTTCTCAGATACCCTGAGGGATTTGTGGATGCTTCTCTTCCTCTGATGCTATTGGCTTGAACATCCTTCTGGCTATGTTCCTTCCATTTTTAGTGACTAGCATCCCAGTTCTATTTAAACACTTACCAATGGGTACCTTTTATAAAGTGAGATTTACTTCAAAGATATAGCAAGAAAAAATATACAAAATTTCCCCCAACATCCTTGGGATGTGATGTCACACCCCAACCATCTCTATCTTTTGTGAAGATATAAGGCTCAAAACTTAGCTTGTTTGTTTGGCTCACCGAGTTCATGCCCAAAGGTGGCATCACTGCTGGATAAGTGATTCTGCTAGCCTGGAGTCCAGAAGGTCACTTTGAAAAGTTGTTCATGTTTCTTAGCATACAAATGCTACATTGGCTGAAAAATCTGGTTTTCTAGGCTTGCTTTTCTAGCTTTTGAAATTCTGGAAGATAAACACTTTACTCCCTGCACCTAGAATTGAAAAGATGCATGAAAAGATGTAAGAAGCCCCATTCTTGGGGTCCATCTCGCTTCTCAGTTAAAAAACCCCAAGACTCTTAACTATGAATTCTCTCCAGGACATTGTCATGCCACTAGAATATAGGTGAAGATAATTATTCCAAGAGCAGCCAAGAGATGACTGAAGCTAACTCAGGTCTTTCTAAAATTCTAACAATTCTACCTATTCACAGCCAATAGAACAAGACTTCTCCCAATATATCACTGGCCAACTGGAACCACTTATAGAATGACCACACATATTCAAATTTCTCAAAGGCACTTCCCTTATATGTCATCCCTATTCTCTTGGAACAACTCCCATCTCCATAGCATCTTTTGTGCATGTGAGCTAGCTGATGGGTCTGCATACATGTCAGAACTTCATTATAATACCACAATGTTCAATTTAGTTTTATTTTATTGCTCCCCCCATTTATATATTGGTTCTTCTTACAGAAATTCACGTCATTGCACATTGTTCTATATTTCATTGAATTCCTAATATTTATTGCCTCGTAGCACAATAATATCCTCAATTTTTTATATGTATGACATTTTTGCTTTGAACTTTAAAGAGGGAAGGGGAGCTTTTCTTATAATCTCTCCCAGCTATTGTCTTGACCCTTAACCTGTGGGACCCTATGTAACTCTCCAGAAAGAGAGAAACAACTATGATGAGAGTCATCCTGTTCTGAAACGTCAGAGGCAAAATTTTCATTTTAAATTAGCGTGGCCCCAGTCTAATCTAAAATGTAGGTGTTGGAGAGATGCAGTGAATGATTTTCATCATTAACTATGAGAACATGTAAACCAAAGATCTAAGAGTAATAAAATAGTTAAAATGTGGCATTAATCAATCAATAAATGAATACTTTTTATTGAGTATTTTTTGCACTAGATGCTGGGCAATATGCAAAATTCAGATAAAGCAAAGCAGTTTTTGCTTCCATAGAGCTTAAAGAATAGGAGAGAGATGCATGCTCATTACAGGTGGATGTAATATTACATATTATATACATCCTTGGAATTAGAGAATTTCTAATTGTTGGATTATTAACAAAAGAATCATAAACCAAAATGCTGTGATGGCAGAAATGATGATTAATTACCAGCATTTCTCTTTCTTAGAGCCTTCTTTTTATAAATTTAAATGCAAATTTTGTTTAATCCAAACTTAACAAATACTAGTAAAAAGGACATTTCTATAAACATAGTATAAAAGAAGAAAAAGGTTGTATATAAAGCTATTTATCTTATGCACAGCTCATTCTTTCAAATAAATAATAAATTCAGTATATAATTTTCAAAGCAACCCTAACTTGCCCATGATTCTGCTGGAATTTCCTTCTGTTCTCTCCTATGAATTTTTAAAAAGATTCTTTAATTATCTTTTATTTCTTTTTCTTTTGGCTAGTTCATACCTATTTCATTTCTTTCTAGGGGTCTCTCCACCCCATTGTTGTTGTTTAGTCATTTCAGTCACGTCCAACTCTTCATGACCCCATCTGGGTTTTCTTGGCAAAACTATTGGAATAATTTGCTATTTCCTTCTCTAATTCATTGAACAGATGAAGAAACCAAGGCCAATGTGGTTGAATGATTTGCCCAGAGTCACATTGCTAGTAAGCATCTGAGGCTGAATTTGAACTCAGATCTTCTAAACTCCAGGCATGGTGCTCTATCCACTGTGCCACCTAGCTGCCCTCATCACTCCAACCATGTGTATGTGTGTGCATATGTGTGCATGTGTATGTGTACATGAGTGTATGTAATATGTTTTCCTACTTTTTGGTATTTCTTTAGGCATGATAGTGGTAGAGCTTTCAATAATTTCAAAATACTCTTTATTGCAAAAGAAATTCCTATATCTGTATCTGTTTCTCTTTATCTCTGTCTCTCTCTAACACTAATATTTTCTGATAATAACATATGACTATATGGACCAGCAGAATCTCAGAAGACTCACAATGGTAGGTATGTGAATCAAAAGACAATTTAAAGCTGCATTGTTGGGGAAAATATGTTGTGGTATGTTACTAATGATGAATTGGGTATATGATTGGGGATGTTGACTTTAAATAATCACTCTATTGCAAATATTAATAATATGGAAATAGGTTTTGAACAATGATACATGTATAACCCAATGGAATTGCTCATCAGCTCTGCGAGGGTGTAGGGAGGAGGGAAGGGAAAAGACAGGAATCATGTAACCATAAAAAATATTTTGATTTAATTAAATAAATAAATTTTAAAAATTAAAAAAATAAAGGACATGATGTAAAACTAAAAAAACAAATCATTACCACATATGACCAAAAAAGATCCAAAAGAGATATGTGTTGAATGTTATACTAGTATCCACAAAATTGTAAGATAATTAGAAAAGACTTTTAGCATCTTGGGTAGATCTCCTATGGAGGATTCATCAAATAATATGGACAAGGATCCCAGAGGATGGACTGCTATCTGCCTCACTGGAGAATGATTCACATCAATAGGAACCCAGCAGATCTGTGGAAGACTCACAAAACTCCTGCTTTTCTGACATTTACAATATTTTAAGCTCCATGGACCATGTCGTTCTGGCAGAAAAATGGTAGTGCAGACATCAAAATAGGAGTTTATATCTCCCCCCCCCCTCCCTTGAAAGCAGTAGAAATGAAATAAAAAACTGGTTCAAAATCAACCCTTTATGTTCTCATTTATTTTAATCCTTTGATGATTTTATATGTCAGCCAGTGTCTAACCTTCATTCTTATCCCTTCCCTATAGCACACATTTTTTCAAAAAACCTTTAATAGCTTCCAATTGTCTGCAGGACAAAGCTCAAAGTCCTATTAAGTATTTTCTGCACTCTGGTCTTAATCTACCTTTCTATACTTGTCTTCTGATATCCTAGACAAATTTTCCACTCTTAAGCAAGCTGGTTTATTTATTGAACTCCTAATGTGCATTCCCACCTTTGCCCTTTTATACCTACTATATTTTTCACCTCCCTCTACCAATTTAAATCTTTCATGTACTTTAAATCCTAACTGAAATTATTTCTCCTCTGCGAGCCCTTCCCTGGCCACTTTAACTGGAAATCATCTTTCTTAATTTGGGAATCTGATCATTATTATTGCCTGTGTGTTATTACATATTATCTTCCCAACCAGATGATAAACTCCTCATACTTCTTTGAGCCTCTCTCAGGTCCAAAGGGCACAGTGATTTCATCATAGATGCTTAAATAATTGACTGTTCAGTTAGAGAATGGGTGCTTTTTGGGGGGTAGGGTGGAGTTCCTTAATTCTTTTTGCCTCTTCCTAACGTAAGCCTTTGGTCTTTTTAATCAAATTCTTGTGACTGCAAGGAGGGTATGTTTTCAACATTCTGAGGGTCCTGACTGGTGTTAAAAGGATAATAACTTCCTCAAATTGCAAGTTTTTCAGATCTTATTTTCTTGTTTGGACATTACTGGATTGAATTGCACATTCTGGAGAAATTTTCCCGAATTTTGCTTGATCAGTGGCATTGGAGAAATGACCTTCCATTATAAAAATGCCTGAGGATAATTTAGATGCAATTTGTTGGGTGCAATATGAGTTTTTGGTGACCCTTTCAGTATATAATCACCAGCAAACAGCACTTTGATGTGTGCTAAACTGGTTGATATTATGGGTAGCTTTCATTAGAAAATCTATTTGAAGTTTTAGGCATATTCATGGAAAGACAGAATGGTTCACAAAACAGAAGGCTGGTCTTGCAGTCAGGAATCAATCAACAAGAATTTATTAATCACTTCTTTTGTACTGGTCCTTGCTCCTGCAGTGACAAAGGCATGAATGACAACCCTCAGTCCCTGCCCTCAAGACACTAGAGGAAAAATTAAATTCAAGTCTTGCCACTGTGTGATGCTGGGTAAATCGCCGATCCTCTTAGTGTTCCAGTCAATTGTCCAAGATAGAAGAGTTGTTGACCTAAATATGTGACTATATTTTCCACCTCAGGAGACGTTAACTGATGAAAATCCCAGGTCCAGGACCAATCCCTCCTCTCCCTCCCACGATCATGCAGAAATAAGTGAGTTGTTGTTCAGTGGTGTCTGACTCTTCATTACCCCATTTGGGGATTTCTTGGTAAAGATATTTTTGCCATTTTTCTCCTCTAGCTCATTTAACAGATATGGAAACTGAGGAAAACTGGTTAATTGACTTGCTCAGGGTCACATAGTGTCTGAAGCCAGATCTGATTTTAGGAAGATGAGACTTTTTGACTTTCTATCCATCATGACACCTAAGTGCTCTACAAAACAAAGCTGCCTAATAATAATAGAAGAAATTAGAGGAATAGTAATGACAATAATTGACATTTATATAGCACCTACTGTGTACCAGGCACTGTATTAAATGCTTTACAAACATCATCTCATATCATCCTTACAATAACCCTGAAGGTAGGTGATTTGGGGATGGCCATTTTACCTTTAAAACCAAGCCAGAAGAGGTTAAGTGATTTGCCATAGCTAGTAAGGAAGGAAGGATTTGAACTCATCTTCCTGACTCCATGCTCAGTGTTCTATCTACTGCCTGACCTATGTGTCTCACCTAAAGGGAAATGTTAAAGGCTCAACATTCTAGAATTGAAGAGGCTTTAGAGATCATTTAGTACAATTATCTGATTTTACAAATGAGGAAACTAAGGCCTTATGAGGTTAAATGTCGAAAATTACACTGGTAGGACTCATCAGAGATAAGATTCAGACTTGAGTCCTCTGATTCTAGAATCAGGGTTCTTTCCACTGTATCATGCTAAATGGGAAAATTCTTCATTTGACCTGGATTTTTTAAAGTAGAAGGTAAAAAAAGTATAGATTCAGTGAAAACTTCCTAGGGCTTAAAAATGTAAAACAGTTTAATATCAACAAAAGAAACACCTGGTAAAGAAAATGAGAACTAAATGAAAATATGTATGATGGGGAAAATCTGAAATTAAATTATGTGTAATAAAAACATGCATAAATCCAACTGATGAAATAAAATGATCAAAACAACAAGACCAGCAAATCCCACCATTATGGTTTTTATACATTAAGGACAAAAATAATAGTATAGGAAAAATATGCTGATATATAGTTAGAAATGACATTCTGATTATTTGTAATTCTTTGTAAGGCAAATTAGTTTCTTTTATCCATCTAATACTTTATGAATCCTCAATAATTTTCTTTCAAATTATGTAATCATGTTAAAAAATTAAATTTCTATCCATTATCAAATTTAAGTAATATAATTCTAAAGAAAAGATTTCTTGAAAAGTAAAAAACTAGGAGTTCTCTTTCTTGACAATGTGTGTAAACACACTTTAGGATAAAGCACCAAGTGAATGAGTGGGTTGTGGTCCTCAAGTATTGGGGATTAAGGCACAATGCAAATGCAATATTTATGAGCCTGGTAGTGACAATAGTGGCTAAGAGCAAACAGAAAGTGAATGGTTAGAATTTATACAGCACCTTTCCTCTGAAGATCATAAAGACTGAAGGATTATACCTGCAGCAGTTCTCTCTCCTAGGTTCAGAAAAGCTTGTCTATATTCAAGATACTCTACATATCCACCAGAGGCAATAATTGTTGATGAGTCTCATCAACATTTGTACTTTTTCAGTCAGAGAAAATAATTCAAACCAAAGGCACTTAATGAATAGTAGGATAAAAAGATGTGTTATAGAACATCCCTGCCTCCCCACTTAAATCTAGGGCATATTCTTTCACAAATATTTAATTAATTTTTGTAGCATCACTATGAACTTGGATCCTTGAACTAGAACTGGAGAAGGCCTTAAAGAGGTTAGCATCTAGGCACCTGGGCCAACTCATTCATTTCATATCTAAGGAAAACATCCTTAAAAAGCATTTCTTAGATTATTTAGCATTAGCATTTCCTTAGAAAGTATCCAGAGAAGCAACTTATTCCTGGTCACACAGCTGCTTAATTTCTTGGCAAAAATACTAGTGTAGTTTGCTATTTCCTTCTCCAGCTCATTTCACAAATGATGAAAATGAGTGTTTAGTGACTTGCTCAGGATCACACAGTAAGTGTCTGAGGCCAGATTTGAACTCAGGAAGATGAATCTTTTTGTCTCTTGACCTGGCACTCTATCTGCTAAACCACCTTGCTGCCACAATTCAGGCTCTTATCTCCTTTTGACTGGATTATTGCAATAGGTTCTTATTTCATATCCCTATCCCTTTTCTCTCCTATATCTAATGCATGCTTCACACTGTTACCTGCTTTATATTCCTAAAGACCTGATATGATTATACTGTTCTCCTATTCTTGAAGCTCCAGTGACTCCTTGCCTCTATAATAAAAAATATAAACTCCCTTGACATTTAAAGCCCATAACAATCTAGCTGTGACCTTCTGTAATAGAAAGAAGATAGTGTGAAGATATTTCTAGTTGTAATAAATGAGACACTCTGATGTGACTGGAGAGATACTTCAGGAAACTTGAGGGTGCCTAGTTGTAATGGAGAGATACTTCTACTAGGGGAAACCTCAAGCTGCCTAGTTGTAATAGAGAGAGAGATTCTGGAGTAACTAGAGAGATACTACTAGAGGGGATACTCTGGGGTTGCCTGTTGATCACTACTGATGGCTAATAGATCAAGATATTTCCTACCCTCTACCCTTCACCTCCCAGGTTCTCACCCACTCCCTCCTGCCTCCATTCCCCTCCCCCCTCTTAGTCAGCCACCTTTCTATGTAACTCAAAGGTGAACTGTGAGCTTTAGAGAAGATACTCTTGTTCTCTTTCTCAAGTATTGAGGTTTATTGGGGAAGATAGGACAGGATGGAAGATGAGGTGAGAGGGATAGGGTTATCCCTAATCTATAAAGAGGGTTAGGAGGATTTTGGGAAATGTCAGTCATGTCACAACTGTGACATAAAAGTCTATCAGGGAGATGGGAGGACAACTGTTTAATCTTTTTTCTTCTTCCTTCAAACTCAAATTTCAAATATACAATCAGTTCTTCAGGTTCAACTACCAACATCAGCCACACAAAACCTTCTTCTTGCCTCCTCTCTCCAAAAGCCAAGAGACCTAGTTCAGTTCCACTGTGGGGTTAGTTTCCAACTGCTTCTTCCTGGGAACATTCCATCTAGAATGCCACTTTTTGATTGACAGATGAGGTCCCTCCCTTTCTGTCTTGCATGCACGACATTCTCTCTTCCTTCATGCCTCTTCCACATTAGAGGTCCATCATTTTCTGTCTTGCATGCATGAAATTCTCTTTTCCCTCATGCCTCTTCCATACTTCTTTTCCTGGCTTACTGCACAGTATGTTCCAAATACACAATTTGAATGTGGGTCTCTTGTCTTTTGCTTAGGGCATCTTCCATTCCAGGAATATATTCTCTCCTCACCTCTGATTCTTCAAACCTCAGCTCAATTGCCACCTCTTGGGGAAAGTCTATCCTGATTCCCTTTAATATGAGAATTGTTGAATTAAACCAACCAATCAACTAGGGATGGTAAACTTTGATCTCCAGGTCAAATCCTGCCCACTGCCTGTTTTGTAAACTATGAATTGTGAACTGAAAATGGTTTTTATGTTTTTAATTAAATAGTCCCAAAGTAGGAAGTAGGTGGAGTTGTCACTTGGACTATATAGTTTGCTGATTCCCGAATAGACAGTATTTATTCAGTCACTACTACATGCCAGGAAATATGTTAAGTGTAAGGAGAAAAAGGGATTAATTATAAAAAAAGTTGGGCTGGATTATTCAAAATTAGGGTCACCAGGAATTTAATTCATTCCAAAGAGATTGATTTATAATTTATTTACAAAATATAGAAAAAGTGAAGTTAGAAAATCAGAGAGAGGATAGGGTAAGATATCTAGCCTAAGCACTAAGTATTTTTCTCTGACACTGGCTCAAAAACAGGCAGGGGAGTTTAGTCCTTAACCCGAGAGGCCTCAGCCCTTGTAGCCGAGGACCTGGGGATACAGGGAGCCTCTGTCAAGAGGATAGGTCTCTCCTGAGGCTAGTCTCTTCAAAAATCCAGGAAAGGAGTCAGTCCAAAGGGGAGAGATTCAAAGATAGTATCACCATGTACAGGGTCTCAGGTCCACTCAACAGATTCTTCACAAGTATCCAAGTCAGAACTCCAGAAAAAAGTTGAATTTGTCTCTGAAAATCTCAGATGATTCTCCCATGAATCTCTGAAGAATCTCAGATGATTCTCCTCCATAGGAAGTTGTAACTCCCTTTTAAAGACACTTTCTTTTGTGTCACTTCCTGTGCCTTCCTCCAATTTTTACATCTACCAGTTACTGTTGAAGCTCTACTTTAGGACTGTAGTTAGTTTGATTCTGATTCATCACGCACTATTGCACACATGGGTCACAGAGTTTCCCCACTCAAGTGTAAATGGTGTGTTTACACCTTTGGTGATTAAATCTAAAAAATGCAGATCTTCCCACTCAACTGTAAGTAGGGTATTTACACTTTTGGTGATTAAAGCTAAAAATGGGCAGGGGGGTTACTTTAATATTCACCATCATGGGAGAGATTTAATTTAATCTTCACATGGGGACAGTAATATTCTTTATATATATGGTGGGTTGATATTCCACTCCCCACTCCCAACACAGGTATAGAAAGTTCATATCCTTATTGTTTATGAAGTAGTTTCCAGTAGTTTAAATTTATTTCTTATGCTATTGTGCTGAAAGGAATGATGAACTTGAGGAATTCCATGTGAAATGGAAGGACCTCCAGGAATTGATGCAGAGCAAAATGAGCAGAATTAGGAGAACATTGTACACAGAGACTGATGCATTATAGTACAATCGAATGTAATGTACTTTTCTACTAGCATCAATGCAATGACCCAGGACAATCCAGAGGGACTTATGAGAAAGAATGCTATTGACAGCCAGAGAAAGAACTGTGGGAATGGAAATGCATTAGAAAAATATATGATCAATTACATAGTTCAATGAGGATATGATTGGGGTTTTGATGTTAAAAGATCACTCTACTGCAAATATAAATAACATAGAAATAGGTTTTGAACAATGATACATGTATAACCCAGTGGAACTGCTTGTCAGCTCTGGGAGAGGGAAGAGAATGGGGGGAATCATGAATCATGTAACCATGGAAAAACATTCTAAATAAATAAATCATGAAAATAAAATAAATTCATTACTCTCTCTCCTAGATAGGTCTTTTTGGGGGTGTTAGGTGGCAAAGGAATGTGGCTGCCTACATGGTGTATGGAGCAATTCACCTTTCTATAAACTTACTATCTGGAAAAGGACATATAAATTCAGTCATATTTAGGTAGCAATGACATATAGTGGATTAATGTCTATGTCTCCTAAGGATGTTTGCATTTTAATAGGACTTCATGCATAGATAAAGTTGATCTTTTTTTTCCCTCCAAGTGGGATTAGTCCCAAGTGTTTCATTAGTGAATAGAGTTGACACACCTTGCAGCGATTCTATCTCTGGGGTGGATCTTGGACAGAGGATAAATGACACTAACACTGGGATGTCTCCAATTACTCCAATCCCTTCCTTTTTTAAAAATTTATATTTTATTTTATTTTTTTTTTTTGGTTACAATACTCACTTTATTTCCTTCCCTCACCTCCACCCACCCTTCTCACAGCCAACGCACAATTTCATTGGGTATTGATTCTGATTCATTCAATCAGATCAAGGACTTGTGTCCTTGATCAGAACCTATTTCAATGATGTTGTTTGCACTAGGATGTTCATTTAAAGTCTACATCCCAAACCATATCCCTTCAACCCATGTATTCAAATAGTTGTTTTTCATTGGTGTTTTTACTCCCACAGTGTTTCCTCTGAATGTGGATAGTGGTTTTTCTCGTAGATTCCTCCAAGTTGTTCAGGATCACTGCATTGCCACTAATGGAGAAGTCCATTACATTCGATTGTACCACAGTGTATCAGTTTCTGTGTACAATGTTTTCCTGGTTCTGCTCCTCTCATTCTGCATCAAATTCCTAGGGGTTATTCCAGTCCCCATGGAATTCCTCCAATTTATTATTCCTTTGAGCATAATAGTATTCCATCACCAACATATACCACAATTTGTTCAGCCATTCCCCAATTGAAGGGCATCCCTCATTTTCCAATTTTTTGCCACCACAAAGAGCTCAGCTATAAATATTTTTGTACAAGTATTTTATTATCTCTTTGGGGCTGGATCAAAGGGCAGACAGTCTTTTAGCGCCCTTTGGGCATAGCTCCAAATTGCCCTCCAGAAGTGGATCAATTCACAACTCCACCAGCAATGAATTAGTGTCCCAACTTTGCCACACCCCCTCCAGCATTCATTACTTTCCATTGCTATCATGTTAGCCAATCTGCTTAGTGTGAGGTGATAACTCGGTTGTTTTGATTTGCATTTCTCTAATTATTAGAGATTTAGAGCACTTTTTCATGTGCTTATTAGTTTTGATTTCTTTAACTGAAAATTCCGTATTGTACAAAAAATTGTACAAAAAATCAAGCCATTCTCCAATTGATAAATGGGCAAGGGACATGAATACGGAATTTTCAGTTAAAGAAATCAAAACTAATAAGCACATGAAAAAGTGCTCTAAATCTCTAATAATTAGAGAAATGCAAATCAAAACAACCGAGTTATCACCTCACACTAAGCAGATTGGCTAACATGATAGCAATGGAAAGTTCTTAGTTCTTTATAAATTTGAGTAATTAGACCTTTGTCAGATGTTTTTGTGATGAAGATTGTTTCTCAATTTGTTGCTTCCCTTCTAATTTCAGATGCATTAGTTTTGTTTGTACAAAACATTTTTAATTTGATGTAATCAAAATTATTGATTTTACATTTTGTGATTTTTTTTTCTAGCTCTTACTTGGTTTTGGAGTTTTTCCTTTCCCAAAGATCTGACAAGTATATTATTCTGTGTTCACCTAATTTGCTTATAGTTTCCTTCTTTATATTCAGGTCATTCATCCATTCTGAGTTTATCTTGGTGTAGTTGTGAGATGTTGATCCAAACCTAATCTCTACCATACTGTCTTCCAATATGAGGTTGTTTAGGTAATCTCTTTCTCTGTTAGTCTAGGTGATTTATATTTTTGTAAGTATTCTTCCACATCACCTAGATTGCCATATTTGTTGCCATATAATTGGGCATAATAGTTTTTAATGATTGCCTTAATTTCCGCTTCATTATAGGTGAGGTCTCCCTTTTCATCGTGAATACTGTCAAGTTGGTTTTCTTCTTTCCTTTTTTTTAATTAGACTGACCAGTACTTTGTATATTTTATTTATTTTTTCAAAGTACCAGCTTCTAGTCTTATTTATTAAATCAATAGTTCTTTGACTTTCAATTTTATTAATTTCTCCTTTGATTTTTAGGATCTCTAATTTAGTCTTCATCTGAGAATTTTTAATTTGTTCACTTTCTAGTTTTTTAATTTGCATACCCAATTTATTGACCTCTGCTCTCCCTAATTTGTTACTATATGAACTCAAGGATATAAATTTCCCCCTGAGTACTGCTTTTGCTGAATCCCATAGGTTTTGAAAGGATGTCTCATCATTGTCATTTTCTTCATGAAATAATTGTTGTTTATATGATTTGTTCTTTGACTAACCAGTTTTGGAGAATTGTATTGTTTAATTTCCAATTACTTTTTGATTTACCTCTCCATGTACCCTTACTAATTATTTTCATTGCATTGTGATCTGAGAAAGATGCATTTATCATTTCTGCTCTTATGTACTTGTTTGCAATGCTTTTATGCCTTAGTACATGGTCAATTTTTGTGAATGTACCATGTGCTGCTAAAAAGAAGATATATTCCTTTATGTCCCTATTTATTTTTTCTTCATATATCTACTAACTATGATTTTTCTTCACTTCTCTTACCTCTTCTTATTTTTTTTGGTTTGATTTATCTAGTTCAGGTAGAGGAAGGTTCAGGTCTCCTACTAGTATAGTTTTTCTATCTATTTCATCCTTGTGTTCCACTAGTTTCTCCTTTAGAAATTTAGATGCTATGCCATTTGGTGCATACATGTTGAGTAATAATATTTCCTCATTGTCTATACTGCCTTTTATCAGCATGTAATTACCTTCCCTATCTCTTTTAACTTGATTTATTTTTACTTTGGCTTTGTCAGATATAATGATTGCAACTCCTGCCTTTTTTTTTTTAAGCCCTTACCTTCTGTCTTGGAGTCAATACTGTTTATTGGCTCCAAGACAGAAGAGTGGTAAAGGCTAGGCAATGGAGGTCAAGTGACTTGCCCAGAGTCACACAGCTAGGAAGTGGCTGAGGCCAGATTTGAACCTAGGACCTCCCGTCTCTAGGCCTGGCTCTCAATCCACTGAGCTACCCAGCTTCCCCCTCCTACCTTCTTTTTATCAGTTGATGCCTAATAGATTTGGCTCCATCCTCTTACTTTTACCCCATGCGTATCTACGTTCCTCATGTGTGTTTCTTGAAGACAGCATATGGTAGGGTTTTGGATTCTAATCTACTCTGCTATTCACTTGCATTTTATGGGTATGTTCATTCCATTCATATTCAGAGTTATGATTACCAGCTGTGTATTTCCCAGCATTTTGTTTTCTATTCCTAGTCCTGCCTTTTCTTCTTTCACTATTTCCTTCTACAGCAATGTTTGTTTTTAATTGATCTCCCTAGTTCCCACCCTTATTTTACTTCCCTTTCTACCCCCCTCCTTCTTATTCCCCCCTTGTTTTCTTTGCAGTCTTTTTACAAGCAACCCCCCCACCCTCTCCCTCCTTTGTACTGCTTCCCTCCCAGCAGTGCGTTTGTTACCCTTCTACTTCCCTATAGGGCGGGAATCTATTCTCTGCCCCAATGGATTGGATTGTTCTTCCCTCGTTGGGTCAATTTCAATGCACATAAGAGTTGAGTATTTCTTGTCTCCGACCTCTTTACCCTTCCAGAGTATTGATGTTCTATCCCCTCCTGCCATGAGGTTCTTTGTGACATATAAATCCATCCCCTTTTGTTTTTTTTCTCAGTTCTTTTAGTATTAACCTCTTTTTTAGTGCTAGTTGTGTATATATACATATATATATACACGTTTATGTATTTATGCATACATATATCTATATACATATTTATATATTGGCATTTCATCCTATGCAGTTTGTCACTGTTCCCACTAAATGTAATTCTTCTAGCTTCCCAGGTGATAACAACAGTTTTTAAGTGTTACCAATGACCTCTTTTCTTATAGGGATACATTTCACTTTAACTTATTGCATCTCTTAAAAAAAAGGTTTTTTTGTTGTTTTGTTTTGTTATTCTTTTTTCTCTCTTTTTAAATTACCTTTTGATGAATCTCTTAAGTTCTGTGCTTGGACATCAAATTTTCTGTTCAAGTATGGTCTTTTCTTTTCAAATTCTTGGAATTCTTCTATTGTATTGAATGAGCATACTTTTCCCTGTAAGAATATAGTCAGTTTTGCTGGGTAGTTGATTCTTGGTTGTAGACTAGTTCTCCTCCTTTTCGGAATATCATCTTCCATGCATTTTGGTC
Organism: Monodelphis domestica; assembly: GCF_027887165.1. NCBI lineage: Eukaryota > Metazoa > Chordata > Mammalia > Didelphimorphia > Didelphidae > Monodelphis > Monodelphis domestica. Next base: position 179,296,881 of record NC_077231.1, read on the forward strand.
CTTCAGTGTAGATGCAATCATATCCTGTGTTATCCTCACTGTGGTTCCATGGTATCTGAATGACTTCTTCTTGGCAGCTTGTAATATTTTTTCTTTGGTCAGATAGTTCTTGAATTTGGCTATAACATTGGGGATTAGTTGGGGATTAAGTACAGGAGGTGATCTGTAGATTCTTTCAATCTCTACTTTTCCCTCTTGTTCTAGAATATCTAGAATATCAGGGCAGTTTTCTTGAATAATTTCCTGTAGTATTATGTCCAGGCTTTTTCTTTTGTCATGGTCTTCTGTTAGACCAATAATTCTTAAATTGTCTCTCCTCAAATGATTTTCTAAATCTTCTTTTTTGTGAATGGGATGTTTCAAAATTTCCTCAATTTTTTTCATTCATTTGGTTTTGTTTTATAGTGTCCTGCTGCCTTGTGAGGTCACTTAATTCTAGTTGTTGCATTCTGGTTTTTAAAGACTGGATTTCATCTCTGGCTTTTTGGTCATCCTTCTCCTGGTCTGATTTTCTTTGGAGGTCATCTTTCATCCTCTTTGCCTCATCTCTCATCTCCTTTGCCTCATCTTTCATCTCCTTTGCCTCATTTTCAAGCTGGTTGATTTTGGCTTTCAAGACACTGTTTTCTGTTTCCAGATGACTTATCTTAGTTTTCAAGTTCTTTTCCCAATTGTCTTCAGCCTGTCTTAATTGTGTTTTGAATTGCATTTTGAGTTCTTCCAAAGCCTGTATCCAGTTTGCTGGGGTTTATGTTTTATTGTTTGCTGATCCCTCCCCCTCTCTTCTGTTTGCTTTTTTCTTATTGCCTGTACAGAATCTGTCTATTGTAATTTCTTTCTTCTTTTTCTGTTGTTTACTCCTATTTACCCCTTCTTTACTCCCCATATTTGTCTGTGCTCTTGCTCCTCTCATTTTTTTGGTTTTGGGGGTTTCTGTCAGTCTCTCCTCTTGGAGCTTTGACAGAAGATCTCTCCCTTCAGTCTGTGGAGGAGGGATGTTGGAGTTTGAGCATCTCTGTCCTCTGGAGGCTTTTTATAGGATTAAATTCAAGGCCAGTAGTCTGTGAAGCAGGGGTGTTGGAGTTTGGGCTTCCCTGACCTCTAAAGGCTTTTCATGTGATTAAGTTCAGCAGTGTTGGGCTTGATGTGCCCTGAGGACAAAACCTCCTGGAAGGCTGGAGCCATATGGAGGGTCCCAGCCACTGTGACCAAGGCAGCCTGATGTTTGCTTCCTCTCCAGCTCCTTCCCTGTGTTCGACACTCTGAGCCTGGCAGAGCTTTGAAGGCAAGCTATTTCCTCCAGACCAGTGTCTTTGCCTGTCCAGAGGTTCCCGCTACCACTGGAGGCTTAGCACTCTAGATGGGGGGGAGGGGTCCTGGGACCTTCCTTCTACCTTCCCCTTAAACCCGAGTGTTCTTGGATTCCGGCTTTTGGAGGGCTCACCTTTTGGATTGAATCACGCAGGAGGGTTCCTTGGCTCCATCCTGTTGTTAGTTTTTATTTTCAGTTCCCTAGGAGCATTCAGTTTGTGATGGGTAAGGAAGGGTTTTCAGAGGTCTGAACTTCTGCTGCTTCTAAGCCACCATCTTCTCTAATCACTTTCCCAAGCCTAGATATTCACCTTTGCACCATAGCTGGACATATCAGCTTCATGTTAGCACAACCTTAGATTCTTAAGAGTGCAACTTGAGAATTTAGATTGTTGAATGTTGTTCAGAAGTGAGGATTCAGAAGCAATTCTTGATCTCTTTGGTAGAAATGAATAAGCAAGAGTCCCATAGAGGGTTAATTAGGCATTACTGACAATGATCTTGCCCTCTTTAAATTTTCCTAGAGCGCCTGGTCAAGACTTCTCCTTTGCTCTCATCAAATTCTGCCTTGTTCCAGGTGAATTTGTGTTTGTGTTATGTTCTGAGGTGTTAGCTTCTTCTTAGGATCTCAGAATTGAAGGCATTCAATTAGAGGACATCTAATTCCACCTCAACCTGAAAAAGAATTCTCTCTAGAATATACTTGACAAGTGGTCATCTAGAGTTCTTTGCTTAATGACTTCTAGAAATGAAAAAAATTCTAGAGTTTATTCTGTGAAAAGCATGCTACAATCGTAGTTTAAATCCTGGCTTCTACTACTCCTTATTATCTTTGTGACCTCCGAACAAATGTTAAGTCTCTAAAGTCTCATCTGTAAAGTTAAAGAGTTAGATTAGGTAACCTTTAAGGTAACCTTTATGACCTCCAGCTCATAATCTGAGATCTAAATTTTGTCTCCCTGTTGTATTTGTTGTCGTTATTATGGTGGTTGTGACTGGGATGACAATTTGCACATGGCAGAATCTGACAGATGTTTTTTGAATTGAAATGAACAGAACTGAAATGAAATTCATACTTCTGAAACTGGGTTTTCCAACCAAGATTGGGGCCATGAATTATTACATTATAGATTCAAAGCCTGGGATAGCCATATTTCCTTCAGTAGGAATTTAAGGTTCAATTGATTGGCACTTGTGAAGTGTACCCCATCTAATTTTCAAGTTTGTAGTCTTAGCTTTCTAGAATTGAGTTAATTTCCTCCTAAGGGAGGTGTTTTACAATTTCCTTAAGTGATAGCTTTAATCTAATACTCTCACTTTAAAATCATGACAGTTAAAAAGTTCATAGGTTTCTAACAAGCTATACTGAACATAAACATAGTTTGTTTGTGCTCCCTTGCCCTTCTTTTCATGCTCTGTTATGAAGTAAGGTTGAAAGAACTTAAAGTCAAAAAGGATAGAATGGGAATCCTGTCTTTGAATTTGTTTTAAGCTTGGGAATGTCATCGCTAAGCCATAAGTGCATTAAAAAACATTTTTTTCTAATTTTCAGAATGTCATAGAATTTGTGTTAGAGCTAAAATGAATCTGAGAAACCATAAAGTTCAATCTACTCATTTTAAAGATGAGCGAAACTATTAATGAAGAAGGAAGGAAGGAAGGAAGGAGGGAGGGAGGGAGGGAAGGAAGGAAAGAAGGAAGGAATCAGCACTGTGTGCCACACAAATATTATCACATTTGATTCTGACATGCAAATTGGTGTTATGTATTATTTCTATTTTATAGTTGAGTAAACTGAGACAGAAGTTATGTGACTTTTCCCGTGTCACACAGCTAGTAAGTTTCTGAGGAACCATATTCTTTAATCCAAAATTAATTATTTTGGTGTAAAAATCATGAACTGTATTTTCTCATTTATTGATTGATCAAGTTAGTGCAGATCTGTGGAAGGCAGATTCCTCTAGAAATTGCCTTATGTCAGCACAGCTAGAAATGTAAGTCTCACTTGTAACTTTATTATCCTGAGGCTTTTAAATGGAGGAATGACTGAGGATGAAGTTTAACAGCATTTTTCTGTACTCAAATGGATTTGTACATCTCCATTGTTGTTTGAGTGGTTCTTAACTTTAATTTTTTGAAGACTATAGTGTTCCAAATCGAATAGCTCTAAAATATTTTATAGAATGTGATAGAGAGTTTGACTGGCAACTCATTAGCTACATACAATTGGAAGTCCAGGGCTTAGGTTCTTTGTATGTAAAGATGAGATATTTTAATTTGCTGATTATGGCCTTTGAAAGTACAAAAAGAAATGCTAATTAGGGGAACTACTGTGTGTGGGTATATTATTATAAGTGGTATATTAATATAAAACTAGTTACTCTAATGGAATATAGAAGGCCAAAACTTTTCAGTGGTTTCCATTAATCAACCCTGTAACTAAGAAGCCTTTTGTCAGAGATCCTGAACCATTTTTGTGTCATAGACTCTGTCAATCTTTCTCAGAATAATTTTTTAATTTGAATTTTTTTCAATCAACAACAAACTGCCTTTTCTTACTTCACTGACAACTGACCCTCAATTTAGAAAGAAAAAATAAGATTCCTGTTACAAACATGTATCATCAAGCAAAATAAATTCCCACCTTATTCATGTCAAGAATAAAAAAGAAAGAAAAGTCTCATTCTGTACGCTGAGTCTCTCACCTTTGTTAGGATTTGTGTAGAAGGTCTCATCATGAGTCTTTGGGAACTGTTGTACTGATTAGAGTTTCTAGTGTTTTAAAAGTTGTTTTGTCTTTATACTATTAGAAATTATATAATTTATGCATTGTATAAATCATTGTATAATCACTGTACAAATCATTCTATTTTGCTCACTTCACTTTGCATCAGTTTACCTATCTTTCCAAGTTTCTCTGAAACCCTGCCCTTTGTCATTTTTATGGCACAATAATATTCTATCATATTTATATACTTACCTATAACTTCTTCTGCCACTCTCCAATTTCTGGATACTCTTTTGGTTTCCAATTCTTTACTCCCACAAAAATAACTGCTATTAATATTTTTTGTTCATCTTGTTAGAATTTGTTTTGCTTGGGACTACTATAATCCTTAATTAACTCTTCTTATTCTCTCTTCTCTTTTTTCTCCTGGTTCCCCGTTGCATTAAATGTATTTTTGAACTCAATTCTGTATGTGTATGTGTCTATTTGCATTCTTTTCTCATTTGACAGGTTTGGATGAGAGCAAGATTCAAGAGATTCCCTTCCCTTGCCCACTTCCTTCTCCTTTGTGTAGACTTCTACTTGCATATTCTAGTTATATAATTTATTTTTATCACCCACCCTCATTTCTCATCTGTATTCTTTTTATAGACTCTAGGGAATCTAGTTCCCTTTCATAATCATAGCTTATATTTATATAGTGCTTTAACGTTATGTAATGAAGAACCAAGAAAGGGGAGCAACAGTAGGACCTTGCTGCCTTAGTTTCATCCCATTCCACCTGGTGATCCATAGCAGTTCTTCCTCAAATGCATCCAGGTTGGAAGGAGAAAATACCTTGGTCAATGGATTTCTTTTAATTGCTTTTTTGGTTCTGGTTCAGTAGCCGACTGAGGACTGCATCAGCAGATTACAATGTAGATGCTCATAAGGACTATTTCTATTGGACAGTATTTCCCCTACTTTCCCTTCCCTCCCCTGTCCCTTACAGTTATAAAATGCTTTATCCATATCTATATCTACATCTAATCATAGATTTTCTTGACAATATTATGATATTTCTAGAGGAAATATTATTATCTCTACTTTGCAGATAGGGAACTGTTAATCAAAAACATTAAGTGACTTGCCTAATGTTTGGCAGATTTAGCAGAATCCAAATTTTCTGATGCAAATTCAATACCTTTCCTGCTCTGGCCCACATTTCTCATACAGCCATGAATACCACAAGTTTTGGAGAAAAATCAACTTATTTGAATGTGAGTATAAATGACTGGTAATAGTTTAATAGTTTAATGTGTTACTTCCTCCCGGGAGCTTGCATCTTTGTCCCAACACTAATTTCATTTATGTTGGCAACTCCTGATGAGGAAATTCCTTTTCCCGAGGCACATCTTGTAGCTATTTTGTGACTTATAGTTAATATAGGGTTGGTCATAAATTTGTATTTTCAGGTGAAGAGTGACTGGCACATAGTAGACACTTAATAAATGTTTATTGATTGATTGAAGAAAGCAATGTTAAATCAAAGGAAGAAATCACTAATCAATGTATTTCATGCATCACTGGAAATGAATATAGAATTATTTTGTAATAACAGATTTTCCAGAGAAGGAAGGAACATAGGAATTCTAAGAGAAGTAGGAGGGACATGGGTGTGGGGTAACCTAAGCAAAGTTATAGAGATAGAAGATATTGTATATGGGAAAAACAAGTAGATTAGTTTATCTAGAATGTACTCATTTTGTGTATATTCTATTTGTACATATTCTATTTATTCTATGTGTACATCTCATATTCCCTATTAGAAGGTACACATATATTTACATATACATATACATATACATATTTACCTATCTATTTTTTTCTCATCTAAGTCAGAAGTATTTTGCAAGTTGTTGGGTAGGTGAAAGGAGATACTTTGGATTGGGAGGGATATGAGAAGAGGAATGAGAATTTGTATAGTGCCTACTATAGGCCAGGCATTGGGTTAAGCACTTTTCATGAATATTATCTCATTTTATCTTCGCAACAATCCTTCTAGGTAGATGCTATTGTTCCCTGTTTTACAGCTGAGGAAGTTGAGAAAAACAGTGGTTAAGTGCTTTGCCTGGGGTCACACATATAGTGTGTGGGGCCATATTTGAACTCTAGTCTTCATGACTCCAGTTCCAATACTCTATCCATTGAAGTACCAGCTGCCTTTAATTGCTGAAGAGAATGCCTAGTATGATGGGATATTAGGTACTTGTTGAGAGGAAGAGCTGGTACAGAGCTCTTTGGGGAGAAAGATATGTGGAATTTGGCATACTTTTTTTTAGATAAACTCAAGGGAAGACAGAGAAAGAAAGAACAAAAGATAGACAAACAGACACATAGAGAGGCATTTTGGAAGCTGCAGACATGTAGGAGAAGCTGGCTATTCAGCATGACCATAAGATTTCAGAGACTTCCTTGAGTGAGATCAGGCCCTCTCATTTGGTTTGGCTGAGATCTCATCTTTCTTCCACCTAAAGAGCTCTGAAACATTTATGTATTTTCTAGTCTATTTTAACCTGTACAACTTGTCCAATTTCTATTCTCTTTTGGCCTGGATAACTGAGTGTACTCATTATTTGCTATTCATGATGGTCTTTTGCATAATTAGCATTTTTTAGGAAGGAATCAAATTGGTGAGTGTAGTAAGCTAAGAACTTGGAACCAGATATGTGGCTTTTATTGTGAACCAGATTTATGCTCTTAGATCTGATTTATTTAAAATAGGTAGATAGATATAATTATAATCCCATAGTCCCCTTAGAGATAAGTGAGGTAAGGAGTGAATGCTTAGCCATAGACATCACTCTCCCCTGAAAGACTAAATTACAGTTTCTTTTGGAAAGTGGTAAGCCAAATTCCAGAGATATATCTATCCATGCTGCCAGTGGGCTGCATTTATACAACTCAAGTGGATATGTATATCTTCCATATGTGCATATATCTATATCTCTATATTATGTTTATATTTCCTTAAAAATGATACATAAGTTCAGCTTCTTAATAAAGCCTCTTTATTGTTTTTGTACATTGAAATGCTTATATTTGTTGATAATTTTAAATTTCACATTAAAAATAAAAATTTGATCTTCAAAAAAAGCTTTGAATTCTAAAAAAAGAATAAAACTGGATAAAGGCAATGGCCAATAGTGCTTTTTCTCTTTAAGATTACCTTCCATCTACCCTGACTATATGTACTTATTTTTATATTAGAATATTAGAATATATTAGAATGTAAGTTCCTTGCAGACAGAGATTTTTGCCTTTCTTTGTATCGAATGGTGCCCTGCAAATAGAAGGCACTTTATGAATTAATGAATTAGCTTATCATCAAAGCCTGTATTAAGTGCACTTAGACACTGTCTTAAGCACTGGGAAAACAAATTAGGAACAGAAAGGCTGTTCCTGCCCTCAAGGAGCTTATCTTCTAATGGGGAAGACAACAGAAAGCTGAGAAGTAGGAGGGTAGTTGGGAAGGCCACCATGGGGTTTGATGTTCCATGGAGCTGAAACCAAGCAGAGCTACTGATAGAGAATGGAGAGTTACCTGGAAAGTTTTAAAAGTTCAGAGTCCCCTACAAAGGAAGTTTTAGGGAGAAGTTTACTGCTCCAGCCCTTTTTAGAACTGTTCATCCACCACTGGTGTCCACCCAACTCTCAACTCCAAGAAGCTATAGTATGTGAAATAGCCACACCCATTAAACCATCTTGGGAGGCAGGCTAAACCAAGATGAGGATTACTGACAGATCTCAAGCATGTTGATGAGCTAAGGGGATATCTACCCAAGCATATGAAGATTTCCCCTAGAAGAGGGGGTAGATGAGAGCAATTTATTCCAATGGCCATGAAGGCTGTTGAAGTAGGCACTGGGAAGTGCTTAGAGCTTGGTCAGACATTAAACACAACACAGTTATTCACTGCATCCTGGGCCATTACCAGTTGTCCTAACTTTGGTCTTAGCACTGGTCTTAGATGACTTGAAGAGAGAGGGAGACTGATGACTTTGTGTAACTCTTCCCCACTTAAATCCAATTCATAAATGAGTCAAGAACACCCTTATTAACAAAGAAATGGAATTGAGGGGATACCTGTCAAATGGGGTCAAGTTGTGGCACATGATTGTGATGGAATACAAATTAAGAAATGACAAGCAGGATGATTTCAGAAAAATCTGGAAAAATCTAAATGAATCGATGCAAAGTGAAGTGAGCAGAACCAGAAGAACACAGTGACAGCAATATTTTTTGATGAACAACAGAGAATATCACCAATGCTATGATTCAAGACAATTCCAGAGTCTCATGATGAAAAATATCATTTGCCCTCTAAGAAATAACTGATGAAGTTTGAATGAAAACTGAAACAGACTATTGTAGGAATGAGATTATTCACTATGGATCTCTCTCTCTTTCTTCTTTCCTCCTTTTCCTTTTTTGAGACCTTGTCCATAAAATGACTAATATGGAAAATGTTTTACATGATTTCTCATGTAAAATCTATATTGGATTACTTGCCATCTTAGAGAGGAGTGGGGAGAGAATTTAGAACTCAAAATTTTTAAATGAATTAAAAAAATTAATTTTACATGTAATTGGGGAAAAAATAGAATATTATTTAAAAAAAAAAGACACCCTCCTCCTGATGTCTTTGATCCTTTTCAAAAACAAAGCGTGAACAACAATTTCTTTACTCTCCAGTCCAATCAAAGGGGAGAGGCAACTGAAGGATTTGAGAAATTGTTGAATATCATAAAATTGAGTCAGTTAGTATGGTGATGAGATTTCAAGTGATTTGTTTTTCCTAAGGGGAAGGCATTATGTTCAATGGACTCAAAATCAAGCAGAGCTGCTGAATGAGAATGGAGACAAGGGACTTTAAGGAAATCTGAGAAATCAGATCATGTTTAGCTGGGCCATGAGACTAGATTGTCTGCAGGTGATTCTACTTTGTCTGATCCTTAAAGCAAAAGAATTACAACAAGAGATGAGGAATGAGTAGGTACTAGGCATAGGGGATGACTGTTGTAAATTCAGGAAGCCTGAAGAGCATAAGCAATGATGGTGGAAAGTTTGCTCTCCGGTTTGGCTAGGACAAAGATCAAATAAAAGAGAATAAAGTGAAACAAACTTGATAGTTTGAAGCCAAATTGTGAATGACTTTCAATGTCAGACCAAAGTGTTTGTATTTTATCTTATAGGCAACAGGGAGCCACCAACACATATATATGTGTGTATGTGCACATATTATGTATATATGACAATGTACAGCCATTTTGGAACAGTATTTCCTTCTGTGGCATATAATGATTGTAGTGTGGGATGTTTTTACAGAATATGACTGGTTATACTAAGAAAATGTATGTTTTATTCTATAGCTTATTCATTATACTTTTTTAGGGGAAGAAAAGCATTTTTGTATAATTTTGAAATTATTACCGAAAAATTTTATGATTTGGAATATGTAGGGCTTTTTTCTCTAGTAACTCAAATGTCATGTATTATATAGAAGGCTGGTTTTAGAGTATGAAAGACATGGATTCAAGACCTACTTCTACCATCTATTGGCTGAATTACTGTGGGAAAGTTATTTAACCATTCTGTGTTCCAGTTAACTTTTTCATTTACAGAAGAGTTGCTAATCAGCATTAGTGAAAGGAGTTTTCACTCTGGAATTTCTCTATATAGGTTAAATCATACATCTAGACCAAAAAGAAAGGCTGAAAGTCAGTGAAATTAATCACAATGACTCTTATCATATAATCCTCAATCAAACCCCATTTTATATCAGACATTGTCTATGTAAAAAGTGTCTCATTTATTTGATATATTTGCATTGTGATCAGTAAAAATTCCAAGAAATTGTGTTCTGGCTAGGAAATATCAATTTATCATTTAGTCTAGCAATAACTAATAAATGAATTGGTGTATGATCTCTCTTGGGGATCAAAGACAATGCATATAACGTCTTGAGTCATTTAAATACAATTCTGAATGCTCATTATTCAGTCCTCTTCAGAGAATCGAAGACAGCTCTAATATCTGATGAAGATGTAGAATGAATAATATTTTCCAGTGCCCCCCTCCTCCCCTCATGATGATAGAGGAAGTCACATGCCTGATCACTGGATTCCAAGTTAGGGAATCAAGTTGGGGCTGGTTAAGATTGACTTTCCATCTTTCATCCAAATGGGGGAATCAAGAACATAGCCATGCTGCCCCACTCCCACACGTATTAGACCAACACTAGCTTTGTTTTTTAGATAGGATGTAGTTTACGTTCTCAGTTTTAATTTATTTTTAGGAGCTTTAGTCATTTTGGGTACATCTGACCTTCAGTTTTGGGAGAGAAGGTTGATGATACCAGAACCACTTTGACATGGGATGATCTGGATGTCTTCATCATGTCCCTGTTTACTACACTAGAGATTTGGGGGAATTTCCCGTTGGGTGGGAACTCTTCATTGAGTCTAGTTACCTCACTCCTGATGGGAAAGCTCCTTCCTTTTGAATTGTCTGGCATATGTTCTCTATGTACTTTCCCTGATTTTTGTTTGCTATTAACCAGAATGATTTCTTTTTGCTTAAAAATTAATTACCAAAAATCATTTTTGCACTATTAACATTTATAAATTAAATGGCATTTTGTGATTTTGATCATAAAAAGACAGTGAGTCAGACACTGTAATACAATACTTATATATGACTTGTCTGTACCAGCTTTGGGCATATCTTGAAAGTTGTTTTAACAACTGAACAAGCTGACTCAGTCTCTTTCTCTATCATGTTAGGGGAACAAATACATATTGAGAAATTTATGGAGAAAAGAAATCAATATTTTTTAAAGCCAGTAAGCAAGTGTTTTTTTAAAGCCTCAATGACATTTACTGAAATGAGTTAGAGGGAGATTGTCAAGCGTACCCCACCTTACCTTCGAAGTCACAGAGCGTGACTTGTTCAGTCATTTTGTTTGGGCTTTTCTTGGCAAAGATACTGGAGTAGATTGCCATTTCCTTCTCCACATTATTTTACAGATAAGGAACTAAAGCAAACAGAGTTAAATGATTTAACCAAGGTCACACAGCTAGTAAGTTCCTAAGGCCATATTTGAACTCAGGAAGATGAGTCTTCCTGACTTGCAGCCCAAGCACGCTATCCGCTGAAGCACCTAGCTGCCTTAGAGTGTGACTTAGACCTGGTAATGTCTGACCTGTGCTATGCCTCCATATGGGCCCATCCTGGGGTGTTCAAGGACAAGGAAGAAATTTTCACTTCATTTCATATAACGTCTATTCAAGAAACAGGTTCAGAAATTACACAAGGAATAAAGAGAGGACTTTTAGGTATATATGTATATAGACTATGTGTGAACATATAAACCATATGAATATAACTATAAATATATAACATATAAACATATATAAATATATAACATAAATATAAATAAACCATATAAATATATACTGAAAATAACATTGATTATAGGGCACAATACACCTTGCTTTCAGCTGCTGACTCTAAACCATGCCCACCATTCCATTTTCTATAATCCCATTATCTGTTGTTTTTCCTCATGAAAATGTAAGTTCCTTGAGGGAAGGAATTGCCTTGCTTTTTTGCATTTATATCTTTAGTGCCAAGATCAGTACCTGACATATTTTTAAGCACTTTAATAAAGGCTTTCCTTCTTCCCCTGCTTTCTCCCTTTTCTTCCTTCTTGCTTTTTCCTATATCTATGTATCTACTTGTCCATCTGTTCAACTATCTATCTATGTATCTATCTCAGAAAATGAGAATGATGAAGAAATTAAACTTTTTCTCAAGTAATCCATGGCTACAACTGGGAGAGTAGTGGCCCCAAACTGCAGCAGTCTATTAACTTCTCTTTTTGAAATAGTCAAAAAACAGGTTGAAAAAAGAGAAGATAAGCAATGACAGACTTAACCCTCCAAATGGTTCATTAATCTCAGAATAACTGAGAGGTGATTTTACCTGAGAAACCACAAATTAGATCCTTTCCCTTATTATGACCACTAAAATATTTAAATGAAATTATGTGAACTCATATATTGAAATAAACATTGTCCCATTCCAAGTAGTCACACTAGGAAGTTATACACTTATTCCATCATGCTGTCATGGCTCAGAAGTTTTAGATTTCTTCAAATGGCTTCAAAGTCTATTGTACCTTTTTTTGAATATTTTTTGAATATTTTTAGTGGTAGTAAATCTTCATTTCAAAAGTTGGAGCTTTAAAATTTTTTTTTTAATCAGCAAAAGTTGTTCAGAGCAATTTCTGGTAAATCAGGTGTTAAAAATGGGGTAGTTAAAAAAAAGACATCTAGAACATGATATGATTCCAAAGTAATGAGATGGGTTATATGTGTGTGCTTATGCACATGTGTGTATAGCTTACAAATCAGCTATAAGAGGAGTTCAATTTGAGCAACCCTACAGTATTATAAGTACATAGAGGGGTAGCTGGGTGGCTCAGTGGATTGAAAGTCAGGCCTAGAGACTGGGTTCAAATCTGGCTTCAGACACTTCCTAGCTGTGTGACCCTGGGCAAGTCACTTAACCCCCATTGCCTAGCCCTTACTGCTCTTCTGCCTTGGAGTTAATACATAGTATTGACTCCAAGATGAAAGGTAAGGGCTTAAAAAAATAAGTACATAGCTCTTCAGGACAATCATTTTTAAGGACAAAACTCAAACATAGGAATCCTTTTTATGTTTATTAGAAAATGTAATTATTTTAAGGCAACATTTTGTATGTGGCAGTAGAATATGAAAAGATTGGCTCAAGAAAACTTATTTGCTTGTATTGGAGAGTAATCTCTCTGCACACTCAAAATGGTGGAATGGTTAGGGAAGAGGCAGCTATCATGTATCTCTGAAGTGGCAGTTTTAAAGATTAACCAACAGATTCAGAGCATGTAAGCCCCTATCAGCCTGCTTCAAAAGAATGCAAATCCAAATCAAAGGAACATAAGATGTTTTTCAAGAAAAAATTGTACTTCATGTCCATCAACACAGGATGATGAATCTCAGGCAGGATGCAAGAGAATAGAGATAAAAGCAAAGCTGGAGATATGGAATTGGGTTTTAATCAATTTGATCCAACTATTATTGAATGTTCAGAGTTATAAAAGAAAATGGACTTGTGTTTTTAAGTGAGTTTCATGATCAATGTGAGTCTTAAATGTCATATGGCCAAAAAGCCAAAATCAAAATGCAAAACAAAGCAAAACATCCACGACTATCCTTTAAACCACAACAGAGTAATATAATCTAAGACTTCATTGATAACAGACAATATATAAGGTGACATACATCCAGCACAAAGGGTCATATGTGCACTATTTTATTTGTTCTCACAACAACCAATTACAGGTGCTTTTTACCATAATTTTTCATATGAAAACTAAAACTATGGGAAGCTAAATGGCTTCTCTATAGTCATAGCAAATTACATTTAAAAGTTAGGCTTTATGCTCAATCTTCTGCTGACTCCAAGCCTTGTATTGTTTCCATAATTAAATGCCATCTAGGCATTCTGGATACTATGGAAGTGTTTTCTCTAGAAAAAAGGGGGTTAACAAAGAGATAATAAGGAAAAATTGTACAAAACCATTTATAGTCATGCTCTTTGTGGTAGCAAAAAAATTGGAAAATGAGGGGGTGTCCATTGATTGGGAAATGGCTGAACAAATTGTGGTATCTGTTGGTGATGGAATACTATTGTGTTAAAAGGAATAATGAACTGGAGTAATTCCATGTGACCTGGAACCCTGGAATTGATGCAGAGCAAAAGGAACAGAACCAGGAGAACACTGGACACCAAGACTGATTCATTATGTCACAATCAAATGTAATGGACTTTTCTGCTAGCAGCAATGCAGTGACCCAGGACAATTCAGAGAAACTTGGGAGAAGGATGCTGTCCACATCCAGAGAAAGAACTTTGGAAAGGGAGACACAGAAGAAAAATATGTGACCGATCACAATGTGATGAGGATATGATTGGGGATTTGATATTAATGGATCATGTAACTGCAGATATGAATAACAAGGAAATAGGTTTTGAACAATGATACATGTATAACCCAGTGGAACTGCTTGTTAGATTCAGGAGGGGGGAGGAAAGAATGGGGAGGAGGGTTGAGGGGGACATGAATCACATAACCATGGGAAAATATTCTAAATAAAAAGGGGGAAAGGGAGAAAAAAGGGGTGGAAAGGGGGAAAAGTTCTAAATAAAAAAGGGGGGAAAGGGGCTAAGATCATGCTTTGCACTGGTGTAAGGGACACTTTTTCTGATTCCCTCTTATGTGTTGGCTTGGATTTACCTCACAAAAGTAAGATACTTCAGCATCTGAAATGCTGAATAAAACCCTGTAACTCTTTTGCTTGGCTGAATCTGTTTGTTCAGAAATTGTTAGGGTAAATAAAGGAATACTCCTAAAGTTATTGTGTGAACAAAATTATATATGTCTTTTGTATGGGATATTTTCAAGTAGAAAGAAATTTCTGTATAAGAATAGTAAATATACATATATAGACACATACTTATATATGTATGTATGTATACATACATGTATATGTGAATATATGTATATGCATATATACACACATGCCAAATACATCCTCAATTTTAATATCTTTTTGTTAAATTTCAATTGTGCTTTTATATTTGTTATTCTTGCATTTATAAATTATGAGGCCTGAACTACAAGAAGTTATACTTGTATACCTGGGATTATACCTGCTAAAACAAATTCAGGAACTACATGAACATAATTATAAAATGTTTTTTTACACGCAAAAAATTGGGTCTAAATAATTGGAGAAACATTAATATTGTTCATGGATGGTCAGAGCTAGTATAATTAAAATGACAATCCTACCTAAACTAATCTACTTATTCAATGCCATCCCAGTTAAATTACCAACAAATTTGTTGATCTAAGAAAAATAAAAATAAAATTCATTTGGAAGAACAAAAGATCAAGGATATCAAAAGAATTAGTGAAAAAAATGTAAAGGAAGGAGGTCTAGTAGTGCCAGAATTCAAATTGTATTATAAAGCAGTAATTGTCAGAACTATTTGGCACTGTCTAAGATAGAAAGGTAGAAGTGGAATGGGAAAGACATGCAACAAACATCAGTAAAAGAATATAATCACCTTGTATTTGACAACAATGTAGATCCAGGTTATTGGGATAAAAAGTTACTATGTGGTAGAAATTGCTGGAATAACTGAAAAACAGTTATAGACAAATATCTTACAACAATCACTAAGAGAAGATCAAAATTGATACATGATCTAGATATAAAAGAAGATAGCATGAGTAAATTAGAAGAACAGGGAATATATTACACACCAGATTTATGAATGGAAGGAACTTATAAGTCAACAAGAGATGGAGTGCATTGTAAAATGGAAAATGGAAAGGTTTTTTTGTAAAAATAAGACAAATGTTGCCAAGATTAGAAGGAAAGCAGACAACTGAGAAAAAATTTTATAGACAGCCTCTTAGATAGAGGTCTCATATCTAAAGCATATGGAGAAAAAAAACCACTAATGACAGAGAGGATGAGAAAAAATGGGAACACTAATACACTGTTGGTGGAGTGTGAACCAATTCAATCATTTTGGAGTACAATTGGAAATTACATCCAGAGAGTTATAAAACTGTGTATACCCTTAGACACACCAATATTATGGCTTGGTCTGCTTCTCAAGGAGATCAGGGAAAAAAGAAACTATATGTTCCAAAATATTTATAGCTGCTCTCTTTGTGGTGGCAAAAAACTGGAAATTGAGGGAATGCCCACGAATTGGGGAATGGTTAAACAAATAAGATATGATTGAGATGGAATACTACTGCACCATAAGAAATGATGCACAGGCTAATTTGAAAAAAGAAACCTGGAAAGAACTACATAGGATAATGAACAGCAAAATGAGTAAAATGAAGAGACCATCATACAGA
The DNA here is from genome assembly GCF_027887165.1 of Monodelphis domestica. Lineage (NCBI taxonomy): Eukaryota > Metazoa > Chordata > Mammalia > Didelphimorphia > Didelphidae > Monodelphis > Monodelphis domestica. Next base: position 179,312,948 of record NC_077231.1, read on the forward strand.
GCTACGGAATTAAAACTGAAAAAATTAGTTGTGAATGTTATCTACAGAGAGAAACCTGAAAGGTGGAAATGTGAAAGATTTAATTGGTACGAACCTGTCTGTCTCCTGGACAATGCCTTCTGCCATGTGATGAGGATTGGGATGCTTGTGGATAAATTCTATTACAAAAAAGTTGTTTTTTTAAAAAGGAGTTACAGTTGCTTAGATGAGTATAATAATTGTAGAAGGATAAGTTACTTACATCTGAGATTGAATCAATAATGGGATTTTGTCAACTCTAGTCAAGGGACCTGAGTACAGGTAACCATGTCCATGTGGTATATTATAAATTTACATATTCAGTTATGGAATATATGTTTGCCTTACCTTTTTTTTTCTTTTTTCTTCATCTGCTCCCCACCCCCACCCCAGTGCCTGTGAAAAAGTTTCCTCAGTTTACATCTTTATTACATGCCTCAACTAATTTTAATGCTCAAAAGATCCCAACGTATGGATTTTAGAATAGAGCTAATAGATTAAATCTTGTCTCCCAACTAACTAAAATAAAATAAAGTCCAAAATAAGATTGATAACTGAGAAATATGTAAGAACTCTGAAAAGAAGTCTTCCTAAGCTATGAAAAACCAGGAACTGGAACATTGTGTGCGCTGCTACCATCTCACAAACTTAACTACAGTCCCTGCTATTTGTGTGGCTACTAATGGTTGAAATGGGAAATATTTTTACAAGGCTGAATAACAAAATACCTCCCATATGGAAACAGCTAGGATGATATTAGTTGCTGTTTTTAATTATTGATCTTCATCTAAGATCCAGTAGGTGGTACCTGTATACCCTTTGGTAAGTTTCAATAGGATCTATAAGATTGTGTGCGGACTGTTTTTTTACTTTTTTGGGGTGCTGAGCACTTATCACATAACTAACTGTTTAGAGAACATCAGCTACTGTAATAAATGAAAGGGAAATTATTAAATGCAATATTAATAAAATATTGTGGTCACTGTTATACAATTTACTCTAAAGTCAGGAGTCCATTAATAGCTCTTAAAAATGTAATTTTAATAAAAATGGAGCTATATGGAAAAGGGCAATGAAGGAAGGGTATGGAAAATCTCACCTTTCTAGAATAACTAAGCCGAAATCCCAAGCCCACTAAACTGCTTAGCCCACAAAGGCCCTCCAGTGCCAACCTCCAGAGAGAGAGAGAGAGAGAGAGAGAGAGAGAGAGAGAGAGAGCTGTCCCACACCTTTTATCCTCCGTGCCCCTACATCTCCCAATGTACTCAAGCAAAATATGGGGTGCAGGGTAGGACAAACTTAGGGAGTGATTGCTATCATCACACTACTAAATGGTAGGGCAACAGAGAGGAGAGGCTCATCTCTTCTTTAAACTCTGAAAAGTGGCTCTTTAAATCCATAATACCTGGTCACGCTAAATCTTTCTCAGTGTGGGTGCCCCATTTGAGATAAACATTTAGTTGGAATATATTGGAAAGAGGGCAACTTGGGAGATAAGGGACCAGTTTTCACTTTTGTCACTGTATTTAGAATGTCTCAAACAAATAGTTTGGTCCAGCTGTGGTTACATCAATGTAAGGAAAAATATATATCTACACACACACACACACACACACACACACACACACACACACACACACAGAAGCTAATTGCCAACAATGCGAGTCAGCCACTCATTTGTAACCTAGTCTTAGAGACTAAGAAGTTAAGTGATTTTTGGTCATTTAGCCAGAATGTTTAAGAAATAGGACTTGAACCAAGATCTTCCTGACTCCAAGGGTAGTTTTGTCCAATACCCTGTGCTTCCTCTCAGAATCTGTGCCTTGCACATAGTGAGCACACAATAAATGCTAAATGCTTGTTGGATTAGATTGCTATCACATCCTGAAAGGATCTGCTGAAAAAACTGGGAATTTTTTTTTAGCTTGGAGAAGAGAATATTTAGGGGAAACATTATAGCTGTCTTCAAACATTTGAAATGTCACATGGAAGAGAAATTAGACTTAATCTGCTTTCAGAAGATTAAACTGTCAGCAGGATGCAGGATGTATTGGAGGATGAATGGAAGCACCATGGTATCTGTGTGAGGAGATATTTTTTATGCAGGGGGACTTTTTAAGGGATTTTTACACCATACCCCAAACTATTCCTTACGAATAATCAATTGAACTTAACAAGTGTATTTTAAACCTCTACAATGTTCCAGATACTGTAGCAGACCCTGGGGTTATAAAGAAAAAACAAACAAGCTACAGAAACAACCAAATAGTTTCAGCTGTCAAAGTGCTTACAGAGATATAACATGTACATAAGTAAGTATAATAACAAGGTCATATATAAAACTTTTCTTTAACACTTTAAAGATTAAGTGTCCTTTTTACTATGATCATTCTGTCTACTGATTCCATTATAGCCCTTTTATGATTTAGTAGATGGTTGTAATAAGACCACCATTTATCAGGGTTCTCTTCTCCACTCACATATAACATGAGTTAGCCTAGTTTTTTCCCCCTGAAAGGTGACAAAGATGTCCCTAGAACTTTCCTGACCCAGGAGGCCAAGGCTTAATCTGTATCTCCCATTGATAGAGCTTTCTGATAGTCTCTGGCTTTATCAACATGGCTTTCTGGTTAACTAAAGGCATTGTGGAGTCAAGGTCCCTCAGACTTGAGAGATGTCTTAAGACCATGTGAATCTTCAAAACTTGCCCTATTGATCAGTTATATTTCCATATCTTGTGAAGGAGGACCATGACCACCCACCCCAAGCTAAGTGCTGGAGTATCCTTATTGAATATTCTTTCTGTGATGTGGCTAGGTAAATCATTTTTGTTAACTGTAGAATGACCTATGATTACTTTCATGTTGTTTTAACAATGAGCCTGAACTAACAGAGTACTGATCTGAATTGGGTTCAACCCTAAAAAATGTATTTTGAAAGTTGTTGTATGTGGCAGCTGGGTAGCTTAGTGGATTGAGTCAGACCTAGAGATGGGAGGTCCTGGGTTCAAATCTGGACTCAGACACTTCCTAGCTGTGTGACCCTGGGCCAGTCACTTAACCCCCATTGCCTAGCCCTTACCACTCTTCTACCTTGGAACCAACACACAGTATTGACTCCAAGACAGAAGGTAAGGGTTTTAAAAAAACCAAAATGTTGCAACCAATTATTCATCAGCATAGAGACATTAAGGTTTTGATCTTTTTTGAACTTAGTAAGCCTGATCCTCAGTAAATAGACATACTGCTTTATCACGCATGCAGAACCTAATAGACTCTCATATGTCATATTCTGTAGGCATAACTTTTGATAACCAAAAGTCACCTCCAATACAAAATGAGGCATTGAAATAGGATTTGTATAGAGATGCTGGAGGAAATTAGAGGAGGGAGTAATCACTTGGGATGAGATCCATCAGTTGGAGAGACCAGAGAAAGCTTCTTGAAGGTGGTAGATGTGACCTTGGAAGAAAAAACTTTCAATAGGCAGAGATGATAAAGTAAGAAATTATTATTATTATAAATAGGTTTATGAGTCATTCGCCTAGAACCGATCATTAAAATCATAGGAGTCAATGAGATCACCATGGCAGAGAGCATAAGGAGAGAAAAAAGAGGCCTGGAGGCCAGAGCCTTGAGGCATACCTTTACTTGAATGTATGTTGGGGGATTCTCTCCACTGAGAGAAATGGAACCTTCCAGGAGAGGCATACCTGTTAGTAGGCTCTGATGACTGTGAGTCAAAGATAAGAAATCAAAGTGAAAGCAAAAATATTTATTGGTATGGTAAGGAAGATTGAGATCTTACTGATAGTTTTAATCTTTATAGGTATAGATTTGGTCTTCACACAATCTTTCAGGTCTACTTATATATAATACATAGGCAATCAAAAGCATTCTGAGGCAACGAAGGGTAGGTAAATGAAGCATTGCAGAGAAAAATGAGGGGTCGAGAAATAGGTGGATCAGCCAAGGGAGAAAAGGGAAGTTTTGGAAATGGAACTACTGAAATTTATTATAAGAAAACTTTACTTATTGTAAGGAATTATTGCTACAGAAAAACTTGCAAAGCAGATGCAATGAATGGAAGCTTGAAGATCTGTCCATCAAGGAAAATTCCAGAGAAGAATGTGGCCTAGAAGAGTCAGTTTGAATAAGTTGGCTCAGAAACTGAGTCACTTCTTTTTCTCTTCTTGGATCTGAGGAAGAAGGTACCAGAGAGAATTTTCTCTACCTGTTTGATTATTAGCTTTTCCTTGGAGGATTTAGGATACAGCTCTGAAGATTTCAAGATACTATCAAGGTCCCTTAAAGACTATTCAATCATACTTACTTTAGCATTGAATATATAATAGATTAGGGAAACCCAAAATTCCCTCTTTCCCATCTAAATTCCCTTACCCTTCTTCCCTTTAAAAAAATCCCTGTTTCCAGTATTATAGAGAGTGATTTGTCTGTTAAAAGCTTCAGTCAACTTACCAATTCTGAATCCCTACTTGAATCCAACTGAAAAGAGCAGAATTGGGGGGAGGGGAGAGGAAAGAATTCTGTCTTTCCCATTACCTTAGTTCTCAGCATGTTTGCTCAACACTTCCAGTTACCTTAAACAACCCAGTAAAAGAGCCTCCGATATATTATTTAATGGCTAGAGACAAAGGGAAATGATCAAATAATTTTAAAATTGTAAAAGAAGTCCTTTTAGACAAAACTTCAGGGTTGTGTATTAAAGGACAAGAAGTTGTTATAAAAGTAGATGAGACCATCTGTTGTACTGTGCTCTTACATAGTCTGTTATATTTTATTTCTTCTTCAATAGGGGTTGGGAACTTTCTAATATTAAGCCACCAGGTGGTTGGGGGATTAGTCCAGCAAGATGTTATGAAATAATTGTAGTTTATATTTATTCTAGCATCACTATCCCCACATGGCTGAGAGGAGCCCTATAAAAAGTGAGTGGGATTGAAAGGTCAGAGTGGTAAGAGAAGAACCAGGAGAAAGTTAGTATTTGAGAAGTGAAAGGGAAGAGAAGGTTTCAAGAAGAAAAGGTACTAAATGGTGTTAAATGCTATGGAAAACTCAAAGAGGAAGGAGAAAAGGAAAAAATAATTGGATTTGTCAAGTGGAATCTCACTGGTAGCCTTGGAAAGAGTAGCTTCAGGAGAGAATTAGGCATCAAAACCATATTTGGGGGGCTGATGAGTGAATAAGTGATGAAGAAAAGTTAATGAATGAAGACTAGATTTTCTCAGTGATGGGGAAGAAAGGTAAAGAATAATAACTTGTAGACAAAAGAAAGATTTTTGTTATTGTTGTTTTTATAAGTTCAGGACAAGAGAGCCCTGAGCATATTTGTAGGTAGGAGAGAAGACATCAGGTTGAAGATGAGAGACAAGCAATGATGGATGGGGCAAGGTCAGGAAAGGGATAGGAAAAAATAAGATCAGGGTAAAAAAATTGGATGTTAGTCTTGTCAAGAAGGAAGATCATTCTAATATGATAGAAAAGGAAAATGACAAATATTGGAGTAGATTTGGGAAAATTGGGGCACTAATGCACTATTGGTAGAGTTGTGAACTGATTTAGTCACTCTTGAGGGCAATTTGGAATTATGTCCAAAGGGCTATAAAATTATACATACCCTTTGATATAATAACAGACCTACTAGATGTGTTTTCCAAAGATTTTGAAAAAAAACTGACAAGACTTACATGAACTGATGCCAAGTAAAATGAGAGAACTAGGAGAATGTTGCACATAGTAATGTAAAACAATCAACTGGGAATGACTTGAATATTATTAGCAACACAATAATACAAGATGACTCCAAAGGACTCATGATGAAAAATGCTATTTATTTCCAAAGAAAGAACTGAAGGAGTCTGAATGCAGATCTATTTTTCAAATCAAACATCAAAGCAGACTATTTTTCACTTTATTTTCTTTGTAGGTTTTAAAAAGAAGTATTTTGTCTTCCACAACATAACTAAAAAATATATTTTGCAGGACTACATGTGTATAACTAATATCCAATTGCTTATTGTCTCAGGGAGGGGAAGGGGAAAGGAGGGAAGGGGGGAATTTAGACCTCAAACATTTTAAAAATAAAATTTAAAATAGTTTTTACATATAATTGGAAAAAAGATACATATATATTTTAAATAAAGACCATTTCATCATCTAAGTTTAGAGGAAAAGTGATCAACTCTGTGGACCACTCTGTGGTTTCCCCAGCTACCACGTGTGACTCTGTCAAGTTGTCATGGTCTGATGGCCCCCAGCATACAGAGAGGTTGGTCTCCATCTCTTCAGCAAAGTAGTAAGAGTGGTTTGGAATTTGAGGAGAGAAGAACTCAGTTTATATGATGGAAAATAAATAAAGATCAATAAGAGGAATCTCAAGAGGCAAGGGCCTTTTTTGAGGTAAGATATCATTCCATTAGGGAGAGGCACTACCAAGTAGGAAGAAGCTTGTAGAATAAAGCAGTACTAAATTTTACTTAAAATAGAGATCCTTTTGTCAATGATGAGGACATTTGCTAACTGCAGAGGTTAGAGGGATAAATCCATAATAGGGGATTGTTCATGTATGTACATACCCTCATACTTGCAAAAGAGGAAACCGAGGCCTAGAGAAGTAAATCAATTTGCCCAAGTTCCCAAAGTTAGTCAATAGCAAGCTTAAGATTCAAAGTCAGGTCTTCTTATTCCAAATCCAAAGTCTTATGCCATACTAATTCCTTAGCATCAAATTAAAATTAAGCTCTCAAATTAATATCAGGATTTAACTGACAAGTCCTCTTTCCTTTAAATGACTCTTGTTACTCTTACCACATTACTGTTGAGTAGTAGCCCATCTTTGTAGTGACTGACCTTCAAGATTCCAGCTAGTTTTCACCACGAGCTTGACCCCAAATTTCTTTGGGATCAGGTTTTTCCTTTCATCTGCCCCATTTGGCTCAAGTGTCTCCTGCCTGTATCACTACACAGTTTAACTTTACTCAGATACTTGGATTTGGACATGTTTATAACTATTCTTCTGTTTCCATTGTACTTTGCCATCTCCTTTGTCACCACCTAGAATCCTGAGACATTAATTTGTTTCCTCCAAACTTTTGGCACAAAGATTGGTTGACCTCTATGCATCTCCAACCAACCTGTGTAAATGGCTTTAAGGGATCTCAAATAGCCTGAGTAAGATGCCCTTTCATTAGGCTCTAGCTAACAGTATCCTGACATGCTCAACTCCTATGGCCTGACTTTTATATTAATCTTCTTTGGCTTAATTTTCATGAAAATTTGTCAGGAATTTTGATCCTTTTTGTTGGTATTTTCTTAGGCCATGTCTAAGCAACTGCTAAAATAACTGTTTTTTATTTTTATAATTGTTTTTCCCTTTGGATAGAGGGAGTGAGTAAGAATGTAGGTGTGTGCAGTGGTTCTTCCTGTCATTTTTTTACTGGTTCCTTTGAATTTGGTGAGTTCAACAGTGTAAATGATCCCTACCACCCAACCAAATTAGAAATGTTCTACCATTCCTCATTTCTTTCCTAAAATGTTTTGTTTAATAATTTCTAATTATAATAATATTTATTTTTTATTTTTGTTTTTATAGATATCTAATATAGATAATATTTTAAAACTCTGTTCACTAAACTTCCCATCTTATATTCTACTTACTTGGCTTAAGGTACTATTTTCTACCCTGTCTATAAGCTCCTATAGGGTCATTTTTAGCTTTAAGATGGACTCCTAGCTCCAGAACCTCTGGCAGTTTACTCTCTTGACCTTTTGAAGTTTGCAAAGGTGAAGCCCCATCAAATGCTCTTTCACTTAAGAGCAATGGTCCAGGGAGGGAGGGGGAGATAAAGGAACATAACCTCTCTGCACCTAGAGGCCACAGAACTTCTCCCTTGAATGTGGCCAGGCAGGAAATTATTCAATTAGTGCTTTTTTGTAAGCATTCTCAATTTTGGCTCAGCAAGAAATCAAAAGGTTCCTCTTCTTCGCCAGGTAAGCAGACCCTAAACAATTCCTGATATAGTCCATGTGGGGACTGCATCAACAGAGCTTCTCTACATGCTTGTAAAGACTGGGCTTTCATTAGTCTGTCCAAGTTCCCTCACCTACTTAGCACTAGCATTCAACAAACAACCAATGCCTTGTGTTTGGTAGATCCTTAGTAAATGTTCAATGAATGAATATAATTTTATTGTTGAAAAAGCTATAAATGCTACATGATCACTTCTTTCCCCCCTTTTTCTGTCACTAAAACAAACTGTACATATATACATAAACCTATTTAACTGTATTGATAGATCTTTTTTGACAAACTCAACTAATTAAGTTGGTTCAACTTTATCAACCTGGTTTTTTATAACCTACAAATATAGAAAATGACATAAAGTATTGCTAGGAGAACAGTCATATACTATGAATGAACAAGGTATTGACTTACCACTGATGGTTTTCCTGACATTTTGCTACCCTAGACAGATATAGTGGTTTATGATCTAATGTGGATATTCCCTTCTGGGGTGCATCCATGCTTGCCTAACTGTAGATTTCTTGTTCAGATCCTCTCCAAAATTTTATCATAGAAAATCTGCTAACTGAATTGGATGCCTTTCTTCAAGTTCTCTAGACGTTATGTGAATACCAAAGGAACATTCAGGCTGTCTATTGGTTGCCTCCTGTTCTTGACATATGATCAATCCATAGTTCTAACATTCTTACATCTCTCTGATGACATTCTTCACAACATCTTTATGTAATTCTCATTTGTAATATATATGTATATATATATGAGTGTATAGATATACATGTGCACACATAGATATACACACACATACATATTCTTTTTAAGACCAAAAATTCCAATGTTAAAATAAATTAGCCACCAGAGGGAGTCATTTGAATACAACAACAACATATTGATATAGGCAAAGGGAAGATCATTATATAAATTAGATAAGAGGTATAAAGAGTCCACAAAGCTCATTTGTCCTGATCCACTGAAACAGAACCATCTCAATAGTATAGAGATCTCAGTGCAACTGAACACGAAACCTAGCCATGGGAACCGACTCTTTTAAATTCACACTGTATTGCTGAAAGTTGAATAGATGGGTTGCTTTAATCACTCATACAGATGAAAGAAAGATATGGCAAAAACAAACTAGCAGGAGCTTTCCAGCCTTCAGCCCTGAGAGCCTAATGTTGTGCTGAAAAGAAAAATCAGGCTATTTCTCCCTCTTATTCCAAACATCATTATCAACTATTACCAAGATACTATCAAAAATTCCTGGAATCCCTAAGTTCAGTCAGCGTTGATGATTCATAAAGCAGATTACATTTTGCCATTCTGTTGACTCTGCTGGGTTGCCTGTGCAAGTGATTGCTTTGGAATCAAAAGGCAGATGATGTATAAAGAATTATGTTATTCTAAAAGATCTTTTTTACTTCTCTGCGCTTTGCTGTGATTTCATTCATGGGTAACATTAGAAAAGGCAGGAATCTTTAATAATTGATTATCTTGTACAGCAGTGCAAGATTTTTACTTTGTTTTCTATTTAGTACTTGGGAAGGTTATTAATAGATAACACTATTTTGTGTTCCCCCTGTGTGCAAAGCACTCGTGTCTAAAGGCATTCAGCTCTAGGATCTGTTGAGTAATGAATCATAGGAAAGTCAATCGCCAGCTACAGGACCCTGGGAAAGTAATTTTTACCTCTGGCTCTTAGCTCTCACCTATAAAGACTAGCTCATCTCTAGCACCACAAATAATCATCTGGCTCTTTTCTCTCTTGCCCTAAAAATGTCTGTGAATGACAATGTGGAATTTATGCCCTCTTGTGGGTATAGTAGTAGAATATCAGACTAAGAGCAAAGCTCAGTAACATCTTCAAATTAGAGAAAAGTATTAAATGATCTTAAGTAAGTATTAATGCATATTTGTTTTTGTTTAGGGTTATGATTTAATCAGTTGAGCAACTTTCAATGAGACAACTCCTTTACCAAGGCAGATTAGTCCCTATTCTGCAACTTATTCTCTTAGAGAGTTACCAGAGTTAAGTGACTTGTCTAGGGTCCCACAGGTAATATGCATCAGAAACAAGACCCGAACACAGGTTATGTTCCCTATTCCCAGCCTAGCTTTCTGTCTACAATTGCTACCCAACTTTACACATATATGTGTGTGTGTGTGTGTGTGTGTGTGTGTGTGTGTGTGTGTGTATATATATATATTTAACATTTAGGATTGTGTATCCTTGACTGTGTCAACTAGGTGACAGTGGTTAGAGTGCTGAACCTGAAATCAGGTAGACTCAAATATGTAAGTACCTCTTCTTTATTCATTATTCTAAATCTTCATTGATAAGTCAGTATACATTAAATTATCTTATAGATTTTGTAATCTATTTATAAATCACAATATTTATAGAGGTAGGGGCCCTATACACCAAAGGGGAGGCCCTGATGAGTATAGAAGTGATTTTTGGTTTAGAAATTATAGAGATTGTGAGTTGACTTCTAGTGTATTTGACTGACATGCTCTTTCTAAAACCATTGGTACTAATAGTCTGATTCCTGGGCCTAGAGCAAGAAGTAGAAAGCAGGGGACAGCAGCACAGATGGTAAGATGACCAGAGAAGATGCAAATAGATGGCCAAGGGCAGATGGCAATATGGCTGGGCCAAATGGCTAAGTGGAATGTGAATCAGTTTGGATTTTCCTTTGAATGGCTATTTCTAGTGGCTGAGGCAATTTAAGTTCACATAGTTCCCAATAACAATTAAATATAGGTATAGTTCCTATCCTTGTGCCAGTTATTAAGCAAGACAGTTCAGCTCCAGAATGAGAGTTTCAAAACCGAGTAGATTAATTTCCTCAGAATAGAGACATAGATCCTAGAGGTCTAATACTCCAGATATTGGTCTGGGTAGACAGAGAGGAGGGAAGGTAGTTGTGGTATATGATGTTGATGATTGTGGTAGCAAAATGGCCTGAGTGGACAGTTAGATAGGATGTAAAGTATAAATCAATAATTGCCTACATTTGGGGAATGTAAGTATAAATATATTCTATATTCCCTATAGAGAATATAATATTGAGTGTGTATAATATATGTGTGTGTATATATATATATATATATATATATATATATATATATAACTAACATTGAAAAGAAACCTGTAGATAAAAGTGAACTCATAATTTTGTGGGATTCCCAACTATTTAAAATGATAAATATTGACATTATTAGTGTGGCCAAAGTTGTTGATTTGTAGCTCTGAGGACAGGCGAATTTGTGTTTCTATTCTTTTCTTGACATTTCATAGCCTTGCTTATACTCAAAAACTTGACTATTATCCAGCAAAAATTGATTAGTCATTTTATCTCTTGCCCATAGCCATTGTTATTTTGATCACTTTGGGGTTAATAGGTTATATCAGTTGTCACAATGATCAAATCTTGAAAAATTAATTTGATCAGGAATGTGCCATTCACTGGATGACCTGGTTATTGACCATGCAAATGATTGATTCATAGGACCACATAGTTCAGTAAGAAGAGAACTCAGAGCTCATCTATTTAAAATCCTTCATTTTACAGATGAGAAAGTAAGGCCCAGAGAGGGTTTAGTTATCAGTTGCATGTGGAAGAGCTAAGATTTGAATACTGTTCTTCTAACTCCAAACTTAGCATTTCCCCCCCTTTATCATACTGCTGATTCTCCATCTATGATCTTAGTGACTAATTTGTATAGTTTTATTAGAGTATCTTAGGTCTCCTAAGTCCTAAAGAGTGTGGACTCCAACAGTAGTTAACCAATATATATAGTGGACACTTGTCTGAATAGCTTGACTATGATAAACTAAACTAACTAGTCCCTCTAGTTGTTTCTTGTGTCCTATGTCTGCTGTCCTCCATCCCCACAACATTAAACTGTATTCTTTCTCCTGTGTACAAGGAAAAGGCAAAGTGACACCCTGCAAAATCCCTGGAAATGGTGAAGTTACAAAAATTAAACTTTAAAAAGGGACGTGATGATTCTGGGTTGGGTAAGACCTCACATATGCGTAGGTGATGCAACATATCAAATGAGATCTAAAAATGAAATCTGGAATACATACCTAGAATATAGTCTTTTGAGGCTCAGTTGATATCGATGTATATTTCTAGAAAAATGTTTTTGTAATGGCTTTTCAAATACCATAGAATAGAGATGACCTGAACAACTCCTTGTCAAATATGGGATAGATATCAAATCAAACAAGTCAGTCAACAAATATATATATATATATAGCACTTGTTGGGCAGTTAGGTAGTAAAGTGGTAGAGCCCTGGGTCTGGAGTTGAGAAAATCCATGTTCAAACCTAGCCTTAAACACTTACTAGTGGTGTGATCCTGGGCTAGGCACTTCCCTCCTTTCTGCCTCACTTTCCTTAGCTGTACAATGAAGATGATAATAGCATCTATGTCTCAGGGTTTTTGTGAGGACCAAATAATATAAAATTTATAAATTGCTTAGCATAGTGTCTAGCACATAATAGGCACTTAATAAATACTTCCTTCCCTCCCTCTTCCTTCCCTCCCTCCTCCCTTCCCTTTTTCTTTTTTCTCCTCCTTCCCTCTCCTTCCTTCCTTCCTTCCCTTCCTCCCTTTAAGAGCTTATAGTCTAAAAGAGGGAGACAACATGCAAAGCAAAGTATGCACACACATACATATGTACATATGAGTGTGTGTATATATGCTATAATAATAAAAGATAATTGTAATTGTGGAAGATAAGGAAAAACTTCATGAAGAAGGTATTACTTGGACTGGATCCTGAAGGACACTAGGGATTCTAAGAGGTAGAGGTGAGTCAATTCCAGGGATTGGGGAGAGAACAAGCAAAGACAGAAGATAGGGTGTCTTATTTGCATAAATAAGGCACATAAGAAGACTAGTTTTTCTGGACTGTAGTTCATGTGAAGGGAATTTATTTTATTTTTCTACAGAAAAGAAGAGAAAGAATAGCATAGTATGGTCATATCGAATCAAAGAAACTGGGACTACTAAATGGTACATGAGGATCTTTGAGGACTGTATATTGACTTAGAAAACCACATATTTATATATTTCATATTAAAATTAATACATGAACACATGAAAATCAGGCAGGAATCACATTTTAATCTTGTTTGAGCTGCACTTGGGAGTGTTGTGGGCCTTGGGCCATATTTTTGACACATCTAGTGTAGTACATAAGGTACTGGACTTGGTAAAAGGAAACTACTCTTCATGATCTCATTTGGGTGGTGTTTTTGTTTGTTTGTTTGTTTTGGTAGAGACAGTAGAGTGGAGCTCATTTCTCGATGAGAAATCGAGGCAAATGGGCAAGTGACTTGCCCAGAGTCACACAGCTAGTAAATATCTGAGGTTATTATTTCATCAAGGTAAGTCTTTCTGATTCCAAGCCCAGTGTTCTATCCACTGGGCCATCTAGCTTCCTGGTATAAAGAAGACCTGTGCTTTAATCCTACTTTTGACTCTAATGTTGGGCAAGTCACAACCCCTATGAATATCAGACAACTTCCTAGGACCTGCCTACCAAGTTACAAATCTGTATTGGGAGGGGGGAATTCCTTAAGCCCAAATATTAACCTAAATAAATGAAGGAAAACATGAAAGCCATTTTTTACTCAATATGAAAGCAAGATTATTTCTGTTTACAAAGTCAAGCTCCTATGCCCTCAAAATTATGGACGATCAGAGAGTTCTCAATGATTTAAAAAATTCTTACTTGGCACTCATCACTTCATGGTAAACCTGTGACAAATGCATGTGACAAGAAGGCCATCTATAATGAAGTAGGTACTGTCCTCTTAGCTCCTAGTATCTAGGTTCCTCTTAGATACTAAGAATAACATACTATTCATCATTGTAATCTTGGAATTTCTCAAATTTATGAATTGATTAAAGAAAGCCTAGCTTGGTTAGAGCCTCCTTTCTCGCCACAAAGAAAAAGGACACCCTGTCTTTGTCCTGTTTTTATATTGATTGAAATTGTGGAAGCACTTTCATTGTGAGAAAGTTATTTCTGCAGCTGCTAAGGCAATATCCTTCAAGTTAATATTGACATAAACCTTTATTTTGCCCAGGGAGGTGAGAAATTTACAGAAAAGAGCTATAGTGTGTATTTTAAAAAATTATTTGATAAAACTGTAGGGTAGTGAGCTCTAGTGAAAACCATTAAAGAGCTGCTGATGCTGGCAAATCCACAACTCTGTTAAGAAAAGAATATTAAGTAGCTCATAAGTGGCACAGGGATGTGACTTTTTTTTTCTCCTTTTAAACAAGAGGCTCTTTTCAAAGAAAAAGAAGTAAAGAATGAGAAGAAACTGAGCAGACTGAAGCTATTTTGCTTTCAATAATTTGAAAAGCAGAGGATTTTTTTACTCTCATTCATCAAAAATGTGTTCTTCAACACAATGAAATCCTATGAAAATAGAAAGGGGAGCTATATTATGATTACCACATCTTCTAAATCTACTATCTCATTATTCTAAATTGCATTTATTTATTATGTTTCTATTTTTGATATTCTTGAAAAATTAGCTGAAATTTAAATTGTATAAAAAGTTCACTATTTCAAAGAAAATACTATAACTTGATGCTAGATTTCTTTAGAAAACTATTCCTTCTAGTACTACAGAAAATTTTCTGAGGTATGATAGAAGGAGAAGCAAAGTTGCCCAGTGGACGAGGTGCTGGAGTTAGCTTGGGGAAAATTTAGATCCAAATCCTAACTCAGATACTTAGTGGCTAGATGACCTTGGGCAAATCACTTAGTGTCCTCATACCTCATTTCCCTCCTCTATAAAAGAGAGGAAGAGACTTCCGGGTAATCATGGCTGCAATCTAGACGCCGCACGCTTTCTCTCCCCAGCACCGAACGAAATAGACTACATCAAAGGAGCATAAAATCACCTTTGGAGGAACAGAAGGACTCCCCAGTACCCCACAGAGGCAAAGGTACGTGGGGCTTGAACATTTCCACACTAAAATAAGAAGGAAAAGCTTGCACAGAAAAGTGAACTGAGCCGCCCTTCCCCCACCCCACCTCCCCCACTAAACCAGAGTGAGCTACCTGAGCGCTCACCGGGACAGCGAGTGAGTGGGGAGCGTCTCTGTCTGGGGGGGCACTCCAGGGTCCTTGGGATCTGGGGACTGCCAGGAAAAAACGTCTCAGGGCGCTTTCACTGGAGAATCCAGCGGACCTGGACTTGGGGCGGGCTGCGCTGAACAACGCGCGCGCTGATTATCTGGGCGGAGCTGAATACCTGGGCTCGGAGGCTGGGAAGAACTAGTCTGAAGCAACCTAAATTCACAGAAAAACCGCTCTTATAACCCAGACCCCAGACCAAAAAGGAAAGGGAAATAAAACCACCAAAGGGATGGCTCACATGGCCCAAAATCAAGCCTCCAGGAAGAAAGGGAAAAAAGTGACTATTGAAAACTTTTATGGTGGAAGTACCCAAGGAAAAGAGGAGAATGAGGAGGAAATCCAAAAAAATTCAGAACACGCCTCCCAAAATGGAAACTATCAACAAGCTCTGGAAGATCTCAAACTGGAACTTATCCAAAAGATGGAAACCTTCTGGAAAGAAAAATGGGAGAAAGAGATCAGCTGTCTGACAGATAAGAATGCTCAATTGGAAAAAGAACTCGAAGCATCCAATAGAAGGGCAGACAAGGCTGAAAAGCAAATCCAGTCCCTAATGACCAGAATTAAGCACCTCGAAGAAAGTGAGATGATAAAACAGCAAGAATCAATAAAGCAAACCCAAACAATTAATGAATTGGAAGAAAACATAAAATATCTCACTGAGAAGGTCACGGACCTGGAGAACAGAGGAAGACGAGAAAATCTCCGTATCATCGGTCTCCCAGAAAAACCAGAGGTAAACAACAAATTGGATATTATTCTAGAGGAGATTATAAAAGAAAATTGCCCCCACGTTCTGGAGCAAGGGGGCAAAATAGAAATAGAAAGGATTCAAAGAACACCTTCTATACTAAATCCCCAAAAGACAACGCCTAGGAATGTAATTGCCAAATTCAAGAGCTTCCAAGTAAAGGAGAAAATCCTACAAGAAGCCAAGAAGAAGAGCTTCAGATATAAGGGGGCTCCCATAAGGATCACACATGACTTAGCGGCTAACACACTAAGAGACCGCAAAGCATGGAACACGATATTTAGAAAGGCAAGAGAGCTGGGTCTCCAACCAAGAATCAACTACCCAGCAAAACTGACTATATACTTCCAGGGGAAAGTATGGGCATTCAACAAAATAGAAGATTTCCAAGCATTTGCTAAGAAAAGACCAGAGCTCTGTGGAAAGTTCGATATCCAAGCACAGAAAGCAAGAGAAACATGAAAAGGTAAATATGAAAGAAAGGGAAAAGGAGATAAATCTTATCTTTCTCTTTAAGTCAAACTCTCTTCTATAAGGACTACATTTACATCTAATTATATATATTAATATGTGGGGAAAATGTTTTGTGTAACTCTCATAAATTGTATCATCATAAGAGTAGTTAGAAGAAACATGCATAGGGAAAGATTGGGGAATCAAGAAGATTTGGGGAAAGTTGGGGCAAAAAAAGGAAAAGGGAGGGGGGAACCGTGATAATACTAAGATTAACTTCAAGAAATAGGGGGGGAATCAATAGAATAAACTTTCCCATATAAAGATACACATGGGAAGGGGAGGGGAAGAACTCTCATATGAGAAGGAGAGGAAGAGAGCGTGAAGTGGAATTACTTAAACCTTACTCTCAGTGAAATCAAATCTGAGAGGGAAGAACATCTAGATCCAGTGGGATCCTGAATTCTATCTTATCCATTAGGGCAAGAAAGAAAGGAAAATTAAGGAGGGGGAGGGGGGAGGGAGTACAAAAAGGGAGGGAAGGAGAGGGGGGAGGGGAAGGGAGCATAAAAAGGGAGGGGCTAGAAAGGGAAGCATCTCAAGGGAGGGGACTAGGGGGACTGACCTAAAGTAAATCACTGGTTCAAAAGGAGAAAGCTAAAGAAGAAAGGTCAGAACTAGGGGAAGACATCAAAATGCCAGCGAATCCACAAATAACAATCATAACTTTGAACGTGAATGGGATGAACTCACCCATAAAACGCAGACAAATAGCAGATTGGATTAGAACACAAAACCCTACCATATGTTGTCTTCAAGAAACACATATGAGACGGGTTGACACTCACAAGGTTAGAATTAAAGGTTGGAGTAAGACCTTTTGGGCCTCAACCGATAGAAAGAAGGCAGGAGTTGCAATCATGATATCTGACAAAGCCAAAGTACAAATAGACCTGATCAAAAGGGACAGGGAAGGTAAATATATTCTGCTAAAAGGAAGTATAGACAATGAGGAAATATCACTAATCAACATGTATGCACCAAATGGTATAGCATCCAAATTTTTAATAGAGAAACTAGGAGAATTGAAGGAGGAATTAGACAGTAAAATCATATTAGTGGGAGACTTGAACCAACCACTATCAAATTTAGATAAATCAAATCAAAAAATAAATAAGAAAGAGGTAAAAGAGGTGAATGAAATCTTAGAAAAATTAGAATTAATAGACATATGGAGAAAAATAAATAGGGACAAAAAAGAATACACCTTCTTTTCAGCACCACATGGCACATTCACAAAAATAGATCATACACTAGGTCATAGAAACATGGCACTTAAATGCAGAAAAGCAGAAATATTAACTGCAGCCTTTTCAGATCACAAGGCAATTAAAATATTGATCGGCAAGGGTACATGGAGACCCAAATCAAAAATTAATTGGAAATTAAATAACATGATACTCCAAAATCGGATAGTTAGAGAAGAAATCATAGAAACAATTAACAATTTCGTTGAAGAAAATGACAACGGCGAAACATCCTTTCAAACCTTATGGGATGCAGCCAAGGCAGTACTTAGAGGAAAATTCATATCCCTGAGTGCATATATTAACAAATTAGGGAGGACAGAGACCAAGGAATTGGAAATGCAAATAAAAAAACTTGAGAATGAACAAATTAAAAACCCCCAGAAGAAAACCATACTAGAGATCCTAAAAATTAAGGGAGAAATTAATAAAATAGAAAGTGACAGAACTATTGAGCTAATAAACAAGACTAGAAGCTGGTACTTTGAAAAAACAGACAAAATAGACAAAGTACTGGTTAATTTAATTAAAAAAAGGAAAGAAGAAAGGCAAATTAATAGCATCAAGGATGAAAAGGGGGATCTCACCTCAAATGAAGAGGAAATTAAGGCAATCATTAAAAGAGAGGAAGAGTTGACTCCATGTATTCTTCCAGCTTTCAGTCTATGAAATGTATGTTTTTAGGGAAAAGGTAATTCCTGTTTCAGATCTGCCTTTCTTTGTGATATGATACTGATGGTTCTGAGTAAAGGGTTGATATGAATAAGATAAGTCTTTTGTTTATGTGTTGAAAGTACTTAACTCAATATTTGACACATTGGAAGTGCTTAATAATTTTTGATTAACAATTAGTAATAAGTAAATAATAATTCTTTCATTAGATTACAAGCTCTTTCAGGGCAGGGTATGTCTTTTGTATCCCCAGTGCTTAACATAGTGCCCAGCTTTATTAATTGGGCATTTAATAGGTATTTATTGACCAAAAAGATATGTTAAATTAAATTATTAATTGTTATTATTATTATAGGAAAATTATGTTATTGTTATAAAGTTTCAAGGCATATTTCTGGAATTATTTTTCTTGTAGTAATTTTTGCTGATGTTCAGTCATTTCAGTCATGTCTGACTCTTCATGATCCTTTTTGACATTTTCCTAGCAAAGATACTTGAATAGTTTGCCATTTCCTTCCCTCGCTCATTTTACAGATTAGGAAACGGAGACCAACAGCGTTAAATTACTTGCCCAGAGTCACACAGCTAGAAAATATCTGAGGACAAATTTGAACTTAGGTCTTTCTTACTCTCGGAACTTCCTTACTCCTTGAGGCTCTATGCATTGCCCCATCTAGCTGCCTCTATAGTGATTTAGAATTGCAGTAACCCAGACAAAGCTCTTTTTCCTATTTCCCTCATTACCAAATATATGTATTTGAATAATTGCCAAGTTAGAATTAAGGTGGATGACTTTGTCCATGAAACTTAGGAAACCCAGCTTATACACCACTTTTTTACTTGTTAGGACAAATAGATCTAATTTATTAATTTATGTGAATATTGTTTATTCCTTCTGTTTTCAAATGACAGGAACTTCCAACTAAGATGACAATCTTTCTGGAAAAAAAGTTATAC
Source organism: Monodelphis domestica (assembly GCF_027887165.1). Classification (NCBI taxonomy): domain Eukaryota; kingdom Metazoa; phylum Chordata; class Mammalia; order Didelphimorphia; family Didelphidae; genus Monodelphis; species Monodelphis domestica. The sequence continues at coordinate 179,332,320 of NC_077231.1, forward strand.
TCTGGATATTAAAGTGTACTCTATTATATATGAGTATGAAACAATGAGAATAATCTGTTTTCTTTTTGCATATCTGAATTTCGGTGTCATCTCATTATCTCAATGAATCACTCAAGATGCTTTCAGAAAAACTAACTCTGGCTCTCCTTGCTAATTCTAGCAATCTTTCTTAGTTTGTTTTTTTTTTTTTGCTTCCTAGGATAAGGCAATAGGTCTCTCAAATACATTTAGGCTAATAGATGACATTTCCTTTGATATCTACACTTGTGCTTTCATCCATAATTTTGTTCCTTATATACTAATATGTCTGTAGGAGTCTTTGTTACATATCCAATAGATTTATAAAGTATCTTGCACATAGTAGATGTATTTAATAGATACTTGTTGATTGATTAATAATAAAAATGGCATTATAAAATGTCATGTTTTATAAAGCACTTTATGGGTGTTATCTCATTTTATTCTTACAACCTCATTGGGAGGTAGATGCTATTATTATCTAAATTTCACAGATGAGGAAAATGAGGTAGACAAAGGATATATAATTTGCCCAGAGTCACACAGCTAATAAGTATCTGAAATAAGTATTTGAATTCAGATCTTTCTGACTCCAAGGCCAGAACTCTAAGCATTGCACCCCCTGGCCAATTGATACAATAATGTTCAGAATGTAACTGGAGAATCTTACTTTGCTGAAGCAGTCTGTTGAGTGTCCATGGGCCTAGAAGATTCAGAGGAGTACAAGGGAGAGAACTTCTGTAATACAGTGCATCATAAAAGGAGGTTGGCTGTAATATATGGCTGCTTCAGATCTGCCAGACAGGGAGATGCTTGCATGGATTGTTTGGGACCAAGGGTCACTATGAAAAGAGAAACACGACAATCGGCTGTTGTCTTGATCCTGTTGTAAACCTTAAACTGAGATAAACCCTGCTTAGCAACTCAGTTGGGTAAATAGATGAACTTCTTTACTTCACCACATACCTTTGTCTACTAGGAGCTTTGGGAAGCTCCTTCTATCATAATCTTTGAATGGTAAGAGTAAGAAATTTCTCAAAGGTTCAGATAAACTTAGAGGCATTTGTTTGAACTGAATCAGAGTGAAGGGGGAAGCACAAGGAGAATGATTTATATATAATTCATATAATAATGTTTATATAACAAAAAAAAAACTTAAAAAAAAACCAGTGATGGGGGGCAGCTTGGTGGCTCAGGGGATTGAGAGCCAGGTCTAGAGATGAGAGGTCCTAGGTTCAAATGTGTCCTCAGACACTTCCCAGATGTGTGACCCTGGGCAAGTCACTTAACCCCCATTGCCTATCCCTTACCACTCTTCTGCCTGTTCTGGAACCAATATACAGTCTTGATTCCAAGATGGAAGGTAAGGGTTTAAAAAAACCCCAAACTCAGTGATGAATCATCATTTCAGAGAACTTATGGTGAAGCAAGATGCCCACCTTCTGATAGAGAGGTGATGGACTGAGAACCCAGGCATTTGCTTTTATGGGCATGACCAATACAAGAATTTATTTTATTTGATTATGCACATTTGTGCCAGGTTTTTTTCTCTCCCTTTCCCCCAGTGGAGAAGGGGGAAAAGAGGAAGGGAAACTAGATCTTTTTTGTTAGTTGGAAATAATTAAACTAAAATTTAAAAGATTGCAGCACAGAACACTGCTCAGTGGAGACAGAGGAAGAGAGAGATAAATATTGTTATTATAGTGGGGGCATGGGAGAGTGTGTATTTTTTATTTTAATTTCACAAATATGTAGTCATTTTTATGTGGTATATGCAAATCTCTTGATACAGAGTGAGAATGAAGCTGAGAGAATGAATTAACCTAAGAGAGAGAGAGTAAAGATAATTGTAGCAAATACCATTTAAAATATTTTTCTTGAGAACAATTCCACCCTGGTTAGTGATAAGATTTATTGCTGAGCTGTCCATAGTCTCTTCTCTGAGCTTCAGTCCTACATCATCAATTATCTCTTGAGCATTTTGAACTGGATGTCCCAGAAACATTTGGAACTTAGGACATCCCAAACTAAGATCATTATTTTTTCCTCAAAGTCCTTCCCTCTCCCAAGCTTTTCTGTTTCTGTTCAAAGCATCACTATACTCTTACAATCTTCCAAGTTTATAGCCTTGGCATTCTTCTTGACTCCTCCTCAGTCTCCCTTATGCCTGATTCAATACCCCATACCTCCCTTATACTATTCAATCAGGGGCCAAATTTTGCCATTTCTATCTTGACAACATCTCTTGCACCCAAACCCGTCTCTCTACACACACAGCTATTATTTTAGTTCAATTTCCTATCATTTCTCTCATAGATTTTTTGAAGGTGACCTCTTATGAATTAGCAGAAAAATGTTCAACAGAATCTTTATTTGGATAGATCAAACAGTTGACCAAAATCCAGTCAAAAGATGCCCAGAGTACTCATACAAGTGATATATATTAAGGTCATTTAGTTCAATTTGATGAAGCCATTGTTTTTTGTATGCTGCCAGAAACCTTGGAAGCATAAATTGAGGCCATCCTTGAGGATCAACTATAACAATTAGGGAAAATAGAATATGAGTGAGATCCCTGGCCAGATTTGCACTGGAGGCTCCAAGAAAGCCACTAGTGACCATGTTGCTGAAGGGGAGAAAGATGTCAGACAAAAGATCTCCCCTAGATTTCGCAACACACTTCTGATTGGCCTTTCTGCCTCATCTCTCTCCACTTTAGTCCATACTATGTGTGCCCAAGTCTTTTTCCTAAAGTGAAAGTCTGACCATATTACTTCTCTATTCAATCTACTCCAGTGGCTCTTTATTACCACTGGTATAAAATAGAAACTCTTCTGTTTGGCTTTAGAAGCCCTTAGTACTCCACCTCCCACATTCTGTGATCGAGCCAAATTGGCCTTTGCTCCATTGCTCAGAGTCCCCATAGCCCATCTCTCTGACTTTGCATTGGCTATTCCCCATACAGGAATGGAAAATGGATGTTGTGCTTGAGGAATACTAAGAAAGCAAATTTTACTGAGCCATACTACATTCAAGATACTGTGTCAATACAAGTCTTTAAGATTTAGATCAGGGGGGCAGCTGGGTAGCTCAGTGGATTGAGAGCCAGGCCTAGAGACAGGAGGTCCTAGGTTCAAATCTGGCCTCAGACACTTCCCAGCTGTGACTCCAAGATGGAAGGTAAGGGTTTAAAAAAAAAAAAGATTTAGATCAAGCACAATCTTTTACTTGAAGCCTTTCTAGCGAATGCCTTTGTACTTTGTATTTAATTATTTTGTGTGTACTAATATATGGTTTAGGTTTCTCTTGCCTTAGAATGTAAACTTTTTATGGGAAAATTTGGTTTCACCCTTTGTACTTATGTCCTCAGAACCCAAAACAGTTTTTGGCATTTATTAGGAACCAAATAAAGAATTTTTTATTGATTTTTAGGTTATAGATACTCCAACAGAGATATTTAGGAGTATATAACAAATATTTCCAATAGGTAAAGTAAATGATTTTGATAACAGATAAACTTGCTTTTTTCTTAAGCGATAGTGAAACTATTTAGGTACATATATGGCATAGATAAAACCTGAATATTAAAAAACTCACACCATTAATAGGATTATAGATGAACCAGGGGCTTGGAAAAATCCACTTCATTAATAGTATAGATTTAGAACTGGCAGGGACTTAAGAGATCATCTAGTTCAGTTTTTTTTTTTTCCATTTTCTACATGATGAAACTGAGGACCACAGCAATGAAGTGATTTGCTCAAAATCACATGAGTTTGTTAGAATCAATGCCAGGACTTAAATTAATATTATCTGATATAAATCCAGTATTCATTCTACTCTATCATATTGCCTCTCATTATAAACTAATAATTAAATATTAACAATAATCACTAACCAAATTCTCTCACTAATAAGCTATATGAAATTTTAATCATTGTATACACACACACACACACACACACACACACACACATCTCTATGTTTGCTAATCTGCCTACATTTTGTGCTCTTCTCCAGTTGGAGAGTTTAAGCATCCTGAAGGACGGGGCTTCTTTTGTTTTGTCTCTGCTGCAATGGTCCCTTTGCCTAGCATAATACCTCATATAAAGTATGGCTCAGTCAAACTTCCATTTTACTGTTCTTATATAACACTCCATTTCCTGTCTCTGTTCCTTTATACTATCTCTCATATCTTAAATACACAATTATCTTATCTCCACCTCTTAGAATATCTAGTTTCCTTCAAGATTAAACTTGTGTCACTTTTTTCTACATGAAGCCTTTCCTGATACTCCCAGCAACCAATGCTCTCACACCTAAAACCACTTAGTGGCTATTTTGTATATATCCATACATACATACACATCACAGAGTGCTTAATATATGCTTCTCCAATCATTCATTCATTCATTCATTCATTCATTCATTCATTCATTCATTCATTCATTCATGTATATGCTGTCTCCTCCAGTACAATGGAAGTTCCTTTAGGCCAGGGATTATTTCCCTTTGGTTCTCGTATTTTCAGACTCTAGTATATTGCCTGGCTCCATGATTGATAACAGATACTCAATAAATGCTTGCTGGGATTAGATTGGATGGGAAGAAAAGTCATTTTACTAGTAGGGGGAGTACTGAACCTATAGAACTGGCAATAAGGTTGATGGGGGGGGGCAGCTGGGTAGCTTAGTGGATTGAGAGTCAAGCCTAGAGACGGGAGGTCCCAGGTTCAAATCTGGCCTCAGACACTTCCCAGCTGTGTGACCCTGGGCAAGTCACTTGACCTCCATTGCCTAACCCTTACCAGCTCTTCTGCCTTGGAACCAATCCACAGTATTGATTCCAAGATGGAAGGTAAGGGTTTAAAAAAAAGGGGTGATGAGGCTAGTTAGTGGATACTATTTGTTCTATATATGAGTATTAAACTATGGAGAATGTATTCCCTTTCTAGATACATATCATGACTTGACCTTCCAGTGCCATCCCAACACCATCATCCAATGAATCCTCTAAATTCCCTTGTATCTGACACTTTGACTCTTGTTCCTTCTGCTGATCCCAACAATTTCTCACTTATTTTAGTAGCCTCTACTCTGGGGAAATCAGCTAGTTGCTATAGAAGATCCAGAGGGAAGGCTTAAAGATAACATTCAGCTTCTAATGTTTTTTGGAAAATGAAATGCATTTGTGATCGATAGGAGAAGTTTGCAAAAATACACATTTCCCAGCCCAAGTGAACCTTGAATTAAATATTCTTTTACAGTGGGAGTGGGATTAATAAAGGGAGATTAGTGACAGGCCTTCTGAAGAAGCAGTAGATTCTTTCTTAATTCTTTTGGCACAACAAAGTAATGGATAAAGTTCACTACATTAATTTAAGATGAAGAAAAAGACACTGACAAAGTCATATGGGATTACTTTTCCTGGCATGGGAAGAGTTTTCCTCTTTTAAGAGCCCTAATAGCTTTAATCATGACTAATGGCCAACACTCATTACACCTTGCTTTGAATTAGTAAGAGAGACTGGTCAAAGATTCCACTTGAACTTTGCTTTTTAAATAGGGCCTATAACACTGCAATGATTTATCATTGAATATTCACTCTTTCATCCTTAGTGCAGGATATACTAAGTAAATTTACATATAGATCACATCCTGATTTGGTTTGGAAACAGACACCTCATCTTATGCCATTTAGACCTGTTAAGTCAGTTTTGATTTATTGTAGGTCAGTGAGTAAAACCATCCTAGCAAATTTCTTGTCTCTTCTCTGAATCATTAGAATAAGGAATTATGGAAAATAATCTTTTTAGGGAATTTGCTTCTAGTGCTTGATATTTATTTTTGCACCTACAGTATCTTAAATCCAGTAGAAAACTAAAAAAATATAGTTGTGCTTTTAAGTCCCAGCATAATGGATAGAGCACTATTTAGAGTCAGGGAGAAATGAGTTCTGATTTTGTCTAAGAGGCTTAATGTCTGTGTGATTCTGTGCAAGTCACTAAGCCTCAGTTTTCTTATTTGTAAGATGGAAATTATGGTAGTACCTACCTCAGTAGGTGGTTGTAATTAATCAATCAACAGGAATTTATGAAGCTCCTACTATATGCTAGATACTCTTCTAGGTACTATGGACACGAAGACATAATTAAAATCAGTTCCTGCATTCAAAGAGCTTAAATCCTATTGGGGATTTGTTCAGGCTTTCAGTTGTGTCTTTAGGACCTCATGAGTCATAGCAGGCATAGAACCCTTCTGTTCTCCACTATTTCCTAAAGTATGTCCAAGCTCATGTTTATTGCTTCCATGACACTATCTATCTGTGCCATTCTCTGCCATTTGTTTTTCCTTTTGCCTTCAATTTTCCCCAACATTAGGTTCTTTTCCAATGAGTCTTCTCATTATGTGTCCAAAATATTTAAGCTTTAGCTTTAGAAGTATTTGTCCTTCCAAAGAATGGTCTGAATTAATTTTTAAAAATAAATATAAATCCTTATCTTCTGTCTTAGAACCAATACAGAGAATCAATTACAAGGCAGAAGAGTCATAATGACCAGGCAAATGGGGTTAAGTGACTTATTCAGGGTCAAACAGCTAGGAAGTATCTGAAGTCAGATTTGAGCCCAGAACCTCCTGTTTCCAGGCCTGGTGCTATATCCACTGAGCCTACTAACTGCCCTAATTTCTTTAAATATAGATTGATTTAATCCAAGTATAACTTAGTCAAAAGACATTTATTAGGCATTTACTATGTGCTAGGCACTGCGTTAAATGCTAGGAATGTAAAGAAAGATAAAAGCAGTCAAAGGAACTCTCACAAGCTCCAGCATCATAATCTGAAAACACCAATTGATAACATTTAGCTTTCCTTATAGTTCAACTCTCACAACCATATATTATAATAATCATTTTATGACCCATATCACTATTTGAAAAAAGCATATCTTTAACTAGTTGGACTTTTATCAGCAAGGCTGCCTCTGCTTTTTTAGTTTCCTGCCCAGATTTGCCATAGCTTTTCTTCAAAGGATCAAGCACCTTTTAGTTACACTTCTTTCTCCTTATAAACACGGTGCTGATGCATCTTCTAATCCCAGTCGGATCAGGAGTTGGGGTCAATAGGACTGTACAATGGGACTGTCAGGATTGTCAGGAAAGTGATGCCCAAGGAGGCTGGGTCAGTAAAACTCTGGTCCTATTACAGGTAAGCTAATAGCCCATTTTATACAGTAATTTACAGTCATGTTATCTCATTTAATCTTCAGGACAACCCTATAAGGTGTTTGTATGTGCTAGGTAACTACTTCAGTTCCGGATCAATGATCCTGTTGTTCCTATTTTATAGGAAACCTAGATTCATTGAGGTGAAGGGAGTGTTTGCCTAGGGTGACAGCAAGCTGATGGCAAGGCTGATACTTCTTTATTTTGAACACTGAAAACAATTCTACATTTATTTAGGAAAAGAGTTATTATTTGGAATTTATTTTTGGTTTCCTCCTCCTGACTTCTCTGTTTCTATTAATTATCATTTTCCTGGTTACTCAGACTTAAAAATCTGTTATCTTTGACTTCCCCCTCTATCATCCCCCATTATTTAACCAGACTCTGAGCCCTGTTGATCACAGGATCTCTGTCTGCATCAGTTCCTCTCTTTTAATTTCTCTTAAAGACTCTTAACTCAGACTAGATTATTGGAATCGTTTTTTTATGCTATATTTTTCTATATTATATGTCACTACTCTTTTTAATAATCATTTTCTGACATTTTGTGATCTGTATTCTCTCCCTCTCTCTTTTTCCTCTCCACCTCCCCAATGATATAGGTTATCCATGTGCTATCATGCAAAATATGTTGCCATGTTCAGCATGTTGTGAAAGACTGTATGGCTTATATCAGAAAGAAATAAAGGGAAAATGGTAAGCTTCAATCTGTGTCCATATTCCATTAGTTCCTTTTATAACCTTTTTCATCATGAGTTTCTTGGTTGTCTTGGATCCTTTTGCATTGCTGATAATAGCGAAGTCATTCACAGTTGATCATTGTACAGTATTACTATTACTGGTTCTGCTCACTTCACTTTTATATCACTTCATATAGGTTTTTCAGTTTTTTTGGGGTGTGATCATCCTATTAGTTATTTCTTATTTCACACTAATATTCCATCACAAGCATATATCACAATTTGTTCACCCATTCTTCAACTGATGCATATCCCCTCAGTTTCCAATCCTTAGCCAGCACAAAAAGAGCTGCTATGAATATTTTTGGCCAGGTAGGTGCTTTTACCCCAACTTTGATCTCTTTGGCTTGCAGACCTAGTAGTGATATTGCTGGGTCAATGGGTATGCACAGTTTTGTGGTCCTTGGTCCATTGAAAGAGTTTTTAAATTGGATTCCCTGGGTCCAGCTTCTTCTTGTCCTACAATTTCAATGATTACTATTCAGCTTGTGAAAACACAGCATTTATCATGGCATCTTTTTTTCATAAATCTTTTGTGGCTCTCTTTTGCCTCCAGGATCAAGTTCAAGGTCTTGGCACTCAGAGTCCACCCCACTCTGGCCACTACCTTACATGGTAGAAAGAACAATGAATTTGAAGTCAGTGGAACTGGTTATAAAGTTTTGAATTAAACTAATTGTAAGTTCTTGAACCAGATTTTTAGCATTCCTGAGACTCAGTTTTCTCATCTTTAACAAGGAAATAATAAAACCTGCACCACTTAACTTATTGGATTATTGGGAGGGAAGTATTTCACATGTCCCCCCCCCTCCTTAATTTGAGTTTTAATTTCCTTTAGAATAGAAATATGTCATAAAAAGAATCATTAGATAATAGAACATTAGAGTCTAATGTCCTTCATTTTCTAAATGAGAAAACTGAGTTGTCCACATAAGTGAAGGAATTTATCCACTGTAATAAACCTTAAAGTATATAAATTGTTACTTTGAGAGACAGAATAACATGGTAGAATAAGTGTTGGAGTTGGCAATAGGAGTCTTGTTTTCAAATCCTGACTTGGACACATGATCTATATTATCATGGTCAAGTCACTTTATGCCTTTGACCCTTAAATTCCTCCTTTGCAAAATGAAGGGGACCCTTGTACCTTGTATCAGGCTTTCAGAGTTATTGCTAGTAAAGTGCTTTAAATTTCTAAAACACTATAAAAATGTGAATTAGTATTGTAGTCATATATTTCTAACTATTCACCTAGAACCATAGCTCTAATCATTTTGACTCAGATTTAGCCTTGAAAAATTATCAAGAAGTAAAACTCTGTGTGGCCCTTTTGACTCCATTCAGGTAGTCAATCTAATAACCTCTCTAATTAATTCTTTTCTGAGGTATTAAATGAGCTCATCTGCTAGCAATGAAGGCTTCCAATAAGCAATTTTTTTGCACAAAGTATATTTATTAGAAAGAAAAATAGGACATAAGCCTAACTTGTCTGAGTTTTAGTGAGTTCTGAATAATGCTCCTAACATTAGTAATAGATATTTCTCTAATCATGGGCACTGTTGCAGGAAAATGTTATTGACTCATCTTATTACCAGTCCCACCTGCCTCAGACTTCCAAGCACCAAGTCTAAGTTCATCTTCACTCTAACCAAGCTTACTTTCATCTCTGCCATAGCCAGGTTTTTTTTTTTTTTAGCAAATTGTACAATCTTAGCCTGCTTCACAAACTTTTTAACAGCAGCTCCAAGGTTACTGCTACTACTATATGATATATGTTTTAGGTACTTCTCTTTTTATCTCCATTCATGAGGCTTCCTTCTCTCAACAATCTTATTCTCACCCAATTGAGCACCAATATCTTGGTCTAGGGCATCTTGAGAAAAGAAGTTTTTGCTCTCCTCCAATAAATAACCCAGGTCTCAGGGCCAGAGCCCTCCTGTCATTGGAATGTTAATTAACATACTACTTCTGATTGATCTTAAATAAGAAAAGGCATGTGAAAAGGGAATTTGATCTAGATTTCAGTATATATCATTTTAATATTGAAGGTAAGGAAGCTCCATTTTTTTCCCCCTTCAGAACAGTAGCAAATTAGATATATTCATCCAAGGGGGGGAAAACCCCCATTATAAAAATCCTAGTAGAAGTACTTATTCACTCAGCATCATCTTAATACTATGACTCTGTGGTATAATTGATGTTTATAGGTAACACTTTGGTAGGACCAACTAGACAAATGTGGCCAAAGAATGCTGACTGACTGAAGTTTAATTATGGACTATTATAATTTATAATTGCTGTACAGTTATGGGCACAGGCTCTTTGCACCCCTGAAATGCTCAATAAAGCCATGGAACAACCAGTTTTTATTTGGGTGACATCAAGCTGAGAATTCCATGGGCATATTTCCAGATATTACTAGCCTTGCCACTAAATCATATTAGGTGGCAAGATGTGGCAAATCATATAGGTGGCAAGGAATAAGCACAAGTTAAAGTTAAAGATGAAACTGCCATCTTTACCAGACAGTAGACTGTCATGTCATTGATGACATAGTAATATTTCATAGAAATATAAGATCATTTATAATATTAGAATAAAGAGGTAATGTTTGATAATGTAAAGATCACTAAACTTAGACATGGGTTGGAGTTCAGAACCATCATTTTAAGAATGATTCTGAGTGTCATTCACCTTTTCCAAGTTTTAATTTCCCTTTTTGTACAATTCAGACACTAGCCACTTCAAAATGCTTGGAGGAAAGTGCTATATAAATGTTAGTCATCATTAGCAATTAATCACTTTTTAAAATTATATACTTTTCTACTTTAGTCATGACTCCAATATAAAAAAATAGCTACTGTACTTTTATTTCAAAATTAACTCTAAATTAGGAATCAAGAGACCAAGTTCTAGTCTGGGCTCTGTTACTAATCAGTTATGCAAAATTAATCAAGTTACTAAACCTTTCTGTCTCATATTCCTCATCTGGAAATTGTATGAGTTGAATTAAAGACACTTTACAGCTTTTTTCATCTTCGTCATTCTATGATTTCCTAGAATCTCAACACCCTCCCCCCCCAAACAAACTTGAATGTTATAGTCATTGTTATAGAAATTATATGGTTTATTCCCTTCATTTAAAAATAATTTTCCTTGGAACAGAAATGTATATTAGAAGAAATGATCATCCAATGATAGGATATAAGAACCAGAAGGGGCTTGAAAGATCTTTGAGTCTAATTTCTCCCCATTTTATAGATAAGAAAACCAAAGCCCTTATAAGGGAAGGGACTTGCGCAAGGCTAGTTAGTTTGCAGGACCAGAATTTGAACCTAAGTTTCATGATATAGCTTTCCCTCTCCTATACCCCAGGCCTATGCTGTTTTCTTATTGTTATTGGGTTGTTTCCGACTCTGTAACCCTCATTTGGGATTTTCTTGGCAAAGATACTGGAGTGATTTGCCATTCCTTCTCTATCTCATTTTACAGATGAGGAAACTGATGTCACACAGTTAGTAAATGTCTGAGGTCAGATTTGAACTCAGTAAGACTCATCTTTCTGACTCCAGGCCTGGTATCCTATCCACTGTACCACCTACCTTTACTGTTTCACTGAACCCCAATGATATTTTTATTTAGCTCATGAGAGTCATCTAAATTTGGTGTGTTTCTCAGCTTATGTTGTCTGTTCAGCAGAAATTCCATTAGGGACCTGTAGTTTGTTACATAGATCCTAATATTCCCAAAAGGAGAAAAGGGGATAAAATTTTATTTGATTTGGTCTTGATTTATTTCAGTCACACTATCTTTAGCATGAAAGCAGTCCACACAGCTATAGATGCATAGTATTAAAGCCAACTTTATTGATGGGTATTCTATTTGGAAATGTGTTGTCAAGTTGTATAACATTGTATGAAACTATAACTAGAAACATCCTACTCCATTTTATATGAAAATGAAAGCCCATTTCCCCCTCTATATTTTCTTTACAAACCAGAAGCGCTATAAAATATACAACCCAGAACTCTTCTTCACAGCCCAGCGATTCTTTAAAACCCTTTTGATTGGAAAAATAAATCACAGGGAGCTAGTGTTGGAAGGAACCTTAGAGATCATCTAGGTTAGAGTTATCAAATTCTCAATGGGCAAAATTCTCCTGAGTGAAGCCTAAACCAAAGTAAAATGCAAACGGGAAATGTTTAGCAAAATAAATTAAAATATAATATAACATAGATAATGCTAATTTGTAGTTTTCTAAGTCAGTGTGTGGCCTGCAGGATTGATCTCTATTTAACCTTGATTCTACAGATTTTATCCAATTCCTTAATTCTACAGAGGTAAAGACAGAACCAGAGAAGAGGAGGAAGAGACCACATTTTTTTCTATTAATTTATGGTCAGTCCAATAAAGATAGGTAGTAAAAGTATTATTATCCTTATTTTAGAGATGAGGAAACTAAGGCTCACAGTGGGTGACTTTACTTGTCCAGGGCTATACACACATAATAAGTAGTGGAACCAGGACTCATGTATTGATTTTGTTCTCTCTACTACATCATAATTGCTCCCAGGTTTGTCTCCTTTCTCCTAAGAATGACCCCAATATAGGGCATGACCACAGCTAGTCACTGTCTATATTTCCCACAGAGATTAATCAATTTTATTTTGAGTATATTTTATTATGTAGGTATATAAGGTTTCATTTGTATACATGTTATTACCCAAAGTAGAATGTGAGTTCTCTGGGCACAAGGGCTATTTCATTTTTGTCTTTGCATCCCCCAGTGCCAAAAACAGTGCTTTATATATAGTAGGCACTTCAAACAGTTTTTTTATTCATTAAATGAATGAATATTAATCAGGTGGTTATTTTTAGCTATAATAATTAGACTTCTGAATATCATGGGATCTCAGCACTTTAAGAAATTGTGTTATGAAAAATGATACATTCCAGAAATCTAATGAATTTGTACTTTCTTATATATTATATTTCATACTATTTAGTTTCAGCTTTACAAATCTGTTGTCTAAGAGAGTAGCTAGGCAATACATATGGTTTCAGCAGAGGAAATACATAAATTTAACTTTAATAGGATGGCTAACACACTAATAGCCTCCAGAGATAGAGTGGTCTGAGGTTTTATTTTCTAATTCAAAGGATATATTGGTATCTGGGCCAGTGTTTCTACATCCCCCAAAAATTCCATGATAGGCCATTGCAGAGAAACATGGGGCAAAGGAAAACTGATTTCATTTTATTTTGTTCTCTGAGCCACATGTCTGTTGTTGTGATATCGTTTTTTTAAAATGGAAAACAATGATGGGGGATGAGAAGAATAGCTCTGACAATGACTACTAGTCCTAGCTCACCGTTATATATTGCTTTAAGATTTGTAGCATGCTCGCCATACATTATCTAATTTGATCTTCACAACTTTGAGATTCCAGATTTTACCCATTTTCTAGATGAGAAAATGGAGGCTTATGAATTTTACTGACTCTCCCATTCCCATCCAGCTAAAAGTTTTTTAGGGTTGAATGTACAAACATAAAATTGACTGGACTGTAGCACCCCCAGTCTGATTATAGAAGTGAAGACTTCCCCCAGTAGAAAGGGGGTACGAAAACAATTTGTTCCAGTGTTTATAAAGGTGGTTGAAGCAGGGGCTATGTATGGAGCACTGAGCTCTAGGCCAGACATCCAGATTGCCAAGGTCATTCATTGCATCCTCAGTCATCGCCAGTGGTCCTGACTTTTGTCTTGTCATTGGACTTGGATGATTGTAAAAGAGTGCAATTCTGCCACAGTTAAATCCAATTCAAGCACAAGTCAAGACTTCATTACCTACTGATTCTAAGACAGAAGGTAAGGGTTTAAAAAAGAAAAAAACTTCATCACCCCATGATATCATTGGTCCTCTTTGAAAATGAAGGACAAACAAGAACAAAAGGAGTGCAGCTGGAAGGGACATTAGAGATCGCCCCATTTTCTTAACCTGTTTTGTGTCAGGGATCCCTTGATAATCTGGTGAAGCCTAGAGACTCCTTTTCAGAATAGTGTGTTTGAATGTAGACGTTTGGCAAATGAAACCAAATACACTGAAATACAATTAACAAAGTATTTCTTTTCTATTGACCCTGGAGGATTTAGTCCAAACCTCTCGTTTCACCATTGAAGAAACTGAGACTCAGAGATGATAAGTGATGTCTATTGTTAAAATAACAACAACAACAACAACAACAAAATCAAAACAGAGTAGAGATCGGATTTGAACCCAGACATTCTCCTAAGTCCATTTCCCTAAGTACCCCCTCAGAGCTTTGACTACTTCATAGTAGAGAGAGAGAGAGACCATGGAATAATTTGTGAGTTACCAATATTGTCTAGATTGGCTTCTCTGTGGCTTGTATTGCAACACAAATGAATGAAAGAATTCAGAAGCATTTTAGACGATTTAATCAGTAGAGAAAGCTAACCTGTGTATTTCAGGCCTGAAGAATTCCTTCGGTGGCCTGAATCATCCAGATCGGCTATCTCTCTTAATAGCTCTCGAGGCCATTTTGCCCTTCGAAGATATAGTTTGAGTCCTGGTCAAACCATTCTGTTTGGAGCTATTCTCTGCCTCCTAATCCACTCATCTGGACATAAATAGCACTCTCAAACCTGGCTAAATAGCACTCTTCTCAGGTCCCAGGATATGGGACAGTGTTATTGGGAGGTCCGTTTTTTTGTTACTTTTAGCAATTAATCTCCTTGGAGAGTCTCCAATTTGGGTCTGCCTTGTACTGACAATGTTATAGCAAGGTTCCAGTGAATGAACAAAAGGAATTGTGTGATAAGAGCAAAGATGTTGCACAAATTGACTCACTGCGGGCAATATTCACATTCAAACTTTTCTTCCTTTAACTTGGGTAGCAGCTCCCTGCAACCCTCTGCTAGTGCCATTTCCCTCTGTTTGACCTAAATAAGGCTGCATAGAAATTAGTCACTCAGCCTTCGTTTATACCAAGGCATGTTCAACTTTGTACATTCATGCAAAATATATTTGTGGCGCATCGTACAGCAATTTGCATTGTGGCAAATTCCATTGTGTTGGCTCATTTTTCATCTTTATGAGTGATAATGAAGAAGTCATTTTAAGCCATGTCATCCACAAGATAGAATCGAGCCTTTTTGGTGATGTTTTTAATAGCTTTGAAGACATTCAAATGAATACGAGAAGAAATCATTTGTTATGATCAGGGTAGGGCAAGCCATCCTGCCAATTTAGGAAAGTTGCAAGAGGCAATTGGAAGAAAATATGCAAATTAGATTTCCTCTATAGTACATCCGGAAACAAATTTGTCATGAATTATTAAATTTTATGTATCACCTCACTTCACTATTTATTTGTTTCTTATGTTCTGTTCCTTTTAACGGAAAGTAATAGGACAGTGTTAGATAGAATAAAAATCCTGTTATTTCCTGAGCAGAAGGAATATTTTCTTCCAATTATGGGTGTGTGTATATATTTTCATTCTAATTTTACATGTATAAATATGTACATAGATATGAATCCTGGTCATTATGGAATAAAACAAAAACACAAAGGCTTTTTCTTCTTACTGCTGCACTCACACAGAAATGATGTAAGATTTAATGTCCTCAGCAGGAAGCATTGTCCTCAGTATGTTTTGCTAATAGAACATAAGGTCCTTGAGGACAGGGAGACTTTTAAATTTTGTCTTTATATCACTGCAATGGAACATAGTGGTTGGCACATAGTAGGTACTCTGGAAATCGTTGTTAGATAGGATAGGTACAAATGAAAATTGAATTCCAAACAGCAATAACAGAAGAAATGGGGTTGAGTATTCAAGGATATTGAAAATGGGTTGACTAGACATCTGGAATCAATAATTAGTCCATTCCTTCCCCCACAACAACTAATAAAATGATTTTGTGGAGACTTAAAGAGCTAGATTAAATATCTGATTCTCATCAAAATGAAAAAAAAAAACACAAAACAAACCCAAACCTGTATTTAGTGGTTAAGTTAAAGTTTCAAAATGTCTAATAAGTGACCTAATTAGAAATAAACCTTTCTGTGACATAGAAAGAATGCTTAGTAGCTTTAATGTCAAATATTTGTCATAGTTAAGAAGAACTAAAAGGAAAACAACACTTCTAAGTACTCTTTCTGGTCAGTTTATGGATAAAAAATACCTTTGTTTTGATTTTTTTTTCTGATTCACTCTTATCTATTATCTTTTAAATCATGTCTTATTTTTTCCCCAATTACATGTAAAAACAATTTTTATCATTCATTAAAAATTTTTTTCGAGTTCCAGACTTTCTCTTTTTCTCCCATCTTCTCTCTTCTCTCCCTTCCCTGAGATGGTAAGCAATCTGATATATCATCTATTAATTTTTTAAAAGAAATACAATGATTCTTGAGGGAGTATGATTGCAACTTTTAGTCTCATTCTTACATGCTGGTATTAATATTGTCATTTAATTTTCATGTTTCTAATTTTTTGGGAGGGGGTTAAAATTGTTTCCTAACTGTGATATAGATTCTCAACACTAATGAAACATTGAATCCTTCTTTGTCATTCAACTTCCCATGAATAAAGAGAAAATGAAGAATTGTTTCAATGCTTTATCCATTCCCTATACTCTTTCATCCTCATCCATTTCTTCCCATTAATTTCTTTTCCCTCTGCCTCTCACCAAGGAATCTACCCAACATGCAAGAATTCTTCTAAAACTATTTAACACGGAATAGATAACAATGGTATACCCATGTGTGATGCCCATTGATTGCCTTTTACTTTCCTTACATTACTAGACCAATTCCTTTTACAGTCACATAGCTACATTGATTTTGAACAGTTCTTTATTGGTAATATGCTGTAGAAAGCTCACACCCAAACTCATACTTCTCCATTGCCTTTTTGGGAATGGTAACTTTAATCCTTTAAAAACTATGGTTTGAAAGATAGGTAGTACTAGGAAAAGGTCACTGATTATGGAATTAAAAGACTTGGGTTCAAATCCTACTTCTGGCATTTACCTATTGTGATTTTTGGGTAAGTTCCTTTATTTTCCTGAGCCTCAGATGCCTCATGAATAAAATGGAGGAGTTGAATTGGACTTCTTTTCCAACTCTAGATCTATGATCCTATGAAGAATACGGATGTTTAAAAAAAAGATAGGTGTTTGTAGCTTGGGACTGTTAGAAGCCTAACACATCTTTCCAATTGGGTTTATTTTTATTCTGAACTTAAGCACCAAATAATACAAACATTACCACATTGTAAAACAGAAATGTATTATTGCAAATCTCTATTATGGTGAGCTATACAATGTACCAAATGTTATCCAGCCCATTCACCTCCTCTTCAATTCTGGGCCTAATCATCAAAAATCCAGAGGTCAAAATCAACAATGTGTTGACTATCAAGTTATAGATCTGGCAGGTGGGAGGCACAGTGGCTAGAATGATGAACTTAGAGTTAGAAAAAACTAAGTTCCAATTCTGATTTAGACACATACCAGATGTTGGACTTTGGGCAAGTCATTTAACTTTTCTCAATCTGTTTCTTCATTTGCAAAATAAGGATAATAATACCACCTACCTCACAGGGTTGTTGTGAGGACCAATTGAATCAACACAAGAAAAGCACTTTAAATTCTATAAAAATGCTAGTTCTTTTTCTTCTTCATATTATTATTGTTATTAGTACATCATAGCCTCATACCACAAACCAAAGTGGACAATAAGCCTTCTTTTTTTTTCCTGTATGGATAGTTAGACCAAAGTCTTGGACGGTTATGAACCTAATTTAGATGACTTTGTTCTGAGATTGTTCAAAGGAAAAATGTGGAAGCAAACATATCATAATCCCTCATCTAACATACTACCACATAGATCTTATATGTGTAGGGGGCAATGCTTTTTAACTCCAGAAATCCAGGAGTATTCTATTATGTAGCAGGATGCTGGGAAATTCTCAGCACAAAATCAATTGTTTCACTTGTTAAAAAAAAAAAAAGAAAGCACTTTTTTGGAGGTGGGTAGGAGTGTCAAGAAATCAAGTAAATAATAATGCTGAGATATCACAGCTCCAGAAAGGTTGTTGCTATAGGGAGTGGGCTGCCTTCTGTTTTGCTAGAGGGAAGCAGGTTTTTAATAGACATGTGGAGGGAATCCTATGGTGAATCCTTTTGTAAAGTACAAAATCCTATTGTAGAACAAAACTCTACACTTTCTCACCACCCACTCACTCACTCAACAGCTCTCTGCAATCTGGCTTCTGTTCCTACCATTCTACTGAAACAGTTCTTCCCAAGGTCACCTATTACCTTCTAATTGCCAATGGAGTTCGATTCAACAAACATGCTGAAGTGCCTACTGTGCTTTTTCTTTAAATTTTCTTTAATTGATGTCATTTGTTTTTCCCCCCATTATCTTCATTTTCAAATGGATCCTTCTTCCTTCCTCCACCCAACTGGCCTTTCTAACAAAAAAAAAAAATTAAAAAGAAATTGGGATGGGAGCTGGGGAAGTAGCTTAGAAATATATTAATTATATGTTATGGCATATGTGATATTCCACACCCAGAGTCCCCATCTCTGCAAGGAGTAGAGTAAGGAGCATTTTCTCAAAGATTCTCTCGCTAAACTTAGTCATTATAGATATAAAATATTCCTACTACACTATTTGTCAGTTTTCAACTTTTTTGATCTATCTATATCACTTAACACTTTTAGTTGCCTCATCTCCTTCCCAAACCTGATTATGTATTCAGCCCTTGAACAATCATTCCCTAGATGGAATCCCTGACAAGTAGATCATCCAGCTTATGCTTGAAGAACTCCAGTGGTGGGGAAATTATTCTCTCTGTCTATATCTCTCTTTGTCTCTCTTTTATCTCTCTCTCTCTCTCTCCCTCTCTCTCTATATATATATACACACACACACACACACACACACACACATATATAAAATTGATATTAAGGCAGAAAGTAAGAGTTTATATATATATATATATATATATATATATATATATGACAGAAGAGCAACAAGGGCTAGGCAATCAGGGTTAAGTGACTTGCACAAGGTTATACAGCTAGGTAATATCTGAGGCCAGGTTTGAACCCAAGTCTTCTTGACTCCAAGTCAGGATATTTATCCACTATACTACCTAGGTGCCCCAAAACTATTATCTCTTAAGGCTATAATTCCACTTTAGGACAGCTCTAATTTTAAAGAAGCTTTTTCTTATATTCAACCCAAATCTGTTTCTTATATTTCCATCCAATTAGTCCTGCTTTGGGGATTGTGGTGTCAAGCAGGGCAATTATCATAGTTATTGTTGCTATCATCATCATCATCATCATCATCATCATCATCATCATCATCATCATCATCATCACCACTACCATCATTCCACAAAACAACCCTTCAAATACTTGAAAAGCTACCATTTATCCCATTTCTTCTCCAGTTTAAACATCCTCAGTTTCTTCAGACAGTTTTCATATGGTATAGTTTCCAGTCACCCATGATACTTCCTTCCTTCTCCCCCCTCACAAGCAGTCAGGTGGCAGTTCTTTCATTCTCTTCTCATGTGGCATAGTCTCCAGTTATCTCATTTTCCTGGTAACTTTCCTCTGGCAACTGTCTTGTTAATGTTCCTTCTAAAATGAGGTACCTAAAACTAAATGCAATACTCTGATTAGGGCAGGCTAGAGCAGGACTTCCTTCGTTTTGGAAACAATGCCTCTTTCAGTGTAGCATAGGATGTCTTTAGCTTGTCTTGGTAGCTATGTTATTTTTAAAAATTAATTAATTTGTTTGTTACATTAAAATATCCAGTTAACACCCTCTCTTCCTCCTCTCCTCCCATTAGAGAAGGTGTCATTTGACAAAAAGATATATGTATATATAAAACTATGTCTCACTTATTACTGTTTATCAGTTCTCTCTCTGGAGGTGGACAAACACAAGTTATTCTTTAAACAATATTTCTGTTGCTGTATAAAATGTTGTCTTGGTTCTTCTCATTTCACTCTATAATTTCATGTAGGCCTTTCCATGTTTTTCCAAAATTAACCTCATCTTTTCTAATGGCACAACAGTGTACCATCACAATCACCTGCCACAACTTGGTTAGTCATTCCCTAATTAATGAACAAGCATAATTCTTCCCTACTTTGGAAAAACAAAACATTTTTTTTACCAGCTGACCTTTTCAACTATTTTCTTTTTCTGTTCCTTTTACTGATAAACTTCTTAAACAGTGGACCTTATTTTGTTTTATTTTCTCACTTCTTAATCAACTGCAATCTGACTAAGGCCATCAGGGATTTCCCAGGCACTTTTTCAATAGATTCCCCCTCACCCCGCCCCAATTTCCATTATAATTTTTCTTTCTCATTTTGGAGCATTTGGCTCTTCCTCTTTCATAAAACTATCTTTTCCTTTGGTCTCTCTGCCACTGTACTATACTGATGAAATAATTTTTTTTTAAACCCTTATCTTCTGTCTTGAAGTCAATACTGTGTATTGGCTCTAAGGCAGAAGGTAAGGGCTAGGCAATGGGGGTCAAGTGACTTGCCTAGGGTCACACAGCTGGGAAGTGTCTGAGGCCAGATTTGAACCTAGAACCTCCCGTCTCTAGGCTTGGCTCTCAATCCACTGAGCTACCCAGCTGCCCCCTGATGAAATAATTTTTGTAGAACACTTAGTATAGTACAGATTCATAACTGTTCTTTTCTCTTCTTCCCTATTTCTTTTCTTTATCTTTTTTTTCTCCATTCAGTTTAATTCAATTCAGTTGTTCTTAAAACCTTTTGTTTCCATTTAATCTGGAAGTTCAGTGACCATTCACGGGCCCACCACCAACAGGTATGAAATCTTCAAATTCCTATCTCTTACTTTGGCCTCTCCTTAGGCAGTCTGATGGCCCCTCATTCATAGGGGCTCACTTGATCAGTTATGCCATTGATGTAATTTTCAGCCAGAAACCTGGTTAGCTGAGAGGACTCTATAAATTAGAACTCCTGAGCTCTAGCAATTCACCAATCTTAGCCTCCCCCAAAGCAAGGATTACAAGCTCTGGTCATCATGCCCAAGGCCTGATGGCTGTTTCAGCAGAAGTCTATAACACTTGGCCTGATATATGCTGGTAAGGGGAGAGAGGGAGTACCCATGTAATAGTAGTACTGAAATACCAAGTATTGTACAAAGAACTGTCACTTTAATTTTTTCTCCTTCCAAAAAACATATTCCTTTGGAGTTTAGTTTTGCCTGGGGGAAGAACAGTAACAATTGAATTTATTGCTATGACAACATTTTATTGTGGTCCCCCAGTGAGCCTATATTTTTTAGGAGAAAATATATGCTGCATCCATAATAATAACTTACATTATTATAGCTCTTTGAGGCTTGCAAAGCACTTTACTTTCTTTATATCCTTTGGATCCTGTGACCTTCTTGTGATAGAAATAATGAAAACAGTCCCTCCCCCCCCCCCAGTTTTATTTTTACTTATGGGGAGATGGGGCTCAGATAGGTTAAGTAATATGCCCAGCCTCATGACTAGGAAATGATAGAGTGCTCAGGTTTTTTGATTCCAAGACCAGGGTACTTTTTACTATTATCCATATCAAACCATATTAGAATTTGTGATGTCTACCATTCTTAGTGTAGCAGTTTTGGGACTGAGAATGGAATTCTTATCAGTTTGTTCTCACAGAATGAGGACTATGAAAGGCTAGTGGAGTTGGGAGCTAAGAGATCATTGGTGACCTTGGATATTTTTGTTTGAGTAGTTGGGTCAGAAGGCAGATTGTAAGAGACTGGGAAGTCAGTAGGACATGAGGAAGTGGAGACAACAAATAAAGACAACTCGTTTCTAGGCATTTGACTGTTTCAAAGAAGTTCTATAGGATGACAAGATGGGAAATCAAGGATTTTTAAAAACAAGGGGGATCTTGAGTTGTTTATAGGTAGAAGGAAGGAACCCCTAGATAAGAAGAACTTGAAAATCAGAGAAAATTATTGAAGAGACATACAGCAGAATAGGATGAGAGCAATATAGTAGGTGCTTCATATATGTTTACACTGTAGAACAGAATAAAATAGAATAGGATATCAAATAACTGTCTTTGTTTGCACTCGTATCTTCAGTGATTAGCACAGTGTCTGGTACAAAGGGAGGCTTACAGAAATGCATTTCATTCATTCATTGATTTATAATTGTTAGAGGAGTTGCTATTATGCACGGGTATGGGAAATTTCACTGATGAAATCACAGGGCTTGTGATTCTGTAGGGCACTGGAGATGCAGGAACAAAAATTGACTTCTTTATTGCCTTCTAATTCCTTATTTGTAAAAATGGACTTAATTGCACAGTAGGCATTCATTCATTCATAGGGACTCTAGGTAGATATTAAAGTCTTTAGGTGAAGATCCCTGAGAATACTAAAGTTATTCTGGGGCTTATTCAGACTTATCAAGGTAGACCTTATAGTCTATAGTCTCTCTCTATATACTATAAAGACTATACTCTACCTATAGTCTTATAACATCAAAATGATGCATCATGGTTTATTGAAAAGGATGAAGAATTAGGAGGCTCAAGGAAGAGAGTATTGTAGCAGAATAAAGTAAGAAAGACCTGGGTTCAAGTCTTGCCTTTTGTATTTATCAGCAGTCTAACCTTGGGTAAATCACTTAATCAATATGGTTCCTTTTGGCCCTAAATTTGTAATAGACCTAGTTGTAATTACTGGCTGTTATAGACAAATCATTTAATCTCTTAGCCCAAATGACCTCATCTGCAAGATGAGTATAATAATATATATCTTACCTACCACACAAAGCTGTTTTTAATGGAAGTATTTTATAAACATTAAATTACTGTACAAAGGTAATGTGTTATTCTTATTCTTATTCTTATAATTATTATTTTCTTAGATCCCCAGGTACTCAAACCTGGCCTCAACACTCAAGTTGCTCTCACTTTCTGGGGTCCTAGAGAAGACACAGTTCTGGATTAGACCTTCTAGAGCTATTTCAGATTGACGCAGGGTTGCTGTTTCACTGTGGTTTAGACCCACATTCCTAGTACTATAATTTTCAACTTATAAGGGGATTGAGAACCTTCATTTAGATAAAAGTCAGAGTGTATTTTCATTTCCTAAAACTTCAGCTACAAAAAAACTCTTAGTAAATCTTGTCTAACTGCTATTTATTAGAAAGATGAAAGGATGTCTCTTGTGTAGATATTAGTTGCAATGAAAAGCAAACTACTGCATGTTTGTTATAAAAGAAATAGCAATAAAGGCAGCATTATCTCTGTTGGCACCTGTGCTTTTTTTCCCCCTTTTTATTTTTTGGTTCCCCAAAGAAGCATGCATCTCAGTTTTATTGTTAAAAAAATAAATGGAATTTAGGCATGTAGGCCAGATAGGATTATCTTCTTAATGATGGTTAGGTGAATTACTTTTAATAGGATTTATTCACATGGGTTTGGAGTAAGAGAGGAAGAAATTTATCGGCTATTTATACAGAATGCCCTCAAAGTGGTTTGTAAGGGTTTGGAGAAATGCTGGCATTCCATATTCATAGGTAATACTGACTAACCATGGTTAAAAAGGCTGCCATTTGAAAAAAGGCAATGATAGCTATTTTTGATCAGTTAATTTATTTGCTTCCGATTATTTATTCTATTAATTAAAAGGGCTTCAGCACTTACCTGATTGATTTCCTTATAATTTTGACCTCAGTTAGATGGAATGTGAGAAACTAACATAGTAATTATATCTATCCATACAAGGACTTGAAATAGGAGAGAAAGGTGAAAAACTCAGTTGTTTTTTTCTTCCATTTCATATGAATTTAGGAGAATTATCCTGTAAGCTATTGTATGTTTATTTTATTTTAGATTGTATGACAAAGCACAATCTCTCACTGCTTAGTTGATAAATAACCTGTGATAAATATCTGTGTTATATGTACATTATATGAAAACTTAACCTTATGATGATAAATATGTCACCATAAGTGTTTAAGAAGGACTACATTCCTCATGATGCTTGCACCCAGAGCAGGAACAGTCATTGGGAGAATCAGAATTTCAGATCTTGGGAAAGATGTGTATCTGTGTTGTGAATTCTTTATACCAGGAAAATTTAGGGGAAAGAGCAAAAAGATGGGGGACATGGAGACCAGGCAGAGCAAGAGAGAAGGAATGTTTGATGAATGATAATGGCAGTGGTGTTTTGATAATAATGGCTGTTTCAAAAAAGAGCAGGGGAATGAGACCTCCTGGTTGTGGAATAGCTGAGAAAAGCTGAGAGTAGGGCCTCAGACAAGCCAAGCAGGAGCTATATTGGTGATGATTGTAGTCCAGAAGGAAGGGATTGGATAGACATAGACATGACCCTTTACCATCCAGGAGTATAATTGGGCTGCTAAGACTTTGCATGTGTAATTTCCTCTAGGAATACTGAGTTGGGGGTAAGGTTTCAGTTCCAAATTACTCTGACAGAAAAGGGAAATGGAACTATGTTCATATGGGAATGAGGCCAAGATTGGTTTTTGTTGTTTTATTATTAGTTTTTGTCCTAATTAAATATTTTGTTTTTTTAATGCTGTTCTTTGCCTGTTTCTTTTTTGTGTGGTGAGCAGCAGAAATATCTAAACTTGAGTTATATTCAGATGTTCACAGTTTTCTAACTGGATAGTGATGAAGTGAACCACACAAAATAACCACTTAAAGATCTCCCACTGTTTGAATCGAACATGTCCATGGTTGTGACAGTCAAGAGCGCCTTAAGAAAATAGAAGTTTGAGACATGAGAGTTTTATAATAAGGCAGAGTTGAGGAGAGATGACTACAAATTTAGGAAGTGTGAATGTATCTAGTGGGAGAGAATTGTTAAAGAAAGAAATCTGCTTGGGATAAAGGAATGAATGATAAATTAATTCAAGGGGGTGTTGCAAAAGGACACATTTGAAAAACTGGACCTTAGGATAGAGAATTGTTATGAGAACGTTGTACTCAAAATAGAAGAGATAAAAAATGACTGGAATTGCAGAAGAAATAAAGTGTAATCATTTTAGGATGTTAGGTGACAACAGAAGCGATGTTGGAAGCAGGAACTTCTTCCTCAAGCCTGGGAGAAAAGAAAATGGGATTGAGATTGAGAGATTGCATGGTGTATTTCAGAGAACACTGGATTGGGAATTAGGATTCCAATGTCAGTTCTGTCACTAATTTGTAACTTTTTTGAAAAATAATCTAA
Source organism: Monodelphis domestica (assembly GCF_027887165.1). Lineage (NCBI taxonomy): Eukaryota > Metazoa > Chordata > Mammalia > Didelphimorphia > Didelphidae > Monodelphis > Monodelphis domestica. The sequence goes on from NC_077231.1 coordinate 179,357,606, forward strand.
TCTCTAGGCTTGATTTCCTCTTATGCAAAGTAAAGGAGTTGAAGGCAGTATGGTGTGATGAAAAGAGTACTGAAATCAGAAGACCTAGGTTCATATTCTAGTTCTGCTATTTTACTTTCTAGATTCATGACCTTGGGGAAGTAATTTCATTTCTTTGGGTCCCAGGTTTTTATATTTTGTATCAGAAAAATGATGGAGTTGGACTTGGATGTGTGAATTTTAGATTTACTCCACCCTGCTTAGTCTAACAAACAGGAATGTCTACACCCCTACTTAAGGATTAAGTGTTGGAAAGGATGGCCTATGACAGACATGTGCTAGCAAATGACTAATCAGAAACAACTGACAGACCCCCTGGGCTGTCTTAAGTCAAGCTTAAGTTAAGATTGGTACAAGTGAGACAGAGGAAGTGATGTAAAAAATGGTCTATATTTCACGTCATTTCCTCTCTCCACTTTCTTTTTTTGCAGAGAGGTAGCTCTGGCTCTCTTGGGCAGTGGAGACACCTTGGCATTCCTGCAGCTTTTGGCTGGGTCTGGTGGTGAGCGTTCTTGATGAGGTAACTGGGAGAATCTTAGTAGTGTGATTCAGGTGAGGCATCTTCCCTGAGCTCTCTTGGAGTTTAGGCTGATTCCTTTTTTTCCTTTACCTTTCCTAAAAATGCCATCCTCCTATGAGGCCCCTCATCTTGGAGGAGGCCTTGTGACTGGAAGGTCTCTGAACTCCCCTTGGCTCAGGCTAGGCTGGAGAATCTTATACCCTTTCCCCCCTCTCTTCTTCTTAATTCTTTCCCTCTATATTAATTAAACCACAATAAAATTCCCAAACTGACTTAAGTATTTTTATTGGGTTTTGAATTAATCCCTGGCGACCATAAGGATAATATATTAGTCAAAACCCCCTACTTTTACCCCTTACAGATGAGATGATCTCTAGTGTCAGGCTCCCCAAATTCTGTTATCCTATGAGGACTAGATAATGTATCATGTACCTTTGAGCTTTAAAAATTCATGATTCTATTAATGAGGTCAAGAGAGCTAGTAGTCTGAGGTGAAATAGACTGGAATGAGAAACTAGACTTGAGGGTTAAGCCATAGTAAATTGGAATCTGTTATTAACCTTTTTGTCATTTACTTACCTCCATATTGTCTGAAACTTTTCCTTACCCCCAATCCCATTTCTCTCAGAAGAGTACACTAAAATTAGAAGAATCTGTAATGAGGAGAATTGAGGTCAGATTTAGCCTCTGTACTGTACCAGCTAAGTTAACTTCTAATGTCATCTCTAGAAAAGTGCACTCAATTGTGGGAATTAGCCTTGGAACCAATATACCACCACAGCCCTGGAGTTGGCTTACCCCTCTATTTTCTTATAATATTGGACAGTCTGGTAGGGGTTATTCAAATTTTGAGAGATTAACCATAGTAGTTATGGGAGCTCTTTATGTGGAAGTTTTTTATGACTCTATGATTTTATCTCTGTCCACTTTCTGGGATAATGACGGGAGTCATCTGTGAAGATTAAAATTAACTCTCACTTGATTATAACAATGAAATTAGTTAACTCTCCCCCGATTGTGAAGATTAAATTGTAACCCCTGACTATTTTTAGAACATCCTACTATAAAGTTGATCTGCCCATTTTTAGATCTAATCATCAAAAGTGTAAACATCCCACTTAATCACTGAGTGGGAGGTCTGTGACCCATGTGTGCAATAGTTGGTGATGAATCGGAATCAACTGACTGTCTTCTGAGCAGTCCTAGAGCAGAGCATCAACTGTGAGTGGTAGACATAAAATTAGGTGAATACACAGGAAATAACACAAGAGAAAATATCTTTAAAAGGGAGTAACAACTTCCTGAAGGAATTCAATTCTTCATGCTTTTGAGTTAAGGCTGGTGAAGAGGGGCAGAAGGATCTGCTGACTGGACCTGAGACCCTGTTCCTGACTTAACTGACATGTGGTAAGTTAAATCTGACTCTTAACTGCTGATTTTTCTCTGAAGAGACCAGCCTCAGGAAAGACCTATCCTCTTGAGAAACTTCCCAGGTCCTCAGCTTTGCTGAGGCTGGTTGAAACTAACTCTCCCTGCTGGGGGGATGGGCAGAGATAAATTACTTAGTGTTTAGGCTAGATATCTTACCTTATCCACTCTCTGATTTCTTACTTCACTCTTTCTACAATTTGTAAATAAATTGTAAATGAATCTCTTTGGAATTAATTAAATTCCTGGTGACCACACTCTTAAACAATCAAGTCCAACCCTTCAAAAAAAAATAACCCCTTTTAACCCTTACACATCAGATACTTTTGGTTATATCAGTCAATCTTTTAGATTCAGTGGTATGTATTTTCATGAGACTAGACATAGGTCTCAACTGCTGAAAAACTGGGGAGGGCTGTATTTGTTTGAGTGGTATCTTTAATGCATAAAGTTGCCCCAATAATGGTAGATTATTAATCCATTAATCAATTAACTCATACATAAACATTTAATTAAAAGTTCAACTTTAAGCATATTAAACATGAAAAATCCACTTTGTGCCAGGCAGTGTGTTAGCTAGCTATTGAGTATACAGATTAAAAAAAAAATAATCCCTACTTTCAGAGAAGATTATCATTACTTGGAGGCCGAGTTTTCATTATTTTGGGGTAGCAGAAATTGTGAGTTATAAATGGGATGTGCTGTTAAATATTTATCAACTAGCTCTCTGGGGGGGAGTACATATAATACCCTTTTAAGTTTAATTTTCATCATTAACATTTTCTCTAGCCCTTTCCCAAGTTATAGACAGTTGTTAACAACAACAACAACAATGAATCAAACCCAAGTTTGTATAGCATTTGCCAATTTTCAGGGGGTAAATGCTTACCATGAAAATTTAACAATTGACTTTCCAGAGTCAGTTCAAGTAGTCTCTGCCATACCCCTTGTTCAGAGAGACCTTGATAGACATCTAATTCCATAGGAAATAGTAAGCTCTAGTAAGCTTGTATAGTATAAAATGTAAGCATTAATGCTAGGTACTAATTAATCAGTAAACATTTGTTAAGGGCCTACTAACCCCTTATTGGCAGATTATCAGTAAATCAATTTAACATATAAATATGTGTTAGGCATCTTGTTAAGTAATGGTGATATGATAAAACAGTCCTATCTGGACAGAGTTTACATTCTAATAGTCATTTAGGGAAGAGGGAGTGATGGGGAGAGACAGTATGCACACATATGGATATATACAGAATGCAAAAAAAAAAAATCAAGAGTCAGCTAAGTGGTCCAGTCAGTCTTGAAGACAGGAGGTCCTGGGTTCAAATCTAACCTCAGATACTTCTAGCTGTGTGATCCTGGACAAGTCACTTAAGCCCCAATACCCAGCCCTCATTGCTCTTTGGCTTTGGAACCAGTACTATTAATTCTAATAAGAAGGAAATGAGTTTTTTGTTTTTTGTTTTTTAAATGAATATGGAATAATTTGGGTAGGGAGGGCACTAGCACCTGGGGGATAAAGAAAGGCTAACTAAATAGATTCCATGAGTGCTCATTGGATCAGAGGAACAGACAAGATAAACAAGAATCTGAAACAATCAAACTTGGTAACTTGGTGTTCAAGAAAACCAACTTGTACAAACTACTTGGGAAGAACTCCCTATAAACTGCTGGAGAAACTAGAAAACATTTTACAAAAAATTAGGTTTAGATCAATATCTCAGGCCACATTCTGTATTAAACTAAAAATTGATATACAATATAATTTCCAAAAGTCACACTAAAAAAAAAATTAGAAAACCTTGAGATCAGGTACCTTTCACAGCAATGGGTCTAGTGGGAGATTTCTTACACAATGTGCAGAGAAGATCATTAATGCTAAAATAGTAATTTTTGATTATATGAAATTGAAAAGCTCCTGTATAAATAAACTCAGTTTATTTATAATAAATAAACAAATAATATATATTATTATAAAATATAATAATATATATTATTTTAATTATATAATATAATATAATAATATAATATAATAATTATATAATATTATAAATAATATAATATCATAAAATATCATAATTATAAATAATTATAATAATAATATAATAATATAATATAATAAATAAACAGCACAAATAAGAAGGAACATTGGAAAATGTCAACTGGGGAAAAAAAATCTTTGGACCAATATCCACGATGAGAAACTTTTATCCAAAATTTGTCTATGAAACCAAAACAATTATATAGCGGAAAAAGCTATTCCCCAGTGAATAAATGATCAAAGGGATTTGAATAAATAGTTCTCAAAAGAAGAAATGCATTCTCTGAATGACCATTTGAAAGGTAGCTCCAAATCATTAGTTAGAGAAACCAAAATCAAAGCAGTTCTGAGGTTTTGCCTCATGCTCAACAAATTGCCAAAAAGTAGGACTAATCAATGGGGAAGGGGAAAGACTGATATCAGTTATCAATTATTGTTCCCCCCAGGACTTAACACAGTACTTTGCACATAATAAGCAATTAATAAGTGCTTTCTTATTAAAGAAAGGGAGACAGAGACAGAGATAGGGTAGGATTTTGAACTGAGCCATAGGGAATGGAAACCACTTGGTGGGAGGTGGAAAGTATAGGATATCACTAAGTAAATGCAACACCTTTGGACAATGAGCATTTCAAACCAGTTCAATCATATCTATTCTCCTCCCACGGGGTGGTTTCTACTCCCTAATCTCTATTCTTGACTCCACTGTTCTAGAGAAGTTTCTCTGCTCAGATGTGTGTAATTAAAAATATGTTACCCTAAAAAAATAACTACATTTCCCAGGAGCTCACTGACTTCCTGTCATTATGTACTTCCTGTAGACAGGGGATAAATTCAGTGGGCATTCCTGCTCTGTATCTTTAGCTTCCTGTCCCAAGCATGGTGGTGGTAAGCGTGGGGGTTTTAATAGGCTAATTAGCCATAGGCATGTGGTTTTTGTTTTGTATCTCTATTCCTTTATTTCTGATGATCATTTAATAAATCTTTAAAATATAATATTTTTATTATTGAGATTTAATTTTAGCTTTTACAGATGTGGGAGAATGGAAGGAAGGAAGGAATGGATAAAGATATAAAACCAAATAGTCCAGTCTTTTTCTAGACAGAAAAATGGAACTGTGGCTTGTTTTTAACTTAGAGCAAAGAAAACGAAAGAAACAAATTAACTCTAGAATTAGTTTAGCTATGTCTTTTGATAATTATATAAAATACTAATAATCAAGACTGAAAGTTTCTTTCTTGATTTGGTTCTGCCCCCAGATAGGAGAGAGCTTGGCACTTTTGAACCAGAGTTTGCGCTCTATTTAACCAGAGTACATCTGGGGCATGCTAGATCTGGTGAATTCTTACCAGTCATGAGTTGGGCTCTAGTGTGCTGGAGTACTTGCTGAGAAGTAAAGGAACCAATAGATAGGAAATTAAATTATTACTTGTATACTTTATGAAGTGTATCCAGTTGAATGCCATTTGGAGTGAAGAAGAGGTAGCAACAATAGAAATTTTCAAGGAGTTAAATGAGGAGCTGCTGGTTAGGAAGGAAATATTTTCTAGATAATTTGGCAGGTTTCCTATACAGGTTGACCTAGTTCAGTACGGTCTGGAATACCAGATTTGAGGAGTCAATAGTGGGGAATGCTGATTGAATGTATAAGAAAAATGAGCTCAAGCAGCTGGAAGACAGATAGCAAACTTTTTGTTTTAAGAAGCTTATCTGGTCAAACAGTATAGGTGGTCCTGAGGCTGAGCCAAGAAAAAAAGGAACCTTTAAGATACCCTCTCTTATAATGCCCCAAACCTAGTAGAGCTCTGTAGTCAATCAATCAAACAATACAGTTATTAGAACAGTTCTTGCAGATAGTACGTACTTAATAAATGTTCTATTTATCTATCCCTCTATCTGTCATTGCCTTACCATGTTCTGGATACTGTCTTAGGGCTGGGCAAACAATGAAATATGTCCCGACTTTCAAGGAACTTACATTATAACGGGGAAGATAACAAGAAAATATATAATTAACATAGAATACATACAAAATCAATATGAGTTAGTACTTAATATTGGTTGAACTGAATTGGGAAGTCAGACAGTATTTGGAACTAAGTCAGTAGGGTCCAGTTAGGGCTACACTGGACCTATTTGGGTGTTTTTAGTGAGGTGGTTCTCCCCATCTAGTCTGATGGTGAAACCAGCACTACTTTATGCTCTAATGGGAGATCGAGGCAGTGTATGTCCCCCAGATCAGGCTTAGGGAAGTGCATTTAAGATTCTCTCTTATGATTTTACCATAAGAGCAAGAGCTCAGTCTTAAGGACATCCAAAATCATGGCTAAGAAGTGTCAAGATAGGTCTGAGACCAGCATAAAGTTAACCAATGTTTTCTGTCCTGAGTAAGGGATGCAGAGGAGGAATTCCATATGGCTTAAAGTGGAAACCAAGGTGAACAAAATCTGAATGTGGACTGGGAGAAGCATATTGTCAAATGCATATAAATTAGTAGTAATGCTGCCTTTTCCATAAAACCTTATATATGGTCAGGGTCATGGCACAAAAAACATTCACCTAGCTCCTTGTTGGATCTACTACAAATTTCTTTTTAAAGAGTGTTTAAAATCTCATTCTATAATTATTTTTAACATTGTTATTTGATTCACAGAGATAATTGTATAACACCCTAGATTGAGTTTGTTCATGTCTGGCCCTTTCATAGCTCCTCTCCTTTCTGGCCTTTGCCCTTTTTCTACTGTAGAAGCACAGAATATTTAGGACTAAGATATCCTTAGAGATCATTGGCCCAGGGGTTTTTAACCTTTATATCATGGTCTCCTTTGGTGAAGTCCATGGACCTCTTTTCATAATTATGTTTTCCTATGTATGAAATAAAATTTAGAGGATTTTAAGGGAAAGCAATTATGTTGAGATAAAGTTATCAAAATAAAATTTAAAAATCTAGTCCAACCTCTCATTTTACAGGTATAAATACTGAGAACCAAAGAGGGTAAGTGATTTGCCCAGGACATCTTGCTCTTTTTCTGAGCCCCTCCTTTTATCTTCTCCATTTCTTTTTCCCTCTAGTTGTCTTCCTTTCATTTTTCTCCCTCTGATTCTCCCATTTTCATTCTTTCCTCTTCTCTTGACTATAACAACTAGACATACTCATCTCTCTGCTCTTGTGATTCTGCTATTTATATCCTTTATTTTTTGTTGCTGTCATCTATTAGGGATCTGGAAATGTAGCATGACACAGAGGAAAAGGTCTTTGATATTTTTCTTACATTTAAAGATTCATTCAAGTTAAACCTTAGTAATTTGCCTTAGCTTGGTGATAAGTAAAGTAAAGTAGAGCAATATGTGGTGGACGATCTACAATGCTTTAAAAATGGATAAGATTTATTTCTAGTTGAGATATTCAATCATCCAAATGTTGCTGAAGGCCTTCACTCAAATAGGTTAACATTTCTTCTTTTCATATTACCTTGCTTCACAAATAAAGAATCTCTAAGGGACTCATTCAGAGCACTATCAATCAATCAATCAGCTTTGAACAGTAAATAATGTGGGTCCTGCAAAGTCAGTTTCAAAAGAAGTTGTTGAGATAGAAATAGCAAGATTTAGCAACTGATTGGATATGTGGGGATAAGAGTAAGGAGTCACTTGGATAATGGTAAGGTTGAAAATCTGGATAACTAGTGAGAAAGTTTCAGTGAGGAACAAATTTGTCATCTCTGGACAAGAGCTGCCATATTCCTCTTGAATCTAGGTTTTCTTCTGCTCTGGTATCAGAGGAAGGTGGTTTCACCGGGAGAAAAAATCTAAGTGAGAGCAAAATCATGACAGGACAAGATGTTGTTTTCCTACTCTATAAATATTTCTACAATGGGATATTTCCACTTTAGGCCCATTTTGCAGGGAAAAATGATAGAACTTTGGGATGAAAAGAACCTTAAGTCATTTCCAGGAAGTTTGCATGCAACTAATTTGATGCATAGGAAATGTCCACAGTAGATGAATGATTAATTTCAATTATAAAGAAGGATACTGAAAAGACCCTATCAAGATATGGAGTTGCATGGGTATGCTTAGATTATTTTTCTACACTCTGCAATCCTGAATAATAGGAAAAGGGCTCATTTGTTTACAATTATTTTAGATAATGAAGATCACTGTTTTTTCCATATTATTTTTGGAGGCATAATGTAGCATTTCCCTCTCTAGCAATAAGGTAAGAAGAATTGTCAAAAAAAAAATCTTTACAGCAAAGTCTTCCGTATGATGAAAAAAGCATTTTTTAGAGCAGAGGTGCTTAAACCTAGGGTCTGTGAAATTAAAAAAAATGATAGCTATATTTTAATATAATTGATTTCTTTTGAGTCTTATATGTTTTATTTTATGCTTTTAAAATCATTATTGTGAGAAGGAGTATCATATTCCCTTGATTATCATTAGATTGTTAGAGAGGTCCAGGACATGAAAAAAAGTTAAGAATTCCTCTTTAGGGCAATTGTATTCCAATTGGAAATTGCAATTAGAAATGTATCAGAATTTTCAAGGGGATCTTTGATATAGAGTCTTAACTTTCTGAGAGCTTAGGGAGGTATTTCCAAGGTTCTCTTTTGAAAAGCAGAACTATAGACAACTCTATCCAGTTTGAATTCCTCAAGTCATAATGAGTATTAAATGTAAGTCAGCAGCTCTGGAATTTTTTAAAACTATCAGGGGAAAGAAAGGGACTGAAATTGTTATAGGCACCCTTAGGAGCGACACATATTGTTTTAGACTCAATATTCCAATAATCAGGATGTAACAATATAGGTACTTTTCCTGACTCTTACTTTCTACCAAATCAAAACAAACATGTAGAAATGAATATCTATTTAATGTCTAGAACTTTATTTTAATTTATTTACAGGTGACTATTGGCTTTACATCACAGACATCTTGCTATCATAAATGGCTCTGAAGTTAGCCCTTTCTTGTAACAAAGCAAGCAATTAAGTAAAACTAACCAACACATGATCGTTCATGCATCATGTTCATCTGTAGTTTCCTACCCTTCTTCCAAAGTGAGAGAAGTTTTTAATGAAAAAAAAAAACTTAGCTTTTGTCTTAGATTCAATACTAAGTATCAGTTCCAAGGCAGAAGAGCAGAAAGGACTAGGTATTTGGGGTTAAATGACTCTCAAGAGTCACACAGCTAGGAAGTGTCTGAGGCCAGATTCAACCCAGGACTTCTGCCTTCAGACTTGACTTTCTATCCACTGAACCACTGAGCTGTACCGCAAGAGACGTTTTTCATCATTTTCCCTCTGGGGCCAAGTTGGATCATTATAGTTATTCAGAGTATGATTTCATTTTAGTGTTCCTTTTATTTATATTATTGCAATCATTGTGTATATAAATCTATCTGTATTTCTCTATATTTTTCACAATTGTCAGTGCTTAGAGTACAATAATGTTCCATTATGATTTGTTCAGTAATTCCTTAGTTTATAGTCACACAGCGAAGCTATAAATATTTATATTATATGTATATATAACAGTCATTCTATTTTTCTTTGGCCTCTTTGACATATATGCCCAGCAATGGGATCTCTGCACCAAAAGTTATGAAACAGTTTAGTGACTCTTCTCACGTAATTCCAAAATCTTTCCAGAATGGCAGTCCTTATTCTTTGTGCCTTCTAAAGATTTACTAAGTCAAATTTCTCTTCTGTAGATTTTTGCTTTGACTTAATATTCCTGCTGAAATTAAAAGGCATAAAGGTGACTGACATATATAAATTGGTCATAAAATAATAAAACATCTCATTCAAAATGGAAGTAAAATTAAAATAAGTTTCCATTTCCCTGAATTCATTCCTACCCATGAATTACTAGTAACTGGCCCTCTAGAAAAGTCACTGAAATTTAGTTTACATATTTCACAAACTATCTTACCTTTTAACTACAACTTTTTCTTTATGAAGAAGCAGTGTTGTATAGTGGATAGAGCGGTGGTTCTTGAAGACAGAAACACTAGTGTTCAAGTTACTCTAATTTCCAATGGTCCTATGATCTGGATAAATCACTTAATCTCTATAGGCTGTAGCCAATTCTCTTTCAATATAAACTGCAGAGAAAAAGAAATTGACCTGCTTTTCATAGAGGGAAGATTCCTCACTTGGGAGTTCCCTGTACTAATGAAATGATTTCTCTGTTCTTTATTCTCTATAAAGGAGAAGCCATTTCACTTTAATAGCTTATCCCTGAGTTCTTGAAAATGCACCTTTTCAGTTATTTCCTCAAAAGTCTAAAGCATAAAAAGGTAGACCTCTTCATCTCTCACTAATCATGCTGAGTGGTGTCAATATTTCCCAAAGGACGAGGCTAAGGCGTTTCTGGAAACTGGACTTGCTAGTCTATCCTTGAGAAACATATCTTGTGTCGGACCATTTGTCTTTGGTAATTTTAAGTACCTGATATATTTTCAGTGTGGCTCAACAACTTTATATTGATTATATGGTGGCCTGAGGATGAACTCTTCTTTAGCTTTGCAGAAAGAAGATTGGAATCCAGAACAGAATTGTAATGAGTTCTCATCTTTTACAAATCTGTCCTTCCTTGCATTATCAATACCTTTCAACATTGTATTTAAATGAGTATAGTTGATAATATAGCTTGGGAGAAGTAGGGAATGGCCTTAAACCTACACTGAGAAGTTGAATTCAGATGACTCTCTTTTGCTGGCTTGGAAACATATATTGGAAGCGAGGTGGGTTAGGGATAGGGGACTCTGAAGATGGAAGAAACCTTGGAGAACATCTAGTGAGACCCCTTAATTTCATTTATGTGGTAACTGAGGCCCAGAGAGGTGAGCTGGCTTGTCCTCAGTCATATAGTGAGTTAATAGGAAGCTGATTTGAGCTGAATCTATGTTAACGCATCCAGAGGAAATGTCACTAGTTTTTAGTGGGAGTTGAATAGCTATAAATGCATTAGGAGAAGCTTCAAAGTGAATTTGGTCTTGAACAAGATACAGAAACATTCAGAAGAAAATTAATTTGGCAAATGATGTCAACTTTTTGTGGTCCATTCTTGATAGTCTCCCTGCCAGACAATGTCTCTTTACTTGCTTCTTGAACCCTTTTTTGATTCAGATATTGATTTCTGCTTTTGTTCTGGACATTCCCTTCAGCTTTTCAACTCTATACTCTAACAACTTCTGATGTTCAGTCTTTTATTTTCTCCCTAGAATCCTGATTCTCATCTACTTTCTTTTCTTTTAAGTTGTAAAGGAAGGAAAAAGTCCTAAATCTTTGGATACTGGACTGACTACCAGTTATGGCTATCTCACCCAAGCTAAACCTTCTAAAAATGCTCTGCTTTGGGGGCAACGAGGTGGCTCAGTGGATTGAGGGCCAGTCCTAGAGACAGGAGGTCCTAGGTTCAAATCTAGCCTCAGATACTTCTTAGCTGTGTGACCCTGGGCAAGTCACTTAACCCCCATTGCCTAGCCCTTACTGCTCTTCTGCCTTAGAACCAATACATATTACTGATTCTAAGACTGAAGGTAAGGGTTTAATAAAACCCAAAGAAATTCTCTGCTTTGGTTTCCCTGACAATAGACTATTCTCCTTCTTTTATTGTCTATCTGACCCCACTATTTCTACTTTTCTCACCAGCCCTTCTTCTTCTTCTTCCATCTCATTAGGTCTGGGCATCTCCTAGTGTGCTGCCTTTAGTTCTTTTCTCTTTTCTATATACTCTCTGCCTTGGTAATGTCATTCACCCTTATGATTTCAATGATTGATTTCATAGGAATGATTCTGAATTTGTCGCTTGAGACCCAGCTTCTCTCCCAGTTTCTGGTGTTCCATTTCTAATTGTCTTCTGGACATCTCAATTTGGATATCTTACTCACATTTCAGGTTTAAAATGTCTAAAAACTGGGGTATGATTGATAGGAAGCTAAAATAGGCAAAAACTAGAGTCAGGGGTGAAGCTGAACAATCCCTTGGCTTCTGCCCTGATGATATAGGCCCTGGGGACAAGAACAGGGCAAACAGAATGGAATCCACAAAGTAATCCCTGAAGGCAGATTGACTACTTCATCTTGTTTGCCTGAATTCTTGAGGATATCACTAGAATTCTCAGATGAAGGGTCTTGTCAACAGCAGAGTATGCTGTAGTCTCAGCTACAGAGACTCTCACTGGCCCAAAACTGGGGATTGAAGGAGTTGATACTATGGAATCTGTGGGCACCAGTTTCTGAGGGCAGGAGCTCAAACCTCACTGCTAGCGAACAAGGGACTTTGGAAGTCCAAGGCATGAAAACTGGATAAGAAAACCTGCTCTGTCTTAGGCTTATAGCAGTAAGAGAGGAGATATGAGGAAGGAGTATGCCCTTATGAATATGGTACTGAGGGACTGGGGGATCCATCAGCTAAGATCACTCCAAGAATAGTGAATCTCTGGTTATTGGCACATGGAGATACAGGTTGGCTGTTTATTATAGCAGTGGTAGAACTGTCTGTGGGTTCTGATCAGAACACCTGATGTCAGTCATGTACTAGGGCTTGAGCAGGGCCCCAGGGATTATATCAGACACTGGACTATACAAACTGGTATAACTAAAGAGGACCTAGGTTAAAACAAAGACACAAAAAATCCTGAAACCTGAGATAATATACCCCAGCATGGGAGTCCAATAAAAGCCAATAATTAACTCTCCTGGCCTAACTACTAGAATTTAAAAACTAATTAATTAATTAAAATTATCAAGCAAAGGATAAAGATTCCAACCATTCATAGATATTATGGGGACTCAGAAGACCTTGGTATAGAGGACAGTGAATTAAAAACACCCTACTTCAAAAACAGCAAAGAAATATAATAAATGGTCACCAGCTCAAAAAGAGCTTTTGGAAAAGCTTTAAAAGACCTCAAAAAACACATAAGAGTGGTTGAGGAAAAATTAGAAAGAAATCAATGAAAGGAAATTAAGAAAATTATGAAAGAAAGATCACCCAAATGAAAAAAAAGAGATCTAGAAACTCGTTGAAGAAAATAATTTACTTAGAACTAGTCAAGGGGAAGCTAACAATTTCCTAAGAATATAAGAAATAATAAATCAAAATCAAAATGAGAAATAATAGAAGAGAATATGAAACACCTTATCACAAAAAACAACTTGGAAAATATATCACGGATGGACAATGTAAGAATAGTTGGACAAATGGAAAGTTATGATGAAGAAAAGAGCTTAGATACCCTTCAAGAAATAATCAAGGAAAACTGTCCAGAAATTCTAGAATCATATGGTAAAATAGAAGTTGAAAGAATATATTACTCACTACCTCAAAGAAACTCAAAGATGAAAATGCAGAGAAACATCATTGCTAAGTTTTGTAGTTGCCAGGTTAAGGGACAAAATACTATAAACAACAAGAAAAAAACAAACCTTAAATTACAAGGAGCTACAGTCAGAGTAACACAAAACTTAGTAGCCATACTATTAAAAGAATGCAGAACATGGAACACTGCTTTTCAGAGCAAAAGAACTGGACTTAAAATGAAGAAAAACATATTCAGCAAAAATGGGCATAATCATAAAAGGTAAAAAATAGATATTTAATGAACTGAAGGAGTTTCAACTATTCCTGGGGGAAACCTAGAACTCAATAGAAAATTTGATCTATAAAAATGATACAAAGGTAATGAAGATAATCATAAGCAACCCAAAGGTCAAATTGTTTGATTTCTATTTAGGAAAATGTCATCTAAAGCCCCTGGGAATGGCATCATTGCCTGTTTTTTTTTTTTAAGCTCTAAGGCAGAAGAGCAGTAAGGGGTAGGCAATGGAGTTAATGACTTGCCCTGAGTCACATAGCTAGGAAGTATCTGAGGTCAGATTTGAACCCAGGACCTTCTCTGTCTCTGGGCCTGGCTCTTAATCCACTGGATCACCTCGCTGTGGGGTGGGTAAGACTGGAAGATTTGAGATCAAGGGGAATGTAATAGAATGAATTGAAATTGTGTGGAACAGACCAGGAGGAGGTAGACTGGAATGACTATCTTATTTGGAGAAGGAATGAGTAGAGAAACTGCCATGAGAGAAGGGGAGGAGATTGTGGATGGCTGGTAGTACTAGAAGCCTACTCTCATCAGACCAGGGACATAGAGAGAACAATAATTAGAAGGGTAAAATGTTTCTTAATGTACAGAGAAACAGGATGGGATAAAAAGAGGAACTGGAGAGGAGAGTACATATCAAGAAGTACATGGGTATGGTCAGTGGGTGGGTAAGGAGTGATTCTTAAGATAATATAGAAGAGGGATTTTTAGAATCAAACTCATATCAAGAAATAGCAGGATACAGTTGTGGGGACAGGAAAGGGATTCTTGGAAAAGTAGAAAGAACAAGAATTAAAAGGTAAGAGAGAAGTATCAAAGGAGGGACCTTTGGAAAGGTGAGCCAATTTGGAACTAGGAGGGCAAAGAGAGAGGATAAGGAAGGATTTTTGGGAACAGGTATGAATGGGAGATGTATTGGCCAAAAGAAAGTAGACATCTAAAGAGGTATATGGTGGAAAGAAAGGAAGAAGACAAACACTGAGGAGGAAAAGAGTAGATGGAAACATACAGCTAGTAACTGTGAGATTGAGTGTAATGGGATGAATTCTCCCATAGGAAGAAAATGGATAGCAGAACGTATAAAAATCCAGGACTTGACAATGTGTTGTTTATAAGAAACAATGAAAATGAGAGACACATAGATTGAAGGTAAGGGGCTGGAGCAAAATATACTATGTCTCAGCTGAACCAGAGAAGGTAGGATTAGTAGTCATGATCTCTGATAGAGTTGGGGCTAAAATGGATATAACTGCAAGGGATGAACAAGGTAACTATTATATTGGGGGTAGTGTACTATGGATATTGAAGCGCTATCAATATTGAACCTTTTGCACCAAGTGTTATAGCACCCAGATTTTTAAAGGAAAAATTAAATGAGACACAAATGGAAATAAATAAATAAATAATGATAATAATAGCCAGGATTTTAATTCTCCCCTCAGAACTATATAAATATAAAATAACTATAATATTAATAAATTAATAATAAAATATTAAATAATAAAATATAATAAATAAATAATAAGAATAACCAAATAAGAAATAAGAAAGAAATTAAAAGGATGAATAAAACCTTAGATAAGTTAAATATGATAGATATCTGGAGAGCCACACACACTTGCATAAGGTTAGTAGTATGTCTAAGCCTGAACATACACATAATCAAAATATAGTTTCTGGTGGGACTGCAATGGTTTCATAATCTATAAAAGTCTTACTTTGACCCTTACTTTGACCCAGGATAGAGATAATCCTGTATTCCTGAGGGTATGTGACATTGGAACAAAAGTTCCACTGGATATGATAAAACTGGAAAGACTTGCTTTTAGAAAGAGTATGGTCCTGACAACAGACTGTCTGCTGCCAGCTGACCAATCTAGCTAAATATGTTTCTGGTAATGTATATCAACTGAGAACTAAATGGATTAAGTTGACCAAATTAAAAGCTGTTAGGAACATGGAGAAATGGGCCTAATATTA
This sequence comes from Monodelphis domestica, assembly GCF_027887165.1. NCBI lineage: Eukaryota > Metazoa > Chordata > Mammalia > Didelphimorphia > Didelphidae > Monodelphis > Monodelphis domestica. Next base: position 179,373,230 of record NC_077231.1, read on the forward strand.
CACTGCTAGAGTAGCTGTGAATTGTTTTTTCTTTTAGGAAACAAGATGGAAATATACATTAAGCATTGTGAAGCTATTCATGCTTATTGATCTAGGGGTTTCATTACTAGGATTAGGCCCTTAAGGGCATTATTGAGAGGGTAAAAAGCTAGTATGTATGAAAATATTTATGAAAGCTTTCTTTGTAATGATGAAATAACTGGAAATAAACAAAAATACAGTGAATGGGAGAAATAGCTGAATAGACTGTGAAATATGGATATGTTATAGAATTACATATAACTATATATGTTATATAATATAATTTGATTAGCATATTATCAGAAATGACAGATATTGTACATATAAAGACTATGAGGGAACTATACGAAGAGAGGAAGAGAGAATAAAAATAATATATACTATGATTACATTAAAAAAATAATAGCCACAAAACCAAGAAAAAAATTATCCAAGTAAAATAAATCCAAAGGAGACTTAAAAGCAGAGGATTTTGATATTAGTGCATATATATAATTTATATGTTTTAAAACAAATTATAAACAATGTTGTTTTGGGGTTTGCTCATAATTTTAAATGTATTTTTAGTTAAGTGTGTAATAAAAATAATGTCTAAAACTGAATTCATCATCATTGATAAAAACCTGCTTGTATTCCTTCTGACTCACCATCATTCTTCATTTACTCAGGCTCAAAACAAACTTATTTTTGACTTTTTCCTTTTAATTTCTTTATAAATTCAGGTAGTCACGGAGTCCTCTTATTTCTTTCTCTGCAATGTTGCTGAAATCAGTTTCTTCTCTTTTCTTTCTGTTACCAGAATACTCATTCAATTCCTCATCTTAAATCTCTTTGCCTCCAATATCTCCCTTTTTCAATCCATTTTGCACACTGCTCCTACATTCATTTTTCTGAGGAATATTATATTGTTACCATGCTCAAGAATTTTCAATGGACCCCTATTGCCATTACTGAACAAAGTCCAAATTCAGCAAAACATTTAAGTCTTGTCACAATCTGGCCCCACTCTAACTTTCTAGTCTTTTCTCTCATATATTTATTCTATGTTCCAGCCGAAGTGTATTTCTTGCCATTCCCTAAACAACTAATATTCTTTCTTTCCTTCATATTGTTACTACTGCTATTCTCCTTATTTAGCATTCCCTTTATCCATCTATAATTATCAAATTCTAACCCAACTTGAAAGATCCCTTTCAAATATCACTTCCTCCATTATGCCATTCAGAAGTGATACCATTCAGAATTTTCATGTCATTCAGATAGCATGTACACATATACATATTTTATTCATAGAGTTTTCCTTTAAATTACAATTATTCTTCATCACTAGATAGACCCTGCTATTGTGACAAAGAAAATCAATAGAGGAAATGCATCTGATATAGAAACCCTGAATGTCTGACATTTAATTCAATTTTCTGTCCTATTGGTCCACCAGTCTGTTGTAAGGGAAGAGATGTTTTTATTATCTCTTATCCAGAACCTTTATTAGTTTTCCTATTACTTATAGTTCAAAGTGTATTTAGAAATCTCTTAAATCTGCATTGTTGTAATAATTTTGTATGTTGTTTTCTTGGTTCTGCTGATTTTACTTTCTATCAGTTCATACAAATCTTCCCAGGTTATCTGAATTTCTTATTTTCATAAATATTTGACTTACAATAATCTTATTACACTAAAATACCATCTTTATTTCAGTCATTCTCCAATAAATGGATGCTTTAGCACCTTTTCTAATAGAATATGTGCTACTTTTCATTACAGTTATTGTATATATGCAAGATCTTCAACTTGCAGGCTCTTTGAGATTAATGAGCATATTTTATTCATTCTGGTAACCCCAACAACATATAGTAACTGTCTCTAGAATGGGGATGCTTAATTGTTTGATGAAGGAATAAGTGAAAGTACCCAAATAATTCATTGCATTTTTAGCATTTCCACTTTATTGCCATTAAATATTTGAAGGGAAGGTATAATGAAGTAGAAAGAGTTCTGAGCATCTTTTCCTAGAAGCTCAGCTACTCTGAACTTCAGTTTCCCCCCCACTATAAGGTATCTTCTCTCTTATATTGTGAAGATAAATTATAATTCTGGTCTGTTGTTTTCTCCTTGTGCAGAAGAGTAAAGTTGTTAGAGCTGCCAAAAGCACCCTTTTAGTGTGTATGTCTGTGACATTTTGTAGATTTATTATGAATACTATTTATTGTCCCCAATGGATTTTCATTGTAGGCTTTCTTTGCCTTTATACTGTCGGTGACAAGATACATTATCAAAATTCTGAGAAATGCAAAGAAAAAACTGAGAGAATAAATTCTAGACTTCTCTGTTCCGTAACCACAAAAGCAACAGTGCATAAAAGGCTGTCACTCCAGAGCACAAAAACCTAGGGATGCCAAATACTTTGCTTCATTCACTGCAGACTTTCTAACAAAACAATATCTACAGTGCATAAGAAATATTTTACCTGGCAAGTATGTAAAAGCCAGTCTAGATATTCCTAGGACTACAGAAGGACTATACAAGAAAGACCATTTCATTATTTTCCATCTTCATCTTCTTTCTTAATAACATTTGAATTCTCTATGCGCATCAATTCACAAAATTTCAGGGGTAGAAGAGACAGATCCCAGGAGTTGTCCAGTCAACCTAGACTCTAAAAGGAATTACCTCTTAAATATCCTTGACAAATATTCATCTAACTTCTGCCTGGAGATACTGAGTAATTGGGAAATCACTACCTTCTGAGGTTGCTCATTCCATTTTTTGGAGAGCTTGTTTTTTCCCTTTATTTTGAGCTCTATACTGAGGTAGCTGGGTAGAGCAATCACTAGAGCCCTAAACTTGTCATCAGGGTAACCTGAATTCAATCCATCCTTAGACACTTACAAGTTGTGTGATCATGAGAAAATCACTTAATTGCTGCCTGCCTCAATTTTCCTCATCTGTAAAATGAGAATAATAACAGCATCTACCATGCAGGGTTTTAGTGAGTCTCAAAAGAGATAACATAATATTTGTCAAATACTTTGCAAACCTTAAAGTGCTATATAAATGCTATATTGTATATAATAAATTATTACATATGTATAAGAGGGAAAGACCAGAAGCAATGGAAAGATTGAATTTGAAAGACTGTCTCAGGAAGAGAAGATATGGAACCCAGATGCCATCAGGGATGGTATGGAACTTTCCAGCCAAGCTCAAAAGGGCAGTAGTTGGGAAGCCAGAGGTTCTTTTCTCCATAATCTGAAGGGAGAGGGAACTACCCTTTGCTGTGAAGATTACACATATCTCTTAATCCTTTTGCCTGAGCAACAGAAGATCTTATCTTTCATTGGTGACACCTTTAGAATAAAGACTTTTTTTCTGTTACGGGAAACCCAGAGCTTATTCTAAAGAAGACTCCCCGATCAAACCCCCAGGTTCATCTGTATAGGGAAATAGCTAGGGATTTCCTCTTTCCCTCTGTTCTCATTACACTTCAACCCTTTTTACCCAAATAAATAGACATCTTGATTTTTACTAGAGACTTCAATCAGTTTCAATGTGTTAGGAGGGGAATTTCAAAGAACATTATTTAAAAAAGAAGGGCTGAGGGGATTTTATTTTATCCTTTTGCTCCAGTCAGACCTGACTCCATTGTTAATAGCATTGCTTTGGGAAGGGAAGGAAGAAAGTGATGCTAACTTAAATTTATTCCCCCAAGTATCTGGCAACTTAGTTTCCTTCTCAATTTCCCCACTAATACACATATATATTTAAAGTGACATAAATCCTAGATTATTATTAATAATTATTTGCCTCACTACAGTTTTTACCCACTGCTCTTACTATCCTTTGGGGTCAAACAAAAGAAGTCTAATTCCTCTTTCTTATTATAGTCCTTCAGATACTTATAGACAGTAAGCATGTCATTCTACACCTTATCTTTTTCAGACTAAACAATCTTGGTCCTTTCTACTGATCTCTGACTCTCTTGATCATCCTTTTGTGATTACACTTTGTTTTGTTAGTGACTTCCAAAAACTCAGCACCCCAAATTGAACATCATAATATCATTGATATGGTCTGACAGAATGCAATAGAAATATTACTATTGCTACTTTGTGCAACATATTGCTATGAATGCATCCTAAACTCACATTAATAGTTTGAGCTATATTATGCTCTTTACTGTTATTGGGCTTCTAGTTTACTAAGACTCTTAGATCTCTTTTCACATGAATTATTATCTAGTCAGGGACCCCCCCACCCCCAATCCTGTACTTGTTCAACTTATTTTTTCTGAACCTGGGTGTACTTCCTATCAAGAATGCCTTACTAGAGGGAGGAAGAGTCAAGATGGCAGTGTAGAGTCAGTGAAAGTTCAAACCTCTGAAAACCCTTCCTTACCAATTACAAACTAAATGCTCCTAGGGGACTGAAAATCAAACCTAACAAGATAGAGCCAAAGAACCCTCCTGCTGGACTCAATTCAAAAGGTATGCCCCCCCCCCCAAAGCTGGAATTCGAGAACACTTGGATTTAAGGGGAAGGAAGAAGGAAGGACCCAGGACCACCCCCTTCCCCACCTAGAGCACTAAGCCTCCAGTGGTAGTGGGAACCTCTGGGTGGGTAAAGGCAATGGTCTGGAGGGAGTACCTTGCGGTCAGGGCTGTGCCAGGCTCAGAGCATTGAACACAGGCAGTAGGGAAGGAGCTGGAGAGGGAGTACAGAGCAGACAGCCTGGTCACAGTGGCAGAGACCCTCCATATTACTCCAGCCTTCCAGGAGGTTTTGGCCTTGGGGAATACCCAACCCAACCCAGCTGGACTTAATCCCATCAAAATCCTTCAGAGGTCAGGGAAGCTCAAGCTCCAACACCCTTCCCCCACAGACTGCACTAAGAGATGCCCTGACAAAGTTCCAAGAGGGGAGACTGACAGAAAACCCCAAAACAAAAAAAATGAGAGGTGCAAGAGCACAGACAACTGTAGGAGGTAAAGAATGGGGTAAATATGATCAAACAAAAGAAAAATAAAAAAGAAATGACAATCAACAGCTTCTATACAGGCAATGAACAAAGAACAAATGGAACAGAGAAGGAGGGAACTACCAAACAATAAAACAGAAACCCCAGCGAATTGGATACAGGCTTTGGAAGAACTCAAAATACAATTCAAAACACAATTAAGACAGGCTGAAGACAATTGGGAAAATAACTTAAAATCTAAGATAAGTCATCTGGAAACAGAAAATAGTGTCTTGAAAGCCAAAATCAACCAGCTTGAAAGAGAAGCAAAGGAAATGAAAGATGAGGCAAAGGAGATGAAAGATGAGGTAAAGAGGATGAAAGATGAGGCAAAGGAGATGAGAGATGAGGTAAAGAGAATGAAATATGATCTCCAAAGAACATCGGACCAGAAGGAGAAGGATGACCAAAAAGCCAAAAATGAAATCCAGTCTTTAAGAACCAGAATACAACAACTAGAATTAAGTGACTTCACAAGGCAGCAGGACACTATAAAACAAAACCAAAAGAATGAATAAAATTGAGGAAAATATGAAGCATCTCATTTATAAAACAGAAGATTTAGAAAATTGTTCCAGGAGAGACAACTTAAAAATCACTGGTCTACCAGAAGACCATGACAGAAGAAAAAGCTTGGATGTCATACTACAGGAAATTATCTAAGAAAACTGCCCCAATATTCTAGAACAAGAGGAAAAAAGTGGAGATTGAAGGAATCCACAGATCACCTCCTGTTCTTAATGCCCAAATGACAACACATAGGAATGTTATAGCCAAATTGAAAAACTATCAGACCAAGGAAAAAATATTACAAGCTGCCAAGAAGTCATTCAGATATCATGGAACCACAGTGAGGATAACACAGGATATGATTGCATCTACACTGAAGGACTGAAAGTCATGGAATATGATATTCTGGAAAGCAAGGGAACTAGGTCTAAAACCAAGAATCAACTACCCAGCAAATCTGACTATATTCTTAGAGGGGAAAATATTCAACAAAATGAAAGAATTCCAAGAATTTGTAAAGAAAAGACTAGACCTGAACAGAAAATTTGATGTCTAAGCACAGAATTCAAGAGAATCATCAAAGGGTAATTAAAAAAGAAAAACAAAACAAAACAAAACAAAACAAACCCTTTTTTAAGAGACCCAATAAGTTAAAATGATATGTATCCCTATAATGAAAGAGGTCATTGATAACTCTTAAAAACTGTTGTTATCACCTGGGAACCTAGAAGAATTACACTTAGAAGGAACAGTGACAAACTGTATAGGATGAAATAACAAGATATGAATAGGTATATATATTTATATGTACATATAAATATATATGTGTGTATGTATGCATAAATAAATATACATTATATATATGCATATATATATACAACTAAAGCTAAAAAAAGAGGTTAATACTAAAAGAAATGGGAAAAGAAACAAAAGGGGGTAAATTTATATGTCACAAAGTAGCTTATGGTGGGAGGGGGGGGAACATCAATACACTGGAAGGGTAAAGAGGTTGGAGATAGGAAATACTCAACTCTTACGTGCATTGAAATTGACCCAAAGAGGGAAGAACAATCCAATCCACTTGGGGCAGAGAATAGATTTGCACCCTACAGGGAATTAGAAGGGTAACAAACGTACTGGTGGGGAGGGAAGCAGTACAAGGGAGGGAAAGAGTGGGTGAGGTAGTTTAAAAAGACTGCAAAGAAAATTAGGGGGAGATAAGAAGGGAGGGGGGTAGAAAGGGAAGTAAAATAAGGGTGGAAACTAGGGGGACTAATTACAAACAAACATTGGTGTAGAAGGAAATAGTGAAAGAAGAAAAGGCAGAACTAGGAGTAGAAATCAACTGGTAATCATAACTCTGAATGTGAATGGAATGAACTCACCCATAACATGCAAGCGAATAGCAGAGTGGATTAGAATCCCAAACCCAACCATATGCTGTCTAAAAGAAATGCACATGAGGAAGGTAGATATGCATAGGGTGAAAGTAAGAGGATGGAGTCAAATCTATTGGGCATCAACTGATAAAAAGGCAGGAGTCACAATCATGATATCTGACAACGCCAAAGTAAAAATAAATCTAGTTAAAAGAGATGGGGAAGGTAATTACATCCTGATAAAAGGCAGTATAGACAATGAGGAAATATCAGTACCCAACATGTATGCACCAAATGGCATAGCATCCAAATTACTAAAGGGGAAACTAGTGGAGCTCAAGAATGAAATAGATAGAAAAACTATACTAGTAGGAGACCTGAACCTTCCTCTATCAGAACTAGGTAAATCAAACCAAAAAATAAATAAGAAAGAGGTAAGAGAAGTGAATGAAATCTTAGAAAAATTAGAGTTAGTAGATGTGTGTAGAAAAATAAATAGGGACAAAAAGGAATATACCTTCTTTTCTGCAGCACATGGTACATTCACAAAATTTGACCTTGTATTAGGGCATAAAAACACTGCAAACAAATGCAAAAGAGCAGAAATAATAAATGTGACCTTCTCAGATCACAATGCAATGAAAATAATAATCAGTAAGGGTACATGGAGAGGTAAATCAAAAATTAATGGGAAATTAAACAATATGATTCTCCAAAACCAGTTAGTTAAATAACAAATCATAGAAACAATAATTTCATTGAAGAAAATGACAATGATGAGACATCCTTTCAAAACCTATGGGATGCAGTCAAAGCAGTACTCAAGGGGAAATTTATTTACTTGAGTTCATATATTAACAAACTAGAGAGGGCAGAGGTCAATGAATTGGGCATGCAAAGTAAAAACTAGAAAGTAAACAAATTAAAAATCCTCAGGTGAAGACTAAATTAGAGATCCTAAAAGTCAAAGGAGAAATTAATAAAATTGAAAGTCAAAGAACTATTGATTTAATAAATAAGACTAGAAGCTGATACTTTGAAAAAACAAATAAAATATACAAAGTACTGGTCAGTCTAATTAAAAAAAAGGAAAGAAGAAAATCAACTTGACAGTATTCATGATGAAAAGGGAGACCTCACCTATAATGAAGAGGAAATTAAGGCAATCATTAAAAACTATTATGCCCAATTACATGGCAAAAAATATGGCAATCTAGGTGATGTGGAAGAATACTTACAAAAATATAAATCGCCTAGACTAACAGAGAAAGAGATTACCTAAACCACCTCATATCAGAAAAAGAAATTGAACAAGCCATCAAAGAACTTCCTAAGAAAAAATCCACAGGTCCAGATGGATTCACAAATGAATTCTATCAAACATTCAAAGAACAACGAATCCCAATATTATACAAACTATTTGAAAGAATAAGCAAATAAGGAATTCTACAAAATTTATTTTATGACACAAATATGGTTCTGATTCCAAAGCCAGGCAGGTCAAAAACAAAGAAAACTTTAGACCAGTCCCCTTAATGAATATAGATGCTAAAATCTTAAATAGGATACTAGCAAAAAGACTCCAGCAAGTCATCACAAGGGTTATTCACTATGACTAGGTAGAATTCATACCAGGAATGCAAGGATGGCTCAATATTACGAAAACCATCCACATAATTTGCCTTATTAACAAGAAAACTGACAAAAATCACATGATTATCTCAATAGATGCAGAAAAAGCCTTTGACAAAATACAACACCCATTCCTATTGAAAACACTAGAAAGTATAGGAATAGAAGGGCCTTTCAAAAAAATAATAAGCAATATATATCTAAAAACATCAGCTAACATCATCTGCAATGGGGATAAACTAGAAGCCTTCCCAATAGATCAGGAGTGAAACAAGGATGCCCATTATGACCTCTATTATTGAACATTGTACTAGAAACACTAGCAGTAGCAATTAGCGAAGAAAAACAAATTGAATGTATTAAAATTGGCAATGAGGAGACCAAGCTATCACTCTTTGTGGATGATATGATGATCTACTTAAAGAATCCTAGAGAATCAACCAAAAAGCTAGTTGAAATAATCAACAACTTTAGCAAAGTTGGAGTATACAAAATAAACCCACATAAGTCATCAGGATTTCTATATATCTCCAACCCATTTCATCAGCAAGAATTAGAGAAATTCCATTTAAAATCACCAAGATAAACTCAGAATGGGTGAATGACCTGAATATAAAGAAGAAAAGTAAAAGCAAATTAGGTGAACACAGAATAGTATACATGTCAGATCTTTGGGAAAGGAAAGACTTTAAAGCCAAGCAAGAGCTAGAAAAAAAAATCACAAAATATAAAGTCAATAATTTTGACTACATCAAATTAAAAAGTTTTTGTATAAACAAAACTAGTGCATCCAAAATTAGAAGGGAAGCAACAAATTGGAAAACAATCTTCATAACAAAAACCTCTGACAAAGATCTAATTACCCAAATTTATAAAGAGCTAAACCAATAGTACAAAAAAATCAAGCCATTCTCCAATTGAAAAATGGGTAGGGAATATGAATAGGCCATTTTCAGTCAAAGAAATAAAAACTATTAATAAGCACTTGAAAAAGTGTTCTAAATCTCTTGTAATCAGAGAAATGCAAATCAAAACAACTCCTAGGTATCACCTCACACCTAGCAGATTGGCTAACATGACAGCAATGGAAAGTAATGAATGCTAGAGTGGATGTGGCAAAGTCAGGACATTAATGCATTGCTGGTGGAGTTGTGAATTGATCCAACCATTCTGGAGGGCAATTTGGAACTATGCCCAAAGGGTGCTAAACGACTGTCTGCCCTTTGATTCAGCCATAGCACTGCTGAGTTTTTACCCCAAAGAGATAATAAGGAAAAAGACATGTACAAAAATATTCATAGCTGCACTCTTTGTGGTGGCAGATAATTGGAAAATGAGGGGATGCCCTTTGATTTGGGAATGGCTCAACAAATTGTGGTATATGTTGGTGATGGAATACTATTGTGCTCAATGGAATAATAAAGTGGAGGAATTCCATGGGGACTGGAACAACCTCCAGGAATTGATGATGCAGAATGAGAGGAGGAGAACCTCCTCTGTACACAGAGACTGATACACTGTGGTACAATTGAATGTAATGGACTTCTCCATTAGTGGCAATGCAATGATCCTGAACAACTTGGAGAAATCTATGAGAAAAACCTCTATCCACTTTCAGAGGAAAAACTATGGGAGTAGAAACACAGAAGAAAAACCACTGCTTGAATACATGGGTCGAGGGGATATGACTGGGGATGTAGACTCTAAATGAACATCCTAATTCAAACACCAACAACATGGAAATAGGTTCTGATCAAGGACACAAGTAATACCCAATGAAATTGCATGTTGGCTGCAGGAAGGGTAGGTGGAGCGGAGGGAGGGAAATAATATGATTATTGTAACCAAGGAATAATGTTCTAAATTGACTAAATAAATTAATTTTAAAAATAAAATAAAAAAGCCAAAAAAAATGTCTTACTAAATCTCTTCTCTATTAAATGTCATCTTATACTAACCACATCATTTAAAACTATGTCATTTAGTGCACTGTATCTATGGTGCGACAGTCCTTAGCATCTCCAGATTAGAAGAGAATGTCACCTAAGCTTTTATTTTTTCTAAGTCATTGAAGTTGAACAGAAGAGAGACAAAGAGAAATCCCTAGAAATTCTACTACAACCTACTTTTATGGTGACATCAATCTACTCATTCAATTAGGACTATTATTTAGCTCCTATGTATTCACCCTGTCTGAAAGAGTATCATGAGAGATTTTACAAAATGCTTTCTTTATATGCAGGTAACTTATGTCTTTCAAATTTTTCTGATCTACCTCTTTTCCAATCCTGCCGAAAAAAAAAAAGAAAGAAAGGGACAGTTAGGTGACTCAGTGTATTAAGAGCCAAGCCTAGAGATGAGAAATCCTGCATTCAAATCTGGCCTCAGACACTTCCTAACTGTTTGACCCTGGACAAGTCACTTAATCCCCATTGCCTAGCCTTTACCACTCTTCTGCCTTGAGACCAAAACACAGTATTTATTCTAAGACAGAAGATAAGGGTTTTAAAAATGAGCTATGAGGTTAGTTTGGTATGAGCATTTCTTGATGAACTTATGCTGGTTCTTAAAGATAACTACTTTATTTTGTAAAAACTCACAACCACTTTCATAATATGTTCTAAAATTCTGCCAGGAGCTTAAGTTTGAGGAATTCCTGGAACAATGTTTGCTCACTTTCAGTCTTTTGGCATTTTCCATGATTCATCAAAGATCACTAACATTGATTCAGGATGCCATCTGGCAATATTTCGGTATGGGAGGGAAAGCAAGAGAATAAGTATTTATTTGGTATTTATGTCCCAGGCACTGTAATATGTGTTTTTTTAAACACATATTACAGTGTCCTGGGATGTTATTCATATGGTCCCTGTGGACTGGTGACTCAGATTTGTTGAGGATAGTTAAGTGTTCTCTTACTATCCCTTCATTTATCTTTGGCTTCAACTTTCATGGTAACTATTTCATTCTAAGTCTGACAATTGTTATTCTTGGTAGAAAACAGAAGCCAAATATAATTTGGATAGTACTGACTTCTTTCTATAGAATATTGTTGTTATTGTTGTTGTTATTCTGTCAACTCTATGTAGTACTTTTATCTCATCTATGACTTTTCCCTTGTCTCTACTAAAGAACTCAAAAAAAAAAAAGCTCCTACATTTTCTTGTACTTATTCATCACAGTCTCAGCTCGTTCTGAGAGACAGCAGACCTGTTACTCTTCTTACATGCTGTTTTTTAAAAATTATCTTCAGTGACCTTTTCTTATGTCCACCTTTTTCTACATGCCCTTTTGATACCCATGATGATATATGACTTCACTGAGCAGCCACATCCATCTCTTTGGACAGCTCTCCCCTTTCCGCCTAATTGGCATTATTTGTGTTTATGTTGTTAGAAAATCATTCCTAAGAGCAGGAATCCTATCCTTTCAGGGCTGAATTTTGTATCATTTTAGGGTATCAGATCCTATTTATCCTTTCTTTGAAGATGTTCCTTTTATTTATTATCCCCTTCTTGAATGTGGTTTTTCTAAATGATTGGTTGTTTCTCTGATATTCTTCCTGTATCATACATGCTACTCTCTGTACTGAACTATGTAGCAGTTTTCTCCCTTCTGAATTTTTCTACTTAAATTCTCTTAATCAGATCTGCAAGTCTTTGGGAAAATGAATTTTGACTGACCTTCATTAGTATTCAAGAGTATATTATCCCTTTATTTTAAGCCTTGGTCCCCAAATCCAAATCTGTCTTCATTTTCACCAGTTTTGCCTTTCTCTTCTGAAACTTCTGGCTTCTGTCATCAGAAGTGGTGAAAACATCACTTCCAACTTCTTGCTTAGGACTTTCTAAGCCATAGCAATGTTGTTTATCCTAGAAGTATTATTTGTCCTTATACGAAACTCTATAAGTGGTTAGAAATACTTAGGTTTGGTAGTCCTCAGTTGTCACTCCATCACATTCAGGATAGCACTGACAAAGCAATGCATCTACTTTTTGTTTCTGTTACTGATAATCCCTCTAGTGAGAGTTCTTCTCTCTGATCTGTCCATTAGAAAGTGAAGCTAGATAGCAGACAAAGAAACTTGCTCATGCTTCTTCTAAAAATTTTCTATTTCTCCCCTTCAAGTGCAGTACATTTTTATTGACTATTTTTATTCTTAGGTCCTTAAGTCACTCATATGTGTTCACACAATAAAAGCTTATCCTTTCCCCAAAAGGGGATTTGCATGTCCTTTTTGTCTAGGCCTCCTAAATCCCAATTTATTATTAAAATATCTTGAGAATTCACAGATATGAACCAAATACACTTGGACTAAAATGTATTATTACCTTTTTCACCTCTTGTGAAAAGGAATGAAAATATAATTTTAGCAACGATCACAATACATGACAATACTATGTAGAATAGATATGTGAATGGGAAGTGCTGGTGTGAGAGTGAACATTTGAGTAATTTCCATTGGATTTATTTCCCCCATTATTTTCTGAGTCTAATTTTGTTTCTTGAGCTTAGTCAGCAACAATCAAAATTCTAGATGTTGTTCTTTGCAAGTAGCAAACAAATTGGAGTTATTTCTTTTCTCTTGGTAGCCTGTTGTTCCAAATTCATAGAATCTATACACAGACCCAATGAAAGGAGATCTTAGCTCAATTAGGAGAGCAAGAAAATATTCACAGGTTTATAGATTTAGAACTGGAAGGAACTTTGGAGGATATCTAGTCCAGTCTCTTAATTTTACAAATGACTGGTGTAAATTGGCCAGGATTCCTCAGATTTTAGATGACAAAATCAGAATTTGAACCCAGATCGTCTGACTCCAAATCCCTTTCTTTTTCCACTGTATCACATGAAGGCAGATTCTTTATTCTCTTTATGTCTTGTCTTTCCAGTGAAATTAATAGCAGTCCCTTATATTTTTATAGATCTTTGTAGTTTATAGTCGCTTTTGCATAAGTTATCTCATTTGATTCTCAAACTCTATTGGGCACATATTATTTATCTGTACTTTATAGATGAGGGAATTGGGGTTCAGAGAGGTCTCTGAACTATCTGATAAGTATTTTTGTATTACTACCTTTGTATATTGTTGTTCAGTCACTTCAGTCACATCTGACTCTGATCTCATTTGGAGTTTTCTTGGCAAAGAGACTGAAGTGGTTTGCCATTTCCTTCTCTAGCTCACTTTATAGATGATGAAACTGAGGCAAACAGTGTTAACTGACATGCTCAGGGTCACAGAGGTAGTAAGTGTACAAAGCCAGGTTTGAACTCTGGTCTTCCTGATTTCAGACCTGGGTTTTATTTTAAAATCTACCAAGGCTGGATAGGAACACAGAATTGTTTTCTTCTAGTGCATGACCTTTTCCTTTCCATTAAATACTTACTACCTCCATTACAAAGATATAGAAAATATCCTTTAGAGGAAGTCCATATTTTAGAATGCTCGAGGCAGATATTGCATCAGAATTAGGCAGGTCATGGTGACTAAGAATTGGTCTCTAGCTCACTGACTCTTCTTATTATCTCAGCCAGCCTTCTCTCCTTGAACCTCACCTGGGATTGGATGGTGCCAGATCCAGCAGAAGATTACATCTCTCCTAGGTACTGGATATGTTCTAATTGATGGTAATGAAAAAGCTAGCCTGAGCTCTTTCTGTTTTCCAGCACCTGGCTGGGAATTTTTCTCATTTGTTATTTGTTCTAATTAGAATCTGTCATTTAATTTTGATGATTGTTCTTTATTGTTGATATTAACCCTTGCTACCCTCGGCATACATATTCCTTGTTCTTAATAGCATACTTGCATTTTAGAAGATTCTAATTTAACTTCAATTTAAAACAATCGGTTTCTCAAACAGTACTTTCTTCAAATGATATAAATTGAAATATGCGCAGATGTGTACCAAATGAAAGTACCAAATGAAGGATTCTTTCATTCTTTGTGTTTTTACATGACTAACCATTGTGTGAATATGTGCCCCAGTGCCTGACAAACAAATGATGCTTTATAAATGCTTGTTGATTTATTGATAAAGAAATCCAATATGTAAATATCCAGAATTATAAAACCAATAACTTTATAATAAATACCACTAATATAATAATACTGTTCACATCATAATAATTAATAATGATGATATAATAATGATAAATTATAATACCAATGATTTGCATGACCAAAATCTGGTTCCTAGAAAAAGAAAGCTCTTCTAATGAGTAATAGTGTCATTCTAAATGCAAAATATGACCTACAAGTAAAATATGACCTACAAGTAATCCTTCCCTAGGCACACACTGTAAAAATAGAGATTTGAACCCTAGACTTCCATCCCTAGAAGTCCTTGGTATTTCCCAGAATTCCCTATAATCTCACCTGAGTCTCCACCTGGGCAAGATCACAAGGAGTATTTAATTGGCAGCGACACCTACATTGGGCTCTCTTCCATTGCAGTGATGTAGTGGGTAAGCTAAGTGTGGGGGTTTTGAATGGGCTAATCAGCCCTAGGCACATGGTTTTCTTAATTATATTTTCTTTATTCCTGGATTTCTAATAATGCTTAATAAACCTCATAAAATATAATATTTCTATTACTAGAGGCTAAATTTTTACAACACACACACATCTCCACATAAATATTGTCTCTCTTCATTTCAGTCTCTGTCTTTCTTTGTCACACGCGCGCGCGCGCGCACACACACACACACACACACACACAATGTTGGGGAATCAACCTATTATTTAATAATCCATGGAACCCAAGTCCAAAAACCTGGAGTTTGAATTCTAGCTCCCAAAACAGACTAGTTGTGTGACCTTGACTGTGTCACTGAAGTTCTGTGAGCCTCCATGTTCATCCTTATTCATGAAATGGGGCTTATAATCCCCACACCATTGACTTGATAGATAATACAATTACTTTATAGGCATAATATGATTTGTACTGTGTACCTCATAGCTGCTGGTTGTTTTTTTTAAAACACTGTGTAAAAGTACCTAACAAATGTAATATGTAGTAAGAGAGTACTTTGTGAAGGGAATATTACTCACCTTAAAGAGATGAGGCTGGCAGTGAATGCTAAAGACTAAAAAAGGATTATTTTTAAGCTGTGTTGGGGCTAAGAGAAAGATCAAACTATTGCCCGAGTATGAATGAGATGAAGCTAATGGACAAAGCTGAAAAAGCCTAATGACTAGACTTTTGGTGTTTTTCTTCTAAAGAGAATGTTGGCTGTTAAGGATAGAACACAAATGGTTAGCAAGTTATCTGGGGAAATGGTCAGGAAGGATCTAATTGCTCTCAATATATTCAAGTCACCAGATTTGGGTGAACTGCACTCTAGTTAGCTAAAGGAATGTGTTATATTTAAAATAGAGGGAGATATAAATTATAGTAGATATAAGAGTGGGTGAGTAAATTGTGACTGCAGAAATATGTTTCACTACAGTGTCTTGGTTTTAAATCAAATATAAGGTGGTCGCCAGGGAAATATTCCCAATTATGAATATACCCAAGTCAACTGGGTTTTATAGAGACTTTAGTTAATAATACAAGAAAAGAGAGAAAGAGAGAAAAAGGAAATAAGTATGAAGGGCCTTAAGCCAACATGGCCTAGACCTGAATCTTAAGAGAGAGAGAGAGATCAGTCAGTCAGTCTTTTATCACTCACCACAAGGTCTGTCTAAGCAAGGATTCTAGTGACAGAGTCTCCTCAGAGAGATTTCCAGCCAGAGTCTTCTTCAAAGAGCCTTCCAGCCAGAGACTGTTTCAAAGGGCCTCTCTCAAGAGCCTCCAGAGGGACAGAGTCCCCTCAGAGGAGCTCCAGCAAGACCTCCTTAGAGATTGTCCTCCAAGAGCTTCCCTTCTCCAGAGCCTCTCTCAAGATATCCTCCAAAAGGATTCCTCATAAGAGATGTCTCCAAAAGGATTGTTCTTCAAGAGATTCTGCTTTTTCTTATATAGGGGGTTTTCTCCTATGTCACCTCCCCTAAGTCCTTACATCTACCAATCACAGTAGATGCTTTCCAAAGGACAACCCATTCTAAAAACACTTCTGGGTTGACTAATCCCTTTAGTAAGTTTGAACCAGAGAAAACACAGCTGAGTTGACTAATCCCCTCAGTAAGTCTGAACCAGAGAAAACACAGCTGAGTCGACTA
This sequence comes from Monodelphis domestica, assembly GCF_027887165.1. Classification (NCBI taxonomy): domain Eukaryota; kingdom Metazoa; phylum Chordata; class Mammalia; order Didelphimorphia; family Didelphidae; genus Monodelphis; species Monodelphis domestica. The sequence goes on from NC_077231.1 coordinate 179,389,947, forward strand.
ATCCCCTCAAGAGAAAACCTCTGAATAAGTTTTCACCTCTTTGCTCCTGGCAAGTTTACAAGTTGCCCGACCTTTATAGGTACCTAGCATCCCATTGTATCAATTCTAAAAACAGGCATGGCTCAAAGAACTCCTTGCCTCATTATAAGTATGGGTCTAAGTACTTTCATTGTTTAGCAAGGAGTTTTCTCCCCTAAAGCAGTCTTAAGTACGGGTGGAGTAGAGGTCCTCCCATTTCTGATCCTGGTGAGTTCTCACAGTCAAAATGGGGAATGTTCCCAGTAGGGAATTGTCCAGTTGAGAATTCCCTGATGGGGAAATTTTTAACATTCACAAGTCTGAGAAATTTCAAGATTTACAAATGGGCAGATGTAATTGATGCAGTGATTTCAGACACCAATTGGGATGCCAGTGTTCGTCCCCTACGTGCACACCCTGCCCCACACATACTTTATTTACTGGCATAACCTTCCAGCCTGTGCATAGCTTGTCCCAACAAAGACTGGTCCCCATAAATGCTTAGCTAGGAAGAAGCAGGTAATTCAGGGACTGGTCAGCAAAGCCATCTCTGGGTGATTGGTTCCTGCCTCTACTCAGGTAATCATTGACCCAGATGACTCTTCTTTTCCTTTGGGCTGTTCATTTCCTCTGTAGTCTCTAGATGCTAGTCCAGGTAAGCTCACAGAATCTTACTTATTGACAGATATACAAACTTCTTACTGCTGTGCATAAAAATATGTCCATCACTCTCTCAAACAACAACAACAACAACTGGTGAAGAATGAGATAGATTGCACAGGAGTAGGTGGAGAAAGGCAAATATTGTTCTAATTTTCAAATGGGAAAACAGTGTACTTTACAAATGATGTACATACCTTAATTTCTACCTTGAAAAATTCTAGAACACATTATTAAAAGGGTAGTTACCAAAATATCTAGAAATTGAAACAATTCCAGCACAGGATCATCAAGAATAATTCATACCAGATTAATCTCATTTGCTTTTATTGACAAGGCAAATAAATAGACTGGTAGAGCAAGGGAACAATATAGACATAACATTAATATTTTGGCATGACATTTCACTGTCCTTCATACTGTTCATGTAGACAAAATGAATATACATGTACTAGAAGATATGTGTATTTAGAACTAGCTGAGAGGTCAGAACTAAAGAGTAGTCATTAACGGGTTGATGCCACGTTGGCATACAATAACTCTAGTGGAGTGCCCCAGGGATTTGTCATTGGCCTTGTATAGTATTTTTGCCAGTGACTTGGATGGAGACTTAGCACTGTGCCTGGCACATAGTAGGTGCTTAATAAATATTTATTGATTTATCGACTGGAGACATGGATGGCATGAAGATGATAGACTTTGGAGATAGGTAATAAGTTGGATGCCAGGGTCTAGGTTGAAAAAATGTCAATGGTATAGATCTGTGGGCTGAATTAAAGATTAAATTAAGAATAAATGTAAAATGTTACAATTGGGTTTCCCAAATTACTCATTTCCTGGAGTACTTGTTACAGATATAGGTATTACTGATGAACTAATGAAAGGACCATCAAACTATTTTTCATTAACTGCATGATAGATAGTTTTTATTATTTAATCTTTCCTGTATAGATTGTTTGACTTATTTTCTTTTTGTTATCATGGATCTAATTGAGAAATCTGTCATATTTAGGTACTTGATATTAGCATAACAGCATCTACAGACAAAATCATCTTGAGGACCTTACTTTTAAAGGAAATCAATTTTCTTCCTTTGAGACTTTTCCTAGGACACCCTCCATGACAATGATGAACATTCCCTATCTATATGTTGATTGATCTTAATAATTCAAGAGTAATTGACCTGAATTATCTCCTTGGTTTCATTTATCAAAGAATCCTATATGTTTAAACTATGAAATACTGCTTGTTGGAGGAGAGATTTTAAAGCTATATTTTGCTTTACTAAACTGAATACTTTTATAACAATGAACATGATAGGATTTTGAATTCTCTGCATCATTAAGTCAATTGTTTGCCTAAAGATGCATAGTCTGCTAAAGAAAATTATTTGCAAAAGTTTGTCTATTACCTTCCTATATTTTTACCAAGGATACTCTTGAAAGGTGTTTAGATTATAAAGATTTTATAAATATGAGAAAGTTGACATATGGGCCAGTAGTTATTGAGTTCTCTTGATTTGGGGGGGTATATTTATTTCCCTGAGATGTATTATTAAATGATGCATCTATGCTTTTTTAAGTTTGTAGAAGCTCTAGAACCATTTTTTTCTGGCTACTTTCTCTGGTTCAGTAGTTCTTCTTAGTCTTCTCAAGTGTTATTTCTCAAAATCATGTGGATTATCTGGGTATGAGGTAAACTACTCTACAATCTTGTTTCCTCTTCTACTGATCTTCACTATTTTGTGGGTGATGCTATTCATAAAATCTTCAAATGTCCTTCTTCAAAATAATGTTATATTGCAAACCAAGTTTTCCCTAGATGCCATATATCTTTAGCAAAGGGTTCAAGTGTTTCCTTGAAAAGGCAATTTTGGGGCTCCTTTGGCCTACTTGTTATATTATATTGTATTATGTTATATTTTATATTATATTACATTTTTACCTTTTAAACTTCTAAAGTAAAGATTGATAGAGAAAATATTTTTTTCTTCATTTGTCTTGGGACATTTGAGGGCATAAATATCTTGTGTGAATAAATTAATCTGAATAGGCTATACCCATGCAATTTCTTCTCATCTTTTGTCTTCCAACTTGGTGTTGATTTTGACTTTCACTCTGACTTGCCAATGGTTTGACAACACGCAATGGCTAATTCTGATTTTACTCCCATATCAGTGTGATACTGGAAAGTTAGCACAGTGGCTGGCACATAGTCATTGCTATATAAATGTTAACTATTATTATTTATTATTATTATTATTACTTTTTTAAAAATTCCTTATCTTTCAAATGAGGTAGTTAAAACAGGTGATTTTTAGGGTCCATGTTACATCAAAATATAGCATCCTATAAACTGACCATTTCCTATATGTTAAGCTATAAGTGATTTCATTTTCTACAATCTTGTTCAATTCTTACCATGTGCCATACTTCTTTTGTAAAGAAAGTGTTCATGATATATAGATAGGAGACTTCTGTTTAGTTTATAAGCCATTGGCTTCTCTTGGTTCTTTTTTTGTTTCAAATGAAATTTTATTATTATTGTTGTGCAAAACACATGTCCATATTGGTCATTGGTGTAAAAGCACACTCATATATAACCAAATCCCTGTAGGTGGGTAGAAAATGTGAGGGGTTTTTATAAAAGGTTGGACCGGATTATTTAAGAATAGGGTCACTAGGAATTTAATTAATTCCAAGAGATTTATTTAACAATTTATTTACAAAATATAGAAAGAGTGAAAGTAAGAAAATGAGAGAGAGGATAGGGTAAGATATTTAGCATAAGCACTAAGTATTTTGCTCTGACCCCTGTCTCAAAAACAGGCAGGGGAGTTTAGTCCTTAGCCAGAGAGGCCTCTGCCCTTGTAGTTGAGGACCAGGGGATGCAGGGAGACTCTCTTAAGAGGATAGGTCTCTCCTGAGGCTAGTCCCTTCAGAAAATCCAGGAAAGCAGTCAGCTCTTTCACTCACCACATGTCAGTTCAAAGGGGAGAGATTCAAGAATAGTCTCATCAAGTCTAAGGTCTCAGGTCCAGTCAGCAGATTCTTCATCAGCCTCCAACTCAAACTCAGAACTCCAAAGAATGAGAGCACTGAGAAGTCCCAAGCACAAAGAACTCCCCCTCACAGGAAGTTGTAATTCCTTTTAAAGACACTTCTTTGCATCACTTCCTGTGCCTTCCTCTACTTTATGTGGGCAAATCATAGTCTAAAGCTTTGCTTAAGACTTCCCAGGAGGCAATCAGTCAATTCTCATTCCTCACCCACTATTGCACACATGGGTCACAGATCTACCCCACTCAGTTGTGAGTGAGGTGTTTACACTTTTAATGATTAAATCTAAAAATGGGCAGGGAGAGTTAATTTAATTTTCACCCCCGCCCCCCCAAATAAAACCATAAATACATTGATGTGAAAGATGACTCCAACAGTTCTATCTCTGGAAGTGGATAGCATTCCTCTTTTGCTTCTTAAACCTGAAGCTTATTCTCCAAAATTCTTTTCATCATTTTCCCGTATGCCTACTTTTGCGTTAAGGTCATTATGTGTCAAATTATACTATAAGATTGACTTAATGTGACAGATCTTGTCAAGTTCATCATAGAATTTCTCTACCATTTGGCATTATGTAGTGTATAAAAGTATGGGACCTAAATTCAGGAAGACTTAGAGTTGTTACTAACTAGTTTTAGGATTCTGGGTAAGTCATATATCCTCTTTAATAGAAGCTTTCTAATGTATAAAATGGACTCATGACCTTTACTAAGGTCTCTTCTTGCTCTAAAACTATTATTTTATCATCCTTTACAAATAGATACTGTCACATAAATTGCAATTATCTTCCTGGAAATCTTTTTGATCTTGCTCTTCATGTACACTGAAAAATAATGTTTTTCATTGCCTTTGGATCGATATCAACATCTGAAACTAGTTCTGCAAACTCTTTATTTTGCCTCCCTAAGAAGAACCTATAAAAAGTCCTATTTGGCTGCACTGTTCTTTTGTCATCTAACTTTATTTGGTATGTCAGCTTTAAGTTTCACCCTTCCAGGGATCTATCAATTTGCTCTTTTTTGGTCAAAGATCTCATGTGGCTTATAAGGAACATGTTAAGTTAATGTGTCTAAAAGCACAGATGATCTAAAAATTCTTATGATTCTTATTTATATGCTTTATTTTATGTTATTCTACTTGTAAAATAAGAGGAAAGGGAACTGTACAAAATTTTTAAGGCAGCTCTTTTTGTGGTGCAATGAGCTAAAAATTAAGGTGCTGATCATCAATTGGGCTGAACAATTTGGGGTATGTGAATGTAATGGGATACTATTGTATGTAAGAAAGGGTGAAAGGAATGGTTGCAGAAAAGTAAAATGGGAAGAAATAGAAGAACAATTTAGAGGATTACAACATTGTAAAGTTTAACAACTTTGAAAGATTTAAGAGATATAATCAAGGTAATGAACAACCAGCAACAATGAAGCATGTCACTCACATTCTGAACATGATGTCCTCAATATGTAGGATAAAACATATATTTTTGAATTTGTTATTTGGGGAATTTGTTTTGCTTAAATATGCATAATTATTACAAGAGTTTACTTTGTTGGTAGTTTTTTTTTTTTCATTTGGAGAGGGAGAAGTGAGAAGAAAAAAAATAAATGCTTGTTAATGGAAAAAAATTTTAAAAAAATTAAAAAAAAACCTTGCAAAGATGTAGCATGGAACTCATGGCCATTTTCATTATCTTTGTTTCATGAGGTCTCATGGGTAAATAAATCTACCTAGTAGTCAGCCTCTGGTAATAAGCCTCTCAATATTTAGCTAGACTGGACCTCAATATGCAGTATTCCTATTCTGTCTCTAAGAGAATGTTAGAATTCTGTCTATAGTTTGATAGAACTTTGCCATAGTTTATGGTCTTCTAACAGCCTTTGTAATCTCAAAGTCATTTTTATGCGAAAGCACTGGAGGGAAAAGTACTAACCATAGATGGAAACAAATCAGCTTACCTAAGTAAAGATAAAGGGAAGCATGGTTAGATTGGGTCATATGAAAAATCTCACAAGGTGAAACCTCAGAGTGGTTTTGATTTGCATTTCCTTCATCAGTGATTTGGAGCAATCTTTCATGTGGTTATTAATGGTTTTCAATTATTTTGCAAATTATTTGCTCATATCCTTTGACCAATTATACATTGGGGAATGGCTCTTGATTTTATAGGTTAGTTCCCTGTATATCTTGAATATCAGGTTCTAATTAGGATACTTGATGCAAAGGTTTTCCCCCAAATAAAAGCTTCCCTTATAATACCAGTTGTGTTGGCTTTGATTATACCCCCCCCCCAAATCAGTGTTATGTAATCAAAATTACCTCTTTTATCTTTTTGTGATCCTTTCTCCTTTTTATGGTTAAAAATTGTCTGATTGGGGCTATGAAAAGGAAATGGAAGGGTAGAATAAATGTATTAATTAAGCACCTACTATGTGCCAGGTATGGTGTTAAGTGCTTTACAATTATTAACTCATTAGATTCTTGCAACAACCTTATGGGATAGATGCTATTATCACCCTGATGTAACAATTGAAGAAACAGAGGCAGACAAAGATTAAGGGACTTACCTAGAGTCACACACCTAGTAAGTATGTAAAGTTAGATTTGATCTTCTGGATCTTCCAGACTCCAAGCCCAACTCTAGTCACTGCTAGACTCCCTAGTGGCTTAGCTGCCTAGAAAGATATCTGGTACTGCTGATCATTTACACTGGTATTTCATTCCCTTACATTTTAGGATACATTTCAGCTTTCTTTTCAAGTCTTTAAAACCTCTTTGGCACCTTCTTACAACGTCTAATATCTCATTCTTGTGGCCTTTCTATTTTCTTTCTTCAAAAAGTAATAATTTGCATACTTTCTCCACTGATATAGATCAGGTCATCCCTACCCTTTAATTGACTCTTCTTGAATCTTTTTTTGCCAGACTTTGATTTCATAGTCTTAGAGTGTTGGGGGGGTGGGGCAGTGGGGAAAGCATTAAGAGGCTAATCTGTTTACCCAGGGTCACAAAGCCAATAGATCTAGACTCCATGGTCAGCTATCTGTCCATTCAATCATTACATAACATTGCCTCTCCACTCCTCTTGAGTTACTGCAATGAATAAAAACTTCATTCTGTGGCTAAGTTTCTGATGATGAGCCTTGTCAAAATGAGCAAGGAGGGTCCTTGGATGATAAGCATAGAGTATAGTTTGTTATAGGCTTATAATTGATTGCTTCACAATTGGAAGCATGTGGCAGAGTTTATACTCTGCTGACAGCCTTCAAGAGCCCAGGGTCACCTCCTTAAATGAAGGAGAACAGGAACTTAGTAGTAGCTTCTCTTTGGAGTACCATTTTCAATTTTATAAAGCACATCTTTATTTCAGTGTGAGAACTCAATAGCTCATTTTCAATTCTACAATTCAACAAATGCTCAGAAGGTATCTATTGTATGCAAAGAGGAATAAGCTGGGCATTGGGGAGAGATGAAGCTTAGATAAGTGGCTCCATTCCTACAGAACTTATGCTAGTAGGAGAATAAGGTCCATGTCAAATAAGTATACGACAACAGAATAATGCAGATTAAGTGCATCAGAGAATTTCAAAAATATATTATGTGAGCACTGAAGGGAGTAGTCAATACTAGTAAATTTTGAATAAAATAGTGATGAATACTGAAAAAAGGTCGATAGATTGATTATTAGGAGGGTCCTTTGAAATATTGGAGTGGTGGCTATAGAAGCCGGATTGCAAGGAAATGATGAGAAAGTAAGTTATGAGTAAGTGGAAATATTATAAATAAGACCTTTCCCTAGAAATGTGGCAGTAAAAGGGAGGAGAAATATGAGTGGCAGCTGAATGAGTAGAAGAGGTAAAGATTTTTTTTAAATTGAGGATAATTGAATTAAGTTTCAGGAAGGGGGGAAGGATCTAATGGAGAGGACAAATTAGAGAAAGAGTATGTAGGATCCACCTTTTTCCCTCTGAAATTTTGTTTTTATAATGGTGGCATGCCCTACTCATGAACAATTAATATCTTTCAAAATGTTTGGATCTGTCTTTATTTCTATAAAACATATATTGTAGTTGCATCCATATCATTCCAGACTGTCTTATTTTTAAAATTTTTTATATGTTCTGTAATATTTTATTTTATGTTATATAATAATGTTAAATGAAAAAAATTATCTCTTCCTGCTGGATTTTATTAATGTTATAAAGTAATGCTTATGATTAGGTGGATTTAGTTAATATCTTGCAACTTTGCTAAATTTATTAATTATTTCAATTAATTTTTAGTTTAATCTTTAGGGTTCTTTAAATAAGTCAACATATTTTTTTAAAACCCTTACCTTTCATCTTGGAGTCAATACTCTGTATTGGCTCTAAGGCAGAAGAGCCATAAGGACCAGGCAATGTGGGTTAAGTGACTTGCCCAGGGTCACACAGCTGGGAAGTATCTAAGGCCAGATTTGAACCTAGGACCTCCCATCTCTAAGCCTGGCTCTCAATCCACGGAGCCACCCAGCTGCCCCCTCAACATATTTTATTTTGCAAAAAGCCATAGTTCTGTTTCCTCTTTGACTTTATTTTCTTAATTTATTTTTTTTCTTGTTCATTGCTATAGCTACCATTTCTAGTACCTTTCAACAGCAAATATTGCTATTTGCTATGTTACTATTACTCTGTTAAAAATGGTTATGATGGGCATTCATTTTTTCTGCCCTTTCCACCCCAACTGAAAGTGACTTTCCTGACTCTTACCTGAAGCACAAAATTCCTAATTCACATTTCTGGGCTACTACATAGAATATGAGTAAACATCAAGAAAAGAAAGTGTTATAACAATCCATCATGAAGTTAACAAGAACAAATCATGCCGGACAACTTGATGTATTTTTTTTTGGCATTATTTCTAAACTGACAGATGAGAGGAATAAAGAACTTATAATTTATGTAGATTTTAGCAAAACATTTCCTAAAATGTCTCACTATTCTTGTGAAAGAGATCAAGAAATGTAAGCTAGACAGTAGTATGATTAGAGATTCAAAACTCCTACTCAATGGCTGGACACAGAATGGCCATGATCTAATCTCATCTGGGAAGGAAGTCTCCAGCTGAATGTCTCAGGGATCTGCCTGATGATATTTTAAATTTTAATATTTACATTTAACATTAGCATTAAAAAAAAAACAACTCTTACCTTCTATCTTAAAATCAGTACTGTGTATTGGTCCCAAGGCAGAAGAGTGGTAAAGGCTAAGAAATTGGGGTTAAGTGACTTGCCCAGGATCATATAACTAGGAAGTGTCTGAGGCCAGATTTGAACCTAACATTAACATTTTAATATTTTTGTTATTGATTTTTGTATAGGCATATATAGAATTCACATCCAGTTTGCCTATGATACAAGGTGAATCAGAGAGACAAATACCAGGTGAGACAATATGGATTTTAAAAAATATATCTTAGCACAGTGGAACATTAGGCAAAATCTAATAAAATCAAATTGAAAAATGATCAATGCCAACTAAAAGTTGGGTTCAAAAAACCAACTTTACAAGCATAAAACTGGGGAAGTATGATTAGAAAAAAGTTCAGAAGAAGAAATCTGGATGTTTTCAGGTACTAAAGGTTTAATATGAGCAGATATGGTTTTATGGTAGCTGAGAAAGCTAATGATTTCTTAGGCATCATTAAAAGAGTCATAGATTCCAGAAATAAGGTAAAAATCCTGCTATACTCTATCTTGGTCAGAGTACATATGAATTTCAGTTCTGCATCAGATCAAATCTAGAGTTTAGTTCTGAGTGTCATATTTTAGTAAGGACATTATATGTCCCTGAGAGCATCTAAGAACATAATCATAATAGTGAAGGTTATGGAGAATGAATGAAGGAACTGAAGATATTTGGCCTGGAAAAGAGAAGACTTTGTGAGACAGGATGATAGTTTATTTTCAAGTACTGTATGTAAAGGATTATCATGCAAAATAGGATAAGGCTTCTTCTACTTGGCCCCTGATAGCAAAATTACCAGTAAGGGACTCTTTCTTTATTGCCAAAGATAAAAACCTTATCCTTCATGATGGTGGAGTTGGTGAGAGGCAAGAGCTTTGATGCTCAGCCAGTCTCTTCTTTGGAGATTCTTCAAGTGAGAGTCCCTATTCCTACCTTGCTGCTTCAGAGACTTCAAGGAGTTTTGCCTTGTCTGAGATGTAAGATGCCCTCTCTTGTTTAAGCTGAGTTATCTCACTCCCAATGGGAGAGCTTTTTTACTCTGCATTGTCTGGTATATACTTATAGACTTTGGCATCCTTCCCTCTCCACCCCAAACAATAAAGTGATAAAAAGTTAGATGAAACTCAATCATATCTTCTATATCAATAACATTTAAGGGACCCTACAGATATACTTCTAGCCTCATATCTCTTCTCTCTGAGGATAACAGATTAGTGGCCTCTGCCTCCAACCTCCAGTTTCCTCTCCTAGCAAGAATTAAAGCTTCACTTGGAGAAGGGTTTGGGAAGAAGAGACTAGAGATATCTATTCTGCCTCATGCCAAGCTATCCACAATAACAGGCTTCAAAGCCATACATGGACCTCTTTATACAAGGGAACCCATTCCTGCCAAGTTCTTTATATTCATCTTATCTTTGATCTCACTGGAAAGGCCTCTAATTTTTCATATTTACAAATAATATTTGCTCTTGGTTTTATATAAATACTACTTGTATATTAAAGAAATTTAATTTACTCCTATTCTTTTTAGTATTTTTAAACCCTTTTCTTCCATCTTAGAATCAATACTGTGCATCAGTTCTAAGGCAGAAGAGTAGTAAGGGCTAAAAGGTAAAGATAAAGTCTCTAGGAATGACTCTCAATCCACTGAGCCACCTAGCTGACCCGCCACCTTTTTTAGCATTTTAATAGAAGTGGGTGCCAGATTTTGTCAAAAGCCTTTTTGGCATCTTTTGATATCGTTTGCTTTTTTATTATTTTTGTTTATTATTAATATTACTCATAATTTTATTTATATTGAATCAACTGGTCAATGGTGGTATAATCCAATCTATTTAGTGAATAATCCTTTAAATATATTTTTGTAGCTTATTTGCTAATATTTTATTTAAAATATTTGTGTAAATATTCAATTAGAGAATTGGTCTATGATTTTATTCCTTTGTTAACATCTTGATTTAGATATCAAAATCTTTGTTTAAATTTGTCAGGACCTCTTATTTTCTATTTTTGTGAACAATTTATGTAGTATTTGAATTAATTTCCCTTTTAATGCTAGAAAGAATTAATTGAAAACCTGTATGATCTTAGATTTCTTTTCTTATGACATTGGGTTATTTAATCTATTTATTTTGTTAAGTTAACATTTTGTATTTTTGTAAGCATTTATTTATTTTGAATTATCCACTTTGGGGGTATATAAAAACTGGAAAAAGATAATTCTTGATAATTTCCTTTACTTCCCCTTCAATTGGATAGAAAATAGGAAAAGAAAGCATCTTCCAGATTGATATTTTTCATTAAAAATCTCTAGCTATTCTATCTTATTTCCTCTCTATTCCATTGTATTCCCCTTGTTCCATTTCTTCCAAGTTTTCTTGTAGACCCTGTTGCCAGGACACTTGTGTTAAAGAGTTACCATTTTCTGGGCTTATTCCTTGGGCATCTATTAATCCAAGGTATTAATTGTGTTTGGTGTATTCTATTTATTCACTTTCTGGTTTCAGTTTTGGGATTGTGCATGGCTCATACTCTGATTCCCTACTCCTGGTTGATATGAATAGCCTCTACTTGATCTTGAGTGTCATGGATGACCTGGTTCTGTCTTTTGTAGGAATTGTCTGCTATTGTCTACTAATGTGGTTCAGATCCAGACTTCTGGTATGTTAGGCTGAGCATAGATTGCCTGGCTACTGCTTTGAATTCAAAAGTTAGAAGTGACCCTAATAGCCATCTAAACCAAACCAATGATGAACGGAATCACCATTCTTATATGCCTGAGAAGTGATTGTTCCTGGACCTTTAGATGCCAATTAAGGTCAGGAAATGCAGGGATGGAAAGCCCAAATTGTTTCCATTGAGGGTTATAGATAAATGAGAAATATGATCTTATGCTATCTGGAAGAAGGACCTGTAGGAGATAGAAGGTATGACGCCAAAGAGGCAGTAAGCATGGAGTAGGAAGATATTAACCTTACTCAGGAGTAAACAATACTTCATTCTCTGTGACTAGACAAAAAACAAAAAAAGAGAGTGAATAATGATGCTGAAAGGAGCTTCAAGGTGGCTCAGGTAGAGAGCCAGGCCTAGAGATGGGAGCTCCTGGGTTCAAATTTGGCCTCAGACACTTCCTAATTGTGGGACCCTGGGCAAGTCACTTAACCCCAGTCTAGCCCTTACCACTCTTCTGTCTTAGAACTGATACTTAGTATTGATTCTAAGACAGAAGGTAAGGGTTTTAAAAAATAATGATGCTAAGAATTTTTTGTAATGGAAGAAAAAAACTTAAGGAACTTATATAAAAAGGTCCCAAACTACTCATTGAAGTAAAAGGCTGTGTAATGGCCATAGTTTGAAACCTGAAAAAGCATTGAATACTCATATTGGGAGAGGATGATTAAGAAGAATTAATACAGAAAAGTATGAATTAATGTCTATGATTAAAAAGGAGCATTAAAGAAAATATCATGGAAGCGAATTTTCATTTGTTAGTAGCTATCATTTCTTATGAAACAATGTGCATGCTGTATATCTGTCCTGGAATCATATGGACTAATTTATTGCCAATTATCGCTTCATAAATTTTAGTCTCTTTCTTCCTTCCAATTCATTATTTTTTCAAGTTTTGTTTTGTTATGTAGATAATTTGGCAACTTGACTTAGAAGATAACTTTTGACATTCCTTTAACGAAAATAATCCCAATCACTAGCATTTATATAGTGTTTTTAAACTGGTAAAATACTTTACATTTCTTATTTCATTTGATCTTCACAACAACCCATCAAGGGATGTGATATTATTATCCTTATTTTACAGGTTAAGAAACTGAGGCTAGGAGAGGTTAAGTGATTTTCATAGGATCATATAGTTAATCTCAGTCAAGATTTTAATTCTATGGGGCAGTTGGACGACTCAGTGGATCAAAAGCCAGGCCCAGAGATGGGAGGTCCTGGGTTCAAATGTTCCCTCAGACACTTCCTAACTATGTAACTGTGGGCAAGTCTCCAGTGCCTGGCCCTTACCACTCTTCTGCCTTAGAACCAATACACAATATTGATTCTAAGATGGAAAGTAAGGATTAAAAAAAAAAAGAAAGTTGAATTCTAGTCTTTCTGACTCCCAAATCCATGTACCACTGAGCAGCAAGTTTCATTCAGAATTGTCCCACTGAGCTATTGACTGTATACAGGTATAAACACATAGCATATAATACATAATTATAGTCAACCAACCAATAAATCAACAAGCATTTATTAGATGCATTTTATGTGCCAGGCACTGTGCTAAGCACTAAGGAAAGTTTTTATATAATTAGTGTTTGAAGTATTTGGAAGTTAGAAAGAGGATAGAAATGGGTAAAAGTATCTCTATGTTTTTATGTATGAAGAGCTACACTATTGCTCTACAAAAGATAAAGGGATGCCCAAGAGATGAACAGACTAAGAGACTTTGTTGTTGTTCGTTTGTGGTATGTCCCAGCTCATGTTTGTTGCTTCCATGATCTAACTATCCATCTCATCCTCTGCCATCCCTTCATTCTGCCTTCAATCTTTCCCAACATCAGAAGCTTTTCCAAGGAGTCCTGTCTTCTCATTATGTGGCCAAAATATTTTAGTGTCAGTATTTGTCCTTCTTAATGAATAGTCTGAACTAATTTTTTAAATTATTGACTGATTTGATCTCCTTGCTGTCCAAGGGACTCTCAAAAGTCTTTTAATGAATATTTATTAAAAGAAGGATTTACTAATTTTTTCTTTTCATTCAGAAGTTTTGTTGTTATCTACAAACATCTTTGGAATACTTTAGTTCAAGGGTAAGTCCTGTTGATAATATAGTCAAGCAGTATTTGATAGCTATAATCACCTATATGCTTTAGGTTAGAATAAGTCATTTTGAAACTGTATGCATTGTGATCTACTGTTTCTCAATTAAGAAAACTATTAAGATGTTTAAGACCATGTTTATATGCACAAACCAGTTCAGTTATTCTTGAGGTACTTGGCTTTTATGGGGTAGTAGTGGGGTAATTAAGAACTAGTCTTCATTTTGATACAGCTAAGAATGCAATTAAAATTTCTAAGGAATTCTAAGGAGGCAATAGAGGTTAACTTACATGGCTGCCACATGAAAAATGTAGATCTACAGTACATAATGCAGGTAGGTTTTTATGTTCCTTTCTAGGCTTTTGCCATTACTTTTAATATCATTGAATAATGAATGGGGCAAAACTGGTTGTATGGATTTAGTGTTATTGTTTGGTGATAAATATTGAAATAAAATGATATTAATGGGTCATGGCAAAATATGTGCTGTTTCAATTCATGTTTTCTTTATTCATAAAGTTAATTATGCAATTAGCTTAAAATAAAAGTCAGTGAATTAGTCAGTAAATTTAGCTTTCAGGAATGGTTCCAGGTTGACAACCATTGAAAGGTACCATATGGACACAGAATTAAAAAAAATTTTTTTTTGTGAACAGAACAGAGAGGCATGGAATACTATTGTGCTATATAAGAAATGAAGAGTGGCATACTTTCAGAAATACGTGAGTAGACTTATGAACTGATGCAAAATGAAATGAGCAGAACCAGGAGAACATTTTACGCAGTAACAATAATATTATATTATGATCCAATTGTGAAAAATCTAGTTATTTCCAGCAATACAATGATCCAAGATATTTCTGAAAGAAATGATGAAAAATGCTATCCACCTCCAAAGAAAGAACTGATGGAATCTGAATGCAGATCAAAGCATACTTTTTAAACTTTCTTTTTTTTTTTGAGCCTGTATTTTCTTTTACAACATGGTTAATGTGGAAATATATTTTGTATGACTGCATGTAAAAATTTTTCTACAAGTAATTGAGAAAAACTAAAATGAAATAAGAGAGGAAAGAATGGAGAGGCAGGTGCAATGACCATTTGGGAATTACTGCTACTGGTATTATACTACAAAAAAAGAATGGTGGATTAGGACCCATCATCAGACCTTTAAAGCTCAAGATTCTACTGCATTAGAGCAGTGGCATTACACTGGAAGCACACAATCTAGCCTTAAATAAGAATTTAGAGCTTTTCTTGTTCAACATTCATATTTTATAGAGGAAAACCAGAAAGACAAAGCAAGTTGCCTAAGGTTACGTAGTCAGCCAATGTCACAGTGATTGAACTAGAACCCAGGTCTTTAGGCTTCTAAGGTAGTATTTTTTAATCATACCACCTAGCCTTTACCTTTCATTTCCTAGTGATAGAATGGGAAGAGACACGATATTTTCTGATCCTTTTTCACATTAGAAATTTGGAAATAAAATACAGAAGTATAAGCCTATATGGAAAGTTTCCCACTTGTATAAACTAAATAGTAATCTTTTGATAATTAGTGAAGCCTTATCCCTGGAACATGCCTTTGCCATGAAAGCCCCTTTCTTCTGCTAGTAAATTTCTTCCAAGGCCTCCATTTTGGGGAGAGTCCCAGGCTGGCCATGTTTCAGTCACTTTCCAGTTTTGCCTCTTTCTCTGGACTCTGTCTGGACTTTGCCATCATGTCCCCGATGAAGGTTATATTCTCTCCCCACTCCCATACTCCCATGCTTCCCATTCCCCACTCTTCACTCCCTTTTCATCTCCCTTTTATGTGTTATCTTTTTTCTCATTAGACTACAAGCTCTTTGAGGGGAGGGACAATCTTTATTTTTGTTTATATTTGTTGTATCCCCAGTGCTCAGCACAGTGCCTGGCATAAAGTAAATACTTGCTGGCTGCTTGCTACCCTGATGATGGTCTTACCCAATCCATTTCCATATAGGCTTTGTAGTCTGGTGATTAGCACATTAGACAGAAAAATATTTGTCACCTAATTTAAATGTTCTAATTAACAGTCATTATTATTTTTAATATAATCCAGTTGCAATGCAAACATTAGAGCAAGTAATTAGAGCAAACCAAGAGTCAGACAAATCTAAGACAAATCACAGCCTTAGTGACCTCTTCCAAATAATATTTTGGATCCTGAGCATTTCTTTCCTGCTGTCTGCCTCAGTCTTCATGGTCATTTCCCCTGTGAAAAAATCTTTCCCTTAAACTGTCCATAGAAACAATCATTTGTAAAAGAAGCACATAATGCAATTTCTCCCCAGCATCTCATCTATGAGACAGAAATATATTTGATGCTTTTTGAGTTTATATTTAAATAAGAGCAGAAAAGCTTGAAAGGTAGCATAACACGGTAGATAAAGGCCCCAACAGATATACCATCCTAGGTTCAACCATCTCTGAAATTTACTATGTGACCTAACCTCTTAGTACCTTGGGCAGCTTCTTGAAACAGAACATGCAGTCTTTGTTTGGGAAGTGACAATATTTGGAAAAATTAGAACATTGACAA
This sequence comes from Monodelphis domestica, assembly GCF_027887165.1. Taxonomy (NCBI): domain Eukaryota; kingdom Metazoa; phylum Chordata; class Mammalia; order Didelphimorphia; family Didelphidae; genus Monodelphis; species Monodelphis domestica. Next base: position 179,406,293 of record NC_077231.1, read on the forward strand.
AATATTTTTATTTAAAAGTGATTATAAGTTTCCTGTGAATTACTGACTTTCCTCAATGGGAGGAGTTATCTGTACCAACAAAAATCAAAGGTCTGGACCAAGTAAAAAATTTGAAGAAACCATCTCTTGTACCAGTAAGAATGGATAATATTTAGTATGGTAATAATAAGTGACATGATTGTGTCTAACTACAGCATTATTGAGTTATACAGATCATAGAATTTAGAGCCAAAAGGACTTTATGACATCTCATCCAATGGTGTTCCACTAAAATAGAAGTAGATCCCTATAGGCTCCATATTGACTTGAAAGCCATTAATTAACATTTATTTTGCACAGTATTTTTATTTATTTCATTAAACATTTCCCAATTCCATCTAGGAATTTAGGAAGGGCATTGATAAGCTAGATTGCATTCTGATGAGGGAAACTAGGATGGTGAGAGATCTCAGGAAGATCAATTGAAGGAGGTAGAGATGTTTAGTTTGGAAGAGGGAAAACTTGGAAGGAATATGATCACTGTATTCAAATGTTTGAAGAGCACATAGAAAAAAGTAGACTTTTTCCTGCTTATCTTTTATCTTTGACTAACAATTGAAACTGTCCCAAAGTGGGATGAACTACCTTGGGGCATAATGATTTCCCTTTATCAAAGGTCTTTAAGCAAAGGCTAGATGATCACTTAAGTATGATGTAGAGGGGCCCTGAGGTCCCTACCAACTTCGAAATTCTGTAATTCTCTGAATATGTGTTAAAAAGAGGGCTTTTGTTTTAAGGGAATATGGTAATATTGTTGAGAGAACTATGCAATTTACTAAATACAATCAAACTCATTCTTTTTCTCTTATTCAGAACAGACCAAATTCATTGTTCATCTTCAGTGTCTACACAAATATCTGTACAGATTAATTAACTCAGTGGATTATCCAATTGTATATCTGAACTACAGAGTTTTTTTCAACCATTTGTTCCTTTCTTTGTGGACGGATTGGTTTTCAAATAGCATATATATTTTAGCAGTGACTAGGGGAATTAAACAACATTCCAGGAAGGTGGATGATACATTTTGGGTAGACTGCCTTTGTGTCATTCCTCAAATAACAATTCAACAGGGTTAAAAAAATTTTTTTTTAAATTAAAACCCTTATTTTCTGCTTTAGTCTTGATACTAAGTATTGGTTCCAAGGCAGAGGAGAGATAAGGGGTGGGCAATTGGGATTAAGTAACTTGCCCATTCTTACTACACAGCTAGAGAGTATCTCAGGTCAAATTTGAACAGAGAACCTCTCATCTCTAGGACTGGCATTCTATCCCTGACTTAACTACCTGCCCCTAATTCAAGAGGTCTTTACATAAAACTACCTTTGTTTATGGTTTACAGAGAAAATGTTTCCTTTTAGCTACTTCTAATAATTTTCTTTATTGTAAGCCACTACCTCATTGAATTTCTCTTGACCAATAAAATAACATTTTCCCCTGCTATAAATGATCAACTTTAACTACCAGGTTTCATATAAGGCTGTTATTACTCTAAATTAGCCAAGTTTTCTTAAGCTTTCAATGTCCCAAACTAATAATTCCTTTCCCAGTTTAATTTCTAAAATTCTCAATAAAAGGTTATCAGCTTCCTAAGTTCTCAAGTCCAGATATATCTATCACTCGTCATTCCATCTGTTTTGTTATAACACATTAATTTGTAAACTATTTAAAATGAGCAAAATGGCATAATTCAAAGTTTCCTTTCTACACATGCCACATGTTTTTCCTTCCCCACTTTACAGAAATATGTGTGTATATAATATTTATATGCATAAATGTATTGCATACAGCTGTTTAAAGCCTACACACACTGAGGAAGAGTGCTCATGTTACTCTCAGTTTGTAGATTTTGTAATTTGTATCAACTAAGAGAACAACGCTTCCTGCAGTGAAACTTTTACTCCAGCTCATTGACCTTGTGATTGTTTTATTCACTGAGACCATGTGATATGATCCCATCAGAATTTAATCTGATGGGAAATTTCTGCCCAGGAACCTTCATCAGACTTGGATGCTTTGGCATTAGGATGTGTGCTCATCTTCAGCCCCCGGCAGGTTTCATTCTGCTATTAACTCATCCCTGACATGGCATTTATAGCTCAGATAAATGGCTTTATACTTCCACATTATTTACAACAGTTTGCATTACTCATCTCACCATGCTATTCATTTCAACAACAGGGATCAAGACCTTTTGTTGGTGCTTCCTCTTTTGTTTCCTTTGTTGGGTGTTGGAGAGTGAGGCTTGGGGCTCCAGAGGGCAGTGTTGTGTTGGAAGCCTCTGGTGCTCTGCTCTCTGTCTCTGCCTTCCCTGGAGTTTTCATACAGATGAATGCTATCCATTCACAGGCTGACTTGCAGAAATGGCTTTACTCTGTTAGTCCACAGTGGCCTCATACACTTAGTTTTTGGCTTCAGTCTTTGTAGAGAAAAAAGAGCTACCAACTGAACTAGCCCATACATTGCCATTAATATCCAAGTTCTACCTAAAGACCTTGAAGAGGAAAAATATTCTTTAGCGAATCACATGATGTTGATGAATATCTTCACTTTTGATGGGAAAGCTGTGTTCTGGCACAAAATTTTAGAATACTAATAGGCACCAGTAAGTTTTGAAATCTCTTTGAATTTCCAGCACTGAATGCTCTTTGCAATAGCTCAAATGGAAGAAATATGTATGTTTACTCTAAAAAGCAAAAGCAATAGAGTAGTATTTGTTTTAGTCACCATCATTCACAATAATCATTTGGATCTCTCTATCCAAAAACCATTTCCTACTGTGGCTGTTGTGCTGTGCTCTGCTGTAAAGGTTTGACTTGAGGGAGAAAAAAAGCCCCGCCTGCCAAGAAAAAAGAAGGCAGGTCCAGTCTATTCTAACTATTTTTGTTGTTGTTGGGGAGTGGTGGTCTTAGTAAGGGAAGAAAGAGTATGGTGAGTGGCAGGTATTTGTAAATTCATTCTCTTTGCCCTATAGTTCCATCTGTCTCTACATAAATAAATACTAGACAATAATAAATATAATGAATGCTAATCTATTTATATAGATATATGCCTGTTTCACTGCTCACTGAGCTTCTTCCATTGTACCCTTTTAATCCTGAAAGTGATTGAACCACCAACAGAGACCACCTACTGTCCTGGAATGCACATTTAAACTTGTAGAGTTACATTCTAGTCTCAGTTCTGCCACTACATACAATCTTCAATAAATCACTTAACCTCTGTAGCCCTCAGTTTCCTCATCTGTAAAATAACGGGTGAGGGTTAGGTGATCTCTATATTCCCTTCTAGCTCTAAGGTTTTATGATGGCCAATAATTATATGACCCTAGGCAAGTCACTTAACCCCATTTGCCTCAGTTTGCTCATCTGTAAGGTGAACTGAAGAAGGAAATGGCAAACCATTCTGATATCTCTGTCAAGGAAACCCATGGGTTCATGAAGTTGGACACAACTAAAGAATGATTGAACAATGTCTAAATAATGCTGTCACTCCACGAGAACATGATACCTATCATGGCAAAAAGTCACTTGTTTAATTTTTTTTAAATGTTTCTCCAAAAGCTAAAAAAGTATCCAAATTACCATTTGTATTTAGAGGTTCCAAACTCTCCATCCCAGTGCTAACCAAGTCCATAATAATTTTCTTGCTTTTTAATGGATATTCATTTCCCCAAGCCAAGCAATTTCCACAAATGAATATTTTTGTCATGCTTAGTGATGCCTAATGCTTACTCAAGGAGTCAAAGGGCCAAGCAGCAGAATGACTTGACTGAATCACTGTCCCTGAATCCATGGACCACCCTGAGGAGAACTACTCTACATCTTGGTTGCTGCTGGCCTGGACCTCTTAGAGGAGCCTGTTATCTAACAGAAGCAGCTTTATGATCTGACTCACCTGCCACAGGCATTATGATGCCCACGACTCAATCAGACTTGGCAAGGTGGAGTGTTTGCTTTCCTGATTTAGGCAGCAAATTGCTTCCAGCTATCTCTGGGGAGGATCATTTTAGCATCATAATTTAAAAGGGAACATTAGGGAATTCTCTTGAAATGACAGATCTCAATGGGCTTTCTCTTTGTTGTTTTTAAGGCCAAAACCCTTTTTCAGAGGAAAGATCATTTAGGATTTATAAATATCTAGACTTATAGAATGTTGAGAACTGTAAGAAACCTCAGGGATAATGGGCCCCCCAATCTGTAGTCACCACACAGTTAGCAAAGGGTTTTAAAATCATAAAGCTATCCTTTCTCCAATATAACCTTCGGGGGAAATAAATTTAACCATATTCATTTAGATGGAGATGGCGTTTAGGCTCTTTCTGAAATATCTTTGAAGTAGAGACGGGCAGTGCTTTCTTTGAACTAGAGAATAGGGTTACCACTATAGAATATATTATTTTGCTAGCAATAGCCATACATTTTGGACAGCTAGATGGTATAGTGGATTGAGTGCTAGACATATAATCAAGAAGACTTGAATTTGAATAATTAACAAGTATGTGTATATAAATGCATATACATGAACATATGTGTTTGTATATTTGTATATCTAATAGCAGCTAGGTGGTGCAGTGGATAGAGTGTTGGATCTGGAGTCAGGAAGATTCATTGTCCTGAATTCAAATTTGACTTCAGACACTAGCTGTATGGGCAAGTCACTCAACCATGTTTGTCTCAGTTTTCCTCATCTGTAAAATGAGCTGGAGAAGGATATGGCAAACCACTACCTTTGCCAAAAACAAAAACTCCAAATGGGATCACAAAGTGTTGGACATGACTGAGCAACAAGATTTGCAAACCTTAAATGTCTATAGCATTGTCTGCCAATGTTGTAGAAGCTATTTAATTCTTGATTTCAAATCTAGTACTCTATCCACTGCATCATACTGCCCCAACTGACAAAGTGGACTTTGAGAGTAGGATTATTGATAAGACTGATTTTCTAAGAAGCAGCTAGAATGCTCCTGGCTCCCTGCGCCTTCCCCTGCTATAGCTCTCTTGTATCTTGCCTTCCTACTAGATTTCTTCAGCCCCTCTGAAAGTTATTTCTCCCTTCTCACAATCCCCCTCCTCTCTGATCTTCCTCTTTCAGACTATCTCAACTATTTTGTGAGGGAGAACCAAAACAGATTGGGGAAAATTTAAAGACTTTCTTCTTTTTTTTTTTTTAAACCCTCACCTTCCATCTTGGAATCATTATTGTGTATTGGTTCCAAGGCAGAAGAGTGGTAAGGGCTAGGCAATGGGGGTTTGATGACTTGCCCAGGGTCACACAGCTGGAAAGTGTCTGAGACCAAATTTGAATCCAGGACCTCCTATCTCTAGGTCTGGCTCTCAATCCACTGAGCTACCCAGATGCCCCCAAGAGTTTCTTATTAATATTAAAGAATTTCTTCCATGTCAGGTCTGAGGACTATACAAAGAAATGAGAGGCTCTTAGGGTTTTCCACATAGCCCTCAGCTCATTTCTTCCAAACTGGGGGATAGTATTAATATTTCCAAAAGTTACTTACAAAGGCTCAGGCCATGCCCAGGTCAAGTCTGTAAGAAATACTTTGGGCTCCTAGGTAGAATTATTGTCTTGGAATGGTTCTGAACTATTAGGTCATTGGAAGACCAGGGTGGCTCTGACGGTTCTCTTTGTCCTACCTCTGACACATATTATAAAGTGTGTGATCCTGGGCCAAATATTTAATTCATCAGTTTCCCAAATCAACCCTCATACTATCAATTACCAAAGAGGGGCCACTTTGAGTCAATAGAGGAAATTTCCTCCATTTGATTTCCCTATAATGATTGAATTAAAAGTTTGGGCAAGAAAAGATACCCTAATATCTGAGAATTATTTGTTAAGTAATTGATAGACATCTAGTCCATGTGTAACACATAATTTTTTCCCTTATTGTGAAAATCTATTGCATAGGGAAAGCAAGAAATCCAACTCTTTAGTTTTGTTATCTCTGACAAATAAGCAGGGCTTTTACTTCTCTGACAACATAATGAAATTACTAGCCTGTCTCATTCCTGTACCCAATTGACACTCACATAACCTAAATTTGTCTTGGTTTAAAATAACAATGATAGTGATAGTAATAATTTAATAAAACAGCCAGTGCTTTCTGAAAACCCAAAATTCAGCAGCATTTAGGTTGTCCGTAGCCTACAATCTGAATGAAATGAATTAAACTTATTCTAAAGCACTTTGCCCATACCTCAAAAAGTAATTGCTGATAGATTCTATGATTCTAGCAGATTTATAATCATATTTTATCAATCAAGAGGCAGCATAGTGTAGAGGATAGTGGGCAGCATTTCAGGTCATAAAGACTGGGGTTCATATTCCCCTTTTGACACAATATTGGATGTGAAGGACAACTCGTAGAACCTCTCAGTATGCCATTCTACCTCCCCAATGATGACAACTCAACAACTCTTTAAGACTATTACTTGTAGCGAATTGCTAACCTGTAGTGGTGAGGGGGTAGAGGGAGAATGTTGCCATACTAGCAATTCCCTTCATGGATGAGATCACAAGTTGGAATGAAAATCAGTTGTATCAAAAAAGAAATTGTAAATTTGTATGGCCATGTTATGTTGTAGAAGTGGTTATAACAACAACAATAAGAATGATGGTAATAATAATAATAACTATTGACATTTACATAGTTCTTTACATTTTGCAAAGTATTTTATCATGATAAGATCAGTATTGCCATTGCTTCTAGAAGGTGTATGTCATCTACTACCTTGTGTCTCCTTTTACCATTCCTATAATTGTCTAACCAAAACACCTCTCCAAGGATGTATCATCTCATTCTATTATAAATGTAAGGAAAGGGGTGGGGGGGGGAAGCTGGGTAGCTCAATGGATTGAGAACCAGGCCTAGAGACAGGAGGTCATAGGTTCAAATCTGGCTTCAGACACTTCCCAGCTGTGTGACCCTGGACAAATCACTTGACTCCCATTGCCTACCCCTTACCACTATTCTGCCTTGGAGCCAATACATAGTATTGATTCTAAGGCTGACAGAAAGGGTTTACAAAAAAAAAAAGAAATGTAAGGAAGACTAGAAACTGTCTTCATTTTTGTATTTGTATCTCCAGTGCTTAGTTCTATGGTATAGCACATAATAAATACTTAAAAATGCTTTTTCTTTCATTCCTTCATTCAAGCCTAAGGACAACCCAGTAAGATAATTATAAGAAATATTATCATTCCCATTTTATAGATTAGGAAACTGAATCTCAAGAGATTAAATAACTTGTCTATCCTTATGGCTAGTAAATATAATATTTAACATACTTTTCAACTTCTATATTTTGAGTAGTTTGGTGAGTACTTGTTACCCTAGAACACATTTTACAGACATCTAAATTTACTCCAATTAGCTCATTACTTGCTTATACTTTACAAGCTTTAATATTGGTTCCGGTTCCTTTCCTTAGCATTATAAATGTATCAGACTAGGTCTTAGGTCTTCCTCTTTGTCTGTCTGTCTGTCTCTCTCTCTCTCTCTTTCTCTCACTGTCTCTGTCTCTGTCTCTCTCTTCCTCTCTCCCTCTATTTCTTTTCCCCTCTCTTCCTTTCCTCAAATACACATACACAGAGGGCAACACATTGCCATTATAGCTAACTTGACTTTGTGTATATATATATATGTGTATACATATATTTGCATAATTGCATATATGCAATTACAATTAGTAAGTTCTTTGGGGGAAGGTACTTACTGTGTTTAGGAAAGCTCAACATAATTTAAAGAGTTACTCATGACATAATAAAAATAATGAAAATAATAAAAAGAGGAAAGCTAAGCTATAGAGAGATGTTTCAAAAGGAAAATACCTTTCTTCAAATAGTTGAATCCATAACAGAGATATTTCTAAGTTCTATTAATGAGGGCCTGTTCTCCATTGCCAACTGCAGAGCTTTGATAAATGCATGCAAACAGTTAACTACATTACATGGGTCAGCTGTTTGGAATTTGTGTGTCACTGGTTATAAGAGAGAGTGTGGCTAGATCAACACAAATTGATCCTTACAGCTGTCAAAACTCAAGTACATCCTACCAAAAACAGGTCAGTAGAATACTTTGAACTATTTCATTTGTAAAACAGAATGTATTCACAGGGATTTGATTACCCAGGTTCCTTCCTAACCTTCCCTCTGCTTGCTTTTAGTCAAATCAACAAGGATTCATTAAAAGCCTTCTTTGTGCCAAGCACTGGGCTTAGGTGCTGGTGATACAAAGAAAGGTGGAAACATTCCCTTCCCTCAAGGAGCTCACAATCGAGTGAGGAAGATAACATGCAAACAATGAGGTCAAATAAAATCTAACTTGGAGGTGATCACAGAGGGAAGGCACTAGAATGAAGATGTACCAGGAAAGGCTCCTTGCAGAGATGTGCTTTTAGCTTTTAGAGACCTAAAGGAAGCCCAGAAAGTCAGCAAGGGGAGACAAGGAGAGAATTCCAGGCATGGAGGTCACAGCCAGTGAAAATATGCAGAGTTTGGAGAGGAGTCTTGTTTCAGTAACAGCAAGGGAGCCAGTGTCACTGGATTAGAGTATTTGAAAGGGAATAAAATATAAGGAGATTGGAAAGGTGGGAAAGGGCCAGGTTATGAAGGCCAAACAGAGGAGTTTATATTTGATCTTGGTGGCAATAGGGAACCCCAGGAATTTATGGAAAAGGATGGGGAAACAGTGATATAGTCAGATCTTTAAGAAGATCAGCTTGATAGCTGAAGGAAGACAGAGGAGTGGGGAGAGACCAGAGAAAGAAGAACTGGTCATGAAACTGTTACAGTAGTTTATTTACATGGTTACTCCACTGTGTATCTCTAGTAGATAGCTGTTAGGGAGGGATTCCCAGAAGGAGAGAAATAGAAGTTAGTCCATTTTACTACTTTTTTAGCAGCACTAGTAAACCTGGGTACAGAGGTTAAAAGTAAATCTTTAAGATTAACCATTTAAAAAAAAAAAGATTATCAATGGACAGGTCAGTCACCCTATTCCTGTTCACCATTGCCCTAAATAATTTAGAATTATTTAATAAGATCTACTCTCTGTTTAGCTCTAAGAAAAGAGACGGGAAGAATTCAAAAGAATCGATAAATAGGAGTTATTGCCTCCAGTAGGCTTGTTGGCAAGCCAAGATATACTCAAATGGAAACAATTAGGGAACAATATCACAGATAGTGCATTACCAAGTGAGAAATTGTGTCATACAGACTATTGGTTCTGTAGAAATTCAGAGAAAGGAGAGATCAATGTAGGCTAGAGTAATCACAGGAAGGACTTTAGCTGAGCCTTGAAAGATGAGTTGAATTTAAAGAGGTAAGGGAGTAAAGGAGGGCCTTTGCCTGTGTTGTATGGCTTGTGTATTGGATGATAAACAGACTCATCTGACCTGTAGAGGTTACAGATTAGGGAAGAGAACTAAATACTTAAATAAGTATGTTAGATTAGATTATTGAGGGCCTTTAATAACAGGCTGAGGAGTTTAGATTTGATTTTTTAGATGACAAATTCATACATTCATTCAAATACTTATTAAGTTCCCGCATTGTGTGAGGTGCCAGGGCAGTTACAAAGATAAATGACATACCACCCATGCCCTTTAAGAAGCTTCCATTTCAGTAGGTTCTTGGACAAAGAATTAATAATGAAAAAACTGTGTTGCCTTTGAGCTATAATGTAGCTCATCCTAGGTGAAGATGATTCTTATGCTTTTCTAAACTCTTAAAACTTACCTAGTCCAATGAAGTCTTTGCCAACCATTCTCTCTGACTTTAATCACTGCAATAAAACTCACTACTTCTTTCCCATTTTCTCAACTGCTTAGCCCCTTTTCATTCCTCTGCTTTTAATTTTCACATTTCTATATCTTAAGACCATGTGCGTTCATCTGCGTGCCTTTCCTCTTTGAAGGATGGAAAATGTCTCAAAGACTTGGGGCAATATCTTCTCCTTCCCCTGTTATCTTCTGGAAGTAAAGAGGAATGCTAGATCCTTGCTATGGGTTCCCTGAGCAAAGGCATACTGCTTCTACATGGAAAACTAAAATAGTCTTTGGTTTCATATTTGTTAAAATCTATTTTTATCATGCCAGGGCAATGGAAATCGGTTTTAGAGCCACACACACAACATACATGTACATGAACAAAAATATATTATGCTAAATGCCAGTGCACAGAGGTGACATACCCTTTTGGAAGAAACTTACCACACTTTTTTTTTAATGATTTTATGACAGAATCCTACTATTTCTCTTTCTGAAAGGAGAACATTTTATACCTAGAGTAGAAATGAGAAACAGTGAGAGCTGTGTCATTGCAGAATAAGCCCACAGCCTTCTAGACAAACCAAATCATCAACAGTAACAGCATCAGATAAAAGGATCTGAGCCTTTTCCACATCAATGAATCAGGTGGCATTATTTTCAAAAGCATCGGTACAGTAATTTTATTTAATACTCAGTGGACAGTTAGAAATCTTAGGGCAGTGAAAAATGTGAAAATTCATCATGTCTCCTAGGAGGCAAGAACCTTTTCCCATGTTGTTCTCATGCTTTAAAGAGTTCACTGCTAAGATAATTAAAACTTTGATTTGGAGTCATAGAACCTGAATTCATATCCTGCTCTGATATTTGCTACTTATTTAACCAGAAGCAGGCCACTTAATCTCTCTGTGTCTCAGTTTCTTATCTGTAAAATGAGAGAGTTAGATGGCTTCTTAGGTAATTTCCACTTCTAATTCTCTGATTTCTTCTTTCCCTCTCTAAATAAAAGTAAGAAAATCTTGTAATAACAAAGAATTGGAAACTGAAGGAATATCCATCAATTGGGGAATGGCTGAACAAATTGTGGCATATGATTGTCATGGATGTAAACAAGATGATCACAAAAAAACTCAGAGACTTATATGAAATGATGCAAAGTGAAGTGAGCAGAACTAGGAGAATATTACTGGTACACAGAAACAGCAATAAAATACGATGGTCAACTGTGAATGACAACTATTATTAGCAATGAAAAGATTCAAGACAACTCCAAGGGACTCAAGTTGAAACAGGCTATCATTGCCATAGAAGAAACTGATGGAATCTGAATGCAAATGGAAGCATACCATTATCCACTTAGTTCCTTCATGTTTTTTTTTTCTTGTGTAAGAGACATATGTCTTGTTTCATAACATGAGGAACAGGGAAACATATACTGCATTATTGATAACACATGTATAGCCTATATCATATTACCTGCCATCTTGGGAAGGGGAGGGGAGGGAGTGAAAGAACATGAATCACAAAATATCAGAAAACAATTATTAAAAATTATATCTACATGTATTCTGAAAAAGAAAATTAAAAAATTTGTCATAAAAAGGTAAGCAATGCAGGTGTCCTGAAAGTGAAAGAAAACCATCTATACAAGGAGTCTGATAAACAGTTATCTGCCAATGAAGTTTCTAGTTTGTTGTTACAGTATTTAAAAATATTTCTTAAGCTGTATGTCTAAATAAAGACTACTTTTGTCGGGGTAGCCTTCTTTTCCATCTATGACTTAAATGTGATTAAAAAAAGAAAAAAGAGAGAGAGAGACCTCATCAGATGGTCTTGTTTTACTTCTGAGTAATAGCAAAACACTCCTGCGCTGGGATGATATTAAAAGCCAGTGTTTTCATGCATGAAAGGCATAGCAAAGGCAAACACAGAAAGAGAGCTAAATACACTGAAAAGGAAACAGGCCTCTTTGGAGGTCCTTGGGGCCAATCCTAGCTCTAGCAGGCACCCAATAAACTTGTGTGGATGAATTGGCTCATAACCATATTCTCTGGATGGATGGAAGGTCTTTCTTAGTTTAACTATATGCTTCATCCCAGAAAGAAATCCCATGAATTATTTATAGATGATGGAACATTAAAAAGGAAGAACAGTATACAACTGTACATAATTTGGTTGTTTGAAATGAAAGCAGAGTGCCAGGTAGAGCTGATTCAAGTGAAAATTGCTAACTTGAAGTAAACATAAAAGCAGAGAAGACCTACTCAAAGACTATTTAAATAGGGAAGACAGTTCTATTCTCTATTCTCTCTAAAATCAATAAAGGGCAGTTAGGTTGTTTAGTGGAAAGAGCACCAGGCATTGAGTCAGAAAGACTTCAGTTCAAATCCAGCTTCAGACACTACCTATGTGACCCTGGGCACATCATTTGTTTGCCTCAATTTCCTCATCAGTAAAATGAACTGGAGAAGGAAATAATAAACCATTCTAGTATCTTTTGCCAAGGAAAATCTAAATAGGATCACAAAGAATCATACACAACTGAAAAATCTGAACTACTGCAACAAAATTAACAAACTGGGAAAATTTAATATAAAGCAAAAAACCATTAGGCAAGTGCCAATTAGCTAAAATAACATGCAAGTCCAGCTTCAGTTACTTCCTAGCTGTATTATTTTCGGCAAGTCATTTAACTTCTTTTTGCTTCAGTTTCCTCATCTATAAAGTGGGGATACCTCTCAGGGTAGTTGTGAGGACCAAATGGGATAATAATTGTAAAATATTTGACATGGTACCTGGCACATAGTAAGAACGTTCGAGAAAGTTGGTATTGATGCATTAATGTCAAACTAAGGGAAACAAAGCCAATGGCCTTTAATGGCTTCATTCATTGTCTTGGGCAATGGAGAGGAAGAGTCTGCTTGTTAAGCCTGCACATAGGATGAAATAGGGGAAGGTAGGTAGGTAGTACATTGGAAGACAAAAATCATTTTTCAAAATCCTACATCAGAATAGTCAAATAACAGGAATTAAGTACAACCATAGCACCAATGTCCACTTGGGGGAAAGAAAAGTCAGTTACTCCAAAACAAGGTAAAGAATAGTTCAAGTTCAGAAAGAGAAGAAGGTGGCAGAGGTCCTGGTGAAATAACAAGCTGTGAGTCAGTCAGTAGTTAGAAAATCGGCAGGACTTGGGATACATATGCAGAAATCATGAGGTCATTCCCCCATTACAGTCTGCATTAATCAGGCTCCTACTGTGTCCTAAGCTCCCTAGATAAAGAAGATTAAGAACTTGAGGAAGGTTCTGAAGAGAACTATTGGAAAATGCCAATTTAGACCAAAAATACTGAGTGTAGAGGAATAGAGTCTGATAATAGGCTATAGGATCTGTATACATAATATGATGAGCAAATATTCTTTAATCTCTACTTTTATAAAATAAGAGAATACAGAACAAAAGTCTATAATGCTTAAAAAATAGCATAATATTTGTTGTTTATAAGAAATTATTCCTCTAGGGTAATGTTACTCTTTGTAATGGGTTTCTTTAAAAGATAGTTTCCTCTGGAGTTATTTTAAAATATAGAATACTTTTCCTTTTATGGAATAGTTCCTTACTCAAAGTTAAGGAAATGGATAAGTTGTTTAACCTCAATTTCTTCATCTGTAAAATCTGTGATTTGGAGCAGATAATTTCTAAAGTACTTTCCAGGTCAAAAACACAATGCCTTTTTTATTCTTTTTTATCCTCAGGTCCTATTTTTCTATAGGAAAAATAAGGAAGGTGGAAGTTTGGGTATGGGGGAAGGACATTAAAATGATTCTCATGTGACTAGGATTCTTGTATCTACACTGCCACTAATTAGGTGTATGACTTGGGTCCAATACTTATATCTTTCTAGGTCTTGATTTTGTTATCTGTAAAATGGGGTGGGTTGGATTAGATTATCTCTAAAGATTAAATTGATCTCCATTAGTGGCTCACTCCTGTAACCCCAACTACTAGAGAGGCTAAGGTTGGTAGATCTTCTGAACATGAGTTTTACATTACAGTGGATTATGTCAATTGGGTGTTGGCACTGTATGGTGGGGATTGGGGGGACAGAACCTAAAATTATCTAAGTAAAAAATAAACTGGCCCACTTTGGAAATGGAGCCAGTTAAAGCTGTCACATATATCAGAGAGTCCTTATCCTAAAGGGAGAAAAAAAAATGTCTAAACTGAATTAATTCTAAGTCATGGAAACAACAGAATAGATTTTTCCCTTTTTTTTTTGCTACCCTACTTCAAACAGTTACATACATTCTAAGAAGAAAATATGATGCATGTTCTGTATTAGCTATTTTTTTCCCTTTCAGTGGGCAATTTCTTGCTGTTGCTAGGAGGAAAATCTCTGCTGAAGTTCTACTTCAGGGCTTTGTCATGTTATTGAGGAGACCTTGGGTCAGGAGTATGTGGGAACCAGCTCATAATAGCTTGAGAACTGATTATTAGATTTTCATCCTCAACATTTGTGCTTCAGAAATTGGCAAAAGCTACAAACCAAAGCTTGACTTATTGCCTTAGTGTTTTTCTGCATTTAAGAAAGTTATGGAAAAAATGCTGAGAGTATGGATTAGACTTAAAAGTGTTCTGTGCATACATTTTCCCTTAAGAGCTGGTTGTTGAATTTACTAACATTGCCCTTACCTTGAGTTTTCACAAATGTTGGCAAGGTGGGAAGACTTTGAATATGAACAACTGATATTCTTAAGTTGTCATCGGAAGATCAATCTTAGCTAGATTTGTTGAGACTCATTGGTGTGATCAATTTTTCAGCCACAGTAATTCTCAAAGATAATCTACTAGGTTGTAGAGGTGTTGTGATCTACATTGGTGAAGAAATCATGAATTGTTGACATACCATACCAAATACATCATAAAAATTTGACAACAAAATGGTGAGGAATGTACTTTAAAGGACTATAAAACTGTGAACTAGTCAATCAATCAGTCAATTAATTAATCAGCAAGCATTTATTAAGTGCCTACTATGTGCCAGCCCCTATCCTAGATACTGAGGATACAAAGATATATAGGAAGAAAAAAATCTGCCCTCGAAGAGCTTCCATTCTATTGGAGTCAAGGGGGGGGGGGAATAACATGCATGCTTATAAGTAAATACAAAATATTTACAATGTTAATACAAGGTAGCATCAGCTGGAATGGATGAGGGGGAGGCACAAGCAGTTGGAGGGGTAAGAAGTCTCATTTTGTAATTCTCTGAAGGAAGCTAGGGTTTTTAAGAAGGTGTGGTAAAGAGGTAGTGCATTCCAGGCATTGGGAGACAGCCAGAGAAAAGGCACCAAGATGGAATGTTGAGTTTGGAGGATTTAGGCTAGTTTAACTGAATCACAGAATGTGTGAAGGGAGGCCATATTTACTAAGTCCAGAAGGGCTAGTTAAAGCCAGGCAATAGGGAGCCACTGGAGTTTTCTGAGCATGAGAGAAACATCGCCAGATCTATAATTTAGGACTATAAATCATGCATCTGTGGAGAAGATTAGGGTGAAGAAGGGAGAGAACTGAAGTTGGGAGACCAATTAGGATTCTATTACAATAGTTCATTTAAGAAGTTAAGAAGGGCCTGAACTGGAGTGGTAGCTGTGAGTGAAAAGAAGAGAATAGATGAGAGATATTAATATTGGCTATTAGCATTATGAGTATTCATATTTTTGTTTCCAGCAAGCCATTCATTTTTGTTTCAAATATATACCATTTTTATCTGAAGATAGTGAATCTCATATTAGTGGTTCAGATATTTTTAAAATTCTAATGTTCTTCATCCCAAAATAATATTGAGTACATATACCCTTATATGCAAAAACCAACAAATAAACATAGCAAACATCTTTTTAACAAAATTATTCTTCCAGTGATGCTGGAAGAATTCCAGCAAGATTCACAAGACTGTGAATCATGGAATACTATAATCTATAAAGAATGCAAATTACAGGTGATTCAAAAGTCGATGAAGAGACACACTGTGAGTATAAGTAATCTATAGCATATTGCTAATGAGTATTTGCCTACAAAAAATATCATAAAACATATTTTCCAGGAAATGAATGGTTGGAAAGGGAGGAAGACTGGTCCATACAGTGATAGTGAGGAATGACATATGGACTACTCTTCTGTCATACTGGCACCCACAAAATGTTGAAAGAACCCATAGAATGAGTTCTATGAGGATAAGAAGTGTTTCATTTTTTCTCTATATTACTAGAATAGAGAGATAATATTACATAATGGCAAAAAAGGTCAACTACCTCAAGACTTTCAGATTTGAGGGAAACCAAATCTCTGTTTCAGATTTCAAAGCATATTGTAAATAATTTCTCATCATTAAGAATTTCATGCGTGATGGTTATTCCAGAGCTTTGCCTATTCTTCAGCTATCCCCCTGTAGTCTAGACAGGCCATATCTGATAGTCACAGCAAACATAAAATGAGATACTTTGTCATCCTAAAGTAGAGATTCTTAACCTTTTGTATCATGGAATCATTGGACAGTTTGATGAAGCAAATAGAGACCTTCTCAGAATAATGTTTTTAAACACATAAAATGTATCTGATTACAAAGGAAACCAATTATATTGAAATAGAATTATATTTTTAAAATATTTTTTTTTTAAGTTCAGACACACCAGGTAAGAATTTCTGTAAAGCCTGGCACAGTACCTTCTTGTAATACACTCTTCATATATTCTTATTGAATTGAATTAAGGAAGGCATCCAAAACAATGGATAGATGGTCTAATGTAGAATTTATAAGAGATTGTAAACTGGAATCAGAGCATGAAGAAGCAAATGTTGGGGAGGGCGTCTCCACAATGATCAGACCAAGGATCCTCTAAAGTATAGCCTCTAATACATTAAAAAATGAAATGAAACATTTTCCATTATCTTTTTGAAAAGCTTAACAAACTAGAATTTACATTATATTCTGCCCACCCTAACTCATGTGCTAGGGAAAGGGTAGTTTCCCAGGCACAAATGGGAGAACATCTCTGTTAGATTCTGCTTCAGAGAACCAGATTGCATTTTACTCTAAGTTGAAGGTGGCTGCCCCCATAGTTTGCAGCCTATCTATGGTGACTGTCATGAAGTTTTCCCGAGTACTACTTGTAACACTTCTAGGTGTTAGGGTTTGTGACTTTGCCCTTTGCAGATGAAGTTGTCTCTCAAGCCAGTTCTGGAAAAGGCAGATTCCTTGGAGAGTTTTTCCACTAATTGAAGGGATATTTTCTTTCTACATAGGTACAAGCTGGCACCTGACCTTCCTAAGAGAAAGGGACTAAACAATTAAACAATTCTTTGCCCCGTTTATAGTATGATCATTTTAAAGGGTTAGTAGCAATAGAAGGAAATCCTTTTGGCAATAGATGAATTCATCCAAAGGATCTCTTCTCCTTTTGTACAAAAACAATTCTTATTTAGAAAATTCATTGACAAAACTAAAGATTTGGTTTAAAGCCTTTCCTTGATTTGACTGTATGCTCTCAAGTATTGTGCTGTCTTCCTCTCCTTCATTATTAAACTTTTAGAAAGACTAGTCTACATTTGTCACCTCTGCTTCCTAGTCAAATATTCACTTTTCAATCTTCTACAATCTCACTTTCAGACTTAAAATACAACTCAAACTACTCCTTTCTAAGGTTTTTTTTTTCCTACTCCTTTCTTGATATTACCACCCAGAAGTCCTGTCCACACTTCTAATTCAGCATGTCTAAAACCATCATCATATACCACTTAGAAACAGCCCTTGATCCTAACATCACTATTTCTGTTGTTTATATCGTGATTTCCCAAGTCACTGAGAAAACATAACTCAGTACCACATTTGACTTTCCCCTCCTTTGCTTCTCATGTCTAGTCCTTGACAAGATCCAAGATATTTGTGCTTTTCAATCCATGATTCACACTACAAACAATATTTCTAATGCATTGATCTGAATATGTCATTCTCTTCCTTTAAGTCTTTGAGTGGCTTCCCATTGACTATGAAACAAATTATAAATGTCTTAACTTGTCATTCAAGACTTTTAACAATATGGCTCCATTTTGCCTTTCCAATCTTATTTCACAAGTACCACTCTTGATTACTCTAAATTCTAGTTTATTTAAACTATTTATTCACCATTCCTTAACATTCTACTGCCTTGTCCTGGACTCTATACATTTAATATAGATATCAACCCCCATACCTAGATGAGGTTCCCTCCTCTCCTCCCCTTCATCATATTGAAAACCTCTGTGCCTTGCACACATACTTAAAAATGTTTGTTAAATTTAATTGAAATACACACACACACACACACACACACACATATACATACAAATGTCTGAATACTAGCATTATAGGCCAGGGTTAAAAGGGTTGTCCAGAAAGCTTTCTTCACATCACTCTTATTCTTAATAAAAGCTATTACTTGGAACTAGTATCTTTTTTTTTTTTTTAACAAACCAGTATGAATAGTTTGATGGGTGGCCAAAAATCCACAAATGAGTCAGATGAGTTGGATCATTTATATACAACCTACTGGCTAGTCATAAAAGTAGCCTTCAACATTAAAGAGCTGTATTATTTTACTGTCAGAATGTTACAGAAAGAAATATAAAAGCCCCAGAAACTATCATGCAAATATTTTCAGCAAATAAACCATTTTCATAAGAGATTCCTGAATTTTCAAATCAAACCATGTATCTGTACAATGCCAAAAAAAAATGCCAATGTAAAATTCATGGCATAGGAGAATAACCCTTTCTAGGATCCTGAAACCAGAAATAATCTGCAACTCTGAAAAATATCTATGTGGATAAAATGTATTTAGCTATATAAAACTTAAAACTTAACATTTTTCACCTTACCTGTTTCTTCTTTTTTCTTCCCCATATGGAATGAATGAATTCTATAACAGCCACTCTGTTCTATTAAGAATGAAAGCTATGCTACGAATAAAATGGTATAAAATATAGAGGAAAGCAAAATACATCTTGTGGTAAGCACTTGGACATGCAGAGTCTTTGTTGTGTTTCCCTCTGAATTACTGGTCATACTAACATTAAAATTAACAATGAATTGCATCATAAGACTATTTGTTATTGTATGGCTTCTGATTTAGCATGTGTATATCCCACAAGAATTATTTATAAATTGGGAATGAATTCACTTCTCCACACCAGCATCATAAAGGTGAATCATTGTATTTTCAATATAATCATATTTTGGAGACCAAACCAGATTTTGTTTTTTAGGCTAGGGGGGAAAATTACTAAGCTCACACTAAGGCCTGGTTCAAAAAACAAAAACCAAACATTCACAAGGTGACTATTTTTTTTTTTACCACTCCAAAAACACTAATACAATTGTAAAATAGTTCCCGCCTTTGCTCATAACTCTAAAAATTAAGATATATACTATGTTGCCACCATGGAGGAATTCTTCTAGGAACCTCTGTCCATTCTCCATACAATCTGGTCAACCCTTACCCATTCCAAATATAATCTGGTCTCCTTGATGCACTAGGAATCCTGAGACTTGCTATTCTGTTAGGCTTAGGAATATATTTGAGAGTAAGGGGTTGATTTGGGGAAGGATAGGCAAACCTATATATCTCAGGTGAGTGGGCATGATGAGATTCAGCTATTCTTAAAGCTGACAGCCAAGACTGTGGGAGAGTCTCTGATACTCCTGGTTCTACTGTGCCTCTTTCACACAACTGGCAAAAAGAAGGAAAATCAGTGGTTGGTGGTTTCTCATTCATTCACTCATTCGAGTGACAATTTTAAAGGCCCACAATATGCAATTCACCCAGTCATACTGTAATTGGTTGCCTAACTGGTATATGGATGGATGGTTCAAGACTTCTTTGAGTAGAAGGGAAATTGATTTGAAGGGGATCTCAGGGAGCCCTCAGGGGACATAGGAGACTAGGCATGGAAGAGAATCCAAGGAAAATAGGAGAGTCTGACTCATATCCATGAATACCATGTCTATTATTCAAGTACTGTATAAACTAATCAGGTTGCACCCATGAAAGCAGAAGCAAGAGAATGAGCAGATTAGATGATTAGCAAGTACAAACCAATCTCTGGTAAATTGAGTCTGGGCTTACCAACCACAAACAAACTACAATAGACATAAATTCAGTAGAGAAGGAACAGTTTGGAAATTCAGATATTCTGTCTTCAGTCAGTGCTTTCCATCTCCAGCCATTCATTTTGCATTGCATAGTCAACACATCTTTGGGATTGAAGCAAGGTATTGGGCCTCTTTGTGACTCAATTAATCAATGGATAAGAATCCATGGCCACAAACAACACTCCTAATGTTAGCCAGTCATCTTACCAATATAGATCATTGGGCACAAAGTGTGTGGGTGGATCAATGCAAACTAATCATTGCTACTAGAAATTCAAAGCAAAGGCTCTACAGATGGTGAGTTAGTAATATGTGACACAGCACATCATTGCTGTTGACATGTGCCTTTTCCATTGAGCAGTTAGAAAGCACTGGGGTTATGTCTATAAGATGCCTTGATTAGATCATTTTCATGTTAAAACAGTTATTTCCAACTGTTATAACCATTGAGTGTTCGATTAGGAGGCCAGCTGATCTGAATTTGGCATTAAGAAACCAAACATAGCCCAACCATTTGTATTTTGATAACTATAGTTATCTCAGGAACAGAGACTGCATATGGGATTTTCTTGGTATAGGGAATTCCCAAGTAAAGAAGCCTTTTGTATTAATGTAGGTTGGCACTTATTCTATATTTTAAGGTCTTAGAGAGTTGTACAAAAGAGAGTCTGTACAATGTATAGACATTAAGTAAGTTGTCCAGGGTCACACAGCCAGGGTGTCAGAAATGGAATCTGAATTCAGGTCTCCCTGGCTTTGAAGCTAGCTCTATCCACTCTGTCATGTTGCCTTTTACTGTTATCTTGATAACATACAAATAGCATTGACCAACTGGAAACCTGCCCATTGCTCAGCATCTGATTTGAAAATCTTAGTCTACTTATATGTATATGCAAGTAACAATTGAGCATTTCAAGTCACATTAAAAGTAAGTGGCTTCCAATTCACTAAGACTTATAGGACAGTTTGGTTTGTAACTTTCTTCTATGTTTATTTACAATATATTGATATATGGGAAACAAGGCTAGATATTTCAACCCTTGGTTTGTCTACACAAACTATCAGCTTTCTCTTCTTTGAAATGGATACTACTAATGTCCCAACATTTTGTCCCACATCCTTCGTGGAGTGAGGTTGAAGTTGTTAGTGATTATTAATTCTACCTGCTTACAGTGCTCCATAGCCATAATTACTATAATTATATTTCCTCTATGAAAGTTTTTAGTTTTGAAATTGAATGCGATCAAAATTTCCTTTGGCAAAAAAAGTCCTTCATTGGGTTTCAGACCATGATATCAACAATTCTCATGCCAATGGGAGAGATAGCATGGTGTAATAGAGAGAACCAGCCTCTAAGCCAAGAAGACCAAGTAATACATTCTGACGCATGCAATGCTGGGCAAATCAATTAATTCATCTCTAAATGCTCTGGGCAACTCTTTAGGTTACCAAGTTACCAAGAAGGTGCTGACTTGCACTGGTTGGGGCAATTTCCATCAGTGAGAGCCTCATACCAAAGAAATCACAGGTCCAGTCTTTATATCAATGAAGCCCATATTTCTATTTTGAGGTTCATTTCTCTGTAGTGTGTTCATTTTGGCCTCAGATCCAGTCAATTTTGGTATGAAGTGGAAATGAGGTCAAACAAATTGCTCACTAAATCATGGCTTGGATTCTTTGCTCTTATGTGGGCAAAACTGAATGGTTCCATATATCATTCTAGGTTAGCATGAACTTTTAGAATTTTAATGATGTCTTTTTTTATAGTTAGATTAATTTTGTGGATACAAAAGTACTGTACAATGAAAGGGGCCTGCACCATACAAATTCCAGTTATATTATTTTTTAAAAAAAGATGATCTGTCAGATTTTTATCATAGATTGTACTTCTTGAAACTGAAAATTTATGGTGCTAAACTATAACTACCTTCTAAAATTAAAATGCGGTGCTTATTTCAAAACTCTTAGTCAACCAGGTATGTTGGTCTGCAACTTCAAATAAAAATGGCCTGTTAGAACAAGGATGATAGTTAATTATGGAAATCCTACAATGCAACTGAAGATCATGACCATTTATCAGATTTGTGCTCCTCATCATTCATATATCTTTAGTTTGGGAGTATAGCAACTAAAGAAAATAACACACCGTTGCATATCTACAATCTCCCTATTTTGTGCTTCCTAACTAAACCTTTTTTAAAAAGATGAATGTCAAAAAAAAAAAGAAAAATTTTATTCCAAGAAAATTAACAGGCTACACAGGTAAATTTTGGCAAATGCAACTTTATATTGAAATTCACACATCTGTATCTTAAAGAATGAGACTCACAGACTCTAATGTATTTCTAAAATACCAGAAATCATATTATAAGCTTTCACAAGTTAAAACTCAAATAATTTAAAACGACCAATACACCCAATGTGCAGAAAGTATAAACAAGACTGTGCCTTCAGTAGAATAAATGCTCCACAAATTGTGCAAGATATCATACTAAGGCTGCGGTCTCCCCGTGACAGCTGACTCAAAATATAAACATACATCAACTGCCTGTGTTTCTCAGAACAAACTAGAATGGGCAGCACACCTTAAAAAAAAAAGATTCACATTATCCCAATGATGTGCACCCTAATTTTTCAAACCATGGGAGAAAAAGGAAAGAGAGGATTAAGTGATCTTTCATGCACTCCCAGATGACTGACCAGAGTTAGTACAGATTCAATTTTCCTTGCCTATTTGCTCCAATGATAAATAAAATGGAAAATACTAGATAACCCTTTAAGGCAACGTGTGTTGATTCTGTATTATTAACGACTGCTCAATTATGACTGGATATTACCACTAATGTTGCCTACCAGACAGATATCTAGTATTTGCAAAGTATAAAATGAGTCGAGTAAACCTTTTTGTTTTTACCAAATCAACCAACAGCTACATAACATAGTCCAATGCTAGTAATTTCACCAGTAAGAAAAATGGCATTTAGAAACAGTAACACACTTGAGGGTGGGATGGGGTGGGGTGGGAAGTAAACTCAAACTGGAACCAAAATCCTGCTTTTGCAATGCTCCCCAAAACTTACAAGGCAAAGAGATTTTTTAAAGTGTGATAATCCAATAATGAATGGCACATCTTTAGTTGATTACAGTACTTTAAGTCCCCCAGTAATTAGTCTTTGCAAAAACAATAAGAGTATGAAATGTTTCAAAGTCTTCAAACTTCTAAAATTAGTTTTTTTGTTTTAATCAACACGTTTACCTCATGTCAAATTAATTTATTAAGATGTCCAATGCTAATCTTTTTTTTTGATGGTCTTATCTTATGTAGTGATATACACAGCATTGAGCACTGATACTTAGCACCTGCTACTTTCAGGATCTAGATTTCCACCACCTAGAGAAACTTAGGGCAGTGGTTCAGTCCTTTCTTAATTACAAACCTTCACCAATGGTCAGCAGGAACACTTTGAGATTTTAAAATAGGATTATAGGTGAGCTAATGCAAGGACTGCAGAATGTTGCCCAAATCCTTACAACTGCTGATCCCATTCTTGATTTTCTTCTCAAGATATGGCTACAGGCCACAATTGCTTAGCAGAGAAGGGTAGTGTTTCACAAGGCTAAAGATTTACAGCTGCTCCCTCATATAACACAGTAAGGTTCCCTTGGTAACCTGGATTTTCTGCAGTAAAGAAGGGTTGTGCTGAAACAGCGCCTCAGCTCCCTGTTGGAGAAAATGCAGACAAAAGGATTGATTCCTGCTTGGGCAAAACTCATCCAGACAGCGGCTGTTAGAAATCCCCCTGGAACTACAGGCCCTCTTGCAAAAACTCTCCAATAACAGGCCACCAGGTAGGGGCCCCACAAGGCGAGGAAGAGGAAAGTCATGATGTAGAACATTCTGCTGATTCTCTTTTCCATTTTGAACTCGTCTAAGACCAGCAGCCTTCTTCGGCCTGTGGTATTTGCATTCTGCCTAATGCCCAACAGGGTGGGTGGTGTGGGGCCCCTTCCAAATCCCGCCAGCCAATTAGCGGCCGCTTGACCGCTGGCTCCTGGGCCATGAAAAGTCCAGTTCTGGCTGACCGCTGCTACAAACTGGACTGGCTTCATTTTCCTTCGATCGTGGACAAAAAATATCAGCTTGAGGTAGACAAGCTGTGTGGCTAGGAGTATGAGGGCAAGGAGCAGCATAAATCCCAAGGAATCATTGGCCCTGAAGGAACGGTGTTGAAAGGTGCATTGGTCCTCCTCCCTAATGAATGAATAGGTGCCCACATCTAGAACTGGGGGGAAAGCCATCGCTACGGAGAGGGTCCACACCATACAGATGACAGCCAGACAAGTCCAAAAGGTCAGCCTTTTTGTATAGAAGCGGTGGTGAGCTATCGCTAGGTACCTGGTGACGCTGATGCAGAACAGCATGAAAGCAGTGTGGAAGCAGGACAAAACCCCCAGGAAGGCGATCACTTTGCAAGTCAGAGTCCCATAGGTCCAGGTAGAGCCATTTTTAACAGAGGTGAATACAAATGGGAAACAAATGGCAGATCTGAGAATATCTGAGCAGCAAAGATCCAACAGGAAGTAGTAAGGAGCTCTATGCAAGGTCTTATCTTTGACTAGCAAAATGGAGATCAGAAGGTTACCCACCACGCTGACTCCTATTATGAAACCCAGGGAAGTCAGTTTCAGAAAGGCGGTTAAAGGAGAGAGATTTTGCAAAATGTTGTCAGCTGCATGGCTATAGTTCGCCATAGATGGATGGATGCTAAGGATATTGCCTCAGTCAAGTCTCATGATCTATATATAAGAACAAGGAAGAGATAGATCCATACATTTTACTGCAAATGTAATCCACAAAAAAGAAATGATTTGGTGTCTAGTCATACATCCTCTTTTCTTCCATCTGATTTGCCATTAGAATATCTGAAAAAAAATTGAGCTATCAGTTCTTAAGTTAACAAGCAATGATGTCAGAAAGTACTAACATGAAGCTGTTAATTTATGGGAAAGCAAATGAAGTTGTAAAATCTAGTATTTTTATTTGTTTTACATCTGATCTTTTTTTCCCCTTTTTTTTGGCAAACATTGGAGGTACCTAGATATCAAATGTAAGCTATAAGCTATTCAATTTTGTCTGAAATTTCAAAGGATTGGCTTGTTTATGTTTTCTTAAGTGATCCAGTTCAGAAAGGGTCTCTATGTTTCAGAAAAAAAAGGTTAATTTTACTTGGATACCTTTAAGGTTTAAGGAATGAAATGTTCCTTATTTAAATGGTGTCAGCCTAGGAATTAATCATTGGCATACAAAATTAAGCCTACTGAGACCCCTGATATAAAAGACACAAAGAGAAAGGAACATTATCTCCATCTATCTGAGGTCTTAATATTTGTCAGTGTTTTACAGATAGCTGGTCTGTTGATATGGATCACACCCAAAGAACCCCTGCAAAATTTATGTATTTTAACCAAAGCCCATGAAGCACATGAATCCGAAACAGTCATTTCTGCATATTGTCTAGGCAGAAGAGTATTTGCTCTTTCTCCTAAACCTAAACCTTTAGACTTTAGAATGAATAGAGAGACTGGTCCTAGGAGGACACAACAGTGATGTGATTTAGTCTTTTGTCGTCCCCCTCCCCCACCCCTTCCCCCACCTTTTTGGCAAGAATCTTTTCTCTTTTAAACCCACATGATTCTTTGCAATGGTTAATGTAAATATTGGCCAAGGAAACACACCCAGAGGAATAATGCACTTCCATTTGTAAGCCTTGGCCGCCTGGATTCAAATGAATTTAACGTGAACTGGTCTATGTTGGGTAATTAAGCCTCTCCCATTTACACGGCTATTCCTTGCTCCAAACAACAAGTAGCTAGATTTTTAAAGCAAAAAAAAAAATCCCCACATCTACCGGGGTACCCAGATCCTGGGTTTTGGGGCCACAACACGGAAACCAGGCTTTTCAGTCCCCCCCCCCCCAATCTTATTCCCTTTGCTACTCTTATACCACCCCGAATAAAGCCACCCCAAACCCTGGCAAAATCTGCCGTTGGATGATTTTAATTTCCCCACTGGTGTGTCCCCGGGTAAATACCGACAGCACCAGGCATATTACGAAACCTGAAATCCACCACCCCTGGATTTATAATAGAGAGATACATACACATGCACACACGCTACATACACGGAGAAGGGAAGAGAAATCGCTTCTGTGCTGTAAGGGAGCTGTTCTTGGTGGTTCGCAGCCCAATTTCCCTCAGTCTTGAAATGCTCTCCTGACAAGGAGCTCCCAACAAGCCCTGTTGAAGATGCATTGTCTGTGTGTACTTCCATTATGCAGTTTATTGTCAAAAACCACAGGGAGGTATCTCTGCCCGTGAACCTGCAGCTTCATCACTGCCGCCCCCCCTCTTTTCCCCCCCACCCCACCCCCACCCAACTTAACCAAGAGCATATCCTCCTACCTGTTGGTATTGGATATCCTGACAGACTATAGCTTCTTCTTTCTATAAATTGCTGATTTTTTTTTTTGCCTTAGTACCTTGACTGAGGATCTAGTCAGTGGGTCCAACAGCGCCTGCGCGTTGGAGCCTCCTTGAGCTACTAGCCTCGTCGTCCCCTGTCGCAGCGGCACAATCTCTCCCAGTAACGCAGGAGCCCCAGCAGCGGCAGCACCAGCAGCAGCAGCAGCAGCGGCAGCAGCACCAGCAGCAGAAATAGCAGCAGCAGCAGAAACAGCAGAGGTGGTGGTAGCAGCAGCAGCAGCACCAGGAGCAGCAGAGGCAGCAGCCACCGCCTCAATGAGGGCAGCCGCAGCAGCAAACCGTTAGCATTGCTAGTTGGATTTATTGAAGATCCTGTCCGGTCCGCCTGGGAATATAAAGGATTTGGCCCCTCTGGTGTCTTCTCAACTTTTTCTCTGCCTTCATTCAAAGTGGGGACCTGGAAAGAACTCATTATGCTCTTCTCTCCTTCCCCATCACCGCACTGTTGTACTTTGCAATGCATTAGGTCCTACGACCAGACCAGTGCCCGTCCCCTTCCTCCCTAGCTTCTCCGCACTCCTCCTCCCTCCTTTTTCCTCCCCTCCCCCTCCCCCCTGCTTCCCCCCCCCCCCTTTCTTTCCGTCTTTGGGTAGCAGAGCTTCTTTTAGTTTCCTTCTCAAATGATTCCCAAGCCGATCCTTGAATTTGCAAGCTAGCAGAAAGACTGGTATATAGAGGGGGCGGGAAAAGCATAATTTTATTTTAATTGGGAAGAAGGGGAATCGGTTAGTACAAGTTACCTCTGTCCTTGTTAATCATCGGTATACGCAGATATGTATATTACTTGGAAGAAGCTAGCCACGTCCCATCTCATCTCCCTCTTGCCAAGCCGCATAGCATATGGTGCCCATTCTACCTCCATAAACACGACTAGAACGAACAGCCTAGGGAAGGTTTTCAAATGACATTTCTTTCCCCTTCTGGAGACAAATATGCTTTTTGTTTTCCACCTCAAAAGTACAGTAGAATAGATGAGTGATGCCAAAGCTGTTGAGTGTGAGAGCCTTCCCCCCCTCCCCCAATACAGAAGAATGCTAGTAAGATAACAGGAAACATAAAGTTATATCTACCTAAAGGTTCTGATGATATCACAGAAACTATATAATCAGACATTTGGGTGCAACTAATATTACCAAAGCTATGCCTTTCCTTATTCACCGTTCCCCAGGTAGTGTTTTGTTTCTGAGATATCACAAGATTTTTAAACAACAAAGAACCCCAACAGACATACTTTCATTAATTCCCACTGCAAAACGTCTGCCTCTCTTCTTGTATGCTTATTGCTTTATAATATTCTGCTAATGAAACACAGAAAAAAAAATAAAGGTCTTCTCTACGGTAATAATTTGATCTCTAGGCAGCTATAAAATAGCTCTTTGCTGGGTGGTGAGACAGTGACATTCGGGAGAACTCAAGCCAATCAGGGTAGAGATAATATGAGTTGATTTGCATATCACATTCCTATTGGATACACTGCAGTAAAGGTTCCCCCCCTCTTTAAAGCTTAAAAATGAATACTTCACCATCATGATGTCACAGCTGTTACACAAAGCCCTATATTGCTAAGATGGCGATGATGTAACACTTTTATGATTATACTAGGATTTTCTTAACTTATTAAATACACGGGGAATATTTTGCCTAAAAAGGCAACACAGCCTGTTGTTTTAACATCCAGTTATTGTTAAAAACATCAAAATAAGCCCCAAAAAGTACTAGAAGAACGTAGCATTTTCATTAAAAAAAGAAAAACACACTCCTCCCTTTGCCCAAGAAAAATGGATTTAGTCCAAGTAATATATCTTCTCTCTCTTATTTATGGGGAGAGATTGTAAATTCACATTTTATGGAAATGTAAATGATCACATTTAAATTTCTTTTGTACTTTCAGTGCATTTATCTTTCATAGTTCAAATGCACTTTTAGCATATTTATTATATATTTTATATCCAGAGAAATTCAGAAACAGGAACTCACCCTTTTCCCAAGAAATTCACAGTTGGCCTGAGCCAGTTGGGGGCATCTTTGGAAAGTTTATTAGTTTTCTTAGTCCCTTGGGGGTTAATAGGCTAAAAGGGAGGGAAAATCTATTTTAAGATGATCTGAAAAAATTAATGGAGATTTTTAAAAGTATTTGACTAAGATAGAACTTTAACTGCCCTCTTCAAACAAAGAGTCTCTAGTGCATGTTAAAATTAGACAATGCCAGATATGACTATGAAAAGTACTTTGTTCAGTAACCTATTAAGTACTGACATCAAGTGATCCATAAAACAATAAGGAGAAAAGTGAGTAATTTAGGCTGCCCAAAGGAATAGAGGTGGGATTAAAGATTTAGGATCAGAGTACATTTAGATTTTGGCAGTTCATGTAGTTCAACTCCTTCCATTTTCAAATAAGGAAGCTGAGGACCAAAAGGACTTAGATGTTTGCCCAGGGACATACAAGTAGGGAGCAAGTGGTGGAGCTAGGATATGAACCAAGGTTCTTTGACTCCAAAGCTAGCAGACTTTCCCACTTTACCAAACTTTGAATTGTTTTCTAATTTAATTCCTGGACCCAAGGCACTTAACCTCTATGGACCTTAGTTTCTTCATCTATAAAATTAGGGAATGAATCAGATGGCTTCTAAAATCCCTTCCAGTCCTAGCTCTATGATCTGATAATGACTTTACCAAACCAATGTTCAAAGACAGTAAGAGCAAGCCTAAGAGAGTAATTTCCAAAGAATGGAATGGAACTGGAACTACTCATTGTCACTAAGTGATTCTATTCACCTATGCTTCAATTTCTCCAGCTGTTAGACCAGAATGTCATTTTTGTGCTTTACAAGAGGGGCTGAAGAAATTAATGAGTATTTTCAATGTGTTCATTAACCCTACTGGAAAAACCAGTGGAGTGTGCTTATCCCTACCTAAAGAGATGCCCCACCCCCTTTTTTAACAGAGAAAAATTACATACATTTTACAAGTTCTCAAATGTATAGTTGTTATTTCCCAATCACTTGGGTCATGACCTTATTTAGTATGTTAAATTCTTTTTTTCATTCTACCTTTTAGCAACCACATTTTGAAACTAGGAAGGAAGACTTAAGAGAAGATGACACTTGCGAGATGAGTTAAATGGAGTGAAAAAAAAAAAAAACCCAAAACCAATCAACCAACTAAAACCCTGGCTTGGAAGATTTTAGAGGCTGACATTTTGGTACAATAGAACAGTTGTTATGTTGAGCACAATTCAGGAAGACCGATGTTCTTTGCTCGATTTGGTTTTTTTGTAATAAATATATAGGTAGAGTTTCAGTAGAGAAAACAAGCATTTTTTAGATGATAGGACCACAATTCAAAATTTTGCCAAGTGATTCACAGTACCATGATGTGGGAATAACAGAGTTTTGGGCTGTTCTTTGTTTATATGAAAAGGTACATCACAAAACGAAATGTTCTTGGAATGTGTTGAGAATCATAGACCATAAAGAAATATTCTAATAAATGACTTTCATCTTTTTCAATTCTTCTCAATTGCTAAAACTCAACTACCACACTTTCATCTTGTTCTCAGTTCTTACCAAGATCTCACAGGATATTTAAAATTTCTGGTGTGTGTTTGTGTGTATGTGTGTGTGTTGCTTTCCTAGAGTAAGTTAACATAAGTCATATGCTTGAGCTAACTTGTCCTTTGGGTCACTTGTAATTTTCATTATTCTGAGATTATAATGTTTTATGATTCATAGCAATTCTTTTGAAGAAGACTGATATTAAAGAAATGGGTTTAAATGGAAGCAAATTATTTAGGATTATGTTCTTTATATTTATATTATGTGCTTTGTGCTTTCTATTTTTCCAAAAGCAATTAAAATTAGTCTCCTATTCAATTCTGGATTCATTTTATTGTATATCTAAGGATATTCTGTGTCACCATGGAAAAATCACTCAACCTCTCAGTGCTCCAGGCTGTGATTTCATTGATGTAGGGAACTCCCTCTTCCAACTGCTAACCCTTCTAACAAAGTCACACACAGTATGTGCCAGTGCCAGGTGCTTGCTCTCTTTGTCTCTGTCTCTGTCTCTGTCTCTGTCTCTGTCTCTGTCTCTGTCTCTGTCTCTCTGTCTCTGTCTGTCTCTCTCTGTCTCTCTCCCTCCTCTCTCTCCCTCTCCCTTCTCTCTCTCTCTCTCTCTCTCTCTCTCTCTCTCTCTCTCTCTCTCTCTCTCTCTCTCTCTCTCTCTCTCTCTCTCTCTCTCTCCCTCCCCCTCTCCCTCCCCCTCCCCCTCTCTCTCCCTCCTCTCTCTCCCACTCTCTCCCTCCCTCTCTTTCTATCTCTCTCTCTCACTCCCTCTCTCTCTCCCTTTCGCTCTCCCTCTCTCCTCTCTCCCTTCTTCTTCTTCTTCTTCTTCTTCTTCTTCTTCTTCTTCTTCTTCTTCTTCTTCTTCTTTTTCTTCTTCTTCTTCTTCTTCTTCTTCTTCTTCTTCTTCTTCTTCTTCTTCTTCTTCTTCTTCTTCTTCTTCTTCTTCTTCTTCTTCTTCTTCTTCTTCTTCTTCTTCTCCCTTCTTCTCCCTTCTTCTCCCTTCTTCTCCCTTCTTCTCCCTTCTTCTCCCTTCTTCTCCCTTCTTCTCCCTTCTCCCTTCTCCCTTCTCCCTTCTCCCTTCTTCTTCTTCTTCTTCTTCTTCTTCTTCTTCTTCTTCTTCTTCTTCTTCTTCTTCTTCTTCTTCTTCTTCTTCTTCTTCTTCTTCTTCTTCTTCTTCTTCTTCTTCTTCTTCTTCTTCTTCTTCTTCTTCTTCTTCTTCTTCTTCTTCTTCTTCTTCTTCTTCTTCTTCTTCTTCTTCTTCTTCTTCTTCTTCTTCTTCTTCTTCTTCTTCTTCTTCTTCTTCTTCTTCTTCTTCTTCTTCTTCTTTCTTCTTTCTTCTTTCTTCTTTCTTCTTCCTCCCTCTCCCCCTCTCTCTCCCTCTCCCTCCCTCTCTCTCCCTTCTTCTCTCCCTCTCTCCCTTTCTTTCTCTCTCTTCTACATATACATATATTTATGAGATATTCATACAGTAACATGTCATGACTTGACCAAAATGAATTTTTCATCTACTTGCTTGATTTTCCCCCCTAATTTGGGTGATTATGCTCTTTTCTTTTGAATTGTTATGAATTTCATTAGGAACACTTCTTAGTTCTCTAATACAATGTGATCTTTGAATGGGAAAATTTGGAGAATCTTATCAAAAAGAGAATTCTTCTCTGAACATGATAATATCCTTTGTTTTAGTCAGTTGTATCTCACATACAAGCAGTTGATTCTGCAATGACTACTATACCAATAACCATCATTTCCTAATGGTTAAGATAATTATATTCATCAGTATGATTTTTACTCATTGGTGTTTAAGAATGATAAATACTGAAATGAAAATAGCAACACTTGTTTTTATATAGTGTCTGCCTTTTTTGGTAGTCTTTAAATTTAGGATCAATTCTGGTCTAGCTTAGGAGGTTTAGATGTGGCCTTGTCTAACATGAAAATGATGAACAAGATGATTTTTTTTCCTCTAGTGGTTTTCAACTAATTTTCTTTTCATAAAATGGTCCCAGTATGGCAGAACTCCCTGGGTTCTTCACCTTTTGTTGTGAGTATTTGATGTGCATGTGTGGGTTCATCAGTGGTGATAGTGGTATTGGTAAATAACCATGGAAGAGAGGCAAAAGTGGTGGAACAATGAGTGTGGGTGTGTTTGTGTTCTTAGAATAATTGGGAAACAGGATATTCTGTGCTGAGGGGAGGAGTCCAGAGAGAATGCCACATTGTGTAATTGATTAATTAATTGAATATTTGGGTGAACACATACATACATAAATATATGATATACATTTATATATTCCCATATACATGCATTTCTCCATACTGACACACATATCTATACATGTAATATACAGGTTCCCGTGTTTCAATAAACTAGAATATAGTGAAATATATATCTACAATATAGTGAAATATATATACTATATATTATATCATGTTAAAGATAATTAGATCTTCAATGATTTTGAAAGTACTTCAAGGGGGCAGCTTGGTGGCTCAGTGGATTGAGAGTCAGGCCCATAGATGGAAGGTCCTGGGTTCAACTTTGGCCTCAGACACTTCCCAGCTGTGTGACCCTGGACAAGTCACTTAACCCCATTGCCTAGCCCTTACCACTCTTCTGCCTTAGGACCAAAATTATTGGCTCCAAGGTGGAAAGTAAGGGTTAAAAAAAAAAAGTACTTCAGGATTTCACAGGGTTATCAAAAGAGGCAGCAACTGTATAGGAAAGGCTTAGGTTCAACTTCTTTTTCCAACATTTACTGGTTCTGTGGCATTGGGTTAGGCATTCATCAGTTTCATGTTTTTAAAATTGTATAAATAATCCTCGTAATGAGCCAATTTCTGAAGTTCCTATGTCAAGCCCTGGGTAGGAGTATGTTGTGCTAAAACTGTTCTATAAACCTTTAAGTGCTCTATAAATGTGCATTAATTATTATCATTATTATATCATTCTTTTCATCTTTTTTAGATGAGAAGATAAAAATGGCCTATATTCAAATAGTCCTAGAACAAGACCCTAAAATGAGATTATATTTTTTACCTGCTTTGATACTTTCTGGGCTTCCCTCTTGACTTTCTCTTCCTCCCCCATGCCATAACAACTTTTTTTATCCTGGAAGGTCACTATGTCCCTGGCCTCTTCACCCCGGTAGAATACTTTGGCCTTACGGCCCCTTACTCTGTTTGGTCAGTTCCTCCTAGAACTTCCATTCTGGGGAAAGTGTACATGCTAACCACATCTTCATTCCTCTCTACACTCCATGTCTGGCTTTCTGGAGTTTCTCTAGCCTGCCTCCATGAGTGTCTTCTCCCTCAGTTTTCATGCTCCTCACCACTACTTTTCAGCATCCTTTTATATGTTGTCTTCCCCTATTAGAAGGCAAGTTCCTTGAGCGTAGGTAGAGACTGTCTTCCTGTCTGCTTGTATTTCTATTCTCAGGACTTAAGAGTGCCATGACTAGCATTTAATAAATGTTTGTAGGCTTGCTGTTGTTGGCTATATTGTTCTAGGAACTATTACATAGGTGGATAAAAGAACTGCTTTTTGAAATTAAAGAGGAGTTTTAGGATATAAGGTAGACTCAATGAAATCATCCTCAGAACAATTACAGTAGAGGATAGAACACTCATTATCAACCAATAAGTATTAATTAAGTTTCCACTGTATAGCTCATCCTCTTTCAACATTATATTGAACTTCTCTGCTAAGTCTATACAGTTTGAAAGATTTTTGTTTCATGTAGCTTGGGATTATAAGTATTTTGCAAAACAAGATAAAATGTTCTTAAATTTTTATGAATCAATGTAAAGTTTGAATGATTATGAGCAACAATATTGTGTGTAATGGTGGTCTGGCTTCAGTGGAGTTGATTGTTTGAGGTCTATAAGATATTTTTAGTACATGGATTTATCATCTATTAGTCTATGAAAAGTAATTAGCTACTAGATAATGTCTTGCCAGATCTGTGGTAGGGGGGAGATTTTTAAAGCCTGGAGTGATGTATTATATAATCTCTGCTTTTTTCTTGCATAATCTACATTGATCAGTAAATCTAGTCTCCTTCTCTATGACTCATCTGTAGTTTCTGGTGCTAGTTACCTGGTCTTGAATCTCCATGATAAACTCTTCTGTTTCCACAATCAAATCTTCATGAATTCATGACCATGTTAAAAAAAAAATTAACTTTTTTTTGTAATTTCTTACAGTGTAGTAGTATTCTACCACAATCACATGCCACAAATTATTTAGCCATTCCCTAAATGATGGATATGCTTTCAACAGAGTTGCTAGTAATATTTTAGCACATATAGGCTATTTTCCTTTTTGCTCTGATTATCTCAGGAAATAAACTTAATAATGGTATCACTGGGTCAAAAGGTATATATAGTCTCATAACTCTTTGGGCATAAAAACCTACATTAAGTTATGAAGAGTGAAACAAGCAACCCCCCCCCCCAAAAAAAAAAAACACCATTATATACAGCAACAGAAATATTGTTCTAAGGATGACTTGTGTATGTCCACATCCAGAGAAAGAACTGATCAATAGAAATAAGAAAGACAACTTTATCTATGCAAATATCTTTTTGTCAAATGATGCTTTCTCTAATGGGTAGAGAGGAGTTATCTGAATATTTTAATGTAACAAATAAAGAAATCAAGAAATTTTAATTTAAAAAAATCTTCCTGACAGCCTTTGGTTTGAAGCTTTTTTTGTCTATGTATTATTGACTGAGTTCACATGGATACTGCTCATGGATGGCCTTTTCATTCCATTCTTAGACCTTTCTGTTTTATGGGCTTCATTGAGAGGATAACATGTTTTTGGATTTCTAAATCTAATAATTAGTGTCTCTTATAAGCTTTTAATATTACTTTGTAAAGTAATGTATATATGTAGCAAAATACCTCTCTAGAATTTTTTCCCATTTGTCTGAGAATGCTTATCAATTTCTCCCCTCATTTTTGATATCAAAGTATTAAATCTTCTATAACTACCTTAGAGTGATAGTTCCTTGTTTGTTTTTACTAGGATCATTTTCAAATCTGTTATGCTTTTGAAAAAAATATATGTATCGACTGACATTTTGTAGCTGTCAGTTGCTTTAAATATATCCTCTTGGTTTCAGAATGCTACTATACTTACCCATTCACATGTAGCCTTCTCTTTGATGTTTTCATATGCTTGATGTATCTTGACTGGAGGAGACTAAGGTATCATTATTGACTCAGTGTGACTTCTATATTTATACTCAAAATCTTTAGTTTTTATTCTTTCATGTTTAATAAAACTTTTACACTTAACACGTCTAAATGATATTTTGATATCATTGGAGAAATAGTCTTTGAGATGAAGGAGCTATTTATTGGTGGAGCCATATAGCCTGATGTCATCAGTATCCATTAAAAAAGGTAATTAGATGACTTAGTTTGACTTATTTAATTTGGAAACAATGCTTAAGACAGATAGCATATTTTAGTTTAGGCATGAACCGTAGTGGACATAAATTGTTCCTGAAATTCCACATTTTAAATGAATCTTTTTTGGCATTATCGTGTTGGTGACATGTTTAAATAGAGAATATACATTATAGATTTAGAGCTATAAAAAGTCTTAGTGGCTATCTAATCTAACCCCCTTTATTTTACAGATGAGGAACCTGAGACTAAAAGGTCAAATAATTGCCCCATCATCACATAAGGGATAAAGGTAGGCTTTGAACCAAGGGCCTCTCACTCCAAATCTAGTATTCCTTCCATCATTCCACATTCTTGCACAATTTTCCTTATGGGAATTAAATACTTTGACATCACTACTTGGTTCTGTTTGATGTATTTGGAGTTCTGTACATGTGACTTATTTGTGAATAAGCCATGAGTATAGAACTGGGTTCAAAGGCTTTGTGATAGTCAACAAAAGAGGTTATAGATGTGGTGGTGCTTGGGAATTGGTGAAAACCATTTTGTCTGATATTGTCCCAGTCCTCCCCCACCAAATACATGCAGGCTAATATTATATACCCAGAGAGTGAATATTATATTGGGCACAGTTAGAGGTAAGTTCTGTGCATTTATGGCTCTTATTCCTCACTCTCTTATTCCTCTACTCTCACTTTATTGGTCCTAACTGAGCTACAATTTTCTCCTATGGTTGATAGAGCTGTCTCCTTTTGGTGCCAGTCAGCTTTTTGTCTAAAACTCTCTATAAATTCAAGTCCTGAGAGACTTTGGGTCTTCAACCAGGTTTCAAAAACCATTGCATACATTCCACACTGGAAAACACCCTACTGTGTGCTGTCCTAGCATGGAGAGCAAGAGGGCTATACACCAAGACTGTTCCCTGTTGGCATCAGATCTTCTCTCCATTTGAGTAGTTTTATTTATAGAGTTATATTAATTTCCATCAGTGTATGGTTCTACTGCTAGTCATCCAAATCCTCTTGTACTCTTGGGCAGCTAGGTAGCACAGTAGTTAGAATGCCGGGTCTAGAATTAGGAAGATTCATCTTTCTGAGTTCAAATCTGTTTTCAGACACTTAATAGCTCTTTAGCCCTGGTCAAGTCATTTAACCTTGTTTGCCTCAGTTTATTCACCCATAAAATGAGCTGGAGAAGGTAATGCCAAGCCACTCTTGTGTCTCTGCTAAGAAAATCCCAAATGAGGTCATAAAGAGTCAAATACAATTAAAACAACTAAGTAACAAAGTTCATCCTTCCACCCTCAAGATTTTTGGCATATCATTTATACTTCTCTGTCAACATATCATTTTCTTATAAATTATTTTAGATTTCTTTGTGATAGAGAGCAGATTATTATTCTCATCATCGTCACCTTTAGGGCCATCAATTCTATTGAATAGTACTATAGGAAAGGATTCTAGCAATTTAACTTTTGAACTGGTTATTTTGGATCAGTGAGAACTCTGAATAACGTGGTTGAGATTGGAAAACAGACACACCTGATTTTTTCTTTCAGAGGCAACTTGGCAGTCTGTGGGATAGTGTGCTGGGTCAGGAAGATCTGAATTCAAATATGGCCTCAGATATTTATTAGCTATGTGACCCTAGGCAAGCACCTAAACTCTGTCAGCCTGAGTTTCCAAAGTTATAAAATGTATAAAATAATATCTATCCTCTACTAACAGGGTAATTATGAGGATCAAATGAGATGATATTTTTAATGTACTTAACACATTACCTGGCACAGAGTAGGCACTTAATAAATGTTTCCTTCTTTCTTTTTTCTATTCCATCATATCATAGGAATTTCAAAATTTTATTCTAGTTTTATAGGAAAATCACAGTTCCATTCTATTCAGTGAACATTCATTAAATACTTACTATGTACAAAAAAAACTAGGCTATATAAAAAGATTTAATAAAACACTCTTCCTATCTTCATGGAGCTTAAAACATCAAGTACTTGGTCTCCACTAATTTTCGCAACAAAATAGGTAAGCAACAAATGGTAAGTTCCAAGAGCTAGAATACATGTTATATCAATTATGTGGCCTGATTCGCTGGTTTATAACAATAACTGATATTTAAATAGCACTTCAGGCTTTTCAAACTGGTTTAATTACATTATCTCATTAGAATCTCATAGGACTCCTGTGAAATTGACACTGTTAACATTATCAATCCCATTTTACAGATGAAGAAACTGAGACCAGAAGGGAAAATTACATTCTCATAGTCACATAGGTACCAATTGTCAGAAATGACAGTGTCAAGGCTGACTATTTTAGCTGAGGTTATATTTATACCTTCAGTAAATAAAATATAAATGTGATATCCTCATCCTAATAAATAAATTACTAATATCTTTTTGTTAAATTATGCCTTCTCTAGTATGAGGAGAGGTGGGAGATACCCAGAAATATTAATTTAACAAATTAATTAATTTTTAAAAATAACCAAATGACAAAAGCCAGAAGGAAGGCTAATGCATATGTTTTTCATAATTCCATAAGGACACTATCATAATCATTTTTTCTTAGGCAGAGATCAGTTTGTAAAAAAATTATCTTCATTAAAAGTTTACTTGGGAACACTGGAATTTTGAGACCTGCTATATCCACTGTGATATTTGGCTATTATTATTTCATTAAGTTGTCAGTGAATATGCATTAAGTGCTTACTATGTACTAAACACTGTGCTAAGTGATGATACAAAAAAAAATTTTTTTTTAAAGTCCATGCCTTTGAGGAGCCCACAGTCTCTTGGGAAGCAGAGTGGAGACAGCATGCATGCCAAAGAGAATAGAGACATGACCTTGAAGTCAGAGAGACTTGGGTTCAAGTCCTATCTCTGTCATATACTGCCTGTGGGAAGCTGAGCAAATCACCTAACTCCTTTGTGAGAACTGCATTCATAGAGGGAGTTTCCTATACCTCCTGGAAGTTTTATACCAAGGTAATTACAGGTCTAGTTCCTAACCTTGTCTTTATTTACATAGTATCCTTCCCCTTTTAGTCATATACATACTTACAGTTGTTTGCTCTATTTGGGATTTTCTTGATTTAGAGACTAGAGTGGTTTGGCATTTCCTTCTCTAGCTCATTTCACAAATGAGGAAATTGAGGCAAAGAGGACATCTGAGGTTGCATTTGAACTCATGAAGATGAGTCATCCTGATTCCAAGCCCAGTGCTTGCAGAGAAGGTCCTTGGAAGAGGGAATTTCCTTATTTGAAATCAAGGGTCTAGTAGTGTCTGTCTCTCTTAATCTCAATTTATATAGCATCTCTCTGCTTTTTATTATATATTTTTAAGAACACTATGCTTTCAATCTACTTTATAGTAAATTAATGCCCAACATACAGATCATAAACAAAGCCAAAAGGAGATAGTTTAAGCCTTTAGTTCTTAATCCAGTGTCTAAACTCCCCGTCTCCCCCTTATGACACATTAGCTGGGGCTTTTTACTGGCCAGCAGCATGAGATCATTAGCTGGTTTGGAACCAGAAAGGAAGGAAAGAATTTTCACTTTGTTCTGCAATGAAACATGCTTTACAATATCAAAGAATGGAGCATAATGATTATGAATAGAAATTTTAAAATCATCAAATCATCAAAGCTGTCAGTTCTGATTATCCAGTTTGTAGATTGTCTATTACTTTTCCATTTTTGTCTCCTTCTTTCTGCTTTAAGCCATATCTTTCCACCTTCTGGAAAGATAGAAAGAAAACCAGTTGAAACATATATCAGCCACTTTAGTTACTTGGTAGAAAGAATAGATATGGGGTGATTTTATTACTAGGTAAAATCAGGATTTATGATGTGATCCATGCATTTGATTTATCCAACAGCCACTCCTTTCTTCCATTATCAGTTGTAAATTAGACTTGACTATGAGAAATTTGGTGAGGTTTGGTGAATATGAAGAACTCCTGATATAGTAATTCCCTTCATCAATTCAGATTAGCAATTTATGGACAACTTAAAGTCATAGTGAGTTGTTTGTGGTACTGACAAGGGAGATGATTTTTTCATATTCACATGGTTGACATGTATGTGAATAAAGGCAGGTCTTGAACTCAGATCTTCCTGAATCCAAAATTAACCCTCTAATCAATATCCTATTCTGTCTCTCATGGGGAGTTGCAAAAGTTAAATAGAATTAATTCCTTTTACAAATAGAATGGAAAAAAATAAATAAATGTTATGCATCAAGTGATTTTGAAATCTATATGATAGAAAGATGAAGAGAGTAGTGTGAGAGGGCATGTGATTCCTGAAATAAGCAATTTATATAGAAAACCATTGCTTCCAACAATTGAAACAACAACAACAAAAAAAAACTGCAGCAGACTTTGATAAGACATTAATGAATGGGATTGGGTGGATACCATTTCACTACACAGAACCTTGCTGGGTGTGGCTTCACATTTTTTTTTTATCTGATCCAAGATCCTAGTAGTCTATATTGGCAGGCTGTATTTGATTTATAGCCATGGCTTCTGGCACAACTATAGTTAATGGGTCATTAATCATTTCCACATGGTATGGAGAAACTTTAGCATGCATTCATTATGAAAAATGTGAAAAATGTTTATTATAGAGGATCAAAAATCTAAATGCCCCATATATTGCTGGACACTAACCCAGAATGTCTTTGTGTTTTTTGTTTGTTTTTGCCAACACCCATCTGCTGTTTGAGAATAGAACAGGTAGAAATTAATAGAGTTATAAATGAATGCTTGAAAAAAGCATTTATTAAGTGCCTACTACGTGCTAAGCACCATGGCCAGGCACTGATAAAACTACAAAGCATACATTCTAAATAGGAGGAGATAACCAGCATATGGAAATTCTGGCCAGAGAAAGAGAGATTCGGTTTAAAAAATCCCAGGGACAATGAGAAGAGCCACAAGGAAGCATGGCATACCTTTTCCAGAAGTAATGGTAGTATTAATTTGATGACTATTCCCAGAGTAAGAGGTAGATATCAGGATATGGGGCAGAGATATGCATAATTGGTAGAAGGGAAGATGGCAAGATGTCTGGGGACAATCAAGTGGGAGGTAAAACATGGTCTGGGACAAAGAGATAGGATGAGTTAGAGTTCACAGTCACTTTCCTGTCAGGATAGCTCATCACTTGGTGGAATTCCACAGCTGAGTGGATTAACTGGTCTCTAGTGTTCTGTGTATTATAAGGGGAGGTTAAGTTGTAATGGAGGGGGTTAAGTCTTTCAGTTTAGAGACAGGGAAAGAGAAGAGAAGAGAAGAGAGAGGAGAGGGGGTTTGAAGATTTTCCCCCTTTTGCCTTCCTTCCTTAGCTAAAGCTGCTTTCCATGATTTGCTCTTGTCCCTCTTTTCCCCCCTCCACTACTTGAGACTGAAGGGTCTCCCCTTGATCTGTTCACTCACACTTATTTACACCTTAAGGAACAGATAACTATTTTAATGTCCACTCAATCAGGATAATACAAAGGAATAACTGACAGTAAAGAATGGGGAAATCCTTTCTCCTCTCTCCTTCAGTCTGGGGGAACTCAGGCTTTGGTAGCC
Source organism: Monodelphis domestica (assembly GCF_027887165.1). Lineage (NCBI taxonomy): Eukaryota > Metazoa > Chordata > Mammalia > Didelphimorphia > Didelphidae > Monodelphis > Monodelphis domestica. The sequence goes on from NC_077231.1 coordinate 179,447,427, forward strand.
TGAGCCCCTGAGAGAAAGTCACATTGACACCCCCGGGGAACAAGAGCTGAGGTAAAGTCTGCTCAGGTTTCTCTTCAGAAAGTCCCTTCAATTGGGAAATGTTGGGGGGGGGGGAAGGATTTCCAGTCACCAGCAGGAAAAAGTGGGTAACCCTCAGGAGAAAGTCTTTTCCCATCTTCTGTCTTCGGCTTCTCAAGACTGAGAGAAACCAACTCCTCTCCCAGCCAGTCTTGTTCTCCTCCAGATTCCAAACCTTTGGGGCCCCTCCCCCATTGAGGTGATCAGTTTCATACACACTTCAGCCTGGCACTTTTTCTTTAGTGCCAGCCTCTGTTACATCTGGTATGGAGGATGGTCTATATGTAGAGAAGGTAGTGGCATGGCAGATTCTGTGGGAAGATGGCTGTGGATGGGATGTGGGAAAAGAGATGAATGATCCTATGCTTAGATTTTCTGTGCTTGTTCTTTTTGTACTTAAAAGTTCTTTATTTCCTTGCTTCTTTTTAATGCATGATGGGGGTTCTCTTTCTCTGTCATTCAAAAGAAAAGTTCTGACAGGTTCTGAACAGCAAGAAAGCTATTGAATATAGGACCAGTGGAAGTTGTTACACCTGTTTATCTGAGGACTAGCCTAGCAAAATGTGGAGAGATTCATCAGCAGAATGTTGGCTGCAAGCTGATGAGTTTTTTGGCTATGTCTGCTGTCAAAGATGGTTTGCTAAATTGTGATCTGCCCTTGTAGGCTCTCCAGTACAACTGTGGATCATGGAAATATTAAAGTATAGATTCACTTGATGACATTATGAGAAAAGAATACTAGCTGGCCTTTTTATAACCCGTAACTATTAAGCAGTGGTGACATAGTGAGTCTTAGGTCTGGTGCTAAGGAATTTATTAACCCTCTTGGTGAAGACTCTGAATGTTCTGTTGTTTCTTGGGACAAAAATTAATATAAAAATTTAGGGCTAAGGCAGTGTCTTCCACATATTAGTATGGGAATTGTAGATAGGAAAGTGTAAAGTGGGAAGTAGATGGTACTCTACTGCTGCCGTCTTGTTATTCTATCATTAGCTTGTGTGACCCCTTTTTATATGAACTGGGAACAGAACTTCTAACAACCACAGGTACTTTGGCCTCAAATGATAATTATTAGGCCTTTTCTAGGGGATTTCTTCCAAAAGATAAAAAGTCTTTATAGATAAACAAATTTGTTTCAGTGATTGCTTTAACCATTTAATTTAACATTCCAAAATTTATCTCTTTGTATAAATGCTGTGGTGTATTAGAAGTAACACTGTATTGGAGTTAGAAAAAATGTAGGTTTGAATCCCACTTCATGTTATGTGACCATGAACAAATCATTTAATCTCTCTAAGCCTCAGTTTCTTAATTTGAAAATGGGGATAATTAACATAGAACTTACTTTATAGGGTTATAATGAAGACCAGATGAGATGTAAGAATTCCATTCAACTCTGGAATCCCTTGCTACTCTAGGTTCATTGTGAGTGGTTTTTTTATAATGATAATTATGCAAATTGTGTCTCCAGCTTCCATATCAACATATCCTTTATTCATAAGACAGGAAAAAACCACAAGTGAAATAACAAAGCATTTAATTAATACATAACAGAATAGTATAACATAATAACAATAAGGGGAAAGAAATGATTTAGAAAAACGGGTGGGTTAAGGGGGAAGATGTTGAGTTTGAAGTATGAATGGGTCACCAAGGTAGAGATGTACAATTGAAAATGAAATACTGGAACTCAGTGGAGAGGTTGGGGAATGGGGCATATAATGGTAATTAATTTAGAAGCCAAAGGCATAAAACATATAACCGAAGACATAAGTATGGATAAGATTGTCATAGAACAAAATGTAGAAGAGAATAGAAGAGAATTTTGAACTGAACTTTGGGGGACAACCCTTAAGTGCTGTAGAGGAAAGAAAAAAATAGTGTAGGAGGATGAATTGGAAAGAATGGAACAAAACTGTGGTAGAACAGTATCTCAGAAAACAAGAAAAAGCATCAAGTTTGGATGGTCAACAGTTTGAAAAATGAGTCAAGAAAAATTAAAGAGATACCAGATCTGAACAAAGGCCACTGGATTTGGCAAACACAGGCCATTTGTAGTCTTAGAATAAATGCTTTTAATCGAATAATCAAGACAAGTCATATTGCTAAAGGTTAAATGGTGAGCATGACACAGAAGCAGCCAGCTTTTTATCTAACTCCCTTCTATTTAAATTACTGATGATTACATTTAGAAAAATAAAAACTACTACCTACCTTTGGACTTCGTAAAACTATACACATTCTTTTTACTAATGGATAATATGTTTATAATAAAATAAAATCATTTTAAAATTCATATAAATCACCATTTAAAAAAATTACACTTTGGACTTAAAAATAAAAGCCAACAACTTTAAAAAAGGAAAGAAAACAAATATACACCTCATAAAACAAGATATAGCCCTGGGATCAATTAAACCTCCATACTGCCTCTTAAAATTGATAAATAGGTAACAGAGACAATGTGATGTTGCAGGGTGTGATACTTTTAGGATTCTGAGTGGTTTATTTGCACTTTGTAATGAACATGATACTGTAAAATTTGTGAAAAGGTTGGGAAATACATCTGGGACAGGTGGTGGCAAAGACTACCTTGGTGCCCTTTTTCTGATGTCATAGGTCTTTCACTGACAAAAACTTATGAGAAATTTTAAATTAAATTAAATGTAAATTTAAATTAAATTTAAAGGAGAAAATAGTGAATCTTTAAATAACAAAAATAATAATAATTTGTATTTATAAACCATTTTAAGACTTGTAAAACACTTTATATCGATTAACTAATTTGATCCTGAAAGCAATCTATTATCAATTATTATTATATGTGTTTTACAGGTGAGGAAACTGAAGTAGACAATGATTAAGTGACTGGCCCAGGGTCACATAGCTACTAAGTATTTGAGGCAAGATTATGCTTTATGACTCCAAGTCCAGTATTGTATTCACAGAGCCACTATGCTTTTCACCTGCTTCTTGTTCCTCTTGGAGAGTTCAGGAAGGGATGTAGGGAGAGAATTCCTCCTCCCTCTTCCTTGGCAATGACATCTTCTGCAGCAGAATAAAATGGCAGCATCCAATGGAGAGAGTCAAGTCAAGTTCAGTTGGCAGAAGGAGTCGAGGTTGCTTGGAGCTGGGATCTTGTTCAGTAAATGGAAGACCACAGAGTTCAGACTTCTGTTGTTTCTGGAATATGGTTCTGTTACTTTCTGAAGGTATAGAGCAGCATGCTAGCGAGGCCAAGATAGCCACTGAACCCAGAGGTAGAGATGGTGGAGACCACGGCCAAGCACCTGAGCCACACACCCAGCTAGCCCACAAGCAGGCCCAGAGCGCCGAGTGATACCAGAGGTAAAAGTTGCTTTTCTAGAAGTATTCCTATGTATGTACTTTTGCCCTTGTCAGCTCTTTCTTTCTCACTAATGTGCTTTGTATTTGTGAAAGAGTGCTATTAGGTTCATGGGAAAGAATTTTATTGTGACTTTTCTCCCGACATATTTCAATAAATGCCTTTGCTTTGACTCTAATAATTGTTGACTATTGAAGGGTAAATGCATTAGTAGAGAATTATAGTTTTAGGAGTATGGAACTACAGAGTGCCTTGAACTTGGTCGTAACCCTGTGAGTTTGAGGGCAGCAATCACAGCGGTGAAATATATCTACACATATCCATCCATACATGTATATATTATATACCTTTGACAACATTATACCCACATGCATCTGTGTATAAGGAAATATTTATATTTACATAAAAGCTGCTAGAACTTACCCTGTTCTTGTAGACCTGTGCACACATACGTATATTCATATAAGTATATATTTCTACATAAAGACACATATTTGCAGAGGTATATTCATTTTTATATGCACATATTTGTAAAAACACACGCACACACACATATATATATATACCCATGTACATATATACACACATGCTATTAAAGCTTAAAAATCTGCTAAGCCTTTTGAGACACCCTATAATTGTAGCACTGCTTTGCTTTACATTTCCCAACTTGCATAGCTACCTCCTGAGAGAGTTTAAGGCTCTCTCTGGCCCCATATTCCTAAAACTCTAGCTCTCAAATGTCTATACATATATGCATGCATGCATGCATGCATGTGTACAGATGAATAAAATGACATACAATTAATTCAATGCAAGCATTTCATTCAATAATGAAGACAAAGCAAAGTTGTTACTCCTTCAATCAATACCTCCCAGTAACTGCTGTAGATATTGCTTCCACCATCACAGATTGCAGCCTCTCTGTGTTTTCTCATGCTCTGCCGTTCCTTTCCTCTGTCTTTCTGAAAACCCTCCATAGAGGATCTACTCATCCAGTGCTCTGGAAGCTTTTTTCTGATTTTCCTGGGATATCATGAGTTAATTCTTTAAAAATTCCATGTTATGGAAAGATACTGATCTGCATTGGCGAAAGGAATTTCCCCACCTAGAATTCCTTTCCTGGTGAAATCACTGGTCCAGAATAGAAAAACAAAAATAAAACCAGAAGCAAGTATGGCACCAGTATTCAGGTTATCTTTTATCCTCCTTTCTTGCTGTAGTGAGCTCCACCAAGTACTACTCTGATGCCTCATCATGTATGGAGATGACCCTGGGCTTTTAAAGGTGATGCTCATGGAGCAGAAGTTCTGGCAGATTCTATCAAGCCAGAGGGCACTAGCCTAGGCACAGATGGTGTCTACTGTCTAAATAACCTAGTGAAGAAATGAGAAGCTCCTTACCAATAAGTCAGCAACCAGATAGGTGCTGACTTCTTTCACCAGAGCAACCAATGAGACAAACTTAGTAATTTCCTCTGTTTTATGTAGTCTCCTTCCAAAGTGACAAAAGAAGACTTGAGGCCACCAAGAATCTCAGTTTCTACAAAATTGTGTTAAAACAAATGAACAAAAAACATAATTATTTTTTAAGAAAGTGAACCTTAAGATAATTAAGAAAACAGCATATTTTATGAACAAAGAAATTTCATCTTCCCTACTATTGCCAAAGTACATATTTATTGAAAATGGTATTTATTATTAAATGTAATCAAAACATATATGAGGATAAATTAAATTCTAGAATATCATTAAATAATGAGGATATAACAAAACTTGCATAAACCACATACAAAAAAATACCTACTTGCAATAATTTGGATTCTTACCTTCCTCTTTATTAAAAATGCTGTTCTTCATCCCAATATGAATTTTCTTCTTTTGTGAAGAGGGTTGTGCTTTTGATGCTTCACCACTATAGGTTGTTTTATGTATTTCAGTATTGCTATTAAAAATAGAAGAAAATTCAGGGTCTCCCAGTATAGCATACTTTGCAGGTTACCAAGCATTGAAAGGGAATAAAAGATCTCAAATAGGCTCTATGTTGCAATGATTACTCATAATGAATGGAAGAAATTCCTTCTGGGAAGTAGCCTGGACTATTGAATAAAATAGTGGAAATGGACTAAGGAAGGCCTGGTTTTAAATGCTGTTGCTGATACTTATTAGCTATATAATTGAGGGCAAATCCTTTGATTTCTGAGACTCAGTTTTCTTGTCTGTATAATGGGGATAACATAGTATTGTCCCAAGTTCAAGGGTCAGATGAGATAAGGTCAATAAAGAACTCAGCAAATTTTAAAGATGATCTCAAAGTCAGTATCTATTAATTAACATTTATCTATTTCCTTCTATGTGACAGGCATTGTGTTATGTAATATGATAGGAAGACATAGTTAAAACTCTCCCTGCCATCAAGGACATGGAGATAATATATCCATATCCATATATATATATATATATATACTCCAGTAAACTATTGGCAGGAAGGCTAAACCGGGTTGAGGTAACTGACTGGCCTCAAACCTGTCACCAAGTTAGAGGGGTATCTACCCCAGGCATGCGAAAACCTCCCCCAATGGGAAGGGGAGATGAGAATCTTTGTTCCAATGGCCATGAAGGGGGATGGAGCCAAGATGGTGACTTAGTAGCTGCAAGAGCTGAAACCACTCTGACAATCCTAATTGCCACGAAGGTGGTGGGAGCAAGTATTGCAGAGAGCTTAGAGCTTGGTTAGACATCTAAGAAGCCAGGTCATCCACAACATCCCAAGTCATCAGCAGTGGTCTTGACTCGACTTGTCTTTGATGACTCTGAAAGAAAGAATGATGCTGACAAATGTGTGCAACTCTGCCTTGCTTAAATCTAAGTTATGCACAAGTCAAAAGACATTGCTCAGTGATGTCATTTTGGTCCTCTTCCAGTATGAAGGACAACAGCCAACCAATTAACTGCCTAGCATGTACCAGGTACAGTGCTAAGCTGGAGTTCATGGATGAGTTTAACTTGATGAGCATATAGGGCAGGGGACCTTGCATGGGGACTTTTTAAAGAGTCTCTCTACAGAGGTGCAGATTTGTCCATTGGCATTTCTGAGGACTAAATAGCTCCTACCTCAAAGGGTTGTTGTGAGGATTAAAGGAGAGAATAAATGTAAAATCCTTAGCACAGGGCCTGACATATAGCAGACACTTAATAAATGTATATTCCCATTCCTTCCCCCTAATATAATTAAGGTTCAGAGACTAGGATTGCCACAAGAAGAATTGGTTGGATTGGAGCCCCTTTTGACACCTTCAGGTGAACAGGTTTCAACAATACAGGTGGTATTCAAGACTAATTGGTTGGCTCAGACTTTTGTAAGGAGCTACCCTTGTGAGAGGCTGCGTCCTGGGCACTGGTTTATAAAGGGAGAAGACAGACTGTCTTTTCCCTTTCAATCTTTCTTTTGAAGAATTCTTAAGAGTGCAACAGACTGGAGGATGGAGGTATTCACTTGCTCCAATAACATGAGGTCTACCTAGTAGTCTCATGTTCAGTTTCCTTCTAAGGGGAGTACAAACCATAGGATGGAACTTAGGGATGTTAGTACTCTGTAGAGAAGTGGTACCCACTGGAGAAGGAGAATTATATTGATAGTTTCTGAGTATTTTCTTCATTTGCTTCTGTTCTTTGTATTTTTTTTTTTACATTTTCTGTGGGTGAGAGAAAGGTCATGTTGTTCAGTAGATGCATTTGTCTTTTTCTGTTTGGATTGGGTCAGGGAAACTTCATCTACATTTGTGATGACCTAGACATGCTTTCAATTCTGAAATTTCCCAGTGTAAATTCTAGGTGGAGCCATTATGAGCCAAAAAGAAACTAATACTTTTGGGGAAATCCCTGAAATAAAATTCAGTCTAGATAAAAACCAGACTCTTATAATCAGAGAATATAATCTTATAATCAAAGAAATGCAAATCAAAACAACTTTGAGGTACCACCTCATACCCAGCAGATTGGCTAACATGACAGCAACAGAAATTAATGAATGCTGGAGGGGATGTGGCAAAGTTGGGACATTAATTCATTGCTGGTAGAGTTGTGAATTGATCCAATCATTCTGCAGGACAATTTGGAACTATGTCCAAAGGACACTAAAAGACTGTCTGCCCCTTGATCCAGCCATAGCACTGCTGGGTTTATACCCCAAAGAGATCATAAGGAAAAAGGCTTGTACAAGAATATTCATAGTTGTGCTCTTTGTGGTGGCAAAAACTGGAAAATGAGGGGATGCCCTTCAATTGAGGAATGGCTGAACAAATTGTGGTATATGTTGGTGATGGAATACTATTGTGCTAAAAGGAATAATGAACTGGAGGAATTCCATGGGAATTGGAATGACCTCCAGGAATTGATGCAGAGTGAAAGAAGCAGAACCAGGAGAACATTGTACACAGAGACTGATGCACTGTGGTACAATCAAATGTAATGGATTTCTCCATTAGTGGCAATGCAGTGATCCTGAATAACCCAAAGGTATCTATGAGAAAGAACACTATCCACATTCAGAGGAAGAACTGTGGGAGTAGAAACACTGAAGAAAAATAACTGCTTGATCACATGGGTTGATGGGATATAGTTGGGGACGTAGACTCTATCTAAATGATCATCCTAGTGCAAACATCAACAATATGGAAATAGGTTTTGATCAAGGACACACGCAAAACCCAGTGGAACTGCATGTTGGCTCCGGGAGGGGGTGGAAGGAGGGGAAGGAAAGAACATGACTTTTGTAACCAAGGAAAAATATTCTAAATTGACTAAATAAAATTTTCAAAAAAACAAAAAATAAAAACCAGAGTTTGGGAACCTTCATACATATTTATTAAAGAACCTAAAATGTCATTGGCTATATTAGTGAAAGAAATACCTAGTAGTTTCCAATTTTTATGGTCACGCACAAAATAATTATAGCAATAGTATCACTATAATAATTTATATGCATGTGAACATTTATATGCACATCTTTGTATGATCTTCTGTGACTTTAATTTGAGTCTGACTCAAGACCAAGCACCAATGCTAAGTGCAATGGGAAATCACTGAAGGTTTGGGGGTGTAGTAGCTAAGATGATGAAAAGGATCTTTTTGGAACAAGATACAAAATGAAATGGAGGAGGGTGGGGGGAAAGACTAGAGGTAGGAAAAATCTGATGGAAGACTATTGAAACAATTCAGAAAGGAGGTGATGTAAGGTTGGGTTATGGTGGTAGCACTAGGGATGGAAGAAAAAACAGAATTTGAACATTATGATTAAGGAAGAATCAATTTCCTCTGATTATTCATTGAGGATTGAAGACAAGGGACAAAGATTCAACATAAAACTTCTTTCCATTCCAGTTGAGCTTGGATTACTGAGGCAATTATGGTATCATTAATAGTAAATAGGGAAAGCCAAGATGGTGGAGTATAGGCAGAAACTTAGCTAAACTTCCTCAACATTTTCCTCCAAACAACATTAAAATAACTCCTTAAATATAATTTTGGAGTGTCAAAGCCAATAAAAGGTCAGATGGAAACATTTTCGAGCCCAAGACAATTTAGGAGGTTGACAGGAGAGGTCAATGATACCAGCGTAGGAACTGCCCTGAACCGTGACAAAAGCACCAGTGGTGGGCCTTAGAGATAACTAGGCTAGTAACAGCAGCAACAAGAGCTTTGGGAGCTCTCAGTCTAGAGATGATAAAGGGGTGAACAACTGGTTAGAAAGAGATTCCAAGGGCAGCTAGATGGCTCAGGGAATAGGGAGCCAGGCTCAGAGACAGGGAGGTGCAGCATCCAATCTGGTCTCAGATACTTCTTAGCTGTATGACCCTGGGCAAATCACTTAGCCCCAATTGCCTAGCCCTTACTGCTCTTCTGCCTTAGAAATGATACTTACCAATTCTAAGACAGAAGATAAAGGTTTTTTTTTTTTCCTAAAGAGATTACAGGGGGACTTCCGGTTAAGATGGCGGCTTAGAGAAAGCTGAAGTTCAGATCTCCGGAAAACCCTTCCCGACCGATCTCAAACTAGAAGCTCCTAAGGCGCCGAAATTCAAAACGATCAACAGCACAGACCCTGGGAACCCTCCTCCTGGACCTGGACCCGGTTCAAAAGGTACGGCTCCCCTTAAAAGCCAGAACCCGAGATCCCTCGGACCTCAGGGGTAGGAGCGCAGAGTCCAAGGCTCCCGGAAGCGGCAGCCGCGCTGGGCTCAGAGAGCAGGGTCTGAGGAACAACAACCCTCAGGGTCTTCTACCCAAGTCCCAGTCCGGGTGAAAGTTACTTCCTGGGGCTTCCGCTGCAAAGAGCCGGTAGGTCAAAGAGCCGGTCGGTCTGGGTGAAAGTTACTGCCTGGGGCCTCCGCTGCAAAGAGCCTCTCGGTCCGGGCGAAAGTTACTGCCTGGGGCCTCCGCTGCAGAGAGCTGGTCAAAACAACAGCAACCCTCAGGGCGGGCAAGACAGCCTCACGGGCTGGATCCTGCTATCCAAGTCTCAGTGAAGGTCTGTGCTCTCGGAGCTTGGGGAAGCGGCAGCCCATCCCCCCGCAGGCTGACGAAACAGCCTCACGGCCAGGGATTCTGAAGGCAACTTCCGGAAATCGAGCCAGGGGGAGAGTGTGGCCTCGTGGTCCGACCCTTCCATTCCAGTTCCAGTGAGGTATATTCAGTTTAACCCAGGGAACGCTCATAGAACCAACATCTGCCCAGGACTAAAGCCTCTGATCACCAGACAAAGACAAGAAAAGCCAATCCTCCACGTTCAGAGATGACAAACTCCACAGAAGCACAGAAGCCCCAAAATACCAAGAAAAATAAGAAGAAAGGGGCGACTCTGGACACATTCTATGGAGCCAAAATACAAAATACAGAGCAGATAGAAGAAGATATACAAGAAAATTCTCCAAAATCTTCCAAAGGAAATAGAAACTCTCCACAAACCCATGAAGAATTTGAATCAGAAAGAACCAAAAAGATGGAAGCCCTCTGGGAGGAAAAGTGGGAAATGATGCAAAAGAAATTCACGCATCTACAAAACCAGTTTGACCAAACTGTAAAAGAAAACCAGGCTTTAAAGCAAGAACTAATAAAGCAAAGCCAAAACACCAAGAAATTAGAAGAGAACATAAAATATCTCACCGACAAGGTGATAGATCTGGAAAACAGGGGGAGAAGAGAAAATTTAAGAATAATTGGACTCCCAGAAAAGCCAGAAATAAACACCAAACTGGACATGGTGATACAAGATATAATCAAAGAAAATTGCCCAGAGATTCTAGAACAAGGGGGCAATACAGCCACTGACAGAGCTCACAGAACACCTTCTACACTAAACCCCCAAAAGACAACTCCCAGGAATGTAATTGCCAAATTCCAAAGCTATCAAACAAAAGAAAAAATCCTACAGGAAGCCAGAAAAAGACAATTTAGATATAAAGGAATGCCAATCAGGGTCACACAAGACCTTGCAAGTTCTACGCTGAATGATCGTAAGGCATGGAACATGATCTTCAGAAAGGCAAGAGAGCTGGGTCTCCAACCAAGAATCAGCTACCCAGCAAAACTGACTATATACTTCCAAGGGAAAGTATGGGCATTCAACAAAATAGAAGACTTCCAACTTTTTGCAAAGAAAAGACCAGAGCTCTGTGGAAAGTTTGATACCGAAAATCAAAGAGCAAGGAATACCTGAAAAGGTAAATATTAAGGAAAGGGGAAAAATGTTATCTTCTTTTATTCAAACTCTCTTCTATAAGGACTACATTTATATCAACCTATGTATACTAATATGTGGGGAAAATGTAATGTATAAATAGGGGGTAAAGAAAGACCAAATAGAATAAAGGTTCTCACACAAAGATTCACAGGGGAAGGGGAGGGGAAGAAAACTCCTATAAGAAGGAGAGGAAGAGGGGGGGGGTTTACTTAAACCTCAATCTCAGGGAAATCAACTCTGAGAGGGAAAAACATCCAGATCCATTGGGATCTTGAATTCTATCTTACCCAACAAGGGTAAGGAGAAGGGAAAACCAAGGGGGGGAGGGGGAGAGGGAGAACAAAAAGGGAGGGAAAGAGAGGGGGGAGGGGGAGGGAACAAAAAGGGAGGGACTAAAAAGGGAAACATCAAGGGAGGGGACAAGGGGGACTGATTCAAAGTAAATCACTGGACTAAAAGGTAGAGCCAAAGAAGAAAAGGTTAGAATTAGGGAAGGCAATCAAAATGCCAGGGAGTCCACAAATGACAATCATAACTTTGAACGTGAATGGGATGAACTCACCCATAAAACGTAGACGAATAGCTGAATGGATTAGAATCCAAAACCCTACCATATGTTGTCTTCAAGAAACACACATGAGGCGGGTTGACACCCACAAGGTCAGAATTAAAGGATGGAGTAAGACCTTCTGGGCCTCAACTGATAGAAAGAAGGCAGGAGTGGTAATCATGATATCTGATAAAGCCAATGCAAAAATAGACCTGATCAAAAGGGATAGGGAAGGTAATTATATTTTGTTAAAAGGGACTCTAGACAATGAGGAAATATCATTAATCAACATGTATGCACCAAATAATATAGCACCCAAATTTCTAATGGAGAAACTAGGAGAATTGAAGGAAGAAATAGACAATAAAACCATACTAGTGGGAGACTTAAACCAACCATTATCAAATTTAGATAAATCAAATCAAAAAATAAATAAGAAAGAGGTAAAAGAAGTGAATGAAATCTTAGAAAAATTAGAATTAATAGACATATGCAGAAAAATAAATAGGGATAAAAAGGAATACACCTTCTTCTCAGCACCACATGGCACATTCACAAAAATTGACCATACATTAGGTCACAGAAACACAGCACACAAATGCAAAAAAGCAGAAATAATGAATGCAGCCTTCTCAGATCACAAGGCAATAAAAATAATGATTAGTAATGGTACATGGAAAACCAAATCTAAAACCAATTGGAAATTAAACAATATGATACTCCAAAACCGTTTAGCTAAAGAAGAAATCATAGAAACAATTAATAATTTCATCAAGGAAAATGACAATGGCGAAACATCCTTTCAAACCTTTTTGGATGCAGCCAAAGCGGTAATCAGAGGCAAATTCATATCCCTGAAAGCTCATATTAACAAACAAGGGAGAGCAGAGATCAATCAATTGGAAATGCAATTGAAAAAACTCGAAAGCGATCAAATTAAAAACCCCCAGCAGAAAACCAAATTAGAAATCCTAAAAATTAGGGGAGAAATTAATAAAATCGAAAGTGATAGAACTATTGATTTAATAAATAAGACAAGAAGCTGGTACTTTGAAAAAACAAACAAAATAGACAAAGTACTGGTCAATCTAATTAAAAAAAGGAAGGAAGAAAAGCAAATTCACAGCATTAAAGATGAAAAGGAGGACAGCACCTCCAATGAGGAGGAAATTAAGGCAATCATTAGAAATTACTTTGACCAATTATATGGCAATAAATACACCAATTTAGGAGAAATGGATGAATATATACAAAAATACAAACTGCCTAGACTAACAGAAGAGGAAATAGAATTCTTAAATAATCCCATATCAGAAATTGAAATCCATCAAGCCATCAAAGAACTTCCTAAGAAAAAAATCCCCAGGGCCTGATGGATTCACCTGTGAATTCTATCAAACATCCAGAGAACAGTTAACCCCAATACTATACAAACTATTTGACATAATAAGCAAAGAGGGAGTTCTACCAAACTCCTTTTACGACACAAACATGGTACTGATTCCAAAACCAGGCAGGTCAAAAACAGAGAAAGAAAACTATAGACCAATCTCCCTAATGAATATAGATGCAAAAATTTTAAATAGGATACTAGCAAAAAGACTCCAGCAAGTGATCAGAAAGATCATTCACCATGATCAAGTAGGATTCATACCAGGGATGCAGAGCTGGTTCAACATTAGGAAAACCATCCACATAATTGACCACATCAACAAGCAAACTAGCAAGAACCACATGATTATCTCAATAGATGCAGAAAAAGCCTTTGATAAAATACAACACCCATTCCTATTAAAAACACTAGAAAGCATAGGAATAGAAGGGTCATTCCTAAAAATAATAAACAGTATATATCTAAAACCAACAGCTAATATCATCTGCAATGGGGATAAACTAGATGCATTCCCAATAAGATCAGGAGTGAAACAAGGATGCCCATTATCACCTCTACTATTTGACATTGTACTAGAAACACTAGCAGTAGCAATTAGAGAAGATAAAGAAATTGAAGGCATCAGAATAGGCAAGGAGGAGACCAAGTTATCACTCTTTGCGGATGACATGATGGTCTACTTAAAGAATCCTAGAGATTCAACCAAAAAGCTAATTGAAATAATCAACAACTTTAGCAAAGTTGCAGGATACAAAATAAACCCACATAAATCATCAGCTTTTCTATATATCTCCAACACAGCTCAGCAGCAAGAACTAGAAAGAGAAATCCCATTCAAAATCACCTTAGACAAAATAAAATACCTAGGAATCTATCTCCCAAGACAAACACAGGAACTATATGAACACAACTACAAAACACTCGCCACACAACTAAAACTAGACTTGAACAATTGGAAAAACATTAACTGCTCATGGATAGGACGAGCCAATATAATAAAAATGACCATCCTACCCAAACTTATTTATCTATTTAGTGCCATACCCATTGAACTACCAAAATACTTCTTCACTGATTTAGAAAAAACCATAACAAAGTTCATTTGGAAGAACAAAAGATCAAGGATATCCAGGGAAATAATGAAAAAAAACACATATGATGGGGGCCTTGCAGTCCCAGACCTCAAACTATATTACAAAGCAGCAGTCATCAAAACAATTTGGTACTGGCTAAGAAACAGAAAGGAAGATCAGTGGAATAGACTGGGGGAAAACGACCTCAGCAAGACAGTATACGATAAACCCAAAGATCCCAGCTTTTGGGGCAAAAATCCACTATTCGATAAAAACTGCTGGGAAAATTGGAAGACAGTGTGGGAGAGACTAGGAATAGATCAACACCTCACACCCTACACCAAGATAAATTCAAAATGGGTGAGTGACTTAAACATAAAGAAGGAAACCATAAGTAAATTGGGTAAACACAGAATAGTATACATGTCAGACCTTTGGGAGGGGAAAGGCTTTAAAACCAAGCAAGATATAGAAAGAATCACAAAATCTAAAATAAATAATTTTGACTACATCAAACTAAAAAGCTTTTGTACAAACAAAACCAATATAACTAAAATCAGAAGGGAAACAACAAATTGGGAAAAAATCTTCATAGAAACCTCTGACAAAGGTTTAATTACTCATATTTATAATGAGCTAAATCAATTGTACAAAAAATCAAGCCATTCTCCAATTGATAAATGGGCAAGGGAAATGGATAGGCAGTTCTCAGATAAAGAAATCAAAACTATTAACAAGCACATGAAGAAGTGTTCTACATCTCTTATAATCAGAGAGATGCAAATCAAAACAACTCTGAGGTATCACCTCACACCTAGCAGACTGGCTAACATAACAGCAAAGGAAAGTAATGAATGCTGGAGGGGATGTGGCAAAGTAGGGACATTAATTCATTGCTGGTGGAGCTGTGAACTGATCCAACCATTCTGGAGGGCAATTTGGAACTATGCCCAAAGGGCGACAAAAGAATATCTACCCTTTGACCCAGCCATAGCACTGCTGGGTCTGTACCCCAAAGAGATAATGGACACAAAGACTTGTACAAAAATATTCATAGCTGCGCTCTTTGTGGTGGCCCAAAACTGGAAAACGAGGGGATGCCCATCAATTGGGGAATGGCTGAACAAACTGTGGTATATGTTGGTGATGGAATACTATTGTGCTCAAAGGAATAATAAAGTGGAGAAGTTCCATGGAGACTGGAACAACCTCCAGGAAGTGATGCAGAGCGAGAGGAGCAGAACCAGGAGAACATTGTACACAGAGACTAATACACTGTGGTATAATCGAACGTAATGGACTTCTACATTAGGGGCGGTGTAATATCCCTGAACAACTTTCAGGGATCCAGGAGAAAAAAAAACACCATTCATAAGCAAAGGATAAACTATGGGAGTGGAAACACCGAGAAAAAGCAACTGCCTGAATACAGAGGTTGAGGGGACATGACAGAGGATAGACTTTAAATGAACACTCTAATGCAAATACTATCAACAAAGCAATGGGTTCAAATCAAGAAAACATCTAATGCCCAGTGGACTTACGCGTCGGCTATGGGGGTTGGGGGGGAGGAAAAGAAAATGATCTATGTCTTTAACGAATAATGCTTGGAAATGATCAAATAAAATATATTAAAAAAAAAAAAAGAAAAAAAAAGAGATTACAGGGGACCCTTTGCTGCCACTGGGTGTAGCAGGATCTGATTGATCTTTCTATTGCTCATATGCAATTCAGAATTGTAGTTCTAGAGAAGAGAGAAATACTGGCACTTGTAGTTGCAGGAAAATAGGGGACCTGATCAGAGTTCCAGGGCAGAGAGGCGCATTAGTGCTTGTAGCTACAGAAGACCTTTCCTCTGCAAAGACCAGAGTATAGACCAGTAGAGCAGTGACCACATCTCTTCTCAGATCACATCACTTTGGAAGCTCCAAAAACTTGCAGACCTCTAGAAATAGCCCTGAAAATAGCATCCTGAAAAACTGTGGAGCTTAGAACAATGCCTCTCCACCTCTAGTTGAGCTGAGTCCATCTTTAACATAAAGACTTGAGTCAAGAAATAGGCTGGGGAAAATGAGCAAATAGAAAAAAAAATGGAAGCTGATCATAAAAGCTAATATTTTGGGGAAGTTCAAGATGTAAACTTAGCAGAAGACAATATAAAAATAACTTCAAGAAAAGCCTCAAAGAAAGATGCTAATTGAACAGAAGCCCAATAAGAATTTCTACAAGCGTTAAAGAAAGAGATAAGACTAGGAGAGGAGAAACTGGGAAAATAAATTAAAGTAATAAAGAAAATTATTAAAAGGGGAATTAACATTTGAAAAGGCACAAAAAACCCCCAAAGAACATTAAACCTTAAAAAACAAAACAAAACAGATTAGCTTAATGGTAAAAGTGGCACAAGAATTCACTGAAGAAATGACTTTTTTAAAAGCAGAATAGGCCAAATAGAAAAAAGAGATACAAAAATTCACTGTAGAAAAAACTCTTTCAAAAACAGATTTAATCAAATGGAAAAAGAGGTACAAAGGCTCCCTGAAGAAAATAATTTCTTAAAAATTAGAATTGAATAAATGGTATTTAATAATGCCATGAGATCTCAAGAAAAAAAATTAAAAACTTAAAAGAATGGATAAAATAGGAGAAAAATGAAGTTTTTCACTAGAAAAATAACTGACTTGGAAAAGAGATCAAAGAGATAACTTAAGAATTATTGGACTACCTGAAAGCCATGGCCCCCCAAAAAGCCTAGACATCATATTTGAAGTAATCAGAAAACTTCCCTGTTATCTTAGATCCAGATGGCAAAATAAACATTGAAAGAATCTATTGATCACTTCCTGAGATAGTCCCCAAATGTAAACTCATAGCAATAGTATAGCCAAATTCCCAATCTCTAATGCCAAGAAGAAAATATTTCAAGTAGCTATAAAGAAACAATGCAAATATCATGGAGCCACATTTGAGATAAATCACACAAGATTTAATGGCTTCCACATTAAAGGAATAGAGGGCTTGGACTATGATATTCCAGAAGGCAAAGGAGGTAGGATTACAACCAAGAATCATCTCCCAAGTAAAACTGTATAATTCTTCAGGAGAAAAAAAAAGATATTTAATGAAAACAGAGAATTTTCATTTCCAATGAAATGATTAGAACAGAGTAGAAATTTCAACAATCAAACAAAAGACTCAAGAGAAGCATAAAATGGTAAAAATGAAAGAGTAATCATAAGGGACTCAATAAAGTTAAACTGTTTACATTCTTATGTAGAATGCAAATCCTAATGACTTTAACATTAGTAGGATAATTAGAAGAAGTCTATATAGATAAAGGACATGGGCATGGATTGATTATATTGGGATGATGTCAAAAGAAAAAGGCTGGGTGTGAAAGAGGGATGCACTGAGAGATGGGGGAAGGGAGAGGTCAAATGGGGAAATATTTCTCACACAAAAGAGGCATAACAAGAAAGAGTTTTTTAAAGACAAAGGGAAAGTGGGAGGGGAGAAGGGGGGTGGGATGGGGTAGTCAATGCTTTAATTTCACTTTCATTGGGATTGGTTCAGGGGGAAGACTATATATAAACATACTCCGTTGGATATATCTTACCCAACGGGGAAGCAGGAGAGGAAAAGAATAAGAGATATGGTTGGTTTGGGGAGGAGTGTGTTAAAAGGGTGCCTGGATTAAGGGAGGCAGTGGTCAAAAGTTTTTGAGGAAGAACAGGACAGAAAGAGAAAGAAAAGAATAAAGAGGAGAAAACAGGATGGAGGGAAGTAATGTAACTGTGAATATGAACGAGATAAGGTAATCTATCAAACAGAAGCAAAGAGCAGAATGGATGAGAAACCAGAACCCAACAATTTGTTGTTTAAAAGACATATATACATACACACACGAAACAGAAAGATACATATAAAGAGTTAAAATAAAGGACAGCTTTTCATTTTGCTACTCTAGCAGAATTTATTATATTTCAGCTGAAGTAAAAAAAAAAGCAGGGATAATAATCATGATCACAGACAAAGCAAAAGCAAACACAGATTTGATTAAAAGATACAATCAGGTAAACTATATTTTGTTAAAAGAGGTCATAAGACAATGAAGCAATATAAAAAAAATTTAATGGCAAATTTCTTTGCTAAGGACATCATTTCACATCTATATAATTAAACCAAAGAGACCCATTGCCCAACCAATAAGTGGTAAAAGATATGAACAGGCAGTTTTCAGAAGAAAAAATGAGTTATCTATGGTCATATGAAAAGAAATTTCCAAATTACTATTCATTAGAGAAATATATGTTAAAACAACTTTGATATACCACTTCACACTTATCAGAAATGATAAATACTGGAGGGAATGAGGGAAAATATACACACTTTTTATTCTTGATGGAGTTGTGAACTGATCTAATCTTTCTAGGGAATAATTTGAAATTATGTCTAAAGGGCTATAAAATTGTGCCTTCACTCTGCCCAGTGTAAACCTTAAAATTTCACAGACTTATGAATGTTAAAAATTTTACTCCACATTGAGGAATCCTCCAATTCCCTACTTGAAATAATTCCCTACCAGATAGTGAGAACTCTACTTGAATGTGAAAACTCCTTGCTATGGGAGGATCTCTACCCCATCCCTACTTGGGACTGCTTTAGGGGAGAAAACTCCTTGCTAAACAATGAAAGTACTTGAAAACCATACTTATAAAGGAAAGGAGTTCTTTGAGCCATGCCTATTTTTGGAATTGATACAATGGGATGCTAGGTGCCTATAAAGGTGGGGCAACTTGTAAACTACTTAGACCTAAAAGGTGAAAACTTACTCAGAGGTTTTCTCTTAATGAAATTAGTCGACAGCAGCATTTTTTTTTCTGACTTACTAAAGAGATTAATCTATTCAGCTGTGAATTCAAAATGGGCTGTCTTTTAGAAAACATCTACAGTGATTGGTAGATGGAAGAACTTAGGGGAGGTGACATAGGAGATTTTGCCCTTAAAAATAACAGCTCAGAGAAGAGCTGGAATCATTCTGAAACATTCAGATTGAGGAGGACTCATTCTGAAACATTCGGATGGAGGAGGGAGCTGGTGAAGGCACTTGAGATGAGGCTGGCCTGGTGTCACTGGAGTCCTTGCTTAGGCAGACGTTGCGGTGAGTGTTAAAAGACTGACTGACTGATCTCTCTCTCTTAAGACTCAGGTCTAGGCCATGTTGGCTTAAGGCCCTTCATACTTATTTCCTTTTTCTCTCTTTCTCTCTTTTCTTTAATTCCACATTTGTATTAATTAAAATCTCTATAAAACCCAGCTGACTTGGGTATTTGAATAATTGGGAATATTTCCCTGGCGACCACCTTATATTTGATTTAAAAACCAAGATACTGTAGTGAAAGATATTTTCTGCGGTCAAATTTACTCACCCTCTCTTATATCTATCACAATTTATATCTTCCATCATTTTAACTCTCTACAGTTTAAGACCTCAACCATTTTAAATCTAACACCAGCAATACCACTATTAGGTTTGTACCTCAAAGATATCAAAGGAAAAGGACAAGGACTAATATGTGCAAAAATATTCATAGCAGTATTTTTAGTTTGTGATGGCAAACAATTAGAAATCAAGGAGATGGGGGACAGCTGGGTAGCTCAGTGGATTGAGAGCTGGGCCTAGAGACAGGAGATCCTGGGTTTAAATCTGGCCTCAGACACTTCCCATCTGTGGGATCTTGGGCAAGTCACTTGACCTCCATTGCCTAGTCCTTACCACTCTTCTGCCTTGGAGCCAATATACAGTAAAGATTCCAAGATGGAAGGTAAGGGTTAAAAAAAAAATCAAGGGGATGCTCATCAATTTGGAAATGGCTGAACAAATTGTGACATTTCATTGTAAATAAAGTACTATTGTGGTGTAAGAAATGGCAAAAGAGGTGATTTCAGAAAAAATATATTTAGGCTTATATGACTTATTACAAAATGAAGTGAAAAGAATCAGGGATCATTATTCACAGTAAGAGTAGTATTGTAATGATGATCAACTGTGAAAGACTTGGCTACTATGGTAAGTATGATGATATAAGAAAATTACAAAGAACTCATAATGGAAAAAAATGCTATCTATTTCCATAGAGAACTGATAAACTATAATAAACTGGTAAAACTGATAAACTTTGCACTCTGAGAGCAAATCAAATATAATTTTCTTTATTATAAAATATGGCTAATATGGACATTGGTTTTACATAATTTCATGTATATGTATGATATCATTTTGCTTGCTTTCTCAGTGGTTGAAAGATTGTAGAAGAGGAGAGAATTTACAACTCAAAATTTCAAAAAAAAAGAAAATAATGTTAAAAGTAAATAAATAATAAAAAATAGCAGCTAGGGAAGTGAGAAGGAATTTGTTTTTGTTTAAAGATTTTTACTTTTATTTTGAGAAAATTCAAGTTTGACTTTGATGATATCAAATTAAAAAGGTTTTGTACAAACAAAACCAACACAATCAAAATTAGAAAGAAAGAAACAAACTGGTAGAACATTTTTATAACAAAACTCTGACAAAGTTTTAATTTCCCCAAAATAAAAGAAACTAAGTCAAATTGACAAAAAATCAAGTCATTTCCCCATTGACAAATGGTCAAGGGACATGAATAGGCAGTTTTGACATGATGAAATCAAAACTATCAATAAGCACATGAAAAAATATTCTACATCCCTCTTGATTAGAGAAATGCATATTAAAATAACTCTGAAGTATCACCTCACACCTAGCAGATTGGCTAACATGACAGCAAAGGAAAGTAGTGAATGCTGGAGGGGATGTGGCAAAGTTGGGACATTAATTCATTGCTGGTGGAGTTGTGAACTGATTCAACCATTCTGGAGGGCAATTTGGAACTATGCCCAAAGGGTGCTAAAAGACTATCTGCTCTTTGATCCAGTCATAGCACTGCTGGGTTTGTACCCCAAAGAGATAATAAGGAAAAAGACTTGTACAAGAATATTTATAAGGGGCAGCTGGGTATCTCAGTGGATTGAGAGCTGGGCTTAGAGATGGGAGGTCCTGGGTTCAAATCTGACCTCAGACACTTCCCAGTTGTGTGACTCTGGACAAGTTACTTAACCCCCGTTGCCTAGCCATTACCATTCTTCTGCCTTGGAACCAATACATAGTATTGATTCCAAGATGGAAGTTAAGGGTTTAAAAAAAAATTATAGCTGCGCTCTTTGTGGTGGCAAAAAACTAGAAAATGAGGGAGTATCCATCAACTGGGGAATGGCTGAACAAATTGTGGTATATGTTGGTGATGGAATACTATTGTGCTCAAAGGAATAATGAACTGGAGGAATTCCACGTGAACTGGAACAACCTCCAAGAATTGATGCAGAATGAGAGGAGCAGAACCAGGAGAACATTGTACACAGAGACTGATACACTGTGGTACAATCGAATGTAATGGACTGCTCTACTAGCAGCAATGTAATGATCCAGGACAATTCTGAGGGACTATGAGAAAGAACACTCTCCACATCCAGAGAAAGAACTGTGGGAGTAGAAATGCAGAAGAAAAACATGATCGATCACATGGTTCGATGGGGATATGATTGGGGTTTTGGTATTAAAGAATCGCTCTACTGCAAACATGAATAACATGGAAATGGGTTTTGAACAATGATCCATGTATAACTCAGTGGAACTGACTCCAGGAGGGGTAAGAAAGGGGGGGGAGGGGGAGAAATCATGAATCATGTAACCATGGAAAATATTATAAATATTTTTAAAAGTTCAAATTTGAGGTGACAGCAGAATGTTCAAATCCAATAAATAATGGGAAATATAGGACTTCTATTGATTATATCCAGTTTATCTTGTATGTAGATAAGTTGTACATAGTTGTACATATTATCTCCCCCATTAGATTGGATTGTTCTTAGTATACAGTAGACACTTTATAAATTCTAGTTTCTTCCTTCTTTCCATTAGTTTTAGTGGAGAGAGAAATTTCAGTAGAGCGATGAAAAAGGAAACCAGATCTCAGATGATTTAGTAACAGAAGTATCACGAGGAAATGGAGAAATTACATGTTTTCACAGGGTGAAAGGAAACAAGAGAACTAGAATAATAATTTAAGGATGTAGCAGGGTCCCATGAAGGATTTTTCAAAGGCAGCTTATGCTTGTATGAAACTGGAAGGCAAGAAGGCAGAATGATTCTGAAGAAAGAGGAAGCAGAAGTGGTGGGAAAGAATGAAAGTGAGATCCTAGGAGAAGAGTTAGACTTGGGGAAGAGGAGTAAAATAAAATGCCTTCCTCAGAGAGAATCCAGAAGATGAATGGACAGATATGTTAAAGATGGAGAGGAAGGTCGATGAATGGGCTCATTCAAGATGGTCTTGATCTCAGTGAAGTAAAGATATTAAAACCCCATGACAGGCATAGGTAGGTGAGAGGATTTGGGATGTAAGAAAAGTAAAAGAGATAAAATAGAATGAAAGAATCCATAAGAAGAATAAATAGTTGATGAGCAAGTTAGGGTCCAGTTGAAGTTATATTAGCAGAAATCTGTAGGTGTAAACAGTTCTTTAAATGAAATTTGGTTTTCTCCCACATTCCACAAGTGTTATAGGAGAGTTCTTTATGTAAAATAGTCCATCTTTCTTCCCCTACCTTTTTTTTTTTGGTGTTAATGGATGAGGTCAGAAACATCATGGCACTGAAGGACCTAGGTTGACTTCTTAATTAGGCATAACTTAGAAAAAAAGTTGGGCAGCTAGATGATAGAGTTGATAGAAAACTGGACCTGGAGTTAGGATCCAAGTTCAAATCCAACCTAAGACCTTAGCTGTGTGACTGTGGGCAAGTCAACCTGTTTCCCTCCATTTACTCATCTATAAAAGGTGTGATAAAAATAATATTTACTTTCCAGGTTTGTTATGAAGATAAAATGGGATAACATTTATAAAGTGCTTTGCAAATCTTAAAACACTATATATGTAAATTATTATTTAAAAAACCCTTCCCCCCTTTATGTATAAAGATTATATGCATTTCACTAGAAGCTCTGTTCTAAAGAGCACTATTTTATCCTGTTATCATAAGGAAAAACCATGGTAGCAGCCATTTTAGGAAATGGGACCCCACAAAATGCCCATAGTTTTACGGCTATTTTTTCTTGAAGAGGGAATTCTGCATAATTTTAAGATTATTTCCATTCTACTTAACTTAAATAATCAAAATATATAGACTTTGCTAGTTTGCTTTGGATGATTTTCTTGTAAATACTTTAATACAACTTTCAATAAAAAATTAGGCCTTTCTACCCACCTTTCAACTTTGGCAAAATGATGAAATAAGTGATTTATTTTGATGCCTTTCTAGGTCTCCTTCTGGCATCCTTTTTTCACGTCCCCCATCTCCTTTTCTTCTGTTCCAGAGAAGGGCACCTGTCCCCGGTATTACACCTTTCACAGATCTGTTAACAGTCTATTGGGAGGCTGACACTACTCTTATTTTTTTAAACCCTTACCTTCTTTTCTAGTAAGGATTCTAAGACAGAAGGGCAAAGGCTAGGCAAACAGAGGTTAAATGACTTACCCAGGGTCACACAGCTAGGAAGTATCACTATTGAACTCAGGTCCTCCCAGTTCCAGGAGTGGCTCTCTATCCACTGTGCTACCTAACTGTCCCCTACACTTACTCTTAAGTCACTGCACCTGTCTCTTTTTCACACTTTGCCCTTATTCTTTCCCTAAAAGTGATCATGATCAATTAGTGGATTTAAATGGAAGGATTTTTAAGGCAGAAAGTTTCTATTCATTTGAATACTAGAACCCTAGAATTTCAGAAGAAGCCCTCAAAATCATGTTTTCTCTTGGGAGCTAGCACACTATTTCCCCATATTCTCTCTTGCATATCACCCACTGAACTTGGGACGTGACTAGTATAAGGAGATGCATGATGATTCTAGAAGAGTATAAGCTTCTGGAGGTCAGATACTGTTTCATTTGTAAGGTTTAAATTTAGATTTTATGCTAAATAGGAGAGTTATAAATCAACAGTGTGCTTGCCGATGTTAAAATATTAGAGCTTAAGCCAAAAGGACTTTTAGCAGCTTTATTTACAAAGAGGTGAAAAGAGTGAACGTGTAAATGTAGTTAAAGAGAGAGCCCTAAAGAAAGAGCCCTTTCTCCAATGAAGTCCCACTCAGTCGCATCAGGGGCTTTCGGTCTCCACACTTGGTCTCCACAAGGGGATTTCCCAGTAGTCCTCAGCCAGAAGTCCAGGTGATGTCTTCAGTCAGGGTTCCACCAAGGCGGCTTCCTCCAAAGCCAAGGTAGGAATCTCAGCGGCTCACCCACAAGCCTACGCAGGATCCAGGGGAAAAAATCTCCTTCAAGCCAGGAAGGGAATCTCCAGAGCCAATCTCTACAAAGGCCAGGAAGGGAATGAGGGCTAGACCACGCTGGTCTCTTCTTTTATGCTTCTTCACAAAAACCAAAGGCATTCTTTCCATTTGCCTAGCACTGCCAGGGGTGCAGATGGGGGCAGTGGCCTTTGGAGACTTGAGCTTACTCTAGTACCGGACTCTGAACTCTCATATTTAATGGTAAGTAGGGGTACTTTAAGCTCTTGATTTGATTAGCTGCAAACAGACAAGGGGAGGGTTAATCCTATCTTCACACATTTTTGTGGTCCATATTTCTAGAGTCAGAGCTGACCCATGATGAATATTTAATGAATCCTTGCTTCATTGAATCCATCTTTATTATTTTACTAAGGTGGATCTTATTTCCTTCTGCTGACCCTTTTCCTATTATAACTAGAACATGCATCCAATTGCTTCTCCAGTTTTCAGGACTTTTGATTCATGTGATTGCAATTATATTACATGGTCAAACTACCTTCCTTCCGGGAGGATCATAGGTGCAAAAAGAAACTTGAAAATTCATCTGACTTGTTGGGCCATGGCCCCAGTGAAAGGTACCCACAAATGTGCATGCGCGTGCACACACACACACATATACACACACAGCTGGTTAGAGTTCCCCATTCGTGGGTATGCTGGCGTAAGTTTGGGTGGGCTGAGTGTTTAATTTTCAGGGTGAGTATTTCCACTTTGGAAACTAGCAAGTTCTACACATCAGGGTATGGTTTATTGTGTTTCTGATTTTCTAGACTTAAGATAATAATGGGAAAAGTTCAATGGTGCAGAATAAACTTAAAAGTGTGTCATGAGTTTTTTCTTTCTCAGGAGAACTCTTTGTTAAACATTTGCCAGTGCACTACTAGAGAAGTCACATACCTTTTTTATAACCATCTATCAAACTGGTCAACCTGATCATCTTCTTCCCTTTCTTTTATATTTAACCAGATTTAGCTTCAATTTACTCTTTTCTGCTTCCAAAATTTCAGTCCCACTTACAAAACACAGACTGAGGAAACCTGAAAAGAATGTGCTAAAGTTTCTGAAAGCAATTTAAAAAAGAAGAGTCTTAGAAATGCTTTTGAATAAGGGCAGTATCTGGAATATACATGTACAATGTTGTCCTCACACATGTATTTGTTGTTGTTTTTCAGTTAGTTTTAATTATATCTGACTCTTTATGACTCTATTTGGAATTTTCTTGGCAGAGACATTGGAGAGGTTTGCCATTTCTTTTTCCAGCCATTTTAAAGATAAGGAAACCGAGGCAAATAAGGTAATTTGTCCAGGGTCACAGATTTGAACTCAAGAAGATTAATCTTCCTGACCCTAGGTTGGATGCTCTATCCACTAGGCCACCTAGCTGACCCCCATATCTATCTATCTGTCTATCTGTCTGTCTGTCTATTTGTCTATCTGTCTATCTACACACATGTTATGTTATATATTGCATATATATATATATATATATATATATATATATTTACTATGCTCTCCAGACTAGCATTGGAGGGCACACAGAGAGTTAACCTTAAAGCCAAGAGGTCCTTGGGTCAAGTTCTACCTTGACACCTATGGGCTGTGTGACCCAAAAGCCTCTCCATCTTGAGGGTGACTCTAAGATCACAAGTTTCAGAGTGAGTGTTAACCTGCATTGGTGGAGGGATTTTCCTTACCTGGGAATCCTGGGATGTCCAGGAAATCTCAAGGGCAGGGCTTTGAAGGGGCTAACATTCAGTTTGTTCTGTAAGTTCTGATAAATATCAGTCTCATTACGGAAAGAGTGCTGGGTTTTTAAGTCAAAGGCCTGAGGATTCTTCTAGAGCTCTACTCCTATAATAATAATGAGCTATTTGTAATTATACTGGCTGTATAGCATATTATTCTTGTAATATATATTATATAATATATACAGCTGGTTAGTATAGCTGGCCTGTCTATAGTGCTTTAAGGTTGAGAACTTTATAAATAGTCTTTGTAAATGTTATCTTTATGAATTTCCCTTCACAAAAACCCTAGGAACTTAGATACCATCATTAATCCTGTTTAATAGATGGATAAATGGAAGCAGACTGAGTGGAGGGATTTGCGTGGGGTCAGCCAGTGTAGCCAGTGTAGTGGCATCTGGGCTCTGCAGAGTGTAAGGCAAAGCCCTAAAGCATTCCTCCATATAAGAGGTTGGCATGGACAATTGGGCATTGGATTTGGAGTCAGGAAGATCTGAGTTTGAATCCTGCTTTAGACGAGTACTAGCACAAAAAAGTCACTATATCCCATCAGCCTCAATCATCTTATCTGTAAAAAGGGGATACTAATAGGAACTCCTTTCCTGGGTTGTTGTAGGGCTTAAATGAAATCTATATACACCTACATTCCCCACTCCATCCCCTCCCAACACCCTCATATATAATTGTTGTTGTTTAGTCATTCAGTCATGTCTGATTCTTCCTGAACTTGTGGGCCATAGCATGCCAACACTGTCCATGGAGTTTTCTTGGCAAAGATACTGGAGAGATTTGTGATTTCCTTCTCTAGTGGATTAAGACAAATGGAGGTTAAGAGATTTGCTAAGGGTCACAGCTAGTAAGTTTCTGAGATTGGATTTGAACTCAAGTCTTCCTGAAGCCAGGTCCAGTTCTCTATCCACTGAGCTACCTAGCTGCCAGATAGATCAACAGATGGATGGATGGATGGATAGATATAGAAAGATAGAGACATATAAAGACAGAAATAGATAAGGCAGATTGATGATAGATATATAGACAATAAATAAATTATATAGGTAGATGATAAATAGACAGACAGATGGCAGATAGATGATGGATAGACAGATAGACAGACAGACAGGATAGACAAAGATAGGAATAGATAGATACAGATAGATATTAGATGATATAGACATAGATGATAGACAGATAGATGATACAGATAGAGAGATAGACATTTCTGTGCATATGTAGATATATATCTAGACCTAGATAAGTAAAAGTATAGAAACACATATGAAAGCACTTCCAACCTCTTAAAGCACTATATTAATATTAGCTATTATTATAGGGGCTTCTTAGGCTCATGAAAGCAGATTGATCATGCCAAACTGATTAACTCTGCTATCTCCACTTGCTGCTCTTCCTACATCAATTAGTGTGCGGGCTGTTTTCTGTATGGTGGGAGTGGTAGGGCTACGGTTTGTTTTTATTCTTTCCTCTCAAGACAATCTGTAATCATACCCGTTCAGTGGAGAAAATGAGCTGCCCCTGCTTCACTCAATTGGAATCCAAAAATGAACCAAATGATGAGACTACAGAGGGCTCAGATGAAATCAGCTCCTCATTGCTGCCTGCTGAAAATGTACAATTACAATATTTGTAACACATTAGCCTTCATTATTTTTGGAAACTGGAAAATGGACATTTTACCTGATTAGGGAGGCTGCTTCTCCTAGAAGCATAGAATTTTAGACCTGGAAGGGAAAGCCTGAGTTAACTTAGAGATCATTTGTTGGGGAACTGAGGTTCAGGCAGGAGGAGTGATTTGCCCAAGGTCATACAGTTTTTTCATCTAAAATGAGGGGCTGACTTGAAAAGCTATTGGCTAAGAGTAGTCTTTCACCATAGAAGTACTAAAAGGTTTTCGTGTAGATATCAAATCTTTATCTTATTAATTTTTGAGGCAAGATGAAAAGGCTGCTCTGAGAAAGCTGTCTAATGTGATCCCATATCCCCAGGATAATCCAGGTTTTGCTCTTGATCATCATGTCTAGTTTAATCTCTTTTGTTAAATAATTTATGCATTTTTTCTGAGTATAATTACCTTGATTAATACCAAGAAATATGGTATTTATAATCCCAAATGTTTAACAAAGTGTTACATCATTATCACTTAAAAATTAATTAACCCTCTTGTACATAAAAAGCCCATCATTTCCCTTAGAATGAAGCACCAACTAGTATTTTCTAGTCACCTATATGTGCCAGTGGTTAGAAGAAATCAGTGAAAACCCCTCAACTACTCTAATCCTAAAAATCTAAATTAAGAAATGAAAATCACATCTCATTCTCCTATGTGGATCACACTTTCTCCAGTTATCTGCCTTTTACATTTCCACATAGGAGCTGCATTATCTAATCACTGATTAGATTTTTAAACTGAACTTACTAAAAATAAAGAAAGGAAGAGTCAATATCACAAGGTTATTAATAGAATCATTTACAACATGACTCTCCAACAATTAAGCAATTGCAATTGTCACCTAGGAAATATGCTCTCCTGTAACTGGGTCCTATGTACCCTAAAATATGATGCCATCTCTGCCTGGGTTTAGTAAATCAAAAGACTTATTTTTCTTATGTTTCCTTTTCTTTCTTCTTTTCTCTTTAGTAGATAACCAAGTATAAGTAGTTTTTATACGGTTCAAGTCTTTCTGGATGATAATAAGATGAGTTAATGGCAATATCTTCATCCCCCTGGAATCTGAAAGAGATCTATCATTTTCTGAACAGGAAAAACAAAATGCCTGTCCTGTCCTCAATGGACCTGACTAATGGCCTTGAAGTTTTTGTTTTGTGACTTTAGCCTGTATCATCATCATCATCTTTTTTTCTCTCTGATCTCTCTGTCCCTTTGTCTTTTTACAGTCTTGGGTGTAAACAGGTAAACCTGGGAAAGCTCAAAAGAAGCCACACTTCCCATTTCACCACAGAAGCAGTCTTGTCATTTCATCAATTTGCAAAGCCTAAGGCAAAAATAGAGAAAACAACAAAGAAAATAACCAGGCCCTGAGCCTCATCCATGGGGGCTTCGGGGAAGCTGGTAAATGTCAGATTTGAAAAGTAGGGCGGGTGATTGTGGAGTCTGTTCTGTGGACATGCTGAGAGTTATGGTTAAAATTTAAATACACTCTTGTCCCCAGTGAAGGTCCCCTCCTAAGAAAACAGTCCCCAAGTGCACAGGGCAGATGTTTAGATCTTCAGGGGACAGCAGAAAGGGGGGATGTTCAAAGAGTCTTTCCCTTTCATGCCACGAGTTGAGACACTATAGGAAGAATTTGTTGAAACTTGTCAGCAGAACCAAGGAAGGCTGGATGGGGTGAGGGTGAGACTAGGGAATAGGAGATCTCCCATGCCAACTCAGTCTCACACAAATTGGTACTAAGGCTAATTTTCATGGATCTAGTCACAAATACTCTCCTAGTGGACAGAATGAACTCTAGGACATCTCTTACCCCCAACTTCTGATTCTCCCACACAATTAATTTCTGCATCTCTGGTAAATTTATTACAGAGGTTGGCATATGATAACAATGTCATAAATACTTTTTCCCCACCCATTTCCTTATCTATTCATTCATTTCTGCTCTCTAGGCTGTGATAGTTGCTCCTCAGATTAGCTAGAGTACTAGGGAGTAAAGGAAAAGGATAAAATATTTGTGTACTGGTGGTGATAACCTTTAATTGTGGCTTTAAGATTTGTAAAATGCTTTACAAATATGATCTCATTTGATCTTCACATCAACCTTGGGAGATAGTACTATGCTTATCACTATTTTACCGATGAGGAAAATTAGGCAAACAGGGGTTAAGTGACTTGCCCAGGGTCTCATAGCTATGAAGTCTTTGTCCTTTTTTCTCCATTCAAAATCATGGGAACTACTCTACGATATAGTAGGGAATATCTAATGTCTAAACCCCTTAAAAGGAGCAGCTCTCACCATCTCCCTCAATATCACCCAGGCAATGTCCTGGTGCTCTTCTACTGTTAGGGGGGAAAAATGAGAAAATAGTCTCCATGTTTCTTAGGCATTTTAAAAGCACAAAAACATAGCACATCCTTTCAACCTATTATCTCATTTTGAGTATCATTTTAATAGTATTAGGCTGGGATTAAATTGCTCTAATCTTCTATGGTTTTGAAGGTGTTTTTCCAAATTTCATAAGCTTAATGGATACTTAGGCTTGCAGGGAAAGGAGGACATCTGGCATGCTGTTGTTGGTTAAGTTGGATTATAAAAGAGGGAGACTATTAAATAGCCCACCATGTTTTTTCTTTACT
The DNA here is from genome assembly GCF_027887165.1 of Monodelphis domestica. Classification (NCBI taxonomy): domain Eukaryota; kingdom Metazoa; phylum Chordata; class Mammalia; order Didelphimorphia; family Didelphidae; genus Monodelphis; species Monodelphis domestica. The sequence continues at coordinate 179,478,087 of NC_077231.1, forward strand.
TGTTTTAAATATTTTAAATTTAGTTCTAGAAATTCTACCGTGTGTAGTTGCCAATTTGATTAATAAATAGGCTGAGATTTAAAGCTGGAAGGGACCATAACCTTCATTTTTCCTAAATGAAGAGAGACCTAGCTGAACAGGTTAAATGGCTTGCCTCTTACACAGGAAGTAAACAACAAAGCCAAGATAAGAACACAGATCCTCAAGCTTCAAATGTTAGCCCCTTTTGTGCTGGAAAAGCTATATATGCCCCTTTCTATTTCCCAAATGAATCACTTCCTGATTAAAAAAAAAGAAAATACAGATAAATTAATTTTATTTATAACATTTCCAAAATGTTAGAAATTTCTAAAAATTTAAAATTATATAAATATAAAATTACATGAGTTATAATTTTTCTAAAATCAACATACTTTACTCCCTATATCCTCTACTGGCAGAACCTTGTCATCCCTATTTGAACAACACAACAAAGCAAATTTAATCATCTTGCCTTGCCTTCATCCAATATAAAGTGAGGGTCCCAGTATTACAGGGACACCACTTGGATCCTGCACATTTCTCTGAAGTCCTTTATTGTCACTCCTAGTACAGACTTAATTTGCTCAATCAACTTTATAATGCTCAGAGCTCTTGGATTACTGTTTCTGGCCTGCATCTCTTTTTCACAGTTCCTATGGACTTTTTCCCATGGCATCTCTCATACAATCTCTGGTCATTTTCTGCTATTGTAAAAGTTAAAATAGTCTCCATTTTACACTATGTATTCAACACTTCATGATTTAAATTTCCCATTGATTCTGTCTCCTCCAGGAAGTTTGTCCTGATTAGGTAATAATTCTTTTCTCACAACTAAAATGAAATGAAAAACTATCCACTTGACTCCTGGTCTCCATTTCCTAAAAATAACAATCAACCCCAAATAAATAGGATCAAACAAAAGTATTCATTTCATTAGTGCAAGTCTGATGTTTATTTTAATGTGTTTTACAGAGGTACTTAGTAATCAATATAAAACTTTTTAAAAGCATTAAACCTTTCCATTATTTAAATAAGCAAATATGCAGTAACATATGTGTTTCTAAATTCCTTATGAAGAAAAACTTTTTCTAAATTTCCAAATGCCTACTAACTGAATTTTATGTTTAAATGAAGTGTTTATCTGGGGCTACAAACTAGACAAATTCTTTGACACATATACAGAATAAGGCTTCCTCTACTCCTCTTTGGGGAGCATTTTCTTGGCATTTAAGGATACAGAAAATATCTGACATCCAACAGATCTAAACAGACAGTTTCTTTGTCCTATACCTTTTATTACTCCAGAAGCCATAGAACATCATTTAGGATAAATTATAGTCATCTTATTTCTTTGACAGCACCCTCCATCATCCCTTCCCATAAACATTTACAAGTTCTTGGACCGTTTTTACTTTGGTGAACAATCAGGCTTACACTCAAAAATGAATAAAATGACCCTTCCTTCCATTTTCACATAAAGCAGCTTTTACATTTTAAGGCAACATCTTCCAAAGAATAGAAAATAACCATTTACTTGCTAACTGGACCTTGATTTTTAAGAAACTGATTTCTCAGTTAAATCTCAAACACAGAGAGATCTGCACATCTATGTTTGACTCGGGAGACCCTCCCCCCAAAGTCACATCTGTCCATTCCTCTTCCTGGCGTATATTCCCAAACAGGCACAGATGCCCGTAAGGCTGAGAAACATGCCCAGCAGAAGTGCTATGCCATCTCCGGCTTCTACTGCTTCAACAACAGGCAGCACACAGAGCAGTGAAATGAGGACTAGGAGCGCTTTGGAGATATCTCCGACTGAAGCCATGTTGTCTGGATCTGGAGGACTCAAGGAAAATAATCAAGTCTAAAATCTAAAAAACAAACATGGGGAGAAAAAGGAACCATCAAGAGAGAGATCCACACGGATGTCTTCCCAAAGATTATAGGGCAACTTGGGGAGATGGGAGAGGGAGAGTCTGAGAAGTTAAACGGGTTAAGGGAACCATAATCTCTTAAATGCTTGCTATGTGCTAGGGAGCCCTGTATGATGATCTCACTTGTTCCTCACAACCCCAGGCGGTTGATGCTATTATTATACCCATTTTACAGATGATCAAAGTAAGGCAAACAGAGATCAAGCAACCCGTCCACAAGGTCACAGAAGTTTGTAAATGTCCGAGTCAGAATCTGAACGCTTTCTATCCACTAGGCCGCCTAGCCCCCTCATTCATTTACTAGCCATGGGGCATTGGGCAAGTCCCTTAACCTTCTTGGGCCTCAGTTTCTCCAACTGTAAAATGAGAGGGTTGGGCGAGATGATCTCGAAGGTCCTTTCCAGATTTAAAAAGAGTATACTTTGATCTTTAAAGCGAAGGGGGAAAAAAGCGCCTTCCTGTATCCGAGGCCTATTTCCTTATAAATCCTTTCACACTCACGGGGTCAGGAGAAAAAAAAAAGTTGCAGGGCCCTTTAGACTTAATGAAATGACTAAGGCTTACCCAAAGCTGGGTTATCTAGCAGCAATCTGCGGGAAGACTGCCTTCGAGCTTAAGGATCCAGGGGCTTCCCTTTATGGTACCTATTATAAAGAAACAGAGTTAGACAATTACATGCCTTTTCTTTGGGGATCAAAGCAGCAGCTCTGGGTAGAGCTCCCGGATGGGCGGGTGGCCTGGAGAGGGTGGAAATAGGCAAGGAAAAGGGAAAAAAACCCTTCAAACCAGTTTCTCCATCTCCACCTCCCTCCCCCGCCCCTGGGACTTCCCCGCCCCCACGCCGCTCAGCAGCGGAACTAGGAGCTTTAAGTTAATGCGGGGCATCTAAACTGAAAAAGCAATCCCCAAAATGAGCCTGCGGACGTGTCAGCCGAGGACTTTGGAATTCAAGGTTCCATGAGGGCATCCCAAGAGGCACAGAGACCCCTTTCTCTGGGCGTACCCACAGCAGCGGCGGCAGCGGCAGTAGCTAAGGATCCCTGGGGTGGGGAGTCGTACTTACCGGACAGGAAGCAGCCATTACAAGAATAAGGCTAAAGAGGAAGGCCACCTCATGAGACTACACTTCCCACAATTCAAACGGCCTACAGTTCCCGTGATCCTCGAAACCCTCCCTTGCGTTTTCCTCCCTCTCCTTCCCCGCCCTTCATTCTCCCATCCCGAGGATCCTTTTGCAGTGAATTGTTTTATATCTCGTCACAAGAAACAGCCATTTGGGTGGCAAGTTGGATCAATTTGCTGTTTTGGAGAATTAGAATAATTTGATAGGTGATAGTTAAATGATGATTGGAATACTTTGACAAACCGAGCCCTTATTAAGCGTCTACCGCGCGTCAGGAAGTGTGCTAAGCCCTGGGGATACAAAGAGGAAAAAATCCTAGCTCTCAAGGAGCTCACACTAATTGGGGGAGAAAAACATTAAAAAAAAAAAGTATGTCCAAACAAGTTGCAAACCAATAAACTGGGATTGAGGGTGGCGATGAGGTGGAGAACGGGGGCTGATAGGGGTCTTGCCGGAATGATGAGATTTTGTACATGGTCTTTTAAGAAGGTTAGTAGATAAATCAAGGAAATTCATTAGGTATATTAGACTTACGGATAAGATAAAGAAATGTAAACTAGGTGGAACTGTGACTGGTTGAAAAACTATACCAGAGAGTATTAATTAATCATTGTCAACCTGGAAGAAAATTTCTAGTGACTCATCACAACAGTCAATCTTAGGTCTTAATCTGTTTAGCTTTCTATCCAAAATAGGAATAAAACCAATAATATCAAAATTTTAGAAAACAAAACAGTGATAACCTTGTTTTATGACCCCCCCAATTTACTTCTGATGAGAACTTGCCCACAAAAAGCTCCCAGAGTGACCCTTGCCCCAGATTGAATAATAAGTATCAAGCACCCATTAAGCACCCAGAATAGGAGTGATATAGATACTCAAGTCTAAAGAAACCTTTTTGGTATCTTGGTTTCTTTTATTGTATTTGGGCCACCTGTTTCCCTAGCCCCTGTGTAAGCCAAACTTGTCCGTCCTGTCCTATCCTCTTAATTAAAGTAAACATAAGACCCCAAGTTCTTTAGTTCACTGGATTGTGTTCCCAGAGTACTAGAACCTGACTTTGTGATCACTGATTAAAGACATGTTTGTTTTTTAACTGCTTTGGTGGTTCTTTGTTCTTCCAGGTTAACAACAGTGAGGGGCAGTTAATGTGTTGGATAAAAGAAAAGGGTTTTATAAAGACTTTGGAAGGCTGGAGTGACTAATAAGATTAAATTTAATTGATATATCAATTGAAGAATGGATGGACAAAGGAATATATAAAATCATAGACTATGATTATATAGGAAGAAATGATCAGTCTGAGGAATTCAGAGATATATGGAAAGACATGAATGAAGCAGTTTAAGCTGTATCAGGAGTACAACATACTCTACTACTGTTAGATCTCAGTGATGACTGAGAAAATTATGATTCTGAGGCTAGAACTATATGTAACTAATGCCCCTTTTACTCCTTCTAATCTAGAGACAGGATACTCAGCCTAGTATATCCATTACCTAGAACCTCTTCTTTAGATGATGAAACACTATACCTGGAGATAACGTCATTTTACCCCTAATATTTCAGATGTAAATAATCCTAATTGAACAGAGTGAACCCATGAGAGAATGTGATAGTCATCCTAAGCCATCTACAAACATGGAATGACACCAACCATCTAGAAACTAAGGTTATGGTAGAAGTATTGAAACTACCCACTAATTACACTGCTTTAGGACTTCATCACCATGCCCCTGCACTGTACCTTTTCCTGCCCAACTTTCCTGCTTTTAGATGCCTTTTGTCTATTGTTGCTGTTGTTCAGTTGTATTCTACCCTTCCTGACTCCATTTGGGATTTTCTTGGCAACGGTACCAGAGTGATTTGCCATTTCCTCCTCCAGATTATCCTACAGATGAGGAAGTTGAAGACAACATTGTTAAGTGACTTACCCAGGGATCCATAGCTAGGAAGTGTCTGAGCCTGGCTCTGAAATCAGGTCTTCTTGAGTCCAGGCCAGCCTTTCTTGAGGGCAAGGACTGTCTTTCTCTGGATTTCTTAGCACAGTGCCTAGAACATTGTGGACCCATAATAAATGTTTATTGCCTTTTGACTATTGACCATTAGGCAGTGACCAGAGATAATTATAATGCATCAATAAAATCACGAGAGATGGTTATAACCAAATACAATTCATTAAAATAGTTTATTTGATATGTGCTTCGAGTGCACCATTCAATATATATTTGTTATATGTGTTTTACCATTCACTGTTGCTACTGAACTTTGGTTTGTTGTTGCTGTTCTATTGAGAAATATGGCCTCATTGTCTTTCCCTTTCCTCTCAGGCTCTTCTCTCTGGGCTCACTCACTTTGCAAACTTGAACCTATATTCATAGATCTTCAGAGGTGCCGCTGCTAGAATTGTAGATGTCTAATATCAAGGTTCTTGAACCCCAACTGGTAAGTCTTAGCAATGAGTCTTATTTATCTATTTAAAAATAAATATCTTAATTGTTAAATATATCTTTATGTGACAGCATAATAAACATAAAGACATATATGTTGTTAACCTGGAAAAACAGAACTATCAAAGCAGTTACAAAGGATAAGGGAGACAGTGCTCTTGTGGTCCCATAGACATACCACCACTATACCAAGCTAAGCTCTGAGACTATGGGAACAATGTCTATGGGGAAATGTATCCTAACGGGATTTCCATCATAAGAATTTCCATTGAACTAAGGAATTTGGGGGTCTTATATATACTTTGGGGAGTACAGGAAAGGAAGGATGACTGATTGGCTTACATGGAGGCTAGGGAAAGAGGATTTCAGCCAGGGGACCTGGAAGAGGGTTAGATACAGTGGGAGTAACTTCCAAGGCAAAAGAGTGCTTAAGATTTGAATATATCTACTAATCCTATTTAGGAAGAGATCATTGGGTACTTGAAGATTTATTGTTTGGTCTGGGACAACCCTACTAATCCTACCTAGGGTGAATCAGGGATATTTGAGGATTTCATCAAACAAGATTGTCAATATTTATATACATATATGCACCACAAACACATATGTACACACATGCTATATATAAAGTATTTTCAATATTTTGATTGATGAATATTACTGACAAAGTCACTTCAAATCCTGAAAGAAACAGTCAGTAGTTTTCTTGTTTAGAAACAGTCTTACTCCATTCAGTACTACTCAGGATTAAAAGTAATGTTTCTTCTCTAGAATCCTCTTTAGACAAGAAGGTTGGAAATAGCTTCCTCAGAAATGAAATTCTCTTCATCTCTTTTCTCTCTCTTTTCTTCAGCTTTTTTTCAGCAGGGACAGTATCTCTTCTCTCAAGCTAGCCCTACAGTAACATGAGTCCACAGGAAGTCAAAATCTGAATAGTTATACTAATAATGATTTAGAGTGCAGAGAAATTAATATGTCTCCTCCTTCTGGGAGAGGAGTGGGGGATTTTGGATGCATAATATTGTAAACACTTACTGGTTGCTTTTGCAATTTTTCTTTTGTTATTAGGGAGTATTTAATGCTAAGGGGTAGGAATAGGATGCAATATTCTGTATGGAAATAATAAATAAAAACAAAAGGCATAAATAAATTTATTTGAAAAATTCTTGGCATAAGTGATTTCAAAAATCAGTTATACAAATATATATTGGGGGAGGCTTTGCTGAATTTAGTTGACTATAAGTTCAATATGAGTCAAAAGGATGATGTGGCTCCAATAAAAAAAAGCTAATGCAATCTTAGGCTGCAGTAATAGAAATATATTGTTCAGAACAAGGGATATAATAGTCTCACTATACACTAAGCCAGACAGAACACAGCTGGAGTATTGTGCTCATTTCTGAGGTCTACATTTGAAGAATGTACATATTGACTTATACTGGAGTACACAGATATGAGGGAATTAGAAATTGTCTCATATGAAAATCAATCGGAAGTAACTGGGGATATTTACAATGGAAAATAGATGGGGTGAAGGGATACAATAGCTGCTGTAAAATATTTGAAAGGCTGTCATGTGGAAGAGATATTGCTCTTATTCTGTGTGATTTCAAAGGAAAGTGATAGCACCAAAATAGGTGGAAGTTTACAAAGCGAAATATTTTGGTTCAATATAAGGAAAACTTTTTTTGACAATGGTCCAATAAATGGAATAAACTGCCTTGTGAAATATTAAGTCCTCAGTCACTGTAGTGTTTGAGCAAAGATTGCATGCTCTTGGATGTTGCAGAGATAGCTTCTGCATGAAGAGAGAGGCTGGACTATAAAAGGCCTGCCCTTGTGTTAAATACTAATGGAGCTGCAGAAATAGTTATAGTTTGTAAGTAATAACTAACATAAAAATGACTATATTTTGAAATAATGGTAGCATTTCTAGTTACAGTTAGAAAATCTCTGAATAGAATTATATTGCTCCAGAAAGAGAACTGCATTTGGAATCAGATGACTTGATGACTTCAGGTCTTGACTTCAAGTCAAGACTTCATCTTCACTTGAAGATGACTTCAAATCCGACTCTGTGGCTTATATCTAGGTGACTCTCAGGCAAACTCATTTCTCTGCTCTGTTCATTTCTAAAATGATGACATGGATCTAGGTGACCACTAAGGTCTTTCCCAGCTCTGAATCTCTGATCCCGTGATGTTCAAGCTTGTCTTCAGCTCAGCAATCCCTGTGCAGTTACCAGCCCAAACTAGACCACTTCAAAGTATTTTTTATTCTCTGTTATATTTAGTTGCTATTATTTCTTTTTCTTGTGTATCACTTGCCTTTCCCACATTAAGCCCAAGCACAAAGGCATGGATTTCCCATAAACAAGAGAAATATAACATAATGATGAGATGATAAGAGTATTCCATAGTTCAAGTGAACTAACACCCTTAGAAGGTAGGGAGAAGAAGCAGTGGTCCGGCTGCCCCAGCAGTTCAAAACTTGTCAACGAGCCAGTCAACCCTTATTGATCTCTGTTCTGTCTGCTCTAATTATTACTAACCAGTAACAGCAATAGGAAGAAGAGGGATTGGGAAGCAAGTATCAAAGAGACTAGTTGCACATGCTCTGCCACTGTTTCACTGGATGATATACAAGATGAAATCTCTTCAAGCTTTTCTTTCCCATGAATCTCAGTTCTCACCCCCTCAAAAGTAACCAAATTGGTAAATTGTGGGCCAATCTGGCCATTTCTGGAGTCTTATATCTCTATGGCAACCCTCACCAAGGAGTGGCAAGGAAGCTTAAGGATTATACAAACAAATAAGTATCATACAGCCTTGAGGGGAAGAAGGATATCAGGAAATCAAACAATAATGTTATGCTATAAGTCCTAAATTTATTGATTTAAAAACCTTATTATCATCATAGGAAAAGTCTGGCTCAGGCCAGTTTCCAGGTAGTTTAGGTTTGATGTTGGAAAGACAGTAGATACTTGGAGTTTGTCTGACAGCAAAAAGAAGCTTTCCTGAGTCATTGCAGGGGAAAGATACTCATCAAGGATATGGAGGAGAATTCAATGAGTTGGCAGAGCTGAACAATATTCCCCTGCCTTTGCAACCCATGGTGGTTTGCCATGGGACCAGCTAAACCTCAGAGAAACGCTGGAGTATTTTGTGGCTGTGTGGTATCAGGGACCAGGAAGAGATTGGGATATTTTTTCACCACAGCAGGACAACCTGTATTTACATTTTTTGTTCTTTCCTTCATAAGCAGCCTACTAGGCTCAAGTAGTTTTATGCCTATACCAGAATTTCTTTAGCAAGTCCTTTCCAGTTTCTCCATTGTGTTTTGGAACCATTAAAAAAATCAATTGCTTTTTTTGAAATACCTGTCATTTTTCATGGCTTTCTGCTTTCTACTTTTGTGAAAATTTGTAGAAAGATTTTATTTTCCCCCTAGGTTTATTTTATTGGAAATCAGCCAAGGCAACTTTAACTGTGTTTCTGTAAGACCTCTTTCAAAGTGTGTTTACACTACAGTTGATGGGCTAGTTATGTGTTTGAAGATTGTTGGTATAAATACCATATTTCTAAAACTTCTAAACTGAGAAATCAACCATTGTGTATTGGTTGTGGTGTGCATCTTAAAAAAGGTTCTAGAATGTGGTCCTTATACTCAATGTAGGGGTACTTGGATCCTAAGCAGTTTTAGCACAATAATGAGTTAGATCCTTTTAAAGCAGAATACTCTTCCACAATGTCATTTCCCTGAACTGTTTGTAATTTTGTAAACTTACAAACATCCCTGGATTTCCTGACATGAGAGAATATCTTTCCCAGCTTCTCCTTATTCTTCCCCTTAGCAAATATGTATGATCTTGTTTTATGACTATAAAATGTTTAACATTGTTTGGCAATAGATTTAATTCTTTTCAACAGATATTGAATACCTACCAAGTGCAAAATATTGTGCTAGGCAAGATGAGGGATACAAAAATGAATAAAATATGGTGATCCCTGGTTTACAATTTAGTAGGGGGGATAAGTTAACTATATGGAGAACTAAACATAATGCAGGTTGTGATTATAAAAAGGTACAAATAAAATGCCACTAGAGTTTAGCAGAGAGGCATACCATTCCACCGCAGGGAAGGCAAATCAGGGTGTTGTTAGTCTTTTTAAAAGAGGAGGAAACAGAGTTTCAAAGGTCAGATAATTTGCCCATCCTTATACAGGGCTTCCTTCTTCCAATACCAGTATTTTATCCAATATCCCAGGCTGCTTCTCACAAGGAACTTCTTCTATTTGGTATGTGTGATCATTATAACTTAGAGGCCACTTGGGACCCTTTATTCCATTTCGATGGTTTACAACCTGAAAAGTATGCTACATGGAGGATGAGGGTACCTTAAATTTTCCTCTATTTTTAATGGTAAATGATGAAATATATAAAAAAACCAGTAGTGATAAAGAGGTAAAATTTTGACATTCAGGTATTGAGGATAATGAGATTCTAGGCAGAGGGAGCTGTATGTAGGGGCAAATGAACAGTGGGGAGGGCTGGGATAGCAGAATATATTGCTATAGGAAAGAGTTGAAACTAGAGTGAAAGGATCTAGATTTGAATTCTTACTCTTTCATTTATTTATTTGTTTTACTTTGCCAAGTCACTTAATTTCTCTGGGTCTGATTTTTCTTATGTACAAAGTGAGGAGGTTTGTACTGCACAACCTCTAAGATCCCTTCTGGCTTTGAAACAAATACTCTATATTTAGGAAACTGTGAATAATCCAGTTTTGTTGGATCATAGACATCAGAATAATAATAAGAGTTAAGATTGGAAAGATAAGTAGGCAATATATTATAAAGATCCTTGAGTCAGATAGAGAAGTTGAGATTTTATTCTAGACTTTGTGGATGGGGATATGAGATTTCAGACCAGGGGAAGGCCATTTTGTGATTTTAAAAAAAATGGATTTACTAGAGGAGAGATTAGAAATGGGAAAATTGGAATGAAGGATATGGAAATCATTCATTTGAGCAGAGGGTCAGAGTAGTGAGGAAAAAGGAAAAATGGGATGAATGTAAGAGAAATTGAGTAAGCAATAAAAGACAAGATTAGATCAGGTTGGAAATTGAAGAGGAGAATCCAGAAATGACTGCAATGACTATTCTGAATGCTTAGCAGAAATAAAGAAGTCAGAAAGAAAAGCTGGTTTATGGACCAAGTTTGATTTGGTGATTTGTTTTCCCATTTTGTATTTGAAGTGTTAGTAAAGTACCTAGGTGGGGATATTTAAGTTACCAATAAATATTTATTAATCATTTGCTGTTGTGCCAGGCACTGTGCTAAGAGTTGGAGATCACAAATACAGATGAGTGAAAAAAGAAATCCTCACTAGTAAGGTGTTAGATATTTGCCTGGAATCTGGACAGAGATTTGATATGGAAATCAACATCACTGCCAAGAAAATAGTACCTGAAGTTTATATGAAGCTTTACAGTTATAATGTACTTTTATACATTTAGTTTCATCTTATCATCACCTCAATTGCATAAATTTAATAATACAAGAACCCTCATTTTAGAAATAGGTAAACTACAGGTCACAGCAGTTGAATGATTTGCTTAACTACATATCTACTAAATGGCATTTAGGACCTGCACTGAGGTCTTCAGACATTTTGTTTGATTCTGTATTTTATTGCTTAGAATATAAATGGACCCAGTACACAACACTTCTGCATTTGGGTTCAAATGCAAAGAAATTTTGGCTTGATGGTTAAGCTGAATCTTTTTTTGAATTTCAACTAAAAATTTGACCCTGTTTTTTTTTCCCTCTTATAATCTTTTCCATCCATAAAACATTACATCCAAGAGTAAGTTTAAGATTGATAGGTGGTGATTGTTATAGTATAGAGGAGAAAGGAAGAATTGGGTGCTAAAAATCATACAATTCTTTGCCAAGCTATAAAACACAATTTAACTATTGTCTTTCTTCGTCTGTAGTCTTGGTCCAGTGAACAAGCTGACACAGTACTGGAACAACTGAATTACATTTAACTGGCAATATACTCTTAAGTGTAAACAGAATATGTAAAGACATTATAGCTGAACAGGAGAATTAATGAATCATAGAAACTAATAACTTGAATGGATCTCAAAGACTATCTAGTCCAGCCTATTCCAATTTCCAATGAATGATTCTAGTGTCTAGAATTAGGCCTGGTATAAAGCAGCTTTGGAATAAATGTTTGTTGTTATTGAGTTAAAATGACTTGTTTATCTTAGGTTGTCCAGGGTACAGTGGCTAGGATTTCTAGGTTTGGAGTTACAAAGAATTGAATTCAAATCCTAAGTTAGACACTTATCTTGTGATCCTGGGTCAGCCACTTAATCTCTGGAAAATGAGAATAATAATTATATCCACCTTATAGAGTTGTTGTGGGTATTATCATAACGTAATATGTATGGAGTTCTATAAACCTTAAAACATATAAAATGCTAGCTGTTATTATCGTTTGTTGCTGTTGTTGGTTTGAAGACCCTCAATATGGGGTCTCTCTACCTTCTAGCTCCCAAGGCAGTTTCTTCCAGTTTAGAATACCTGTAATTATTAGGAAGTTTTTGCTTAAATCAAGACTAATTCTGCCTCTCTATAATATCTACTCATTACTCATGATTTTGTCCTCTGGAGTCAAGAAGAACAAATTTCATCCCTCTTCTCTGTGATATCTCAGATCATTGAAAATAGCTATTATATCTCTTTCTAAGTGTCCTCTTCATATTAAACATAGACAGTTCCTTCAATTGTATCCCATATGCCATTCTCACTAGTCCTTTCCTATCTGGTTGATTTTTGTTTCCTAAAACAAAAAAAAATATATATATTAATTTAATTTTTATTTATTTTAATTTTTCCTAAAATGTAATTTCTACAACTAGATACAGTACTGAATAGGAAATGGTAGTTAGCTAACAGCTAGAATTTTACAAATATTATCTTATTTAATCCTTACAACAACCATGTGAGGTAGCTATTTTTATAATTCTCATTTTCTTTTTTTGATGAAAAAATGAACAGAACTTAAGAAACTTGCCTAAAATTACACACTTACTAAGTATTTGGGGCTAGATGTAAACTTAGGTATTCCTGATTCCAGGTTCAAAGCTCTAGCCATGGTGGGTAAAGTGAAATGCCTATTATGGTTCACATGTAATGAATTGTTACAGTGATTAAAACACCCAGTTATTTTTATAAAATAACCTAGTCAGATGTATCTCATCTTGGATTTGCAAAATTAATTTTTGGAATGCAAATATAGAAATGTGCATTTATCCCTATTAATCCCTATTTGGTTCATTTTACTTAAATCAGCCCATTATTTTAGATTGTGAAGATATTTTTCAGTCTGTATCCACATGCGAGCTTCTTTCCAAACTTCATGTAATCAGCAAATTTGACAGGAATGCCACTCATTCATTCCTTTGTCTAAGTCACTGATAAAAGATGTTGAACAGATTGCTGGGCAAAATTTCCTAGAGATAACCCTTTGAGTTAATGTGGGTCCATTCATGATTATTCTTTGGGTCTGGTCATTCAATTAGTTGAAAACCCATATAACCATCACCTTCCATCTTTTCCATAAGGATAATATGCATGAAAAATTGTGTGAAGTACTTTGCTAAAATTCAAGTATTCTGTCTTACCAATATTCTCTTGTTTTACCTATCAGAAAAGATATGAAATCAGTCTGGCATAACTTGTTCTTGATGAACTCATACTGATTTTTAGTGATCAAGGTAAAGCAAAGAAACAAATACTTATTAAGTAGTTACTTAATGTACTAAGTGTTGGAGGATACAAGCAAGTAGCTTACATTATAAAGGGAATAAGAAAACGAGCAAAAGGAGAGCTCAAAAGAGGTGACCAGTTGGGGATGGAGAAGGGCAAGATGATGAAGGTTCTTGTATGGGGCCTGACTTTAAAGTTCAGAAAAGCAAGAGCAGAAGTTGGAGACGAATAAAACTTGGCTGACTTCTGCCCCTCCACAAAATGGAGACCCCCAAGAGGAGGTGTTGACTTCGTGGAGGGATATTCCAAGGTGAGAGTCACAGGGATGGTTGGATGTTCTAGGATGAGGATAATCCATATGTTGAGTGAAACTTTAGGATAAGATATCAGCTGAGGCATAGTTTTGAAGTCCAGAATGTCAGGTGCAAAGTTGGGAGGGGAATGAAGGTTGGCCAGCCTGGATTTGATCACTACTTCTCCTTTTAAAGTGTTCAGAAGCCATACTCATAGATTAGGGGACAATTTCATTGACCTTTAGTTTTCAAATTCCACTTCCCTTTTTTTTTTTAACATTGACATAATATTTTTCACTCTTCCATTCTTCATATGATTTCAAAGAACCCCTTTAGTGATTGAGCATTTGAAGTAAACTAGCTCCTAAGGGTATTGAATCTGTGACCTTGGCACTATTAGCTTCACACTATAACTCAGCAAGCTGATTAATCTTTACCATCATTCAATGCTTATCCTGGGAGAGGTTAAAAAAAAAAGTTGATAAAGAAATTTTTACTATCCACTCAAAAGCACCAAGAAACATTTCATGGAATATTAGATCATTCTGCCTTTTGAGGAAAGCTTATGTACAATAAAAACTATGGTCCAGAACTGAAGCAAAACTGTCATCTAGTACTGAAGCTAGGGTTCAACATGAACTGCCTTCTCTTTTTCTAATCTCTTTTTTTTGACTCTGCTCTTTCTCTTAAAGAATAAATTCAAGTATAGTTCAAGTATATGAACTGAATGAAAACCAATGAATTATACTCAATATGTTGTCAATGAAGTAACCCAGAAAAAGGCAAGAATTTCACCCATATCAAGGAATAAATCTCTTAAATGGAATTTCAGAACTCATTAAGGAGCAGTCATCAATGTCTGAACAAATTTTCGTCAGAGGAAGATTGTCCAAGTTTTTAATAGAAAAATGTCATTAATTCCAGAACTAAGTTCTCCTTGCTGCAGGAAATAACCTAGGACACTGCCTGAGGATAGCTACTACCTCTTTCTCCAAAGTTAGAAAAAAATTCAATCCTTGTAAGTTTTACCACTGAACCTTTGGGTGAATGTGGTCTTTAGTCCAAAGGCAGGATATCTGTTTGGTGATTTAGGAGGGCTCCATAATATCAGGCAGCTTACTCAGTGCAATAGCTACATTATTTTCTTTCCTAAATACCTTTCCCACTATCTTAAATTTTCTAAAGATACATAATGATTTGTAAAATCCTTTTAGTAGTGTCCTTGTCATAATCCATAGGATCTTCTCCAAGTGAAACTGGATAGCCTTGGTGTTATTAATTACTCAAGACACATCATTGTTCAGGGAACCTCAGAGTTCATGCCTTGGTCCTTACAAAGGAGCTATCTAAACTCAGCCTTTAGGAGTGACAAAAGCTTAGTCCAAAACAAAAATAATCTGTTACAGATAGTGAAGTAGGAAGGAAAAAAAATTATGATAAAACTATATATATATATGTATATATATATATATATAGTTACACAATGACTTTAATATGAAAGTGAGCACAAAGAAGCATGATGAAAACAATATTAGAAAATATAGTTTGGGACAGGACATGAAAAGAGATAAAAACTGGAGAAAATTATTTTTAAGAACAGATTTAATTTCCAGACTTAAGCTGAGGAGACTATAATTTAAAAAAGGAAAATTTATTTTTATCTTATCAAATCAGTAATGATTAGTCCTATAGTCTTTATTTTAGCATAAAGGGGAGGAATCCCAGATCAGAATTCTCAGTCCACCTGATGAGATTATAGGAGGTAGATTACTAGTACTAGTGCTTGGTTAAGATGACATTTTGAATACTTCTGATTATATATCAAATGCTGGTAACTGAGGTTCAGGGGCCACTATTCTCTGAGAGTACTTTAGTTAGATATGTATGAGCTCAGTTGTTCTCCAGGATTGTTGTTCTCCTCTTTGTCTTCTGGAGTATAACAAGATAAAAGAAAGAATATTTCTTTACTTTTCTTCCCTTTTATGAGGAGCCCAAATGGAGAAGGGCATTTTGAATGTAAAAGAGGAACTCTTGGGCACATCCAGTTCCTGATCACCTCTGTCTTTTTCTTTCCTCCATGGAGAAAAAAATGAACTATTCAGTTTCCTTAAAAAGGATGGTGTGCTTTTGGAGAAAGAGAAAGGACTGCCCTATAGCTAAAGGAAAAAAGCCATGTCATGGTGTTGCAAGAGAATTGGACATTACCAACTCTGCTGTTGTGAGTTATTCTCCCAGTGCATGTCCAAGGTGAGTTGGGGCTTTTGGTCCCTAGCTCTCAAAGGATTCATTCTTTAACCAGTGGCCTGAGGGCTTTATATTTCTGCATTTATTCATGGGCTCTCATGAGTTCTTGTGCCTTATTAATTTTCAGTGGTGAATGAAATAAAAACTGTCCCTTAACCCATACCCCAAATGTACACTGCCTGTGTAGGAGTTGGAAACTCTGTTCTTCACATTTGGAAAACCTAGACACAAACTATACTGTTGTAAGGCTCAGCTCCAGGGTCGGCCAGCCCTGTGTGACCTTACTTGGGGTAACGAAAATGAAGAGTAACGAATGGACGCTATATGAAATGCATAGCGACAAAGTTTATTGGATTCAGACAAAGCATATATAGGTTAAAACCACAGGAAGATATGACGTTACAGCCCAGCAACAGCAGGAACCAATAATTGGGCAACTTCATAGGAATTCATGACGTTACCAGCCAGGCACCAGGAGGAACCGAGAGGATTCCAAAAAAGGACAGAAAAACAAGTCTCTCACAGTTTCTCACAGCCATTATCAAACCTCCCTCTTCTGACTATTCTAACCTTGAACACGCAGCTGGGCAGGTTGTACACAGTTCAACCCACGACCTTGACTATGCAGCCCAAGCAGGGAGAAGAGGAGGGCTTTAACCATTACGGCTCTGCCTCGATTACATACTGTGAAAGTACTTAGAGATTACTTGGAAAATTCTAGGTGGGGAAGAATATGCTTAAGAGAGAAACTGACATTTTGAAGTCAAGCCCCCATAATTGGAATTGGCCCTTGTGATTACAGAGTTCTGAGTGGTAGTAATTGGGATGTAGGTTATGATAGAATCAGCTTTCTATGTGAGATCACATCATTGGCTATTTAGAACAAAGATCAAAGTGAATACAAAAATTAAATAGAGTAAATGGAAGGCATTGTGGATTTGTAGCAGTTCTGGCCTAATTCTTCCATGGTTTGTATCCTACCACCATTGTCCTACATGAAGATGAAATTGGAAAGAAAGAGCTACTGAACTTGATAAAATGCATAAAAATAATCAATGCAGGAGGTGACAAAATAAAAAGCAACCAGGGATTGATTTTTAAATTTACTAAAAAAGGGAAAAGTGCCAAGATGGCTAAACAACTTAAATATAAAGAAGGAAACTATAAATTAAGTGAACATAGAATAGTATACCTGTCAGATCTATGGGAAAGAAAAGAATTTAAGACCAAACTAGAAATAGAGAATATCACAAAATATAAAATGAATACGTTTGATTATATTAAATTAAAAAGGTTTTGTATAAACAAAACCAATGCATCCAAAATTAGAAGGGAAGCAACAAATTGGGAAAAAATCTTTATAACAAAAACCTCTGAGAAAGGTCTAATTTTCAACTATATAAGGAACTAAATCAATTATACAAAAAAAAAATCAAGCCATTCACCAATTGATAAATGGGCAAGGGACATGAATAGGCAGTTTTCAGATAAAGAAATCAAAACTATCAATAAGCACATGAAAAAGTATTCTAAATCTCTTAAACTAGAGAAATGCAAATCAAAACAACTCTGAGGTACCACCTCATACCTAGCCAACTGGCTCATATGACAGCAAAGTAAAGTAAATAATTGGAGGGGATATTAATATTATATTTATTTGAATATTGGAGGGGATGTGGCAAAATTGGGACATTAATGCATTGCTGGTGGAGTTGTGAATTGATCCAACCATTCTGGAAGGCAATTTGGAACTATGCCCAAAGGGCGATAAAAGACTGTCTGCCCTCTGATCCAGCCATAGCACTGCCGGGTTTGTACCCCAAAGAGATAATAAGGAAAAATACTTGTACAAAAATATTTATAGCTGCACTCTTTGTGGTGGCAAAAAATTGGAAAATGAAGGGATGCCCTTCAATTGGGGAATGGCTGAACAAATTGTGGTATCTGTTGGTGATGGAAAACTATTGTGCTAAAAGGAATACATAACAGGAAATTCATGTGAACTGGAATGACCTCCAGGAATTAATGCAGAGCAAAAGGAGCAGAACCAGGAGAACATTATACACAGAGATGGATACACTGTGGCCCAATCAAATGTAATGGACTTCTCCACTAGCAGCAGTGCAATGATTATAGGACAATTCTGAGGAACTTATGAGAAAGAACACTATCCATATCCAGAGAAAGAATCATGGAAGTAGAAACACAGAAGAAAAAACATTTTCTTGATGACATGGTTCCATGGGGATATGATTGGGGATATAGAGTCTAAATGATCAGCCTAGTGCAAAATACTAATAATATGGAAATAGGTCTTGAGCAATGATACATGTAAAACCCAGTTGAATTGCTCATTGGCTATGGGAGGGGGGAGAGAGGAAGAGGAGGAAAAGAATACGAATCATGTAACCATGGAAAAATATTCTAAATTAAATAAATAAATACTTTTTAAAAAAAGTGTCAAGAGAATGGAAAAGGAACATGAACAATGCTCTTATCCAAAGGAAACTTGGAGGATGTTTGCAACTGCTGGCTTTTGTGATGGCTTTTTCTTTCCTATAAAAATCTTTATAGGAGTGGCTGTATCTTGATTCAAAAAAAATGAAAAAGCAACAAACAGGCCGACTTTTCAAGTTGATTTCTTTAGCATACCATGTATTCAGTCACACAACTAAGAGGTGTAGAGAATATAAGATCCTGCTTTTTAATTATTTATTCATTTTTTACAAAGTGGTTTTAGAGAATGAAATGCAGCCTTGAAATTTATCTTCCAATTTATCTTTCTTGAAAAATTTAAACTTATGCAAGCCTATAAACAATGTGGCCATGAAGATTATTTTATTTGATGATCTGTTTGATTTCAACACAGAAAGGTATAAAGCAAGGATAAATAGGTTCTAGGTATTTGATAATATCTTGGAATATATACTATTTAGAGTCCAGACAAAAGATAAATTATTGGCATTATTCTAATTTCATTGAATCCCAGAACACTTCAATGCCTTCTCAGTGAAATCCATAGTGATATGAAATTGGTCTTACTATTTACATTGGAAAAAGTAAAGCAGATAAAAAGTACAGACTGTGACATATAGGCATTCTGTCAGTATGATCCCTCACAATATATGTCTTGGTTAGGACATGCAAATGGACTAAGAGCTAGGTCCAAAATTAAGAAGTAGGAAAATCAATCCAGATTTCATTTGGATTAGGTTTCATTGTTTTCCATATTCCCAAGATTTTCATTGCATCTGTAATCTATCTCTTTAATATCAATATTCTTCTAATGGAGCTATGTGTCAGCATAATAGATGAGTGATAGAAGCAATATTCCCCAGGATAATGATATATAAACTGACCTAGCTTTTTCTGAGCCCCATACCCTATATGGTTTAGACCTATTCTTTTCTTTAAGAAGTATTGAAATCTATCACTCACCTTCCAGAGAAGTGATGAACTTAAAATATAGATAAAACAAATACTTTTAGGCATAGGTAATCTAGAAATTTGTTTTGTAGGACTATGCATGTTTCATTAATTTCTTTGGTTATTTTTTATTCAATTTGGAGTAGTGGAAAGAGTAGAATTTTTTTCTGCTTGCAAAATCAAATAACTGTTATAAAAGAGAGGTATTGAAGTTTTTCTTAAAGACTTGATTAGCTACAAAGACCAGATTAGGTTGTTGAGCTGACTTCCTAGTCTCTAGAGTACAAAAGGCCATATGCATATCTGTTTTAGAGCATGACTAACTTCCCTAACTGATGTGCAAAGGAAATTTACTCTTCCCTCCTTTCTGGGGTTGAGCAGATGATGTGTACCTGGCATGAGGCTGAACTTGATCCAGAGGCAAAGATTGTTTGAAGGAAATTGTCTAGTGAATTGGGGCACAAAGATAGAATGGCAGCCAGAAAAAGGCAGCAATAGAGTCAAGCGATCACCAGAAAGGGGGCAAGGCAGATGTCCCCTGCATTGCCCCTTGGATTCCCCCCCCACCACCCGGACTGTCCTCCCTGGGCAGCCCAGGCAAAATAAAAAGCCACAGTTGGCTCCCAAGATGTGATATGTGAGTTAGTGGGAGGAGTAAAAGTTTGATAAACTGAGACCAGAGCAGATTTTGCTTTCTTCTCTTCTGTTTGTTACTGGTGTAATGATTAAAATTTTGGGAAAACTGAGGCAGGTAGAAATTAGTTTCTCTCTGCAAGGAGTATGATTATTTTTATGAGGTTTATTGAAGATTAAATATAAAGAAAACAAAAGTAAGAAAAGCACGTGTCTAGGCTCAGAGAGCCTATTCACAACCACTCACATCTTGCCTGCTAGGTGGAGAGCCACGTGTGCTCCAAAGTAGAAGTAAAAAGAGCACAGAGCCTCTTCACAACCAGGTTAAATACCCCATTTCGCTCTCAGCCCAGGTGAGGTTTCAGTGAGATTACAAAGCATTTTGGGGAAGTGGAGCAAGAACTTCTGGGGATTGAAGTCCTGTATTCGAGTCCATTTTTATACTGGCTAGACTTCCCTGTGAATGAGGCTAGGGGGCCTTAATGGAGGCCACAGAATAGCAAGCTAAAGGGAGCAATAAGGAAACTAACATATATATTTCTCCTACTTTTCCATCTTTTCCCCCGACTATTTTTGACTAATAAAATTATTAATTTACGACCAGTCTCATAATTTTCCCTCATACTGAGAAACTAGATTCTAAATTGAATAGTGTCCTCATTGAATATCCTTTTTAAATATCTTTCCCCAGTTTAGGCTAAGTAAAGCTTCTTTTGTTAATGTTGAATCAACTATCAATGTCACATTTCATTAAAAAATTGGACCTAAATTATTACACAACTGGGCTGAGTTAGGCTCAAATCACAACATTAGCATCAACCCATCAGTTTCTTACTTTCCGTGAAATCTCAGTGAAGGAAGAAGCAAATGCTCAGCCTGAAGCACAAGATAAGAAAGATGAGGCAGAAGCCTAATGTATAGTGAATGTACTAATCCAGAGGTCATGGGAAAAGAGATATGGAGTACTCAAACCTTGCCTGCACCTAGCTATTCCTTTTCAAAATGTCATTAGATCCATTTCTGAGCCCTCTTTTCCTCTTCATCCAGGATTTTCATCTATCATTTGATGAATGAATGAATGAATGGATGGATAGATGAATGGATGGATGAAAAAAGCATTTATTGAGTACTTATTATGTGACAGACATTGTGGTAAATGCTAAGGATTTGAATACAAGCAAGCAAGATCATTTCTGGCCTCAAGAAGTTTACATTCTAAAGAGGGAACAAAGGGTATAGAGAGGAACTATAAAAAAGATGTCATGTGGCACCATAGTTGGAAACAGCAAGTGGTGTGTGGCCTTATACTGAAAACTCACCCAACTGAGCCATGGGTGCTGCGGAAGGAGTCTGAATTATTTGGGGATTCTTATTCTCTTTACCATTTGAATTCTTCTTGCTTTAGGACACTCCATATTATAATGGCAGTAATCAATATTAAAAAACAAAAATAAGAAATTATGATCATGGCATCTGCTCCCATTACTTCCTGGCAAATAGAGGGCGAAATGGAGGCAGTACTAGATTTTATATTTTGGGGCTCAAAGATCACAGTAGACAGTGACTGTAGCCATGAAATTAAAAGAAGCTTACTCCTTGTAAGGAAAGGTAAAGGAAATTTTGACACCATACTAAAAAGCAGAGATATCATTTTGTTAAAGAAGGTCTGCATAGTCAAAGCTACAGTTTTTTTCAATGATAATGTATGTCTGTGAGAGTTGGACCATAAGGAAAGCTGAGCTTTTTAGAACTGAAGCTTTCAAATTGTGGTCCTGGAGAAGACTTTTGAGAGTTTCTTGGACACTGAGGAGATGAAATCAGTCGATAATTAAAGAAAATAACTCTGTTTATAGGAAGAACAAATTCTAAAGCTAAAACTTAAATACTTTGGCCACATAATGAGAAGACAGGACTCTGGAAAAGTCTCTGAGGTTGAGAAAGACTGAAGAGAAAAGAGACGAGTACAGTAGAGGATGAGATGGATAGATAGGGTCATGAAAGCAATGAACCATGAGCTTGGACAGACTTCAGGAAGGAGTAGAGGATAGAAGGGCTTGATGTGCTATGCTCCATGAGGTCAGAGTCAGACATGAATGAATGACTGAACAACAGCAAAACCAAAAACAATCTATCAACCCATTTAGAGTTGCATGTCATGCATCCTCTTGATTTCTGGACTTGTTCTGCTAGCATGGTAGGGTGGAAATAGAACCCAACTTTCTCACTGAAATTATTCATGGTCTCTAATTGTGAGTTCTAGCTCTTCCACTTATTACCCAGATGAATTTGAGCAAGCCATTTGGACTATGGCTCTCAGTTTTCTCACTTGTAAAATTAAATAATTAGAGAAGATGACCTCTGAGGTTCCTTCTAGATCTAAATCTATGACTTTATGATTCTGTGAATGTAGACTGTTCATCATAAATGATATTTTTCCCTGGGCCAAAATGATAGACATAAGTTGACAATAATATGCTACCAATTATGACTATTGAAGAAGTGTTATAAAAGGTATTATCAAAAGTTTGTATTACTGGCAAGAGAGGTGGTCTGGTCATATAGGAAGAATGAAAGATAATCAACTCAATTTACATGAGCAACTCAAGTGGCACACTTGTACATTCAAGATATTAAGAGAACGACAGGAAGTTCTACAGCAGTTGGATAGATCCTTTCTGCAGGACATATGGGAGGGCAAGGACATGAATCACATGGAAGGCATGGAGTGAAAATGCACACTAATGAAATCATGGCACCATCAAAATACAAGCAGATTATTTACAACTGTTCGGTGTATTCTCCATGAGGCACTCAGAAGAAAAAGAGACTGTTAGAAGCTTTGGTAAAAGGGAAATTATAATAATTGAGTCCCATGGGCTTGGAAGCATGTATTTGTTGTTGATAATCTGTCATGGGATAATTAATTGCATAGCCTGCACAGCTGAAGGAAATGCTTTTGTACTACCCCAGAGAGAAGGCATTCTACAAATAGTCAAGCCTGATGCCAAGATTATCAACCCATCTCCTTATTTCTAAGTCAGTTCTATAGAAAAGTCAAAGCGGGATTCCTTAACAGCCCTTTTCCAACTAAAATTCCCATATACCCACATATAAAAAAAAAAAGGAGAGCTAAAACTTTCTGAATCTACTAGAAAAGAGGCTGTTATTGTCTCTAAGACAAATAAATATGCATATATGTGTGTGCATGTGTGTATATATGTATACATAGAGAGACAAAGACAAAAGGCAGCAATACAGAGATGAGGAGAGACAGACAGAGAGACAGAGAGGGAGGGAGAGAGGGAGAAGTGATAATCAGTTTATGACATTGAATTCTGTGTTAGAAGTGGTCTCTGTTTCTCAGTGGACATCTGTATTGTGATGGAATTAATTCCTGGAATACTCTGAGTTTGAAAATCTTTTTCAATCTGGGATGACCTATTTTTGATATTTGATTGATGATAGGTCCTGCAGTCCAGGCTAGTTTACTATTATCTGCTACCTCTAGCTAAAATTCAGGTGCTATTGCTAAATCGTAGGTCAGTGATAATGACCTATCTTGCGTTAGAGAGCCTTATTCCCTGAATAACAAGTTATCTCTAAAATAGTGCCAGATAGTGAGGCCTCTGCTGGAACTTGGCATGTGGCAGCCTTAAACATCTTATAGCCATGGCCTAACTTATTGTGTTTCTAAAGTAAGGGCTGCTTTCCAGGTCATTTCAGGGCTCTCTGTATACTTGAATTACTTCCTTAATAGTTTTTGTCTTTGGCATTCAGCATAGAAAATTATTGAAGTTTTGTCTTGAACAAAATTTGAATATAGGCTAGCCTTCTATAGAAATGAGATATTGTAGGTACGTAGCTGTACCAGGAGTTGAAATATCCTCATTGTCTCAGACACTGTTTTCAGGTGATTGGGATGGTAATTGCCCCATATGTGTTAGCTCTTTGGAAAAAAATTCACGTGTTGGCACATCAATTTAAAATGGTTGGAAATTTTCCATTTGAGTGACCCATGGCTAAGCTTCCTGAATGAGATCACTTCTGAATTTGCTTAAAAAGGCAGAACAGACAGGCACCAGAGCCATACAGTGGTATGTGTCAGTCAGGGAATCCAGAACATTCAGATTACACCATTAGCAACTGAGTCAAACCAAATGAGGAGGAGGAAACAGTTTACTGGAATTTTTTACAATTTAAAGAAAGCCGCCTAGAGCTAATCAGTGTTTTCCATCAAAAATAGAATCTCCATCATTGGGATCATGACTTTAGGACTAACTAATAGAGCTAACTAATCATTAAGTTAACAAGATGGTGGAAAGTTGTACTTTGCAGAATTGCTTAGCTCTTATAGAAGAGATCTCTGAGGAGTCTGAACATTTCCTATATAAACTATTTTTATAGTTATATTGAAGAGTTATGGCAGGGATTGTTTTGTATCAACCGTAAGTAATATCTTAAGACCTTCCTGGACAACTGGCTTTCTTATCCATCATCAAACTTGAGTAATTTCTACAAATAAAGAACATAGAGCATGGTATTCCTGGTGCAAAAGGAAACAGTGCCCTCTCTCCACTGATATTGATAGTAATAATCTTTTTTATATTCCGGAAGATAGGAACTATAGTTGTAAGGTATAAGAACTAAGGGATATGGTCTAGGATGCAGAGACTTAAAAATGATCATGTTGATAAAGACCTTATTAAAAAAAAACCCAAGCTTTCTAATTTTTTTATTCTTAGAGCATATACTTCCTCAGGGAAAATGGTTGTCATGGGACAATGTATAGAATGTACCTTTTTCCCAATGCAAAAAAATCTAAGTGGGAGAAATATAAGGTGACAAGGCAATATCAGCTAAGGGTACAATTGCATCTAGAGAAGAGATTATCTAGCCTTTATTCCCATGGGTCTTGTGGGAGAAGGTGGACCCATAAGTGGGGTTCTGCCATAGAAACAGTATTAAGAAGAGTGGCTCCACCTTGAATTTGTTGTAAGGATGTATATATACTTCACATACCCATTTAAGTATCTAAAAATTTTTGAATATGTAGGTCTGATAACCAGATGCTAGAATGGCATACTTCTAATTATTTTGACCAAATTATGTTTATACCTATCATGGCTATTTTGTTGTGAGTTTGAAAAGTCACCTTAAGTATGATATCAACGTGTTCTTATACTGGCACAAACAGCCTTTGACCACTGATTACATCAGATGAAGCTGATTGAGTTCCCCTTAAAATCAGGCCATAATTAACCCAACTTCCTACGTCTGGTCATGAATGATGGCTTGGGTTTTCATTGGAGACTGAGTCTAGTCCTAAGTGAAGTGAAATCAGAAAAGGTCTCATTAGTCATGATGTAAGATTTAGGAAGAAAGCACATTATGAACTTCCAGTTTCCTCAGAAAGAACCAAGTCTAACCTCACCAGAGACCAGAAAAGTCACGATCCCATCTTCAGCTATTAGCTTGTCTGCCTATATCCATGCTCTTTTTTTCTTGTACTTCCCAACAAGCATTATTTTTTTGTGTGTGTGTGTCTCAGGTTGGCAATATTGTTTTGAGTAGTTTGAATGTGATATTGTGTTGGCCATTCCCTACTCTAGATCTTAAGGAACTTGTGTGATTTCCTGTAGGTGCTATGGGAATCGGAACAGGAGCAGGGGCTTTCCCTTTCTCTATTTAGTAAATAGATTAAAATAACTGAGTGAACATATTGATTAAAGCAATAAAAGCAACTTGATTAACCAAATAGTTGGATGTCTTGCCTGGACTTGGAGAGTAAATTCTTAGATGCCCTTTTTTCACATAATTTACTATTTATGCTTGAGAAATAAAACAATCCTCCATAATCTCAACTGAAACAGCCATCAAACAATTCTGGGAGTAGTTGTTGGTGGAAAACTGCAAGGTAAGATGTAGAGGTGGTAGGAGGGAAGGATAACCCTCTCCTCACTCATGTTAATACCCATCAAAACAAAGCTCAGTTTTTTCTGTTAGTTATTGCTGTGAATAGAAAGACTCTGATTCAA
Organism: Monodelphis domestica; assembly: GCF_027887165.1. NCBI lineage: Eukaryota > Metazoa > Chordata > Mammalia > Didelphimorphia > Didelphidae > Monodelphis > Monodelphis domestica. Next base: position 179,504,031 of record NC_077231.1, read on the forward strand.
TAGCAAGAATAGGATCCCTGGAGATATAATGGAGGTGATGAGTATTCCAAAACAGATCCATTCTAATTACTGTGGCCATCAGACAATATTTATTAATGGACTACTCAGAATAAATCCACATCTGGAGCATATACTTTCCTTAGAACTAGTTCAATAAATTTTCACAATTCCAGGCCACAGGGAAAATGGTTGTCATGGGACAATGTATGGAATGCATTAGGACACTAAACAAAATTTACATGTATTTTAGAATGAGTTGTTTTCCTAGAGCTCAGGGGAAGCAGAATGTTTCCAGAGGGAGTGACTGAAGGTTTTTTTGGGGGGGGGATAGTAGAGGGGGTGAATTTTCTCCATGGAGTTCCTGGCCAAAATTATGCAGCAGGAAAAAGTTGTCTTTAGCCGTTCTGTCTTCTTGTTCTTTGAACTTCTCCCTTCCTGGCATAGTTGGGTAACATTTACAGTAATACTGTTTTTTTTTTTTAAAGCATTTTATGTTTCCTACCTTGCCAGAGTATTCCATGTATTTCTCCCTCTACCCCTCCCAGAAAGCCATCCAATATAATGAATTGCATTTTTCTAGAGAAGAAAAAAAGTCTGCAAACTGATTGATATGTTGAACAAGTATGAAAACTTGTACAATGTGTAACACCTATGGACCTCCCACCTTTGAATTAGTAAATTGTTCTTTCCATTTACATTGTTGTAGTCAATGTGTGTATTGTTTTCTTGACTCTGTTCACTTCATTCTGTACCAGTTCACATAGATATTTCTGTGCTTCATTCATCATTGACATCATGTATTATGGCATAGTAACTGTCTATTATAGTCAAGTACCACAATTTATTTAGATGGTTTACTTGAGAGAGATATAAACTGCATAATGGAATCTCCTTCAAGGCCTATTGAAATTTGTCACTTTATATGCATAATTCAAAATTGCTTTCCAAAATGGTTGCACCATTTTACATCTCCACCAACAATGTATTAGTATACCTATTTTTCTACATTACTTCTACATAAACTTTTGCCATTCATTTGTATCCTCAGCACTTGGCACAGTACCTGGGACATGGTAGATGCTTAATAAATGTTTGTTGATTAAATGATCTCAGAGGCCAACTAATCCAACCCCTAATTTTACCTGAAGGATTAATGAATAAAAATGTACATGTAGAGCTTCATTTCTTTAGCTAAAGTCATTTCCTATTTAAATGCAAATGTCTTTGGCAAGGAGTGGTATTTTAAGCTATTATCAGTTTATACCTGTCTTAATGAACTTCCAATTCTTCCTTTAAAAAAAAACCCCAAACTCTTACCTTCCATCTTAGAATCAATACTGTATATTGGTTTCAAGGAAGAAGAGGGGTAAAGGCTATGCAGTGGTTGTTAAGTGGTTTGCCCAGGGTCATACAGCTAGGCAGTATCTGAGGCCATGTTTGAACCCAGGATCCTTCCATCTCTATGCTTGACTCTCAATCCACTGAGGCACCTAGCTGCACTCCTCACTCCCCACCCTCCTGTTCTTTCTTAATAATTGGGTTGCCTTAGGGAAGCTAGGTGGCTAAGTGGTTATAGAGTCAGGCCTAGAGACAGGAGGTCCTAGATTCAAATTTGACCTCAGATATTCCTGGCTGTGTGATCCAGGACAAGTCACTTAACCTCCATTTCCTAGCCCCAATTGCTCTTCTGAAACTGAAAAACTTGGAACCAATACTTTCTATTCTAAGTATTGATTCTAAGATAGAAAGAAAGGGATTTTTAATGATCATGTAGTATTATTAGTCCTAAAGTGTTGGTGAGAATAGCAGATATAGAACATTGAATATGCCATAACTAATGAATGACTAATAATGGTTTATTCCCTCATACAAGCTTCCAGGGATTAATGAGACACTTCCTTGGGGAAAGACAAGTGATGAATATAGATTGAAAAAGCTGATTCCATATGAAGTTTAAGGATACCAAGAGAGAAGAGATTCTTTCAGGAGACTACATGTTCACTACTAGCAGATGGGACACTGGCAGGCAGAGCAGAGGAAGGCTAGTGAATGGTAGACTGGAATGGGGAGAGATTTGAGGCAGGGAGAAGGACCAGAAAGCTATTATAATAATGCAGGAGAGAAATGATGAGGCCCTGCATTAGGATTGGACGTAGAGGGTAAGAGAGGGGGAGTCAAGGATGATACCCCTCATTGGGAGCCTGGGGAGGTGGTGGTCTCCTTGACAGTAAATGCGGAAATGAGAAAGAGGGTTTGGGGGCAAAGATAATGATTTTAGTTTTAGAGTTGTTAAGTTTAAAACATCCGATGGCCATTTCAGCTCTAGATTGGTGATACTAGGCTCTGTTGTAGGGAGAAGTAACAGCTCTGAGAACAGCCTGGCAACCAGGAGACCTGGCTAATAGTGACTTAAGAGGAACATTGCGCTTTTTGACGTCACTTCCGGTGCGACGACTTGCTCTTCCAAGTCTCCTCTAGTCCAGGGCGTAAGAGGAGATGGCGGCCCTGGGCGGTGTCCGTGTGATAAGCCAATCACTGGTAGTGGGTCGGAGACCTGGAGCCTGGAGGGGCCTGATCACCACAGCTGCCACCCACTCTGCTCAGCCAAAGCATGGGGTGGGTGATGAGAAGGAGGGTAAGGTGATACCTGTCACTATGGTGCCCGGTGATGGTGTGGGGCCTGAGCTTATGGAGGCTGTCAGAAAAGTCTTTAAGGCAGCCCTGGTCCCTGTGGAGTTTCAGGAGTATCATCTGAGTGGGATGGAGAACATGGCCACAGAAGAGAAACTGGAACAAGTGCTGAACTCCATAAGGAAAAATAAGATCGCGATCATTGGAAAAATCCATACGCCAATGGATAACAACAAAGGCATCTTGTCTTATAATATGCAGATCAAGCGGAAACTGGATCTGTTTGCTAACGTTGTTCCGGTCCAGAGCCTTTTGGGATATGAGACCCGACACAACAACCTGGACTTGGTGATCATCCGGGAGCAGACTGAGGGAGAATATAGTGCCCTGGAGCATGAAAGTGTCAAGGGGGTGATTGAATGTTTGAAGATCATCACTAGTTACAAGTCCCGGCGAATTGCCAAGTTTGCCTTTGACTATGCCACCAAAAAGGGTCGAAAGAAGGTCACAGCCGTGCATAAGGCCAATATTATGAAGCTGGCTGATGGGCTCTTCCTGAAGTGTTGTGAGGAGGTGGCTGAGCTATACCCCAAGATCAAGTTTGAGAACATAATCATAGACAACTGTTGTCTACAGTTGGTGAAAAATCCATACCAATTTGATGTGCTCGTGATGCCCAGTCTCTATGGAAACATTGTTGACAACTTGGCAGCAGGACTGGTGGGGGGTGCTGGTGTGGTTCCTGGTGAGAGCTACAGTGGTGAATACGCTGTTTTTGAAACAGGTGCAAAGCACCAGTATAGCCAGGCTGCGGGCAAGAACATTGCCAACCCTACTGCCATGCTACTGTCTTCCAGCAATATGCTGAATTACCTCAACCTGAAAGATCACTCCAGCAAGATTGCTGGGGCTGTGAAGGCAGTGATAAAAACTGGCAAAATTCGGACTGAGGATATGGGCGGCAAAAACACCACATCAGAATTCATCGATTCGATTATCAAACACCTGTAACCCCTTCACGGGGGCTAGAATCCCTTCCTATTTCCTTATTTTATACTGGAAGAGAGCCCCTGGACAACACCCCATGCTTCCATAAAGTGGACGGCAGGAGAAACTTGCCTGTGTCTCCTTTCCATTCCAAGGGACAAGATCTATCTACAGCTGTTTTGCTTTTGTCTCAGTAAAAACATGGACCAGAATAAAGAAAGGACTAACTTGCTCACCAGTTTCACTACCAGTGTAAGGCAATAAAGCAGACTGGATTCGATGAAGCAGATTAAGGAATACTGAAGAATCTCACTCTCTATATAACATAAAATAGATTGTTTGATATACTTTCAATATTTAATTATGTCATTATGCCATAACATTTCAATACAGTTCAATCCTTGCACTTGTGTTTTTTTTTCTCTCTTACCTTTTGTCTTAGTATTGATACTAAATATTGGTGCTGAAGATAGTTAAATTCTTGATAGCACAGAAGCAGACTGTCTTGTTTATTGGGAAAGATAAATTCCTGAGGATCAAGGATTATTTTAATACCTAACATCATGCCCTGCACATAGTAGACAATCAGTCAATGGATTTTTGATAGAAATGGAGAGCAGATATTGGCTCTCTGTACCCCCCCCCCACAGAATAAATGAATTAAATTCAATAAATATTTATTAAACATCTATATAGTATACAAGGCTTTGTACTAGGCCCTTGAAGACAAAAAGATGAATAAAACTACATAATCTTTTCTCAACATGAGTTCACAGTCTAATCAGAGGAAATGGGCTAGTTAGAACATGTACAAATTAACTCCTGAGGATAGAATGTGATAGAATAAGGAAGTTTGAGGAAGAAGTTATTTTTAGTTGAGCAGATCAGGAAAGGTTTCATGGAGTAGGTGGCCTCTGAAAGGAACTTTTAAAGAAAACAAGAATTTCATTAGATGTGGAGGGCATGTAATAAGGAGGGCATTAATAAGGAGGGCATCTGCACAAATGTGTGGAAGAAGGAGAGTGCAGGAAGACTGAATATATGGTTATGAAGGGGAATAATAGTATGAAATAAGATAGGAAATTTTGATTGAAGCCCTATTGTTGAAGACCTTAAATATCAGCCTAAGGAGTATTTATTTCATTCTAAAAGAAATAAGGGGTCATTGAAGGTTTTTGACTAGGAGAATATCACAGTTTCTTTTTGCAATAATAATGATGATGATAGTAATTAGTAACATTGTGCTAAGTGCTTTATAATTATTATCTCATATGATCCTTTCAACTGTCTTGGGAGAATGTTGTTCAGTTTTGTCTGATTCTACATGACCCCATGGACTTTGTCCATGGAATTTTCTTGGCCATTCCCTTCTCCACTGTTTCCCCCATTTAACAGATGACGAACTGAAGCAAATAGGGGTTAAATAACATGCCTAGGATCACACAGCTAGTAAATGTCTGAGGTTGTATTTGAATGCAGATTTTCTGATGCCAAGCTGGATTCTGTATCCACTGTAATATTTAACTGCCTCACAATGACATTATGATATTATTATTATGATAATATTAATATGATTTATCTATTAACTTTGACATTAGTTCTTATGCTGGACATTATAGTTTTTATTTTTAAAAGAAAAAATTTCCCCCTACGAGCTCAGGAATAGACTTATTATGGACACTTTGAGAATATCATTTCATAACAACATAAAATGTGATTTTTTTTGCTGTTTCAAATTTAATGAAATCATCTAATTTCAAAGAATATAAAGGGACCAAAACCCTGTAACTATTGTCTAAACAGCACATATATAATGTGTGAGTTTGCACTCTTTCTCTCACACACACACACATACATTTGTGGTTCCATTCTTTCATAAAGATAAATGAAGAATAAAAAGTCTTTTTCTGAAAAATCTGCTTAAGGACATAGAATTTAAAATAACCCCTTGAAAACCCTAGGGATACTATTACCAATTTAGCATCTAAAGTTCTTGGGGGAATATTAATTCTCTTTTAAAAGATATAGTGAACAGGTGTTCATTATGATTAAGACCTAGTAACTGAAGAGATGGAAAGTGTAAAATTTATATTAAAAACATCTTAGGTAGAAAATGCAAATATCAGTAGAGTGAATTATATTCTAGCCAGAGTTGAGCTTTTCTTAAATCTAGTAGCTTAAAAAGTTGCACTTGAAAACATTTTCATGAAAATGTTATTTAGTTTTGACAAAACCCTCTCATTTTTAAAGACAAAATCATATCATAAAAATATTTCAAATTTCTCAGATATAGATAAGTAGAGTTGATAGAAAGGCATATGTTTAAAAATCAGTGTTGGGAGATTAATATCTTATAATTTGAACATTTTAGGTAAGATTTTAATTTGATATACTGTAATGGATTGGACATTTTCCAAGGACCTCAAATTGGCTACCAAAAGCCTATTGTTAAATTTTTCAGTAAGAGCATTTACACCTTAGAAATTGGCAAATGCTATGAATCTGAGTTTGATTGTTGGTTTGTTGATTGTCTAAACCTTAAGAAAGTGATGGAGAAAATCTCAATAATGTAAATGGAACTTAAAAGTATATCTTATCTTTCTCTTCCTTCCTTCCTTCCTTCCTTCCTTCCTTCCTTCCTTCCTTCCTTCCTTCCTTCCTTCCTTCCTTCCTTCCTTCCTTCCTTCCTTCCTTCCTTCCTTCCTTCCTTCCTTCCTTCCTTCCTTCCTTCCTTCCTTCCTTCCTTCCTTCCTTCCTTCCTTCCTTCCTTCCTTTTTTAAAATAGAGCTGGTTGTTAAAATTTATCAGTGCACCTCTTTTCCATTTGGTCTTCTCAACATATATGGTTATTTCAGATATAAGATTCTAATTTTCTTGTTGTTTATTTTAGGGAGCTATTTGACTTTAAAAGAAGGGGTATGATAGGAATCTGGAAATCCTGGGTTCAAAGATTGCTTCTGACACATATTGGCAGCAGGGAAATTTTTTAGGCATATCATTTAGGCAAATTATTTAAGTTCTCAGTGTCCAAGCTAGAGGCCTCCAAACTTTTTGGATTATACATTTCCATTTGTAATTTTTTTTCTTGGTATTTTGCTGCTAGTGAAATGTGATTTTCCCAATGGTATTTGCATAATTGCTAAGATTAGGTGTAAGCCTAACCCAGAAGGAAGATAGTTGGGACCTTGACATTGTATGGCACTTTAATTAGTGAAGGGTAGTTGTGGTTGTACTGAGAGACAATTGCTATGATTGGTTCTCATAGAGATGGTAGGCTATGACTCATTTTGTCACTTTCTGATTAATCACACATTCTTTGTGGTCAAGCCATAACTCTCCAGGAACACCTGCACTCCCTATATCCCCAGTTTCTAAAACTTTACCTCACAGATAAGTTGTTGTTCTGCATTGATGGATACAGAAAGTTTTCCACATCAATATAATCAGGTGCCTTGTCCAAAATTTTTTCTTAGAATACAATTTGTTTTTAAATGCTTTTACTTAAACAAAGTAGTTCAATAATACTTGGTTTTTTAACATATTTGACTATGGACAAACTTTTAAAACAATTTGTTGAGTGTTGGCACAGGCATAAAATTAGGGAAAAATATGCTCACTTAAGGTGTCTATCAGTAATGGATGATGTCCTGCACAGAATCCAAACAGAAAAATTTGTATTGGTGATATTTTCAAAATATTCCTATTTGCAGTTAACCTTGTGATGGCTATTTAATCTCTAGAACACTAAAAATTTCCCTCAGTGAAATTCATTATTATTTGAAAGGAATTATTTCAATTCCACACTGAGAAAACAAAGTAGATGAAAAACACATTGCTCTGATTTCAACATTCAAATGGATTGATTGCCTTTAGAGTTAATCTGTCAATATATTCATCTTGGAGAGGCTCAGCAATGACTTGAACCAGATTTGAGCAGGAAGAAAGGATTTGACTGAATTTAAATAAATTCAACAAACATCAACAACGTAGTATAGGCAAAGCAATGTTTTAGGCTCTAGGGATCTAGACAAAAACAAAATATTTGCCTTCGAGTGTCATTACATTCAACTAGATTGCAATTGAGAACTATTGCAATATTTTCAATGATATCAGAGCTGCTTCCTGCTACAAAAGCTCTTTTCTTTAGCACTGCATTCTTCCACTCGTGATATATGGATTCAGATCTTAGAACACTGCAATCTCAGAAGAGTAAAAAAAAAAGTTCAAGTGACCCAAAGGATGATGAAAAGTGATGTAGTATTTGGAAACAAGCTATAGGACATTATCTACAACTTGCACATGAATAATGGCAAGTAAAAGGAATCATTGATAGTAGATATACTTATGACTGGGAAGGAGGTAGGCAAATGAGAAAATAGATGAACAGTTTCAGAGCTACATTGGTATCTTGAAGATGAACTAGAGGAAGATCCTCAGTGAAATGGCTGAATTTTCTATAGAGCAGTGGAAAGAGCATATTTGAATTAGGGCACTTGAGTTTGAATTCTGACTCTGCTGCTTACTATCTGTTTAACATTGGGCAAGTCCCTTAATTTCTTGGGACCTCAGTTTTCTCATCTATAAAATGAAGGGATTATCCATAGTGGCCCCCCAAATTTCTTTTAGCTTTAAATCTATGATCTTGTGATTATTATTTTGATGGGCAGAGAAACTATAGTGATGTGGTCCAGAATTTGATCCTTTTTATCCATGAAATGAAAGCTATTTCCCTGAAGAAGAAAACTGCTTTCTTTTTATCCTATAATTAAAATAATATATTTCTAAAACCATTCACTAGGTCAATAGTACCAAGAGGAAGAAGGGCTGAATGCCACTTGTCAAGTTCTTTTAGTATGATATGATTCACATTAAAATTATTCAGAACAATTAAAAATCCAAATAAAAAAGACCTTGCTTCTTTTGAGAATAACTAATCTGAGGTTGAATTCCAAACTTTTTTGTTGGGTGGAAAATCCTTTATTTCAAAGGTTGAACTAGAATGGCACTCAGAAAACAATTCCAAATGGCATTGAAACAGTACAGCATACAACTATTCAAATCTTCAGGTGATTATGAAGTGGGTAATTTTCTTATGCACTTGACATCTTTATTTCTTAGTACAGTCAAAGGAACTATAGTTGACCACAGTCTGGAAGTGAGTCAGCAAACTGACTGCTGAGATATTAAAACTGTGACATGCAAGTGCTGAGAAGAAAATCTGCTAAACTTTGCATTAGTGAAAACTTTATTAAAGTAACATGACTACTTTGAGTGACTACACTTAAAAGACAACACAGATAAATATGAGAAATCCTATTGAAGAATGACAGGGTTCAGAATACAAAAGATTAAATTATGGAGTTGGTTGAACTGGCCTTGGAAAATAAAGTTTATCTTAATTTCCAGCAGAACATTATGGAAGAAATAAAAATATCTGGAGTGCCGAACTTGGGAACTTTGCCTTATAAAGTAATGACAAAAATCCCATAAATATCAACACTTCCCAAACAAATTCATTGACTCATAGGATACTGTGGTGGAATAGATTTTAGAGATAATCTAGTCTAAAGGCATAGATTTAGAGCAGGAAGAATCCTTAATCTAATCCAGTGGTTCTCAACCTTTCTAATGCCCCACAATACAGTTCCTCATGTTGCGGTGACCCCAAACCAAAAAATTATTTTGGTGGCTACTTCAAAACTGTAATTTTGCTACAGTTATGATTCAGAATGTAAATACCTGATATGCATTATGTATTCTCATTGCTACAAATCAAACATAATTTAAACATAGTGATTAATCACAAAACTATATTTAATTATATGTTGAGAAATATTAATCCAGCAGGAGGCAGCCTGAGCACTGGAGTGGGAGGTAAGTCCTGCCTGGGGAGGGGGTCCGCAGACGCTGCCTTCTTCTTCCTGTTGTCTCCCTCCAGCTCGAGCTGAGGCTTCACTTTGCTGGGGTTACTTGGCTCAGTTATCCGCTCCAGAACTCATTCTTAACTCCTCTGGAGTCAGCGCCCTGCCCTCTCTGAGTCTCTATTTGAGTCCGGTCTCCAGGCAACAGGGTAAATCCATCGCCCCTCATGGGGGGGAGGGCTGCTGATAGGTAACTAATATTAGTATAATGTGGGTGCAGCAGGGTCCCCGTTCTTTCTGAGATCTTGCTGTAAAGTAGCATGATTTCTCAGTGGCTAAAGCCATCAGAAATATGTATTTTCCGATGGCTTTAGGCAACCCCTGTGTTTTGGTCCTTTGACCCCTGCTGGGGTCGCAACCCACAAGTTGAGAACCACTGGTTTAATCTAACCCTCTCATTTTTATAGAAGAGGAAACTGAGAACTTGACTCTTACTTAATTGGGCCAAGTTAAGTGATTTGCTCAAGATTTACTAAGTACTGTTAAGATTTGAATATAGGACCTTTAACTCCATTTTAAAAAAATTCCTTAATTTTATAGATGATGAAAGTTAGGCACCTGGGGTAAAATCTTTTATTCTGCCTTCATTATTAACATTCTCTTAGTATGGGTTCCTGTTTTTGAAATTCTTGTCAATTTCTTTTAGGGTACACATTGTCCTATTGTTTACATAATAAAGTCTAAATTCCTTAAGTTCTTCTCCTTCCCAAATACTGCCTCCCCCCTCCCCCCATTTTCACAAACTTCCCATTCCACCATTATTTTTCACTACTGTTTAACACAGATTCCCCATTCAAGAGAGAACAGTAGCCTTAAGGACACATGCCATGTTCATTCTTCCATAGTGGAGTTTTTTCTTCTCATTGTCTCCTGTGTGAATTGTCCATCTTTCACTGTCTCCAGTACCTAGGATCTAGGTGATTCTTATTCACTCTTTTTTTTTTTTAAACCCTTACCTTCCATCTTGGAGTCAATACTGAGTATTGGCTCCAAGGCAGAAGAGTGGTAAGGGCTAGGCAATGGGGGTCAAGTGACTTGCCCAGGGTCACACAGCTGGGAAGTGTCTGAGGCCAGATTTGAACCTAGGACCTCCCGTCTCTAGGGCTGGTTCTCAATCCACTGAGCTACCCAGCTGCCCCCTTTATTCATTCTTTAAGGAGTAACTCATCGCATTTTTTTTTTAAGGAAGCTTTCCTTGACTATTACTGTTCACAGAACTCTCTTCCTTTTTTGAGTTTTCATGGTGCTCATCTATAATGCTTGCCTTAATGCATTGTCATGTTCTCTTTCTTATTGTTTAGATATTTTATATGTCAGGATCCCCAACTAGACAATAAATTCCTTGAAACAAAACACTATCTTCTATGTCTTTTGTGTTCTTTATACCACAATGCTATGATGCTATGTACATATAAAAAGGCTTTTATTTTATTTTTTTTAAACATTTACCTGCTGTCTTAGAATCAGTAATATGTATTGGTTCCAAGGCAGAAGAGCAGTAATGGCTAGGCAATGGTTATATATCTATAAAGTGTCCAAGGTCAGATTTGAACTGAGGACCTCTTGTCTGTAGACCTGGTTTTCAATTCACAGAATCCCCTAGCTATCCCCTGGCATTTATTTTAGGTCTAATTTAACTTGTTTCAAATCCTGGGCTGGTATGATGCTATTAATGATAATGTTTAATTTAAAAATTAAAATCTTGTCATTGCTTTATACTTCTTCCCAAATTTGTTTTTCAAAATTAAGAAATGCTATTTTTCAATATGATTTTTAAATGAGGAGGCAGATGGTAGATTTTTCCCTTATTTTTAAGTACTCAACTTTTGTCTGTATTAGCCTTCATGGAAGATAGTTATAAAGATAGATAGCTAAAGATTTACTCAGAGACTATTAAAAAAACCAGAGTGAAAATTTGTTTTTTAACATTGTATTTAGGGCACTGGAGGCTTATAACGTAGGGACATATTGACAAAGAAAAATACTTGATCCAGCTTTGGATCTTATGGGAAGATAATCTATATCTGGATTTCAGGCTGTCACATGAACTGAAAATAGATTTCTAATGGATTACAAACAAAATATTTTCTGTCACAATGTATAATAACAGGTTAATGGAGATCAAATTACTTCAATGACAACTATGCTTCTGGGTAGGTAAGAGTATTTTAGAGCAGCAATTCTCAACCTCTTACAGGATAAGGGCTCCTTTTTAATGTGAAAAAATAACATGGACTCCTATTTGATAGTTGTACTCTTAGTGTCTGTCAGTTGAGGAAAAAATAAGTGCTATAAATTCAGGGATGACTTTAAATAAAATATATTTTATTAGTCACAAAAGCTCTCATATGCATTAAAATAATAATTATAAGTAATTATATTTATTAAATTTATTTGATTTTTTAGTATATTTGTAAATAGATTCTGGGGGCTCTTTACAATAACTTCTTAGCCCACCAAGGGTCAAAGGCTCACAGATTGGGAACCACTGCTTTAGGGTGGTTTTCAACAATTCCCTTTGACTTTTAAAGCACTTTAAAACTTGGCTTCCACTTGTTTTTACAACCTCATTCTATACTATTCTCCTTCACACACCGTGTGGTTCAACCAAAATGGCCTTCTTGCTGTTTCTGACACATACCACTTTCTCTTCCATTCTGTGCCTTTGCACAGTCTGTCTTCCATATCTGGAATTCATTCTGTCCTCTGTATCTCTTAGAATCTCTAGCTTCTCTCAATGCTCAGCTTGTGTCACCTTTTTCACGAGTCCTTACCAATTGCCTTCCTTTTTACTCCCATCAACAATATATCTTTTACTTATTTTGTATTTATCTCGCAATACATATCTGTGCATACACATAAATGTACCTATAAAGGAAGGCACATTTATACATACACACAGATGCATTCACACACACACACAAATATATACACTGTTGTTCAGCCACTTCAGTGGTGTCCAATTCTTCATGACCCCATTTTTTTGGGGGGGGCAAAGATACTGAAGTGGTTTGTTATTTCCTTCTCCAGCTCATTTTTAAGATGGGGGAACTGAAGCAAACTGCATTAAATGATTGACTCAGGGTCACACAGCTAGTAAGTATCTGTGGTCAGATTTGAACTCATGAAGATGTGCTCACATATGTGTACGTGTATATCCATGCACTCATCTCTTCTTGATAGCAAGGACTATTTTCATTTTAGTCTTCCCACCACCAATGTGTGGCACACTGTAGACATATAATAAATGCTTGTTGATCGATTTGACCAGAGAGTATTTTCATCCTTGGAATCTCAAGCTGTGTGTGCTTTTAAAAAAATTTAATGACTACATTGTTAAGTTTCTTTGCCATTTCCTAGTAGTGTCTAATGTCATTGGAACAAGTAGCATACCAAAAGTTAGCATCGGTTTGAGTGTTTAGAAATATTTTTTGACATTTTACAAATTCTATCACCCCAGAAAGAGGATAGAGGTTCTTGAAAAACATCTTTTCTAGATACCTGTAGGGAGATGCTTGCTCAACTCTCCCAGCTCATTGTCTGACTGGTTTGGAAATGGGCTACTCTAAGACCACACTCCCATAGGGAGGACTCACTGGCAGGAGTCACCCCACACTAGATTTCCAGTGCTAAGAACTGATAACTGGACATCCGAAAGAGCACAAAGAAATGACTCTTAGAGGTGGTTGTTCATTGTGGATAAGAGGGAGGAGAATGAGAAAGAAAAAGTAGATCTGTTCATTGAAAAATAAAAAAGTCTGGATTTAAGAGTCAGAGGTTGGTTTGAGTAATCCTGACATCTGAGGAAAATTTAATTGAACCAAGGGTTGAAGGAAGGATGGTCTAAGGTAGGAACAGGTTTGGGTGTGGCTAAAGTAGATTAAAGACAGGTCATGGAAGCAGGAGACACTGAGGAACTGGATTTTTTGAAGGGGGGGAAGGATTGATTTCATGATGGAAGGTAAGGGTTTAAAAAAAAAGTATTTGGCCCTAGAGCATCAACTTGTGGACCCCCTGCAAAATATTGTTACTATTTAGGAGGAACTCAAATAGAAGAAGGAGTCTCCATTTCTTTCATTTTTTTTTGACACATATCCTTTAATTATTCATCATGGCATAAAAACAGGAGTCTCCATTTCTGATCAATTGTTTCCTAATGGCATGCAGAACTCTCTCTCTCTCTCTCTCTCTCTCTCTCTCTCTCTCTCTCTCTCTCTCTCTCTCTGTATGTGTATGAAATGAATGTGCTGTTTATTTTGTTTCACCATATTCCCAGGTTTGGGTTTCATCTTTTTGTGAATGACAATCTGAGTGCTGGGCAATACAAATTTAAAATAAAACTTCATTATCACTTAGACTATTTCCCCCTCTTTTACAAACTCTGCAGCTTTCACATTTACCTCAAAAGCCTTGCCTCTGTATCCATCACACTCACTAATTTCTCTGTTTATCCCCCCATTCCTCCACATTTTCTTTTCCATTCTCTTTTTTTGTAGTGATCTTCCTCTTTTTGAATTCCTTTTTCTCTTAATTTCTCTGTATATCTTTCATCCCAAACCTTATTCCTTCCATATCCTCTCCCACCTCAATTAATTTTTCTCACATCTCCCACATTTACTTTTCCTTTTTTCCTACCTTTCCTTTCCCTTTCCCATCCACATTCTCCATTTCCAGGGAATAGTACAACTCTATGCACATGACATAATCAGTTGAGTCCTTCACAGTCCTAACCCTGATTTCTCCCATTTTCTTCTTCAAAAAGTCCTACCCCCATAATTTGCTCTCTATCCTTCACTCCCTCATATCACTCTTTCTCCTCTCATTTCTCCATCCCCTTTCTCACATTCCTTCTACTTCTCTTCCCTACTTCCCTGCCCAAATTCTCCCTTCCTCACTCTTTCCACCTTGCTTCAACCATCCTTTTACATTTAGGCCTTCACTCCAGTCAAATTCTTTAGTCAGGGGTCAATAGACCAAAACCCATAGTACCTTTGAAGGTTTCTTGTCATTTTCCAAAATCTTCTTCTCCTACTTACTCCCAATTCCCCAAATTTCCCCATTAGGCCAGAAACCTCAAAGAAGAGGAGTGGCCAGGAGAGAGCAAGAAACTTCTCCAACACAGATTTTAAGAAATCCCTAAAATTATTTAATACTGCTAATTTAGAAAGCATACACCCAAACTTAAAAAAACAAGATATAGATAAACTTCATCTACAACATTTAATGTAATTTCTCAGAAGTTTGTTGTCTAGGCTTAGCTTCATTAGTGAATAATAGAAGTAATGACAAGGGAAATGAGGGGAAAAGAGAATACAATTTTCTTCTTTCAAATATCTAGAATTTGTTTTCCATCAGCCTCTAGTAACTATCCCTATTCCTCTTCTTTTCTCCCCACATCTTCATTGCTCTGCAAAAAATACTGCTTTGTAGAAACTTAAATTTCATTAAGTTTAGCTCTTGATTCTGTCTTTAAGAGAATGGATTCACTTTAAGATAAGTTCAATCATTAGCTGGTGCAAACAACTGAAGCAATAGAATGGCTCCCATTCTTGGTTAACTAACATTGTTTCTTGGCTAGAAGAAGAGGCTCTCCCTGATTTGTTGCTTCCTTAAAGGAGATGCTGCACCCTGGGAACAACTCTTTTAAATATAACATGAGTGGAGGCTGCCTCTGCTTTTAATTCAAACTCAGCTGTTGCTGCTCATGGTTCCCACAGAATACTCCAGTCTTGAAAAAGATAGCTACTGACATAAGGAAAGCAGGAAGCTCAGTTTGGTGAGAAAAGAAGAGTAACTTTGTACAGGAAATGGATTTGGAAGAAGAGAAAGATCTTTGTAGAGAGAATGGTCTGGGTTATGAGTGTGGGTGTTGAGGCTAACAGGAGAAGGAAATGGAGTGATGGAACAATGGGGCTACAAGGAAGAGATCATGTTGCTCCCAGTAGACACATGATAATTCCTGAAAGGGTGAGAGCTTTTGTTGATAACACCTAGCCATGAGGTAGCAAATCTGCATTACTGAGTTTTCAGGGAAAGAAACTCAATCAGTAGACAGCCATGGACTAGTGCTCTGAGCCTGAGATGTCCTCTCTATGGCTGTGGAAGTGGAGGAATTAAAGGAAAATTAGATTGTCCTCCTGGAGAAGTGGGAGATGGTGACTATTTTGTATAGAGTACAGAGCACATTTACCTGTAGATTTAATTCCTTTTTGAAAAATAATACATTGAAAAACATTTCCTATTTTATTGGAATTAAGTGGCTTTTTAGCCCTGCAAATTCATGACTTATGGTCTATGATGCTTTGTGACGTAGTAGTTAACTAGCCTCAGAGTCAGAAGGAGATGGATTCAAATCCTCATTCTCATAAGTACTGACTATGAGGCCAATATGGGCAGGTAAATTAACCTTTCAGAGGTCCAGGCAGTTCTCCAAGATTATATTGCAGAGTAAATACTGATCTGTTTTAGTAGAAGGAATTTCTTTACTCAAAGTTCTCTATATTAGAGAAAGCACCCATCCAAAACCCAACCAAAAATGTATGGTCTAGGATAGAGATATATTGGTGGGGCCTTGGGTCTTAGTTCTGAATACCTATGGTACCAAATAGCACTCTGAATTTGGGAAGTAGGAAGTGGTTCCAGAGTCTTGTGGGGGAATAATATGTTACTGAATAATTAAAGATTTTTTTAAAGTCACCAGTGGTGGACATATCATTTTAAGGTAGCATCAATGCTTAACGTAGCATGAGTAGCAATCATTTAGCAATTTATAAGTACATAGCAAAAATTTCTGAAGTATTTTCAAAGGTTTCTGCTCTATTGTCCTTTTTTTTGCCATAGTATGGGATACTTTTTATGTTTAATTTGGGAGGCATAATAGAATACATATGTTAGAAAGAAAAGATGAGTTTATACCCTAGTTGATATACAGAATATGAGATGTGTAGTTTTTATGAAGAGAATATGCTGCTAAAAAGTTATATAAAATTAAATTTTCATAAATCTTGTCTTAAACTTTCAGAAAAGATTGCTGTTGATTTCTGATTGTACTCTAAAGTGGTAGCTATTTCCCAATTCCTTACCTTTAGAGTTCCTGAATATCAAGTTTCTTTGTCTAGTAAATAATGACTTCAATGTGGTAAAGCTCATTATTGAAATTCTATTTGTAGTGGGAATAATTAGTCCACTTTCCCAATTAACCTATTTTGTCATGTTATGTACTTGATTTATTTTGATGTGATAAAAGAAATGATGAAGTTTTCTGTGGGTTCATTGGAGTCAACCAATCAACAATCATTTAAGTTTCTTTTGTGTACTAGGCACTGTCCACATGTTGAGGTTACCAAAGAAAAATGAAATTGTTCCTGTTCTGTGCTATAATATTCTTTTAAAAATTATACTAATACATTTATTTTTATTATCACCTTTCCCCTGTGTATCATTCTCCATTTTTACCCTTCCAGAATCATCCCTTGTAATAAAGAATAAAAGAAAAGGAAAGGGGGAAAAAGTTTGGGAAAACAAACCAACATATTGGAAATATCTCTCTTTATGTGCAGAGTTCCACACTCAGAATTTTTGACCCTTTCAAAGAAGCAAGTTTAAGATGTTTTTTCATTTCTCACTTCTTTGATTCATCTTTGTCATATTTTTGAAGTGTTAAAATTTGATCATTTTATTGTTCTTTGCTTTATTATGGTCACTGTATATATTATTTTCCTGGTTTTGCTTACTTCACCTAACAAACATTTATTAAACATCTATAGCATAAAATAACTGCTTTGGATTCTGGAGTTTTTTTGGTTACTTTCTAATTATATTTTTTTAAATTAATAAGCTTTCCCCCCTCTCCCCTCCCATCTTCCCCTCTTAAAAAAAAGAAATAAATACAAAATCTTTGTTAATATGCATAATTTGTTGTCTCTCTGTCAGGAGGTGGATAGCATCCTTTATAGTCATTCCTCTGCATTCATAGTTGGTCATTATAATGATCAGAGTTCCAAAATCTTTCACAATCATTCACTTTTATGAAGTTGTTTTTAGAATATATGTTCTTCTAGTTTTTCTCACTTCATTCTGAATCATTTCAGATAAGACTTCCTGGGTGTCTCTGAAGTTGTCCCTTTTGTGATTTCTTATAGAAAGCCTGGCTAGGGGCTTCTTAAAATAAAGAGCAGTAGAAGACGGGTAAAGGAAATTGTATGTTGAGGAAATGGAGGCAAAAAGCATAGACTACTCTCTTAAAATGTTCATTCATGAAGAGAAAATCTGTTTTTTTGAGGGTGGGGTCAGTGTACAGGGAAACTCCAGTAGATTTATAGATGGGAAGAGCCAAGAGACAGACAGTAAATGATCCTAGAGATCTTAGAAGAAATGGTAGGCAGTGGGTCAAAGGCTCAACTGGAGGTTCGTTTTAGGAAAGGAGTGAGCCCCTTTGTTCTTTGAAGCTGGAAAAAAACCCCACTGAGGATTAAAGAAGTTGAGAGATGGTTAAAGTAGACCTTGTGAGCTTATGTCTATATATGTCTACATGACTAGTTTGATTGAAACACGAGTTAGCTGGATCTCATTGTTGGTCTCCTGGATCCTTTCAAATGTATCATAGCCAAATCAGTCAAGCAACAAAACAGTTTTGACTAGGTGAAGGCCTGTGTATTTGGCTGCATGTTTACTGGTTATTCTCAAAATGTTTTAGTCTATAGACCACTCTGGCAGTGTTAAAGACCCATATGGACCATCTACTCTGTCAGTACCCTTTTGATTCTACAAAACAAAACAACAACCTCAGTAGAATTACTGAAAAGTGGCTCTGTTTTTGAAGAGACATAAATGTGAGCATGGGTTTATGCATCCAAATAAATTATCAATCCATCTGAGAAATAAAAATATACACATTGACATACTATAAACACTGCTGATATGTTTGTAATACTTTACATTTGTAAAAAACTTGGGAGGAAGCATGATATATTGTGTAGGATGAAAGAACTGTGTTCAAATCTCTCCTCTGATGTTTACTACTTGTATAACCTCAGGAACATCATTCAACTTCCTTGGGCCTTCCTAGATTGCCTCTTAGTATCTTTTCAGTTGAAGATTTTTGTTGTTAAAAGATTTCACATATCTTACTCCACTTATCTTCATAATGGCAACAATAATAATGACTCCAAATTTGTGAAGCTGATTTTCAATTGTAATTGGAAGAATTGTGATATCTCAAATTCCACCAGTCTAAAACATAATTCATACTTTTATCAAAACCAAACCCTCTTCCAAACTTCTCCATTTCTATTTATAAAAAGCATTAATTAGACAACAAAGTTTGGAAGAAGGAAGGATTTTGGTAAAAACATAAAGTGTTAAGTTTAGACATTTAATTTGAATATGTAGACTATGTTATTGGATTAGAGTTCAGGAGAGAGGTAAGGGTTGGATATTTGGTTTTGGGAATCATCATATAGCGAAGATAATTGAACCCTGGGGACTTATGAGATCACTAAATACAAAAATGTAGTGAGAAGAAAAGAGCTTTGGTGTATACCTACATTTAGTGGGAAGGAGAAAGATGATGATCCAGCAAGGGAGCCTGAGGAGTAGTCAGACAGGTGGGAAGAGAACCAAGATAGAGCAGTATCATGGAAACCAAGGAAGAAAAGTACTTTAAAGTTTACAGAGTGCTTTATTATTTACAAACCATTTCCTGTATAAGAACTCTAAAAGATAATGTAAGACTTAAATTAATAGCCAATAACTCCAAGTATTATATTTTATAATATTTATTAATAATCACTTCAAGTAAAAGAAATAAAAAAGAAAAAAAGTAAAAACCTGAGTAAAGAAAACTTTCCTGACTGTGTTTTCAGAGGGGCAGGCTCACACACAAACTTTATCTCTAAAACATAAGGATATAACGTGAGAACGAAAGTGGGATGCTGGGATTTAGAGTCCTGGGCAGCAGATTCTCATTACACAATAGCTGGTAAAAGCATTACATCATTTTCACAGGTGAGGAAACTATAGCTCAGAGTAGTTTTCATGGAAATTATCATTGGACTTAAATCTGGAAATGACTAAAGAGATTTGATACAATTATAGATGAGGATAGTGATCCACAGAAGTGAAATGACTTACCTAATTCACAGTTAGCGGCAGAGATGGGAACAGAAGCCGTATCTTCTGACTTCTTTACTATTTCCATTATACCCAACTACTTTATACCCAAACAAACCAAAACAAAATAACGACTGAGAGGACCATGATGGCCCATTCCTTGAAAATCATTCATATAGTCCTTTTATTGCCTGGCATAGTCATGGCATTATAGTATCATGAGATCATAGGGAAAGAGCTGGAAGGAATTTTAGAGATTTTTCAAGGCCCTTGTATTGAGTACTAGAGAAATACAGTGACTCACCTGGGATCATACAGCTAATACATGTTTGAGGCAAGTTTTGAATTAAAGTCTTAATCCCAAGTCTAGCACAATGCAGGCAGGCAACATGTATTTAGTAAGCTCTTGCTATGCTCTAGACACTGTGCTAAGTGCTGGAGATACAAATATAAGAAAAAAAAGATGGTCCCTGCTCTTAATGGAAACAGAAAGACACTACATATAAGGGAGCTAAAAAGTGTGGGTTGGGATGAGGGGAGATTGAGAATAGGGAAAATGGTGGCAAAGTTCTGAGAATCAGAAGGACAGGTAGAAGGATAATAAAACTTGACCATGCCAGACCTATCTCCAAAATGGAGGTTCTAGAAGGAACTCACCAATGGGATAAAGGGACCAACCAGGTGGAGGGATGTCCCACTGTAAGAAGGATGCCAAGACATGGTGCTTCCATGTGGAGAGTCAGAGTGCCACTTAGATCCTGTTTTCTTTTCACTCACCGAAAAAGTGGCCACCCATTTATGGTTTAGTCCATAAATCTTACTGAGATGCCTGAGTTATATTGAAGATCAGGGTTATAGAGCTAGTCAGTGTCAGAGCAGTGTTTGAACCCCAGGCTTTCTTACTTCACACCCGCCATGACACCATGCCAGTTCATAGGGCTTTTACTATGGAAAAAGAGTACCTCCTCCTTTGGTGTCATTTCCATGATTGTTGTAGTCATTGGCTTCCTCCTATATGTTGCCATAACTTCTGCTTAAGGAGATCTGTAGGGCAATTAAAAACACATTTTTAAAAGCAATAAAAATAACACAGCCACTAAAATACTATCCAGTAGCATTCATTGCCGGAAATTGTTCTCTCCTATGCTGAGGAGAAAGTGGATATTTTAGCACTTGAGACACATTTATGGCATCCATTAATTTCTTCCCAGAATTTTCTTTTTGTTAATTTGTATTTTTGAACAAAGAAGATGGCATTCAGTATTATGCCTTTTTTTTTCTTTGTGGTTTGAATTACTTAAAATATGTTGCCAATATGCTAACATGATGGTCTAAGGTTTTATGAGGCACACTTTGTCATTCTAATATAGTACTGCTGTCAGACAAGGTGCAGTCCATTTTGTGGACTGCATCTGCCTCATTCTGCACTGGCCACTGCCTGGAGCTTGGGACTCATTTAGCAATTCATAAATAGTAGCATGAACACCCCTGAAAGGTTTTCCAAGGTTTCTCTTCTGCTGGTTTATTCCAGTTAAAGCCCCATCTACTTTGGCTTTCCTTTGTGTTAAGAGAGAGTGAGTATACACGTTGGTGAAGTATAAAGATGCAATTGATTTGTAGCTGCAATATTTTCTCTTTCTGCCATTGCATTGACTTATTTTATTATAGGGATGAGGAGACACAGCACAGGTACTGAATATCTTCATAAAATCTATCAGCATTTGTCTCAGATCTGACAGGTAATCAGGGAATTTGATGCTTTTCTCTGTAATTTGGAATGGAAAATGTTGAAAAGTAACAATGAATAGCAGATCCTCAGTTCTCAATTCCAAGGAAGTCACCTTTTCATTTAGACCACTCATGATTTAATCCTGAGGGATGTGTAGTAGAGAGGAGCACTTAAGTAATTCAGGGGGTAGACCATTGGACCTGGAGTCAAGAAATCTGAATTCAAATCCTTCCTCACATAGTTGTGTGAATCTCTACAAGTCACAACCTTTGTCTACTTCAATTTCCTTATCTGTAAAATGGAATAGTAATAGCATCTTTCTTCCAGGATTGTTGTGAGGATAAAATAATATATATAATATATATAATATTTGTAAAGTGCTTTGAGAACATTAATGTGCTACACAAATGCTAGCTAGTATTGTTATTACTAAATTATGCTGGAATTACAACCAAACAACACTCCATAAACCCTAAATTAGGGTGATAATCATGTAATCTCACTACAGGTTTCATTGTGATTAATGCAAATGTATTTCCTTTCAAATTCCAGGATTCCATGGAAATATGTATTATATAACTTTACATGTGTAATCTATATCATATTGCTTATCTTCTCAAGGAATAGGGAGAGAATTTAGAATTCTAAATTTAAAAAATGAATGTTAAAATTTTAAAAAATATAATTGGTAACCATTTAATGAAAGAAATAAAAATACATTAACATTTAAAAATTAACTGTTGAAAAATTATCTGATGAACATAATGAAGTTATTTGAGTGGCATGCTTCTCCATCTCCACCCCTATTACTTAGTATTTATTTATCTATTTAACATGATGTTTCCCTTTAATAGAATTTAAGTTCTTTGTGGGCAGGGCCCCTTTCATTTTCAGTTTTGTGTCTCTGGCACTTAGCAGAGTGCCTTGCATATAGCAGTTATTTAATACATTCTGTTGTTTTGAATTGAATTAGTGTGACTTCATGAAACATTTGATTCCTTAATATATCATATTGTTGCCATAAAGAAATGCATTTTAACGTCCCAGAAAGAATATTGAGATTATTTAAAAATCAATGTAAAAAGCAATTTTATCATCTTAGTCTACTTTGTAGAAAAGGGCAAATTTAACGACTCAGTCCCCTAGCAAAATGGCAATCAATTTCAATAGACTCATTTGCTTGTCCTCTCCCTGAGCTGTTAGTGAGAACCTTTGGAATTTGGCTTCTTAACAAAATAAGTAGCTGTTGCCAAGAAGATCCCCAATGTCTGGGAAATGTTTGTATAGATCTCATAGGTTAAACAAAGGTATACTTGTGCGTTTCTGAAATCCAGGAATTTCTATTAGTAAACATCATTGTTTTTTTTGCCATTTGGCAATGTGTTTATAAAAACGTTTATCAAAAAAAGGCACTTTTACTCACAAAGATCAATATTTGTGACTGAAGCAGTAAAACTGCTAAAAACAAATTATTATAATGCAATTCTCAATCCTTTAGAAAAAAAACAGTATGAACTACCTTATACTAGGATCTCCTACTGTGGTTTTCAAGGATGACATATTTCTAAATGGAGAGTGTTACATGATTATAAAAGGCAATAGGAATAGCATGAAAAAGTCAGCAAATCTGGATTTGAGTGTTGGTCCTGACAGCTGTGGGAATAAAGGCAAATAACTTCTCTGAGCATCAATTTCCTTATCAGTCAAATGGGAAAAAATTTTTAATTACTTACTTTATATGTAGATAGCTCTGCTATGTAAGTTGGAGTTATGAGTAAAACCATGACACAAGGCCAGTATGTCATCCTGTAGGTATGAATAAATTAGAACATATTTATTAAGCACTTTTTATGTGTCAGCCGTTATGCTAAGTACTGAGAATACAAATACACAAAGTAAGGCAAATAGAATCAAACAATTGCTAGGCTTTCAACAAGTATTGAAATGGGTCCATCCTATGAGTAAAGGCACAGATAAACATAATCTTTATGAAGTAAAAGGTAGCCTAAAATTAAATTGTGAAGGAATTTAAATACCAGGCAGAGGAAGTTTGTATTTTATCCTAGTGGCAATAGGGAGCCACTGAATCTTCTTGAATAAGGCAATTAAATGATCATACTTATACTTTAGGAATATCAGTCCAACAGCTAGAATACTGATTAGAAAGAGAAGAGACTGAATGCAGGGTGAACAACTTGGAGGCTATTGCAATGGTCTATATGAAAGACATGAAGCCTTAAGCCAGTGGTTCTCAACTTTTCTAATGCCATGACCCTGCAATACAGTTCCTCATGTTGCGGTGACCCCAAACCAAAAAGTTATTTTGGTGGCTACTTCAAAACTGTATTTTGCTACAGTTATGATTTGGAATGTAAATACCTGATATGCATTATGTATTCTCATTGCTACAAATTGAGAGCTGCCTTAAGCTAATGTAATTGGAAAGAAATAAGGAGGAAGATGGATTTGAGAGATATCTTGGAAGTAAAGTTCATAGACTTAGAAAATGAATGGAAAAGGTGTGTGTGTGTGTGTGTGTGTGTGTGTGTGTGTGTGTGTGTGTGTGTGTGTGTTAGGTAAAGGAGAGTAAAAATTTATGGATTACTTTTATGTTGTGAAAATTGGTGTTATTCTTGACAGAAATAGGATCATTAGGCATAAGGTGTTTGACTAGGGAAGGCTAACTATTTTATTTTTCAGATGAGAAATCCAAAGGCTAGAGAAGTGTTTTGCTGAGATCACATATATAGTAAAAACCAGAACTGGGTTTTCATTCCAGATCTTTTGACTCCAAACCCAGTACTTTCTCTCTCTGTAAGTCTCAGAGCTGATCTTGGTCCTATATGCAAAGGGATGAATGAATGAAAGGGATCTAGTCTTTGTTCTTTCTTTCATAATTCCTCCTTTTGCATGGATTGTTCAGTCCTATTCCAGCTAGATGTGAGATCAGATACAAGGTTTATAGCTGATTTGGATTCTTTTTTGGCAAGGTTACTAAATATCTCAGCTTTCACCCATTCTCTTCCCCAATCCTCAGATCTGTGTATGAGAGATTGTAGCCAGTATTAGATGTATCCCTTTCTTTGGCTCCTAAATGAAATTTTCCCATGGGGAATTTGATCTTCATAGAAATTTCCGTCACCTTCCTGGCCTTAGGCTCAGTAACTATGGATTCATCAGAGATTTTTTATTCCCTCTCTCTGCTCTCTGAGACTTGTGCCCTTTGTTTTCTCTGATTGCCATTATCTGTTATCCAAAGAGTTTCTGTTTGTATTTTAAACCTATATGAAATAGGCACATATGTTCACTTGATTTGCTTAAATGTATAACTCTGCAGCTTTTGGTTGACATGGATAAATATAATTAGAGACCTGACCTACCTCTTTAGAGAAGAGGAGGAGATGGACAGTCATTCCCCATTTCTGAAACGGGTATTTGTCTCTGTCTCTGTTTCTCTCAAATCTTTCTAGTCTAGGGATATTAGTCTGAATTCAGAAAGAAAACTATTAAAGAGGTGGCCACTCTTAGGGGGAAGGTAGTTCTTATCCTACACTTAACTGAATAGCTCCTTTCCAGAAAACCCAGGTTATAGAAAAGATAATCATAAATGAGTAAACCCATTTATTTAAGCAAAATAGGATATAGAAGTTGGAGAATTTCTACAGATTAGAATATATCAGAAAATATTCGAGAGTGAAGGAGCTCATTAGGTTCATATTGGAAAATAACCTTCCCATATATGTCTGTTATTTCCTTTTCCTTCTGTCTTTTACAGATTATCTCTGTAATTTTTCTCTCTGAAGAAAAATCTCTGGAAATCCAAGTGCCTCTCTCTCTCCCTCCACCCCACACATATGTAGCAGCACACAAAATGCCTTAAAGTGGGTTGGAAACTGTGCAATACCTGAAAGGAATGGGCCATCACCTTTAATGCTTGATGTTCTCTCTTGCCTTGACCAGTCTTCTTTGTCTTGACCAGTTTTCCTAAAGTAAATTCACTTATCAGATTCATTAGATGAAGTTTTTGACTCCTAACCTTTTGTCCTAATTGGCATAGGAGATCTCTTCTTTCTGGAAGATATCTGCTTGAAGACTGTGTGGCCTAAGCTACTATAATCACCTTCCTTTTAAAAAATTACTCACACTTTGCTCCCCACTTTTAATTATTTTATTTTTTCTACAAGTTTTAAAAATAATCTTTTCTTCTTCTCACATTAAATAAATTAACAAATGAGCCCCCAGATAAATCCTTCAATACGTATCCAAATAAGATAGTAAAACAAATTCCCACATTAGCTATGTCTGGAAATGTGTCTTTTTTGTATTTTAAATTCATCATTATTAGGGAGTATGCCATATTTCATCTTCATTCCTTTGGACTTATGATTCATCATTGCATTGATTATAGTTCTAAAATCTTTCAAAGATGTCTTCTTCTATTATGTTTTTATTATATAAATTGTTCTCCTATCTGTATCAGTTCATAAGTCTTTTCACTTTTCTTTGAAATCATCCATTTTATCAGTTCATATGGTACAATAATTCCATTGTATTTATATGCTACAATTTCTTTATCTATCTCCCCAATAGAATACTCTTTAATTTCCAATTTTTGGCTACCACAAAAAAAGCAGGCTCTGAATTCTCTTTTTTTTTAGATTTCCTTGGTGGATAGGTCTAATGGTGGTAGAAATGAATCAAAAGATATGGACAATTGGCATATAGTTCCTGACTACTTTCCAGAATGATTACACAAATTCACAGCTCCACTAATAATAAACAGTGTACTTGTTTTCTCACAGTCTCTCCAAAATTATTAATCTTCCTTTTTTGTCATCTTTGCCAGTCAGATAGGTATGAAGCAGAATCTCAGAGTCTTTTAAATTTGCATTTCTGTAATTATTAGTTATTTAGAACATTTTCCCCCATATGATTCTTGATAGCTTGGATTTATTCCTTTGAAAACTTCCTGTTCACATCCTCTGAATATTTATCTATTAGAGAGTGACTCTTAGTCTTATAAATTTACATCAGTTTCTTCTACATCTTGGAAATGAGACCTCTACATTCATCTCCCTCCTTGAACTTAGAGGCCTAGTGCTGTTTTTGAGTGTAGGTTTTCTCTAGATAGCAATGTTTTTTCCTTTGTAAACTTATGCATCTGATAGACTTATAACCAAATTTCTTTTTTTACAAAATGCCCTTCATTCTTACTGTATTAGCTAAACTGAGATTGGACACAGCGGTACAATAAAAGAAGTCCAAGAACTGAAACTTGAACTCTAGCACTTATTGAGTGACCTTGGTAAAGTTGCTTCATTACTCTGGCCTCAGTTTTCCCATCTGATAGAGTAGAACTAGAAAGCTTTGAAAGTCCATTTTAGCTCCAAATGTATAATCTTATGATCTGATGACCTTGGGACCATTAAATAACTGCCCATTTCCATTGGTCCAAATGTTCCATATACTTCCAGGTGATCCTGTGGCTGACTCAGAGCTTACATTTCCTTTCCAGGAGAATGGTTTATAGCAAAAATCTAACCTTTGACCATATAGTGAATAACAGCTGTTATTCTCACTTCTTCTAGAATGTGATTTATTAGAATTTTCCTTTACCTTAGGGTTATAAAGAAGGGAAAAAAATCTATACAGAAAGTTAATGAATTCTAGATACCATACTCACCTCTACTCTAGCAGCAATGATTAGGGTACCCCAAATGTCTAGGACTTGGAGCAGGAAAAGAGAAAAAAGAAGATTTTTCCAGACAGGGGAAAAACATGGGTAAAAGTAGAGAGTTAAGGAATCATTCATTCATTTATTCTGGAGACCTTTATTGAGTAGCCACTATGTTTTTGGCCCTGGGAGGGATGCTAAGATAAATAAGGCGTAGTTCTTGTCTTCAAGGTTATTTTGGGATCCTCTACTTTTTGGTGATTTATGTAGTTGTGACAGATAATAAATATTCAGTTAAGAATAATATGATGAATGTGTTATAGTGGACATTGTCTTGGAGTTAGAATCAAACTACCTGGGTTCAAATCCTGACCCAGTATTAACTATGTAAGTGATAGTAGACAAGTTATTTTATCTTTCTAGGCCTTAGTTTCTTCATCTGAAAAATGTTGTGGTTGAACTGAATAGTTGC
This sequence comes from Monodelphis domestica, assembly GCF_027887165.1. Taxonomy (NCBI): domain Eukaryota; kingdom Metazoa; phylum Chordata; class Mammalia; order Didelphimorphia; family Didelphidae; genus Monodelphis; species Monodelphis domestica. The sequence continues at coordinate 179,531,555 of NC_077231.1, forward strand.
TTACATTCTTCCAGCACTAAACTTGTCCTATGAATATGGCATTTTAAACTTTGGAAAGCATTTTGCATACATTATCATGCTTGATTCTCCACAGTGACCCAGAGGCAGGTTGTAATAGCCCCAGTTTACATTTGTGGCTACAGAGGCTTAGTAAAGTTATATAGCTTGACCTTGGTCCCTGAGTGAGTGTCAGAGGTTGCATTCAGAACCAGGTCTTCCTGACACCCACACCTCCCCTCTTGCTCTGCTTTACATTCCATTAGTTTCCAAAATGATCAAAATGATGCCTGAGGCCATTTCTTATTGATCAAAAACAAAAGAAGAAAAAAAGGAAAATTCCAGCAATCAATGGATTGCTTCTTGTACATGATGTTAAACAACTGGTTGGTCTTTAAAAAAAACTTGACTGAATTGATTGGTGGTGTGGATAAATGACTGAATTCAGATTTGATCCATATGATATTACTGCTGAATGTAGTTACCGCCCTAGTGGAATATTTATTGGTCAGTCCCATATCTCAGGGTTATATTCCTCAAAAGTTGAATTATTGATAGGAAGTCAGGGAAGACATTTTGGTAATTGCTCAAACTCAGAATGCACTGAGACTGCCTAGCTGTCCTCCTGCTCTGCTGTGGCACCAGCTGACAGTGATGAAATCTATAGAAGTAGGACACATTTCCATAACATGAATATTCAGGGTTGGTGATGCAAGAATTATTATTAAACTACTGGGAAGGATCACATCCACCTTTTATTATTTGAATACTAAATACGAGCTTTCTCTATTAATTGAATACAAATACTCAGATCATGAGCATGAGTAAGGGGGTATGCTTGAAGAAAAATCTTCTCTATTCTCTCACTCCACTCTCCAGTATATCAGAGGGAAATTAAATTAAGTTTAAAATGTATAGTGTGTCTAGAGGAGTTATTTGAGAGTCATTACCTACATTTCATGTAAATCAGCCTTAAGTTATGGAAGTTTAATATAATAGAATTCCTGCATATAATTTCATTTAAAATGTCTCATAAAAATACCCCAAAACAACCTACCATCATCTAGAATTTCTAATGAATCATATTCAAATATAAATATGAAACAGCAAAAACAAATACAATGCTTATTCCAAGTAACGATTATCATTATCAAAACAATATTTCACAAGGCTAGATGTATATGGTGCTATATTAGGCACTGCTTAGAAATGTTCAAAATGATAGTCCTTGGTTTCTATTTAAGAGCACCAGTTTTCTTAAAGAGCCCTATGGACCTTTGAAGAGGGAGGTATTAGATAAGAAAAACACCTTGTGTTTTCATTCCCAAATAAGTGACCAAAGATATGTACCTGGAATGTTTACAACAAGGATTTTCATTACTTTCTCTTCCTCTCTTCCCATCCTTCATCACTTTTCTTGCTCTTTTTTCTTCTAAGAAATTAGAGTAGAACTGGCTTTGGGCAAAATTTAGAAGGAGGCACAGTTTGTCTTTGGCAACTTCTTACCTGCTTTGGGCATCTATCATATCTCACCTTAATGAACTCTTACCTGCCCCAGGAACCTAGTGCTCTTATGGATACTTGCTAGATGGCCACTGTCTGCTGACTTGGCTTCTCCATCACTGCCATCACCAGGCAGTAGAGTACTAGGTCTACCTCTTAACTCTCTTTTCCTTTGCTGTTCCTTTCCCAAGAAGTCTCTTTCCATCTTTATCTAAAAATCCTTTGGTCAAAGTAATGAGTGCTGGAGGGGATGTGGCAAAGTTGGGACATTAATGCATTGCCGGTGGAGTTGTGAATTGATCCAACCATTCTGGAGGGCAATTTGGAACTATGCCCAAAGGGCGATAAAAGACTGTCTGCCCTTTGATCCAGCCATAGTACTGCTGGGTTTGTACCCCAAAGAGATAATAAGGAAAAATAAGTGTACACAAACATTCATAGCCACGCTTTTTGTGGTGGCCAAAAATTGGAAAATGAGGGGATGCCCTTCAATTGGGGAATGGCTGAACAAATTGTGGTATATGTTGGTGATGGAATACTATTGTGCTCAAAGGAATAATAAAATGGAGGAATTCCATGGAGACTGGAACAACCTCCAGGAAGTGATGGAGAGTGAAAGGAGCAGAACCAGGAGACCATTGTACACAGAGACTGTGGCACAATTGAACGATCTAGCAGCAATGCAATGATTCAGGACAATTTTGAGGGACTTATGAGAAAGAACGCTATCTACACCCAGAGAAAGAATTGTGGGAGTAGAAACCCAGAAGAAAAACATTTTCTTGATCACATAGTTCAATGGGGATATAATTGGGGATGTAGAGTCTAAATGATCAGCCTAGTGCAAATACTAATAATATGGAAATAGGTCTTGATCAATGATTCATGTAAAACCCAGTTGAATTCCTCATTGGCTATGGGAGGGGGGAGGGAAAAAACATGAATCATGTAACCATAGAAAATATTCTAAATTAATTAATGAAATAAATTATTTTAAAAAATCCTTTGGTCAACTAGTTGAGCAATTAGTCAGATAAACTAATTCTTCACTAAGGTATTAATCTTTGTTAATTCTAAATACCGTCCAGTGGCAATTATATTTAACAGAGAATTCTTTTTTTTTTTTAAACCCTTACCTTCCATCTTGGAGTCAATACTGAGTACTGGCTCCAAGGCAGAAGAGTGGTAAGGACTAGGCAATGGGGGTCAAGTGACTTGCCCAGGGTCACACAGCTGGTGAAGTGTCTGAGGCCAGATTTGAACCTAGGACCTCCTGTCTCTAGGTCTGATTCTCAATCCACTGAGCTACCCAGCTGCCCCCAGAGAATTCTTAAAGACAGAAAAACAACCAAAAGGAATAGTAGCCAATTAGTAGCTTGTGACAGGTTGATGGAAGACCTATTGTGGGGGCAGTGAGACCTTCCTGGTGCCCTTAGTAGTCATCTAATCCACCCATTTAAATGTGGATTTTAGAAAGACTAACCAATCTTTGGAAAGATTCAATGGACCATAGTTGGAAATATGAGATCCTTAAATGCATTCCCACTTGCTTTGCTATTGATGTGATAGCTCACCAGATGGCATGATGGATAGGGGAGTGGAATCACGAGGACCTGGGTTAAAATCCAGCTTTAGTTCCTAGCCTTGTGACCTTGGACAAGTCAGTCAACCACTATAAAATGGGGATAATAATTGCACCTGCCTAACAGAGTTGTTGTGAAGACCAAATGAGATATTGTTTGTAAAGGCAATTAGCACAATGCCTGGAACATACTGGGAATATATAAATGTTTCTCACCTTCCCTTCTCCTGATGTTTTGACCTTTCTTTTATCCAAGAAATGCTCATGAATATCCAGCTGCCAATATGGGTAAAGCATATTTACCTGCTGAAAATACTGGAATATGCCCTTTGCAAACTCAAGGACATACAGCTCTTTTCTTTTTCACTGAGGACAGAATTTTTTTTATGCCCTAGGAGCTAGCATAGTGCCCTGCACAGTGTAGGTGCTTAATAAATGTTTGTTGAATTGAATTAAAAGCATAGGGCTATAGTCATGTCATTCTGAGATTCTGCATCTCTTCAGCTCCCTTAACAGCCTCTTACAGAGAGGCAACGTAGGACAGTGTAAAAAGCTTAAGGAAGTTGGACAACCTGTGTTCAAATTCGGCAGTCATAGCCTTTATATCAGCAGAATGGGAATTACTGAATTGATGGGCTCATAGATCATTCATAGTTAGTATTTAATTAGACAAGAAAAGAATAGGGAAGAAAGAGGAAAATAAATAGGTCACTGACTAAATAAAAGAAAGTAAAATTAGTAATTAAGGTTGTATGAGGGAAAGAACATTGGCTCTGGAGAAGTCTGGTGTTTGAAATCTGCCTCATGCTTAACTCCCTCATCTTCCTCTGGTAAGTCCCCTGATTCTAGGCCCCTTTCTACATCACTTTCATCTTATTTCTCCCACAATTCCTCCTCTTGCTGAGACCCTATAGGAATCTCCATGTCTTCACTTTTTTACCATGAAGGTAGTGGGAAATATGTCACCTATTCTCTCTCTCCTCTCTTCACTTATACAACTTCGCATTCTCTTATTCTCTCCCACAAAAAGCATTGATTTACATGAAGATGGTCAAGGAATTTGTTTCAAGGTACATTAGCTGAACCAGTATAATCTTCTCCTGAGTTGTTAAGTGCCTCTAAGATATTTAGTTCTTTTCCTCTTTTTATCTCTTGGGGGTGTGCTGGAGCCAGATCCAACTGTTTCCCCAAGACCTGACTTATATTTGAAAATCAGCAATGCTACAAATTAGGGCTTGATTTATTGTTTTGTTAATTGTCTAGTCTTAGAAGAAAGTGATGGACTCTCTGTAAATAGTGCAGATTAAGCTTAAAAGTAGTTTACCTGTTTGCCCCAGTTCTTGATTTTCCTTCTTTGTTCTTTCTCTTTACCATATTGATCAGAGGAATCACATACAAATAGAAACAGATCCCTCCTGGCTGCACATTGACTTAGAAAACCACAGATTAATGTTATTTAGGTTTTCTGGAGTTTTGGACTACTGCAGCTGACTGAGTTTGACTCTTTTGCTATAGATTAAACTTTCTCCTTTAAAACAATAACCTATAAACATTAGGTAATTGTTTTATTACTTAATCATTTCTTGACAATTATCCATGCACTTACTTTTCTTGTTCTTCTGTTGTTTGTGATGTTTTTAAATTGAATACAGTAATTGGTTTTTCTCCATGTTTGTATTTTGGCAGGAATTCCTTAAATTTTGATGAATTTCTTTTCACTGATCATTAGAGTCACTTTTGTAGGATGTGTTCTATTATTCCCTTTGCTGATTTCTCTTAATTGCCAAACAATCCTTTGTTATTCAAATATTCTTTCCTTCATATTTGAAAGTCTTTATCCTGGACACTTGAAAATTTTAATGTTTATCTTTGAACTTGTTAAATTTAACTACCAGAGCCTTGCAATTTGAAGAGTGGATAATTTTTTCTCTTATTTGAATTAAAATATTTTGGGAAATTTTATTTTATTATTTGCTGCATTATTGTATCCAGGCCTTTTGATTTGTTATGTTCTTCTGGAAGACCCTGGATCCTTAAGTTATTTCTATATATCCTGTATTCAGTAGTTTCTTTGCCTTGAATATAATTGTCTTTTTATTTATTTATTTTTAAACCCTTACCTTCCCTCTTAGATTCAATTCTGTGTGTTGGTTCCAAGACAGAAGAGAGGTAAGGGCTAGGCAATGGGGGTTAAGTGACATGCCCAGGGTCACATAGCAAGGAGTATCTGAGCTCAACTTTGAACCCAGAACTCCCATCTCTGGGCCTGACTCTCAATCTACTGAGCCACCAAGCTGACCCATAATTCTCTTATTAAACAAAACAAAACAAAAAAACCTTGTTTCCTTTTGCTTCCCTTCAGCCAAATTTTCTTTTATCCAACTTTTGTACTTTAAACCTTTTATTCTATTTCTCATAGTTTTTGTTTTTTTTTGGAAAGAACTTTTATCACTTATTAAAAGTTGATTATATTTTAAAATTCTTTAATATTTCTAAATTTTTATTAATAATGCTAATTTTCACATTAATTCATTATTCATTTTTAATTTTGTTAAATTTATTTTTCTCTCCCGATTTTCTTGATATCGTTTCATGATTTCTGGGGAATCCATATGATTCCATCTTTTGTTAGACAGTACTGATTCTACCTAGTCTTTTTTGTTAGGGTAGATTTAAAAAAATTATTGCTCATTTTTTAAAAACTCTTACTTTTTTTTCTTAGAATGGAAATAAGTATTAGTTCCAAGGCAGAAGAGTTAAGGACTAGGTAATTGGATTCAAGTTACTTACCCAAAGTTACAAAGCTATAAAATTATCTGAGGTTAGATCTGAACCCAAGTCATTTTGACCCCAAGCTTAGAACTCTATCAGCTTTGTTTTTTAATCACTTATTTTTGAAATGTATTACTCCCTCTTCCTCTCCCAGAGAGCCATTTCAATAAAGAGGTACTAACCAATTAATCAAATTCCACAAAACTACCACATCAAAATTCTGAATATATGTGTGTATATATATATATATATATATATATACTTACTTACTTTTCATCAGTTCATATATCTTCATGTTTCTCCAGATATATTCTATTACATTGCTTATAGTATAGTAATATTCCATTATATTCATATACCCACAGCATATTAATATATTTTCCAATAGATGGGAATTTACTTTGTTCTCCTTTATTTAGTTCTTTGATATTGAAAAAAAAGTGTTGATATAACTATTTTGCTATATATGAGGCCTTTTATTTATTTTATTTTTTGGTCATTTACCTCATTAGAGTATATTCTAAGTAGTAGAATCTCTTAGTCAAAAGATATGTATATTTTAGTAGCTTTCTTCATATAATTCAAATGAATTTCTAGAATGGCTACACTAATTCATATTCATCCCAACAATGCATTAATATACCCATTTTTCCATGATCCCTGCATTATTGCCAATTTTTGGTTTTTTTTTTTGGCATCTTTGCCAATAAGGTGAAATCTCTAAGTTGTTTTGGTTTGCTTTTCTCTTTTTATTAGTGATTTAGAGCAGACATCAAATAACTAGCAACACTGGTTAAAGTGTAATTGGAAAATATTTAACCAAATAAATAAGTATATAATAGAACATAGATAATCTTAAGATGTGATTTTAAAAGTCATTATCCTGCTGGCAGGGATCTTTATGTACAATTTAGTGGTTCCCTCTTTTTACTTGAGATTGACATCACTGATTTAGAGCATTCTTTCACATAGTTGTTAAAAGCTCCCATCTCACAGGGATGTTGTAAGAAACAATTTAGATAATATTTGTAAAGTGCTTTGCAAATAGATTTCTGTTTGTTATCCATGATATCTTGGATAGCAAACTTTCATCAGAGATCTGTTACAAAGATTTTTTTTTCCTACAGTTAGCTTCCTTGTTATTCTAGTTGTATTAATTTTTATGTTAAAAAAGTTCAATTTCATTGTAATTGAAATGACCAATTTTACCTTTTATGACCATCCTTTAAACACAGGTATATAATCTGTTTCTCTTCTAGATTTTTATAGCGTAATTTTTAATTTTTAGGGTATTTATCCATTATGAATTTATTATATGGGGTAGAATCTATAAAATTTAAATCACATCAATAACTCCAGGTTCTTATTTTTCCATAGAGTTTAATTAATAATCACTTGAAGTAGAAAAAATAAAAAGGGATAGAAGTATAAAGCCTAACTGATCGTGTGTGTGGATTCTCTCACTTGCCTCCCAGCCAGCTTCCTCAACAGAGTTCTGGGAAGAAGAGAGAAGGCAGTGCCACACCAAAACTTTTATCTTCTGGTCTATTCACACAGTGTTCATGCAGCCTAAGCATGTATATGGGATGCTGGGTAAACTGAGCTTTGGGGAGAGAATTCTATCTACACAAATCTTAATTCCTAACAGACTATTTACAGTTTTCCCAAAAATTATTTTCAAAAAGAGAATTTTTTTCTGAGTTGATTCATATTTTGGAGTTTAGTGTATATTGGGTTGTTGGGTTCAATTGTTTAGAATTTTGTTTTGATTAGGCTGTTTTCTTGATCAATTTACCTATTTTGAACCATTGTATTTGTTTAAAGTGCTTTGATTTCTTTCGAAGTTTTTCTCTTTTGTCCTGTTTTTTAGGGACTTCTCTTTATTTTCTTAACATTTTACTTAGCTTTTTTCTACTGATATTTTTGCTATATTTATTATTTTTTAATTTACATTCCCCAGTCTATTATTCCTTGTGTACAATCTTTGTGCAATCTTGTGCAATCTATCCAACCTCAACTCAGCATTCTCTTCTTGCCAGTCTCAGTCTCCACACTTCAACTCACCTTGAGAGGACTAACCCCAGCAGGTTTTGTTACTGTCCTATTGTCACCAGGTGATCTCTTCCCCCAGATCTCCTCGTTCTGAGGTTAGCTTTAAACTGGCACATGTTCAGCCTGCCAGATTCTTCCTTCCTCTCTTTTCCTTTACTTTCCGTGATCATGGAGAATCAGAGCTTAACTCTTGTTGTTGGGGATGGTGGCTGAGTTCATGTAGTCACTGCAGCCAAGGAGGAGCCCTACCAGGGGGTAACAAACCTGTGAATTTGGACATTTGAAGTGTTGTGGAGTTTGGTGAGGACAGGCAATGTGTGGGCTCATCAGTCCTGAACTTCTGACTTCGTACAGGGTTTTGTCTTTTATCTGGTAGATTATGTCACCTAGAATATAATTCTTGGTTTTTTGAGTTTGGAGATTGAAGAGGTTTACCCAGATTATCTGTTCTACCATCTTACAGGTTATGTGATTCTCTACATAGTAAGCAAGTATGTGGAATCATAAAATTTAAGAGCTGGAGGGAACATTAGAGAAATAATTTAGTTAAACCCAGTAATTTTTATAGATTAGAAAACAGTTTTAGAGAGATTGAGTAACTTCAGCCAAATCACAGTTAGTTGTAATAAAGGCAGGTCTAGAAAATATATCACCTGACTTTTAGGCCAGTTTGTGTGTGTGTGTGTGTGTGTGTGTGTGTGTGTGTTTTTAATATATTTTTCTTTAAATACATTTTAATTATTGAAAAATACAGTGAACAGTATCCTTAGATGAGCTCCATATGGAATGATACAACAAAGCAGGGGTATGATTAATAAGTTTGGGAGGAAATGACAGAAAACAAGAATTCAAGCCCTATGATCCTGCCTCAGTAGCATTACAACCAAAGTACATCTGCTTTGGTTGTTTGGCCATCCAAAAATAGCCTTCCAGGGTGAGTTCTGATAAAGACATATTGAAGCCTGCTACATACTACTTCTTCTATCTGTTTTCTCTTCTGTATTCGCACTCCATAAGTAGAACTAGTAGGAATGTGTGGAAGTTACAGATAAACAGATTTAATCTCTATGTATAGAAAAACTTCTTGAAAATTGAAATTATCCCAAAGTGGAATGAGCTGTCTCAGGAAATAGCAAGTTTTTATTTTATTAGAGGAATCTGAGCAGAAAAAGGGCATTTTTGGAGGAATGTTATAAAGAGGATTCCTCTTCAGCTGAGGGTTGGTCTATGGCACACCTGAGTCCATTTCAATGTTGGGATTCTATGATTCTTACTTAAAAAAGGTGACACAGGGCTAAGATTAGCAGAAAATCTCTGCCTAATAAAACAATATTTTTTTCCATCATGTAAAAAGGCAAGAAAAAAAGAGTCCCATTCCTGTGTAAAATATAACAACAAAATATTTAAGGTCCAGTAATAATGAATTTTACATTAAAAAAAGATGCAACTCAAATAATTTCTTGGCTCTTGCATTTGAACTGTGATTTAATTGTAAGCCATAGAAAAATGATGGATAAAGGATTTGCTGAAAACACAAAGAAGGAACAGAACATTATAGTAAATAACTATTTATCTTTAGGGGATTTATAAACATACCTCCCATCTGGGGCTGGCTTTGCACATAGATGGAACTAGTGACTGCATACTTAGTGTGTCAAAAATTTCCCTACCCAGAGCAATCACTCCTTTAGGCTTTTCATGGTACCCAGATTTCAACCATTTGTCAGTCCTTTCTGTTAAAACAGTGAAATTCCCTATAAAATGTTATCTTCAAGGGGTAACAATGCTATTTCAATAACATCATCATTTTTGCAATGGTAAAACTTGGTCATTCTGGGCAATCTGATAATACTGGGACTAGTTGGACTGGGAGGCACTTTAGGAAGGAGGGAAATGTCATGAGAGTTGTAATGATACCTGTAGCTGATTGTATTTATAGCCTTACTACTCATGTAATAGACCATGATTTTTATTATTTACTTATTTATTAACTTTTTCATTTTTTCACTTTATATATTTTATTATTTATTTTATTTTTTATTCAAAGATATTTTATTTTCCCAATTATATGTAATAAAATTTTCAACATATGTTTTCTGAAATTCTAAGATCTAAATTGTCTTCCTCCTTTTCTTCCTCCATTTTGGAGATGTTAAACATGTTGATCTGGATTATACACATATTATCATGCAAAATATATTTCCATATTGGTCATTGTTGTAAGAGAATACTTGTATAAAACCCAAACTTCAAAATAAAACTGGAAATAAACTAATATGAAAGATCATATGCTTTGATCTGCAACTTACTCCAATAACTCTTTGGAAGTGGATAGCATTCTTTGTCAGAAAATCTCAGATAATTGCATTGCTGAATTTTACAGTTGTTCATCATACAATATTTCCATTATTGTGTATAGTGTTCTCTTGGTTCTGCTTATTTTATTTTGTATCAGTTCATGTAGATCTTTCCATATTTTTCTGAAATAATCCTGCTTATCATTGCTTATAGCACAATAGTATTCCATCACCAACATATACCAGAATTTCTTAAGCCATTTCCCAATTGATGGACATACCCTCAATTTCCAATTCTATACCACCACAAAAAGACCTTGCTTTAATTATTTTTGTTCAAGTAGGTCCTTTTCTCTTTTTTATGATCTCTTTGGTATACAGACCCAAATTGTCTTCTGTGAGGTGGAACTTTAGAGTTGTTTTAAACATTTTTATATGGTTTTTGATAGTTTCAATTTCTTCTGAAAATTTTTGTTCATATTCTTTGACCATTTGTCAATTGGGGAATGGCTTGTATTCTGATAAATTTGAGAGATTAGACTTTTACCAGAGATATTTGTCATAAAATTTTCCCACCAGTTTTTTGTGTCCCTTCTAATCTTGGTTATATTAGTTTTGTTTGCACAAAACTTTTAATTTTAATATAATCAAAATTATTCATTTATATCTTATAATGCTATCTGTTGCTTTTTTGGTCATAAATTCTTCCATTCTCCATAGATCAACCATGTAAATTCTTCTGTGTTCTCCTAGTTTATTTATGGTATCACTCTTTATGTCTAAATCACATGTCTGTTTTGACCTTATCTTGGTATATGGTTTGAGATATTGATCTAAATCTAATTTTTGCTATACTATTTTCCAGTTTTCCCAGCAGTTTTGGTTAAATATTGAATTCTTATCCACCAAACTGGGGTGTAGGCCATGCTTTTTAAAAAATACCCAAGGATCAAAGAAGGTAAAATGGAAAAGTTTTATTTTTATTTTTGTTGTCATTGTTGAGTTATTTTCACTCATGTCTGATTCTTCCTGACTCCATTTGGGGTTTCATTGGCAAAGATCCTGGAGTGGTTTACCATTTTCTTCTGTAGCTCATTTTACAGATGAGTAAATGAAAGTAAACAAGGTAAGTTTCTCAGGGTTACACAGCTAGTAAGGGTATAAGGCTAAATTTGAATTTACAAAGAAATCTTCCTGGCTCCAGATCTAATGTGTCACCTAGCTGCCTTAAAAAAAAATTACATAATTTTTTTCATCATCAGAAGCAATAGAGCTAAAATTAGAGGAGAAACAGTTAAATAAGAAAAAAAGTTCTTCAGAAAGTTTCTCTGATGTAAGGATGATATTAGAAAATAAGTATTGTTTTATTAGTTTAGGAATAAGAAGTAAAGTGGCTGCTTGAGAAAAGAACTGGAGTTTGAAGCAGAGCTGAGAGAGCATGTTGCATGTTGATTTCAGATGTGACAGTTAAAACCATTTTTCTATGTCAATTACTCTCTCTGGCAGTTGGGAGCTGCTCTCTGGAAGTTGGCAGAGACACACTCTCAGAGACTCTCTTTCAGGGCTGGAGGAGGTAACATCTTTGCCTCTCTCTCTGTCTGAGGGAAAGATCTGAAGGAATTCAGTGTTTTCCTTTCCCATCTTGGGAAACACTATTGAATATCTCTTTTGGTTTTATAGATTATTTAACTCTGAGAAGACCAAAGAAAAACCTGGTCTTTGGTTTGAACTCTTGTTGAGACTCAACCAGTTAGCCTTTGCTATTTCATAATTTGAAGGCAAAGTTAAGATTTATAAGGATATCAGGGGTAGTTTTATTTAGTTAGTATAAAATTGGGTTAGTCAGATCAAGGCAGTTTAATGTAGCCTGTGAAACACAAGAGAAGAGGTTCCTTGTGGAACCTGGGAGTTTATTTGGGGTGGATTTTGTAAAAATTAAATTAGTATCTAGTAATAAAAATATTATATTTTTATGAGGTTTATTAAGGATTATTAGAAATCAAGGAATAAAGAAGATACAAAATAAAAACCCACATGCCCATGGCTGATTAGCCCATTTAAATCCCCACGCTTAGCTTACTTGCTACACTTGCTACATCATTGCAATGCAAGAGAGAGAGAAGAAGCAAGGGAGGAGTTACTGCCAGTTAAATACCAATTGTGATCTCACCAACCTGGGGACTCAGGTGAGATTATAGGGAATTCTGGGAAATACCAAGGACTTCTGGGGATTGAAGTCTAGGGTTCAAAATCTCCATTTTTACAAATTAGAATCCCTAAGAATTTGAAATCCTTTATTTATCCTTATATATTTCAATAAATATTTTATGTTTTATAAGAGTCTCTTTAGCAGCTTTGCTCTTGGCCCTGAAGGGAAGTTCACATTTGAGCTTCACTTCATCACTGAGCAGTTTGCACCTGATTGGCGAGTTAAGCAGTTTTGAAAAGTTTTGAACCTATATTGAAACAGTTTTTCCATCTAAATATTTTATTTTTATAGCTTGCAAATTTATTTTTACATCAATAAAGTTGCCATTTCTAAGCTATGTAGGGAATTGGTTCAAATTTCAAGAATAAGAGTCATGCTTCCAAATGATGAATGGATATTTGAATAATGTATATCAAAGGATGTGAACAGGTGGTTGTTGGAAGAAGAAATTCAAGCCATCATAGACATATGAATAAATGCTGTAAATTATTAATAATTAAAGAAATGAATGAAAATTTTAAAAAGTTAAGTTTCCACTTCATACTCATCAGATCAACAAAGTTGACAAGAGGAAAATGACAAAGACTTGATGTACTAAAGGAAAACATATTTTAATGCATAATTGGTGGAGCTATGAGCCAGACCTGTCATATTAGAAAGCAATTTGGAACTATGCAGAGTTCTTAAACCATGACTATCCTTTGGCTCAGCAATATCATTAATAAGACTATTCCTAGAAGGGATCAAATAAAGAGGAAAATGACCCATTTGTATGCAAATATTTAGAGTGGCAAATAATTGGAAATTGAGGGTAATCAAGTAGGGAATTGCTGAACAAATTGTGGCATTTGAATATGATAGATTACTTTTGTGTTGTAAGAAATGATGAAAAGTACAGTTTTAGAAAAAATTTAGGAAGATAAAAGTGATACAGAGTGAAGTGAGCAGAATTGGGAAAATAATTTATACAATAACAGTAATATTATAAAGATAAACAACTTTAAAAGACTTAGGGACTCTGTTCACTGTGTGAATAACCATGATTCCATAGGACTCATCATGAAACCTGCTAAACACCTCCTGACAAAGAGGTGATAGACTCAGATTGTGAAGTGAGGCATACACAATTTGGATATGACCAATGCCAGAAATAGTTTTCATTGTCTATACATATATATTATAAGGATTTAATTTCACTTATCTTTTCTCCCCCAATGGTAGGAAGAGAGTTGGAATGGAGAAAGAAGGCTCATCTTCATTAATTGGGAAAAACCCCCAAAGCTTAAGAATACCTAAAGTAATTATGAAGTGACTTTTGAAGAAATAGAGGTTAGGGAAGGTTTTTTAAAAATTATGATTAATTTATTTTTTAACATTTTTTCTTTTTTAATTTGAGTTCTAGATTCTTTCCAGTCTCTGAAACCCATTGAGAAGGAATGTGAAATCAATTATACATATGAAATCATGCAAAACACATCTTCCTGTTAGCCATATCATAAGGAAAGCAAAAAAGAAATTAAGAAATTGAGAAAATTATACTTCATTTTGAATTTAGAGTTTATCAGTTTTTTTCCCTCTGGAGATGGTTAGCAATTTTTCATTACGAGACTTTTGTAAATGTCTTGGATTACTGTGTACCATGATCTTTCAGTTCTTCTCACTTCGCTTTGCATTCATATAGGTCTTGCCATAGATTTTCTGAAACTACCCCCCTTATCATTTGTTATAGTTCAATAGTACTCCATTACAATCATATACCACATCTTGTTCAGTCACTGACCGACTGACAAATGTCTTCTTGATTTCCTATTCTTTGTCTCCCAAAAATAGTTGATATAACTACTTTTTGTGTATATAGGTTTTTTTTCCCCTTTTTCCTTTGCTCTTTTCGAGCTTCAGACCTAATATTGGTATTGCTGGATTGAAGGGTATGCACAATTTTATAGTCCTTTGGGCATTGTTCCAGATTGTTCTCCAGTATAGTTGGATCAATTCATTACTCTACAAACAGTTCATTAATAATCTTATTTTCTCTCATCCCTTCCAACATTTGTTATTTCAAATAGGTATAAGATGGTATCTCAGAATTGTTTTAAATTGTATGTCTCAAATCACTAATAATTTAGAGTATTTTTTCATTAGTGGAGATAACTTTGATTTCTTTTTTCTCAAAACTGCTTGTTGCATTTATAAATTACAGAATAGCTCTTATATAAATTTGTTTTAGTTCCCTGTAAATTTTTTTGATATTACTTCATTGTCTGTAGTATCTTTTAGCAAAATGTTTCCCAAATTATCTTTCAATTATTTTTAATTTTCCTTTTCTTTTGTCTGAGATCATGATTGATACCCCTTCCCTCTTCACTTCAGCTGAAGCATAATCGACTACTCTAAACCTTCATTTCAATTCTATGTGTGTCTTTCTGTCCCAAGTATGTCTCTTGTACACAATACATTGTTGAATTCTGGTTTCCAAACCTTTCTGCTATCTGCTTCTTCTTTTTTTTTTTTTTTATGGGTTAGTTCATGCCATTCACTGTATCTAACTTTGTATTTCCCTTTATTCCATTTTCTTTTATTCATACTTCTCTCTCTTTTTTTATCTGGTCCCTCCTAAAAAGTCTCTCTTGCTTATGACCACTGCCTCCCCCAGTCTGTCCTTCCTTTTATCATTCCTCCTTTATCCATCCCTTCCATATCCCCTTCCTATTGTATAAGATAGTAGATTTCTATAGCCAACCAAGTGTGTATTTATATTCTTTCCTCTTTGAATCAATTCTGATCAGAATGAGTTTTGAGCATTACCTGCCACCCTCCCATTCTTCTTTTCACTATAAAATCTCTTCCTTGCATGCCGCCTCCATATAGGAAAATTTGTTCTATTTTACCTCTCCCTTCTCATTTCACCCAGTGTATCCCTCTTTCTCTATCCTTACATTCATTTTTTTGTGATCATCGTAGTATAATTTACTCACACCCATGCCCTCTATCTAGGCAGACTCCTTCTAACTGCTCTAATATTGATAAAGTTCTTGAAAGTTGCATGTATCATCCTCCTATATAGAAATGTAAACAGTTTAACTCCATTGAGTCAGTTATGATTACTCTTTAATATTTGCCCTTATGCTTCTTTTGAGTCTTCTGTTTGAATGTCATATTTTCTATTCAGTTCTGGTCTGTTCATCAGGAACATTCTATTTCATTTGTCATGATTGAAATTTAACAAAGATAAACCAAGGCACATTCTCTCTCAGCAAGATAACAGTTTACTAATAGAATGTCAAACTGATTAATAAAGGGATCTGTGACCTGTATTAGTTCTTAGACAAAGACTTTGAGCAAAAGGACATCTCCTCTTTTTTTTTTATTTTGGGGAGCACAGAATAAAGGACAGAACAGGCAGGTGACATCATGGGGTTGAAAGCAACATGATTGGGTACATTAAGGAAAATGAGCATAAACACAAACAGGATTGGTGCCACCCCTCTCTGTCTTGAGAGAATATTTTGTGAATTAATGGGACCTTGCTTCATTCCAAGGTTATTGATAATGGACAGGAACAGCAGTCTTACAGGCACCTGGGAATGTGATAAGAGGCTAAGATGGGACAAGGTCAGCTTGTGTACCCTCAAGGATAGCACACAGATATCATGGAATTTCTCAGGAACTGAAGTTATGAGGGATAACAAGCTTTCATGGCACAAAATGATTGCAAGAGGTGCTGAGATAACAATTCCTTGGAGTTAGAATGTTTGATGAGAGTATTAAACTTTAAACTTCAGCTCAGTTTTTCTTTAAAAAAAAAAGATCCATAGAGAAGTTAAACTTTTGATATCTAAAGACAGAAAAACAGAGACACTGAACTCATGAGCAAATAGAACATAGACTATGGCCACAGAATAGAATCAATTACAGAATGAAATATATAATACAGGATCAATAATTAATTCTCACACATTAAATATCCTTTTTCCCCCTTAAAGGATTATACTGAGTTTTGCTGAGTGGGTTATTCTTCGTTATAATCCTAATTTCTCTGCTCTCAGGAATATCATTCTCAAACCTCTATTTCTTTTATGTAAACTGATAAATTTTATATGATCCTGACTATGACTTCCTTGAATTATTTCTTTCTGGTTATCCGCAGTATTTTCTCTTTTACCTGGAAGCTTTGGAATTTGACTATAATATTCCTGGGAGTTTTCATTTGAAATCTCTTTCAGAAGGTAATTGGTGGATTCTTTTAATTTCTATTTCATCCTCTAATTCTAAAATGTTATGGGCAATTTTCCTTTGTAATTTCTGAAAATATAATGTCTTTTTGATCATGGCTTTCAGGTTATACAGGAAATCTTAAATGACCTCTCCTAGGTCTATTTTCCAGGCCAATTGTTTTTGCAATGAGATATTTCATTTTCTTATACTTTTAAAAATTCATTTTACTTTGTTTTATTGTTTTCTTAAGTCTAATAGAGTCATTAGCTTCTACTTATCCAATTCTAATTTTTTTTTATAATTTTAAACATTATTTTATTTGGTCATTTCCAAACATTATTCACTGGAAACAAAGATCATTTTCTTTTCCTCTCCTCCCCCCCTCCCACCACCTTTCCCTCTACCATAGCCGACGCACGATTCCACTGGTTATCACATGTGTTCTTGACTCAAACCCATTTCCGTTGTTGGTATTTGCATTAGAGTGTTCATTTAGAGTCTCTCCGCACTCATATTCCCTCAACCCCTGTCGTCAAGCAGTTGCTTTTCATCGGTGTTTTTACTCCCACAGTTTATCCTCTGCTTGTGGATAGTATTTTTTAGATCCCTGCAGATTGTTCAGGGACATTGCATTGCTACTAATGGAGAAGTCCATTACGTTCTCTTGTACCACAGTGTATCAGTCTCTGTGTATAATGATTTCCTGGTTCTGCTCCTTTCGCTCTGCATCACTTCCTGGAGGTTGTTCCAGTCTCCATGGAATTCCTCTACTTTATTATTCCTTTTAGCAAAATAGTATTCCATCACCAACATATACCACAGTTTGTTCAGCCATTCCCCAATTGATGGGCATCCCCTCGTTTTCCAATTTTTGGCCACCACAAAGAGCGCAGCTATGAATATTCTTGTACAAGTCTTTTTCCTCATTATCTCTTTGGGGCTATAGCTGGATCAAAGGGCAGACAGTCTTTTATCACCCTTTGGGCATAGTTCCAAATTGCCCTCCAGAATGGCTGGATCAATTCACAACTCCATCAGCAATGAATTAGTGTCCCCACTTTGCCACATCCCCTCCAGCATTCATTACTTTCCATAGCTGTCATGTTAGCCAATCTGCTAGGTGTGAGGTGATACCTCAGAGTTGTTTTGATTTGCATCTCTCTGATTATAAGAGATGTAGAGCACTTTTTCATGTGCTTACTAATAGTTTTGATTTCTTTGGCTGAGAACTGCCTGTTCATGTCCTTTGCCCATTTGTCAATTGGAGAATGGCTTGATTTTTTGTACAATTGATTTAGTTCTTTGTAAATTTGAGTAATTAAACCTTTGTCAGAGGTTTTTATGAAGATTTTTTCCCAATTTGTTGCTACCCTTCTGATTTTGTTTACAGTGGTTTTGTTTGTACAAAAACTTTTTAATTTGATGTATTCCAGATTATTTATTTTGCATTTTGTAACTCTTTCTAATTCTTGCTTGGTTTTGAAGTCTTTCCCTTCCCAAAGGTCTGACATGTATACTATTCTGTGTTCGCCTAATTTTCTTATAGTTTCCTTCTTTATGTTCAAGTCATTCACCCATTTTGAATTTATCTTGGTGTAGGGTGTGAGGTGTTGATCTAAACCTAATCTTTCCCACACTGTCCTCCAATTTTCCCAGCAGTTTTTATGAAATAGTGGATTTTTGTCCCCAAACCTGGGATCTTTGGGTTTATCGTATACTGTCTTGCTGAGGTCGCTTGCCCCCAGTCTGTTCCACTGATCCTCCTTTCTATCTCTCAGCCAGTACCAAATTGTTTTGATGACTGCTGCTTTGTAATATAGTTTAAGGTCTGGGACTGCAAGGCCTCCATCATTTGTGTTTTTTTTTCCATTATTTCCCTGGATATCCTCAATAGTTACTTTTTATTTAAATAGATGATATAGTGCTGCAAATAAGAAATATAAGGTAGAAAAGCTTATGGGATCATTTTCTTCTAAAACTTCCTCTCCTGTGAAAATCTAGGTGTTTATAGTGGGCTATATATCCCATTGATGGATTTATCTTGTCACTTAATGGAACTACATCTGTGACCAAGTATAACTTGATCTTCAGCATGGGAGTAAAGATAAAGAGTAGGCAATGGAGAGTATTGGTCAATTTTAGTCACTATAGGACAGCAGTTCTCAACCTCTCAATCTGTAGCAATGAGAATACATAATGCATATCAGGTATTTACATTCTGAATCATAACTGTAGCAAAATTACAGTTTTGAAGTAGCCACCAAAATAATATTTTGGTTTGGGGCCACCGCAACATGAGGAACTGTATTGTGGGGTCACAGCATTAGAAAGGTTGAGAACCACTGCATAGGAGGACCTACGGGAGAGGGAATGGCCAGTCTTTGTTCCTTTATTTCCATTGAATACTGGCAGGCTCTCTAGTTAGGACACTAGTTGGCCAGAAGCTGATCAACTTACCTCGTATGTCTTACAACCACCCCAACAAATACCTTCAGCATATTTCCAATGATGGTATATAGCATAAAATATATTACTGAGGATATTTAATGATTGGGAAACAAGTTTGGGCCAGTTTTATAGTAAGAATGAGAGACAACAGAGTGCTTTATTGGTACCCATATAATTTAAAAATTATTTCTTTTGTTTTTATCACATTTACACTAAAATATATATAGAAATATGATTATTCCTTCCACCTTGCAGAAGTTAGGAATATGGCAAATCTGAATATAATTTTTGTTCCTCCCTTCATATCAGAGAAGTCTGAACTTTTTCTTTTTTATGGGGTGTTTAAGGTACCTTATTATAAATTTTGGGTTAAGTATAATTTCTGAGTTTAACTTTTTCTGTGTTATGTCCTGGCCTTAGTGCATCATCTATGGCTTCCACAAAACTCCTACCAAATTTCCATTCAGTTTCTTATGGTGACCTGCAATATATCAAAACTGCAATGGAGAAAGTCACAACATGAAAGGGATAACTGTATGTCTCTTACCACTTCTTACCCTGAAAGTCATACTGTACAACAAAAATTTTAAAAGAAAAGAAAGTAGTTCAGTAAAACCAGCCAACATATCCAACAAGATCAATAGAATATGCAACATTCCACACCCACAGTCCCTCATCTCTTCCAAGATTGGAGAAGGGTATTTTTTCTCAACCCCTTTTCAGGAACAAACAACTTTGGATGCAATTTTATTTGATGCAAAGGTTTCCCCCCTCCCCCCCCCCCATTGCTACTTTCCTTTCTAAGACTAACCACATTGCGCTTTGTGTGTGTTTGTGTGTGTGTGTGTGTGTGTGTGTGTGTGTGTGTGTGTCAAAAACTATATACAATGTCATATAATCAAACCTATCTACTTTGCTTTTTGATCCCTTCTACCCATTGTTTGATTAAGAATTTTTGTCTTAGGAATATAAATTGTTAAAAAGACCAAGACCTTTAAGGAATCAGTGGATGTTCTCCCTTTATGGAGGATCTGTAGGAGAACAGGCATAAAAATCATACATGATGAGTTCTGAATGGGTTGTGATCTACATATACATATGGATGTATATATATCTACATATGGATGGAGTAAACATATCATTGAAATCATGGATACATGGAGGTACTTATGATAGCCTGGAGGAAAAAAGTGAAATGCATTGACTTGTTTATTGCATAATATCAATCTGTAACACAGAAGCTGTGATGCATGATGAGAATAACAACTGTTATGTGGGTTAAACTTTTGGATCCCTGAAAATATCCAGAAGGAATTTGATATTGGTTGTTTATCAGATCCCTTACCAAAAAATCAAATCATACAGGGATGGCCCAAGGGATATTTAATGATGAAAGTGACCAGGTGAAATTTTATAGGAATGGAGAACTTTTGCTAAGAGCTCTCTCTCTTCCCCTCCTCCTAATCTCAGACCACTCAGACATCTTCTTCAGTATCTCTTTTTATCAGATGAAGAGGTGCCATTCTTCTCTGCATATTTATATTTCTGCTCACATTCCTGTTATGGCTTCTCCAGCAGATTGCCCTAACCATCATCCCTATTCTCTTACTAATCTCCCTACCTTACTATCTCCCTACCTACTGGCTCCTTCTCTGCTGTCTACAAACACATACATGATTTCCACATCATTAAAAAATACCCTTTACTTGATCCAATCCTATATGCTAGCTATTGTCCTATATCTTGCATCTCATTTTTGGCTAAATGTGAGAATACCATCTATTCTTCCATCAGTCTAGTTAGTCTTAGTCTCTCATCTGACTTAATCCATATCACCACCTGTCTTTTGGAAATCTAGAACTGAATATGCCTCCCACATCTCAAATTCTTCATGCCCTAAGCAGAATTGATTATCTTTCCTCTCTAAACCCTCTTCTTTGAATTTTCCTCTTACTGTTGAAGTTACTATCAGCTTCTCAGTTACCCAGACTCACAACCTTGGCTTTATCCTCGACTCTTTGCTGTCACTTGTCCCATATATCCAATTTGTTGCCTGTTACCTAGGTTAGGTGTATGGATAAAATAAGATGATGTTTGCAAACCTTGCAATGTTATGTAAATATTAGTTTTTAATATTATTATCATTATTGTTGTTAGTAATACATCTCTTGTATATATCTCTTTTCCAGTCATACAACCACCAAACTAATTTAGGTCCATATCACCTTTCATCTGGACTCTTTTTCTTTTTTCACCTTAAACTCCAAAGCAACTTCATAGTCATCAAATTTGCCAATACGACAAAAGAAGGTAACTTTTTGGTCTACCATCTCTCCATTTAAATTTATTTTCCATTCATCTTCCAAAATGATTTTCCTAAAGTATGTCATACCTGCTCCCTCTACTCACCAATAATGATTAAAATTTAATGGGCCCCTATTATCTTCAGAATCAAATATATAGACCTGCTTGGTTTTTAAAGCTCTTCACAACCTGATCTTACTTCCCTTTACATACTCTATGATCCAGTCACACTGGCCTTTCTTCTTCCAGCATGAAACTCCACCTCTCCTTCATGCCTGGAATGTATCACCTCTTAGTTTTCTTAGCTTCTTTCATAATGAAGTTAAACTCTCATTTTTGTCAGTAGGTTTTTCCCCATCTTCCAAGTTGCTAGTGTCTTCTTCTGATATTACTTCCAGATACTCTGTATTTATTTCATTTTTACGTATTTTCACGTTTGTCTCCCATTTTAGAAGGTGAGCTCTTTGAAGGCAAAGACTCCCTTTGTCTTTATCTCAGGAATTTTGCACCATCACCCACACTTAATAATGCTTATTAGCTGATTGACTACAGTATGAACACATCACAAGATTTTAGAAATGGAAAGGACTGTGAGCATCCTTTGGCCAAATCTCTTTATTTAACCAAGGAAGAAAGTGAATATTTATAAGGTGATAGGACTTCCCCAAGGTCACACAGATAGTAAATGGTCAAATTGAGATAGGCTTCTGACTCCAAATTCAAGGCTTTCTCAGGTAATGATATGTCATTGTCTTCTAACCATATACATGTTGGCCACTTCTTCATATGTATCCACAGCCTATATACTACACAAATTAGATTGACTACTTTTTCTGACTTAACTGGTCAGGTCATGAAAAAAAAGTCAAGCTAGTCAAAAGAGTCAGATCAATATGTTTATATAACGACAGTCCAATTAGACACTTAGACATGTCCTATGATCATGCATGAAAAGTAGTGCCGTGGTGGAAGAGACTTTCCTTTTTTCACTTTAATTCCGAAGTAACTGAGGAACCATGCCTATGGGAATCTGTATAATTGCTCAAGACTGTTCAAAGACTAATGGGAAAAGTTAGCTTGCTTCCTCTCTGACAAGACTAATGTCCCTCCTCAGTGGATATTCTAGGAGCATGAGCTTTCTGTAGCCCAGAGCCTTTGAGGTATTTTTGGGTGAAATTAGGTGTATTCAAAGGAACCTTGAGGAGCTTAGAATTGCTTTTGAATCTCAAAGGAAAAGGAGTAGGCAGGTCACTCAGACAATCCCATCCAATTCTGGATTTGTGGTCCTATCTTAAAAGAAATATATTTTAACCTAGAAAATACTCCTAGATTGCAGGGGTGATGACAAATGCTATGGCACTTGAACAGGGAAGTGTTTTTAAATTACCCCAACTACATTTCAAAGGGGATCATAGAGTATGGTAGGTCTAATCTTTTCTGATATTTTCAATGAGGTGCTTTCTATACAATAACCAGTCTGACTTTTTTGCCTGACTTGACTATCAGTAAAAGAAACAAATGAACAAACACAAAGCCTTACAGTTAAACTGGTTTACATTTTTAGACTGTACAGCTTGGGGAATGTATGTAGTATTAGATCAGTTGAATTTTGGTGGAGAGTCAAGTGAGTAATACAATTAGGGTCCCACAGAGAAAACCAACTTATAAATGTAATTAATTCTATTGTTACATTTCTGACTCCTTCCTAATGCTCTGGGAAAAGATTATAAAGTACACAGACAAACTTATTCAGCTACAAAGGGATCTTTTGTCATAAGCAAATGAAATTTTGATGCTTTGGCTATCAGCTATTTGATTATTAGCAGATCTGTATATTAATCCCAAACTATTTACTCAGTAATCTCATTTCTTTATAAGAAATAGTAAGGGACAGTGGAAAGCATACTGGATTTGGACACTAGGGTATGGGCTTCCCATTCTGGTCCTGCCACTCACTTGTGTAACTTTGGACATATCACTTATCCTTAGTGAACCTCAGTTTCTTTTCCTGTAAAATGAGGAGGTTGTATTTATATGATCTCTAAGGTCCTATTCTAGTTCTAAATCCATGATTTCTATGATTCATCTTTTGATAAAAGCCTCCTTTATAAAAGGCCTTATCTTTGGTCCATTCATCTCCACCAAACCCAATCCCACTCAATTCTTGTTTGTTCCACATTTAAAGGCCTGCTAGACTCTCACACTGAGCAGTGAAGCCTGTGATGATGACAGTGCTTTCCCCCTACTGAATTTTTCCTCACTTTGAGGGAACAAGAATTTATAATGATCAAAAGCTCAGCTGGAACATGTTTCATGTGGAATAAAGTCTCCTAAGATTTCCTCCTTGCTTACTATTAGAGCTGCTGAACTGAGGTGTCCCCTTTTTATCCCTACCAAGATAGGAATCTGCCCTTTACTGCCTGTGAATGCAACCCTCCCTGAGAAACACTGGATAATAGATGGTTTTCCTTGACTGTATCTGCCTCTCCATCCTGAGTAATTTCTCTCTTTTCCCTTCTCCCCTCCCTATTCCTAGCAATCATTACTCTTGCCAGGATCAATATGTACCCAGAGCAACCCCTCCCTGCCTCTTGGTGAATCTGCATTAGCAGCTTTCTGTGTTACCCTCCTAGCAATATTTGATTTTCAAAAGAGGCATCCCTATCTTAAGAATGGGGAAACATTTCTCCAAGGTTAGAAAGGTTGATTGGAGAGATTCTTTTGGATGAGGAACTTTCTTGGATTCCTTAAATCATACCATATAGAGCATAATCTATGGCACTTTCCTATAAGACCAATTCTGCCCACGTGGCAGGGGGATGAGGAGGCTGCTTGCTTGAGGTTTTAGCTAGATGGGCTTGTCTGCCCAGTTGGTGGCAGATGTCTCAAGATGGATCTTGGGTTTCTGCTTCTCTTTAGTGGGATAGGGCACAAAGTAAAAAATTATTGTTTTTCCTTCTTTTAAGTATTTTGTTATACAAAGAATGAAAAAGAGAATATCATGGGAAGTTCTGAATCAATATGTTCAGCTTATTTTTTAAAGGTAAGCTTCAAAGGACATGGTAGTTCTAGCACTATCATGTTCATCTGTGACCCCCTTTGAATTTTCTCTTTTGTTTGTTTTTTAAATGATTTATTGATATTTTTTCCTTTTGCTTAGAGGACATCTAAATATACCATTTTACATATATGGAAACTGAAGTTCACCAAGGATAAGTAACATGTCCACAGTTTCTCAACAAGTAGATAGATGCCTTTCCTCCTTAGTGTCCCATTCTGGCAAGGACATGTACTATTTCTCTTTGAAGCTATCTTAGCATAAATAAGAGGAATGGATTCAGTGATAGACTCCAGCGAGGAGCAGCCTGATGACCTCCATTCCTTTTGGAGAACTTCAACCCATTCCTGGAGTCAGGGAGGATTTAGTACATCCCTTCTTTCCCTTTAAATCTAGTCACATTGTCTGCAGCACCTCATTCTGGGATGCAGAATCACATCATTTTTTTTTATCCTTGTTAACCACTCAGTTCTGGACATGAAAGGGAGGTTCTGGGAACTGAGAGGATTGCTATATAAAAATGGTTAAGCTTTGGATATAGTAGAGCTTAATGAAAACATTTTTTAATTGTTTAATTGAACTAAATATTTACAAGTACTTTGATGTTTCCAAAAACCCCTGATAACTATAGGGTTCTTAAAAGCCAAAAGAAACACCCTAAGTGATGCATTATATCACATGACTGCATAATATTGCACATGTAATATTTGCTTCATATTACCCTCTTTAGCTCTACCTCTTAGAATCCCTAGGTTTATTCAAAGCTCTGCACACATATCATCACTTCCTATAAGAAGTCTTTCTAATTTTTCTTTCTCAAATTATCAAGTATATACTTATCTTTTAATATGTGATATCCCTCTCTGCCCTATCCCATTTGAAAGTAAACTCCTTTAGGAGGATTTTATTATTTTGTCTTTAGATCCTTACCACTTAGCATGATGCCTTGTACATTCTTTTAAGGGGGTGGGGTAATCCAAACTCCTATTTCATTGGCATAGGAAACTTCCAGTGTGGGGGCTCCTTTCAGTGCACATAAGCACCTCTGCAGCTTCTGGTCCTCAAGGGTTTTCTGAGAACCCTAAGAGGTTAAGGTGATTTTCCTACCCTCACACCAGTCTTCCTGACTCCCACACTGGGCCCTTTCTCCACTCTTCCATGCCACCTCTCACCTCAATCATAGCAGAAGCTTGTTGGATGGCCCTGGAATGGATCACCTGGAGACACATATCCTCACCTTGATTTCAATAACTACCATAAATTGCACAGCCATTATATGAATTGATTTCATACTTCACCTGTGGATGTTACTGAGGTTCATCCTCATAGATGACATCGTTTCCATAGTAACATAATGTGCTTCAAATGTTGGTGGAAAAGAAAAGTGGAGACTTACAAAGGCCAATTAGAAACACTGTGCATAAATGAGTATATTAATAACTGAAGCCACAGCTGTGAAAGGCTTTTTAGAAGTGAACAGCTAAAGGAGAAGGAAACAGCATTGTCTGGAAGATAGGACAAAAAATTGGCATTTAAGGAGCCTTGATTCCAGACTGCACAAGTCATTGGACCAGTCTACAAGCCCAGCTTTTTGCACTATAAACAAAGAACAACAGAAAAAGAGATAATCATGTAATTAACTTTTAATTATTTGTGGATTAGCCAAGTCTGATGTGTCTTTTCCACCCCCAATTTGTTTGCCTCTGGCTATTTCATTGTTCATTAAACCACTTGTAGGAGAGAGAGAGAGCTTGTGGAAGAGAATAAGGAGTTCAACTCATGCTATTTTGCTACTTGCTTTCAATTCTGACAAATAAAAAAAAAAGGAGTCATTGGAGGAAGGAAAAAGGTTGAAACAAGTAGCTAAAATAAGTCATTTGGATTTTGGATTATCTGTGATTTCACTTACCCTTGCTATAACAGCACCCCATTACCACGGATAATTGCAAATTGACAGTTCTTGCCAACTGCCTTGGGGAGCACTTCTGGTGATTAATTCAGAGATACTATTTGTAACTCACTGGAAGGAAGGTGTTATAGAAAGATAAGGTATTACTATTCAAAGATATGAAATGAGACAGGGAGGAAATGGAATTTGATTATGGAATATAGTATAAATCTCAAGGCCTGATGGCTCCTACAGTGTTACAAGGTGTAGAATGTAACTCAGTTACCATAATATCTCCAAAGATGGAAAACTTTTTTTTTCTCCCAAGTGTTTTAGGGTTGGCCCAGATTTTCTGCAGCTGACTGCTTGATAGGAGGTGATAGCTCAGGTTACTAGGAATCTTGCCAGAGAGATATATGCAAAGAGTGTGCCCTAGGGAACAGAGACAAACTTTTTTTTTTTTTTAAATAGGGGATGATGCTTTTTTGTGCCTTAGGACAAGCTAGATGGCTCTCTCCATTTGGCCCTGTTGACAGACACTCATGAAGAGTTCAGGCAGATCCTTATTGACATCACTCTGGCATGGGATTCCACCGGACTACATCTTTAGTCTCTCAGAGAAAATCTAAATGTTTTTATTGGTGGCAAATGTACAGTCTGGGATGGTTCAAGAAACACATTACTCAGTAGGGACTCTTGACTGAATCTAAGCAGATTCAGTTTGCTGGGTCACAGTGCCTTACAGTCGGTCCCAAAGACTTTGGCAAATGTTCATTAGGAAATATAAGGCCTTGAGAGGTCTTTTTGCTTCAGAAAAATTGCCTTTACACTTAAATGTTATCCATTTGACCTACCTGGACTATGGCAATAGTTGAGGCAGCCTGCAAATCAACTTTGTAATACAATTCAGATGGGAGAGGGATGGAGAATAGACTATGCTAAAAGTGTTAGACCTCAGGACACAAGGTTTTGTGGGGGTAGTGGCTTTGGAACACTATTCAAAAGGGGAAACAAAGACCCAGAAATCCCTGGATCCCCTCTCCTGCCTCCTTCTCCAGGAACATGGAGGCACAGGTTGGGATACAAGTCTTATGATATTCTGGAAGTCCTTAAGATCTCACTTCACCATCAGTCTTTTTTGTGGGAGCCCCCAGACTCTCCCCACCATGTTACATTCCTTGGGCTATTATTGGAGGAACAATTGATAGTCCTCACAAAGTGATGCAGTCACGCAACTGGGATGGGGGAGGTAGCCCATTCTCTAGAGAGATTATCCAGCTCTTCTATGACATAGCCAGTTACCCCTGAAGGTAGAGGGGGGGAGGAAAGGGCAGCAGACAAGAGGGATGGAGTGGTGGTTGTTTCCCTCTGCTATGAGTCTTTACTATAGTGGGGGGTTGTGCCTAGCAGGCATTTAGAGATGGTAAGACAGTATAGGGACCCTTACACATGTCCATCCAGAGGTCCTGGTGAGGGAGTCACAGAGACCCACAAAATGCACAGACACTATCTGGAGGTGAGATGGGGGAAGGACATGCATCTCATTGATGTTATTGACCCACCTTATTTGTTAGTTGTCTCTATCTCCTGAAGAAGCGCCATAGTGCTGTCAGCACTCTACACTTGGGCTCCCTGGGACACACTTACAGTTAGTTGCCTTGCTTTACTTAAAGTTCTACTAAAAGCACTGGATAATATCCCAGTTCACAGCCTATGGCATAGACAACCCATTACTAAAATTATAGTGGGCTCAGAGAAAGAGGCTGCAGTATTTTTAAGTGGTAGAAACATGTATCAAATTGGCTAATCTGTGCTTTCTCCAGAGAATGTGAAGTTTTTTTTTCCCCCATTAGCAGATTTAGAAGTGACTTTTATTTACCTATCTGCTTACTTTCTTTGGGCAGAAGATAACAACTTGAGTGCCAGATTGTAGCAATGTATTGTCCTCCCATGTCAAACTCTGGCCTGGCAGTATTTAATCAGATGTAGTTCTTGCCAGTGGCCACATAGTGTATCACTGTTTCATGCCAACCTTTAGGTCTTTAGAGCTATCATTTCCAGGCAATCTTGGATACTTTTAATGAGTTCAGAAAATCAGTCAAGTTA
This sequence comes from Monodelphis domestica, assembly GCF_027887165.1. Taxonomy (NCBI): domain Eukaryota; kingdom Metazoa; phylum Chordata; class Mammalia; order Didelphimorphia; family Didelphidae; genus Monodelphis; species Monodelphis domestica. Next base: position 179,559,986 of record NC_077231.1, read on the forward strand.
AAATTATTTCCCCTGAGTCAGGGTTGGCTTTGTGTATCTTTACTAGATTTCCTTTCTAGATAAAGAATGGTCAATAATTTAGTATGCAAAAGGGCCTGAATTATCTATGAGGATCTGTTTCTGGAGGTTTCATTTGGCTTACCAAAGCTTTAATAACCTCTAACTTTAGCAATCTTTAGCAATGAAATGAGAGTCTCTGAACAAATAAACAATAGTATCAAAGATGTAGAGCTAGAAGGGACTTTAGAAAACATTAAGCCCAACGGTTTCATTTTGCAGAGGAAGAAACAAAGGCTGAGATAGGTTGTTATTTGTCTCAAGTTACATAGCTATTAATTGTCTGAGATAGGCATCAAACTCAAATCTTTCTGACTCCAAATCCAGCACTCAATTGTGCCACCTAAATGCTTTATCAAAATACTGACAAATACCCTATAAAAATGCTGTTAGAAAAAATATATAAAATATAGAGATTAGCTTGGATTAAAAACAGGTATATCTAACCTAATTAAGATAAAGCAACTTTAATTAGGTAAAGAAATATTTAGGTTCTAAGGTTCAAAAGAAAGCTAAACCTTTGTCAGATCTCCATTGGGGTAATGCACCTTAGTTATGGAGGTATCTGAAGCAAGGATGATATTATATTATTGTTTTCATATATGTAATTATTCTTTGGGTTAAAAGTCTTTGTTAAGTTATTTTCCAAGCCAATTAAATTATTTAAGTTAATGTTATTACTTCAAAATTTCAGTACTTGGAAACTGTTGTATTCAGAATCTAGAGGATGTGTTCAAATTCTGCCTCAGACACAAACCAGCTATATGACATGGAACAAAGTCAATTTTTTGGAGCTTATGTTTCTTTTATAATAATAGTTATACTACTTAACTCATAGGGTTGTTTTGAGGAAGTGTTTTATAAGAAATACAATGTTATGCAAGTGTTATTTGTAATAATATGTGAAATACAATATGTAATAACATATATTCTATAATAATGATTATAAACAACAATAATACTTAAGTAGATTTGAGATCTCCTGAATCTCCATCAGTGTAGATTGCAGTGTATTCACACTTTCTCAAGATAAGATTCTTGTTCATGTTCTCTACTTATATGTACCAGAGAGGATTACTCAATATGTTAGAAACTTTTCTCTGGGTCTCTGTACATTTCTTAGCTACTGATGAAAACAGAGGGCTGTCCATTTGTTATCTCTTATAACTTGAAATACCTTCAAGGTATCCCATGTGGTTATCACTGAATGATTGACCCACCTTTTCCGATCCTTTTCCAATTCTTTTTCAATTCTTTCTAATATCTTTTCCAAACATACTTTGTTTTTATTATAACAATTAAAGGCCAAATTTATAAAGCATTTTAAGGTTCTCAAATGCTTCACATACAGTCTCTACTTTAATATTTCCCAATAATCCTGTAAGGTAGGTGTTATTATAATCCTTGTTTTATAGATGAAGAAATGGACTCAGAGATATTAGGTTAATCTTGCCCAATGTCACAAACTAGTAAATTCCTAAAGAGGGATTAAAACTTAATGAATTCTGACTACAAATTCTACACTCTCTCCAGTACTCCATACCACATTTATAATAAATACCCCTCATACCATTTCATGAGTCTAGATCTTGGTTGGAAATATGCTGTAGGCAATTTGTATTCATAGTATGTATATCAACTGTCCTTTGAGTCACTTGTGTATTTGATTCTTAGGATGCCATGATATTCCCAAAGTTCTAATCATAAAGCATCACTAGAACATTTAGTTTACAAAGATGGGGTTTTGGACAAGAAAAGAGCTTGAGATTGTTAAAAAAATATTTTTACAATTTCCAAGTATAAATCCAGCCTCTTTGTTTTGCTACATTCATTTTTGGGTACAATCCACTGTCCATCTGCATTGTCTGGCTCAGACATATATATCCCTAAATGTTTTTAAACCCATGTTGCTTATTGTGTGCTTTCTTCAGTATGTACTTGGTTGTATGGTAGTAAATCATTTCCCTGGCTAGACAACTACATGTCATAGTTAAGACAACATACATTTTTCATCCATTTACTTTTACTTGTAGGGACTGTTAGGTCACACTTGTATTCTGTAACCTTTTGTCAATTATATGATGATAAAATGTGGTCTGCTGTAAGAAATTGTATGTTAAAGCCAATCAATCACTTAATCAGTCCATGAAGCAGTATTAATTAAACACCTGCTATGGATCAGGTTATGTGACTCTGGACAAGTTTCTTAACCCAGTTTGCCTTAGTTGCTTATCTATAAAATAAGCTAGAAAAGGAAATGGCAAACCACATCAAGATTTTTGTCAAGGAAACTCCAAGTAGGGTCATAAAGTGTCAGACATATCTGAAAAATGACTCAAGAACAACATGTCCCAGGCATTGTGCTATTCATTGGGGATGCAAAGACAACAGTAAAATAGACCTTGTTCTCAAGGAGCTCAGAATCCTACTAGAAAAGACATTTATATTTACACAAATATATGTACAAAATATGAAACAGTTTTTTGGGGAGTGGAGTGAGGAATGTTTAAAGAGGAGTTGTGGATTAAGAATTTTTTTTTGTAAACCCTTACTTTCCATCTTGGAATCAATACTGTGTATTAGTCCCAAGGCAGAAGAGTGGTAAGGGCTAGGCAATGGGGGTCAAATGACTTGCCCAGGGTCACCCAGGTAGGAAGTGTCTGAGGTCAGATTTGAACCCAGGACCTCCCATCTTTAAGCCTGGCTCTCAATCCACTGAGTCACCCAGCTGCCCACCAAGGATGGTTTTTAAAAACATGTTGTGATAGCTATTTCAGTATAATTTGTTTACTTTGCAATGCTATATATTTTATTTTATGTGTTTGAAAGAGTTGGTAGACTTTGCTAAACTACCCAAAGGTTTGTTTGAAGACTTCTACAGACTTACAAGTTATAGAGTATAACTCAGAGTTAACATAATCTCCCCAAAGTTGGAAAACTTACTTTTTCCAAGTGTTTTAGGTTTGATCCAGATGTTCTTCACTGAATGGTTGATATGAGGTGAAAACTTGAATCTTGATTTAGCTGAACCTGGAAAGAAACTATTGTTTGTGGAAGGCTGAGGGAGAAGAGTAAGCATTCCTGGCATGGAAGTCAGTTGATACAAAAACATTGGCATGAGATGATGTATTGTTTATGAAGAATAGTATGAAGGTCAATTTGGCTGGATAGTAGTATACATGAGAGGGAGTAATAAGATTGGGACCAGCTTGGGAAGAGCTTTAAATATCAAACAGAAAAAGTTATACCTGATTCTTGAAAAAGCCATTAGAGTTTATTAAATGTGAATTTGACAAGATCAGACATGTTTTAGGAATATGTTTTTGGCAAGTGTGTAGAGGATGGATTTAAAAGGGGGAGTGACTTGACTTGAATGTAATCTTCTCACATTTCCATCAAGTATACCTTTGATATGTTTGTACTTCATCCTCATAAAGGTTTTACTTTATTTAATTTTTTTCCAGATTACATGTCAAAATAATTTTTCAATATTTGTTTTCTGATATTTGGCAATCCATGTTCTCTCCCTCCCTCTCCCCTACCCAAGAAGACAGGTAATGTGATATAAATGGCAAATATAATATTGTACAATACACATTTCCATTTTCATCATGTTGTCAAAGAAGATATATTGCTTTCATTAGGGAATAATCCATGTAGGAAATAAAATAAAGAATGGTATGTTTCAATTTGTGTCCTGTTCCTTCTATGGTTGTGGATATTTTTTTTTCATGAGAGTCTTGGAGCTGTCCTGGATCCTTGCCTTGTTGATAGTAGTTAAGTCATTCACAATTGATCATCATATATTATTGTTGTAACTATGTATAGAATTCTCCTGCTTCTGCTCACTTCACTTTGCATTACTTCATATGTCTTTTCAGATTTTTTTTTTGTGATCATCTTGTATCTATTTTCTAATGGCATAATAGTATCCCATTACAAGAATATATCACAACTTGTTTAGCCACTCCCTAACTGATGGACATCCCTACAGTTTCCAATTCTTTTCCACTCCAAAAAAGGATTTCTATGAACATTTTTGCACAGGTAGGCTTCCCCCCCCCCATCTTTCATCTCCTTGGGATACAAACCTAGTAGTGGTAATTCTGGGCCCAAAGATATGCACAGTTTTATGGACCTTTGAGCATGGGGTGCAGATTGCTCTCAAGAATGGTTTTATCAATCTGGCCTCAGACACTTCCCAGCTGTGTGACCCTGGGCAAGTCACTTGACCCCCATTGCCTAGCCCTTACCACTCTTCTGCCTTGGAGCCAATACACAATATTGACTCCAAGACGGAAGGTAAGGGTTTAAAAAAAAAAAGAATGGTTTTATCAGTTTGCAATGCTACCAGTAGTGTATTAGTATCCCAGTTTTTCAACTTCCCCTCCTATACTTATCATTTTCCCTTTTTCTCCCCTTCACAGTAGCCAGTCTAATGGGTGTGAGGTGGCACCTCAGAGTCCTTTTAATTTTCATTTCTTCAAATAGTAGTTCTTTGGGGCATTTAAAAATATAATTAAAGATAGTTTTAATTTCTTCATCTGAAAATTGTCTGTTCATATACTTTGACTATCAGTTGGGACATGCTTTGTTTTCTTAGAAATTTGACCTTATTCTCTATATATTAGAGAAATGAAGGCTTTGTCACAAAGAATTGCTAAAATATTTTTCTCCTCACTTTGTTGCTTGCCTTTTAATCTTGATTGCATTCCTTTTGTTTGGGCAGAAACTTTTTAATTTAGTATAGTCAAAGTTATCTATTTTACATCTTGTAATGTTCCCTATGTCTTGTTTTATTATAAAGTTTTACAAAAGCAGTGAATAGGTTGAGGGACATTTATGATCTATTGGTCTCTTTTTCTGGGTAAAAATATTTTGTGTGATTTATTCCATTCTTTTACTACCTCCCCTAACTTCTACAAAGCATACCTTATAAAATGATTTCAAAAACTTTTCAAGATTATTTTGCTTCTGGCATAGACATCTTCAGTGTGTATTTGGTTAACTTGTAGTACATTGGGAACTGAACCATTAGGGTACAAATAAATAGGTTAAAATACAAATTAGGATAAAATAGATTCTTATAGAAATATAGACAAATCTGTTTCATTTTCCATTCATTTTCTGTCCTACAAATTTTACCTAGAAATAGTTTTAGGATGGTGTTCATTTGGGTTTCAGATCAAGTTTTGTAACGTCTTATTTTTGTTTATACTAACCTTTGCTATGATATAAGGTTATAAGGTGACATTGTTTATAATCTTCTTTCGTAGGGATTTATGAGTAAATTTGCTGTTTATATCTTTTTGCTTAGCAAAAAATGATTTTGCTTGCCAAGATTGTTATTGGGTTCCTTTGATATCATTGTAATAATAAATTGTTTCAGATTAGGTTATTTTCAAAGTCAGTATCTTTCCCTCTATACTTTCCCCATTTTACCTCATTTGTGGCTCTTTTGAATACTGCAGATTAAAGCAGTTGTAATTGTTTAGATTAGATTATTTTTATCTTTAATATTTTTTCTGATATGGTCATCATGCTAATTAGTGACTGGTCTGCCTGAATATAGATAACTGGTTATGATATGACACCTACATCATAGGATGACAAATGTAGATTTGTTAGCACTATGGAGGTTATCTAGTTCAATTTGCAATTTTGGAGACCCTTACAAATTATATATATATATATATATATATATATATATATATATATATATATATATATATATATATATATATATAGGGGTGAGATCCAGTATTCAAAGCTATTTCTTCTGACTCCAAATCCAGTGCTCTTTCCTCCACTTTTCTAGAATTAATTTCACTTTCTGTTATTTTGGTTCTCATCCTGGCTAGTGCTTTCCATCTTTCTTTTGGAAGAAAGTATTGAGGATAGATTGGTGTTCTTAGATGATTCTGATTCATGCCAATTCCCTGATAGTTTAGGTTTGATATTGAAACAAAATGAGATTCTTATAGATTATTCATTAGATAACAAAAGGAGATTAATTTAGCCACAGAAGGAGAAGACTATTTAACAAAGATAGGAAGTGAGAAATCCTTGATCTGAGCATTCAATAGCCAACCATTGGCTAGCCCTCTTGGTGCTTCTGGAGTATTCTTTGCACTTTAGTGATGATAAGGTGGCATCACATTTTGTGCTCCTAGTCCCTTGAGGCCAAACAAGTTTTGAGGAATGTCTCAAAACCTTTTTTTATTAAAAAAAAAGTCCTTACCTTCTGTCTTAGAATAAACGCTATGTGCTGGTTCCAAGGCAGAAGAGTGGTAAGGGCCAGGCATTAGGGGTTGAATGACTTGCCCAGGGTCACACAGGCAAGATTGGATCCTAGGACCTCCTAATTCTAGTCCTGGTTCTCAATCCACTGAACCACCTACCTACCTCCCCAATCTCAATACTTTTTAAAAGAAAAGTAGTCCAACAGTTGCTTTTTTGACACAAGAAGTCTTTTTCATTTATTGTTTCTTAGACATGAACTACTTTTGCCAACATAATTTTTACCATATTCTTTTTCATCTTCTTTTCCTTTTTTTACTTTCTCAGGGAAGTCATAGTCTCTCTCCTTGGATATATTTAAGCATAAATTGGATGGCTCCTTTATGAGTATGTTTTAGTGGAGATTCTTTTGGTGTATATGTTTGATTCTTTGGCTACTGAAGTCTCTTTCAACCATCAAATTCTATCATTCCTCAATGACTACATTTGTATTAAAATTATAACCATCTAAACATTCAAAGTTTAACCCCTTTGTACCAAATTCCAGTTCCACAATGAACACATATAGCAAATAGAAAATAAACTCATTTATCCAAATTGATAGGAAACAGAAATCAGAAGAGGTGTATAGAGTATTCCAGACAATACATATAGAGAAAAAGCTCTCCCATTGGCAATGAAATCATCCAAGAGAGATAGTTCTGGATCTCACCAAGAGGAAACCCTCCAATGTCTATAGTGAAGCTAAATGGGAAGAGGTAGATGATTGAGGGGCTGATTTCTCTACATGTTGGCTTCTTCTTGTTGTCTTTCTCACCTTTCAGGTCTCTGAAGAGAATCTGGAACCATATGCTCTCTCTTAAATCAGGATACCAAAAGACCATGATTCTCTTTCTTTCAAGCTCTTTCTAACTCTGCCATTCAGGAAGTCTTAGAGCATTGATAATCAATCTCCACCAATAAAAAGAGTATTATACAAATGGGCTTTCCACCAAGATTACACTTTCATGAATTAGGTTGAACTAGATGGCCATTATTATTAATTGCTGTGATCCTATGAGATCATCAAGAAAATATAGGACCAGAAAAAGAAGTGAGTCAATCACATAGTGGGACTGAAAAATAACAATTGAATATTACAGTTGGGGTTATAGCTCCACAGCTAAAAGAGATCCCTGAGATCATCTAGTTCAACTCTTTCATTTTATGGATGAGGAAATTGAGGCTCAGTAAGTTAGTCTAGTATTAAAGAGGAGAACACGTTAGAAGGTTAAATGATTTGACTAAGATTACATAGCTGGTGTTTATAGGTGAGATATGAAACCAGGTCTTTGACTCCAAAAAGATTATAGATTTAGAACTGCCTTCTGCACACTTTGTATGGCATCCTGGTATCTCCCCAAATATTAAAGAAAAAGAATGAAAAGCCTGTAGCACGTTGGGTATTTACTATATAGAGGATTAATTGAAAGACATGGATACATGTGAGAAAGAGCATAGCTTTGGAATGAAATCACTTGGGTGAAAATCTCACCTTTGATTCTATGTGCAATATACTATTTATATGGCCATTGGTAAACCCATAACCACTCAGTTTTCTCATCTATGAGAAACGTAAAATTTTAAATGAGGAATTTGAACTAGATGACCAATGAAAACATGGGTAGAAGGGGAAATAATAAGAATATATGCTAGAAAACATGACTGAGGAGATTGAAAAGAGAAAGGCTAAAGACCTAGAAACTATGCAGAAGCCTTCTCATATCATGGATGTATAGAGACACTAGATATAGCGAACATGGAAACATCACAAAAATGAAAATGATTATATTTTATAACACTTGAGGAGAGCAATACTTCTAGCCCAGCGCTTGGTGTCATCAATTTTTTTTTTAACACTTACCTTCCATTTTAGAATCAATACTATATATTTGCTTCTAAGGCAAAAGAGTGATGAGGGCTAGGAAATGGGGGTTAAGCAACTTGCTTAGGGTCACACAGCTAGGAAGTGTCTGAGTTCATATTTGAATCCAGAGCCTCCTGTCTCTAGGCCTGACTCTCAGTCCACCAAGCCACCCAGCTGTTCCCTTGCACCATCATTTTTAGAATCAACCTGACAATTGTTTCTCCAAATGCTACAGCCACAGCATGAATACCAAGAAAAGAAAGTTCTTGTCATCAAAGTCCTTGGCATTGTCAAATGGTTAAACTTAAGAATATGATATAATTTTATCAGCAGAAAGGACATTAAAGATCATTATTATCTGCTTTGCCACATCTTCAGGACCAGAGGACATTTTCATCTGAATTGTAGATGAAATTTTCCATATATATTTGTCTTTCCCATTAGACAAACTCTGAGAACAAGGACTGTCTTACATATCTGTTTATATCCTTAGCGCATTTAGCGCAGTATTTTGCACCTAGTAAATGGCTAATAAAATGTTTCATTTATTCATTTGTTCATTCATTCACTTCCTTCAATGAATTTTCATAGGATTTTGGGTCTCCCCATCCTTAAATATGTGTTCCTATGATCTCATTTAAAGCCAAAGTCAAGGACAATTACCATTTCCACTGGTGGAGTGAATATATATATATATATATGTGTGTGTATATATATATACACACACACACACATATATATTTATAAATACATATACATTTTAGGCATGCATATAGATTCACATATATATATATACACAAACAAAAATACATATGTACATGTAAAATTGTCTATATGTAGAGTTTTAGTTACTGATATCTAGAGGTAATATTCAGATTGTTTTTAATGAATTTTTTTTAAAAGTCCCTGTCCTGTAAGTCTTCTGCTTAAAATGCAAATATGGAAAAAAGTGAATGGCTTAAAATCATGGAATGTTAGAGTGGGGAAAAAAAAAAACACCTTGAAGACGACCTAGTCCTTCATTTTGAAGGTGAGAAAATGTGATATTCTGAAAAGATAGATGATTTAGTTAGCTTGTAATGGAGTTTCAGGAGACAAGTACCCTGACTTCTAATCAATTGTTTCATTTTGCTTGTTTTTGCATCCCCAGCACTTATTACATTACTTTGTATTCTCTCATAAGCAATTCCATGATCAAATAAATTGTGAGCTTCAAGAGTTAGGAAGAGAAGAAAAGAGCTTGGGCAACAAGAAGATGATTCTCTCTGAATAATAGTTCCTGTATAAGGTTCTACTCCGATGTCTCCTAGTGATGTGGAGGTGACTGTGTAGAATAGTAGGTAGGCCAGTAGAAAGTTAGGTCATCTAGATTTAAGGAGAAAGAGATAAAAGATTGAGAAATATTGCTTCATAAAAAAGTGAGAGGCAGTTGAGAGGTCAAAAGTTGGTGATATCCAAGCAAGATCATCCAAAGAACATTCAAGACTGAAAATGGAAGGATAATAATTATATGACAAAAAATAGAAAAGACCCATAAATTTACATTAGAAAATTTGTCCATCAATCACAGTAGTATCTCCACATTTGGTCATGAACATAAAATTCCCTGATGTGCAGCATGGTGAAACAGAAATGGCACTCATGAAAACAAAGATATTAAGAGCAGCTGGACTCAATCAAATGTAAACAGAGGAGGTCTGTTCTGGAAGTGGAACAATTTTGAGGGTGTGGAGGGATTAATTTTCAATATATCTGAAAGAGAGGAGGATGATAAATGCTTGGAGAAATTCACAGACCTTGTTATTACCAAAAAATGTTATTGAGGAAGTATCAATAACTACTGACTCATGTCCTGACTTTCCTAACTCTATAAAACCTTTCTGATTTTATGTATATGTTGAAGGGCATCCTTGAGGAAGGAATAAGATGGAAACAAACACAGAATATAACATCCTGCTTTGTTTATTATGTGTTAATGATTTTTTCAGTTGAGCAAAATACTGGCTCTCTTTCACCAAGGAATCTTCTATGCAGATATGCCAAAATCATATAAGATTCCTTGAAAAATAAAAAAAAGAGGCAACTTTGTTTGATACCATTCTGATTACTAATATAAAGAAAGATATATAGCATGAAGATGTATGCTTCCCAAAAGTATTTATCACTACCATGGAAGATGTATAGTTTGGTTTCCAAATGGGAAAGAGATTGCCTATAGAAGATACAGTCATTGGCATTGGACAGATTGCATTGAGCCCCTGAAGAGCTTCTTGAATGGGGAAATTGAAGGGTAGCTCATACGCTCCATTGACACTCAAGTAATGTCTAGCAATCTATCAGAAGACTCTAGCATGTTGGGTAGATCTCTCTGTGGAGCATTGACAAGAGACATTGGTCAAAAGTCGTCTAGGATGAGAAGGCATAAATAAGTTATAATATGTACTAATAGAGGAAGGACTCATGCTGATGAGAACACAGATCCATTAAAGTAGCAACAGAGAGGTGTCTATAATTAATTGAATCTCCCACATGAACTAGACAGTTAAGTAAAACAAAAGGCCATTTCAATAAAAAAGAAAGTAGTTAAATCTGTTAGTTTTCCCCAAGTAAACAGAGAAATCTGATGGCTTCTTGGTTTTAAAAAAAAACAATGTTAGGTATCATTTTCAATTTGTATTTTTCTATCTATTTTTTATAATTTACATGATAAATTCACAAAATCATGTTTTTGGTCTTCTCCATTAGACAGCTACTATAACACATGTGATTGTCTAAAGACATAAGCAGACATGAAGGCTAATATTTCACAAGGTCCCACAAATTCAGTCACTACTTTCCTTGTGGACCAACCTCTTTTAATGACCTTCTAGTTAATTCCTCTTGAGGAAGCTCTTGGCATAGATGAATACTCATTTTGGAGTCTGTAAAATGTCACTAATGCATTATCATACTAGAGAGAAATTTTATTTTCTTTAGAGAGTAACCTTGTTATAAAACTAGTATCTACTTTGAGTTTTGTCCCCTTCATGACTTATGACACGTCCTCGAAGAATGTTACCAACTAACCTTGAATCTGTAAATTATGGGCCAGCAATTCTTGTTTTTCTCTCAGAAAGGACATTGAAGACCCTAAAGTAAATCATCTTGATGGACGAACATGTGGGAAACATTGTTGTTTAACTCCTTCAAGGTCCAAAAGAAAAGACAGCTCAACAAGACTCCTTTGTTATCCCTATGGCACTGAGTTATGTTTGTAAAATGTCAATAGAGTTATAATTTGATCTGTTCTTATCTCCATCATGAAAGGCAAATGATAACACTTTCAAGTCAACTGAAAGGACATAAAGGATGTTTTTAACCCCTGGTGTTGCTGAGAATATTTTCTTCAAATGAAAAAATATACAGTTTAAAGTAGTTTTTCATGCACTCTCAGAAAATCTATGCAGACTTAATTTTTTTCCTTTTATTTAATAGCTTAATGTTAATTTGCTATTGAAATTTACAAATGCCTTTTTTCATAGCTCCTAAGAAATCAGTTTAAATTTAAGATACTGACAAAGATTTTTAACAAAGTTGATACAATAAGAAATGAGAAATAGAAAATCATGATTCTATTTTGCAACTTGCATACTTCCCACAAAAATGCTGTAAAAAACTCCTAATTCCACAGAATAGTCTCTCTTGCTTTAATTTGTAAGAATTCAAAATACTACAGATTACCACCAATTAAAAATAAATAAAAACAAATTATAATAATTCTAAATTCAAGTTCATAAATGTTTCACTTTGGTTTGAATCATAACACAGAGATGCAATGGAATTTCTATAATCGAAACATTGAAACGGAATACTAAAGTTATATGTGATTTTAGAAAGTGAGGGGAAGGACTGAGATCATTTTGATATTTCTACTTAAAAACAATGCTCTTGTTTAAATTATCTGGAAAGTTAAAAAAACAGATTTAGAAATGTCTTTAGATGATTGTACATACCACTGTGATTTTTATTGATCTATAAAGATCAGTGGTCAATCATGAAGTATATGGTGATTCATAATGACCATGAAGATTACCAGGAGGGAACTATTTTAACTGTGGCCTCATTTTTTTACTGACTTCACAAGATTGCAGTGTTATGTTTATATTTGGTCCCAGTGACCATGAGCTATTCAACTGCAACTCAGTAAGAAACAGCCTACAACCTTGCAAAAGTATTAGTCATTAACTCTCAGAGCAGTGAAAAATTAAACCTGCATGATACATGGTGAGGAAATAATTTCAGTGGAAAAAGTGAGAGCAGCTAGTTGGATCTAGAGGTTAGCATTTTAAGTCCATCAGTCAATAAAAAGACACAGTGTGTGGGGAAGGGCTCATCTCCTGGTGTGGGTAACACATGGCTTAATGTTGGAATAATCTTATTTAATATTAGTACACTAAAAGAGGGATTGCATAGAATTAGTGAAATGACATTAGGCTATCATTTGAATTTCTGTAGGACTAGAATACCCCAGCAATTTATCTGAAAACACACCCCAAAAGAGACATGATGTGGAAATACCTCATGAATATTTTTAAAGTCTTTTGTGATCTATTCTAGCACTTAGCAGGTTATCAGACCCACAGTTGTTTCAGTTCAATTTAACAAACATTTACTTTGTGCTTAGTATATGCCAGGCACTGTATGATGCTTCAAAATCTGATCTTCCTTTCAGGTTCCATATTTATATTGAGGGCAGAGTCAGCTTCCTGGTCACTGAGATCTTTTTCAGAGTTATCCTTAATTCTTCTGTATCTCTGAATTCTGTTCTACCATTTCCAATCACTTACTAAGTCTTAATATCTATCCACTTTTCTCCACAAGAGAGAAAATGTGATTTAGTGGATAGGGAGCTATCTTCAGAGTTTTGAGTTTAAGTCCTGACTCAAACAAATAAGTGTTGTTTGACCTTGGGCAAGAGATGTAATCCCTCAGTACCTTAGTTTCCTTTTTTTTTAATGAAGGGTCTGAATTTGATTCTTTTCAGCTTTGAAATCAATGATCCCATAGTCCCTAGTTCAAAACTCATCAACTCTTTGCTGGAATATTGTAACAGCTGTGATTCTAGTCTCCCTGTGTTCAGATTATCCTTTCTCCAGTCTGTTTTCTACACATTTGTCAAAATAACATTTCTAAAGCATCAAGTCATATCAAGGCTCAAAACTCTTCTTTCCCTTTAAGACCGAATAGAAACTCCTCAGTCTGATATTTAACTCCTTCATACTCTAGAAAATATATGGCTATAACCTACCCTCCAAACTTGTTTCAAATTTCTTCACATCATATTGTTTTTCTGAACCCTTATCTCTGTCTTAAGAATCAATACAGTGTATTGGCTCCAATGCAGAAGGGCTATAAGGTCTAGGCAATGGAGATTAAGTGACTTGCCCAGGGTCACATAGCTAGGAAGTGTCTGAGGCCAGATTTGAATCCAGGATCCATTGAGCACCTAGCTTCCCCTCCCTTTCCCATCATATTGTCTATGTATCTCTAGCACTTAGCACAGTGCCTGGCACATAGCAGGTACTTAATAACTAATATTTGATTTTTGATTGAGTCATACATGGTATTTTCTAGTTATACTGGTTTACCACCTCTTTACTGAATTTGACTTCAAACTCTAGCCTTTATACATTTGTATAAGACAGCCCTTAAGCCAAGAATATGCTCCCTCAGTATTTCTGACTTTCAGGATCCTCATCTTTTATCAAGACTCAATTCAAATGACACCTCATACATGAAGCCCTTCCTTAATCCTCCAGACACTCTATATTCACTTATATCTATGCTGGATTCACTTAGTAAATGTGAATGATTTGAAGACAGCACCATTTTGTTGTGGTCCTTGCATCCTCTGTCAATCATAGTACCTTGTACAGAGTAAATACTTAGTAAATGCTTGCTGTATTGAATTGAATTAATGCATATTAATCATTAAAGATGAAATAAAATCACTTCTTATTGCAGAGAAATAATTGAATACTTCTTCATATTATTTGAAGAGTTTAAAAAGAAAGATGACACAAAGAAACTTGATATTTGTACTGTAAAAATTAAATATTTTATTTTAAATATCGATCAGACATAAAACACAGTATCTACTCTGTACAAGATACTGTGTGCAACTTGCAGGAGATGCAAAGACAACAAAATAGCCCTACACTTAAGTAGTTCTTTTTTAACAGGGTGAATCCAACATAGATGTAAATAACTTGAAAGTCTTTGAAGGATGGGGAAAACACTAACAATTGGAGAGATTCAGGAAGGGCTTCATGGAAGAGGGTGGCATTTGAACTGAGCACTGAGGAAAGATTAGGTTTCTGGAAGTGTGTACACCAATAGTATCTGCCATTTACACTGAAGATTTCCTATAGAAGGTCCAAGTGAAAGAGGGATTCCCTACTGAATGTGAGTTCTTTCAGATTGTCTTCTTTGTGGATAACAATGTATTTATTGCATCGAGACCTGAAAAACTGAAATATCTGCCAAATGGGATACATAATCATTCAAAAGGATGTAACCTAATTATCCACATAGGACAAACAAAGTGGATGAAGAATGCTTATTGTCTAGAGTATGATGTATAGTTGCATGAATAGCTCATATATTGTCTATTAGCATATATATCTCAGACAGGCAAAATTTATATGACATTGTCATCTAAACAGATAATGATCTGGGTCAAGAATTGAAAAAGAACTGTAGAGCAGGTTAGATTATCTGTGGGAAACTGCACAATTCTTTTAATGACTTCTGAAGTTCTCATGAAACTAAGACCCAGGTTTTTAATGTCTAAATTGTTTTGGTGATGCTAGAATACTGTAGTCCTCAAAGAATAAAGTTCACGTCTGCCAACAGATAAGGAGAAATGCATAGTGGCTGTGATTAGACCCCTGCTTATTGACAAGGGGAAAAATTGCATGGGGGAAGTTGTGTTAATGATATCAAAGACATATATTCATGGAAAGTAGAAAGGATGTGGGGCAATGAGGTTGCACAGTGGATAGAGCACTAGACCTGGAGTCAGGAGGATCTTGGTTCAAATCTGACTTCATAAACTTCCTAGCTTTGTGACCTTGGGCAAGTCACTTAACCCCAATTGCCTAGCCCTTGATGTTTTTTTGTCTTAGAGTTGTTACTAAGACAGAAGGTAAGGGTTTAAAAAAAAGTAGAAAGGGTGGAAGATGACAAATTGAAAGCATATCTGCTCCCATGATGATGATGTAATATTAATTTTGGAGGAAGGGATCCAGTCTAGTGGGTGAATTATAAATCAATAGCCCAGGTGCTTTCTTGTTATATATACAGTATCAAAACATCTCTAGAAGACACTCAGTTAGATAGACTTTGTGAAGGATTTACTTGAGGAGACAGATAAAAAAACTTGCACAGGATGTGAGAACATGGAGGTGGGGTGATTCTGCCCCATCAGAGGGAGTACTATATTTATATTGCTAAGATCACAGGTTCATCTAAGCAGCAAAATACCTTGCATAAAATTTTAGCTCCTAATTTTCATCCAATAACATGAATACAATAGTCCAGATGTGATCATTAAAGATATAAATAGAAAACATGCTTAGAGATAATATGCCTCTGCTGAAATTAGCACTGTTTGCTTTGCTGTATCTTCAGACATTTCAAAATTTCTTTAATAAATATCAATAAATAAATGTTTCAGTGTGTAGTAGAAAGAGTTTTGGATTAATGGGAGGAAGGAGACTTGGGCAGCAGCCTCTGCTCTGCCATTCACTTTAAATCCTGAACACCATTTACTTAAAATATCCAGGTCTCAGTTTCCTCAACTGTCATATAAGTGTATTGTATAAGATGCTGGAATAAACAAGGAAAGACAGTATGATGTCATGGTTAGGGGATTTTCTTTGAAGCCAGGAAGATTTGGGTTCAATTCTGCTTCTTACACATTATGCCTATATGACCCTGGACAAGTCACTTAATGTCTCAGTGATCTATGCTACAATCTAAAATGATAAATTTCAGAGAAAGTGCTGACCTCTTTTGGTTGAGAGGATTTTCTTACTTGGGATAGTAAGGAATATTCCAAGGAAACATACATTTTTCCAGCCTCAGAACAAACTGAAAAACAATTAGCAGAAGTTTTATGCTCAAGGAAATCATCTTTAAAGAAGAAATCCCAGAAGATATATGGGAGGAAAACATTTTATACAAACAAGTATTTTCTGATGAACTTTCTTTGGCACATAGGTATTTTTAAGCCCCTTGCTAAATAGTGGGGTCCTTGTAGGGCAAAACTAGGATAGAAAACTGTTAGTTTCATCTGCATTCAGCTGATGACTCAGGCTGCTGACCTAAGTGTTATGAGTTTATTTCCCCCCCTCCTCCTCAAGTTCATTTTGGAATATTTAATTACTTCTGGATTTAGATAGGAGAAAGTCATTTGGCATTTCCATGATAATCACTTTTTTCACATTTTATAAGTGGGCAATAGAAAATCACATTGGGTTGAAAAGAAGCTTGTGAATTTCTAACTTGAGAAAACTTTTTTTTTGGTGTTGTTTTTTTGGGGGGGGTTGAAATGAGGTTGCTGCCAGGGGAAGAATCAGAAGAAAATCTTTCCCCTAAGTTTAAGTTAGCAGGTGGGAGAGATTAGAATAAGAATTTATTTTCCAATGGGCAATGACAGCCTTGCTAGCTGCTCTGGTTAAGAACCCTATTATCTCCTGTCTGGACTATTATAGCTGTTTCCTAATTAAATCTTGATTTCCTGTCTGTCTTCTCTCCCATCCCTCCTACATACAGTCAGCAAATTGATATTCTTAAAGCACATCTCCCTTCCTCAAGAATCTTCAGTGATTCCCTGCTGCCTCTGGGATACAATAAAAACTCCTTACTTTGGTATTTAAAAGCCTTCATTATCTTGTTCCAAACTACCTTTCTAGCCTCATTTCACCTTCTTCTGCATCTTTCCCACAAAGCCATCATTTCTTCTCCAGTTTTCATACCTTTGCATACATAGAGACCTCCCATGAGATGCCTTTCCTGATCCCCTTAATTATTCTCTCTCCTTCTTCAAATTCCCTAGCATTTACTAATTAGCATAAATATCATATTGCTTCTGAGGAGAACAAAGCCCCAAGAGGGTAAAAACTATTTTGCATTTTTTCTTTGTATCTATAGCACCTTGCAGGTTGTAGGTGTTAAGAAGAAAGAATCTGAATGTCTAACCATAAATATATTACTTAGAAATTTGCAGGAATATTTTGTTGTTACTATTTGTTTTGTTTTGAATAAGGGTCCTTTTCATGGTTTAAAGAATGGTTTGTAAACTCCTGTCAATAGGGGATCATACCCAGTTAGTCCTTCTATCCTTCAGGGAGCCTATCACAAGTAACTACTAAATAAGTATTTTTGAATTGACACCCAAACATTTTTTATGCCCCCATTTTTAAACCTTTACCTTGTAGCTTAGAATCAATACTATAAATTGGTTTTAAGTCAGAAGAGCAGTAAGGGCTAGACAATAAGGGTTAAGTGACTCACCCAGGGTTACATAGCTAGGAAATGTCTGAGGTCACATTTGAACCCAGAACCTCCTATGTCCAGACCTGGTTCTCTATCCCCTGGACCACCTAACTTCCCTATCTTTCTCCAATCCTTAGAATGTTTAGATATTTTTCATAATTGTTAAGTTTGACCATAGAATTATTACTTTCTTTTTAACCACTAAGTGGTTAAAATTTTTAATCTTAAAACTATTGGAATAGATTTTGTGCTGTAAAATGTGAATGTTCAGTTGGATCCATTTGGAAGGTTTGGTACCCTACCTATTTATTGGGGATGTAGGGGAAAAGAGCAAGTATTTATTATGTACCTACTATGTGCCAAGTACTATGCTAAGCATTTAAAAATATTATCTCTTTTGGTTCTCATGATAATTCTTTAAAGTAGGTGTAATTATTACCCTCATATTACAGTTGAGGAAACTGAGGCAGAGTGACTTACCCACCCATCACACAGCTAATAAATGTGTAAGAAGGAATTTGAATTCAGATCTTCCTGATAGGCTCAGCATTCCCCTGCACCACCTAGTTATAATAAATTCACATTGTGCATATTGTATCATATTCTCTCATTCTTGTTTATAACTCTGATTTTAAAATGTACATAATAGATAGTTTTCACCCTTAGTGGAAACTGCCCCAGCAAGATTATTATTCTGGGGGAGGTCATGGTTTGATGCTCTGAATAAGGAGAAGTGCCCTTTGGCCTCATGGAGTATTGATCAGCTCTGCTTCTGAATAGCCAATGAGTAGGGCAAGTCCCTATGGAAGAGAAATTCTACTAGAGCAGCGTGGAGAAGGCCAGATCATAGGGCAAGAAGCCCGCATAGGTATAGGTTGGAGAATTTATTTCATCATGAATAATTAAGGTAGCCAGGAAGATCTTGTTAGTAGTTAATCAGCCAGTGAGTCAGAAAGCAAGTATTTAAATGCTTACTATGTGCCAGGTCCTGTGCCAAGTGCTGGAAACTCAAAGAAAGGCAAAAGCAGCTCCTGTTCTCCAGGAACTGGAATTCTAATTTCCTTTAGGCGAAATAGCTACAATAGAAAGTTTCCTGGGATCTAGAGTGTTAGAGATCTCCAGATAAAAAAGGTGATGGAAACCACAAAGACAAAAACTTGAACGGAGTTAGCTTTTGGGGTCCAAATGCAGAAGAGCTGGCCTTTTTATTTTGGTCATGGAATTTGGAGTTGGGAAGAACAAGAAGAGCTTCCTTAGACCATGGTAAATAGGTCAAGTATGAGGCTGCCACTTAGGAAATGACTTAGCTAGGGGAATCTGCCAGTCAATCATTTAGTCAAAGGATTGCAAGAGAAAAGAACCTGTCCACTCCCTAGACTCCAGCAGTAAACAAGCTTTGGGAGCTAACGAAAGCAGATTCTGTAGGGCTGAAATACAGCAGCCGGAACGCCAAATTTATATCAAGGAAATTGGAACTTTGTTAATATCAAGGGCAAGACCAGATAAAAGGTTGTGTGAGGGAGTCTATTTAGGATTAAGATTAATCTATAAGAGCTTGGCAATTTGCACATATGTATTTGCTGTCAAAGCTTCATGTGTTTTCCTTTTTTTTTCAGTAACAAGAAGTTAGTGGGTTGTTTTAAGGCATAAAAGGAAAAGGAAATGGCATAAGGAGGAAACCCAGCAGTATTCCCCCCTGCTGGGGTCCTTGAGTTTGAGAATCCAATAAAACAAGAGGAAATAGTGATGGTGAAAACCAGTACATGGTCCTAAACACATAATCTGTTTTTAAAAAGTGAATTTTCTAGGACTCTCAAGAAACCCACAAAACTAAACTAGACCTTTCCAACTGGTCAATTATGGCAAACTTTTTAAAGGCTGCCCCTAGCATCATGTTCAGAAAGTCCTCTCCAGGAGGATAACAAAAGGAAAGAAATCTCTCTCCTTCTTACTCACCTTGTGATTCCACTTCAATTTTGTGCCTTTAAGACCAAGGACTGGTTTTCAGTAGCACTATTTCCTTTGATTTTATTTGTTTCTCTACTTCCAGGAACCTGGCATGGGGTATATCGCTGGGTTTCTTCATGGCATTTCTTTTCCTTATTTGAATAAAATTAGGATTAAAATCTTTCCATTTGTTTTGAATATTTGTAGTTATATTATTCTGGATTAGTCATAGCATCATAAATCTGGAGTTGAAAGACACTACAGAGAGAAGCTTAGTTCAATTCCTTCCAACTCACGTTACTTTTAGCTAAATATTTTTAGACTATACCCATCAATTTATTAATTTCAGAGAATTCTGCCTGGTGATTACTGGAAAAGGGAGAAATCTGACTTAGAGGTAAATAATATGGTTGAGTAAATCCTTTTACCCATCAACAGCTAGGTAGTGCAGTAGATGAGACACTGGGTTTTAGAAATGACTTCTTATGACCCTATTTGGGGTTTTCTTGGAAAAGATGCTGTTATGGTTTGCTATTTACAGATGAGGCAACTGAGACAAATAAGGTAAAATGATTTGCTCAGTCACACAGATAGTGTCTGAGGTTAGATTTGAACTCATAAAGGTGAGTCTTGACTTCAGGCCCAGAATTCTATTTACTATACCATACCAAAAGCTGCCTATAAGAAAGGCCTACTATTTACCAAAACATTCATTTTTAGACTTTGTTGTGTAGCAAAACTACTGAACAAATTGCAGCACATGAATGTAATAGAGAATTACTATGTCATAAGAAATGATAAGAGAGCACATAAAAAGAGAAGAAAGCTTACATGACAGATACAGAGTAAAATAAACAGAACCAGGAAGATAATATAGGCAATGACAAAACAAATTAAAACTAACAATACAACAAAACTGAATGCTGTCTAATTTTAATGACCAGACTTGACTCCAGAGAGGAGTATGGAAAATCCTTCTCCCTTCTTTTTTTCCAGGACTGGCAGATTTCTGATGAGGTCAAATCAATAAGCCCTATTAAGCCCCTACTGTGTTCTAGGAACTCTGCTAAATGCTGGGGAAAGGGAGAGAGGCAAAATTAGTCCATGCCTTCAAGAAGCTTTTGTAATCTCTTGGGGGAAATAACATGTAAACCACTGTTTACAAATAAGACAAATATAGGATAAGTAGAAGATTATCTCAGAGGGTAGGCACTAGCATAAAAGGGACCAAAAAAGGTATATTGGAGAGAGTAGAATTTTTTTTTGCTGAGGCTTGAATGAATTCAAGGAAACCAGAAAGTGAAGATGAGATTTTGGGCTCCTTGAGGACAGCAGTCATTTTTCGCTTCTTTTTATAATCTCAGAACTAAGTACAGCATCTGAGATACCATAGGCTCTTAATAAATGTTTATTGACTGATTGTCAAGGAAGAATGCTCCAGGCATGACAGACAGTCAGTGAAAATTCACAGAGTTAGGAAATGGAATGTTTTTTAAGAAGAAGGAAGCCCATGTCACTGGTAAATCGTATTTGTGGAGGGGAGTAAAGTATAAGAAAAACAGAAAGGAAGAAAGTGGCTAGGTAATGAAGGGCTTAAACACCTGTGATTCTAGAGATTACAGGAAGTCACTGAATAGAGGAGTGACATGGTTAGACCTGGGCTTTAGGAACCAATGGCTGAATGGAGTATGGATGGAAGGAAGACAGGAGAAGCTGGGGAACCAATTAGATTATTGCTGCTCCTTGAAAACAGGACTGTTTTTTGCCTTTCTTTGTATACCCAGCACAACACTGGACATATTATAAGGGCTTAATTAATGCTTATTCACTGTTGACTGATTTTACTTGATTAGGACATCTATATAATTAATATCTGTTGTAGTATTTGTTTATTTCTACCAGATGATATAATAGAAAGGTATGAAACTAGGATCCAAAAGACCTAGGTTCTAGTCCTAATTCTGACATTACCTAGCAGTGTGATTTTGGGCATCTTTTACAACCTCTCTGTCTTGTAAAATAAAGAAATTGGAGTCCATGAACTCTAAGGTCCCCTGTGGTCCTAGAATTCTGCCAGTCTACTATATTTCATTAGAAAAATTCACTTTATCTTTTTGCTCATTCATACTAGTAGTTTAGCTTTTATTTCAAAGGATTTTTTTTGGAGAATAGTTAAAACTGGGTCTGGCTGTATGACCTATCTATATGTCTATGCTTGACTTTCATCTTTAGAAAGGAGCTTGAATCGAGGTTATATCCATAGAGACCTGAAGGTTTGTCCACATGACAGCTGTGTTGTGATTAGATAAAATATTTCACAAATCATAGTAAAGCTTGTAGTGAATTAATGTCAGAAAAGTGGATATACAAATTATCAAGACAATGAGGACTGCCAAAATTGCTGAAATTTATTTTTTCTTTGTTATTTTTGTCTCATTGTTGACAGTAGTACAAATGCAGGTAAAAATTGGATTAGTAAATAACTTTCAAAAACCATTAAACTTGTAGAAATTCTAGTCAATCTACAATCCTTCATTGGTCTCACCCTATTTTATATACATTTTAAATTTTCATTATGATCTAGCACAATGCTTTGCATGCAGTAGGTGCTTAATAAATCTTTGTTTTCAGAGGCGGAGTCAAGATGGTAGCTTAGGAGCAGCAATAGTTCAGACCTCTGAAAATCCTTCCTTACCAACCACAAACTAAATGATCCTAGGGAACTGGAAATCAAACCTAACAATACAACAGAGCTGGGGAACCCTCCTGCTGGACTCAATTCAAAAGGTACACCCTCCAAAAGTTGGAATCCGAGAACACTTGGGCTTAGGGGGAAGGCAGAGGGAAGGTCCCAGGACTTCCCCCCGCCCCCCAGCTAGAGTGCTAAGCCTTCAGCGGCAGCGGGAACCTCTGGGTGGGCAAAGGTGCTGGTCTGGAGGGTGTACCTTGTGGGCAGGGCTGTGCCAGGATCAGAGCATTGAATACAGGTGGTGGGTAAGCAGCTGGAGAGGGAGCGAAGAGCTGGCAGCCTGGACAGGACAGCTGACACCCTCCATATTGCTCTAGCCTTCCAGGAGGTTTTGGCCTCAGAGCACATCCAGCCCAACCCAGATGAATGTAATCCCATCAAAAGTCTTCAGAGCTCAGGGAAGCCCAAGTCCCAACACCCCTCCAGCACTGACTGCTGGACTTTAATCCAATCAAAAGCCTCCAGAGGACAGGGAAGCTCAAACTCCAACACTCCTCCCCCAGAGACTGCACTGAGAGATCTGACAAAGCTCCAAAAGGGGAGACTGACAGAAAGCCCAAAAACCAAAAGAATGAAAGGAGCAAAAGCACAGACAAATACGGGGAGCAAAGAAGGGGTAAATATGAGCAAACAACAGAAAAAGAAGAAAGAAATTACAATTGACAGCTTCTGCACAGGCAATGAACCAAGAACAAAAAATACACAGGAGGAGGCAAGTAATAAAACAGAAATCCCAGTGGATTGGATACATGCTTTGGAAGAACTCAAAATGCAATTCAAAACACAATTAAGAGAGGCTGAAGACAATTGGGAAAAGAATTTAAAAACTAAGATAAGTCATCTGGAAACAGAAAATAGTGTCTTGAAAGCCAAAATCAACCAGATTGAAAATAAGGCAAAGAAGATGAAAGATGAGGCAAAGAAGATGAAAGATGAGTCAAAGGAGATGAGAGATGAGGTAAAGAGAATGCAAGATGACTTCCAAAGAAAATCAGACTAGAAAGAAAAGGATGACCAAAAAGCCAGGGATGAAATGCAGTCTTTAAGAACCAGAATACAACAACAAGAATTAAGTGACCTCACAAGGCAGCAGAGCAGTATAAAACAAAACCAAATGAATGAAAAAATTGAGGAAAATATGAAGCATCTCATTCACAAAACAGAGGATTTAGAAAATTGTTTGAGGAGAGACAACTTAAGAATCATTGGTCTACCAGAGGACCATGACAAAAGAAAAAGCCTGGACATAATACTACAGAAAATTATTCAAGAAAACTGCCCTGATATTCTAGAACAAGAGGGAAAATTAGAGATTGAAAGAATCCACAGATCACCTCCTGTACTTAATCCCCAACTGACAACACCCAGGAATATTATAGCCAAATTCAAGAACTATCAGACAAAAAAAAAAGATATTACAAGCTGCCAAGAAGAAGTCATTCAGATACCATGGAACAACAGTGAGGATAATGCAGGATCTGGCTGAATCCACACTGAAGGACAGAAAGGCATGGAATATGACATTCTGAAAAACAAGGGAACTAGGTCTACAACCAAGAATCAACTACCCAGCAAAACTGACTATATTCTTACAGGGGAAAGTATATTCATTTAACAAAATAGAAGAATTCCAAGAATTTGTAAAGAGAAGACCAGACCTGAACAGAAAATTTGGTGCCCAAGCACAGAACTCAAGAGAATCATCAAAAGGTAATTAAAAAAGAGAGGGGGAAAGAGAAAAACAAAACAAAACCAAACCAAACCAAAAAACACTTTTTTAAAGAGACTCAATAAGTTAAAATGATATGTATCCCTATAAGAAAAGAGTTCATTGGTAACTCTTAAAAATTGTTCCACTGGTCAGAGGGAATAGTGACAAACTGTATAGGATAAAATGACAAGACATAAATAGGTATATAGTTATGTGTATGTATAAATACATATACATGTGTATATATATATATATATACACAACTAGAGCTAAAAAAGAGGTTAATACTAAAAGAAATGGGAAAAGAAACAAAAGGGGGTAAATTTATATGTCATAAAGAAGCTCATGGCGGGAGGGGGAGAACATCAATAAACTGAAAGGGTAAAGAGGTTGGAGATAAGAAATACTCAACTCTTATGTGCATTGAAATTGACTCAAAGAGGGAAGAACAATCCAATCAATTGGGTCAGAGAATAGATTTGTGCCTTATAGGGGAGTCAAAGGGTAACAAACGGACTGGTGGGGAGGGAAGCAGTATAAGGGAGGGAGAGGGTAGGGGTAGTGTTAGAAAGACTGCAAGGCAAATAAGGGGGGAATAAGAATGGAGGGGGGTAGAAAGGGAAGTAAAATAAGGGTGGGAACTAGGGGAAATTTAGGGGACTAAAAATAAACATTAGTGTAGAAGGAAATAGTGAAAGAAGAAAAGGCAGGACCAGGAGTAGAAATCAAAATGCTGGGAAATACACAGCTAGTAATCATAACTCTGAATGTGAATGGAATGAACTCACCCATAAAACACAAGTGAATAGCAGAGTGGATTAGAATCCAAAACCCTACCATATGCTGTCTACAAGAAACACACATGAGGAAGGTAGATATGCATAGGGTGAAAGTAAGAGGATGGAACCAAATCTATTGGGCATCAAGTGATAAAAAGAAGGCAGGAGTCACAATCATGATATCTGACAAAGCCAAAGTAAAAATAGTTCTAATTAAAAGAGATAGGGGAGGTAATTACATCCTGATAAAAGGCAGTATAGACAATGAGAAAATATCAGTACTCAACAAGTATGCACCAAAATGGCACAGCATCCAAATTTCTAAAGGAGAAACTAGTGGAGCTTAAGGATGAAATAGATAGAAAAACTATACTAGTGGGAGACCTGAACCTTCCTCTATCAAATCTAGATAAATCAAACCAAAAAATAAATAAGAAAGAGGTAAGAGAAATAAATGAAATCTTAGAAATATTAGAGTTAGTAAATATATGGAGAAAAATAAACAGGAACAAAAAGGAATAACTTCTTTTCAGCAGTGTATGGTACATTCACAAAAATTGACCATGTATTAGGACATAAAAATATTGTAAACAAGTGCAAAAGAGCAGAAATAATAAATGCAACCTTCTCAGATCAAAATGCAATGAAAATAATAATTAGTAAGGACACATGGAGAGGTAAATCAACAATTAATTGGAAATTAAACAATTCGATTCTCCAAAACTGGTTAAAGAACAAATCATAGAAAAAATTAATAATTTCATTGAAGAAAATGATAATGATGAGACATCCTTTCAGAACCTATGGGATGCAGCCAAAGCAGTACTCAGGGGGAAATTTATATGCTTGAGTTCATATATTAACAAATTAGGGAGGGCAGAGGTCAATGAATCCTGGGCATGCAAATTAAAAAACTAGAAAGTGAACAAATTAAAAATCCTCAGATGAAGACCAAATTAGAGATCCTAAAAATCAAAGGAGAAAGTAATAAAATTGAATATTAAAGAACTATTGATTTAATAAATAAAACTAGAAGCTGGTACTTTGAAAAAACAAATAAAATAGACAAAGTACTGGCAAGTCTAATTAATAAAAGGAAAGAAGAAAACCAAATTGACAGTATCCAAGATGACTATTGAGCTCAAAGGAATAATAAAGTGGAGGAATTCCATGGGGCCTGGAATAACCTCCAGGAATTGATGCAGAGTGAGAGGAGCAGAACCAGGAAAACATTATACACAGAAACTGATACATTATGGTACAATCGAATGTAATGGACTTTTCCGTTAGTGGCAATGCAGTGATCCTGAACAACTAGGAGGAATCTACAAGAAAAACCACTATCCACATTCAGAGGAAACATTATGGGAGTAAAAACACCAAAAAAAAAACAAGTGCTTGAATGCATGGATTGAAGGGGTATGGTTGGGGATGTAGACCCTAAAGGAACATCCTAGTGCAAACATCAACAACATGGAAATAGGTTCTGATCAAGGACACAAGTAATACCCAATGAAATTGCACATGGGCTGTGGGAAGGGTGGTTGGATGGGAGGGAGGGAAATAATGTGATTATTTTTCCTTTCGGAAATAATGTGATTATTGTAACCAAAGAATAATGTTCTAAATTGACTAAATAAACTAATTCAAATGGAAAAAATAAATCTTTGTTATCATTGTCTTCTGCTTCTTTTCATATCATTGCCTTTGTCAAATATTCAGCAATCATTTTGACCCTTGAGAATTTCATGTATGGTCCTTGAAGCAGATGAGGGGATAAAGAGCGATCATCACAAATTATTTTGATGCTGTAATAAAAAACAACAACAACATGTAGTCTAGGAAGGCAATTCCCATTGCCTTCCTAGTCATAATAACATGTAGTGGTAGCAATACTATTGTCTTTCTGGGTTTGAGGTCAGGGAACTCCCAATGGGAATACCCCTACTATAACTTTAGTGTCTTGCCTTAGCATATTCTAGGTACTCTGAGTTTGGGGGGCTTACTTTGTGTGCTCTAAATTGGGGAACCTAATTCAAGTACCCTGATATAGGTTGCCTAACATTAGGTACAACTCAGATTAAGGTAGCCAAATTAATTTCTCTCTCAATTGACTTATAGCAAGTCTTTGTGAGAGGCAAATGTTTAAAACATTTTTGTTATCTAAATTATTTAATTTTTTTCCATTTTTAGTTATAGTAAACATGCAGGTAAGCCCCTCAATATTCACTCATGAAGAATTTTTGGGTGCTTATACAAGAAAGAATCTGCTCTCTGATATGAGGGAACATGTGGCCACATAGGGAAGATATGGAAAGGTTGAGCCAAGACTTGTTTGACCATGTGGTGTGTACAGGGAAATATGTGAATTTTGTGTATCAAGGAATGAAAGTCCAGTGGAGATGCTGAAATCGGGACATAGACACAATATGGAATAGTGAATCTATAGGCCTTGCCTTGGTAGGTAGATTAATTTATCAGGGAACCAAATTGATAGAAGAGCAATGCAGGTACATGATAGGAGGAAAGAAGTTGATGGAACTTCCCTTGTTGCTAGAGAGATCAGTGCATCAAGGAACCGTTGCACTTAATAGTAACATGGGTCTCTTCTTTTGCAGGGAATGTGAGCCACACAGATAGAATAGGTTCTGAGGAAAGGTACTTCCAGAGATGTGGGTTGCTTGATAACATTCAGTAAAAGAGTTAAGTTTTCCTAATGTTTGAGGATCTAGGGTATGAGCCTATTCTGTAGGGTTTTTTTTTTCAGACTAAATTAAATTAATGCTGTTTTATATATTAATAGCTTCAGTTGTTTCAGGAGACCTAAAGGCCTTCTGGAGCATAAAATGGGATGGGGATAAATTAGTCATTTTTTTAAGAGACATGAAACAAATCAAAGTATTCTCAGGGTTCAGTCACATACTTAAGACATGTTGTAAGATATTCACTATCCCAAAATTGTACCAAGGTCTGTCATGTAGGGCTTAGGGTCCTTATGACACAAATTATGTTAGTTTAAAACATTTTATTAATGGATTTAATATTAAATATCTTACTGATCTTAATGATCACTCTTGGCCACTTTATCTCATTTTACTTTCAAAATACTCTGTTGCTTTTATATAAATATAAGCAGAATTTTTCCACTAACCCAGTGGCATGAGTATCTTCTATAGGAATATATTTATCTAGAAGCACTGAATAGGTTGAAGGAGTTTCTCAGACTTTTTTACATTCAATAATCCTTTCCTATGGAAAATGTTATGAATACTGTATTAGTTTATTTATTGACATTTCTATTGAGGAAGAATCAAATGGAAAAAGAATACCTATTGTCTAGACTATGATATGCTGTTGCATAGATAACCCATAGAGCATCACTACAAATATCTTAGACAGACATAGGTGGTTGATAATGAATGGACCCCAGAATTAAACAGGAAGAGAGCAGGATGCATTGCTTTTGAGATGCTTAGGAAATTACCCCAAATTTTGTTGTTGTTGTTGTTTTCCTGAAACAAAGACCCACTTTTAAAACATTATTTTATTCTGTTCTGATATTGTAGAACTTTGAGTAATGAAGTACAAAGTGTATAAAGAATTAAAATGGAAGTGACTCAAAAGACAATGAATAGAAACATGGAGAATATGAATGGATTATAAACACATTACTAGTAAAGAATTATGTTAGAGAAATGGCAAATAAGACCTAATTGGAGAAGTGTAGGACCAAAAAGGGAGTAAGGGTGATAATGAAGAGAATGAATGATAATGAATGACAGCTCTTGTTGTCCATTGTTATTCAGGCAACATTAAGAAAATTGGGAGAAGGGTATTAGCATGTAGAGTAGATCCCTTATGGAAAGTTTTTGGAAGGATATATAGTATGGTATAAGAATCATACAGTACAATGAAGCATGGATAGGTAATATTTTGATTTGTTGGAGTATTAACTTTGAATCATAGATCCATCCAAATATAGAATTATGGAAAACTTATACTTCTTCCTATTTAATTTAATTCAATGATGGTTTAAAGCTTTTGCTGCCCACCAAATGAAATTCATTCTTTCCATTGCATGGTTTACAGAACTATAATACAATGCTAAACTTACTGTTAGTATTCTTTTATTCCTTTTGCTATTTTATAATAGAGCAAGAAATAGAACACAGGGAAAGTCACTATTTTGGTCTACACAGCCCCTACTACAAGAATGTTTTGAACAAACAAATTAATTCATTAGTGTGGATTCTAAAGACTTTTATGAGATTCTTGCAATCATATAATTATAGAGTTCAAATATCTTTTAAGTTATCCAGTCAATTCCTACTGAAGCATTGACATATTCTACAGCTCTCTAAGATTCATTAAACACTAAAACAATCTAATAATTTCAGCCATCAAAACAATAGGACTGTATCAATTATTCACACGCAATGAATTTTTAGTGAACTACCTATGGATGGTAAAATCAATTGTTTATGTAATGTATTTATATTTTAATTTTAGTGTTAAACCTGAATGATATAGTCTATATGGTACATAACATTTTTCAAGAAGTGAGAAAACCGGACCTTGATAAATCAATCAATAAGCATTTATTGAACACCTAGTTGTTCTAGGAAAAACTTCAGGACATAAAGATAAAAACAAAACGTAATTTATTCTTAATAAATCCATAAATATCCATTGAGAAGTTTATTTCACTATTATAGGCAAGAGGTAGTGAGTTTGTATCCTAATATGGGAGGTGTAAGGATTAAAATAGGGGTTCCATTTTGAGTCTCATGGAGGTCAATGAACTGCTTTCCTTCCCTGAGCCTGATTGACAAGAGAGATGATTTTATTTTTTTCTCTTTCTGTAAAAAAAGCTTGAAGCAAATTTTAAATATCAATCCAACTAGGATCACGTGTGAGAAAAATGCTCTCTAGCTTTTTAATAATCACAATTGGATCATCATCAAAAGAAGGGATATTTTGCTTGAATCTCTCAGTATCTTGGGTGGGGGGGGGTGAATGGTGTATGATGCCTTAGTAAAATTACATCTCCACTCTTATTAAAAGCGGATACTTCTTTTAAGGGGAATAGGAAAAAACTGTATTATTTTCAGTTTCTGTCTCTTGGTTTTGTGTTTGAGTTGCCATAGTTAATGGGTGTAGGCAGGGAAATAGGTGGGAGGAGTTTGGGTAGATTTAGAGATAGAACAGGACAAGGAGGAGTTGAGGTGGTTTGATTATGAGCAGAATTGCATGGAGCAGGACTAGACAGAAACTGAGTCAGCTCTAATGATGAGGGAGTGTTGAGAGATAAATCTCTCTTCTTACTCTGGGGATTTCTCAATGCTTTTTATATAAGCCTTGAGATCCCCCAAACTTTCCTCCAGCTTCTTTTCAAGGACACTTGAGTTATTTTCTAGTTTTTCTTCAAGGTGAGCTTTTAGTTCAGCTTTGAGGTCAAACTATTATTCTATTTCTTCCTGAGGAGGAATAGGCAAAATGTCAAGCCTCATATCACTATAAGTATGGCTAGTAACAGCACTATATAAAGTCAGTGTGTAATATTCTGTTGGGCAATAAGCCATTTTATATAGACAAGAAACAGCATCACAATTTGGACTAAACTAACCAGAATCATAGTCAAACTAATTAACATAGTTAATTTTGTTTGCAGTTCTACTTTCTGTCAGTAGATGGTGCTGATTAACATAAAGGATCAACTGCTGTAACAGAATTGGCTTCTAGGAACTTGACTTAGGTATGGTTTCAGTAAAAAGTAGGGAAATGATTAGAAGGTTGTGAGTTCGAGGTCCCTTTATGGTCACCAATTAAATGTAAGGGTTAAATTATAGACACAATTGAAAATGACAACAACATACATTCCAGTTTATCTTCCACATAGTAGAAAATATAGTAGGGTTGTAAATTAATATTATATCTTTAAGCCAGAGAAAAGAAAACTTCTAGCAGCTTTTAACAATTAAAAATTTAGTTAAATTAAAATAGAGATAGTAAAAGAATATAGTAAAATGAATATAGTAAAGGAAATAAATATATGAAATATAGAGGAAGAAAATTTCCTAATGTCTATACTAGTTATCCTATAACTACCTATAATTACTACCTAAAACTGCCTATATCTATCTATAACTAATAACCACCCCACAAAGTTCCAACTCAATTCAGCCCAATCAAAACCAACCCAATCAGTGTTTAATTCAACACAATTAGGTCTATCAATGAAGACCAGCCACCTTCCAACTCAGAAAAGGTCAAAAAGCCCTCTAAAGGCTAACCCCCAAAAGGCTTTTCAGTAAACTCAAGCCGCCTTTATATTCCAGCAACTAAATGCCAAACACAAACCCAACACACTCTCAGTAGCCAACTTCCCCACAACTGTCAGACCTAACTGTCAGCAACTGACAGCCTGACCAACTCACACTGGGTCCCTTTTATATCCATCTTCTGCCTCACTTCCTGTCTCTATGATTTCTCCTTCCTGTCTCTATGGTTTCTAATTCATGTCACTGTGGGCTGGTTAATCCCTATACATCTCTATGGTAAGAGGACCTCCAGGTCCCCTGTTAAATTAAAAACGAAATAAAGAATTCCTTTTTACAGAGGGATAACATGCAATATTTACATATACAGTCATCCTTTTCATAGCATGACTTTGCCCATCACTGTTTAGATATATCATGAGTTGTGTTAAAATAACAAATAAGGCTTGGGACATGAGTGATTGACAAGGCATGGGATTAGAATTTTCTCTGGACCTGGTGGAATAGAATCCCAGAGGGTCAGTTAAGAAACTCACAATCTCTTTGGACCTGGATGAAGGAGGAGTTTTTTCCTGAAGCATCTTGAGAAACATCATTTAAATTACAAGCCTGTGAATATCTTTGGCTGTGGAGAAGAAAGCAGTCTTCATTCCTCTGCTGGACAGATAGAACAGACCACCGTTGGATATTTCTCTTGGGATTTTTGGACTTTGCCCACCAAAAGACTCTATAGTGTAAGATTACTAATCTCTAAAGACTTCGCCTTTAATGTATTTAGAAATGAGATAGTTTGTAGTCAGATAATTTATAATTTAGAGGGTAAAATAATGAAGATCATTTCCTTCCCTTCTTTCCCTTTTTACCTTCCCCTTCCTTGTTTTAATAAAATCAAAATATTTATATGTTTCCTTCTATGTTTCTTCCCTAAAACCCCTCCAACCTGATTGTAGTATTTCAGTTGGCATAAGAAATGAAATGGGAATTTTTTTGGAAATTTTGTGGAAGCTACAAGAAGGCCAGCAAACAACACAAAAAATTTTTAGAAACTCAGAAATGCATGCTTAAACTAAATTCCATAATAAATTATCACAAATTTCCCATAAAATAAAAAGAAAAAATCAGACTTCTCTGGTACGAAGAGAAGGCTATAAAATTTTACATGGATTTTTCAAGATTGTGTGATGACACTCTCATGGTGTGGAAGGGATAACTTTCTGTGTATGTGTGCAAAATAAGTATAAAAGTTAAATGCAGGATAATCAGAAGGAGGGCGCTAGTATTTGAAAGTATAAATAAGATGTAGGTATGTTGAAGCTGAGTTGTATCTTCAAGTAAATTAGAGATTCTGTGAGGAAGAGATAAAGAGGAAATACATTCTAGGAATGGAGTATAGTCATCGCAAAAACCTGGTGAAAGGAAATGGAGTGAATGGAAAACAAAGAGCAATACATTTTGGCTAAACTGTATATTGTGGGTAGGGGATGAATGGACAATGATGTTGATTTGTTAGATTAAGGTCAGGTTGTGAAGGACTTTAAAGGTAAAACAAAGAAGTTTGTAGTTTATCCTGGAAGAAATAGGTTGCCATTGGCATTCACTGAATAGAGGGAGTGCCATGGTCAAATAGTATTTTAGGAAAATCATTTTAGCAGCATGTGTAGGATAAACTGGAATTAAACTGGAATAAACTGGAAAATAAACTGTTGTTGTTGTCATTTTCAATTGTGTCTGACCCCATTTGGAATTTTCTTGGCAAAGACACTGGAATGGTTTGCTATTTCCTTCTCCAGCTCATCTTGCAGATGAGGCAAATAGTGCTAAGTGACTTGCCCAGGCACCCAACTAGTAAGTGTCTAAAGCCAAATTTGAATTCCGGAAGATATGTCCTTCTAACTCCAAGCCCAGAACTCTGTCCATTGTGACTCTTAGCTGCCTGGAAGTTCATTGGGGGTTACTTCAGTAGCTCATTTAGGCGAGAAGTAGTGAAAGGCTGAACTAAAGTAGAGGCTTTTGAATAGAGAGAGGGAGTCAAATATGAGAGATGTGGAGGTAGAAAAGTCAAGATTTAGCTACTCATTGGATATATGAGGTGTGGAGTCAGAGCTGAGACTAATAAAGGAGTAAGGATAATGTAGAGATCATAAACCTGAAAGTCTAGAAGAATGAATAAGCCCTTGACAGAAATAGGGATATTTGGAAGGAGCGATGGTTTTGAAGTCTAGGTGATTTGTTTTGTTTTGGACATGATGAGTTTGAGATGTCTCCAGGATATCCAGTTTGAAATGTCTAGAAGGCAGGATGCAATGTAGGACTGCAGCTCAAGGGAGACTGAGGATGTCTAATTAAGTATTATTAAAGCTGTGGAAACGGATAACACCATCAATTAATCAGTCAACAAATATTGATTGAGAATTTACTATGTGCCAGGATTTGGGGATTCTAAGAAAGAAGGAAGGAAAAAGACTTGGTCTATTTTGTGTAAGGTTCTGGGGCCATAGATGGTTTGCTGTTCCCCATTTGAATGCACTTGCCTTTCTTAGGTAGCAGTGCTTCTTCATGGAATTAATCAGTCAATTAGATGTAGATGTGACAGGAAGCAGGCTTTAACTGAGGGTTGGGGGAAGGGAGGCAGATAGCAAAGGGTTGAGGAGTGAGACATGTATAGTAAAAAAGAGAACAGGGAATAGAGGCCAATCAGGTATTTAGACAGAAGACCTTTACTGAGGAACTTGCAAGGGAAGAAGGTTCATCTAAGAGGAAATAAATTAAGGAATAATTTATGTTTCAAGTATAAGATTTATTTGAATGTTACTTATGCAGCTGGAAGTTAGGGTTAATGTGAACATTTGAGTATTGATAGGGTTAAGGATTTTACCTGATTTTATGAGTATAGGATTTCTCTTGGTTGAGAAAAAACTCCCTCTATCCATATAGGTCAGCATGTTCTCTGCATTTTAAAGTCAAGAAATTCCTAGAGCACTGAGACATTAAAATAATAATAATAACTAATAATCTACATAATAGTATAAATAATAATACTTTTTAAACATGTCTGACTCTTTGTGACCCCGTTTGTTTTGTGTGTGTGGGGATTTCTTGGTGAAGATACTAGAGTGGTTTTCCATTTTCTTCTCCAGGTCATTTTTCAGATGGGGAAAGTAAGACCAACAGGTTTAAGTGATTTGGCCGGGGTCACAGAGCTAGTAGGTAACTAAGGCTAGATTTGAATTCAGGAAGATGAGTCTTCCTGACTCAAGATCTGGCAGGTTATCCACTGTGCCACCTATCTGTCCATAATAATAATAACTTATATGATAATATAAGTACTACTAATATAGCTAACATTTATATACTATATGACAGATACTATGCTAAATTCTTCACAATTATTATCTCTTTTGATTCTATAACAACTATGGAAAGTAGGAGATATTATCCTTGTTTTACAGATAACAAAATTGGGACTGAGGAAGGTCAAGTGACTTGTCCAAATTCACACAGTTAGTAAATATACAAACTACATTTGAATTCAAGTTTTCTTGACTCTGAGCCCATTGTTCAATCCATTGTACCACCCAGTTGCATAGGGTCACACAGCCAGTAGGTGTCAAAGTGACAATTGAATCCATATTTTTTGGCTTTGAGGTCAGATTGCTACCCTTTACATTATGCTGACTCTGAATTTCTGTATCTACATATCTTTTATTTATCTCTGTGTCTAATATTCTCCCTTTCTATGTCATAATAGAATCATCTAGATTCACATTATTCTTTGGAAATGGATTATGACCTTGGCTCCAACCAGCCATAGGATATAAGTTGCAGAGAGAATGCTTACTTGGATTGGTAGAGGTAGTTTCCTATGCCAATGAAGTCATAGGTCCATATATCCCTAATTCATATGACAAAGTAACTTGGAAGCCTTCCCTAATGGTAAGTGGCATATAATTTCTTTGTAATTTTCATAAATGGAAACCATTTTGCAAAGGGACCCAAGATAAAGTAGATAATTTGTCAGTGAATATATCTGATATATTTCAATTAAAAACAGATGATTCAGCCATCTTAAGAATGTCAAGCCTAGATGATTTCCCCTTCCTCCACCCTCCTTGCCTTTTTATCTCTATATTTTCTAAACAAACAGGTAGAGGCTGGAAATGACTGGTAGGTGCAAACACTACTTTGGGTAGCTCTTTGGAAATTTATAGTCATGTAAACTCAGTAACTAAAACAACAATCTCAGGGTTCTCATTTAGTTTCTATTTTTGTGCAAAAGGCTAAAAAGGTGGGGGTCCACTGTTTATACCGTTACCTATCATATTCTTACCCTTGAAAACATTTCCATTAACTCTGTTTGGATAGTGTCTCATTTGGAAAAGGCAGAACAAATGCTTCATTCCATTCACTTTACTGCTATTATGATACTGGGGCATAATCAAAATGGGACCCTTGGTGGGCCATTGCTGCATTTTTAAAATATTCAAATTCCATTTAGAAGTCTCCCCGCTTCCCATTCCTGTTACCATACAGTAGGAGAAATACACTAAGCATCGGAGCAAGGATGTAGAAGTGTCACTTTGGTTTTGGTGTTCAAAACAAATCAAAGAGACAGATTGGATGCCTTTTCCTATTGTTGACCTTTTTTTTTCTAGATTGTAATTTCTTTTTTTGAAAATTTTATTTAATTAGTTAATTTAGAATATTTTTCATGGTTACAAGATTCATGTTCTTTCCCTCCCCTCCCCCCAACCCTTTCTTGTAGCTGATGCACAATTCCACTGGGTGCTACTGTTGACCTTCTTGAAGGAAAGCAAAGGAGGAGAGCATGTCTTTCCATCTCCAGAAACCAACATCACCCAGCTGTCAATCAACATCATGCTAGGCAAGAACAATATAACTGATTATAATTGTTGCTGATTGATTTGATACTTATTGACAGCTAGGTTAGCCAATAACACTTGTGGAGAAAGGGAGGTGTGTTCTTTTTTTTCTATATTTTTAGGTATCCCATAATATTTCTGGTGTTCTGTTTGGACAAAATTCCTGCCCATGGCCCTGATGAGTTCCTTATTAGTTAAATGAACTGATAAAAAAAAAGCTGGTCATTTCCCCCTCTACTACTGGAGTAAAGTATCTTTTTATGGAATACCTTTAAATGAAATCCATTCATATCTCAATACCATGTAGAAGCTTCCATTCCCAGAATAAGGTACAAGATTTAGAAAAATAACTTTCAGATCCATAGAACATGATTTCTTTGACATTGCAGAATCCAAGTTTCATTGTTTTGGAGTATTCCCTCCATTAACACATATTTCAGTCCCCCTATGTTTCCATTCTATGAGATTTGTGTCCATATTATTTCCATACGTCCTTCAGACTTTGTAGATTTTCCTTTTTGTCTTTTTGATGCCTTGGATTTACCAGTGTACCATTTGACTTATCCATTATTCTTACTACATGAATGGTTCACTTTCTTTTCCAGTTATATGTAACCTCAGTGATGTCTTTTATATCATTAAGCCACCATCCCTTAGGAATTAAAAAAAAATATGTAATATCACTAACCAACATCCCTTAAGAATGAAAATATGACCACACAATATTTATATTAAGAACTTCATTACTTCTTTGATAATCTCTTAGGATTATGAAATTGTTGGGACTGCATGGTTTAGAACTTGCAAAATTAGAAATAAACATCATGAAAACCCCATATAGTAAGTTTATCTCATTTCTTTCCAGACTTCTGTTCTTCCTGTGTTTTTGTTCCCAACCACCAAGGATAATAACAATAATACCATTAATAATAGAAATGCTATCCTGAATTTATTCAGTTTTTCTCTGAGGGGCTTAGAATGATTCATATATGTTTTCTCATTTATACTAAAAACATTCTAGTGAGTTAGAGAGTGATAGAAATAATTTTATCTTAGTTTGATAGCTATCTTTCTTATTCCTTCTTAGTGGCTGCTTGCTTCTCTCTGCCCACCCAGTCCTCCCCTTACATACTCCCTCAAATGTGTTCAATAGAGCAGATTGTATAGTGCATGCTTGCTTTCTCAATTTATATAATACTTTTTTTTAGCAGTTTTGGGGGAAATTTGGTTGTGCTTATCAATGTAATTCCCTACGTGAGATAATATGGAAAATTCAAAGAATTGGCCAGAAGCAATATTTAAAAGATACGCCATTTCTGTTTATCAGAAATATAACTCCCCTTAACCCAGGAGTTAGAATACCTCCACTTTCAGATGTAGCTCTTGGCAAATTGTAATTTCCACATCTAGTTGAGCTGATTACAGGGAAAGAATAGGATTCGTGTAAATCCCAGTTGTAAAATATCCAATTTTGGAATGAATTAGATGGGAAAAAAAAAGGCATGCAGAAAAGGCCAAGAGATGGAGTCTGGGCAGTTATTACATTCTGAGAGCAATAGGTTATAAAATGTTTCCTTACAGAATTCTCTCTAATGGTATAGTGCCTTGTGACAATACCCTTACTGTCACTGTGGGCTTTGTGTTCAACATCAGGATGAATGTTGCCTACAGGTAAACAAAAAACAAAAAACTGGAAGTTTTTCTGCCAGGTTGCCTCTGTTCAGACTTGGTTACAGGTAAATCTACAAAGGAAGCGAAATGTATTTTCTGGTGCCTCTCCTGTGCCTTGCTATTTCCTCCCCTCCCCCTAACCCCTTCCATTCAAAACTTTATAGAAGACAATGGAAAAAATACCATTTACGGAGTCAGAACATGAGTTCAGACCCTCTCCTCTGCCATAATTCCCTATCCTACCTTACATTTTACTCAGTATAATTGAATTTACTCTTTAAAAAAATGAAAAAGAAAATACATATTAGGAAAAACAATTGATATTACAAACACACCTTATAGTATATATGTGACATTCTGTACCTATACCCTCCCATTGCCTAAAGGGTGAAAATCTGATTGGTTAGTTCTTTTCTGCTGTGGACAAATCAGTCAAATCCTCTAGGCTTCAATTCCCTCCCTCATCTGTTGTAAGTGAGGGGTTTACATCAAGAGCCCTCTAAAGGTCCCTGGCAACCTTAAATCTATGATCTATGAGCAAGTAATCTATGTCAAGAGCCCGTATACCTTAGTTTCTCTAGCCTGCCTGTTCTACAAATGTCCCATATTTTGAATCCTTCTTTCTCTACTTTAAAAACTTGCCTCTCCCAAGCCTTATTCTTTCATAGACTTTATTCTGTGTTAGATGATCTGACAATATAATGGCTGAAAAGAATAATATTTATTATTCACAAATAAATTTAATTTTAATAGAACTCATGCCTACAAAGATAGTTCAAGGGAGACAATATTTGTAAGGCACTTAGCACAGTGCCTGGCACATAGTAGGTACTATATAAAAATCTTCTTCCCTTCTCTTCCCAATTTCAAAGGAGTAAATGATTGGAGACCTTCTATAATGCAGCATGTAAATGGGAGTAATATTTGGTGAGAGGGAGACCTTTCAGTCTACTTGTTATTACACCATATATACTACAATTGATGCTGATTAAATTGATATTGATAGATGACCACCCCATTTTGTAATAGGGAAAAAGTTTCTAACTAATAGCATAGTTGTTAGATAGAAAATTGGATCCCAAGAAAAGACCTGGTTTAAAATAGTTTGCTGCTTAGTAACTTATGTGACCACTGGCAGTCACCTAATAGCTCTGAACCACAGACAAATTTTAATTTATTGTAATAGAGGAAGTTCTTACTTTGATGAAATCACCATTGTAGGACTCTGAAATATTTATGTAGACAGTTTTTATATTTCAGGGTCTTTTGGAGGAAGTCAGTGGTACAGTGTAAGGAGTGTTGTTTCCTAGAATCAGGATCATATCTGGCTCCAGAAACTTCCTACCTGTGTGACCTTCGGCAAGTCTCTGTCTTATTCTCTCTCTGCCTCAATTTTCCCAATTATAAAGAGAGGATAACAGTAGTACCCACCTCCCAGAGTTGTTGTGAGGATTAGATGAGATAATATTGGTAAAAGTACTTAGCACTGTGTGACACATTGTAGGAGCTCTTTTAGTGTTTATTCTCTTTCCCTTCTCTTAAAAAAATGATAATAGGGAAGAAGTATTTTAATGAAAGTCAAATCCTCAAATGCCAAAATATTCACAAAGCCTTTTTTTAGTACTAAAAGTATGTTTACTACTTAAACATACCAATTAATATTTTAGTACCAAAACAAAGTACCAATGATATAAAAACTAAATGGCAAGTGCCTAAACAAAGTATGGTATATGAATTCTATAGAATATTTTCATGCAGTAAAAATTGATGAATTTGACAAACTCACAGACCACGAGAAGATGATGTTGAATGAAGGAAGAAGAACCAAGAGAACAATATCCATGACTATAACAATGTAAACAAAAAAAGAGTATGAAAAGAAGTTAGACTTTATATAATTGTAATGATTGTTCTTATGCTAGAGAAGAACTAATGAAACAGATCTTCATCCTCTAGGCAGATGAGAGCTACAGATACAGAATGTTCCATACACTGTAAGATGTTTTTACAATATCAGTTTTTTTTTTTGCTCTGTGTTTTCTGTGTTGTAAGAGAGGCTCCAATTCTACAGAGAAGAAAGTAGGATAGGATACAGAGCTAAGTCTGAAAATCACTATGATGTAAAAAAAAGGCAATTAATAAAACATTCTCTCAAATGAAAACAAAACATATAGATAATAAACATAGTATATACTCCATTCAAATTTTAGAGGCATCTGTAAAGCAGATCATATTCCTGACAGATTTATAACAGGACTAGCGAGTATTATTAAAATAATTTATGGTTAGTTGGAATAAATATTTGACTCCATCACCTATATTTCATTTGTTAAAAAATCCATTAAAAAAGAATATAGCATTTTTTGAATAGTGTTCTAATGTGAATGAGGGATAGCAATTACTCCTTTGGTGCTTTAGTGGGACATTTTATTCATTTTTATCAGTAATGTGCAATGCTGTAGCACAGCCATCCTATCATTTTAAAATTAAGTATTATTATTATGCTGTTTCAAAGAATGCTGAAGATGCAGACATTGCTTTGAGAACACAAGCATATATATCATATGTATATTCATTAAATATATATAACATGACAGGGAAACATTTTGTAATACAGTACTATGATTAATGAAATATAAAGAAACGTGGTTTATAAACTTTCTAGTGAATGAGACCCAACAAAATATGCAAATCATGCAAAATTTATATCCTTCTTTCTTTTTTGCATCCTGATTAAGATGTTCAGGCTGTGCCTGCATGTAGAAACTGGTTTGACTGCTGTAACTGACTTGCCTGCTTTGTTTTGACTAGCTGTGGCAGAATTCTTATTCTCTCTGGTAAATGCTTGAATTTTATCTGCATTGGCCAGAATCCACCTTCAATAGCTCTTCATCTAGTTCTTTTATCTCAGCGCCTCATTTTCAGAGGTCAATATAAAGGATTCTTGAGATGTAGCAGATATGATTTCAACAGCCCCACATTTTCAAGGCAGATTGGTCTAGGGTGATGATTTCTTTGCGTCATCATCATTGTTGAGACTTTCTGACAATGCTAAATGTTTGTGTGTTATATATAAATTGGCATTTTGATTTAAGGGATGAAAGGGTGGGGACGGGGGTGTGCTATTTGATGTAAGGGTCTTCCACACAGGAAATTCCTTTTGCTAATGTAAACATGGAACTCATTGTCTTAGAAAGTTTCCTGGGAGCAATGAGAGCTTAAATGAGTTGCCCAAACTCATAGGCAGGTTTGGAGTATGGGCACCTGATAGTGAACATATGCTTTGCATCATAGCATAGAGATATTGAACATATGCCTCACATCATGACATAGAGATCGACTCATCAACTGGGGTATTTCAAGGAACAGAAACACAGTCAAATCCACTTCTACTCTATCTTCAGGGTTTATTAATAGCCCATAATCCACCAGTGAAACACTCATCACACAAAAAGGGTACAAAATAAAATATACTGCTGCCACACCACCACCTTTGGATTCCAGTCCTAGTTTGAGACTTAGAAATGAAGTGGTTTGCATAACTATACAAAATTTAGATAACTGGATCTGTTCAGGCTGCAAATGGACTCTTGGTGACTGTTTAGGGCCATTTAGATATACAATGAAGTAGATAAAATGACACAGATTTTTCTTATAAATGCACCTATTTAGGAGAATAGACTATCCCATAATTAGTATTTGAATACCAACATGGAGGTTGATAGAATTCTTTTGAAGTTAGGGGGCGATAGTAATAGATCCATGAGACATCTAGTTGTTTCTTTACATGTGCCCTACTTATTCCTAAGGATAGGAGCCAGTCTAACCAGACTGTGTTAAGTGGCATGCTTCATTAGCCTAATAATCCATATTACCCTGTTCAGATCCATGTTGCTGCCATCTACTGGCCTTCTGGCCACTTTCTCAAGGAATCTTCCTGGCTCCCAGTCTCTCCCCCTTCCTACCCTCCCCCCAACTTCTGCTGTCATCCTTGGGACTTCAATATTCTTGTGGCTGCCCCTAGGAACACCCTGACCTCCCAGTTCTTCAGTCTTCTTAACTACCATGACTTCTCCACTGAACTTCAGCCATCTAAAGTGTGATAATTTCCTGTAATCCAAACTATTATGTACTTCTCTCTCTCTTGTTCTCTCTCTCTCTCTCTCTCTCTCTCTCTCTCTCTCTCTCTCTCTCTCTCTCTCTCTCTCTCTCTCTCTCTCTCGTCTCTATCTCTATCTCTATCTCTGTCTACCTCTTTGTCTCTGTTTCTCTCTGTCTGTCTCTATCTTTGCCTGTTTGTCTGTCTCTGTCTCTCTGTCTGTCTCTCTGTCTGTCTCTTTCTCTCTCTCTGTCTGTCTCTGTCTCTATCTCTGTCTACCTCTCTGTCTCTGTTTCTCTCCCTCTGTCTGTCTGTCTCTATCGCTGCCTGTCTGTCTGTCTGTCTGTCTCTCTGTCTCTGTCTCTCTCTCCACCATACACATTTGCTTCATTCAACTTATGTAACACTTAATTCAGCAATACAATCTCCAACCACGTTCATCTTAGAAAGGACAGAGTTTTAAAAAGGAGAACCCAAACAAATTCTTAGGAAGCAAAAATTTAAACCAGTTGTATTTCAGAGTTGAAATGTCCACTTTACCCTTCATTCTGACATGGAAATTGTTCTTCCTTCACAGTTTCCTGGGGTTCTACCAGTTCTCATCGCAGCTTGCTGGTGGTTTTTCCTCTTGTGTGCACTTGGTTGGTTGCTATGCATGTATGTCAAAACTGCTTCCCCACTCTGTAGCTCTCTTGATTACCCGTCCTCATGCTTGTCTTCTATGAGCTTCATGCGTCACCTTTCACATTGGTGTGCCTACCCTTGGTTTCTTTTTCTCCGTGTGTGTAATTCTTTCTACTCTGTCACTCCCTCAAAAGTGATCGAGTCTAGGTTGTCAGTCACAGGGTGGTCCTAAGGTGCAGGTCAGAGTTAGAGAAAGTCACACAATCACCTGACTGTCCCTAACTCATCTGCGTTTTCTGCACTTGTCTCCTTTCCCTAGCTCAAAGCAGCTGTGCCAGAAAAAAGTCTCCGGCTCAAGGGAACTCTTCATCAAACTCCTCTCTTAAAACCTTCAGTGTCTTACTTCTGGTTCTCTCTGGCTCAAGACTCGACCTCAGGCTAGGTCATAGGACCTAGTCTAATAGTCACAGGAGACAGAGAAAAGGAGGCTTTTGGCATCCTCCCTTAGTACACATCATACACATGCCCAATCAAAGGGTGAGGCTGATACCAACTATGATGGGTTTTCAAAACTTTCCTTTTAAAAGAAGAAAGAGGAGTACAATTTATATTAATTTCATGCATGTCTATTGTGAATCTTGAAATTTCTCAGACTTGTGAATGTTAAAAATTTCCCCATTGGGGAATTCTCCATTGGAACAATTCCCTACTGGGAACATTCCCTATTTGGACAGTGAGAACTCTACTTGGATTAGAAATGGGAGGACCTCTACTCCACCCGCACTTAAGACTGCTTTAGGGGAGAAAACTTGCTAAACAATGAAAGTACTTGGACCCATACTTATAATGAGGCAAAAAGTTCTTTAAGCCATACCTGTTTTTAGAATTAATACAATGGGGTGCTAAGTACCTATTAAAGGTCAGGCAACTTGTGAACTTACAAGGAGCAAAGAGGTGAAAACTTACTCAGAGCTTTCCTGATGTGAATTACTCAGAAGTTTTAGTCTACCCAGAAAAAAAAA
The DNA here is from genome assembly GCF_027887165.1 of Monodelphis domestica. Lineage (NCBI taxonomy): Eukaryota > Metazoa > Chordata > Mammalia > Didelphimorphia > Didelphidae > Monodelphis > Monodelphis domestica. The sequence continues at coordinate 179,603,489 of NC_077231.1, forward strand.
GACAGCAAAATGTGAATTAAGAATGGTCTGTCCTTTGAAAAACGTCTACTGTGATTGGTGGATGTAAGAATTTAGGGGAGGTGACAAAGGAGAAATTGCCCTATATAAGGAGATGAGAAATCTGAGTAAAAAAAAGTCAGCTGGGAAAGGCTGAATTGAAGGAGGCAGCTGGCCAAGGCTGCCTTGAAGGGTCTCTGTCTCGGGACTCTCTCGGGGACACAGTCTGAAACATTCAGATTGAGGATTGAGCTGGTAAAAGCAGCTGAGATGATGCTGGCCTGGTGTCACTAGAATCCTTGCTTAGACAGACCTTGTGGTGAGTGATAAAAGACTGACTGATCTCTCTTAAGACTCGGGTCTAGGCCATGTTGGCTTAAGGCCCTTCATACTTATTCCTTTCTTACTCTTTCTCTCTTTCTTTAATTCCTCATTGTATTATTAATTAAATTCTCTATAAAACCCAGTTGACTTGGGTATATTCATAATTGGGAATATTTCCCTGGTGACCACCTTATATTTGATTTAAAACAAGACACTGTGGTGAAAACATATTTTCTGTGGTCACAATTTACTCTTATATCTACTACAATTTAAGTCTTCCACATTTTATCACTACAATTTACAACCTCAACTATTTTAAATATAACACTATGGTTCTTTTTTTCATCTACACTCAGGGCTGTGCTGGTAAATGTTTTACAATGCTCCCCACTTCCCCAATAAACAAGCACCCCTTTAAGTTTAGTCTGCATTATTAACATTTTCTCCATCATTTCCTTAAGTCTAGACAATAAGTCAAGGTCTGATTTGCAGCCCTTAATAATTTCTGAGGTGTAAATACCCACATTGGAAATTTAATAATTAGCTCTCATGAGCAGGTTTGAGCTATCCTTACTATATTACTTTATTTCTTATTAATGGGCCAGTTTGCCCACATCTAAAACTCTTTGGCTTTGTGGTGAATTCACTTAACATTTCTATTTGAAGACTGATTTAGTTCTATTAAAATTTGTTTTTACCAAACACAAAGCATTCCACTTTTTAATTGTCCAGTTTTGCAAGGTCCATTTATAACATTGTTCCAGGAGCAGGGGGGATGGAGAGGAGGGACTCACAATAGATGGCAAAATAGTTCATTTCATCACATACTTTCCTGGTGCTTGCTATGATAAAAATAAAATAAAACAAGGACTGCACGCCCCTTAAAATGTTCTAACTCAGCTGTAGCAGAAGTAATATTTTTGAAATGTTTGTTTCTTTGGCAGGGTGATAGAATCGAAAGAAGACTGGGATTTAGAGTCAGAAGATATGGGTTCAGATCCTAACTCTGTTCCTTCTGAAACCTTAAACAAATCAATTAAACTCTGTGGGCTCCTGTTTCCTGATCTGTAAACTGGAGGTGTTGGACTGGATAATCTATTCTAATGTAACACAGTTTCAATGGGCAAAGAGGTTAAGTTTCAGATATATACATATAGGCTTTCTCCAGTTTCTCTTTGGGGAAGAGGGAAGGCAATTATGAGGTGTTACATTTTCAAAAGTTGGGATATCCTAGGTTGCCATTATTGTTTGCTCCCCACTTTTGCTTTATGAGCCTGGGAAGAGAAATTTTCAAAAGGAGAGGAGATAGGACTTCAGGGAAATTACTTTAGTACCTATGAACAAATAATAAGGGTAGTAATAAGTGATTTTTTTTGAGAATGATGAATTATAGTTAGTTGTTGTTGGAAGCTTGAAGGGCACTTTACTAGAGTGGCAAGAAAGAAGAGAATACAAATTGGTGCATAGATATCTAATTTTCCTGAATATATTAGGCACCAGGGTCATGAAAATCCCCCAGCAAGTTTTCATTTCTAAAAGTAGTGTTCTATTTGATTTTCAGCAAGGGAGAATGGGAAAGGAGAATTGAGGAAAAGGTTGAGATTAATGACTAATTAATAACAGTTAAAATTTAGTGAGAAAAGAACCTAATTGTTCCTAGGTATTTATAACTTTACTTTGTGGGTCAACTACAAAAAATTGCATTTTTCTATGTATCAAAATGCCTGACAATATAGTCTAGCTGAAGGAACAAGTTACCCAAACTTAACTATTTCACCTCTACTTCTCCTCAGTTCAGGGTTCTCAGCATCCAAGTCTAAGAGTCTAGGGAATATCAACTACCTCTGGACTATAAGCCCCGTTTTCTGGCTGACCCCCCACAGCCACCAGTAAGAATCACTCTTGTGGAAAGACAACCCACCATCTGCACCCCAACTCCTAATTTCTTTACCTGCTCCATGGTTAGTAAAATTTCCTGTTCCCTCTTTATCGACATCTTTAAAATTTTTAAATATTTATTTAATTTTATTTTTTTACATTTAAATATCTTTATTTGCATAATTCCAAATTACTTTTCAGCATTCTCATCAATATTTTTTGAATATGTTCTAGCTTATTACTGTTTTGAGAATGTGGTTTTCAGAAACAAATCTAGAATTTGAGAAATGATTTGAATGGGTCAGAATACAGGAGAATCAACTTTTCCATTTTTTCTGGACTTCTTAATTTAGACCAACATGACATCAGTATTTTTTTTAAACCCTTACTTTCTGTCTTAGAATCAATACTGTATATTGGTTCTAAGGCAGAAGAGCAGTAAAGCTTAGCAATGGAGGTTAAGTGACTTGCCCAGGATCACACAGTTAGGAAGTGTCTGATTTGAACTTAGAACCTCCCATCTCTAGGCCTGGCTCTCAATCCACTGAGCCACCTACCTGCCCTCTTTTAAAATTTTTTTTTATTTAAAAATTTTTTATGGCACTAGCATTTTGGAGCTGTTTACTATTGATTCACTGAACTTGCAGTCCAAAAAGACAAATATATTTTTAAAAATCCCAGATGTTTTTCACGTGATCTGTTGTTTTAGAATTAATTCTTCATTGTGCAAAGTGCTTGTGTAACAGGTTCTCTGAATCCAAGTTTAGATATTATGTTTTTTTTTTCCTGCTAAATTTAATCTTAATCAATTTGGTTCATTCTTGTAGCTTGTGGAGATATTTGGATCCCACTTTTCACATAGAAAGTGCTAATTATCCCTACCAATCACTTTTTTTTAATGTGCAAATAGCTCAACCAAAATATTATTTATCTCATATACAAAAATGTAGACGTACAGAATCAAAACCAAATAAATTCCTAGGACAATCTTAAAGGGAACTCTCTTTTATTATGTTTCGTTTTCTTAGCTTCCACTCCCATTTTCATTCTCTAATTATTATTTTTTGGTTCTGATCATTCGAGCAGTTCCAAATCAAGTTAACTGTGCCATCATCTAGCGCAGAGGTGACAAACATGGTGCCCATTAGTCACATTGCAGGCAAAATCATTGAATGAGTATAGCCTAACCAGGTTAAAATGTAATGGGGAAGGAAACATTTAACAAAATAAATGAAAATATAATAGAACATAGAAAATGTTAATATGTGGTTTTACAAGTCAATATTGAGCCTACAGAGTTCCTTCTGTATGGTTTAATGACCACATTTCTATTTGAGTTTGACACTACTGTTCTAGTTTCATATCTCTTTATATTTTTATAAGAATTACATGAAAAATATTTTTGAAAATCAGGTATACTATATATAAAACCTATGACTGTCACAATTCCGACACTTCAGGAAAAGAAATAAAGTTAGTCTAGTTTGACTTATTCTTGATGAAGTCATGTTTGTTCAGGGAGGAACTACCATTTTTCTTTATAGATGTTCACCAACCACTCCTTTAATGATACCTTTTAGGATTTTGCCAGGAGTCAAAGCCATGCTCTCTAGCTTGGAAAATATAGTTTTTTAGGCTTTGCTTTTTTTCTTTTATTGAAAATTGGTATAGCATTGACCTGACTCTAATCCTACAGTACTTCTTCTGTTTGCCACAAATCACAGCAATCATATTCACTAGTCCTTTTGATATTTGAAGGCAGAGTGGTGTAGGAGGTAATAGTTCTATGACTGGTGACTTGATTTGATGGAGGACAGCTAGGTGCTCTTTTACTCTCATCTCACTTGTGTTTCAATGTCCTTAATGATTTTCGTTCTATTCTTCCCAGTTCAAAGATCATCTTCCTTGGCAGAGAAAACAAAAACACAGTAATAGTTGAGTAGTTCTACTTTTTATTTGAGTTGTTCATTGTAATTCTTCCACCTACTGTGAGCAAATCATAATCTTTGACCATCTTGTCTTCAACAAAGCTTAGAAAAAGGGAATTTTTTTTTGTTGTCTCTTGTAATTCATCACAATATACTAACCTTTCCTTTCCCTGTTTTATACATGAAAAAACTAAAATACAAGACTTGTTCAAGGTCATATGCTCAGGTCCTTTGACTCCAAATTTACATCATGCTTAGATCTTTTCATAAGGTCTAGTTTTGTGAATAAACACAGACCCTTCACATGGAACTACATGCTATCTAAAAGCCATCCTCCAACACTCCTCATCAGCAGTATATTCTGCCATCACTATCCTGAGCCGACTAACCATGTAGCATAGAGGCTGTTAGGGTTCCCTATCAACCTTTTTTGCATTTGGTATAGTGGTGGGAAGATCATGCACTATTAGTTGTAGGAACAGTCAGAAGAAAGAGCAGCAATAAAGTTAGAGCAGAGAGAAGTGCTTTCTGGTGTCCTCTGCCTAGAGCAGAACAGAATAGAGAAGTGTAGCTAGACCTATTCTTTCTAGAGCAATAGGGAAGCACCTTGGATGAAAAATATTGCCAATAGCCGCTGCTATTCTGCCTTTGCCCTTATATTCTGCACATCCATCCCTCATCAAGCTGCTCTTTGAGATTTGAATCCTAATTTAGCCTACGACCTTCTAAAACAGGGTTTTCTGACTCTGATTCATAGCATCAGAGAATGACAGTTCATTTGTTTGGCACATAGTTCTGCTCAGAGTTCTAAGAGAAATGTTTACTCAGAGTTCTGAGACAACAATCATTCAATTTGATTGTGACAAGCTATTTAATATTGGAATGAATAGAGAACACAATATGCTTTTGTGATGTGCCTATGAAGAATTGAAGAACTGGAGACCTTTTGATGTTAATAACTGGGAGAAATGTGGACACCAGAATTGTTCTCTGATATGTTTACCTGATCATAGATAGATGGTGAGAATTTACTTGGTAATCATAAACTGAGGTAGAGCTGTTAACAAAGACAACCCAGTGTCTGAACCCAGAAAGATAACAGAAGGGAGAGGAAGAGGGGTCAAAGGATAGACCACAGAGCTGCATCTTCTAAGTTTGAAACTAGAAGTGTTGTATTCTATTGCCTTTGGGGAGTAAGTCCAACTGAACAGTAGAACAGCTTGGTATAAGAGAATTAGAGAACTTACCCAGCTGGTGGATTAGCTTGAGAGCAGAAGCTTTATTCAACCGAGAAGCTATGTTCATCAAAGAACCTTCATGGACAGTTCCTGAGACAAAAAGAGGACACTGAAGTTGGAAGTCCAGAATCCTGGATGACCCTGAGGATATGTTTTTTCTTCATGTGTTTCTCTGCCAGGTTTCTGTAAAAGTGTGCCAATTCTCTCCCAGATACTGAGTGCATTGAACTCCACCCTGGATAGGAGCTTCTCAGTTTATAAGTATATCCCCTCCTGGGAAAGTCTGTGTGGAGCAAGACACACTGGGCACAACATAACCGTGAACTGTAGAAGTCTCCTGACTTGAGTTTCTTGGTATGATGAAAGGAACTTCATCCAAAGGAGATGTTAAATTTTAGAAGATGGTTATATTTGCATATACTATTGGCAAAATGAATGTGCTGGGTGTGGTGGTAGCCAGGTTCCCATCATGACACAAAAGTGTCAGGAACAGAAGTGAGAAGTCAGTGTTCCACTTGCTGCAAGAAGCCTTTCTAGTCCTCTAATCTTAGTGTTTTTCCTCCGAGATTTTTTTCCAAATTAATCTGCACATATCTCATTTTTTCAGGGTGATTTATATATTTTCCTCCCCATTAGACTAAGTTCCTTGATGCCTTTTTGTTGTGGTTTAGTTATTCTGTTGTGCCTTTGTCATCACCCCATGAACTATATTTTCCATGGGATTTTCATGGCAAAAGACACTGGAGTGGTTTGCCATTTCTTTCTTTTTCCATTGGATTAAAGCAAATAGTGATTAAGTTACTTGCCCATGGTCATACAGATAGTAAGTCTCTGAGGCTAGATTTGAATTAAGGTATTTCTGATTCCAGGTCCAGAACTCTATTTACTGAGCCAGCTAGCTAACTCCTCCTTCAGAGCAGAGGTTGCTTTTTTTTTAAGTCTTTCTTTATATTCTCATCTCTTAGCACAATGCCTAGCAGAGAGTAGGTGTTTAATAAATGCTTATTAACTTGACTTACTCACGTATTCATCAGGCCAACTGACTCCTTCCTAGCACTTGTATTAAAAACAAGACTGCTTAAGACAGTATCAAAATATCTTATTCTGCCAATCCTTTTGGTTCTAGAATGGCCATTAGACTATGAAGCACCATTGGGGCAGATTCTTTACAAAGTGAAACTGGGACCCAGAATTAGGGGAAGTCCTGTATGTGTGGTGGCCATAGGTCTCTGTCCCTGCTCATTCTTGTTTTTTAATTTCAGTATCATCCAGGAGATTCATTGTTCATAATTCAGAACTCTGGAATATGGTCCTGCTTATCTAGGTCCTAGACAGATAGGGATTTCTTTTTGGGATCCTATTTATTTTCTCAGACCCGAGAGAGTGGGAGCAAGTGTTGAGTATGACTTAGCCATTTTTTGTACACTTTAGGAAATAGCTTCTGACTCAATCCATGACAGAGTGTGAATCTAAAGCTTTTCCTTTTCTTGAAAAGAGGGCAGAATGCTTGGGAGGAAGTCCTTGACAACTGCAGGGTAAAAAAAATAAAAGAGCTTGAATTATATAGTACTTTAAGGTTTACAAAATGCTTTACATATATTAGCTCAAATGAGAAGTAAACTTTCTACTGAATTCTAAGCTTGCAAAATCACACCTAATAGAAGAAAGTAAATACTACTATTTCTTATCTTTAAAAATATGGGCTCCCTGTAGGCCAGGGATTATGTCATCTTTTTAATCTTGTGGATAACATCTGTGTCCTGATAACACACTTAATAAACATTAAATAATGTTAATAATGATCTTTATCTAGTAAAGTCTTACTCTGATTCCTTATCATGGTATGAAAGTGACTCTGGCTTCTCGAAGATTTTACCAGAAGACCAAAACTGTGATGTTTTGACAAGCCGAAAAAGATTTCCAATCTGAGCCTGGTTGTATTTCTGACATTTGGGGACCAAACAAGGTAAGGTCAGGAAAGCATTATCAGAGGAGTGGTTATAATATGATAATAATGATGTCATAGAATGATCTCTGGACCAGAAGTCAAGAGAAACTTGGGCTGAGTAGTCTTAGATGTTTTCTTTGTGAATTTCTTTATCTCTAAAATGGGAATAATAATTTCCCCTATATTGTAGGATTATTGTAAGGTTCAAATAAGATCATATATGTAAAATGCTTTGGATACTTTAAGGTATCATTTATATAGAATTTTAAGGTATAGCAAGCATTTTATATTATCATTTCATTTGATCCTTTGGTTTTTTTCATATTTTTCGATTGATTCTCAATTAAGTAGAACATGATAAAATTTTCAATTTTACAGATGAAGAGACTGAAGTTCAGAGACAAGAAGTGACCAATACAGAGTAACAACTATTAAGTGTCTGAAGAACTCAAATCCATCAGTTAGTCAAAAGATATTTATTAATCATTTGTACTGAGAATATATACATGCATACATATATGTATACATACATGTGTGTGAATGCTATATACATTTGTATTATTGTATCTATAGCTATAGACAGTGTCTGCCCTCAAGGAACTTGTACTCTAACATGGAAGACAAAAGAAATTCTGGTCTTCTTAACTGCAAATCCAGTACTTTGTCTGCTATGCCCACTAGCTGTCACTCTATAAATATGGCCAGGTAGTTTTTGGCTGGATGTTAAAGGCAGAATTTATGATTTCTGGAACAAGCACACCAACTTCTATATATCATCGTTACTGGATTGTTTCCTTGTTAAGTTTCTCTCCAGATTCAAAAGTATTCCAGGGGATGAGTATCTCAGAGATTGGAAGATTGTAGAAATTTCTCTAATTGGCATGTGTCCTGCCTGAGTTGAGGGGAATTTCCTTTCCCTTTTAATTTAATTTGCCTTCTCTCCATTCCAAACCACCCAATCAGAGCCTTGGATGCAAATCACTCTCAGTGACCATAGATACCTCAATAAGCATTTTTAGGAATAGGCCTCCACTCATATGCTATGGTGGCTGCTGCTAAAGGACAAAATCTCTTCCCAGTGCCCTCAGTCCTCCCTCTGGCTGGAGTGGAAAAGAGAAGCAAAGTGTCAGATGGGTGAAGGGAAGCTGGGGTTTTTCATCGGTGGTGCTTCAAGGAAGTGGGGGGTAAGAAAGATGCTGTGAGCTAGATACTGGTAGTCTCACTTGCTCTGCTCTGCTGACCTAAATGATTATTCATGTTGTCATGTCTCTCTCCTTCTGCCATGCCACAATTTTTAGCTCCACTGACTTTCTCCCTTTGTAGTATAGGAATAGTGCATCATCTCATTCCTCCATTCGACTTTGCTGTGTCTTGGTTATATGACTTCTCTGCCTCTTGGCACATAACTTCTCAATGAAATAAAATTCCTTTAAAGGTCAAAAGCCCTTAAAGAACTGACACTCGAACATGGAAGACAATACATAAAAGAAATTCTGGTCTTCTCGACTGCAAGCCCCATGCTTTGGAACTTAGGGAACTGTCAGTGATGGCTACACACTAAGTATTCCTATCCCGCTAAATCTCAATGGCAGCATTTCTGAGGGAGGAGTTACATAAGTTTAGGTAGTATAGCAATTTTTATGCCAGGAGAAGTACAGGAGAGCAAGCTTGCCAGCCTCACTCTATCTGCTTAGCCCTTTTCAGCTGACTTGCATAGCAACCAAGGGAATTATGGAGGCTGAAAAGTATTTTCTCATCTCAGCTTTACCTAGCTCATTTGCAGTTTTGCTAAGTGAAAGTCCTGGGAAAATTTAATGGGGACCTTGTCTAGGGACACAGTGAGTATTATAGAAGATAAAAGTAATTTGGGGTCATAAATCAGATAGGAATTTAGGCTGTGAGACCGAGTAGCAGCAAGGAAAAAAGGCAATTTCAAAGACACATAAAAATAGCTAAAATCTTTTCTTGCTAACTGACTCAGTGTGGTTGGATGGAGTCTATAGCACAAGATAAAGATAGTCCTATGACTATATGTTGGAAGTGACAGACATCTCTCCCCTTATGGGAAAGAAACTTGACTATAGCCAAAGACTAGCTGATTAGTTCAGCAGAGAAGCCTTGTATCACTATATAACCTTTACCCAATTTATTCCTGGCAACCAAAATCTCTGTATTCCCTACAGATATAAATGTCAGCTATTATTGTTATTATTATTTGATTATTAATATTATAGGGAGTAATGCTTGTCTAACAAGACAAGAAGAGGCTATAGTCTGTGTTAATGGAGGGAGTAACATACTGTTTGCATCATTTGAAATTTTGAAATAATGAGAATTTCTACAAACATATATATTTAAAGTTCTTCATTATCATGTTTCTAATTTTTCTTCCTGTGTCTTATGAAAGCAAAGAAAAATTCTCAGTAATGTCAAAATTTGGTTAAGCATTTTGTCAAAATAGTTTATTGGCACAAAATATGGAAGCTTCATACATTTCTGATAACAAAAAATAAAGACATCATCTATAGTAATGCAGAATACTGTCTGTAGTCCAAAAATAGACTTTACCATAAATTATGCCACAAATAGATCACCCACACAAAACAATGAAATCTTTAAAAAGATAGAGAAACACAGTGAAATAGCATGTGGTATTCATTTCTTATGAAAAGACATTCCTCAGTGTTCAAAATAAAACTTGCTAGAAAGCAGAAAATTCGACAATTGAATAGGTTTCATGGAGCTAACAAAATATGCCAGCACACAGACTAGAGGTCATTACTTGCAGATGACATAACTAAAATCAAGATCTCTAGATTTAGTCAAGGAAGAATGAAATTCTCCCTCAAATATTTAAGAGTATGTTTGCAGGAGATTTTTGAGAGTCTGGGGATAATAAATATTTTAACATAGACCAAAGGACGGAATGTGAAATTTACTGATTAAATCTTCTGGATATATGATGTGAAAACACAAAGGAGATAGAAAATGTAATAAAGGCAACACAATGAAAAATCACAGAAGTTGGCTTAAGATAACAAACACAGCAAACCAAGTCGTGTTTATGAACACTCTTAGTCTGAATGAAATAGTACTAAAGAAAATCTCCAAGATAAGTATATATATGTATATATAGTTATATTTTTCCTTTCCTTTTTATTCCCAGGAGTCATCCATTATAGGATGGTTATAATTTCACAGAACTACTAACAAAAGTTTTGGTCAGAAAGTTTAGCAAAAATAATTTCAAAAGTGACAAGACCTTCAGTTTAGATTGGGGCATTTAATAGATTTTTGAATGGACAGAGCCATCTACAAAATCTGACTTGGGGAGGGAGGGGTTTGCCATGTCTTTCAAACAATTTCAGTCACTCCTCAATGGAGACTAAATCAGTGGGAGCAAAATAGTCAAGTTCGTTTCATTGGGTGTAATGTGATTTTAGCAAAAAACATTTGCGGCATCTTACTCCAGTATTCTAATGGATCTCAGTCTTGCTCATAGTAATTGCAACAACTACCTGTTGAAGACAGACTAATGTCCTCCCATCAGTCTGGCATGGGGGGCATGGGGGGATGGAAGGGGAGTGGTGTCTTCCCAACGTTCTGGGAGCCTTCATCTTGTTTTCATGATAATGCTGTGGATACCACTAGAACAAATGAACTGACTCTCAGTTTTCCTTTCAGTCAATAAGTAACCAGATCCCATTCAATGTAACCTCCCCATTCAATAATTTCTCATTTGTAATGTGCTTTATTCTGCTCATACCTTGGTAAAACTACCTTGGCAGATAAGATAAACCATGTTCAGGATAACTAATGGGTCTCAAACCCACTGGTGAGTTAGGGGGATGTCCACCCCAAGCATTTAGAGACCTCCTCTTGCAGAATGGGTGGATAAGAATAATTTATTCTATTGACCATGAAGGTGACTGAAATAGGTAATGTGAAATGCTTAGAGCTTGGGCAGATATTGAAGATGCCAAGGTCATTCACTGCATCCCAGTGCTTCACCAGTCATCTTGACTTTTTGTCTTGCCACTGGACTTTAATGACTCTGGAAGAAAGAGTGAGGTTGATGACTATGCAATTCTGCATCATTTAATTTTAATTCATGAGAGAGTCAAAATATCATCCCCTTATGGAATTGGTCCTCTTTTAAAATGAAAGAAGTACGATGAAGGAACCTTACATACTCCTCTCTACTGCTCTTTGGATGATCTTTATCTTTAGTTCTTCAGAAACCACATTGTTGTTATTGTTTACTTATTTTCAATAGTGTCTGATTCTTTCTGACATCTTTTAGAATTTTCTTGGCAAAGATACTGAAGTGGTTTGCCATTTCCTTCTCCAGCTCATTTTATAGATGATGAAACTGAGACAAACAAGTAAGTAAAGTAACTTGCTGAGGGTCATATACCTAGTGTCTGAGGCTGGATTTGAACTCAGGTCTTCCCAATTTTAGACCTGGCATTCTAAGCACTGTACAACCTAGCTGCCTGTAATCAAGAGATTATGGTATTCCATGACTTATAGCCACAGAATATCATTAGAACAAGAGAATTGGGAATAGAAAGCAGAACTGTGATGGAATTCCTCAGAGAGAAAACTCCCTATTCCAATGGAGGTTAACTTACAGCATTAGAATTGCCTCAAGAACTGACACAGGGGCTCAAAGCTAGTATGTGTCAAAGGGATTTGTATATATACATAAGTACAAGTATTTATTAAGTACCTACTATATGTTAGGCATTATGGTAATTGCTTATGAAAGTACAAAGGGAGAAATAATTTTTACTTAGAATGAGGTTATAGTCTAAAGGAGTAGACAAATACATATCATATATAAACATATATACATATATATACATATAAATATATTAAGAGACGTGTAGGGATAGGTAGCACAACAACAAAAAATATTTAAATACAAAATAGCTTGAGAGAGTAGGCACTAGCAGTTGAATGGATGGATCAGAAAAGCTGTATACTGAAGATGCGACTTGATTCTGATTCTAGCTCCCTGATTACTCCAGATGCGTGATTGCAAGAGAATGAACCATGTCCTCGGACTCTACCTGAACTACCTATATCTCTCCTTTCCTCATTCCACATTGCTATTAACAACCACACAATCTTATAAAAGAGAAAGTATCTAATCTAATTACCTTTTAATTTTCTTGATTTGTGAATTAAAACTCATTAAATTGCTTTTAACAAAATAAACTTTTCTAGTTCTTTGAAGATCAAGTAACTCTAAAATCTCATTTGAAAAGTCATTCTGTCTAGAGTAAAAATATCCTTTCACAATATAATGCAGATCAGTTCCTAAAAATTCAATTGTACAGTCAACTGGAAGAAATATTTAACCTATTCTCACTGGCACATTGGCACAATAAGACGTCAAGAACTCAACCTGCCTTTATAACACTTTACTAAAAGCTAAAATCTGGAAGCCACCTAAAAGGAAAATGATACACAGTGTAGGAAGTAGAATGCTTAGTCTATAGAGGAAACAAATTCTTTGGTACAAATGTTAATTTGTCATCTATGCAATCTTTTTTTGGGGGGGGATTTTAAACATTATTTTATTTGGTCATTTTCAAACATCATTCATTAGAAACGAAGATCACCTTTTTTTCCTCCCCTTCTGCCCCCCACCCCTCCCAATGGCAATACGTGATTCCTCTGGGTATCACATGCGTCCTCAACCCGAGCCCATTTCCATGCTATTGGTTTCCATATTAGAGTGTTCATTAAGAGTCTCGCCTCAATCATATCCCCTCCACCCCTGTAGTCAAGCTGTTGCCTTTCCTCCGTGTTTTTACACCCACCGTTTGTCCTCTGCTTGAGGGTAGTGTTTTTTTCTCCTTGATCCCTATGGATTGTTCTGGGACGTTGCATTGAGACTAATGGAGAAGTCCATTACTTTTGATTGTACCGCAGTGTCTCTGTGTACAATGTTCTCCTGGCTCTGCTCTTCTCTCTCTCTGCATTACTTCCTGGAGGTTGTTCCAGTCTCCATGGAATTCCTCCACTTTATTATTCCTTTTAGCACAATAGTATACCATCACCAACATATACCATAATTTGTTCAGCCATTCCTCAATTGAAGGGCATCCCTCATTTTCCAGTTTTTTTTTGCCACCACAAAGAGCGCAGCTATGAATATTCTTGTACAAGTCTTTTTATTTATTGTCTCTTTGGGGTACAAACCCAGCAGTGCTATGGCTGAATCAAAAGGTGTAGGACGTGAGGTGTTGATGCAGACCTAATCTCTCCCACACTATCTTCCAGTTTCCCCAGCAGTTTTTGTCAAATAGTGGATTTTTGTCCCAAAAGCTGGGGTCTTTGGGTTTGTCATAGACTGTCTTGCTGAGGTCACTTACCCCAAGTCTATTCCACTGATCCTCCTTTCTGTCTCTTAGCCAGTACCAAATTGTTTTCATGACCACTACTTTATAGTATAGTGTAAACCTCAAAATTTCTTAGACTTATAAATGTTGGAAATTTCACCATTGGGAAATTTCATACTTGAAAAATTTCCTATTGATAGTGGGTCTTGGCTATTGGAATGTGAACCCCATTGGCATGAGAGTTTCCTCCTCCTCCCTTCTTAAGATTACTTTAGGACAGAAACCTTTTGCTGAACAATGGAAAGGACTTTGACCTATGCTTAAGCATAGAACAGGAATTTCTTTGAGTCATGATTGATTTTAGAATTGATACAATGGAGATACTTGGAATCAATCTCCACCCTACTCAGTCCTAACAGGATTGAGGAAGGGCTGCAGCATAGATCAAAATTTAATTATTCCAATCTCTACCCTACTCAGGTTAACAGGATTTAGGAAGGGCTGTAGCAAAGGATCAAAGATTTAATTATTTGAAAATATGACCTTCAACAGACATGTGCAAAGCCAGAGACCTCTGGGCGGTCCTGGGTTAAGCTAGAGCCTCCATTGGCACAGGGAAATTGATGGACAGTGATTGGTAGATGTGAGAACTGAGGGGAGGGAACTTGGATGGTTTCCTTAAAGATAGAGGGCTCTGAAGACTCGAGGGGGGTTGAGGAGTTTGTCGGAGTGGTTGGAGTGTGCTCTGAGAAGCTTGCTCTGAAGGAAGCTGAAGGTGGGGGCCTTTGAAACTGTTTCTCCTTTTTGGTCATGTGAGTAATAGGGACTGATCTCTTTTCTTTGCCCCAGCTATCTAAGGGCTTGGGCCTTTTGGCCCAGCCTAAACAGAAGGGGTATTTAAGCCCTATTCCCTTCTCTCCCCTTTCTCTCTCTCCCTCTCTCTCTACCTCTAATTCCTTTCTTCCTCCTATCTGTAATTAAACTCAAAAAAAGGCTGACGGCTGACTTGAGTTTTCATTTAGGAATTACATAGCTGAATTCCTTGGCGACCTTAAATTAATATATATCAGTCTTTTAAAGTGATTTCCTTGTCACAATAGTTTGAGATCTGGGACTGCAAGGCCACCTTCCTTTGTATTTTTTTTTTCATGATTTCCCTGGATATCCTTGATTCTTTGTCCTTCAAAATGAACTTTGTTATGCTTTTTTCTAATTCAGTAAAAAATTTTTTTTGGAAGTTTAATGGGTATGGTACTAAATAGATAGATAAGTTTGGGTAGGATGTTCATTTTTATTATATTGGTTCGTCCTACCCTTGAGCAGTTAATGTTTTTCCAATTGCTCAAGTCTAGTTTTAATTGTGTGGAGAGTGTTTTGTAGTTGTGTTCATATAGTTCCTGTATTTGTCTCAGCAGATAGATTCCTAAGTATTTTATTTTGTCTAAGGTGATTTTGAATGGTATTTCTCTTTCTGATTCTTGTTGCTGAGATGTGTTGGAAATATATAGGAATGCTGATGACTTATGTGGGGTTTATTTTGTATTCTGCAACTTTGCTAAAGTTGTTGATTATTTTGATTAGCTTTTTTGTTGATTCTCGAGGATTCTTTAAGTAAACCATTATATCATCCGCAAAGAATGATAACTTGGTCTCCTCATTGCCTATTTTAATGCCTTCAATTTCTTTTTCTTCTCTAATTGCTACTGCTAGTGTTTCTAATACAATGTTAAATAATAGGGGTGATAATGGGCATCCTTTTTTCACTCCTGATCTTATTGGGAATGCATCTAGTTTATCCCCATTGCAAATGATGTTAGCTGATGGTTTTAGATATATATTGTTTATTATTTTTTGGAAAGACCCTTCTATTCCTATACTTTCTAGTGTTTTTAATAGGAATGGGTGTTGTATTTTATCAAAGGCTTTTTTTGCATCTATTGAGGTTTTTGTTGGTTTGCTTGTTGATATGGTCAATTATGTGGATGGTTTCCCTAATATTGAACCAGCCCTGCATTCCTGGTATAAATTTCTACTTGGTCATAGTGAATGACCCTCCTGATCACTTGCCGAAGTCTTTTTGCTAGTATCCTGTTTAAGATTTTTGCATCTATGTTCATTAGGGAGATTGGTCTGTAGTTTTCTTTCTCTGTTTTTGATCTACCTGGCTTTGGAATCAGTACCATGTTTGTGTCATAAAAGGAATTTGGTAGAACTCCCTCTTTACTTATTATGTCAAATAGTTTGTATAGTATTGGGATTAGCTATTCTTTAAATGTTTGATAGAATTCAGTAGTGAATCCATCATGCCCTGGGGATTTTTTCTTAGGGAGTTCTTTGATGGCCTGTTGGATTTCTTTTTCTGATATGGGATTATTTAAGATTTCTATTTCTATTTCTGTTAGTCAAGGCAATTTATATTTTTGTAAATATTCATCCATATTGCCTAGATTGGCATGTTTATTGCCATATAATTGGGCAAAGAAGTTTTTAAGAATTGCCTTAATTTCCTCTTCATTGGAGGCAAGGTCACTCTTTTCATCTATGATACTATTAATTTGCTTTTCTTCTCTCTTTTTTAAAATTAGATTGACCAGCACTTTACTTATTTTGTTTGTTTTTTTTTCAAAGTACCAGCTTCTAGTCTTGTTTATTAGTTGAATAGTTCTATCACTTTCAATTTTATTATTTTATTAATTTCTTCCTTAATTTTTAGGATTTCTAATTTAGTTTTCTTCTGGGGGTTTTTAATTTGTTCACTTTCAAGTTTTTTGATTTGCATGTCCAATTCATTGATCTCTGGCCTCCCTAATTTGTTAATATATGCACTCAGGGATATGAATTTTCCTCTGAGTGCTGCTTTGGCTGCATCCCATAAGGTTTGAAAGAATTATTCACCATTGTCATTTTCTTCAATGAAGTTATTAATTGTTTCTATGATTTGTTCTCTAATTGATTTTGGAGCATCATATTATTTAATTTCCAATTGATTTTTGATTTTGCTCTCCATGTACCCTTACTGATCATTATTTTTATTGCCTTTTGATCTGAAAAGGTTGCATTAATTATTTCTGCTTTTCTACATTTGTATGCCATGTTTTTATGACCTAGTGTATGGTCATAAGACTTTGTGAATGTGCCATGTGCTGCTGAAAAGAAGGTGTATTCCTTTTGGTCCCCATTTATTTTTCTCCATATATCTATCAACTCTAATTTTTCCAAGATTTCATTTTCCTCTTTTATCTCTTTTTTATTTTTTAATTTGATTTATCTAAATTTGATAGTGGCTGGTTCAGATCTCCCACTAGTATAGTTTTATTATCTATTTTCTCCTTAAATTCTCCTAGTTTCTCCATTAGAAATTTGGGTGCTGTACCATTTGGTGCATACATGTTGATTAGTGATATTTCCTCATTGTCTATACTCCCATTTATCAGGATGTATTTACCTTCCCTATCTCTTTTAATCAGGTCTATTTTTACTTTGACTTTGTCAGATATCATGATTGCTACTCCTACCTTCTTTCTGTCAGTTAAGGCCCAATAGGTCTTACTCCAACCTTTAATTCTGACCTTGTGGGTTTCCATCTGCCTCATGTGTGTTTCCTGAAGACAACATATGGTAGGGTTTTGGATTCTAATCCATTCTGCTATTTGTCTACATTTTATGGGTGAGTTCATCCCATTCATGTTCAAAGCTATGATTGTCATTTGTGAATTCCCCAGAATTTTGATATCTTCCCCTAATGCTGATCTTTCTTCTTTTGCTATTACCTTTTAAACCAGTGGTTTATTTTAAACCAGTCCCCCTAGTCCCTTCCCTTGTTATGCTTCCCTTTCTAGCCCCTCCCTTTTTGTTCCCTTCCCTTCCCCCCTCTTCCTTCTTCCCATTTTGTGTTCCCTCTCCACCTTTCCCCTTTGGTTTTCACTTCTTCCTTACCCTGTTGGATAACATAGAATTCAAGATCCCAGTGGATCTAGATGCTTTTCCCTCTCAGAGTTGATTTCACTGAGAGTAAGCTTTAAGTGATAGCAATTAGCACTCTTTTCCTCTCCTTCTTATAAGAGAATTCTTTCCCTCCCCTTCCCATGTGTATCTTTGTGTGATAGATTTTTCTATTTAATTTATTTCTATTTCTTCAAGTATATCTCAGTGCCATTATTGATTCCCTCTTTCCTTTTTCTTTCTTTTTGTTTCCCCCTCCTAATCATGTTAATGCCCCAATCTTTCCCTATGAGTGATTCTTCTGATTACTCTATTAATGCATACAATTTTTGAAAGTTGCACATAACATTTCCCCCATATGTTGGTAGTATATTGTCAGTTTTGATGGGTAACTGATACTTGGTTGAAGACCCAGTTCTCTTGTCCTTCTGAATATCATGTTCCAGGCTTTACAGTCTCTTAGCGTGTTCGCTGCTAGGTCTTGTGTGATCCTTATCGACACTCCTCTGTATCTGAAATTTCTCTTCCTAGCTTCTTGTAATATTTTCTGCTTAGCTTGGAAGCTCTTGAATTTGGCAATCACATTTCTGGGTGTTGTCTTTTGGGGATTTAGTATAGAGGGTGTTCTGTGAACTCTTTCGATTTCTATTTTGCCCCCTTGTTTGAGAACATCAGGGCAATTCTCTTCGATGATTTATTGTAGTATGGCATTGAGATTTTTGTTAATCTCTGGTTTTTCAGGTTGACTGATGTTTCTCAAATTGTCTCTCCTTCCTCTGTTTTCCTGGTCTGTCACCTTGTCAGTGAGATATTTTATATTTTCTTCTAATTCATTAATTTTTTGACTTTCTTTATCAATTCTCACTGTTTTGCGAGATCATTGTCTTCCACTTGCTTAATTCTGGTCTTTAAGGACTGGTTTTGCTTTTCACTTTGGTCTGCCCTTCTGTTTGAGGCTTCCAGCTGTTTCTCCAATTGTGAGTTTTTTGTCTGCCAGACTGAAGACCTCTTTCTGAATTTGTTCCCATTTTTTCTAGCCAGAAGGTTTCCATCTTTTGGATAAGCTCCATTTTAAGTTCTTCCAGATCTTGTGGATAATTTCCATTTTTGGGGGATGTGTTTTGATTTTGTTTGCTTTTCATCCTCTTTTTCCTCTGTAGCCTGAGTTTTCCCTCTGTAAAAGTTTTCAATAGTCACATTTTCCCCTTTCTTCTTGGAGGGTTGATCTTGGGCACTCTAAGCCATCCCTTTTGTGGTTTTCCCTTTCCGTTTTAGTCAGAAATCTGAGTCAGATGGATGGATTTTGATGTTTTTGCCTCAGGCTTGTTCTTCCCAACCTCCACAGTTTGTTAGCACACCTGCCAATGCAGTCTGTGGTCTCTTCTCTCCTGTGCACGCAGGCTTCCCCTATAAAACTGTTCCACGGGGTGGTTCTCTGGTAGACCTTGTTGGTTCCCTAGGATCCTGGTGTTCCCCCCCTTCCCCCCCCCCCCAGTCCCTCACTGCAGTGCGGAGTGGAGATTTTGCTTTAGGCTGTTTCTAGAGTTCGCAGTTTGCCAGAGCCCCCGCGGCCTGCATGCTCTCCAGTGAAACCACTCTGGGGGTAGTTCCCTGAGAGTCCTCGTTAGATCCCAAGGACCCTGGAGTGCTCCCCACTCACTGAAGAGACTTTCCTCATTCACTCGCTGTCTCTGGTGAGCGCTAGTCCCTACTCCGCTTCCGTAGGTGAGGTAGGGAAGGGAAGCTCAGCTCACACTTGGTTGTGAGCTTTCTCTCCCTCTTATAGTGTGGAAATGTTCAAACCCCACGTACCTTCATTGCTGTGGCCTGCTGGAGAGTCCCTCCGATCTTCCAAAGATGATTTTTATGCTCTTTTGAGGTAGTCTATTTTGTTCGGTGAGGGGTAGAGGAAGCAATTCATGTCTAGATTTCCGTCATGTTCACCTGGAAGTCTCTATGCAAGCTTTTCAGAAGCTTCTAAAGGATAAAAGAAGATGTAATAAAAGTTTGCTGAAATACAAACTTTAATTTTTAATCTGTAATTTCTAAGTATAGAAGATATAAGTATATAAAACACACATGTAAGTGTATCCATACATAGACATTCATGGATTGTGGTCTGGTAGAATTGGGTTGTTAGCATATCCCAGCAATAATTCCATTGGTTTCACAAGGAAGGATAATAATTCTTATCAAAGAACATTCCAGAACCCTCAGCCCACATACTATGCCTCCATGGGCACACACATGTATGTGTGTGTGAATATATGTATGCATGGTAGATATCTCTATATATACTGATATCTATGGTAGATATCTCTATCTCCATCTATAGGTATTATATCTGCATCCATCCATCTATCTATCTATCTATCTATCTATCTATCTATCTATCTATCTATCGTAATAAGGGACTATTATGCACTTTTCTTGGCTTATAAATAGGTTTGGGGTATGTTTTAACAGTATTCAAATTCTTAATTTCTTCAATCTCCTTATCTCTTAAATTTTTCTGTGATTCTTCCAACTTTTGCTATAAATCTGCTACCTGTTTATTTTGATCTGTGTGACTGTTATATATGTATGATGCAGCATCTCTTAATTCAGTCAAATTCATGGTATCATATTTAGGAAAATAATGTTTGAAAAAAATTTTGAGATGTGGTGTGCATCCTTTCAGAAATTGTCTCCTTACATGTGCTACAGACTCTTCTGTGTTTGTTTCTATGCCCATTATAGCTTCAGCCGTCTCAGAAAGGTGATCAATAAATGAAGTTGGATGTTCTCCTTTGTTTTGCACTAGCCTTTCAAATTTTCCCCAAGCACTTGGTTTTGAGCAACACATTTTTATGGCTTGGAGCAAGTCCTCCCTGCATTTCCTTAGATAGGTCATGCTGATGGGATTAGAGAAATCAAAGTCCTCTCTTTGCTCCTCTATAGGCCAACTTGTCAGGACAGTTTCTGACCTAGTCCTATAAATGAACTGACAATGCTCATGGGGGTAAAAAGTTCTGCCAGAAGAAATTACACATCCTCAAAACTGGGTTCAAAAATTCAAAAAGCAGGTTTTAGTTCCTTATGTGTTTCATAGGGTTGGTTGATAAATTTTGGGAACCTTTTCTTCATGGAATCCAATTCCTACATCGTAAATTGCCTATGAACCTTTGAGTGCAACACCAGCTGTATTATATACCTTGGTCTGTAAGTGGAAGTATTTTCTCAGTCTCAGTATTTGCCTTGGTATCCTTGTCATTGTTGTTGCTCTGTGCACCAGACTTTGTTTTCTTGGCCTTTCTGTCTTTATCCTTAGGTGCATTGTTTGCCTGACCATTTCCCCTATCCTTTATCTGATCTAGCCCTTTTGCCTTCAAGAATTCCTCAAACATGTTCTTAACTAGTGTCTCTAAGTTGGTATCCCACTACCATGATCTATGCTATAGTTTTAGGAATTACACACCTGTAAATGTTTTTAAGGTAGGTCATAGTTTGTATTGCAGCCACTGAAATGATGTAGATCTGTGTCAGAATTTTCCTGAGAATGGTTTCTTTTTGAAATGGTATATTGAGTATAAACATTGTGGTGTTGTTTATATATTCCACAGAATCAACAATCATATTTGTCATTTTACTATATAGGATATTGTAAATCCAATAGCCTGCAATAGCTGCCAGCACTACCACCCCACAGAACACTTGCTTAAACATCTTTTGAATTCAGTCAGTCTGGGTGCCAAATTGTAATAAGGGACTATTTTGAATGGTAATTGATAACTAAAAATCAGACTGTTATCTTCTTCCTTCCTCCCTTCTTCCCTTATTCTTCCTCCCTTCACCCTCCTTCTTCTATTGGTCTTTTAAATCAACTGAGAATGAGTTTATGATATCTCAAATGAAATACTCTTTCTCTTCTCTATATTAAATAAGGGATTTATTGGGGAAGACAGGAAAGGATAAGGAAATGGAAGTAAAGAGGGTTTGGGGGTTTTTCCAATAGTAGGATGAGTCTTAGATTGAAGGATGGTGAAATATAGTTCAATATGGAAAATGGCTGATACTTCTGGAAGTTCAGTCATATCACAACAGAGCAAATCAAAGAGAGCTGAACTTTGTCCTTCTTTCTTCTGTCTTCAAAGTCAAAAGACAGCCTTCAGGCTTCAGTCTCTAAAAGCCAAGAGACATCAGACCTCTTCTCCCTTTCCAAGCCAAAAAGGCTCCAGACTACAGTTTGTCTCCCTCCAACTGCTTCTCCTGGTCACATTCCAAATCAGAATGCTCTCTTTTGAATGAGAGGTCATCAGTCTCAGCTATTCCAAGTTCCTGCTACAAACCATTCTCAATTTATCACTTCCACAAAATTTATCTTTCCATCCATCCATCCATCATTCCCTCCATCCATCAATTCATCAGTAGTAGGATGATGTAGTGGAGAAAGAACTGGGCTCCAAACCAGAAAGATATGTGTTCAAATACTGTCTTTCATTCATATAGTTTATGAGACCTTGGAATTTCATGTCTCAGTGTTCTTGGCAACTCTCTAAGACTATAAGAGGAAGAGAAAATGCCAACCTGCATTGGTAGAGGGGGTTTCCTCAATTGTTAGTTCCTATATTAAAGGAATCCCAGGTTCAAATACTATATGTGTATGATTGCATGTATGTATGAATAAACAGTGTGGCCTAGGAGATTGTAGACAGGAATTGGAATCAGACAATCTATGTTCAATCATGCCACAGATGCCTACTAGTTGTATGTCTTTGGACATCTCATTCAAGCACTCCATACTAGAAGCAATTCTAAGAATATGTTGGTGATATGTTGATCATCTGCATTGGAAATAGGAATTAGGAAACCAAGGAGTTTTCATATTGATTATTTCATAGATCTGTGATAAACAAAATAAACAAAAAAAGCAGATCTGATTATGTGATTCCCCTACTAAATCAATGCCACTTATATCCTATTGCCTCTAAGATGAAATATGTATTCCTCCATTTAGCTTTGATAGCCCAACACAACCTGCTCATACTTCCCTGCTCCATGTTCACTGGACAGCATCCCCCCTCCTACACTCTACAATTTAGCCTAACTAGTCTTTTTGTCTCTTCTTCAAGATATTTCCTCTGCCATCTCCATATCTTTGGACTAGCCATACCCCCTGCATCGATTCTTCTCTTACCACTGCCTAATAGAGTCCTTCTGTTCCTTTAAGGTGCTGTTCAGGCAGCATCTTCAATATGAAGCCTTTCCTGATGCCTGCAAATGCCAGTACCCATCCTCCCAAACTACTTTGTATACATACAGGATGATCCAAACGTCAATGTAGTTCTAAGCTACTAATGCTTAAGACTGACTTTTGGGGCACTGTGTGCTTATTTGCTTTATACTTAGGCTATGTATGTTTTTATATGTGTTTGTTGTGTTGCCTCTTAAAATATAACGTAATTGGAATTAAGGATTGCTTCATTTTTTTGTATTGGTATCCTCAGTGCCTCGCACAGTTTGTATAGTAGTACTTAAATACTTGCAGTTTGATTACCTGTGTGTATATATGTGTATATGTATGTTCTCATATATATGTTTGTGCATGTGTGCATATATACCCACAAGGCAAGAATCAATTTTTGTCTCTGATATACACACATACTTATATAAACACATAGATGTTCATACTCACATATTACATATATTCTGTCATAGTTAAATGTATATGTGTCTATGTATATATACATGTATACATAAAATGTAGAGTACATAAATAACTGTCCATACTCATTCCTCTGCACTTAGTTTCTACAAAGACATTCTCCAAAAGTTACAACATTTTTTTTATTACAAAATGTTGAAAAGAAAATCGCTATTAAATTGACAGCAATATCAATGGTAATGAAATGTATCTGTTGACTTTTACTGAAGTGATTTAGACATCGCAGGATGCCTACATTCTACAACTTGCCAATTTTTCAGATCTTTTTTATGCTCTCATATGGTATGTCAATCTTTCATTGGTTAATGAGAGAACTAGATTACCAGAGAGAATATGTCAGCACAGTAAACTTCAGCCTTTCTCCAAATAATTGACCAAGTGACTGTGGCCTGATTGTGATATCTGGTAAAATTACTGTCAACTCTATCTTAGTTCATAGAACATATCCAAAGGTATGGCAGCCTGAATAAATGTTTCAACAGTTCAAAACAGAGTCCATTTGCTCTTCTCCTTTCTCTTCTCCCTAAAGGACAAATTGCATGTCAACATGCCATTAAGTGCTAGAAATCTATGTTATGGCATCTCATGTTCCATTTGATTTTGATTCAATTTTTGTAAAGCAAATTTTCTTCCTAAAATATGTTGATTTCTTCATCTGGTATATTTCTCTCTTTCCCTCTCTCCCTCTCCATCTCCCTCTCCCTTTCCCTCTCCATCTCCCTCCTCTCTCTCTCTCTCTCTCTCTCTCTCTCTCTCTCTCTCTCTCTCTCTGTCTCTGTCTCTGTCTCTCTCTCTGTCTCTCTCTCTCTCTCTCTGTCTCTCTCTCTCTCTCTCTCTCTCTGTCTCTCTCTCTGTCTCTCTCTCTGTCTCTCTCTCTCTCTCTCTCTCTGTCTCTCTCTCTGTCTCTCTCTCTCTCTCTCTCTCTCTCTCTCTCTCTGTCTCTGTTTCTCTCTCTCTCTTTCTCTTTCTCCCTTTCTTCTCTTTCCTTTCTCTTCCTTTCTACTCCCCCTATCTAATTGAAAGCGAGTGGAAATAACATCAGGAAGAATTTATTTCTCTATTTGCCCGCCTTGGCAGTGTAACCTCTATACAAGTGGGAGAAGGTGGAGACTATCTTTGGATTATCTTTATTTTTATAGCTACTCTTGGTTGAGTTGCTTTCCTGTAGAAAAGGTTACAGGAGATGTGAGAAATGAGATAATTCCATGGGGCTCTTCAAAGATTGATGGTACTTAAAAAAAAAAAAAGATCTTCTCAGTAAATAACCCCACTCCCCTGCCTCTGAGCCTTTACATACAAAATAAGCAATGAGACTATGAGATGAATAAGTCAGTTCCTATTTTTAGCCTGGCATTCCACTGAATGAACATTTCTACTTTGAAACCTTAGATGTTAATTTCTCCTAATACTTATATATGAGTAACTGGTTTGTGCAGAGTACTGCTAGGGCAGTTCCCCATGTGGAAGAGACTGTGGACCCACTTCTTTTTTATTTTTAATTCTAAATTTTACAAAACCAAGCCAAACAGTGTTTCCATAAACAAAGTAAGAGAAGAGAGGACACCAATGAAATCATGAATCTCCTGTATGTTTAGTTTACTTCTTTTCATATGTACATGACAAATTCCATCCACTAGTAAAACCAATGCTAAGTAGAAAGTTTATTAAATCTCAGTCCACTCTTCCCAGGAATTAAAATGAAATAAAGGAAAGTGTACTACTGAGTCATTGGAGGCATTTTTTTGTTTGTTTGTCAGTTCAAGCCAACAAGAAATTATTAAACACTTCTTTTGTATCAGGAACTGTGCTAAGTTCTGGTGATCCAAAGAAATGAGGTTGAGCTCACAATTTAATGGGAGAGACAACATGCAAATAAGTTGGAGATAATCTCAGAGGGAAGGTACTAGCGTTAAGAAGGATCAGGAAAAGCTGCTTCTTTTTAAAAAAAGTTAATCAATTTGTTTGTTACATTAAAATTCCCTGCTATCTCCTCTATCCCCCCTCCCAAACTAGGGAAGGAATAATTTAACAAAAATATATGTTATATATATATACATATATATATATATATATAAACTATATCTCTCATGTTTCTATTTATCCATTCTTTTTGGAGGTGGACATTCACAAGTTATACTTCAAACATTAATCCTGTAATTGCATATAATGTTTTCTTGGTCTTATTCATTTAGTTTTTCATAACTTAATATATATTTTTCTAGGTTTAAAAAAATTAAAGTGTTCATCATTACTTATAGTGTGGTAGTATCCCATCAGAATCCTATGTCACAACTCACTTGGCCATTCCCCAATTGATGTGTTTCTCCTCAATTTCTAGTTCTTTAGTGCCACAAAGAGAGTTGCCATAAATATTTTAGAACATATAGAATCTTTTGCTTTTTCTCTTATCACTGTGGGAAACAGACCCAACAGTGAATTAAGCTGGGTCTAAGAGCATAAACATTTTTATAATTCTCTGGGCATAATTCCAGATTGCTCTCCAAAACAGTATGATTAGTTCACAATTCTACTATTAGTGTATAATGTCCTCATTTTTTCCACATCAGTTAAAGCTTCTTAAAGAAGGTAAGATTTTAGCTGAAACTTGAAGGAAGCCTAAGAAGCCAGGAGGTAGAGATAAAGGACAGAATTCTATAGTGAGCAAAAATGTTTGTGTGTAAGTTCAGGCTTTATCTTCAAATTGAATGTCTTTAAAAAATTGAAGTCAAGTCTTGTTAAAAGAAATGGTTAAAAGAAACCTACTCATTGGTGGCTAACAATTTGGGGGAACACAACCAGAGTAGAGAACTGAGCCAATAACTTTAGAAAAAGACAGCTGAACCATTGGAGATACACCCAGAATCCTGAAGAGGAAGAGACATAATCAGCTTTGCTCTGAGATGGTGAAGCCAGAGCACTCTTACTACATTTAGATCAAGCCTGACAGCTTAGGGATAATGTCTCCTTCTTCCTTACTTCCTCTCTAGTCTTTGTAAATTGTTAGGAATATAAAGAATCAAAGATGTAAGGTCTGTGAAGAAGAATTTGTTAGAAAGCACAAAAGAACTAGAAATCAGGAGACTTTTTTTCTTCCAGTACTCTTTCACAAGGTGTTTAACCTCTGTAGGTTTCCATTTGCTCATTTGTACAATGGGAAAGAATTATAATGCCTTTTCTATCTCAAGGGCTTGCTCTGAGCATAAAGTGAGAAGAGACATGTAGCAATTTGATAAAGTCCTATTTTATAAAGTATATGCTTGTTTCCACAGGGATTAAAAAGTGCCCAACATAATAAAATTTGTTCCTTTAAAAAAACTATTAAGGGACCTGACTGTACTGGGGTCCTGCTTAATATTTTGTCATCGTTCAGTTGTTTCAGTCATGACTGACTCTTTATGACCCAATTGCGGGTTCTCTTGGAAAGAGGACTGGAGTGGTTTGCTATTTCCTTCTGAAGTTCATTTTACAGATAAGGAAGCTGAGGTAAACAGTATTAAGTGACTTGCCCAGGGTCACACAGATACTAAATGTCTGAGAACAGATTTGAATACAGGAAGATGAATCTTCTTGAATCTAGGACCAGTACTCTATCTCCTTTGCTACTTAGCTATCACATTCATGTATGAACGCATATATGTAAAACACACAGATGTATATATACACATATGCAAACATATACATGCATCCATATAGAATATGTAAATATACAAGTGAATTTCTCTAAACTAGTATTCTTTCCATTTTCTCACTCTACCTCAGGATGTGGTTGTTTCTTCCATTAGGGTAGATCCACATTCTTCTATCCTCTGAAATCTTATAGCCCTATGACACCTTTCTGTAAATCCTTGCTAGAGGATCTCCCCCATTTCATTGACTGTATTGTGAATAACAGTGTCACATTTGTGTTGAATTCTTTTTCATTTTTTCTGCATAAGTAGCCCATCCCCTCTTCTAGGTATATATGTTCTGGAAAATTTGTTTAATGCTATTTCTCATTTACAAGTTCATCAATAGGAGCATGCTATAACTTGCTTATGCAAAATGAATGAGAAAGTTTTTATTAGACATTTATTACATAGTAAGCACTGTACTATGTGATCGAAATATGAATTCAAAATTAAGGAAGTTTTCTACCTTCAAGAATTAGCTATGGCTAAATACCCACCATTATCATTACAACATCCTTGTTGGGGAGACAACACAGGAAAAATGCTGTCCAAGGTGGATTGTTTTTGTTTGAAAAGACAATAACAGGGATGGCAAATGAAGTCAGAAGGAGAAGACTGGAATACCCTTTTCATTTGTCATTAAGAAGGTTTTTTTTCCTTGTGAACTTAATTTTCAATATTCTGTATTTTTTTCCATCTATGCAAGTCTCTTGCATTTGTGATTCTTTTGCTGTTATGATGTTTTGTGATTTGTTGCTATTTAGCATCACCAGGAAAACAGGAGCAAATGACTAGATTAGATCACATTTAAGAAATTATGCAATCATTTCTATGATTTTAATATGCTCACTGTTGGTCAGTTAACTTATCACCAAGCATTTGGTAAGTACTTACTATTGCCAGTCACTATGCTAAGCACTATGGTTTCACAGAAAAGTAAAAAGAAAAACAAAAAACCAAATTATTCTCCTTCCTCAAGGAGCATAGATTCTAATGTGTGTGAGGGAGAGGAGGAGAATAATATGTAAACAAGGTACATAGAATATATATCCAGAGTGGATGGAATGTAATCTGAAAGAGGAAGTTGCTGTTATGACAGATCGTTTTTTTTAAATGACCAATATTCTCCTAAAGGTATTATAAGTCTTTAGATACAAAATAAGAAATTCATGTCCTAAGAAGCTATATAGTCTAGAAAGAGAATTAAGCCATGTGCACAAATAGCTATAATACAAAACAACATGCAAGAAATCTACATGGAGATACAAGCAAAGTGCTTTGTGAGGTTCAAAGAGGGAAAGTTAACTTTCAATTGATTGGGCAAACTTAAAAAAAATACATTTTTATCAATATCTTTTATTGACATATTTTGGGTTGCCTTCATTTTCCAGTGTATTCCTCCTCTACCTTTCAAGAAATCCATCCTTTATAATATAAAGAATAAAAAAAGGAGGAAAAAACACAGTTCAGGGAAATCAACTAACATTGAAAAACTAATCTAACATTATTGGCAGTATTCCATACCCATAACCCTCTACTCTGCAAAGAAGCTGGGAGAAGTGCCTTCTAATAGCTTATATTTAGGAACAAGCTTGGCCACTATAATTTTACAGGATACAGTTTCAATTGTTTTCTTATTCTTACCATTTTTGTTATTATTGTGTATATTATTTTGCTGGTGTATGGGGTGCTCAGGGAGGGGTAGTATCTCTGTTATGGAGGGCTTGTCATGCCCTCCTAGGGCAGCTCTCGAGCCTCTGACCCTCAGCTGACACCCAGCTCTCACTTGTGGCTCCCAGGAGCTGCTAGCATGCGGCAGTGGCCACACCCTGGGCAACGGCTTCTACAGGCCGGCTAAACCTTGTGAGGGTAGCCATTGGGTCGTTGACCCCTGGTGAACCAGGGCTTTGCTCACCCAGCATGTGAAGACTGTTTCGGCGGAACAGACGGAAGAAACCAATAAGAAGGTTAAACAGCTGAAAGGGCGACGCAGCAAAGCACTGTGGAGTGCTTAGGGTGTGTTGGAGCACAAAAGACAACACGGCCATCCAATGCAGCTGAGGAAGTCTCCAGGTGTAACGACTTTTCGTGCCACTGGACCCAGGCTTCGGCTTCCAATGCCGAGAGAGTGGGACTGTCTCTGTGCATTGACTTTTCTACTCAAATCTCCTTCACGCACACGTGTTTTTGTACACACTCATCTACATCACAGATGAAAGCGCACAAAGACAATCATCGTCCTCGGTTACCAAGAGACTACTACTATTTTGCTGGTTTTATTTATTATTGTGTTCATATAAGTTTTTTCTATGCTTCTCTATATTCATCATAATATATTTTCAAAGTAAACTAATATCTCATTATATTCACACATCACAATTTGTTTAATGTACCCCTAATCAATGAATATCTCTTTAGTTTCCATTTCTTTGCAAATACACCCAAAAAGTGTCACTATATTTTGGTGTATTTAGAGCAGTGATGTCAAACCTTTTAGAGAACTTAGAGACCAAGAGCCCAATCTGCAGCTCCCACATGGCATGTGAGCCTCCTACTTTACCCCAGTTGGGGGAGGGAGGAAGAACTCCTATTGGGCTGCTGGGCAGAAGGGTGGATGATGAGAGAAATGTTCTCAGGCACATGTGGAGATGGGGAGGGGAGCAGCTCCTTCGAGCCTGTGTGCCATAGGTATGCCAGCATGGATATAGAGCCTTTCTATTTATCAGTGGCCTCTGTGGAGTCTTGGATGGTTCATAGGTAGATCTTATGCTGAGAGTTGAGACAACAATATATCTATGAGGAGATATAAATAATAATTATGTATCTTCCAAATTTGGCTTCAGTTCTTTGTTTTTAATCCTTATGACTGAGTTAAGTCTCTCATCCGTAGAGAAAATTGTCACACTTTTGAGTAGACAGAGTAGGACAGGCAAGAGGCAAAAGAATGGAAAAACACAATCATGCTGTGTTATATTCAGAAGCATGATTAAGGCTAGTTTTCTATTATGCCACATTTCTTTCAGTGAATGAATAAACCTGTGTTTGTATGCATGTGCATGCATGAGTGTGTATAGGTTTGGACCTATGATTCTAACAATATAGAGAACTTTCAGTATAGAAACGTCTACTGATGCATACAAACCTATTCATATATATATGTGTATATATATGTACATATACATATACATATAAATATACTTTCAAAAAAGAAACCAACCATCTAAGAATTACAAACCTTCATACAAAGAGAAAACCTACTGCAACCAATCCCTAAAAACTTGCTTGGTAAATACCTAGAAGAAAATATTCTCCTGACTAAGATTTGGCATGGCTTTGAAGACAGGTTTTATCACATGAATATAATCTCCAATGACAGAATGTTAAAATAGATAGATAAAGAGGAAGCAAGAGCTACAATATATTTTGATATTAGCAAACTGATTCATTTCTGTATCAAAAGGTTGAGAAAAGAGGCTCCAACTCACACTGAAATTAGATTAGGCTACTCTTACCTCTTTTCCAATTTACTACTCCTTAAATCATGTTCTTCCCAAAAAGCCTTTGAAGGTGTTAATGGGGCTGTCCTTATCCTCACTTTAAAAATGAGGAAACTGAGTCTTTGAGAGGTAAGGTATTTGCTCATTAACACAGAGTTAATTAGTAGCTCAGTGTGAGCTTTCAACTGAGATTTCTTAACTTCAGGTCTAGCACTATTTCTATTATGTTATTGCAGTTACTTTCCTAATTAAGGAAGAATGTCTTGTCCTAAAATTGAAAACAGACTGGACCTGGGGTTTGTATAATTGAAAATCTGTTACCCTAAAAAAAGAACTACGTTTCCTGGGAGACTACTGATTCGTGTCATTACATACTTCCTGTAGAAAGGGGATATTAGGTGGGGACATGGAGGGTCTCACCATCTTTTTGGTCCTGTTGGGGAGCATGGCAGTGGTGAGTGGAGATTTTGAAATAGCTAATCTGCCATGGGCACATGGTCATTATTTTGTATCCTCTTTATTCCTTGATTTCTAATGATCATTAATAAGCCTCCTAAAATATTTTTATTTGAGATTACATAATATTTATATTATATTTTTATTTGAGATTTAGTTTTAATTTTTACATTGAGGGCAACTACTAATTGGAGAAGAACCTCTCAATTTTTTAAGATAGCCTAGATAAATGTATAAGTCATGTTTCTCCTGCCAAGACTTTTTGCCCACCCCACCTACCCACCCACCCTTGCAAACTCTGAGAGAACTCCAAACTCTCTTTGGAGTTGTTGCCCTTTTCTTTTCCTACTTTTTGCCCAGTTGCTCTCCCTACTATCCAGGCTCTTTTTAGCCGGGGGACTCTTGGAGAGTTGCCCATCTGCTTGAGTCCATGTTCTACAGTTCCTTGCTGCTGCTGATATTGCCTGTTCCTGCTCCTGCTCCTGCTCCTGCTCCTGAATCCTTCTCCTGATCTCTGGCCCTGATCTTACTCCTGCTCCTGAATTGGCCTCTGCCCAGATCTTGACCACTGTTCTGATGCTGCTGGGCTGCTGATTGCTGCCCCCAAGAAACTAGGAGTTTTGGAGCTACTCTTGGGGCAACTGGTAAAAACTTGAGTGCATTTTCCTTAGGCAACAATTAGCATACTAACTAACTCCCTCTCCATGTGGCTGGAGAAATTAGCATTTTACCTCAGGGGGGAAAGGAAGAAGGAAGTTACTCTTCCAAACAGGAAGTAAATTACAAGTATAGCATACTTTTTGAAAGAGCACTATCTTGCATATTTCAAACAGCTTTTATAATTCATGTGTGCATTCATCCAGTTTGAGATTCCTCAAATCCATGTTCTCCCTTGCTATGGGAAATCTCACAGTTCTGACAAAAGGAATCTTAACAGATAGAGAAAGGAACTTTAAAGAGACTGGAGCTGAAAATTTTAAGTCTCTTCAGAATCCATTGTTTTATGAAAGTCTCTATAGAGTTCGTATATTAATGGTATATTAATACTATTCTGTTACTCTGAATCAGTTTAATCTACTGTGTTTTACTATTAGTTATATTCTGTTACCTTTCTCTTATAACTATACTGAACAAATACTATTGAATAAGCCCATAAAAAACAGCTTTTTCTTCCATTTTGGCTTTGTAAATTGTCACATTGTGCTGGGAGCCATCAGACCATGACGTCTTGACAGAGTCATGCATGGTAGCTGGGGAGACCACAGAGTGGTCCTTGGTGAGATGTGACTGCCCACTCTATCCACCTTGCATGACCTCTTTCATCAATGCCCCTTACCTATGAATTGACATGATTATTATTCCCCCTAGTCTCAAAAGAAATAATGCAAGAGCAAAACACATGTACCCTTATTCCTCAAAACATCAAAAGATCAGACCATCAAACCCAATCCCAAAAGACTATCATGCGTTAACTTTTACTTAGGTACATAATTCCCAGCAAAACCTCAGCTACAGGCCAAGCCCAAAACTTTTTCATGAAGCCAGCACACAAATCAATCATAGAGGCCCATACAATATGTACAGCTACAGTACAGTTACACTAAGCTTCAATATGCCTCAGTGACTCAATTATACAAATTAGTAACTCAAACTCCCTAGTAAGCCACCTGTGACAAAATCATTTATCTTGTATTCTGTCTGTAATCACAATACAAAAATATAGCATGTTAATCAAGTGATTTGTTAAAAGTTAATGTATCATTTTTCCATTATCTCTCTTTGATTTTGTATACCTGCATGCCAAGAAAATGGGTATAAAAATAAATCCCAGGCCTGGGAATGTTGGAGCAGCTGAGATGCAAAGCATTCCCATGGCCATTATGATTAAGCTGACTTCTGTTTGTTATTTATTTTATTTTATTTATTTTGACTGATCGTTTGCTACCTGTTGGGAACCCTGGAGTCGCAAGTGAGGCTGGACCCTGACCATGGCAACATAGAGGATGGATGGACTTCATAAAAACTGGTTACAATTGTATAATAACCTTTGAAGAATTTAATGAGTTAAATATCTCAAATTGATTTTAAGGGGTCTTCAGACATGATTTTTAAATTTTTTTTCAACAACTCTGATAATTTTGCCTGCCTCTGAGTTATTTGTAACAAATGGTAAAGAGTCCATTTTAGTAGCTGAAGTGAAGCACTATTATTATCCCTACCTCCAAATTTTTAAAAATGTGAATGGATGGAACATAATAGTCTCATACCAAAGGAACTGGGTCATTGATCCCAGAGCATGGTACCCCTGGATGGCTCCCAAGAGGGAGCATCTCTCATTTGTAACTCCTCTGCTTATTCCACCCCTCCACCAGAATGATTTAGATTCTAAGTGACATTTTTAGACCCAACATCAATAGTACAGAGGTTTGGTTTTTTCTAAACTCCTCTGCCACATTTTTGTAATGATGGCAGTAATAGATTTAAAAAAATTATCTCAACCAAGGTAGAAACATTGCTACACCTGAAAAACTTGTGACAAGTATCCATTAGTTTTAAATGTCACACAGCAGACTCATGTGAATCCTAATGATAGTTATTTTCATTAAATGGGCTATTATAACTGGGAATTTTGATACTTTTTGAATGTGCATTACCTGTTGTACTATTGTTCTTTATAAATACTGTAACTTTGTCATTTGCTTGCACTCACAGTGGATCATGACCAACTTTGAAAAGGAAATGGATCTCATTTTGGGGGTGAGAAACCTTTGTATTCTATATTTTCTTAACTGACAGAGTGTGTCAGTGATTGTAAGCTATATATTTTTGATTTTTAAAACTTTTTTTTATTATTGTTTTTGCTTGCATGTGCAATATACTATTTCAGTTTTGTTTTTTCTCTTCTTTTTGTATTTGAAGCACATGTTACCAGTATTAAGAAGATTTTCTTTAACTTTTTTGATTTTGCAGTTATATAAGTTTAAAATACATTTGCCCTGATGTCAATGCATACAAAAAAGCTTTAGGTTATAAAAATGATGCCATTAATTGTTAAATTTTTTTTGGGGGGGGACTTTGCTTAATGATTCTGTCTGCTTCCAGGAGAAGGCAATACAAAAAGAATCATTTCACAGTGCCAAAGAAGCACAAAGCTACTTGTATAGTGCCAATCGAGCACAAGGTCAAAGAGACCAAACCAATCCTACATAGATTGATGACATTGTGCTCAAAGAGCTCAAGGACTTGATCTTGTGTGAGACTTGAGGTTGTGACTGTTTAACATGAGTTAAATGCAGGACTTCCTTGAAACCACACACTCTATATCATACATGACATCGATTATTCTGACTCCATCCTGGCTCCCATTTGCTCCTATAATCTATTCCCTTTTCTCTCTTATTGTATGGCAACTTCCTGTAGTCTTGGCTGCAAATGGGTAAGTGAAATATTACTGCATTTAGTCCTACAGACTTGGGGGATAGAAATTACTTTAATTGGACCTAATACAAGGACCTTTTTAGAAATTTATAGAATTGAACCCAAAATACAAGGGCCTATTATGAGTTTATTCTTGTTTACTGTATTAGGGAATTAATTTAAGGGTTATGGTGATTGATAGATCAAGTCTGCCACCCTCCTCTCTTTTCCTCCTACCTTCCTTTTCTTCATCCCTCCTCCCTTTCCTTGTCAGTTGGTTTCTTCAGTTGATGACACTGGAAGACAACTCTGAGTGAGCTTCCTGATAAACTAAACTAATACATAACTCTCTCTGGATAGTTTAAACAAGGGGTGATTAAAGAAAAAGGGAAGGATGGGGAAGTTTGATAGGAGAGAGTGTTTTAGGATTTTCCTAATCTAAAATACTCCTAAATTGAAGAATAATAGAGTCTTCTCTCTATAGAGTAGAGTATAGAATAGAGTAGAGTCTCAATAATAATTGAGAGATATGGCTAACAGGTTGAGGATTTTAGTCATTTTTGTCCAGTAGGGAGAAATTAGTAAGAGAAGGATCTTTCAGTCCTTACTCCTTCATGCCTCAAGAGAAAGAGAGCACTCCTCACAGTCTAGCTATTCCTTTCTTCAACTGTCTTTCCCCATTCATCATTCCATTCCAGAATGCTTTTCTTGATTGAAAGCTCTGCAGACCTTACTCCTTCAGCTCGGTTGCAGGTTTTTTCCAATTCTCTTATCCACATTATTCAAAATTTTATGAACATAGATTTTTGATATTTTGATTCTGATTTTGAATTCTTTCTCCCAAAAAGTTTACTTTTTCTTCCATTTGTTTTTCTTTTATGTTTTTGGGTTTTTTTTCTTTTGATAATTGATTCATATACCTCATAACTTAGCCATGCTTCCCTAAGTGATCCCTGTGTTTTTCAACACCCTCTTCAGGGGGAATGTATAATCTAAAATGCAAAGTTTAAGTTCTTTTTGAGAGTAATTTTAGGATAAGAAACATGCTACCTCTCCAAATCCAGAAAGTGAACTATTTGGAGAAGGCACCATGAATATCCCTCCACAGACCACACACTGCACCAGATGATCTAGAGTGAACTTTGGGATGTGGTGATTTGAACTGTGTGGGGTTGAATGTATTTGTTTTGCATGTATACTCTTATGCCGAAGGGGACTGCCCCCAATTGGCTTTTTGTCAATGCACCTAGCAATCATGGATTTGTTTTTTTTTTCCTTTTTATCCCCAGATTACTGTAATTTAAAAGTTGATTATGTTAAGTGATCAAATTGGGGAGACTAGCCCCCCAAATTGATCATCAGGTGGGAAATGTATGATTGAAAATCTGTTACCTTAAAACAAGAACTATATTTCCCTGGAGCTTACTGACGAAAGTCATTTCATACTTTTTTCATTACGTACTTCCTGTAGACAGGGGATATTAGGTGGAGACTTGGAGGTTCCTGTTGTCTTTTTGGCTTTGTTGGGAAGAGTGGCAGTGGTGAGTGGGGATTTTGAAATGGCCGATCATCCATGAATACGTGGTTTTGATTTTGTATCCTCTTTATTCCTTGATTTCTTATGATCATTTAATAAATCCCTTAAAATAGGTTTTATTATTTGATATTAATTTTAATTTTTACAGGTTAAAATAAGAGGAGGAGGAGGAGGAGGAGGAGAGAAGACAAATGTAGATAGAACAACTCATGGATGATCTGGGATGGAAACCAAGAGGCATAAAAGTAATCAGTGAGGCATGTGGTTTGTTTGTGGTCAAAAAGAAAACAGATTAAAGATATTCTTCTGAGGCTTGCAGAATGGTCCAAAGTCATTGGCCAAGAGAGCTGGAGTTTGATTCAAGTCAAAGACAGGCTGAAAGGAGGTGATTAAAACAGTAGAGGCAGGAAAGAAGCTGTAAAAGTTGATAAGAGAGGCTTAGAGCAAAGAGTTGTCTGACATGAAGAAGTTGATAACATCAAAAGTCAAAGTTAGGGCCAATGGCTGGGTTCTTTCCCAAGGTTGGATGCATTATAGAAGAATGAGGAGGGCAGATCAGAAAATTTCTGGCATTTTCTAGACTTTTCCTGTCAGAAGCAGACTTCCTGCTATTGAGGATATTTGATTATAGTCTTAGAGGTTATTTAGAAGAAAAGTATGACTATTGGTTTAATATAGGAAGTGATATTATTTCTTTGAAGTCAAAAGAGGTGGTAGCTACAAAGGTCTGGAAGGGTGAGGTAAACCCTGAATTCTTGAGATCATTGCTTTCTGATTGCTCCCTTTTGATAAAATCTGGGGGATAGGTTATCTCTCTCTCTCTCTCTCTCTCTCTCTATATATATATATATATATATATATATATATATATATATGTCTTATGATGTAGATGTTATTTCTTTTAAAAATGTATATCTGTTTCTATCTGTATTGTGTACTTAATTAAACTGTGATCTCACCAGGGGCAGACTGGTAAATCTTCTTTCTTTTCCATCTTTCCATAAGTTTTTAATACAGTGCTTTGTACGCAGCAGATTTGTAAATATTGTTGACTGATCCCCAAGTATTATTGTTCACTAAACATGGAGATGATTCCAAAGTAGGATGATTGGGGAAGGAATGAAGTAGAAGCTGAGGAGCAGAACTGTGTGATAGCTTTGGGGGATAGGATCAGAATTTACAGGAACTTTGATAAACTAGAAAAGCCATTAAAAATCAGCCCAATGACTTTAGCAATACATTTAAGAAAGAAAAACAAACTATGAAAGTAAGATGACTAGTTAGATTCAAATATCCAAGAGAAGAATCTTGGAGTCAGGGTGAATTACCAAGGCCAATGAGAGTCACCAATGTCTCTTGCTGAAAAAAGCAAGGCATTTTATTGGGATGTATTAACAGGATTATAGCAAAAGCCATTTGTCCTTGGTGTCTGCATCATCTGAAGAGTTATAATTAAGTGAGGTGACATGAAAAGATAACTTTTGTTAAAAGAGTGAAATCCAACTGGGATTTCATTTCAGACCTCCTGGAAAACATTCTACAACTGATAAGTCTGATTCTAAAAGAAAACAGTCAGTACAAACTTTCACTGTCAGACCTGGAGCATGATTTCTGTGTTGTGACATCCAAAAACATTCCTTGAGTGTCTAACTATTTTGAGGTAACAATCCTTATACCAGGAAGACTATCCAACATATAAGAGAGAAACTAACTGTCCCAATGTTCTTACAACAGTTTTTGCATAGAAGTATTCATACCACACTATTTATTAACCTGTTGGCAGCTGGGTACTAAATATTCATAAGTTATAAGTTTACACATGCAGTGGGATCTCAAAAATGTTTAGAAATTTTAAAAAATGAGTCCAGGTTTCTGAAAAATGAACACTGAATATAAAAAAAAGTAACCAAAATAATGGGCTCTTTTCCCAGTTTCTGTTAGGACTTTGTCGCCTTCTGGATGTGAAGAATTTCAAATAAAAGTGTATATACTGAGGTCTAGGAAAGACAGTCAACAGAGATTTCCTGTCTGCTGTTCCAGTATATAAAAAGACTCAAGTTACATCATTTGGGCTTCATCAGAAGTTGGGTCCCCCAATGCAGCTTCTTGGAATAAAAAACAAACATTCTATATTCCTTTTTTTAGGTACAATGCTTTCAGACACAATAGCAATGAGTGAACTTGAAGACATGGATTGAAAGTGTGACAGTGGAGTGAACCCCTGAACATTATTTCTATTTTTGTTTTCTTTTTAAATAGTTGAGCAGCATGCCATAAAAGAATATAAAGTCAATGAAGTTTTGGAAAGTTCATTTTGGTTTTGAATTAACTTGACTTTTTAAAAATCACCCTAAGTGGAATATGTTTTTAAAACCCTGGTGAACTGCCAATACATATAAGAGTTGATTTGCCAATGTGACTCAGTTTGCCAAATGTACATGCAAAGGAGCAAGAGTGGTAGATTTATCCAGGTTTTTGGATAGGAGAGGGATTGGGTCTGTGATTTCACTGATTTAAGACCCTTCCTAGTGAAGAAACTTCTGTCAATGCAGGTCAGTTCCTACTTTGCAATTTATAGACAGTGTCTAGAGCACTAGAAGTTAAATGATTTGTCCAGGTTTGTGTAGTATTCTTATTTGTCAGAAGGTGTCCTCATTTGGGATTTGAAGCTGAATCTCTGTCTACCAGTCAAAGCTCTGATTGTTGGAAGTACCATTCAATGCTAATATGTTTACAGTAATTTCAATGGAGTTTGAAATGGCTTGAGATCAGGGACAGTTTCTATTTTTGACTTTGTATCATTAGTGCCTAGTCCTGTACTATGGCAAGAGTGATAGATCAGAAGTCAGAGAACCTGAGTTCAAAGCTTGACTGTGTAAACTGTTACAGACAAAAGAGTGGTTGCCATAAACTGTGACCGCGAAAATATGGTTTCAAGACTTTGAATTGCCAAAACTGTAAAGATAATTTTTAGTGTCTTGGTTTTATATCAAAAATAAGTGATTGCCATGGGAAAATTCCCAAATATTAAATACCCAAGTCACCTGGGTTTTATGGAGATTTTAATTAATATAAATGAAGGAATTAAGGGAAGGGAGAGAGAGGGGGGGAATGGGAGGCAGAGGAAATAGTAGGAAAGGGCCTAGGCCAATGGCCTAGGCCTGAGCTTTAAGAGAGACTAGTCAGTCCTTAATCACTCACCACAAGATTTTGTCCCAGGCAAAACTCTAGAGTTCAGAGAGACCCTCCAGTTCAGCTCCTGAGCTCAACTGATCCAAACTCCCCCTTGAAGTGGTTCAGACAGCTCCTTTTAAAGAGAATTTTCTCCTATGTCACCTCCCCTAAATTTTCACATCTACCAATCACAGTAGATGTTTTCCAAAGGACTGACCATTCTTAATTCACATCTTGTTATCACCTTCTCTTGGTAGACTAAAACTTCTGAGTATTTCACATCTCTTTGCTAAGCTTGCCCTTTTAGTGATTAATTTGACCTTCATAGGTACTTAGCATTCTTTTGTATTAGATCTAAAATAGACCTAGCTTAAGGGCTTTTGCCTCACTATAAGTATGAGTTAAGGACTTTTTTCATTGTTCATTAAGGAGTTTTACAACTTTATCTTCCCCTTAAGGTATGCCTAAATATGGGTGGAGTAAGGTTAAGTTCTCAATACATTCCTGACCAAGTACCTGCATTGTTTAAATGGGGAATAACCTAACCAAATCTTCTAAGGTTAGAGTTGGAGAAATTTTAAGATTCACAGACCTATGTACAAATCATTTAATCTTTCTGGGCTCCAGTTGCTTTATGTGTAAATGAGGGGATTAGACTAATTGAGTTTTAAGGTCTCTTGAAGTTTTAATTTTATAAACTTTTATAGAATCACAGAACTTGAGAGTTGGGAAGTAGCTCAACAAGTATTTAGTCCAAGTTATACTCAAAAAGGAATTTCCATTAGAATGCAGGAGCCTTTGCTTGAAGAGGTGCCCTCTTTCCAGAGGTTATCCATAATACCTACATATAATTCTAAATGTTAGGAAGTTTTTCCTGACATTAGAAGAAAATTTGTAGTCTCTTGTGACTTCTTTTCATTGCTTTTCATTGCCCTCTGGAAAAAACAGGACAAGTCTAATCTATCTTCTGCATGGGAACACATCAAATACTTAAAAAGAGTTCTCAATTTCTCTTGCATCCTTTCTTTTCTTTAGGATAAACATCCCCAGTGTAATAATTAAAGGGATTGTAGGATTGAAGAGGCATAGGGGATAGGGAAGATTTGTGACAGGGAATGAAGGGGTTGAAGGGAGAGAAGGAATATGGTTGCTGGTGAGTTAAAGGAGAGAGATACTACCTGCCAAAAGACTATCTTTGAAAAATGGGGTTCCTGAGAAATGGGTCACCTATGAGCCAGAGGGGATGTCTTCTCTATTGATTGATGTTGAAGATACCCCAGAGCAGATAAGCACAGACCCCCCTGAGGGACAAGCCTTCCCCTGACCAAGGTGGCCCAGCAGGGGTCCGATAAGGAACATTTATGGTTGAATGACTGTCCTTGGGTTCAACTCCCTCTATGTCCCACCTAAAATGATAATCCTCTTATCTAACTGTGGTTATTTAAATAAAGATGAATTTAATAACAAGTTTGGATTGGGAGGTATCAGGGAAGAGGGAATGGGTTTGAGGTTCTCTCAACTTTTGAGCTGAGGCCAGGCCTTGCAGGCTGGTAGAGGGCTTCTTTTATTCCTGTCTTTGCTACATCTGTGCTAGTTTTCTTAAGTTCAAAGTCTTTAACAGTAGAAAGCAAGAGATAGAAAAGGTTCTGACTTTCAGAGCAGGTTGGACCTGTCTCTTCAGACTGATGTCCCTAAAGACCAACCTTACAGTTCAAACTGCTCCCTTTAATCCTTTTGTTCAATGACACGATGATAGGAATCCAGGTAGAGCACACAGTAGTGAAAATCAGGAATAGAGGTTCTTCTATCCAGAGACAGGTAGAGAGGCTCCTTACAGTCTGAGGGCCAGGAAAAGGTCAGGAGACCAAATGCCACTCCAAGATCCCCTCCCCCCACCAACTGTCATTCTTGTCAATATCTTCTCTCCAACATTCCAACTACTGTTTGTTCTACCTGAGTGGCAGAAAGTCCAAAACTTGCTTCAGTATTCCTTTCCACACCAGTTCTTCAACCGATCTTCATATGACATGGACTTCAGGCCCTTCACCATTCTGGTTATCTATCATCTTTTGAATGATGACCTTTAACTTATCAATATCATTCCCTGTGGTCTCCAGAACTGAATACAGAAACCTCTAGAGGTACTCTGACCAGGCCAGGGTATAGTGGTAACATCACCTCTTTTTTTCTGGAAGCTATGTTCCTCTGAATGCTATTCTAAGATAACACTGAAGACTCACATAGATCTTGCATTTTACCATTATTCCTAAATATTTTTCTTTAAAAAGTATTGTCTAATCATTCCCTATCTAGCTTTTCTTTGTGAAACTATTTTTAAAATCTAAATTTATGACTTGTGTTACATATTCCCTTATATTTTCTCCTTTTATTTTGAGAGCTACAGTGGAGATAAAGTTACTTTCTCGGGGTCACCCAGCTAAGGGGTGTCTGAGTACAAATATGGACCCAGTACTTCCTGTCTCTAGGCTTGGCTATCAATCTACTGAGCCACATAGTTGCCTCACCAAGGGATGCCATATTTTTCTATTGATTGACCCATCTTTGTGCCAGGCTATTCCTATATCCTCTGTACAGATTGGGTCAGCTACACTTAAGCAAAGAACTGAAGACCCTACTGATCATAAGCAATTTAACACACTTTATTTAGTCAGGAAGCAAAGTTAGCAAAATTTCTAAATCACAATGTTTTTGTGATCAATAAGAGTGGGTGAGTGGTTACATTCTAAGACACCTGCTGATTAACTTCCCCAGGTCACCCTCCTATCCAGTCTCTATGAAACTGTCTAGGAATAACAATCAGATATAAGAGTAGAGAACCATAGGTCTGAGATCTGGAATGGAGTATGCATGCAACTTTATGCTGTAGCATCATTCTTTCATGGCTATGGGACTGAAAGGATGGTAAACGTGTTTATGTACTTGTAAGTATTAAACTATGTGAGTTGTGATTGTTTGATTACTTAATGTTATTTCTTGGCATCTTACCACAATGTCTATATGATTTGTCTCTCCCAAAAGACTGATATCAAGGGCAAGGGATATATATTTGCTTTTATACCACACCATTCAGAATATGTGCATTATTTTTTCATATAAAGGTATAATTACCATTGAACAGATCTTAAAGAACAATGATCCTGCTGTGAATTTGTATTAAAATAACTCAGGAAATTGTGATAAATTTGATCTAATCTACAGATATAGTTTATCTTTTTTAGACTGTTCAAAATGTGTTCTTACAGAAGCAATGAGTAGAAAATTAAAGAGAAAATTATAGAGGTTTTTTTTTTTAATTTAAAGCAAATATAAAGAAAGTCAGTGTCTTGGTTGAATAATTAAGTGGGCATGGGGTATTGCTAAGTAAGTTCCCAGCACAGGAGTATTGAAGGATTATCTACATTAACCTGCTGGGTACTTTCAATAAGATCTTTAAGCTAGAATGGGGATGAAATCACATGTTTTTGAATACATTACTGCACAGTAAGTGTCAAATGTACAGATAGCAAGTTCTATACAAGTTCAGAATAGGAAAAGATGAATGTGGACTAGAGAAATTAGAAAGACGTCAGAGGGGAAGTAGTACTTGATCTGGAACTTGAAGGAGAAGCTGGGAATGGGCATCAATGAATGAACAAATACAGTAAATCAGCTAGCATTTGTTAAGTATCACTGTGTACCAGCTATTGTTCTAGGCCCTAGGGATACTAAGACAAAAACTAAACCATCTCTGTTCTCAAAGACTGTGTATTTTATCCAGGGAGACAACATTATAAAAAAATAAGATAGTTCAATAAAGAGAGTTATGGAGGAAGGGTTCCATCAGTTGAGTAAATTGGGAAAGGTTTTGTGTAGGAGTTGGTTTTTTTAACCACATCTGGAAGCAAGTGAGGGATTCCTTGAGACAGAAGTGACTATGGAGTATATTCCAGGAATGGGGTGGAGGATGGTGTGTAATTAATTTTATACCCTTGAACTACAATTCTCAGCATCCCACTTTCATCCTTATGTTATGTCCTTACATTTTGGAGATAAGGTTTCTGTAACCTCACCCCTCCTTGCTCTCTTCAGTATTTCAAGTCTGATAAACTTGTCTTTACTCAGGCTTTACCTATTTCTTTTGCTTCAAGTGATTTTTAATAAATATTATAAAATATAATATGTGGAGTAGTTGGATATTAATTTTAATTTTACAATGGCCAGTAAAAGTAATCAGGTGTAAAGAACAGAAAGAAAACCATTTGGCTGGCTTACAAAGTACAGAGAGGAAGGTAATAGTGATGCCAGAAAGTTATATTGGAAACAAGTTTTGAAGGGTTTAAAAACCAACAGAGGAGTTTTGTATTTTATTCTAGAAATAATAGTCAATGGAATTTACTGAGTAGAAGGGATGATACAGTCAGATCTAAAGGAAAATTATCTCAGCAGCAGTGAAGAGGATAAATTTAAATGTGCAAGACCAATAAGGGATTATTCCAATGATCTAGGAGAGAGGCAATAAGGGCTTGAATTAAGGGGATCATATGTGAGTACAGAGAAGGGGTTGGATGAGAGAGATGTAGAAAGTTACTATTTGGCAACTGATTGTATATATGGAATGAGGAAAACATGCAATGTTAAGGATATTACCAAAATTATGAATCTGGGAGACTAGAAAGGTGCTGGTGTCTTCACATCAAAAGATGTAAATGGCACCAGTTTAACCACAGATACAAGAAGTATCATAGTGTTAAGAGTAAAATTAAGGTTGTTGACTGAATATATTATTTTAGTGGTCGCCATGGATTTAAATTCAATCCCAATAAAATACTCAAGTCAGTTTGGGATTTTTATGGTGGTTTAATTACAATAGTAGGAAGAAATTAAGAAGAAGAGAGAGAGGAAAAGGTTTAAGATTTCTCCTATCTAGCCTAAGCTAAGGAAAGTTCAGAGACCTCAGCCATGAGACCTCTTCCAAGGTCTCATGCTTCTAAGGCCTCCAAGATGAGAGGTCTTCTAGGAGTATAGTGCTTTAGGAGGTAAAGGAAAGGAGGAATCAGCTGAACCACTCACCCAGATAGCTCAGGGAAGATGCCTCACCTAACCACACTACAAAGCTTCTCTCAGTAACCTCACCACCGAGCTGCAAATGCCAAACCACTGTCAGGAGCTCCCAACCTCTCTGAGCCAAACATTGCTGAGCGAGCCCAACATCTCTGACAGAGAGCGAGCAGAGCAGAAGTGATGGGAAATATATAGACAGTTCTTTATATCACTTCCTGTGTCTCACATGTACCAATGGTAGCTTAAGCTTGGCTTAGGACAATCCAAGGGGTCAGTCAGTTGTTTCTGAGTTGTCACTTGCTAGCACATATGGGTCATAGGCCGTCCTCACAGTT
Source organism: Monodelphis domestica (assembly GCF_027887165.1). Lineage (NCBI taxonomy): Eukaryota > Metazoa > Chordata > Mammalia > Didelphimorphia > Didelphidae > Monodelphis > Monodelphis domestica. The sequence goes on from NC_077231.1 coordinate 179,647,946, forward strand.
AATCCTTAAGTGGGGGGTGTATACATTCCTGGTTGCTAGAATTCTAAAGACTAAGCAGGGTGGAGTAAATCTAAAATTCACAATGGTATACCCAAGAAACAGTATACAAAGCAAGTTGACTAGAACAAATGGATCATAAAGGGAAAGAGTATGAGATGTAGTTGGAAAGGTCAATTGAAGTCAGATTGTGGAGATTTAGATTCCATCCTGAAGGTAATGTGTAACCACCAGAGGTTGTTTTGTTGTTGTTGTTGTTGTTTTTGTAAAGCATTGGGGCAACATGTGCAAAATGAATATATATATATATATATAAATATTTGCATATTAACCTGGTTGGTATCTAGGATAGATTAGAGGGAAGATGATAGAGACAGGTAGACTTATTAGCAAACTCAGGGTATATTTGAAGGAGGACTTGAATAGATGTCAATAGATTTATCTGTGAGTTTTAACCTGGCTAATAACTTGTGTGATCTTAGGTAGATCATATACTTTCTGATGTTCAAGTTTCTCAACAACCAAATAAGGTGGTTGAAATAGATGATTTGGAATGTTTCAGCTGGCTCAGATTCTCTGGTAAGAATCTCTCTTCTAGGGGGCAGCTGGGTAGCTCAGTGGATTGAGAGCTAGCCCTAGAGACGGGAGGTCCTAGGTTCAAATCTGGCCTCAGACGCTTCCCAGCTGTGTGACCCTGGGCAAGTCACTTGACCCCCATTGCCTAGCCCTTACCACTCTTCTGCCTTGGAGCCAATACACAGTATTGGCTCCAAGACAGAAGGTAAGGGTTAAAAAAAAAAAGAATCTCTCTTCTACTATTTTCTTCATTTCAAAACCACTTTACATCATTCCTTCTCTTGTCTTTCCCCCTTCTCTGACAATGAAATAGTTCTTTTTGCCAGTCCACTCCTTCGAAAGTGCTCTTGATAAACAGATTATAATCAAAACCATCCCTTTTTCTTTTCTAATCTCAATTTTTCCTTATTTATTGGTTCCTTCCTGTCTTCAAACATGCCCAGGTCTCCATCCTCCCCTTAACCTAATATATTCTTCTTTCTAGTCCCATCACTTAACTGAACCTTTTCTCTCCAAAGTTAGTGAGAATTTATTAATTATGGAATCTTATGGTCTTTTCTATATTTGACAATGCTAACCATTCCATCCTCCTGACTACTCTCTGGTTTACCTGAGTCCTGCTCCTTCCTAGTTCTCCATCTGGCTGACTAATTACTCCTTCCTTTTCTCTTTTTCTGATTAATCATCATACTACTCCACTTAACTGTGTGTTTCCCAAAGTCTCTGTCCTTGGTCTTTGTCTTTTTCCCCCTCTATATGTTTTCTCTTTTGGTGTCCTCATCCGCTAACAGGAATTTAATTTTTTTCTCTACATATCTACTCCAGTCTCTTTCCTGAGCTTAGTCCCACATCACTGGTCATCTATTAAATATTTCACACTACATGTCCTGGAGTTAACTCAAACTTATGTCCAAAACTGAACTCATTATCTTTTCCCCAAAACTTTTCTAAACTTCCCTATTTTGGTTAAAAGCACTATTATTTTTCTAATTTCCTAGGTTACTGATTTTGGTGTCATATTTTAATTCTTGCCCTCCCTCACCTCCCATTTTCATGCCACTGGCAAATCTTGATGTTTCTAACTCCATATTTCTTATACCTCAAAGCTGAAATGATTTTAATAGCTTTTATTTGCAAAAAAAAAGATGGTAAGAGTGAAAGCAGAGAAATACGAAAGGGTAGAATAGACATTAACTTATCTAACTAGACATTGCTCTGGTGCTTGACTGAGCCAGGACTTGTTGACCTTCAACCAAAATTAAACTCTCTCCTTAAGACAGGAAGGGAAAGCCAACTATCCACTCACCCAAGTTCCCTCCAAAAGGCAGGTCAAGACAATGATTTAAACTGAAGGTGATACCTGGAGCTTACTTTCTTTCTCCTTGAAGCCAACTTCCTTCCTGAAGTCCAACTCCTTCTTGAAGCTGACTTCCCTCTTGGAGTTGACTTCTCTAGCCCCAGAAATTCTGGGCCTTTTATATTGGCTTCTTGTCCCTCCCCCTTTTCACAAAAGCCAATCACAACTTCCAAATTGCCCAGCATTGCCCAGGGGGCAGTGTTTGTGGGAACCACTTCTCATCTTCTGGAGAGGTGAATACTCATCAAAAGAGTTCACAGATTCCTGGCTGATTGAGGTGTGAATTCTCATTTCCTGGCTGACTGAGTTAAAAAGGTAGAGAACTCCTTCACCTCTGCTAAGTAGGGTATTCAAGCTCTTCTTGATTCAATTCCAAAGTAGAAAAGGAGAGTTAATCCTGTCTTCACAATCTGGGGAGGCATTAAGTAAGGGTACTTAAGTTATTGTTAACCAAAGTGTTAACTCAAAATAGACAAAGGGAATACAGGATTCCCTTTCACAAGTGTAAACTCAGAAAGAACAAAGAATTCCATTTTATATACCCCACTACTTTTTACTTCTACAGCTATTACTTTAGCTTAGGTAGTCATCACTACTTCCTTAGAAAGCTTTCTAATTGATTTTCCTGCCTCATCTCCCCCAATTCCTTTCTATGTTAAATATTATTGATACTACTTAGTTAGTACTGTGGTGTATACACATATACACACATTCCCTTCCTGTACAACCAATTCCAACATCATCGACAACAACATATATACAAAATAATTTATATATATATATATATTTAGTGAGGAAATATTTTTGCTGGGAGAGACTTCATGCAGAAGGTGGTCTTTGAGCTGAATATTGAGAGAAAATTAGTATTTGAAGAGGTAGAAGTGAGGAGGCAGTGTATACTAGGAACAGAAGATAGTTTGTGCAAAGGAATGAAGATGGGAAATGAAATTTCATATGTTAGGAACAGCAAGAAGACCTGTTTGAATAGACCAAAAAGTATGTGAAGGGGAATAACATGGAAATGGTAGATTGGAGTCAGTACGTACAGGACTTTAAATGCCACATAAGGCAGTTTGCATTTGATCCTGGAGGAAATTAGAATGCAGAAGAGTTTATTGGGTAGGAAAATAGTCAGGCTTGTGATCTAGAAAAGTCACTTTTTCCAAGTTGTGTGGTATATGAATTGGAGAGCAAACAAACTGGAGGCAATAAGACCAATTAGAAGGTTATTGTAGTTGTTCAGGTGAGAGGTTACTGGAGCCAGAACTAGAGTGGTTACTGTTTGAGTAAGAGGATTCTAATTAATGCTTCTTCTTGGAGTATAAGAAGTAATATAATACAGTAGATTTATACTTGACATTAGAAGACTTGACTTCAACGTCTGGCTCTGACACTAGTCATTTGGTCTTGGATAGATAGTTTAATCTCTTAGCCTTAGTCTTCTTGTCTGTAAAATGGAGAGAATGATATTGGATATATCTCTCTCACAAACCCAGCAGTGGTATGGCTGGAAGGCTTTTAAAGCCCTTTTGGCATAGTTCCAAATTGCCCTCCAGAATGGTTGGATCAGTTCACAACCTCACCAGCAATGAATTAGTGTTCCAATTTTACTACATCCTCCCCAACATTTATTATTTTCCTTTACTGTCATATTGGTCAATCTGCTAGGTGGTACTTCAGAGTTGTTTTGATTTGCATTTCTCTAATAGTTTGGGTTTCTTTATCTGATAACTGCCTATTAATGTCCCTTGATCATTTATCAATTGGAAAATGGCTTGTTTTTTTTTTTTACACAATTGATGTAGCTCCTTATAAATTTGAGAAATTAGACCTTTGTCAGAAGTTTTTGATATAAATCTCCCCCCACTTGTTGCTTCCCTTCTAATTTTTGTTGCATTGGTTTTGTTTATACAAAACATTTTAATTTAATGTAATCAAAATTAAATTAAACCCACATAAATCATCAACATTTCTATATATTTCCAATACAATCCAGCAGCAAGTTAGAAAGAGAAACTCCACTTAAAATCAACCTAGACAATATAAAATATTTAGGAATCTATTTGCCAAGACAAACATAGAAATTATATGAACATAACTACAAAACACTTTTCACACAATTAAAACTAGATTTGAATAATTGGAAAAGCATTAATTGCTCATGGGTAGGATGAGCTAATATAATAAAAATGACATTCTTATTGAAATTAATTTATGTGGATTTATTTTGTATCCTGCAACTTTGCTAAAGTTGTTGATTATTTCCACTAACTTTTTGGATAATTCTCTAGGATTCTCTAAGTAGACCATCATATCATCTGCAAAAAGTGATAGTTTAGTTTCTTTCCTGTATTTGTCTCAGCAGATAGATTCCTAAGTATTTTATTTTGTCTAAGGTGATTTTTAATGGGATTTCTCTTTCTAATTCTTGTTGCTGAGATGTGTTGGAAATATATAGGAATGCTGATGACTTATGTGGGTTTATTTTGTATCCTGCAACTCTGCTAAAGTTGTTGATTATTTCGAGTAGCTTTTTTGTTGATTCTCGAGGATTCTTTAAGTAGACCATCATATCATCCGCAAAGAGTGATAACTTGGTCTCTTCATTGCCTACTTTAATCCCTTCAATTTCTTTTTCTTCTCTAATTGCTACAGTTAGTGTTTCTAGTACAATGTTAAATAATAGAGGTGATAATGGGCATCCTTGTTTCACTCCTGATCTTATTGGGAAGGCTTTTAACTTATTCCCTTTGCAGATGATGCATTCTGATGGTTTTAAATATATATTGTTTATTCTTTTGAGGAAGGACTCTTTTATTCCTATACTTTCTAGTGTTTTCAATAGGAATGAGTGTTGTATTTTGTCAAAGGCTTTTTTCTGCATCTATTGAGATAATCATGTGATTTCTGTTGGTTTGGTTATTGATATGGTCAACCATAGGGTGATTTCCCTAATATTAAAACATCCTTACATTCCTGGTATAAATCCTACCTGGGCATAGTGAAGAATCCTTATGATAACTTGCTTTAGTCTTTTTGCTAGTATTTTATCTAAGATTTTTGCATTAATTAGGGAGATTGGTCTATGATTTTCTTTCTCTGTTTTTGGTCTGTCTAACTTTGGAATCAGTACCATATCTGTATCATAAAAGGAATTTGGTAAAACTTCTTCTTTGCTTATTTTGTCAAATAGTTTGTATAGTATTGGGGTTAGTTGCTCTTTAAATGTTTAATAGATGTATGTGTTTTTCTATCTACTTTATGTGAACATATGTTGGGATACTGAAGGAATGGGGAGGGATTAGGAAGAAAAGAGGTGGAGGTAGAAGTGAAAGTGAGTAGGGAGAACTTTTCAGACATGGGGCACAGTTGTATAAAGGCATGTAGGCAGGAGATGGATTCTTAATAAATCATTTCTTTTGCTCATAGCTGAACTATGGTAAAGGTTTCAGCAAGTTGTTAGACAATCATTCAGAATGTATGCCTTATCTTTTTATCACCATCTAAGTTGATCTCTAGTCATTACACTTTCACCAGAAATGTTGAATAAGACTCAGTACTTCTGGATCTTTCAGTCTACTTCAAAATATGTTAAATTTCCAAGACTTGGAGCTTTTATTACATTGACACCAGATAAAAAATTAAAAGAGCTAGTTGGACAGAACCCAAGAGATCCATTCTTATAGAAAGCCCCTTGAGGCCAAGGACCACTCTTTTTATTTAAAATCATGAAGCACTTAGGCATGATAAATAAAAGAATTCTGAAGGAATGATTTTTTTAAAAGCTATGGAATACACTATACTGATGGGAGTCATTAATTTTAAAGTCAATGTCAATATTAAGAACTAATTCAATCTATTCATACTGTATTTGATGATATATTGGAGTAGCAAAGGGGGAGGTGAAAGAGAAATGAGTAGCATGGTCCATAGATTTGCCTAGGTATTATAGTCCTGCCTAAAATAATCCAATCACATTATTTGACATAATGCAGTTCCAATCTAGAGTATACTTTTTTTTTCTAAGTGAAAGGATTAATTCATCCAGTGATTAAATTCTCAGTTGAAAATAAAATATATTACAATGACTGGCTCACAGTACAGAATGGTGTTGTTTTACTAGGCTCAGCCTCTGACTCTGTGTGTTGGTTTCAAGCATGAAGTAAATACTGAGGTCATTTGGAACTTTACTGGAGAAAGCAAGGCAAAACTCAGAACATCTATGTTTATCTCTTAAATAATCTTAATTTCCCCTGATTTGTATGGAAATAGAGTGGGGGGAAATGATTAGAAATTTGGAATTTTTCCTGTGTAGTTTGGAATGGAAAGCTATGAGATTAGGATTTTTTAGTCTTTTCTTCTTTTTTCTACCTCCACTACATCTAGTGAAATAAAGTTAGAGTATTTGCATAGTGCATAAAAACAGGTACATTCAGCCCATGAGTTTACAAATGGAAAACAGACTCCACCTTTTAAAAACTGACAAAAGCTCATTAAGAGCCAAGGTGGAGAGCAACTAGATGGATGACTTAGTGGATAGAGAGCCAGGCCTGAATGTCCTGGGCTCAAACCTAGGCTCAGACACTTCCTAGCTGTGTGACCTTGGGCAAATCATTTAATCCCAATTGCCTAGCCCTTATCCCTTTTCTGCTTTGGAACCAATCAGTACCTAATATTCTAAGACAAAAGTTAAGGGTTTAAAAAAAGAGGTAAAGGAGATTTGACTAGTTAAAAGTTTTAAAACTGGAAAACAAGGTTATTCAGTCAAAAGTAGACAAGCAGACATAATAGCAATAGGTATTAATACTAAGTTTATTATTATAATTAATAATTATTATTAATAGCAATAGATAATAGTAGAAACTGACATATGACTGTTTAGGCTTGCACAGTACTTTCCCAATATCATCTCATTTGAGAGGCAGCCTGGTCTAGTGATTAGAGCTCTGAACCTGGACTTAGGACAGCCTGGTTTCAGATCCTAACTCTGATAGCTCTGTGACCATGGCCCAATCTTTTGGTCTTCCTAAACCTTAATTTGCTCATCTTTGAAATGAAGATTAATTACACTGCTTACTATGAATCAGTCTCTAGCTAAGATCTAGGGATACAAGCACAAACATGAAAGCTGTCGCTGCCCTCAAAATGCTCCCAGTCTCCTGCAATAACTGGCATTTATATAGAGGTTTGAGACTTGCAAAATGTTTGCATATACCATCTCACTTGAATCTTATCCAAACCCAGCAGTAGGTAATTTCCCATTGAATTGAGTTAACTGTGAAGAGGCACTGAATAGAAAGTAGCTAAATTATGAAAGGACTAAAGACCCTTCTCTGCAGAAGATCCAAGATGAAGATAAGACTTGCTGATCTTTAAAGTTCTTTCCAGTTCTAAGTCCTGCAAACCAGTGATCAATCCTTTTGAGATAAAAATGCTAATACATTGTAGTTGAAGTGCTTTCTTTAAGTTAGAGAAGAAGGATCTGAGTTCTAGTGCATTTTAATGACTTTTACTACTATGCAGGGCATTCAGAAAAAGAAGTTTGTTCCACTCCAAAGGAAACCCTCCTTCACTTTGGGCTCTGGAAGAGAAGAAAAGGACAGAATGACACTTGCTGAAAAGATTAGAAAGAAAGTAGGCTAAAAGAAAAGGGCAGAATGAAAGGAGATATAGGGGAAGGATAGCCATACCTTGCTAGTTTTGTAGAAAGTCACTCTTTCTCCCTTAATATTTTGCTATATCATTTTGAAGGGTAAGCTTAAGGAAAGGTAATGGAACTCCTATGACCTATTGATTTGATTATGTCCCTGGGAAGAATCAACATTTGCAATAAAGTGGTATTAAAAAATTCTCTGATTTTTATAGAGCCTCTCACTTCCTATAATATTTATGAGGAACATCAGATGTATCAATCTACATTTTAAAACACATTTTTTGCTGAAACAAAACTTTTCCATTCCTAAAATGATTGACACATCACCAAAATGCTGAGAAAGCTACAGTCTTACCAAGTGTTAACCAAAATCCAGAACTATTTTATAGAATTACATTTGCTTGCATTGCCATGGGTTCCCATGACAACTGTTTGCCATTCCCTCCATCCTCATTGTAGAGAAAATATTACAAGTTAGAAATGGTTTAAGTATCTTGTCCAGAGAGAGGCTTTATCCCCCAACTCCACTAGAAGAGCTGTCCTTTTTATTTACAAATATGGTTTCTTCTTCAGTCTCTGAACATAAAGCTATGTAGGATATATTCATATTTTTTCTCACCATTATCTAATAGTCATATATCAAAATTACTAGGAAATGGATTGCCTATATCTTCAGGGCTGTTGCCCTGGCAACCATTGTTTGTGATTCTTTTTTGCTCTTGCAAACAGGAAAGAGAGCACATTTTACAGATCCAATTAATATTCCATGGTTTGAACTAGAAAAAGAGTAGTTAGATAATAAGTTGGAAGGGTAAATAGACATGTCTCACACCAGTGCTGTTTGAAATGTGAAGATTATTTCACTTTTATTAATAGAGCAAATGAATTCATCAGTAATTAGTATGAGTCCTGGCAACGGCACAATGGTTACCCAAAAATCTATACTTTTCCAGATAAGGAAACAAATAAAAATGGATTTCTTTCAGAAGCAAAAGTAATAGAAATATAAAACAGTAAAACTTCAAAATGTAAATAGCTAGCTAGTTTTCATTTCATAAATCTGAAACTTCTGTCCCAGAGGTATTTTTAAGGTATTTGAGGCATCTTGTATCTTTTAAATCTGGGTTGATAACTTTATTGCAAGAGATTCATATTCACTCAAAAGAGTTTGACTTAATTATCCACGAAGGAAAACCAATGGTTGAAGAGGACTCAGTTCCACCTGTGGCATGAAATTAGATGGACAACTAATAAAGCTGGTCCATCAGTGCTTTATAAGCACTGAAAATGAACAGTGATATAGATCTAGAAGAAAATAGGAAGGAGAAGAGTAGAGTGCATTGACTTTGGGAAATCATGCTTTTATTTTTTATTATACTTTTAAACCCTGAAACAAAAGTTCATCTTGAAAACATTAAAATTGTACTGATAAAGCTATACAGTTACAAATCATAGAATGCCACAACATCCAGAGAATTAAAGTTTTGGGCAAATCAAAGGGCAAGGAAGAGAGGGAAATATGAGTAGGCGTTAACATTTTACAAATGAAAATTCTTTCAGGAAAAACAGTTTTAATGATGTTGACAGAAAAGTATGAATTGAAAAAGAGATGGTTTGGTCACATAGTGATAGTTAAGTAATTACCCCTGGGCTGTCTGTATGTTCCTTTGATATCTATGTGATGGCAATAAACTTAGAGGAAGACTCCAAGAATGCCAACTGGTTCCCCTGTGTCAGATTTATAGGAAAACATATATGTACAAAAGTTACATGGGATGACAGGCATCCTATCATCTAAATTTCCACCATACTTCAACCACCCATAACAGTGATAATATGTAGACCTCATTTATCTCACCCAATAATCTCACCCAATTTTTCCATCTCTCAGATCTTAAACTCAATTCTATATGACAGTTCTTTCATCCATCTTTTATTGATTCATCATACTACCCCCATCACCTCTGTACCAAATATTCTACTTTTTTAAGACCCCAGCAGATCTACTTGACTCATACTTGTTTGAGAAGATAAAAGTTATTCATTCCAAGCTCTCTCGTTTCCTATTCACTAAACTTCTTTATTTTTCACCTTCCTTAAATTTCTTTCTCAGAGAATGGGGAAGCTTTTTTTCCTTGCTATGACTAATTTCTTTGTTTATTCATTCCCTTGGTTCTATCCTTTCCCACTTTTTTTTTGGCTGGGGTTTTTCTCCTCTCTCTCTCTCTCTCTCTCTCTCTCTCTCTCTCTCTCTCTCTCATATATTTTGAGACCTTCCCTTCCTATGGCCTTGCCTAGACATTCCAAACTGTCTTCTAACCTTAAACATTAGTTTGATTTTGCTATCTCTTTTAGTTATTGTCTTTTATCTCTACATTTTCATGGCTGAATTTCTAGAAGGAATGATCTAAATTCACTGAGTCCACTTCTTCAGAACCCACATACTCTTCCATCCCATGAAATTGTGCTTCTGTCTAACAACTATGCAGAAACTACTCTGTACATGGTCACCTGGTGTCCTCTTAACTTCCAAATCTAATGGTATTTTCTTGATTCTTGAATTCTTTGAGCTTTGTGGAGCATCAGGAACTACCTAGTTCTCTTTTTTTCCTTGTTGTTTTCTTCTCCCCTTACTTCTGTGAAACTATTTTCTGCAAGTTTGCTTCCTATCTGACTGATTACTCTTTTATATTCTCCTTTATTGTTCTTAATTCTTCTCTTGACTGAATGTGAATGTTCCCCAAGGTTCTATCTTTCGTCTTTCTTCTTGATCCTGTTTTGTTTTTTATATTCTTTCTCCCATGACAGTTCTCCTATGATTTCACTTATTATTCCTCTATAGAGAATATTTAAGACCAGTCTCTTCCACATCTCCCAATATCTCATATATAACTTAAAGTGTTTATCCTATCTCTACCTGGATTTCAAAATTCTAAAAACTGAACTTTTCTTCCCCCCTAAATCTGTTCTTCCTTTTGACCCCTCCTCCACATTTGTTTGTTTTGTTAATAGTGCCATTATTGTCATAATAACCTAGCCTCAAAATCTTGTAACCATTTTTGTCTCCCCACACGCTATCATTTGCCAAATTCTATTACTTCTATATTCTCAATAGGTCCATCTCCTCTTCTCTAATTTTATACCTATGCTAAAATGTGCCCTCATCAACTTTTGACTGAGATATTATAATGAACTCCAATGTTATTATATTATTATTTTCATACTAAGTTTTCCAAGTCTTTAATCTCTTCCCAGTTCATCCTTCATATAGTTACCAGAATTATTAGCCTAATTCACAAGATCAAGTTATTCTGTTGTTTAAAAAATCCCTTCTTCAGTTGTTCTGTATTATCTTTCAGAAAAAATATAAGCACCTTAGCCTGCCTTTAAGGCTCTTAAGTAGCCTGTATTTAATTCATCATTTCATATACTTTTCCTCTTCACCCTCTTTGGGGCCCAGTTGAACTGACTTGTTCTCTTAATTCTTCATGGCATCTCCCACTATCCATGCATTTGCACTGCTATTCTCAATGTTGGGAGTATTTTTCTTCCTTCTACTAGTTCTATGTGAGCTCATTAATATTGTCTGTGCTGCTAACTTGTTGAATGGCTTCCTCCAGATTTCTCTATACATGCCTCAGAAACATCTTCATCTTGGAAGATCACCTTAGCCCTATAATTCATACCTTGGAATTACTTCCTGCTGCTGGATCCCACTCCCTGACTGGATGACTTCTCTTATAACCTCCATTTTAGAAGGATGCCTGAGACAGCCCTGTCTTCATTTCCCACTAGACTGAACTCTTGACTTCTCCATAATGGCCTCCATGTTGTTAACTTCCATCCTCACACACTCTTTCAGTTTCCTTTTGTCTTACCCATTACATTTTAAGTTCTATGAGGGCATGGACTATCTTTCTTCTTGCTTGTATTTGTATCCTCAGTGCTTACACAGTTCCTAATTTATAGTAAGTGCTTAATAAATGCTTGTTGACCTTTGATAGGCCACTTCTCTCTGGGCTTTCAGGTTGCTTAGCTCCAAAATAAGAGTGATCATATTGATCATCCCTGAGGTCTTTTTGAGTCATAAAATATTATGATACTCTGATTCCAGAGCTTGAGGAGGAAGAGGATGGGGTGGGTGGGATGTGTGCTTGTCACTTTCCTTCTCCCTTTATTAGATCCCGAAGCAAAATTTTTTTCACTTGCTAATTCACAAGTAATCCCTACAAGCTTTGTTTCTCTTCCCATCTTGCAAATTGGGAATCAGATTTCTAGCTGGGTCTTCTTTTTAACTAGATTTTACTCTATCACAACTCTGTTGAAGTCCTATGGAGTTCAGTTGAATAGAAATATACCTGGAGTCATAAATGAATTCTCTAAGTGCCAGCTGAGCATCATCAGCCTTGCATGGGTGATGTGGACTTAAAAAGCAGATGCCTTCCAGCAGTCCTTTAGAAAACAAGTGCCTTCTCTGTTGCTTCAGCTTCACAGAGTGCCCTCTGACTCTAGTCAGTCTCTCATGGTTCCTTGAATGGAAATTGGTAAACAATCTTGGTCTGATCCTTATGGCATTTAACAACTAAGTGTATTTGCTGCCTGTACTATATGGACTGAATGCTGACAGAAGATCATGTTTTAGATTTAGTTATGCTCCCATCTTGGATCTATTCTTAGTCCTTCTCACTTGCAATTCTCTTATTGCCCTTGGGATAAACATGGCTGGACTACGGGATTCCAGATGTCTCTACCGCTTTGCTTCTATGCAATATATAGCAGCAATTGTATTGGGCTGTGACAGCACTTAGCACAGTACCTGGTACATAGTAGGAGGTTAATGTATTTGAGTAACTGTCTGGCAAGTGATGTCCTTCAAAGTACAAATATCCTTCTGAGGTATTTGGGATTCTGTGATCTGAATTGTTTTATTATCTCATGAAATTTTATTTTTCTCTGTTGTAATTTTAACTTAATAGGAACTTTTGGGACAGCAGACAGCATTTAGTAGAGTCTCAACTTTCTTTGGTCCTTATTTCTCTTTTATTTTAAATAAACATTATTCATTTCCTCTTTCTTCTACCACCTTCCTCCATTAGACAAAAAAAAGAGGAACAAATGTAACTAAATACATATACATATATATATGGGGTGTATGGGGTGTTCAGAGAGGGTAGTATCTCTGGTATGGAGGGCTTGTTGTGTACTCTTAGGGCAGCTCTCCAGCCACTGACCCTCACCTGACCCCCAGCTCTCACTTGTGGCTCCCAGTAGCTGCTAGCATGCAGCAGCGGCCACACCCCGGACAACGGCTTTGACAGGCCGGCTAAACCTTGTAAGAGTAGCCATCAGGTCGTCGTGGACCCCTGGTGAACCAGGGCTTTGCTCACCCAGCATGTGAAGACTCTTTCGGCAGAGCAGGCAGAAGAAACCAACAAGAAGGTTCAACGGCTGAGATGGCGATGCAGCAAAGTACTGTGGAGTGCTTAGGGCGCTTTGGAGCACAAAGGACAACAAGGCCATCCAATGCAGCTGAGAATGTCTCCAGGTGTAATGACCTTTCATGCCACTGGATCCAGACTTCCAACGCCGAGAGAGTGGGACTGTCTCTGTGCATCGACTTTTCCACTTAAATCTTCATGCACAAGTGTCTTTGTGCATAATGCACGAAGACAATCGTCATTCTCAGTTACCGAGAGACAACTACCATATATATATAAGCAAACAAAACATTTCCTCATATTGGCCAGGTCCAAAAATGTGTGCTTCATTCTGCATATTTAGTTCAACCCACCTTTATGAAAGTGGAAGTAGAGGAAGCTTTCATTCTTTTTTAAAAAATTTTTCCAGATTATATATTGACATAGTTTTAAATATTTGTTTTCTTACATTTTGCAATCTATTTTCTTTCTCTATTCCATGGCTCCTATATCCCCAGGAAGGTAGATAATATTATATAGGTTATGCAGATACTATCATATAATACATATTTCCATGTTCATTAGATTGTGAAACAAGACTCATAAGCTTTAAAAATTAAAATTGAATCTCAAATAATAAAATATTATATTTTAGGAGTTTTATTAATGATCACTAGAAATTAAGGAATAAAGAGGATATAAAATAAAGACCATGTGCCCATGGCTGATTAGCCCATTTCAAAATCCCCACTCACCACCACCATGATCCCAACAGGGTCAAAAAAAGGGCAGGACCCTCCACTTCCCTGCCTAATATCCCCTGTCTATAGGAAGTACATAACAACATGAAGTCAGTGGGCTCCCAGGAAATGTAGTTATTTTTTTAGGGTAACAGATTTTCAGTTATACATTCCCCCCCCAGTGATCAATTGGAGGGGCTAGTCTCCCCGGTTTGATCACTTAACATAGTCAACTTTTAAAGTATAGTAATGTAGGAATAAAAGAGAAAAGAACAAACCCATGATTGCTAGGCACATTGACAAAAAGCCAATTGGAGGCAATCCCCTTCAGCATAAGGTAATACATACAAAACAAATACATTCAACCCCACACAGTTCAAATCACCACATCCCAAAGTTCAATCTGGCTCTTCTGGTACAGTGTGTGGTCTGTGGAGGGATGTTCATGGTGCCTTCTCCACACAGTTCACTTTCTGGATTTGGAGAGGTAGCATGTTTCTTATCCTAAAATTACTCTCAAAAAGAAATTAAACTTTGCCTTTTAGAATAATTATACATCCCCCACCCCCGAAGAGGGTCTTGAAAAACACAGGGATCACTTAAGGATACATGGCTAAGTTATGAGGTATATGAATCAATTATCAAAGGAAAAAAAAACCCTAGAAACATAAAAGAAAAACAAATGGAAGAAAAAGTAAACTTTTCTGGGAAAAAAGGAAAAAAATTCAAAATCAGAATCAAAATAGCAAAAACCTATTTACATAAACTTTTGAGTAAACAAGAATAAATTCATAACAGGCCTTTTTATTTTGGGTTCAATTTAATAAATTTCTAACAGGCTCTTTTATTAGGTCCAATTAAAGTATTTTCTATCCCACAAGTCTGTAGGACAAAATGCGGTAATATTTCATTTACCCATTTGCATCCAAGAGTACAGGAAGTTGCCATACTATAAAAGAGAAAAGGGACTAGATGATAGGAGCAAATGGGAGCCAAGATAGAGACAGAATAATTGATGTCATATATTTGATATAGAGTGTGTGGTTCAAGGAAATCCTGCATTTAGCGCATGTTAAACAGTCGCAGTCGCAACCTCTGGTCGCACACATGATCAAGTCCTTGAGCTCTTTGCACAGAATGTCATCAGTCCACATAGGATTGGTTTGGTCTCTTTGACCTTGTGCTTGATTGGCACTATGCAAGTCGCTTTGTGCTTCTTTAGCACTGTGAAATGGCTCTTTTTGTATTGTCGTCTCCTGGAATCAGACAGAATCATTAAGCAAAGTCCCATACATTTTTTTTAACAATCACTGGCATCATTTTTATAGTCTAAAGCTTTTTGGGTATGCATTGACATCAGGGCAAATGTATTTTAAACTTATATTACTACAAAATCAAAAAAGTTAAAGAAAATCTTCTTAATACTGTTGATGTGCTTCAAATACAAAAAGGAGAGAACAAAAATAAAACTGAAATAGCATATTGTACATGCAAGCAAAAACAATAATAAAAATGTTTTAAAAATCAAATACATATAGCTTCTAATCATTGACATACTGTGTCAGTTAAGAAAAGGGAGAATATAAATGTTTCTCACCCCCAAAATGAGATCCATTTCCTTTTCAAAGTTGGCCATGATCCACTGTGAGTGCAAACAATTGATTTTTACAAAGTAATAGTATGTATAAAGAACAGTAGTACAACAGGTAATGCACATTCAAAAAGTATCAAAATTCCCAGTTATAATAGCCCATTTAATGACAATAGCAAACAAACCCACTATCATTAGAATTCACATGAGTCTGCTGTGTGACATTTAAAACTAATGGATACTTGTCACAAGTTTTTCAGGTTTAGCAATGTTTCTACCTTGGTTGAGGTAGTTTTTAAAAAAAAATCTATTACTGCTATCATTACAAAAATGTGGCAGAGGAGTTTAGAAAAAACCAAACCTCTGTACTGTTGATGTTGGGTCTAAAAACATCACTTAGAATCTAAATCATTCTGGTGGAAGGGTAGAATAAGCAGTTACAAATGAGAGATGCTCCCTCTTGGGAGCCATCCAGGGGTACCATGCTCTGGGATCAACTACCCAGTTCCTTTGGTATGAGACTGTTATGTTCCATCCATTTACATTTTTACAAATGCAGAGGTGGGGATTATAATAGTACTTCACTTCAACTACTAAAATGAGCTCTTTACCTCTTGTTACAAATAGCTCAGAGGCAGGCAAAAGTATTAGTTTTAATTGTTGAAAAAAAATTTAAAAATCATGTCTGAAGACCCCTTAACATCAATTTGAGATATTTAGTTCATTAAATTCTTCAAAGGTTGTTATACAATTGTAGCCAATTTTGATGATGTCCATCCATCCTGTACATGACAATTTACAAAGCCATAATGGAAGAAAAAGATGTTTATAGGCTTTTACAATATATATATATATATATATATATATATATATATTGCTCAGTATAGTTATAGGGGAGAAGTAACAGAATATATCTAATAGTTAAAACACAGTCGATTAAATTGATTCAGTGTAACAGAATAGTATTAATATACCATTAATATATGAACTCTATAGAGACTTTCATAAAACAATAGAATCCAGAAAAACTTAAAATTTTCACCTCCAGTCTCTTTAAAGTTCCTTTCTCTATCCATTCAGATTCCTTTTGTCAGAACTGTGAGATTTCCAATAGTGAGGCAGACAATGTGGTTGAGCAATCTCAAAATGGATGAATCTTAGACACTGGGCAGGCCCAAAGTTGCAAAGGCTTGTAGGGAAATGAATTTCTCCCCTGAATCTCAGGCAAGATAAGTGAAAAGATCAGTGCACTCATGAAAGGTAGAAGCTATTTGAAGTAGGCAAGGTACTGCTCTTTTAAAGAGTATACCATGTTTATAATTACTTCCTATTTGGAAGAGTAACTTCCTTCTTCCTTTCCTGCCTGAGGTAAAACGCTAGTTTCCTCAGTCACATGGAGAGGAAGTTAGGAGGCTAATTGTGGTCTAAGGAAAATACACCTCAGTTTTTACCAGCTGCTGCCTGAAGAGTGGCTCTAAGTTTATGATTTCCAAAGATACTGCAGCAGCTACCAGCAACCCAGCAGGACCAACAACAGCGGCCAGGGTTGGGGGCCAGAGATATGGAGGAGGATTCAGGAGTAGGAACAGGAGTAGGAACAGGCAATATTGGCAGCAGCAATGCCAGAGGCAGCAGCAAGGAGCTGAGGAACATGTGCTCAAGCAGATGGGCAAGAGAAGAGGCTTATCTCCTCTTCTCCAAGATGCCCCCGGCTAAATGTAGCTTGGCCGGTAGGGAGAGCAACCAGGCAAAAAGTAGGGAAAGAAAAGGGCAGTAGCTCCAAAGAGAGTTCAGAGTCCTCTTGGAGTTTGTGAGGGTGGATGGTTGGTGGGGTAGGCAAAAAGCCTTGGCAGGAGAAATGTGACTTAAAAATTGATCTAGGCTATGTTAAAAAAATTGAGAAGTTTTTCTCTGACTAGTGGTTGGCATCAATGTAAAAATTAAAATTAAATCTCAAATATAAAAATATATTTTTGGAGATTTATTAATGAGCATTGGAAATCAAAGAATAAAGAAAATACAAAATAATGACCATGTGCCCATGACTGATTAGCCCATTTCAAAATCTCCACTCACTGTCACCATGCTGACAGGAAGCCAAAGAGGCCGGAACCTTCTATGTCACTGCCTAATATCCCTTGTCTACAGGAAGTACATAATGACAGGAAGTTGGTGGGCTCCCAGGAAATGTAGTTCTTTTTTTAGGGTAACAGATTTTCAATTATACATAACTTACACTAGAGAAAAATTGGTGGAGGAAATAAAGTGAAAAATGGTATGCTTCAATCTTCATTTAAACTCTGTCAGTTCCTTCTTTGGTGATGGATATATATATATATATATATATATATATATATATATTTTTTTTTGTCATGAGTCTCTTGGATTTGTCCTAGAACCTTGTCTTGTTGATAATAATTAAGTCATTCACAGTTGATCATTATACATCATTGTTGTTACTGTATACAATGTTCTATTGGCTCTATTCACTTTACTTTGCATCATTTCCTAAAAGTCTTTCTAGGTTTTTTGTGTTCATCTTGTTTGTCATTTCTTATGGCACAGTAGTATTCTATTATAAGCATTTAGAATTACACAATTTGTTTAAATATTCCTTTCATTCTTGAGGCTTTCATTCTTGCCATTGGTGCTCTGGCTTCATTGTTCATAATTTTACTGTTGTGAGTTGTCTTTCAACATTGGAGCCCCAGTATTCAAATGGAATTTTAATTGTTCAAGAACAATTTTATATTGAAGATTTGGAAAAATGAAAATAATGCATCTTTTGGTAGTATGTTCCAGTGTTAGGTCATTGGAATCACTGGAGTGTATTGACAGGAAGTTCTTTATCTCTTTTCTAGGTCCTTATTTTAGTTATAAGTATCTTTTCTGCCTTAATTCAGTAAATATTTCTTAACTATTTAAGAGTTATCTAATATTGCTACTAGCTATGTGACTAGACAAATTATTTAGTCTCATAGTATACCAGGAACCTTTCTGAGAAAGTAAATTATGGATAACTTGCCTATCTGCATTGGTAGAGGAAATTTCCACACTGGGTGTCCTATAAAGGCTTTTATACATTCAGATTTTTAAAAAGGCCAACTTAATCTATGCTGTGTAGCTTAAGAGAGAGAATGAAATTCAGATAAAAGCTGATATTTACCATTAGGGATTTGAGGTCTAGTGGAGGGTATAAAACATTAAAAAAATGATACAAATATACATAAGTCCACCAAATGAATAAAGACAAAGTGCTTTGTTAGAGGTAAAAATGAAAATGTCATGTATTGGGGACTCGGAAAATATCATGGAGAAAGTTATAGTCAAAATCGGTTTTAAAAGATGGGTAGGAATTAGTGAAATGGTGATGTTAAGATAATTTTACTCATGAAACATGGGGGCAAGAAAGCGTGGAGCATGTATAGCTATGAATAGTTTGTATAGAATGACAGAAGGTTGACATCCTCCTTTATGAATTTTTTTCTAGTATTTTGGAGCAAGAGGGCATTCAGAGCTACAAGGAAGCACAAAAGAGAAATTGAAGTATAGAGAGATCAGTGAGATAGTAAAATGTGATTTGCTGGGGGAAGTCAGAGGAGAGTCAACAGACTTTTAAATCTTCTCTAACCAACTCAGCCATTGTGATTCGTATAGAACAGAAACACATGATGGAGAGAGGGGAAGCTGAAAAAAGTTTTCTCACCACACATTCACTTAGAAGGTTTTCCATCTGATGAAATTGAGCTCTATGAATACTTGACTCAGTGGGGTGACATGATAAGAACTAAAGACTTATGTAGTTTTTGAACTATAGGTCAGATGAGAATTGAACTGAAAGAATCAGGGAAGTCAGTAAAGGAGTTCATAGAGTAGACTATCTTCTGTGAAAGGGTGAAGTGAGAATCTTCTTCCCATGGTCAAAGAAAAGAATTTCATAGCCATTCGTTAAAGGAATTAGCTGAGAGAAAAGTAGATTTTTCCAAAGGAGAGAGGCTTACTCACCACAGCATTCCCAGTAAATTGTGTATAGATTTATGTAAAACTAAACATACATGGATAGCTAGTGACCAACTATAATGTATACAATACCAAATGAGAATGACAGGAGATACAATTATCTAGTAGAAACTCTTGAGAACCAGAAGAGAACAATGAGGTGACCTAACTAGTAAACAATATCTCTGCAAAAATTAAAGCAATGTCCCCCATGTGGGCTCATTTTAAACACAACTGTTTTCTTCATGTCTGTGCCCACATATTGTTTTTTTGCAGGGCTATTCTTCCCTTTGAGGTTCTGAATATTTATAGCAAAGTAAGTAGCTCAAGATTTAGTAGGAAATATTGCTCTATTATTTTTATTATGTTGCTTTTTCACTTTGTCTTTGTTTTGAACTATTATGTGTGTCCTTTGGCTTACAAGTGAACATAAATACTTCACTAGATACTTGTGAAGTGTGTTTTAGAAAGTATTCTGACTCACAGATGACCTCAAATCTGGAGTAGCTTTCTGGATACCCAAGCATAAAGGAATCACTGGATGCTCTAATGAAGCAAGGTGATGTTACTGATAAATAAATTAATGGACAACTGATACATGTCCTAGAAAAACCCTTAGCACTACCTTGAACTATTCAGTACTTTTTATTTGACAGATACTTTATGTTGATTTGGGGCAAGCCTGAACTAACTCGAAAATTATTAAGGGTACTGTCTGAGCATGAGTAGCAATTATGACTGAAAGCCCTATAGATAAGTGGGTGATATCAATATATTACACATCTTACTGTGGTTTTGGATTATAGTAATTAACCTGGCATCTGGGATTGCAGACAAAAACTATATGCCTTAGCATCATTGTTCACATAGAATCATTCCTCATTTAGCTCATCTGGAAAGCTAAAGCTGCTGCTGCCTGTAAACAAAGGAATAGAGATGAAAGTTGCTGCATCCTGTTGCAAATGGGCAATTATCCTTTATCTGGTTCCCAACTTTCCTTGCAAACATGCCAACAGATAAAGCACTAGCTCATGTGTATATTCTGGAATTCATTTTTCCTCTCTGTATGAGTCAAACACATTCTTGAGTTTCAGTTCCCAGAGCTGGCTGCTCACTCCCCAAAGCGATACCTTTCAATGGCTGTTGTCATGACAACAAGCAACCAGTTGAAGGGGAAGGGGGATCAGTCAAATCAGTGGCATGGTGGGTTGTCTTGATTATCACATTAAATTGCCCATTGGTTTCAGTCTCAAACAAACTGACCACTTAACTAAAGGTTTTCCTTGGACTGGTGGATTTTTGATTTGTCAGCCCAATTTGTCTAAATTTTCTTTTACCTTGACTACTGCGCCAGCAGATTGATTGTCTCAAAGAGAAACTAACAGACAGGATGCTGGTTTCTCAGGGAGCTAGAGTTTCCCATGGGTAGTTTAGTGTGTAGCACTATCATGCATGCTTGCTTCTTTCTCTAGGAATTGAAACTAGAGTTGGCTTATCTGCCTCAGTGGATGCAGCACTGGACTTGGAATTAGGAAGAACTAAGTTTGAATCTTGTCTCTTAAATATACATTAGCTGTGTGACACTGAACTTTCACCAGCCTCAGTTTTCACACCTATAAAATGGGAATAATAATATCACATGCTTCACAAAATTGTGTGATAATATATAGAAAGTGTGCTGCAAACTGTAAAGCACTATATGAAGGGATAGTTATCATTTTTAATAATACTAATGCAGAGAAAGTCTTTGGGCTGGATCTGATGATAGTTTGAAATGGCACTTAGCTCTAATTCTTGAGAGTGCACTTTGGCTCTGGACAGATACAAATACTTTAGAATTCCCTCACCAACATCATAACACAAGAGGTGGAAGATCAGAACCATAGTTTCTTCCCAACTTCCAGTGGTCTCCCACAAATATTACAGAATCCAGGGGAAAAGTAGGATCAAGCTTAGAGGAGAAGTAGTAAAGGGGGTCCGTATCTCACTATTCCTGGAAGTCATCATTTTCTTCCTTTTCTGGACCTTCATGAATTCCCCTCAGGTATGGTGTACCTTTCTGCTAAGATTGCTGCCCAGTTCTGAAGTGTTACTTCATCAGTGCTACCTAGCTGCCCCTTTCCTCAGTGTTCCTAGTTTGTCCTTGGTTCCTGATATAGACCTTGCTGCCACTTCTGGGACACCCAAGCCTTCATGTCCAAGCCTTCTGGACATTTCAGTGTTTACAAGGTCAACCTTTGGAGGTGGTAGGCAGGCATTGATTCTTTTCCTTCACTAACACCTGAATTCCCTTGATTGATTCTTTCTTAGGGACTTCGATGAAGAGTTCTCTATGACAACTTGATCAAATGCCCACTGAAATGCCAGGGTTTCAAAATTTTCTTGTTATTTTATGCAATTTCCACAAAGCATGATTGAATTTCTTCTATTCATCACCATGTGCTTCCTATGTTGTACCCTTTTATTTCATCCAATGATTTTCACTCCTTCCAATTTGATTAAGGACTTTTCAGCACTATCTTAATGGCTTTGGCTGACAGATTCAAAAAGTGGTGGTTTCATAAGATAAAGCTATCAAGGCATAGACTCTTTTTAATTACCTTAAATGGGGTAGAGTCATTGATTCAGTCAATCCCTATATTTAGAAAAGGCTAGCAAGATCTAAGGCAAATCAGACCAGATATACCCATTAGAGGGCTTTCTTGAAATGGTATAATCAACTGACACTAACTTCAGCTATTAGTAGCAAGTGCAAAGTCCTGGCAGAAGGATCACATTTGAAAATCCTGTGCATAAACCATAGAATACCACAGCAGTTTTGCCCAATCACTCAGTCTCACTCTGAGAAACAGTATTATGAGTCATTACATTGTTTTGTGCTGGCATCAGTCTTTGTCCTGAGTTCTGGCTGGTAACAAGTCATGTCTGCCTCAGAGCAGTGCTTTTCTTTGTTTCATCAATGCTATTTAGTTATTAATTATGGCCCCAAAGTACAAGAAGTGATGTCAGTAACTCGGATAAACCTAAGAAAAGTCATCAAGTCCCTACATATGTTTGTATAAGAAATACTTAATACAAATTGTGCAAGATTTTCAACTGATATAAAGGGTCTTGCACATATCGATTTCATAAAATGAGTCCTACTATACTAATTTTCTCTACTTCATGATCTTGGGCAAGTCACATAATCTCATTAGGCTTTAATTTGTTCATCTTTAAAAAAGTGACTTTGTAGAAATATCTGCCTTATCTCAGAGGGTGATTGTGAGGATTAAAGGGGAAGATCATTGTGCGTTAGGACTCTCAGCTGGGCCTTTGTTATTTAAGAATATATTAAGCTTCCCTTAGCAGCTTGTATAGGAACCCTCATCTATATAATGTTGGAGAAAAGCATTTAAATGGACTCATTACGTAGAAAGACTTGGATTTCACTATGACCAAGTGCTTTAGATTTCTGAGATTTTTTTTTTGACCATTGACTATGAGTGTAATTCACACTTTTGCCCAACTGACAAGAAGTTGCTGAGGATATTTTCTAATCTCTATGGCTAGGTTCTACTTAGATGTAATGGACATTTGAGGCTTTTACTTGAAATACCCCAAGGTCAATCTTACAGCTTCTGACTTCTATCAGTGTCCCTCTGCACATTTCCTTTCTTGAGTAATATGAACTGTTACTGTCAGGAGAGCTGACTTGCCAATAAGTGAAGGACAATATATATCAACGAGAAGGACTCAGAATACCAAGTTTTCTTTGTATAAACATGACATTCCCTTTTGTTTGAATTATGTAAAATAGAGTGATAGTAGCAAGTTGGAAAAGTGCCAGTCTAAGAAACAAGCTTTCTGGATAAATTTCTGACAACAAATTGCTGGAGGAATGGAGAGCAATTGTTTGGGAGAGAAATTCCAGTCCATCCAATCATCATCCTATACCACAAAAATGCTAGTGTGGCTTTAGTAATTTATAATTAGGTTACATCCTCACCACCTTTCTTTTAAAACCATGAGTGGGTGACAGTTAATAAAGGAGTCATGAGCAGAGAAACAGAATAAAATGTTATGGCAATCAGAAAGCTTCCTTTCCTCTACCAGGTTTAGTCTCAATATCAGAGGTTGAATTCAATTAGGAATCCTCTGATTTTTCAAAGACAGTATTTACTACATAACTATTACTGAATAATTTGCTCATGGCATAGCCATTTAATTATAGATTCATAGATTCCTAAAAGCTGTACGGACTTCAGAGATAATTCAATCATGAAATATGGAATGTCCTTGGGGATAAAAAGAAAAGTAAAAAATGGTCCTTGCCCTCAAGAATACTGGGTTATTCATCCTTTATTTTCAAAGGAGATCCAAGATATCATGATAGTGATGACTTGACTTGCCAGAGAGTTAGATTTAAAAGTGAAAAAGAGTTGTACAGTCATCAGTCCCACTCTTTCTTCCAGAATCATCTAAGTCCAGGGGCAGGACAAAAGTCAAGACAATTGGCAATGAACAGTGATTCAATGGATGACTTTGGCTTCTTTGATATCTCATCAAGCTCAAAGCCCTCCATACTGCTTGTTTCTTCTGCCTTCATAGTCACTGAAATTAATTATTCTCATTTGCACATTCCATCTAGCGATTCTTCACAAACTTGGGACAGGGCCCCTCTCCAGACCACCACAAAGGGCTGTCATTTACTCTGAACTTGGTTTAGACCTTCTTTGAGATAGTTTTACTGGAGTGTGACCACTGGGCATGCTATACCTTCTTGGAGCCACAGGTGAGAATTGGGCAAAAGGTAAACAACAAAGGTGAATGAGGAGCCCTGAAAAGGGCACAGCAAACCTCACATTAGAGGTGCTAGTCTTTCCAAACATCCCATATACCCCCTTAAGGACATTAATGGAGATGTCATATACAGAAAAGGTTACATTATATATATATATGTATATTTATATAGATAAATATTATATGTATATTAAATTAATTTTTATTTTAAAAAAACTCTTACTATTTGTCTTAGAATTAATACTGTGTATTGGTTCCAAGTCAGAAGAGTGCTAAAGGCTAGGAAATGGGGTTAATAGACTTGCCCTAGGTCACACAGCTAAGAAGAATCTGAAGCCAGATTTGAACCTAGGACCTCCTGACTCTAGGCCTGGCTCTCAATCCACTGATCCACCCAGCTTCCCCTTAAATATTATATGTAGAATAAATGGAAGGTAACCTTAGAAGCGAAGG
Organism: Monodelphis domestica; assembly: GCF_027887165.1. Classification (NCBI taxonomy): domain Eukaryota; kingdom Metazoa; phylum Chordata; class Mammalia; order Didelphimorphia; family Didelphidae; genus Monodelphis; species Monodelphis domestica. Next base: position 179,672,511 of record NC_077231.1, read on the forward strand.
CAGTAGTAGCTGGGAGGTCCTAAGAAAAGACTCCTGAAGAAGGTGATGCTTCAGTTTATTCTTGAAGGAATCCAGGAATTCTAAGAGGCAGTAGTAAAGAGGGAGCATATTCTAGGTGTCAAGGGATAGTACAAAAGTACCAAGTTGACAAATGGAGCATCATGTGTAAGAAATAGCAAAGAGGCAAATATAACTTGACCAAAGAGTGTGTGGAGAGAAATACTGGAGCCTACTGAAAAGATAGGAACAGGCAAGTTTGGAAAGAGATTGAAATGGCAGAGAAAGAGTTTTATATTTGATCCTAGAGGTATTATATAGCCATTGGAATTTACTGAGTTTGGCCATCTATGTAACTATATATTGATATAATCTATACTTTAGGAAAATCACTTTAGCGGTTATATAGATGAATTAGATTAATTTCAAAATAAAAAAGAAATGAAATGGATCTCTATGAGATGTATATTGACTTAGAAAACCACAAATTAACATAACCAATTGTGAAGATTAAATTTAACTCTCCCCTGATTGTGAAAATAAAAATAATTAACTCTCCTGATTGTGAATATTAAGTTGTAACTAATCCTTGCCTATTTTTAGATTTTAATCATCTAAAGTATAAGCAACCTACTTAAAAGTTGAGTAGAAAGATCTTCCCATTTTTAGATTTAATCACCAAAAGTATAAACACCCCATTCACATTTGAGTGGGGAAGGTCTGTGACCCACGTGTATGATAGTGGGTGACAAATCAGAATCAACTGACTACCTCCTGGGCAATCCTAAAGCAGGGCTTCAACTGTGATTGATAGACATAGAATTAGGGGAAGGCACAGGAAGTGATGCAAGAGAAAGTGCTTTTAAAAGGGAGTGACAACTTCCTGAGTGCAGTGTAACTGGCAGTTCTTCATTCTTTGACGTGGAGGCTGGTGAAGAATGTCTTGACTGAACCTGAGACCCTGTTTCCTGGTGAGGCTGTTCTAAAATCTCTTCCTTTGAACTGACACATGGTGAGTGAAAAAGCTGACTCAACTGCTGGATTTTTCTGAAGAGACTTCCCCAGGTCCTTGGCTTTTGAGGCCTAAGGACTAAGTCTCCCTGCCCAGGGCCAGGAGAAAATTACTTAGTGCTTAGGCTAGATATCTTACCTTATCCTCTCTCTGATTTTCCTACTTCATTCTTTCTACATTTTGTAAATAAATGGTAAATAAATCTCTTTGGAAAAATTAAATTCCTGCCAACCACACTTAAATAATTCAGTATAATGCTTTTAAAATTAGCCCCCCTTTCCCCTTTATACTATGTTGTATTTTTATTTATTTTGTTAAACATTTCCTACATTTCCATTTAATCAAGTTAAGGTATACTCTAAATTTTGAGCCACTCTCCCAACATTTGATACCTCCAGAGTGAGAAGGAAGATGTATGGAAATCGTTTTCAAATAGTTAAGTAGGAGGTGATGAGGACCTGACCTTATTAATTCCAATTTGAGTCATGAATAACTTTATAGAATCCCAGAAAATTGGTCATCAGGTCCAAAAGAGTCTGCCTGCCTCTTCTCATTTCTGGTACTTTCTGAAAGATAATCAGCAATTAAAGTAAATAATACTTCAGTTGTTCTTTTTAAAGCAAACACTTCACCCTAATGTCTCATTATCCAAAGTTCTTTATCTTGATTATATATAGATTTTGTGTCAGTTTTATAATATTATGACTGATGTCAGGAATATACCATTCATTTCTTCTATATATTTGGATAGTCTGTGGTGTTCTCACACTATGATATGTGACCACGAGGATATTATTAGTATTTCTCCCTTTTTTGATTCTTGGCAAATGCTACCAAATCTTAGGTTATCCTTCCAGCCTATATCTTCTGATCCTACTCCTGAACTTCAGGGAATGCTAGAGGAAGTCATGAAACCATGAGGCGTAGAAACAACACAAATTCTTATTAGTGACCTCCTAAACCTTCAGTGCTGCACAATAATAATTTAATTCCATATCTAAAGATTTATTCCCTAACTAAGGAAGTCTGTATAAAATATGCCCTTCTAACTGCTTACTTTGCACAACACTGGGCTAAGAATGGTCTTTACATTTTTCAATAAGGTCATATTGTATTTTTTTTTTACTTTTAAACATTATTTTATTTGGTCGTTTTCAAACATTATTCATTGGAAACAAAAATGATTGTCTTTTCCTCCCACCCACCCCCGTCATCCCTCCCATAGCCGATGCGTGATTCCACTGGGTATCACGTGTGTCCTTGGTCCAAACCAATTTCCATGTTGGTGTTTGCATTTAGAATCTATCCTCAATCGTATCCCCTCAACACCTGTAGTCAAGCAGTTGCCTTTTCTCGGTGTTTTTACTCCCACAATTTGTCCTCTGCTTGTGGATAGTGTTTTTTCTCCAAGATCCCGGCAGATTGTTCAGGGACATTGCATTGACACTAATGGAGAAGTCCATCACCTTTGATTGTACCACAGTGTATCAGTCTCTGTGTAAAATGTTTTCCTGGTTCTTCTCTTATTGCTCTGCATCACTTCCTGGAGGTTGTTCCAGTCTCCATGGAATTCCTCCACTTTATTATTCTTTTTAGCAAAATAGTATTCCATCACCAACATATACCACAATTTGTTCAGCCATTCCCCAATTGAAGGGCATCCCCTCATTTTCCAATGTTTTGCCACCACAAAGAGTGCAGCTATGAATATTCTTGTACAAGTCTTTTTCCTTATTATCTCTTTGGGGTACAAACCCAGCAGTGCTATGGCTGGATCAAAGGGCAGGCAGTCTTTTATCACCCTTTGGGCATAGTTCCAAATTGCCCTCCAGAATGGCTGGATCAGTTCACAACTCCATCAGCAATGAATTAGTGTCCCCACTTTGCCACATCCCCTCCAGCATTCATTACTTTCCATAGCTGTCATGTTAGCCAATCTGCTAGGTGTGAGGTGATACCTCAGAGTTGTTTTGATTTGCATCTCTCTGATTATAAGAGATTTAGAACACCTTTTCATGTGCTTATTAATAGTTTTGATTTCTTTATCTGCCTATTAATGTCCCTAACCCATTTATCAATTGGAGAATGGCTTGACTTTTTGTACAATTGCTTTAGCTCTTTATAAATTTGAGTAATTAGACCTTTGTCAGAGGTTTTTGTGATGAAGATTGCTTCCTAATTTGTTGCTTCCCTTCTGATTTTAGTTATATTGGTTTTGTTTGTACAAAAACTTTTTAATTTGATGTAATCAAAATTATTTATTTTACATTTTGTGACTCTTTCTAAGTCTTCCTTGGTTTTAAAGTCTTTCCCTTCCCAAAGATCTAACATGTATACTATTCTGTGTTCACCTAATTTACTTATAATTTTCTTCTTTATGTTCAAGTCATTCACCTATTCTGAGTTTATGTTGGTGTAGGGTGTGAGGTGTTGATCCAGACCTAGTCTCTCCCACACTGTCTTCCAGTTTTCCCAGCAGTTTTTGTCAAATAGTGGATTTTGGGCCCAAAAGCTGGGGTCTTTGGGTTTGTCATAGACTGTCTTGCTGAGGTCATTTACCCCAAGTCTATTCCACTGATCCTCCTTTCTATCTCTTAGCCAGTACCAAATTGTTTTGATGACCACTGCTTTATAGTATAGTTTGAGATCTGGGACTGCAAGGCCACCTTCCGTTGAATTTTTTTTTCATTATTTCCCTAGATATCCTTGATCCTTTGTTCTTCCAAAAGAACTTTGTTATGTTTTTTTCTAATTCAGTAAAAAAAATTTTTGGAAGTTCAATGTGTATGGCACTAAATAGATAGACCAGTTTGGGTAGGATGCTCATTTTTATTATATTGGTTCGTCCTACCAATGAGCAGTTAATATTTTTCCAATTGCTCAAGTCTAGTTTTAGTTGTGTGGAGAGTGTTTTACAGTTGTGTTCATATAGTTCCTGTGTTTGTCTTGGGAGATAGATTCCTAAGTATTTTACTTTGTCTAAGGTAATTTTGAATGGGATTTCTCTTTCTAGTTCTTGTTGCTGAGATGTGTTGGAAATATATAGGAATGCTGATGACTTATGTGGGTTTATTTTGTATCCTGCAACTTTGCTAAAGTTGTTGATTATTTCGATTAGCTTTTTTGTTGATTCTCTGGGATTCTTTAAGTAGACCATCATATCATCCACAAAGAGTGATAACTTGGTCTCCTCCTTACCTATTTGAATGCCTTCAATTTCTTTTTCTTCTCTAATTGCTACTGCTAGTGTTTCTAGAACAATGTCAAATAATAGAGGTGACTCTTGATCTTATTGGGAAGTCTTCTAGTTTATCCCCATTGCAGATGATGTTTGCTGATGGTTTTAGATATATACTGTTTATTATTTTTAGGAAAGACCCTTCTATTCCTATACTTTCTAGTGTTTTTAATGGGAATGGGTGTTGTATTTTATCAAAGGCTTTTTCTGCATCTATTGAAACAATCATGTGATTTTTGTTGGTTTGCTTGTTGATGTGGTCAATTATGTGGCTGGTTTTCCTAATATTGAACCAGCCCTGCATTCCTGGTATGAATCCTACTTGATCATGGTGAATGACCCTCCTGATCGCTTGCTTTAGTCTTTTTGCTAGTATCCTATTTAGGATATTGCATCTATATTCATTAGGGAGATTGGTCTATAGTTTTCTTTCTCTGTTTTTGACTGGCCTGACTTTGGGATCAGTACCATGTTTGTGTCATAAAAGGAATTTGGAAGAACTCCCTCTTTACTTATTATGTCAAATACTTTGCATAGTATTGGGATTAGCTGTTCTTTGAATGCTTGATAGAATTTACTGGTGAATCCATCAGGTCCTTGGGATTTTTTCTTAGGGAGTTCTTTGATGGCCTGTTGGATTTCTTTTTCTGATATGGGATTATTTAAGAATTCTATGTCTTCTTTTGCTAGTCTAGGTAATTTATATTTTTGTAAATATTCATCCATATCACCTAGATTGGTATATTTATTGCCGTATAATTGGGCAAATTAATTTTTAATGATTGCATTAATTTCCTCTTCATTGGAGATGAGTTCCCCCTTTTCATCTTTGATGCTGTTAATTTGCTTTTCTTCCTTCCTTTTTTAAATTAGATTGACAAGTACTTTGTCTATTTTGTTTGTTTTTTCAAAGTACCAGCTTCTTGTCTTATTTATTAAATCAATAGTTCTATCTCTTTTGATTTTATTAATTTCTCCCTTAGTTTTTAGGATCTCTAGTTTGGTTTTCTTCTGGGGTTTTTTAATTTGTTCACTTTCAAGTTTTGTTATTTGTATTTCCAATTCATTGATCTCTACCCTCCCTAATTTGTTAATATATGCAGTGAGGGATATGAATTTTCCTCTGAGTACTGCTTTGGCTGCATCCCATAGGGTTTGAAAGGATGTCTCACCATTGTCATTTTCCTTGATTAAATTATTGTTTCTATGATTTGTTCTCCAACTGACCGATTTTGGAATATCATATTATTTAATTTCCACTTAATTTTTGATTTGGCTCTCCATGTACCCTTACTGATCATTATTTTTATTGCTTATGATCTGAAAAGTTGCATTTGTTATTTCTGCTTTTCTGCATTTGTATGCCATGGTTCTGTGACCTAGTGTATGGTCAATCTTTGTGAATGTGCCATGTGGTGCTGAGAAGGAGGTGTATTCCTTTTTGTCCCTATTAATTTTTCTCTATATATCCATTAACTCTAATTTTTCTAAGATTTCATTCACTTCCTTTACCTCTTTCTTATTTATTTTTTGGTTTAATTTATCTAAATTTGATAGTGGTTGGTTCAGGTCTCCCACTTCTATGGTTTTCCTGTCTATTTCCTCCTTCAATTCTCCTAATTTCTCCCTTAGAAATTTGGGTGCTATACCATTTGGTGCATACATGTTGATTAGTGATATTTCCTCATTGTCTATAGTCCCTTTTAACAAAATATATTTACCTTCTGTATTCCTTTTAATCAGGTTTATTTTTGCTTTGGCTTTGTCAGATACCATGATTGCAACTCCTGCCTTCTTTCTATCAGTTGAGGCCCAAAAGGTCTTACTCCATCTTTTAATTCTGACCTTGTGAGTATCTACCTGCCTCATGTGTGTTTCTTGAAGACAACATATGGTAGGGTTTTGGATTCTAATCCATTCTGCTATTCATCTACATTTTATGGATGAGTTCATTCCATTCACACTCAAATTCACACTCAAATGTCACTTGTTGTTTTCCTGGCATTTTGATATCCTCCCTTAATTCTGACCTTTCTTCTTTAGCTAAAACCTTTTAAGACAGTGATTTACTTTAAATCACTCCCCCTATTCCCCTCCCTTGATGTTTCCCTTTCTTCCTTTTTTGTTCCCTTTCCCTCCACCCTCTCCTTCCCTTCCTTTTTGTTTTCCCTCCCTCCCATCCCCCTTGGTTTTCCCTTCTCCCTTACCCTATTGGATAAGATAGAATTCAAGATCCCAAATGGATCTAGATGCTCTTCCCTCTCAGAGTTGATTTCACTGAGAATAAGGTTTAAGTAAAAACTCTCTTCCTATCCTTCTTATAGGAGAATTCTTCCCCTTCCCTTCCCATGTGTATCTTGGTATGAGGAAGATTATTCTATTTAGTTGCCCCCCCTACTTCTTGGAGTATATCTTAGTACCATCAACGATTACCCCCCTCCTTTTTTCTTTCTATCCCCCCCTTTCTCCATATCATCTTCATGCCCCAAACTTTCTCTATCTGTGATTCTTCTTACTACTCTAATGATGCATACAATCTTTGAGAGTTACACATTATATTTTCCCCACATATTAATATATATAATTTGATATAAATGTAGTCCTTATAGAAGAGAGTTTGAATAAAAGAAAAAGATAACATTTTTTCTCCTTTTCCCTTTCTTTCATATTTACTTTTGAAGTTTCTCTTGTTCTTTGTGTTTGGATGTCAAACTTTCCACAGAGTTCTGATCTTTTCTTTACAAATACTTGGAAATCTTCCATTTTGTTGAATGCCCATACTTTCCTTTGGAAGTATATAGTCAGTTTTGATGGATAGCTGATTCTTGGTTGAAGACCCAGCTCTCTTGCTTTTCTGAACATCATGTTCCATGCCTTACTTTTGTTCAGAGTAGAAATTTCTAGGTCCTGTGTGACCTTAATTGGTGTTCCTTTATATCTAAATTGTCTTTTTTCTGGCTTTTTTTAAGATTTTTTCTTTTGCTTGGAAGCTTTGGAATTTGGCAGTTACATTCCTGGGAGTTGTCTTTTGAGGATTTAGTGTAGCGGGTGTTCTGTGAACTCTTTCAATGCATATTTTGTCCCCTTGTTCTAGAATCTCTGCGCAGTTTTCTTTGATGATATTATGATATCAAGATTACTATTTATTTCTGGCTTTTCTGGTAGACCAGTGATTCTCAGATTGTCTCTCTGTCCTCTGTTTTCCAGGTTGGTCACCTTGTCAGTGAGATATTTTATGTTATCTTCTAATTCTTTATTCTTTTGACTTTGCTTTATTAATTCTTGCTCTTTTGCAAGATCATTGTCTTCCATTTGCCTGATTCTGACCTTTAAAGACTGGTTTTCCTTTTCAGTTTGGCCTGACTTATTTTTTGAGGCTTCAAGCTGTTTCTGCATTTGCATATTTTAGTACCTCAGATTGCTGAGTTCCTTTTGCATTATTTCCCATTTTTACTGCCAGAAGAATAATTTCCAATTTAAATTCTTCAAGAGCTTGTGGAGAATTTTCAATTCTTTTGGAAAGTTTTGGAGCTTTTGTTTGTGTTTCCTCTTCTATTTCCTCTGTATTTTGTATTTTAGCTCCATAAATGTGTCCAAAATCACCCCCTTCTTCTTGTTTTTCTTGGTGTTTGGAGGCTGTTTCTCCTGTGCCCTGTTTGCCATCTCTATGGTTTTTCGTCCCCTTTCCAGTCAGAAATCTGAGTGAGGAGGGCTTACTCTCAGTGTGTGAGTGTAGTGATTGAAGCTTTAGCCCCAGGCAAATTGTCCATTCTCTGAAGGTACACTGTCTTCCTGGGGAAGCCCAGGGTCTGCCCTCCCCTGCCTACCAGCGTTTCTGGTGTTACTGCTCTCAGTTATCTCCAGGTGCTTCTCTGCTGCCTTACTTCCATGCTCTGAGCCTGGCACAAGGCTCCACAGTACCACAAGGTACCCTAGTGCCTTTGCCCGCCCTGAGGTTTCTGTCCTTTTGGAAGGTCCTGTACTTTGGGGGGGGGTTGTAGGGGGAGAGGTCCTGGCCTCCCTTAACCTCTGAGGGCTCCTGATGGGATTATGTTCAACTGGGTTGGTCTGGATGTGCCCCGAGGCAAAAACCTCTGGTGAGACTCTGATGGAAGGATCAAGCCATGTGGCTACAGGCTCCTCCTGTCTCTCTCTGGCTGGTCCCCTGCCATCTATGTTGGATGCCCCAAGCCTGGCCCACATTTCTTTCAAGGTGCACCCTTTAGAACAGCACCTTTGCTGGCCCAGAGGTTCCCGCTGTTGGTGGGGGCTCAGTGCTCTGGGTTGGGGGGAAGGGGTCGTGGGACCCGAGTGTTCTAGGATTCTGGCTTTTGGGGAGTGTACCTTTTGATTTGAGTCCAGAAGGAGGGTTCCCTGCCTCTGTCCTGTTGTTAAGTTTGAATTTCAGTCTCCTAGGAGCATTCAGTTTGTGATCGGTAAGGAAGGTTTTTCAGAGAGGTCTGAACTTTTGCTGCTTCTAAGCCGCCATCCTGCCTGGAAGTCCCCAATCCATATTGTATTTTAAAATGTAAGAACCATCCTTAGCTCTTCAACCCTACAAAAACAGACTTTGGGCCAGACTTGGCTGTAAGCTATTATGTTCTCTGTCTTAGAGAAAAGAGGGGGGGACCACATTTAAATATAAATATACAAATACTTATAATATAAAGTGAATGAATGAAACATTAAGAATTTACTACATGCAAAATGCGCTAAAGTCATTGGTATAAAAAAACAAAAAAAGTAAGAGTCTCTGCTCTCAAGGAGCTCATATTCTAAATCATAAGCAAAACTGATGAATTTAGAAATGTTATCATTGAACACTAAAGGAATATTTCTAACCTTAGGTAGGAATCTTTTTCTAATGACTGGTGTATTCCAAGGTCCCTGGAATCTATTTCCTCTAGTGAGTTTTTAGAATTTTTGTGTTTGTGAATCATGTTATTAGTAACTAATATTTATGTAATTTTTTAAGTTTTGCAGAGTTCTATAAAGTATTTTATTTGAACCTTACAATAACCTAATGAAGTAGATGTTATTATTATCTTCATTTTATAGGAGAGGAAACTGAAGTTGAAAGGGAAAAAGAACCCCACCCCCTCAATCCCATAGCTAGTAAGTGTCTGAGGTAGGATTTGAATTTGAATCTTCCTAAATTCAAGTCCAGACTTCTATCTACTCCACCACATAGATGTCTCAACTATTAAATAGTATATGCTTCAGCATTCAGAAACCATTTATATCAGATACTGGACAGTGAGACTCATTTTCAAGCTGAACTGCCAAGCATTCAAACTAACTCTGTGGCAAAAATGGCAGCTCCACATGGGCAGTGGATGAACTCATACAAGGCAAGTGATCACATGGAGGTCAGAAGAAGTAATACAAAGACACTTTCAAGTTCCCTCTGAAGAAATTTGGTATTGAGTGTGACACATGCAAGACACTGCCACAGGACTGTCTAGCATGGCATGCCCTCATAAAAAAATGGTGCTGTGTTCGGTGGGCAAAACAATGTAGCAACTCAAAAGAAACATGAGATCTGCAAATTTAGAGACATTTCCAACCCAAATTCTAATGTTCACTATTTGTGCCTGATTTCTGGTAGACTCTTCTAAGCTCATACTAGTCTAATTGGCTATAGTTAGACTTATCATGCATGGACCCAACATAGTGATGTCTTCCATTTTGGTCCTTTTCAATTATGAAAGAAAATAACCAACATTAGTCAGCAATCTAGTTCCTGTAAGGATATCATATGTACTATGGCTTGTCCTGGAACAAGACAAAGAGGCCCTGAAGAACATTGTCACAGACTGGCACATGTCCTTACTGTCACTTATATTTTAATATCAATAAACTAAACCTATCAATTACTCATCAGACATTCAACAAACATTTATTAAGTGTCAATTATGTATCAGGCATTATTTGAGGTAGTGGGGATAAAAAACCAAAACCAAATACCTATAGCTGTCCATAAGGTCTTATCAGAGGAGACTGTGTGTGTGTATGTGTGTGTGTGTGTGTATAATATATGCCTGTGTGTAATATACATACATAGATCAGTATATACAAAATATTAAAAATAAATACAAGGTATTGTGAAGATTAAATTTAACTCTCCCCTGATTGTGAAAATGAAATTAATTAACTCTCCCCTGATTATGAAGATTAAATTGTAACCTTTGTCTATTTTTAGATTTAATCACCAAAGTTATAAACACCCCATTCACACTTGGGTGGGGGAGATCTGTGACCCATGGGTGCAATAGTGGGTGATGAATCAGAAAAGATTGACTGCCTCCTGGGCGTCCTAAAGCAGGACTTCAACTGTGATTGGTAGACATAGAATTAGGGGAAGGCACAGGAAGTGATGCAAGAGAAAGTGTCGTTAAAAATGAGAGTAACAACTTACTGAGTGGAGTTCTACTGGGAGTTCTTTCTTTCTTTGGAGTAGAGGCTGGTGGAGAATCTGCTGACTGGACCCAAGACTTGGTGAGTGAAAGGCTGACTCCTTTCATATTGGATTTTCTGAAGAGACTAGCCTCAGGAAAGACTTCCTGAGGTCCTTGGTTTTGCCAAGGCCCAAGGTCTAACTCTCTCTGCCTGAGTTGAGCCAGGGGTCTGGAGTAATTTACTTAGTGCTTAGGCTAGATATTTTACCCTATTCTCTCTCTGAATTTCTTACTTCACTCTTTCTATATTTGTATATAAATCTCTTTTGGAATAAATTAATTTCCTGGTGACCTTATTTTAAATATAATTCAGTCTAATCTTCATATAAATAACCCCTCTTTTCCCCTTACATTTTATTTGGCAGACCACATTGGTTATGACAAAATACCCTCAATCTTTCTACTTTTCTTAACTTTTCCTTTACTTTTGTGACTATCCCTAAGTCAGCTTTAAATAGTTATTTTGAGTCTACATTTCACAGCTGCAAAAAGTAAGCTCAATTTTTTCCCCCTTTAAATAAATATAGCACAGCTGCTTTTAATCTTAGTGGCTAGACCCTGAGGCCTCACCTGGGGAAACTGTTCCCAACCCCACCCCCTTATCAAAAACCCAATTAGCAGACCCTCAGGTTTTTACCTTGGGAAGGACTCTAGCTTTCATATATTTGGCTGGTTTGCCTTACCATCAGCGTCAGCAAATAGGTTGTTTCCTAATTAGCTGTGAAGGCAAAAAAACCTGGGGAAAAACTTTTATTCCCTCTTAATAGTCCTCCTCCTTGCCCAACAGAAAATCTACTTTTTTTCCCCAAACCCCACTCTCTCTAGAGTTAAACTTAAGTGAGAAGTAAAACATGGGGAGATCAGTCAGGAAAAGTACTGTTAAAGTAACAATAACAACAACAAAAAAACAACTGGTCCTCTTTACTCTAAGAGACTTTCACACCCCAAATAAGGTAAAAAATAATTTATAAAAACCTTTTTGGCATGTGGCTAACTCATAAAATTAGCCTGGAAGCATGGGAAAGATAGTGGTTTCCTTGACAGAAATAGGGAGTTTCTGAGGAGGATTGAGTTTTGGGAAAATGATGTTTTATATTAGACATATTGAGTTTGAGGTAATGATGGAACATATAGTCTAACTGTCTAATAAGCAGTAGATGATATTGGACTTAAGTTTTGAAGCAAGATTAGGACTAGATACATAGGTCTAGCAATAAGCTACATATAGGTAATAATTGGAACCACAAGAGCTGAGGAAGTAACCAACCAAATGAAAGCATAGATAGAAAAAAGAAGGGGTCCAGACCAGAATTTTGGATACACCAATGGTTAAAGAGTATGGTATGGAGGATGACTGAGCAAAGGAAACTGAAGGATGATCAGGCCAGTAGGATTCATGTTCCAGAGAAAATGTCATGTCATGTCATGAAAACCTAGAGAAGGGAGTATATCCAGTATGAGAGGATATTCAATAATATCAAATGCTGGTGAAATAAAAAAGGATAAAGACTGAAAAAGACATTAGATTTGACAGTTGATTATTGATCATTGGTAACTAGTAAGATTGGTATTGTTTGAGTGATGAATACATGCTAATTTCATAATTATCTATTTTCTAATTGCAAAGCAGTCAGAAAGTGTGCATTTTAGATTTTATTCCACCCTGCTTCGTCTTTAGAGTTCTAGCAACCAGGAATGTATACACCCCCACTTAAGGATTAACTGTAAGGGAGGATGGCCTATGACTGACATGTGCTAGCAAGTTACAAATCTGAAACAACTGACTGACCCTCTGGGCTGTCCTAAGTCAAACTTAAGCCACCATTGGTACATGTGAGACATAGGAAGTGATGTAAAGAACTGCCTATATATTTCACATCACTTCCTGTGATCACTCTCTTGGCGGCATTGGGAGCTCTTGGCATCTTTGGGAGCTCTGGGCAAGATTTGGCATGCTTGTGGGTTTTGGCTCTGTAGCATGGTTTAGGTGAAACATCTTTCCTGAGAGACCTTGGTGAGTAAACCAAGGCTGATTCCTCCTTTCTTTGACCTCCTGAAAGGCACTATCCTCTGAGGAAGCCCCTCATTTTGGAGGAGTCCTCATGGCTGAAAACCGAGCTAGATTTAATCTTCTGAGAAGGCCCCTTGGCTGAGGCCTCTGAACTTCCCTTGGCTTAGGCTAGGCTAGAGAAATCTTATATCCTTTCCTCTCTCTCTTCTTCTTAATTTATTCCTATTATTATAATTACACCACCATAAAAATACCAAACTGACTTGACTATTTTTTTGGGATTGAATTTAAATTCCTGGCAACCACTAATATAATATATTTGGTCAACAACCCTAATTTTACCTTAACAAAAGGGACAGAAGTGGAAGTCAAGGCAAGGAGTATAAACAACCTTTTCTTGGAATTTGGCTATGAAGAGCAAAGATTAGGAAAGATGAGGAGGGTTTCATAAATTCTAATCTGGGCTAATGGCAGAATTTCCTATATGGCTGGGATTCCTGGGAGTACTGATGAATGCATTTGTGCTTTTATTTAAAGATTTTCTCCCCCAAGATATTCTTAACTTTATCAGAAGGGACAGATTGGACCTGTGATTTCATTTAAAGGAAACTCCCTTTACCAATGCAGATTGTCCATTGACTAGAGCACCAAGAGTCACATAGATAGTAGGTATCAGTTTTGGACCTCTGGCATGAATTAAAATATTTTCTCATTTTGGGTATTATTCCTCCATTATACTATTCTGCAATTTCTATTCTATTCTATTGCCATATTATTTTTTTTTGAATTATCTGTAGAATGCATAAAAATTGAATGAGGGATAGACGGAGGCAGATCTTCCTCCTTTCTGACTTCCTGAAGGTCATGTTCACAGAAATAGAGTAGATAGGATTTTTCTGTATATAACTGGTTTAAGAAAATGAACATACAAACTGATTTTGCTTTTTGAAAAAAAAATTGAAACAATCAAACTACTCATATTGTTTGGGAGGACATCATACATGGAAGTAATAATTGGTAAAAAAAAAAAAAAGATTTTCTTTGACTAGAACTATGATTTCATTGGTAGAATTGTAAGAAACATAGTTTTACCTAAAATGAAAATACTTGCTTGATAGTAAAGTAGAAAAGCACTTTATTTATGTCTTTGCAAGAGTGGTGGCCAACTAGAGGTTGGCAACAGGCACATTGTGAGGGCAGGAACAGGATATATTTCCTAAGCCTAGCACCAAGTCCTCCCTTCTTTCCTCATTTGCTGAATAATCAGGAGGTTATAGCCTATCTGAAGAAGCTAATCAACTCATATTAGTCTCCTCCCTTTGGTTACCTTTCCCATTACTCTCCTTTTTGAGATCCTGGCCCTTAATCATTTTTCCTTATATGGTCTTTCTCTACCGCTTGGTCAAGAGACAGGGCTGAGCTCTAACACAGAACTAGTTAAATTGATTTTCTGCTAGATTTGCTGCTCTTTGACCACAGTTTTGACCAAGGGGCTCTTCCTGATTGACCAGGGGATCTAGATAGATGATTGGAGGGCAGAAAAGATGTGACCTAACTGAATTTGGTTGTAGATGTTGCAAATGGAAATCCCTATTTCTCTCAGAATGAATTCTTTGTGAAGAAATTCCTTTTACAGTGATGACTGGCAACTCTTCTTAAAATGTATAGATTTAGGAATTTACCTATTGTCCCCTAATTAACACTATGAATAGGTCAGGACAACATTTGAACAATGAGTTGATTCAATCCATTTACTTATTAAATCCATCCAAAAATTGCTTAAACAGCAACTAGCTGCATTAAGCTTTCTGTCAATCTATTGGCCTTTTATAGAGGACTTAGACTATAAAGCAGGAGAGAAAGGTATGGTCACTAACTTGGGCCAATCAGAGAAAAGGGTGTTGTGGGAGAGCTTTAAGGTAAAAACCTGGATCTAGACAGGTTGTCCTTGTCAAGAATGACAGATTCCAATAACTAGCTTAAAAATAAAAACAGAAATTTATTAATTTGGAAGCAATGTTAAAAGTTTGGGAGATAGATGCAAGAGTGGACACTGCCTCCTAGAGGAAATAGGTTCTGGGCTTCTTATACCTGTTAGACAACAGGTATTATGTGACCAGGGATGAGGAAGTGGGATGAAATTAGGCAGAAATGGGGGATGTTTGTCATCCTCTGGGGATGGAGTGATATTTTGTGTCCAGAAGACACTAGGGGGTGATTTGGAATAGTTTAGTGGATGAGTAGATGTCCTAGATACAGCCCGTTGCAATTAGAGCAAAACTGGGAGATATATACAGTGATACCTCAGTTTTTGTTGACTTTGGTTATTGTTGGTTTCGTTTTTTGGCAATTTTTTTTCTGAAAGATTTGTCTTGGTTGCCTCAGATTTTATTGGACTGCCCACATTCCCTTCCTGCTAATTTTGCAAAAACATAGAGTAGCTGTACATTTTCCTGCTCAGTGGGGCATTTTCTCTTTGTGTGAGCATCACCCCAGGCATCTAGACAAACAATTGCACTCAGTCAAAGATCCCAAAGCCCAGGCCATCAATGGACTCTTTTGATAGCAAATCCAACCCCCCCAA
Organism: Monodelphis domestica; assembly: GCF_027887165.1. Classification (NCBI taxonomy): domain Eukaryota; kingdom Metazoa; phylum Chordata; class Mammalia; order Didelphimorphia; family Didelphidae; genus Monodelphis; species Monodelphis domestica. Next base: position 179,687,811 of record NC_077231.1, read on the forward strand.
TTTTCCCCAGGGATAGAGGCCAGCCTACTGGTCCCCAGCACATCCTCAATGTTTTTGCTGCTGAACTTGCCAATGACCTTGAGCCACTCCTTATCTGCCTTGATCCAGATACAGTCTAGAATCTTTTTCAGGTCCTTTGTTGGGAGAGTCATTGCTGCTGAGGACATCCAAAAGGTAGACAGCTATGTAGTGCATCCTGATGGTCTGGGTTCCACTGAGGTGTTCATTTATTCTTTACATTAGTCTTTTATATTCATTTTTTGTTTTTAGTATTAAACATATATATTCTCTATGAAATGTGTTCTTAGTATGAATTTTGGAGTGTCTAGGAAGAATTCATTCTAGAATTAGATTTACATTGATTCAAATGGAAATAATTGCCTTGGTTTTCATTAGCTTCGGATTTCCTTAATAATTTTCAGATGGATTATAGACAAAAACTGAGATATCACTTTATCTGTGTCCATCTCAAAATCTAGGGGAGACTCAAAGGGGAATATTTCTCTCAGGGGTCTTCCCTTAGTGGTTCTCTGATGCTCAGGGTCATTTTTTTTTTTAGCACTACAAGAATGCAAAGAAAGAAGGGAATTATCTTGCTTTCCTTTTGACCTGGAACACTTCTGGAGTTTGGGGTGTCCAAAGGAAACCCAGGGTCCCATGACAGGGGAAGGGGAAGTATCTTTAAGTTCTAATTTTCCTGAAAGAGCACTGGATTTGGAGATAGATCTGGGTTTGAATTCTGGCAGTGCAACTTATTCTTTATGTGACCTTGGGCATAATCAACAAGTCCCTTTGTTACCTTTCCTTACATGTAAAATGAGGAAGTTGGAATAGATGTTGTTTGAGGTCTTTTTTACTTTCAATCTGTAATCCTATGATCTGTAATCCCAAAATGTCAATAAGATTTTTTAAAAAGTCAGTAATTTAAAAAGAATACCTATTAATAATAAATGAAAGCCTTTTAAAATGACTGAATAATGAAAATGTTTTTTAATGAATAATAATAATAATAGCTAGTATTTACATATACTGCTTTATAGTTTATAAGGCATTTGACTGTTTCATCCATTTCCCTGGGTTTCTCAGTCCTTATGATTTGAAAATCTAGTATGTCCTATATAATGTTTAGTGACATTTAGAATGAGAGAATAGGACACAGAGTCTTGGAGTGATATTTAGTTGATCTCATTTTATCCTTTCAACAATCCTGGAAGTAAGTGTTATTACTGTTCTAATTTTATAAATGAGGAAACTGAGGCAAAGGAGTTTGAGTGAATTGCCTCGAGTCAGAGTCTGTATTTGAATTTAGGTCATTTTTATTCTAGATCCAACATCATATTGGCTGTTTAACCTACCTGCTTATAAATGAAAAATGTATTTAAACAATTTTAAAAAATGTAGTCTACTGTCACAAAACCTGACAATACCTCTCCAATACTGTCAAACATTTATTAATAGACTAATTATTTTAAAATTTAATTTAATTTTCACTCCAATTCTCTCCTATGCATCTAACCAACCCTCATTTAAAAAGCAAGGAAAACAAAATTCACTACATATATGCTGTTAAACTGGAAAAAAAAAAAACATGGAACTATTAAATAGTCAGAAAAACCAAGTCTTTAATCAGGAGAGGGATATGGTACAATCTCTAGGCCTCCACACAGAGCCAAAAGCTCTTGCTATGTAATCCCTGGGAGTGATACCATAGCTCCTAGGAACTATGAAAATTGGGGAATTTATAGATCTCTTGGGAAAAGGAGAACAAGAGACTATGGTTGATTGTCTTTACAATGGCTACAAAGAAATGAAGAGTTTTAGGTGGGATTATCAGAGAGAGACTGATGCTTTACAGTGGACACATAAAGGAAAGATCCAGCCAAGGACTGGGCTATCAGAAAAAGGACTTTGACATAATAAGGAGAACCTACCAGGACAAAAAAGGGTACTTAACACTTGATTGTGTTGGATAGCTCCACCTAAAGTACTTTAAGGTTATTGTTAGTCTGAAACTCTGTGTCTGGGATTTCCCTCAGGGATAAATTCTCAAGAGATAAGGTCAAACTTGAGGCTGCTATAAACTTGGAGGTCTCAAGATCTCAAGATTGGGGTTCCTAGATTTCAAGTTGACAACGTATATGTAGTCAGGAAAACAATTCCTGCATTAGATATGTTTAAAAGATGCCTCAATTTCTGAGTTCTGATAGATTGAACTTCTGTACTCTGAGTCCATCACCTATTTATGTGGATAGAATTATGATAGCTGGTCATTGCATTGAACAGAATTCTCAAGTTTTTAAAAGTTATTTGCTATTATAACATTGTTTTTATTTTAGAAATTGTTCTATTAGTTCTGTTCACTTCACTTTGTATCAACTTATATAAACCTCAGGTTTCTCAGAAACTTTCCTCCCCGTTTCTTTCAGAACAATAAAATTCTGATGGGCTAATTCTATGAGCCTCCACTCCAGATACATATTGTAATGTGTTTTTTAATGTATTTATTTTTCTTTCAGTATGAAGAGCCTAATGACTGGCTTATGTATATGTATATAATGACTGGGTTATGTAGGGAAAGCCATTTAACATCTCTGGGAGGAGGTAGGAAGGAGAGGAAAAGAATTCAGAAGTAAAAATAAAATAAAATAAAATAAAATTTTAAATCTCTGGGTCTCGGTTTCCTGTGGATTTGATGACCTCTAATGAAATTTGAACTCTGAATACATTCTTTCATAGAGAAATCTCTTTATGAGTACATCACCACAAAAGCTGAACTGATCAAAATTCAGTAAATATACTGATTATATAGTAACTACAATTAAATCCCAAATGCATAATGAATTATTATTCTTGGGTGGTATTTGTTTAGAGTAACCTGAAATGTTGATTCAATTGAATTGAATATGTCTCCAAGACTCTGCATTCTATTCCCTTATTCTGGATGTCACTAAACATTTCATGGACCATATTAGGTTTTCAAATGATAAGGTCTGAGAGACCCAGTAAATAGTATAAAATAAATTCAGGTCTGAATTCTTGTCACAACAGGAACAATAGACTTTCTAACTTCTTTTGTGCTAAATCCAGAATAACCTTAGGGAATTGGGGTTGGAAATGGGGGTGGTGTGGAGATCAGAGAGCTTAAAAAGCCTAAGGCTTCTGGGACTGACTTGTTTTTCAGTCTTTATTTACAATGATATCTTCCTTTTAAGTCTTTTTCTTTTTAACCCAGGTGCTAGAAAAGTACACAATTGAAAGCAATGGGAAGTTGCATGAATAATGAAAAAGACTTAGAAAGGTAAAATTTTAAATTACAATTCTAAGACTGTCTTCTATTAGGTGATATTCATTAATTAATTTATGTATCTATCAAAAAACATGTAAGTTCTTACTATGTACCAGACACTGTGCTAATAGCTGAATGTAAACTTGAGAGTAAGGAGTATTTTATTCTATATAATTGTATTTTCCCTCAATGAGTTCGCCCATAGTACCTAACACATAGTAATTAATAGTCTTTAAAAAAAAATAGAACCAAGATCTCACTTACTTTGTATGAGTTACTAAACTATGATGAAGGATTTCTTCCTTCCCCCTTTCTCCCTCTCTCCCTTCCTTCCTTCCTTCTTTCCTCCTTTCCTTCCCCTCTCTTCAATTGTTTATTTTATTTTATTCAGTTTACTTCTACTTCTTTTTTGAGAGTATATTTTAAGAAGATCGAGTGAGAACACCAGATCAACAGACCATTATTTTATTTCAGTCATAAGGAGCCACTGCTCTTTTGTAGGATTTCTGGAGTTTGTACTTTAAGATGGTGTGTGATGTCCAAAAAATAAAAGCATTTTTTTAATTTTGAACAATATCACTGGGGTATCTTGCTGGAATTTTAAATACCAACAAGCATTTTCTTCTTGGACAGGTATTCTTCCACTTTCACTGCTCCCAATATCACCTCCATGTATATGGCTGTCAAATCCCCATGTTCAATTGTAGCCCCAACCACCCTTAATTCAGCCCTCATCACCTGGACTACTGGAATAACCTTCTAATTGGTCTCTCTGCATCCAACCTTTCCCCCCTCTAACTTATCCTCTACACATTGATATTCCTAAAAGGTAGATCTGACCATCTCCCTCCCATGCTCAAGAAGTTTCATTTGCCCCCTATTATCTCTAGGATAAAATACTGACTCTTCTCGCAAAACCCTTAACAATCTGGTTCCATTCTGTTTTACAAGGTTTATTTCACATTGTTTTCCCTTCATGCACTCTTTGTTCCAGTCAAACAGATCTACTTGATGTTCTTAATATATAGTATCCCATCTCACCTCCCTTTCCCAGAACCCTTAAAATTTAGCTTATATGTCACCTCCTTCAAGAGACTTTTCCTAATTCTTCAGATTTTTAGTATTCCTCCTAAAAGGAATTTTTATGTATTTTATGTATTTTTATTCACACCACTGTTAACGTATCATAACACTGGCCTTAATAGATTGTTACGTCCTGGACAACAGAGACTACCTCACCTCAATTTTGGTATCTTCTCTTACCTAGCACTGGTTCTACCATATATATAGGTGCATAAAACTTGTCACTTGATGATTGATTCCCATTTTTTCCCCTGAGAGCTTGGCTTCCTGAGCATGGTCTTTGATTTTACTTGCTTGTTTGTTTTTCACTGCTACCACCTCTCCCACTAACCCAAGTTTCTCTCCATTCAGCTTTATATGTAGGAGAGAACATAAGGTTTTAGCATTCAAATTTTCTTTAGGTGTTTTAAGGGTTTTTATTTCTAATCCCTACAGGGAAATACACAAGGGTTTAGATTAACATATGAAGGAGAAAATTACAAAGTTGTGTATCTTAAAAGGTTTGACTGGTATTCCGTACAAATATACAGGGAATCAAGGCTGTGTCTTTCTTAGTTCTCTCCTATTCTTTGACTAAATCTATTCTCTATCTTGTCTCTGGAGTCAATTGGACCAGTCTTCTTTGAGCTAGATGATGAATCATGGTATTTGGTTTCTAGCTAAGGTGGGTTCAATTTGGCAAGATAATATCTAGGAATCTCAGTCCTTTTCATGATTACTTTATTAAAAAAAAGAAATACTGGGTGTCTACTTTTGTTCAAATAACTGTGCTAAGTGCTAGAAATAGATAAAATATTCAATTAAATAGTCTCTACCTAATGGTTGTAGTGAGGAGTACATGGACATAGCAGAGTAAATGCAAATATATAAAAGCAAAATAGATACAATATATATAGAGAGCAATTTCAATAGAGTGGGGGGAGATTGGTAAATGGGGAAAGTTAGGAAAGTTCTTAAGTTTCCTATAGTATCTGAACTATGCCTTGAAGAAAGCTAGTATTTCCAGGAAATGGAAATGAGGAGAATATATATATTCCACACACTGGGGAGGAGGTTAGTTGTAAAAAGGAGCAAAGGCAAGATATAGAATGTTCATACTAACATGAACAGCTAATGGGTTACTTTTGCTAGAATAGAGACTGAACAAAGGAGGCTAATATGAAATATGAAATAGGACTAGAATGGTAAGTAGAAGAAAAATTGTGAGAACTTCAGATGTCATTGTATAAAGGTTGCATTTTGTCCCATGGACAATTAATTGGAAGTCATTGCAGGTTTTTGAATAGTGGGATAGAATGGCCACATCTATGTTTTAGGACTGCCAATTTGACAACTATGTTGATAATGGATTAGAGAGAGGAGAGAATGGAAACTGAGAGGCCCTTTATGAAACTATTCTAAAAGTCCAGGTGAGAGATGATGAAGATCTGAACTATGGGAGAAGTTGTATAAGTAGAGAGAAGGAAATGGATTTAAGAAATGTTTTGAAGATAGAATCAACAAGACTTGAAATCCAATTAACTCTGGGAGATAATGGAGGGTTAAGAGTGAAGGACAATCTCAAGGTTACTGAACTTGATGAAACACTCAAAAAATGGAGATTTTTAATAGAGGTATGGTATTTGGAATGTATATGAATCTCATATTGTAGAGGTTGCTTTTAAGATACTTATAGGAATCCAAATTGTGCTTTAATTATAGTTTTTCATTCATCAAAAACCAATCCTCTTTCTCTTCCACCCCTCAGTCCCATTTGAAAATGAAAGAATAAATTTCCTGTTACAAACATGTATAATCAATTAGAAAATTTATATATTTCCCATGTCAAAAGGAAAAAAAGTTACCTGTAGGATTATGTTCAATTTTGCTGGGCATATTATTCTTAGATATAAGCCCATGTCCTTTGCTTTCTGAAATATCATTTTCTAAAGTTTTCTTCCTTCTAGTGGTAGCTACTAAATCATATATGAATCTCCCTGTGGTGCCTTAGGACTTGAATTCTTTCTTTTTGTCTATTTGCATATTTTTATTTTGAACTAGCAGCTCTGGATTTTGGCTATAATCTTCCTTAGGATTTTCATTTTGGGGTTTCTTCCAGGATGTGAGTGGTAGATTATTCTATTTTTATTTCAGGTAGCCCAACGATTCTTAGTTTTTTTTCTTCTTGTTCTGCTTTCTAGGTCAATTGTTTTTGCTATGAATTACCTTATTTTTCTCCTGTTTTAAGTTAAACACTTTTCTCATATTCTCATGGAGTTGTTAGCTTCTATTTGGTCCATTCTTATTTTCAAGGAGTTTATTCTTTGGGCAAGATTTTGCACCTCTTGTGTTAAGCTGTTAATTCTTTTTCTAATTCTTCTAAAACTAATTCTTTCCTTCCTTTTTTAATCTCATGCTCTCATTTTATTTTTTTAAAAAACTCTCTTTAGAATTCATGCTTCTAGAAACTCTAGTTGGATTTTTGTTCAAGCTGTGTTTTACTTTGAGACTTTTTTTGAGTGCTCTTGTTACCAGAATAACATTTAATGGTGGGATTATTTTGTTTGTTTGCTCATTTTTCCAATCTACTTCTTGACTTCAGACTTTGTGTTAGGTCCAGGAATTGAACTTATGAATGGAATGATTGAACAGTTCTTGTTGCTACTTTTTTGGGGATTGTGTTATGTTATTTTAGATTCTCAAAGACAGTATAGGTTGAGTTGCTATAAATTTTCAGCATTACCAAAGTGGTCAGTTGGGCAAAGTGTGATTACTGCTCACTCTGAGTGCTCTAAAGTTATGACCTGAGTTTGAGTTTAAGCAACAGTAGACTGTTGTTGGACTCAACATCTAGTAGCTAGCTGGGAAGCTCTGATGGTTAGGAGTAACAGAATTATAGACTTCCTTGTGGTCTGGTATTGTTTCTCTGATTATTTCTTTGAAGATTTCAGTTTGGGTTAGAACCTAGAATTCTGATTCTCTTCTCCTGAAAGTCTGATTTATAGTCCTGCCACTTTGGAAAGTTTTCCTTGCTCAGTACAGAGGTTAAGGCTCAACATAATTCTTCAACCTGGGATGTCACCTCTGAACCCCAAACTCATCTTCTGTTAATTCTGGATTTGTGACCCAGAATTGAGTTGTGGGCAACAATGCTGCCAGTTGACTGTTGGTTCCCACACAAGACTGTCCTGTCCGATATGAGTCTAGAACCTCCTTTATCTCTAGAACATGTCTCTCCATGCACTGGAATGCTCAGTCCATAGCATTCTCCTGGCCCAGGTCCCATGCCTAGTGACCATAGACTTCTCTTTCTGTCTCCTGTTTATGATTTGGACTGGAAAATGACTCACTGTTATATTTCTCTTGGATTTCCCCGTTAGGAAATGGTACAGTGAATTTTCTTAATCTGTTTGGGAGAGGGTTTTCTTCTTTGGAGTGGAGGGAGATCTCACTGTTCTTCTCCATGACATTCTGACATGCTAGTTCTATCCTACTAAACCCTGCTTTCAACCTGAGCTTGACTTGTGGGAAGTGCTTCTAATTTCTGTCCTTCAAAGAATCTTTAAAGGCCCTGGGATTCATTCCTTCTTTGGTTTGTATTTTTTTTCCACTGTCTTCCTCAATGGCTATGTATGATTTGAAGTCCTACCCTTGCCTATGGCCCTTTGAATGAGAAAAAAAAAATTTCCTCTAACATATACAGACCTGGTAGTCATCTCCTTTACTGTCAGGAAGATCTTAATTACACCGAGTCCTGGATAGGCCAACTCAGCTTTCACCCATTTTTCTCGGTGCTACTCCATTTTCATGAAGCAAATTTACTAGCCAGTTAGAATCAGTGGGTTAAGTGGGGACAGAGGCACCTGAAGCAGTAGGAGGAGGCTTCTGAAGTTAGAACAGGGATAGGACTATAGATGACTAATTGTCTCCCCAGTTATTAATGTCTTCACCGAATGAATAAATAAAGCATTTCTTTAGTGCTTACTGTGTGTACATAGCACTTCACTAAGTAAAGTGAGACAGTCTCTTCTCTCAAAGAGCTCACATTTTAATGGAAGGAGCAACATCTATGGAAGGATTCAGCCCTGTCCCTCTAGCCTAGCTGAAGTGACTTATTTACTCTATATTTCTTTTACATATAGTTCTCTATGAACATTTCCTTTCCCCCTAGAATGTGAGCTCCCCGTGGCCAGGGACTGTTTTATTTGTGTCTTCTTATGGAGACTTTACACAGTTCTGCTGTTAAATTGAATATTTGGGTGGATCCAGGTCTGTATCAAAGAAGAGTTGTTTAAAGATAAGGAAATACTATCTTGTAATGGAGTATGCCTTAGGGACCTGTCCTTGGTCTTCCCTTTTCCAAAAACAGAATGAGAAGATGAAAGGAATACTGATAATAATAATTAGTTGAATTTGCAGAAGCCTTCATTTTTCCCCCCAGAGATTCTGATACATAACAATCATCCTTTTTGACTCTAAGTTAAACTTGAGAAATGGGGATTTATCAACTGAATCTTGCCCTAACTACACCAACTGGGCCTGGAATGAAAACAATCCTAGAAACCTTTCCAGATAAGACTGTGATCATTATGTCACCAGGAGAGACTCCAGAGATTTACAGATAATTTTATCAGCCTGTCTTCTCAGGATCCTACAGTTACTCCAAGGAGTTAGTGTCAAGAATTTGTTGTGGTACCCTCTCCATTAAACTACAGTGTGTTTTTCTTTTTTTGTTTCTTCCTCATTTTTCATATTATAAAAAGATGCTAATTCCTCTATCTAAATGGCTTCTCTTCTTAGGAAAGGGTTCCTGCATGCATGCTCATTCTGCTGAGAAGGATATGTTAAGATACCCATTGCTTCTCCTTCAGTTTCTAGTGTCTTTCTCTCACTCAGTTTGGCTCTGGTCTGTGAGCTTAGACACTTGGGAAGGTAGTAAGTTGACATCTTGACAAAAACAACAAACATTTTTATCCAGGCTTTAGAAAAAGGTTTAAGGGGAATGTTTAGCAAATTTGCAGGCAGCAAATGTTTAAGAGGAGGGTTTAAAATAGGAATTCAACAAGCATTTGATTCAATTCAACAGGTATTCATTAAGTAAAGACTATAGTCTATGTCTGGCACTGTGCTAGGCCCTTGTGATATGAAGACAAATATTAAACAATCCCAGCTGTAAGGAAATTAAGGATTTGCTGGGAGGTGGAGGGAGGGAAGGTAAACATATAGGCAGATAAATCATATACAAAATAGTTTCAGGGAATGGGAGGGTTCCTAAAATGGACAATTAGAAAAGTTTCTTGTAAGAGGCAGCACTTAAGCTCAACCTTGAAAGGAGATTGGGGATCTAAAAGGATGAGGTGAGGAGGGAGAGCATTCTACCATGGGGGACAAATGCATGGAAATGGGAAATGGAACATCAGAGAGTTCTATTCTGTTCAAATGTGGAGATTGTGAGAGGATTTAAGGGCCAAGAAAAGGTATTTGTATTTTATCCTAAAGTCAATAGAGAACCACTAAAACTTCTCTTGCAAAGTAATGATGTGGGAGACCTCTGCTTTAGGAATATCAATTTGGCAACAGGGCATAGGGAAGATTAGAAAGAAGAGGTTAGATGCAGAGAGGCAGGCTTCTTCAATGATCTAAATGAGATGTGATGAGAGCCTGAAATAGTGTAAAAATGTGTGAGTGGAGAGGGAATGAAAGTGAAAACTGGTGAGGGGAAGGGGGGGCAAAAGCTACAAGCCATGACAACTGATGGTAAATCAGTGAGGAACTGAGATCGACACCTAGGTTGCAAACCTGGTCTACTGAAAGAATGACGATGCTCTCAACAAAAATGGAGAAGTTAAAAGTAGTAAATGTAGAAAGATAATGGGGTCTATTGTGCATATGTTGAGTTTCAGTTACCTTTGGAACATGTCATTGGAGATGGTGGATAGTAAAAAGTTGAGAACTATATGTATGTATGTTTATATCTAGATAGACTTTGGAGCCATCTCTATACAGATGACAGTTGAACTTATGGAAACTGGTTTGATCACCAAGAAAGAGAAGAGAAAAAGATTCAGGGCAGAGTCTTGGGAGTTTTTCCTAACATTAAGGGTAAGGCATAGATGGTAATCCTACAGAAGAGACTAAAGAAAATTGTTTAGACATGTAGGAGGAGAAAGAGGGCAGAGCAGTGCCATGAAAACCCAGGGAAAAGAGAGCAATCAGGACCAGGGTATGGTCATCAATGTTAAACATTGAGGAGAAATTAAGAAAGTAGAAAACTGAGTAAATGATATTTAAAATAGCAATAAGGAAGTTATTGATGACTGTAGAGAAAGAAGTTTCAATTAAATCATGGGGTCATAAGTCAGATTTCAAGAGCATGATAGAGGAGAGTGAAAAGTGAGATATGAATGTGTAACAATTAAATTTAGGTATTGACTCAATATGACAGTTATAAAAGTGGTCACCTTTTATATAATATTATCCTCTAAGTCAAAATGACTGCTAGCAGCTTTTATTTACAAGGTAAAGATATTGAAATTGGAAAATGTAGAAGAAAGATCCTTGTCTAGCTTACTGCCCTAAATGCTGCTCGAGTAATTACAGTCTGGCCCAGCCCCTGGCAGGAGTTCCCTCAAGTCCCCATCTCCATGTGGAAGTCCTGGTGGCATCTTCTGCCAGAAATCCTGGTGGTGTCTTCAGCCAGAGTTTCACCAACACAGAATAACTCCAAGGAAAAGCATGTCTCTTCAGCACTATGCCGAATCCAAGGGAAGAGTCTTTCCAAAAGTCAAGGAAAGAAAGAGACCAGACCATGGTGGTCTCTAATTTTATGTCCCTTTCTCCATGTCATTTCCTGGCTCTCCCCCCTTCACAAAAACCAATTTCAATCTTTCAATTTGCCTACCACTGCCCAGGGTTGGAGATGAGAGTTTTCTCCAGTGACTTGTGAATTCTCTTACTTAAGTATTAAATAGGGGTATTTTGAGTTCTTTATTTGATTAACTAAAAATAGACAAAGGGAGAATTAATTCTTTCTTCATAAATGACACGTATTGATAGTTTTTTTCATTCATAGGAGGTATACTTTGACAGGAAGGAGAAATATGAGACAATAGTTTGAGGTCCTGTAGGATTAAGTGAAGGTGGACTTCTTTTGTTTTTTAAAGGTTGGGGAGGTCTGGAATTGTTTGAAGGAAATCTGGAAGGAGTAAATGATTAAATAATGACTAAATAATAGAGAGATGGTGAAAGTGCAACCTCCTGAGAAGATGGGAGGGGGCAAGGGTACAATGAGAGGGGTTGACCTTGGCAAAGAGAAGAGAAAAGAAAAAAGGAGAAAATGGGAGAGAGCCTTGAGGGGAGAGCTAGGATTTGAAATTTTCTGACTAGTCTTGAAAACATGGCATGAATCTAATAAGATGAAATTTGATAAATAGGGATAAATGCAATGTCTTGAATGAGTTAAAAAAAGTGATAAGATGCAAGAAGGACGGTTAGATTACTGTTTGTCTGAAAATGAGTGGATTGCGAATTAAATAGTAATCAACAAGAACAATGCAGTTTTTATCTCCTTAAGAGAGGGGCAGTGTTCAGAATGAAGGAGATTTCTACTGTATTACAGTTTAGTAGGTAGGAAAATATAGCATGCTGGATGTGGAGTGAGAGAGACCTGAGTTCAAATCCTACTCCAGACTCATCATGTGATCTGGGCAAGTAACAATTTTTCTCAGGTTCAGGTTCCTTGTCTTTAAAATGAAGATAACAACACCCACATCATAGGGTTGTGAGAATCAAAGGAGATGGTATATGTAAAGTGCTTCGTAAATCTTAATGTGCTATGAAACTGTAAGCTTTTATAATCAGTTGCTAATATTTATATGAGATTTAAAGTTTGCAAAGTGATTTACATAGGTTAAGAATACCTTTCAGCCTCACAAAACAGCATGAAGTAAGGCTCTATTATTATCCTCATTTCACAGATGAGAAAACTAAGATGTGGAGAGGTTAAGTAATTTGCTTAGGTTGTACTGTAAGGGTCTGAGTCAGGATTTGAACTCAAGTTCTTCTAACGTCAAGTCCTAAAGTCTATCTATTAAACCACCTTGCTGCTCTTTCTCTTCCTACAGGGAACTATTCTTTCCTAGCAGAGAACATCTAGAGAATTATGCTTTGTTCTGGATATTTCCCCTTGTCTTTTTTAAAAAAGAATTTATTATTTATTTATTTTGAAAATTTATTATAAAAAATTGAGTTCCACATTCTCTCTCTCCATCCTCTCTTTTACCCACTGAGATGATAAGCAAAGAGATATCAATTACACATGTGAAATCATGCAAAACATATTTCCATATTTACCATATCACAAAAAAAGCAAAATGAAGGAAAGTAAGAAAATTATATTTTAAATTTGCACTTAGGCTTTATCAGTTGGAAGTGGATAGCATTTTTCATGAGACCTTTGGAATTGTCTTGGGTCATTGTCTTGATCAGAGTGACCAAAACTTTCACAGTTGATCATCATTACAATATTATTTTTACTGCACACAGTGATCTCTTGTTTTTTTTTTCCCCTTTATTCTACATCAGGTCATATAGATCCTGGCATGCTTTTTTTTTTTTTTCTGAAACCACCCACTTTTCATTTCTTATAGTACAATAATGCTCCCTCATGAATTTATATGCCACAAATACCAAATATGCCACAACCTGGTTAGCCATTCCCTTAATGATGAGCATTCCCTCTTTAAATCAATTTTGGTGAGAGTGAAGTTCAAGCATTGCCTACTACCTCCCCCCTCCTCCTATTTCCCTTTCTACTATAAAGCAATTTGATATAGATTACATATGTCATGCAAAAATATTTCTATATTAGTCATATTTTGAAAGAAAACATAGACCATAAAAGGAAAAAAGAAAGTAAAAAATTGTATGTTTTGGTCTGCATTCAGACTCTACCTTTTTTTTTTTTGAGGATAGCATATTTTATCACAAATCCTTTAGAATTGTCTTGGATGTTTGTATTGCTGGGAATAACTAAGTCATTCACAATTGACCATCAGATAATGCTGTTACAATGCACAATGTTCTACTGGTTCTGCTCACTTCACTTTGTATTAGTTCATGTAAACCTTTCTAGGTTTCCCCAAAACTATTCTTGTCATCATTTCTTATAGCACGATGGGATTCTATCATAATCATATACCACAACTTGTTCAGTCATTCCCTAATTGATGTGTATCCTCTCAATTTCCAGTTCTTTTCCACCACAAAAAGAGTTGTTAGAAATAGTTTCTTTAGATGTATTAGGAAGGATAATGATAAACTAGACTGAATCCAGAGTAGAAAGATTGGGATGGTGAAAGGTTTGGAGATTATGCTTCAGAACTGGGCAAAGGATTAGACTTGAATGGTATATCATAGTTATCAAGTATTCAAAGAGATCTTATGTAAAAGAAGTATTAGAATTTTTCTTCTTGGTATCAGAGTAGAATTAGCAATGATAGGTAAATATATTGAGTCAGATTTAAGCTGGATGTCAAGAAAATCTTCTTGATATTTAGAACTCTCCAAAAGTTGAATGGGGGAAAGAGGGTAGGAGGCAAGTAGATAGCACAGTGGATAGAACACTAGACCTACAGTTGGGAGGGCCTGGTTTCAAATCTGGCCTCATACTTCCTACTTATGTGATGCTGGGCAAGTTACTTAACCCCAATTGCTTAGCCCTGGCTGCTCTCTTTTCCCAGAATTGATCTAGGACAGAAGGTTAAGGGTTTTAAAAATGTTGAATGGGGTATCTTGAGAGTCACTGAGTCCACCATCTTTGGAGGAATTTAAAAAGAGTGAACTGTGAGATTCCATGGCTCTGATTGTAGAGTTTATCTAGATCAACTTCTTTTATTTTATAGGAGAAACTGAAGCTCATGAACAGCAAAAAAAAAGTTTTCCAAGATGACCCAGACAATTGTTATGTCTGATCCTCTCCTTTGTGGGAAACTTGGCTTTTTTTTTTTTTTTAGCATCCCAGCCCCAGGCCTTTCTTAACCACATAACTAGTGTCTTTGGCTTTCTACTAGGCCACAACATCCCCTTCCCATGTTGTCCATTAAAACATTTCCCAGCAGATTCCAATCTCTTTTCTGTTAAAAGGAATCCTGATCCTAGTTGGATCTTCCACAAAATTCATATTTCTAGAATCTTTAGCTTCCAATTTATGCAAATAAGTTACTGTATATATTAGTAGGATGAAAGACCTCTTTCCCTGGGATCAGGGAACACTTCCCTTCTTACCTAGTGTATTAGCAGGGGACTTGAAGGAGGAACCAAAATTCAGCTAATTGGGGAATCAATATAAGGTAATACTTCTTTACTTCCTCCCCTCCCCCCCAAGTTGAGCTGTTGATCAATGGAGTCAGTCTGACTAGATTAAGTAAGACTTAGACTAGACTTTTTTTATATTTTATCATTTTATTAGGAATAATTTCAAGTGGGTTATGAAGAAACTAATTCATTATTGAGTTTGATGAATTTTCCAAAATCTCTTAATGAAGATATGCTCACCAATAAACAATAAAACATCAGCTGAACTGTCATACACTGGGCAAAAAGTCAGGCTGATGCCCAAAGCAACATGCAACATAAAAAAGATACACTGTAAGGGAAGATTTTACCTCAGCCTCCTTTTTTGAAATGATGTTTGAAGTTCCTCTCCTAATACATTTGAATCTGATTCAAGTTTCTAATAAAATCAAGATGTCTATTTTATTTAGGTAATAAAGGGTTGAAGGGAATGAAGGACAGGGGGAAAAGGAAATCCCTAGCTTTTTTCCCTATACATATCTTGAGAGTTTGAACCCAGGAATCTTCTTTAGAAATAAGCTCTGGGTTTCCCCTCAGGGAAAAAGGAGTCTTTATCCTAAAGACTGTCACCAGTTGAGAGGTAAGATCTGCTACAGCTCAGCTAAAAGAATTGAGAGATTTTTGTATCTTCACAGCCAAGGGTAATTCCCTCCTTTTCAGTTCAAGGATCCCCAAGACAAGAACCTCTTGGTTTTCCCCCAACTGCCTTAAAACCTGGCTGGAGAATTCCATCCATACCATCCCCTGATGTCATGTGGGGTTCCATCTGCTCTTCTGCTGAGACATTTATTCAAAATTCAACCTTTTCACTGCTTATGGTCTTTTCTCATACAATGGTCCATCTCTCAAGTCTGAGTATTCTCAGTTCTCAGGTTAATAATTCTCAGCCCTTACCAAGGGAAAGGTTTTCTAGAATTCAGGTTCATAGTAGTGTGACCACGAAAATATGGGTTTCAAGACTGTGAATTGCCAAAACTGTAAAGATAACTTTTAGCGTCTAGATTTTGGTCGCCATGGGAAAAATTCCCAAATATGAAAATACCCCAGTCAACTGGGTTTTATGGAGATTTTAATTAATACAAATGAAGGAATTATGGAAAGGGAGAGAGAGAGAGAGTAGAGAATAAATAGTATGAAGGGCCTAGGCCAAATGACCTTGGCCTGATCTTTAAGAGAGACTAGTCAGTCTTTCATCACTCACCACAAGATTTGTCCCAAAGCAAAACTCCAGTCCTTCACTGAAATCCTCAACTCTTGAACTGAGTTCAGAGACCCAGGTCTTCCAACTAACTCCAAATTCCAACTAAGTTCAAAGAGCCAGTTCCTCCAAATAACTCCAACCTCCCTCTAAGTTCAGAGATCCAGCTCCTCCAACTAACTCCAAGTTCCCACTAAGTTCAGAGAGCCAGCTCATTTTAAAGAGAAATTTCTCCTCTGTCACCTTCCCCAAATTCCCACATCCACCAATCACAGCAGACGTTTTCCCCAGGACTGACCATTCTTAGTTCACATCTTCTTTTGTTATCACCTTCTCTGAGTAGACTAAAACTTCACATCTCTTGCCTTTTGTAAGTTGCTTGACCTTTTTAGTGATTAATTTAACCTTTATAGGTACTTAGCACCCTTTTGTATTAGATCTAAAAATAGACCTAGCTTAGGGTTTTTGCTTCACTATAAGTATGATTTGGGGACTTTTTAATGTTCAGTAAGGAGTTTACAACTTTATCTTCCCCTAAAGTATGCCTGAGTATGGGTGGAGTAATGTTAAAATTCCCAATACATTCCTGATCAAGTACCTCCATTGTTTAAAATAAGGGAATAGCTTAACCAAATGTTGTAAGGTAGAGTCTGAGTCATTTTAAGATTCACAGTAGAAAAAAAAACATGCTATAAACAGAAATAAATATTGCATAGTTCCCTCCTCAGACTTATGAGGGCAAGGTTATAGCATCAGATCAGCTCTGGCCTTTTTTCCAGAGCCCAGACCCATAATTCCATTATCTGTAGAAACTTTCAACTTGGATATTCTTCCATAAACTTAAAATATATAACACAATAATAATTATAGTTGGTATAAGATTCCTAAGGTGACTTACATATATTATCTGATTTGACCCATAAAACAGATTTATTATTATCTCTATATTATAGATATGGAGACTAAAGTTCAGCTATCAGAAGGGGTCTGTGATCATACAGGTATCAAGAAGCAGAACTCATTTCTTACCACTCCATCACATTCATTCTAAAACTAGAAGCTCCCATTTTCTATTGGTTTTTAAAAAATAATTCTTATTGATATCTTTTTTATATTACCCAAAGTTTCCCCAATATCTTGCTTATTTTCTCTATCACAGAACCACTCTATTGACCAAATAATATTCTTTTCTTAATTCAAAGATATTTTGTTTTCTCAATTACATGTAATATTTTCAGAATACATTTCTCAAAATTATAAGTTCCAAACCTTCTCCCTTCCTCCTTTTGAAGGACCAGCCTTGGAACGTAATTTTTCCCTGACCCCCTTACCCCTAGAGCCCCTGCAGTCAAGTTAATAAAGAACCAGTGACCATACCCTGGAATGTGCTAGGGACTGATAAGGACTCAACCCACAGGACTTTTTGATCCATGACCTAACCCCACCTAGGGCCTCCCAACTTTTTTTTTTAATTTTATAATATTTTATTTGATCATTTCCAAGCAGTATTCATTAAAGACAAAGATCATTTTCTTTTCCTCCCCACAAACCCCCCATAGCCAACGCGTGATTCCACTGGGTATCATATGTGTTCTTGATTTGAACCCATTGCCATGTTGTTAATATTTGCATTAGAGTGTTCCTTTAGAGTCTCTCCTCTGTTATGTCCCCTCAACCACTGTAGTCAGGCAATTGCTTTTCCTCGTTGTTTCTACTCCCATAGTTTATCCTTTGCTTATGAATAGTGTTTTTTCTCCTAAATCCCTGCAGATTGTTCAGGGACATTACACCGCCACTAATGGAGAAGTCCATTACGTTCAATTATACCACAGTGTATTAGTCTCTGTGTACAATGTTCTCCTGGTTCTGCTCCTCTCGCTCTGCATCACTTCCTGGAGGTTGTTCCAGTCTCCATGGAATTCCTCCACTTTATTATTCCTTTTAGCACAATAGTATTCCATCACCAACATGTACCACAATTTGCTCAGCCATTCCCCATTGATGGGCATCCCCTCGTTTTCCAATTTTTGGCCACCACAAAGAGCGCAGCTGTGAATATTCTTGTACATGTCTTTTTCTCTATTATCTCTTTGGGGTACAGACCCAGCAGTGCTATGGCTAGATCAAAGGGTAGACATTCTTTTGTCGCCCTTTGGGCATAGTTCCAAAGTGCCCTCCAGAATGGTTGGATCAGTTCACAACTCCACCAGCAATGAATTAATGTCCCTACTTTGCCGCATCCCCTCCAGCATTCATTACTTTCCATAGCTGTCATGTTAGCCAATCTGCTAGGTGTGAGGTGATACCTCAGAGTTGTTTTGATTTGCATCTCTCTGATTATAAGAGATTTAGAACACTTCTTCATGTGCTTATTAATAGTTTTGATTTCTTTATCTGAGAACTGCCTATCCATGTCCCTTGCCCATTTATCAGTTGGAGAATGGCTTGATTTTTTATACAATTGATTTAGCTCTTTATAAATTTGAGTAATTAAACCTTTGTCAGAGGTTTCTATGAAGATTTTTTCCCAATTTGTTGTTTCCCTTCTGATTTTAGTTACATTGGTTTTGTTTGTACAAAAGCTTTTTAATTTGATGTAGTCAAAATTATTTATTTTACATTTTGTGATTCTTTTTATGTCTTGCTTAGTTTTAAAGTCTTTCCCTTCCCAAAGGTCTGACATGTATACTATTCTGTGTTTACCCAATTTACTTATGGTTTCCTTCTTTATGTTTAAGTCATTCACCCATTTTGAATTTATCTTGGTGTAGGGTGTGAGGTGTTGATCTATTCCTAATCTCTCCCACACTGTCTTCCAGTTTTCCCAGCAGTTTTTGTCAAATAGTGGATTTTTGTCCCCAAACCTGGGATCTTTGGGTTTATCGTATACTGTCTTGCTGAGGTCGCTTTCCCCCAGTCTATTCCATTGATCCTCCTTTCTGTCTCTTAGCCAGTACCAAATTGTTTTGATGACTGCTGCTTTGTAATATAGTTTAAGGTCTGGGACTGCAAGGCCCCCATCATTTGTGTTTCTTTTTTCATTATTTATTTTCATTATTTTCATTATTTATATATATCCTTGATCTTTTGTTATTCCAAATGAACTTTGTTATGGTTTTTTCTAAATCAGTAAAGAAATTTTTTGGGAGTTCAATGGGTATGGCACTAAATAGATAAATAAGTTTGGGTAGGATGGTCATTTTTATTATATTGGCTTGTCCTTTCCATGAGCAGTTAATGTTTTTCCAATTGCTCAAGTCTAGTTTTAGTTGTGTGGAGAGTGTTTTGTAGTTGTGTTCATATAGTTCCTGTGTTTGTCTCGGGAGATAGATTCCTAGGTATTTTATTTTGTCTAAGGTGATTTTGAATGGGATTTCTCTTTCTAGTTTTTGCTACTGAGCTGTGTTGGAAATATATAGAAATGCTGATGACTTATGTGGGTTTATTTTGTATCCTGCAACTTTGCTAAAGTTGTTGATTATTTCAATTAGCTTTTTGGTTGAATCTCTAGGATTCTTTAAGTAGACCATCATGTCATCTGCAAAGAGCGATAACTTGGTCTCCTCCTTGCCTATTTTGATGCCTTCGATTTCTTTTTCTTCTCTAATTGCTACTGCTAGTGTTTCTAGTACAATGTCAAATAGTAGAGGTGATAATGGGCATCCTTGTTTCACTCCTGATCTTATTGGGAATGCATCTAATTTATCCCCATTGCAGATGATATTAGCTGATGGTTTAGATATATACTGTTTATTATTTTTAGGAAAGACCCTTCTATTCCTATGCTTTCTAGTGTTTTTAATAGGAATGGGTGTTGTATTTTGTCAAAGGCTTTTTCTGCATCTATTGAGATAATCATGTGGTTCTTGTTGGTTTGCTTATTGATGTGGTCAATTATGTGGATGGTTTTCCTAATATTGAACCAGCCCTGCATCCCTGGTATAAATCCTACTTGATCATGGTGGATGACCCTTCTGATCACTTGCTGGAGTCTTTTTGCTAGTATCCTATTTAAGATTTTTGCATCTATATTCATTAGGGAGATTGGTCTATAGTTTGCTTTCTATGTTTCCGACCTGCCTGGTTTTGGAATCAGTACCATGTTTGTGTCATAAAAGGAGTTTGGTAGAACTCCCTCTTTGCTTATTATGTCAAATAGTTTGTATAGTATTGGGATTAACTGTTCTCTGAATGTTTGATAGAATTCACTGGTGAATCCATCAGGCCCTGGGGATTTTTTCTTAGGAAGTTCTTTGATGGCTTGTTGGATTTCATTTTCTGATATGGGATTATTTAAGAATTCTATTTCTTCTTCTGTTAGTCTAGGAAGTTTGTATTTTTGTATATATTCATCCATATCACCTAAATTGGTGTATTTATTGCCATCTAATTGGGCAAAGTAATTTTTAATGATCGCCTTAATTTCCTCTTCATCGGAGGTGATGTCCCCCCCTTTTCATCTCTGATGCTGTTAATTTACTTTTCTTCCTTTCTTTTTAAAATTAGATTGACTAGTACTTTGTTTATTTTGTTTGTTTTTTCAAAGTACCAGCTTCTTGTCTTATTTATTAAATCAATAGTTCTATCACTTTCGATTTTATTAATTTCTCCCTTAATTTTTAGGATTTCTAGTTTGGTTTTCTGCTGGGGTTTTTTAATTTGATCGCTTTCGAGTTTTTTTATTTGCATTTCCAATTGATTGATCTCTGCTCTCCCTAGTTTGTTAATATATGCACTCAGGGATATGAATTTACCTCTGATTACCGCTTTGGCTGCATCCCAAAAGTTTTGAAAGGATGTCTCGCCATTGTCATTTTCCTCGATGAAATTATTAATTGTTTCTATGATTTCTTCTCTAACTAAACGATTTTGGAGTATCATATTGTTTAATTTCCAATTAGTTTTTGATTTGGTTTTCCATGTACCATTACTGATCATTATTTTTATTGCCTTGTGATCTGAAAAGGCTGCATTTATTATTTCTGCTTTTCTGCATTTGTGTGCCATGTTTCTGTGACCTAATGTATGGTCAATCTTTGTGAATGTGCCATGTGGTGCTGAGAAGAAAGTGTATTCCTTTTTATCCCTATTTATTTTTCTCCATATGTCTATTAATTCTAATTTTTCTAAGATTTCATTCACATCTTTTACCTCTTTCTTATTTATTTTTTGATTTGATTTATCTAAATTTGATAATGGTTGATTTAAGTCTCCCACTAATATGGTTTTACTGTCTATTTCTTTCTTCAATTCTCCTAGTTTCTCCATTAGAAATTTGGGTGCTATATTATTTGGTGCATACATGTTGATTAGTGATATTTCCTCATTATCTAAAGTCCCTTTTAACAAAATATAATTACCTCCCCTATCCCTTTTGATCAGGTCTATTTTTGCTTTGGCTTTATCAGATATCATGATTACCACTCCTGTCTTCTTTCTGTCAGTTGAGGCCCAGAAGGTCTTACTCCGTCCTTTAATTTTGACCTTGTGGGTGTCTACCCACCTCATGTGTGTTTCTTGAAGACAACATATGTTAGGGTTTTGGATTCTAATCCATTCTGCTATTCATCTACGTTTTATGGGTGAGTTCATCCCATTCACGTTCAAAGTTATGATTGTCACTTGTGGACTCCCTGCATTTTGATATCCTTCCCTAATCCTAACCTTTCTTCTTCAGCTCTACCTTTTAGTCCAGTGATTTACTTTAAATCAGTCCCCCTTGTCCCCTCCCTTGATATGTTTCCCTTTCTAGTCCCTCCCTTTTTGTTCCCTCCCCCTCCCCCCTCTTCTTCCCTCCCTTTTTTGTGTTCCCTTCCCCCTACCCCTATTGGTTTTCCCTTCTCTCTTCCCTTGTTGGGTAAGATAGAATTCAAGATCCCAATGCATCTGGATGTTCTTCCCTCTCAGAGCTGATTTCCCTGAGAGTAAGGTTTAAGTAAAAACTCTCTTCCTCTCCTTCTTATAGGAGTTTTCTTCCCCTCCCCTTCCCGTGTGAATCTTTGTGTGAGAAAGATTATTCTATTTGGTCTTTCTCTTCCCCCTATATACACATTACATTTTCCCCACATCTTAATATACATAGATTGATATAAATGTAGTCCTTATAGAAGAGAGTTTGAGTAAAAGAAAAAGATAACATTTTTCTCCTTTTCCTTTTCCTTCATATTTACCTTTTCAGGTATTCCACGCTCTTTGTTTTTTGATATCAAACTTTCCACAGAGCTCTGGTCTTTTCTTTGCAAAACTTGGAAATCTTCTATTTTGTTGAATGCCCATACTTTCCCTGGGAAGTATATAGTCAGTTTTGCTGGATAGCTGATTCTTGGTTGAAGACCCAGCTCTCTTGCCTTTCTGAAAATCATGTTCCATGCCTTACAGTCATTCAGAGTGGAACTTGCAAGGTCTCGTGTGACCCTGATTGGCATTCCTTTATATCTAAATTGTCTTTTTCTGGCTTCTTGTAGGATTTTTTCTTTTGTTTGAAAGCTTTGGAATTTGGCAATTACATTCCTGGGAGTTGTCTTTGGGGGATTTAGTGTAGAGGGTGTTCTTTGAGCTCTGTCAGTGGCTGTATTGCCCCCTTGTTCTAGAATCTCAGGGCAATTTTCTTTGATTATATCTTGTATTACGATGTCGAGTTTGCTGTTTATTTCTGGCTTTTCTGGAAGTCTAATTATTCTTAAATTATCTCTTCTTCCTCTATTTTCCATGTCTGTCACCTTGTCAAGTGAGATATTTTGTGTTGTCTTCTAATTTTTTGGTCTTTTGGCTTTGCTTTATTAATTCTTGCTCGTTGTCTTCGAGTTGCCTGATTCTGACTTTTAAAGCCTGGTTTTCCTTTTCAGTTTGGTCAAATTGGTTTTGTAGATGCATAAATTTCTTTTGCATTATTTCCCACTTTTCCTCCAAGAGAGCTTCCATCTTTTTTATCCTTTCTGATTCAAATTCTTCATGGGTTTATGGAGAGTTTCCATTTCCTTTGGAAGGTTTCAGAGCATTTTCTTGTGTTTCCTCTTCTATCTCCTCTGTATTTTGTTTTTTTGCTCCATAAAATGTGTCCAAGTTGCCCCCTTCTTCTTGTTCTTCTTGGAATTTGGGGGCTTTTGTGCTTCTGTGGAGTTTGCCATCTCTATCTGAGTGGAGAGGACTAGCTTTTCTTATCTCTGTTTGGTGTTCAGAGGTTTTAGCCCTAGGCAAATTGTCCATTCTATGCAGTTGTTGTTCTGTCTTCCGGGGAAGCCAGGAATTGCTGGTGTTTCCGTGTTACTGCCCTCCTCAGTTCCCTCCCGATTCTTCTCCGTTGCCTTACTTCCATGCTCTGAGCTTGGCTAGGCACTTTCTGCGGGGTGTTTGTTTCTGTGCCTTAGCTGGCCAGGAGAGCCAACACTCTGAGGGGGGAGGGGCCACGGCTTCCCGGAGCTCCGAGGGCTCCTGATAAGATTAACTTTTTCTTGGTTGAACTGAGTATGCTTTGAGGCAGGGACCTTCCGTGAGACTCGGATGGAAGGATCCAGCCAGGGGGCTGCAGGCTCCACCCCCCCCCCCGTCTCTCTCTGTTTCCCTGCTGTCTGGGTGCCCCTGTGACTGAGTCAGGTTGTTTTCAGGAAGAGGCCTTCAGAATAGCCGGTCCTGAGGCTCTGAGGTTCCCTCTGCTGCCTTGGACTGGGCGCTCTGGGTTGGGGGGGATGGGTCCTGGGACCTTCCTTCTATCTACCCCCTAGGTCTGAGTGATCTCGGGTTCTGGCTTTGGGGGGGGGGGCTTACCTTTTGATCCAGGTCCAGGAGGAGGATTCCCGGGGTCTATGCTGTTGTTCGTTTTGAATTTCGGTGCCCTAGGAGCATATAGTTTGAGTTTGGTAGAGAAGGGTTTCCGGAGATCTGAACTTTAGCTTTCTCTAAGCCACCATCTTGACTGGGCCTCCCAACTTTTCTGAGGAGATAAACAGAACTAGGCACCATGAGCCGACACTTGGCGACAAGGAACTAACCCTATCCATCTGTTCTGATAAGATGTCTTCTTCTGCAACTCAAACCTACCCTATATAATCCTTCTCTCCCCTTAGTTCAGGGCCCCATCTGCCTTGGAGGCCGTGGGACCCAAGCTCGAGCTTGTAATAAGGCAGTACCTCTTACTTTTACATTATCTTGTGTGCTTCCTAATTTGGGAAACCAGAATTGGGTCTAACACTTTCCCTCCTCTGTCTTGGAGATGGTAAGCAAACAAATAATATTCTTAAAGAGAAAAAGCTGAGAAAAATTAGAAAACTAACCAATTGATGGCAAAAGTCTGAAAACATATACAAAGCCTCACATCCACAGACTGTTCCTCTCTGTGAAGGGACAGGGTGAACGTATCTGCTCATATCTCTTCTTTGAAACTGAGCTGGTTCTTTGTAATTTTGAACTGTTCAGTTTTGAAGATTTCTTGTTGTTGTTCTTTCTGTTTCCATTGTTGTAGACCTCAGCTATATTGTTTCTGTGGCTCTGCAGAACTCATAATTTTCCACTAAAATCAAATCCCTCTTCTGAATTGCCTGTTCCTGACAATTGTGCCATCTTTCTTCTAGTTAACAGGACTTAAGACCTCAGAATTGTCTTGAACTCACCTATCTCCCCACAAGTTCCCTATTACTGATATTTTTCTTTGGAAGTATCTGTACACATTTGTTTGCTTGTTATCTCCACCCTTAGCCTGGGTGCTCCTTGAGGGCAGGGATTATATTTTGCTTCTTTTTGTAATCTCAGTATTTAGCATAGCATCTGGCACTTAATAGACAATTAATAAATGGTTATTGACTGATTGACCTATAAAAGCTTTTTTGGCTCAAAATATCTCCCCAGCAATACCTGGAATTCTTCATCTAGTCACATTGCCTTAAATCATTCACCTAGTTACACTCTTTGAAGTACTGATTGGAAGTTAATTTGGGTTAACTAGTTCCTCTAAAAACATGTTAATATCCCTGAGAGGCCTAAGAGGCCTCTATTAATAATTCATATAAATTGGGGAAATTCATTCAGTCCAACTGACTTTGTAGCATCTAATTCAGAACTGCTCCAAGGGGAATATGAATTTTCTTTCTGTGGAAGTATTAGAAACAAGGAGAGAGAGAGAGAGAGAGAGACAGACAGACAGACAGACAGACAGACACAGAGACAAAGAGAGAATGAGAGAGAGAGAGAGACGGAGACAGAGAGACATACAGAGAGAGAATGAGAGAGACAGAGAGACATAGAGAGAAAGAATGAGAGAGAGATAGAGAGACAGAGAGAGACACACACTCACAGAGCTAATTTGAGACAATTGATATGGTGTTGCAAAACAAACATTAGGACAAGTATTTTAATATAGAATATACCTCTCTGAAAGTGTCATTAAAAATCCACTTTATTTTCCAGATATTGATCCAATCCCAGAAAATTCAGAAATTGTGACACCATAATTTTGGGTCACTTCAGTGGTGAAAGAACTGACTTATATGGGTATAGAAAGCCATGAGGGGGTCTGAGCATCTGGAAGGCAGTAGGAGGGGAAAATGAGAGTGGGAAGAAGAGATGATAGCAAAACTAGCCCTTATACCAAAATACTGCTTAAGGTTGGGCCTCCTTCACCTTTCCTCAGAGATTGGTGGGAAGGCCTTTCGTATTTTGGAAAGTAGAACCCAAGGACAAGGGAGACTTCATGCTTTTAGGCCTTTAATCTGGATGGCCTGTTTTGGAGAGAGTTTAGGGAATAGGAAGAGGAGGCCAGAAGAGGCTCAAAGGTGTTCACTTTTTGGATTAGAAAGCAGATCTTTTCCTCTCACATTCCCAGCTCTGCCTGCCACCCCTTTTTGCCCTTCCCCATATTTCTTCTGGCTCTCAGGTAAAACAAATGGGGACAGGGAAGAGAAAGGAGTTAATTGTGTGGGTTTTTATTTGAATTGAGTGTAGCACCCACACACCTTCATAAAACTTATAGGAAACCCATTTTATAGCTGCAGAAGCTGACCTGGGTGCTTTGTTTCTTCAATGTACATTTTCCTCATAGGGCATTTCTCATGCAAGATTCACAGCCTTTAAATTCCTTACCTATTGATCTTTGAGATATCTGAACCCTCCCCCTCCCCACCGCATTCTTCAATCCTTTTACCTAAATGCAATGAAAAATTATAGGTGCAGTTATGGAATTTTATTACCCTTGTTACCAAAGAGCACTTTCAAAAGAAAACTAATAAACGCATACATATAATCAAGTAAGATGCAATTTTATTTTATTTTCTATATATATATTTTTTGAGAATGAAAGTGATCAATATCATCAGAGAAACAAATGGCTTAATTTTTCACTAACTTGGTTAACCCACTGGGAGGAATCTTGAATTACACTGGTAGAAGGCCAAGTAAAAACATTTCAGGTAGAACTATCCTTGTCACTTGTCAGCATATTTTAATGAAATGCCAGTCTTTTCATACCAAATCCTGAAGAAAAACCTCTGGATACCGATTGATGAAATGATTTCCCTCCCAAATGGAGCCTAAACTTAAAATAAAGCATCTTCCATTTTGCAAAGCACAGCAGTCTGCAAGTTCAAGAGGTAAGACATACTTTCAGTATGTATAAACTGCAGAGTACATTTGAAAATAAAATTTTTAATTATGTTTGACATTCCGGGGCCCAGTGCTGTCATCCTGTAGGAGAGGAACGTCTGTTTTGACATCTCCGGTGCTACAGACTCTAAATCAGTTTTCATATTGCTTACCTGCTAGCTAATCAGAATTGGGGGACAGATTCTTATCATCTTTCAAAGTTTCATTCACAGGAGAGATGCAGATGGTACAGAATGCAGAGGAAGAGTTGGTCTTAAAGATGATGTGATGAGGATAAATTCAATTATCCATCCATATTTCCAGCCAAAGATCCGACAAACAGGAAGCAAGTGCTTACAATAAGGCACTATATTAAATGAAGAACTCACACGAACTTCTATTAAAACTTAACTTTCCATTTTAACACAGCAAGCAGATGGGTAGGGTAGGAAGAACATTGGTTTAGTCTCATGTTCGCTCCCTGCCTGTGTGACCTTGGGGATGTCACGTGGCCCCTGTGGACTTCAGCTTTCTCATCTATAAAATGAGGGATTTAGCCCGGTTGATCTTTAAGGTCTGTCCCAGTAATGAATCTCATGATTGAAGGTAGGAAGATTGAAAAGATCTTTTAATGCAAAAGAATGCACAGGTTTGTTTTTCAGATACTTGACATGCTTGCTGATTTCACTTAAGACTAAAAATGGCATATTAACTGAAAAAGACTGAAAAGCATATTTAACACCTCAGTGAGGTTGGCCTCATGTTCAGGGTCCAGTTAGAGAAAAGAGAGATGAATTGTTATTTTCAATAAGTACTTTAAGAAATGACTCAAATATACTCTTTGTTTGTTGAATATACAGGGCTGTTATGTTGACTTATTGATCGTCATTATAGTTTGGGTGTCTTTTAAGTACCACATTTTATTTTTAGAGTTTAAAGTATAGATACAAAGATCAGCTCTGAATATGTATCATGACTTCTCTAACTTTCTCCACTGGCTAGCACTTTTCTTAAAGACAAAGAAGCACAACATCAAATAGGTCTTGATAA
Source organism: Monodelphis domestica (assembly GCF_027887165.1). Taxonomy (NCBI): domain Eukaryota; kingdom Metazoa; phylum Chordata; class Mammalia; order Didelphimorphia; family Didelphidae; genus Monodelphis; species Monodelphis domestica. Next base: position 179,715,329 of record NC_077231.1, read on the forward strand.
ACAAAAGAGATTTTAGACAGAGAGACATTGAGACAGAGAGAGAGACTGACTAGCACAGTGGATGGAGAGCTGGTCTTAGAATGGGGATAAACTGGGTTCAAATTCCATTTCTGCCAGTTACTGGCTGTGTGACTCTTAGTGAAACTCTTTAAGAATATAAATGACAGAGAAAATACAAATCTTTATTAGTGGAAGAAAGTCCTCATCAGGTGTACCTTACACATGTGAAATCATAGGTCTAACAGGGGAAAAAAATCAAACAAAAAAATTCCTCTTTTTTTCCTGTCAGCTAGATAGTTCAACCTAAAGGTTTTTTTTTTGTCTCTAAAATAAAATTATCTCATCATCCACGCTTTCTCTCACTTGCCTTGTGTAGAAATACTGAGTATTTTTGTTTGTCTAAAGCTATTTGATAAGCCAGTCTAGTTTAAAAAAATGAAAGAAAAAAATAAGAAAGAAACCTAATTGAGTCAGTCCAAAGAGTTAAACTGGTTTACATGTGTAAATATAATGTGTGTCTAGGAAGAAACTAAGTATACCTAAAGATGAATGACCTTGGGTAAATGTGGGTAGATCCATTGTAGACTTAGTGATACCATGAAACTTCCTGAGGAATGGGATGATGTACATTGCCCTGAATGGTCACACATCTTTTATACCCTTTGGTCAGTGATTCTGCTTTCCTGATTATAAATGCCATGATTTGAATATACCATCATTGAATATGTAATGGACAAAGCCTTGGGTCTGATGTCAAAGGACATTGCCCATCAACTCTGCAACTGTGGAACCTTGGGCAAATAACTTCATTTCTCTGAGTCTTAGTTTCATCATCTGTAAAATGGAGTTATGACTTTCAAGTTAACTTCTAACTCTAAATAGATGATCCAAATATAATATGATAACCATTGAAGTGTTATACCCAATTTAAACACAGATGTTCTCTGCATTATACCTGCACCTCAACATTCAGTAAATGTTGACCTGAAAGCAAAAAAATAATCATGAAACTAATATATTACTTTATATGTTTGAGCACATTCTCATATATAAACATAAACATTTTGAGCTTCAACCTAATGCTTATTTAATTGATTACTCTTATCTATAATAAAATTCTTATTACATCCAAAATACATTTTAAAAAAATTCGGCAATTTATGAAAGCACTGGTATTTGATTTATATGAGATTATTTACTGCCTTGGGAGTGGGAAAATAGAGCATGGGAGAGAATCTTAATCTCAAAATATGAGATAACAATTGTCAAAAATTGTTTCTACATGTAATTGAAAAAAATTAAAAAGTTAGGTTTCTAAAAATGCAGCAATTATCTTTAGGAAAAAAGGAGTAACCACAACAATGATTTATTATTTTCTTAGACTACATATAGCACCATTCCTTTCCCCTCATATTCAAACAGAAAAATCCTTTCCTTCCTTTAATCTTCTCTCCACACCTCTTTGCTTAGTCTTCATACTATGGCCTTGATCACTAAACATTTCAAATTTTAGTTGATTTTCAATCTGCATTTATCTACTTTTTATATTTTTCTAGTACTATATTTATCAATACAATTCACTTATCCTGTATATTTGTACTACAGGTAAAATATGATGTAATTATAATCAAAAGAGCTTTAAATTAGAAGGAAAGAAAGAGGGAGAAAGCAGTCTGCAATCTAAATACCATACACAGCCCTGTTTTATAGGATGCAAAATAAGAGGAAAGATACCTAATAATTCCTGGAAGACAAAATTCAAAGAAGGAACCAGCAATAAAATCCATGGCCCAAGGTGTTCACTTGAAAATTCACAAATTGTAGGTAATAGACAAAATGAATTGTGCAATGTTTGGCTGTATCTACAGTCAGTCTATCATCTAGCATTTATTAAGTTTCTACAATTTGCTGGATATAATTAGCCCTAGGGATACAAAAAGACAAAATAACCCCCCCCCCAAAGAAACACACACCCAAACAAATGAAAATAACAGTGAAGTGAGTATCTAGTAATCATTTGACTAACTTGATGAATAAAGAACAAATATCTTTGGCCATCAAAGATACTTTGGACCTGAATTATTTAATTTGGGTATTTACACTAATGAGTTCAACCAGATAATTGCAAAATCACTCCATATCAGAATAAGTAACCTGTAAGTTTCCCAAGTTAAGTATTTTGAAACATTAAGTACCATCAGTAAAAATATTTTCCTAAGGTTACTGACATTATGCTTTCTTAAAATTCAGTTCCTTTCTACTTCAAGGTTTTTCTTCTCTCTTTTTATAGAAACTTTTAGTTCATATTTTCCTTTTCTCAAGATTGCTTTTTCACTTTTGTATTTTCAAACAACTTATCACTGTAGGTGAGTATGAAATCAAGGCACACCTGCCACAGCCATGTTTTCCTATTGCTGCACTGACAAATGATTTTTTGGGCATTTGTGAAACTCAGTCAGTGATGACCCAAGAAATCATAGAAATGTAAATTATTTGCTTGCTTCTTATTTATTTCAAGAAATACTGAATCACAATACCCTTCAATGTTTTATCCTGGAAAAAAAGGGAGAAATATCATAAAAACTGGTTTTAATGACTATGGAACAGTGGAGCAGAATTGTATAAAAGAACAGATTATTTTACGTATTGCAATAGTATGTATGCAGGATAGAGGAAGCATAGGGGTATGTATGGGAAACCTGCATTGGAGACAATCTCTATTTGAAGAGCATATGTCAGAAAGATCACTTCTCTGTGGAACTGCACGTAGGTGGATAGATGGCACCTGTCATGATTAGAATTAGAATACTAGGAAATCTCTGTAGTAGGAATGAACAGTTACTAAACATGAATTATGATTTTGTTTTCACTGATTTTGTTAAGCCTGATTATAAGGCTATTCATGACTGTTAATAAATGAAAATCTGTTTAAATTTCCAGTGTTTTCATTTAATGATGAGGATCTAGACTTGGTCAGCATTTACAGCTGAATAAACAAGAGACAGTTATTTCTTGAATGACTACCTTGAGCTCATCACTGTCCTAGGCAACATGGGGGATATAAAAATAGTTCCTTTATAGTTTTTTTCAATGAACAAGTATTTATTTTCTTTCCTTTTCTTTTTGGAAACAAAAAAGAAAGAGAAACACACCCTTGTAATATATATGTACAGTCAGGCAAAACAAACCCTTAAACTGTCCACATGCAAAAATACATATCTCATGCTGCCCTGAGTCTATTACTTCTCTCTCAGAATGTGAGTAGCCTCTAGCATCACCAGACCTTTTGAATTGAGGTTGGTCATTGCATTGATCAGCATAGAAGTTATTGATTAAACTAATCCATAATTAATCCTGACAATAACAATAGCAGATCCTAGTATCAGATTTTTAGATTTGGAAGAGAGTTTGGTGGCAATGTAATCTGACCCCTTCATTCTACAAATGATGTAATCTGACACCTTCATTCTACAAAATGACCTGAGGTCCAGGAATGTTTCATGATGTGCTCCAAATCATCCAGGTAGTAATTAGTAGAGATGGGATCTGAACTCAGGTTCCTTGAGTCCAAATTAAACTCATTTAATATAAATAGTTATCTGGAATCCTGAATAGTACTCCAAAAGTTCATCCTGCTCATCACACAAGGAACTAGGGGCCAAGGTTAGTGTAAAGCTATTTTCCACTGCAGGGAAAGCAACTTTAACTATCCATATTGTCAACATTGATTAGGTTAAACTATGATTTTTATCCTTTGAAGAAGGACAGCACACATTCTGGAGGAATATTAGGTAAAAGAATTGCAATTATTTCAAAATAGACCCTTTGGACTTCATTCATTCAGCTCAAAATTATTGAAAACTTATGGTTTGCAAAGCCTTCCTCTGATGCCTCATTGTGGTATAGAGGTGCCCACTGAGAGTGGAACACAAATTCTGGCAAGTTCTATTTTATAAGGAAAGTATTTTTTATTCCAAATTTAACAAAACCAATTATAAGCATTTCCATATACAAAGGAAAAGAAGATTGTACATAAATGAAATCACAAATATCATATGTTTAGCTTAATTTTCTTCATAACTACATCATAAATCCCACTCAAAGCTTTCAAAGCTTTACTTCCTGTCTGTGTTTCCTTCTGGGTATCCCATTCTCTTCTTTAAAAACCCAATAACATTTATTTATTAATAGAATTTAACTAAACATGTCTTATCCCCTCTCTACCCTCCCTGCATCACAGCATAGTCCAGGAAACAGACATGTTCATACAAATTAAGTCTTCCAGATTTTCATTTTTCAGTTTACCCTCTGGAGGTAATATTTACAATTTATTCTTCCAGCATTGAATCTACAGTGGTGTGTGATGCTTTCTTGGTTTATTCATTTCAGTGTTCATTACCCATGTAGTTCTTTCCCAGATTTTTTTTAATTAGCCTGTTCATTGTTCCTTATGGCACCATAGTATTTCATCACAATCATATACCACAATTTATTTAGCTATTCCTTTATTTATGGACATCCCCTCAACTTCTAATTCTTTGCCATCTAGGATGACTTTTAATATGGTCTCAGCAATAGATTTTAGTTGCTTTCTAAGGACCAGCCTACCTAAGAATAGAGATGCTCAAGTAGCAGACGAACTTCAGACTCTTCATATTCTTTAGCTATGGCAATTCATAAAAGAAGAAAAATACAAAGTAGTCCTAAGTCCTTTGCCTTTGCTATACTTCAGTGAGAGAAGCAGAGTGGTAGAAGCAAAGGGTGACTAAGGACATCACAGTTTTTATAAAGTCTGTAGAAGTTTTTCTAGCAGTCACTGCTCTACATGTGAAATCTTTGCCTATTGATCAAGTAGACATACAACTGAAGAATGGATTGTAACATTAGGACATTCTCACTTCAAATAAAATTAGAATCTCTCTTCTGTCCCACTCTTTCCTTTTCTTTTAAGTTGTAACTTGGTTCACAGGTTCTCTTTGAAGAGTTAGCTAATCAGAAGTGGGGCTGTGACACATTCTTATTGCCTTTCACAGGGAGGTGCAGATGGCACACAATGCAAAGGAAGAGCTGGTCTTAAAGATGATATGATGAAGATAAATTCAATTACCCATCCATATTCAAAAGCAACAAGAAATTGTGTATCATTGATCATTGTATTGCTATAATTGTGATAAATATTTGCATAATGGTCACCATATAGATGATTGCATGAATATATGAAGAGGATACAAAAATGAATAGAGAAAAAATTCAACAACATGCAAATAACTATACAAACAAAATATGTAAGGATAAACTGGGGGTAGCCTCAGAAGGAAGGCTCTAATATTAAAAAATTCTTGCAGAAAGTTAAACTTTAGCTGAGAGTTGAAAGAATCTCGGAAGGCTATAAGGTCAAGATGAAGATGGAGTGTGTCCTAGTCATAGGAAACAGTCTGTGAATTCACACAGTGTTAGGAGATAGTATGTAATGTGAGGAACAGAAGGAGGCCAATGTCACTGAAATGAAGATTAAATATAGGATAATGAGGTATAAGAAGACTGGAAAGGGAGGAAGAGGCAAGCTCACTGCCCGGGGAGGAATAAAAGCAACAAGTAATCAAGAAACGGTCATTGCCCAAACTATATGGACAAATCATAGAGCTATTCTATTGGTTTTGTAGATAACATCAGTATGTGATGCTATGGTAGATGGAATAGGCCAACCAATACTTAATACTTTCTGATCCCTGGTCCTTGCTGGTTAAGGCAGAATTGTAACCTTGTCAGAATTTTCTTCTTTCTGGTGGGTGATTTAGGGTGATGTTTTAGAATGATGTTATCTCTGCTCATTGCCCTTTTCTACTTACCTTCTTTCTCTCTGGAGGCTTAATCAACCATAGTCTTATTACAATTAACTTACTTTTTAGCTTAGGGGCAATATAGTGGCCTTCAGGGCTACTTGGTCCCTTTTTCTATTTAATGGAGGTTATATGTTGGAATAAAAACCATTAATACTATCACAGTAGCTCAGAGAACCCAATTAGGAAAATTCCCAACATTCAAAAAAAGTTTGTGTCTGATGCAATTTACATTTTTATTTATCTTTTATTAACCCCTGGTCTCTATGTTGGAGGCAAAAACTAGGATATAAGAAAAGTTTAGGTCAGGGAAATGAACTCTGAAGCTCAGGTCTCCTTTCATTATCTCTTTTCAGTCTTTTCTTTTTCCTGGTGCCCTTTAGCTGTTTATTCTCTTCATCTCAGCTAGTTAAGTTCTGCTGGAGGTTGTGGATGCTGTCTCCTGACCTCTGTTACTGCTCAGCCTTTATATTCCATTTCTTCCTCTCAGCCCATGACTCACAGGCATGTTGAACTCCCAGAATTTTTAGGTGTGACAAAAAGACCCCTCTGGCAGAATGACTATAATAGTCTCAGATTGCTCCCAGGGTTGAGAGGGAATGCTTTTGCTTTGAACTTTGAACAAAACTTAGGAAAAATTGTGTGGAAATTTGCCACCCAAACCCTATGATGCCAACTATTTCTCCAACCCTTATAACAAATATTTATTGGAAACACTCTGCGGGTGGACAATGTATTCATCTCAAATCTGAATAAAAGGAAGAAAGTGAACCAGATTGCTTTTGGGAGACTGTGTAGTGTTTTTAATGGCTATGAGCTCCTCCTTAAAACATAAACCCATCTTTTTAATACCAGTCTTTTCCTCGTGATCCTATATGGCTACATGACTGTCTCAAACAATTAAAACTGTGAGTTGGTCAAAGTCCAGTGAAGAGGCATTTGGTAGGGGTAAATAGGGATTTCTTAGGAGAAGTTATATAAAGGATAGCATCAAAGATATGCCTAAGTCAGAAAAGAAGTGAGTGAGTCACCAAACAAGAGTGAGTGGTAACTGATAGAGGGTACATATGCTGTATAGACATATATATATAAAGTCAAGAGATATAGAAGAAAGTTCCCAAAAAATTGAATGGACATCCAATGTGAATTTAAGAAAGGAGATGCAAAAAGTGGTACAGAAGGAGATGGGATGAACAGGTAGTAATCTATTATTAATCCTTCATGTTGAAGTGATTACTGACATCACAGGAGATGTCTTGACTTCTGTGTGAACTTGATCTAAGTGAGGCAGTTTCACAAAGTAGTCAGCCTCATTTTCTCTTCTAGTCATTAAAGTCTTGTGGGAAGACAAAAGCCAAAATGACATTAGCATCTTCAATGTTAGACCAAGTTCTAAGTACTTCGCAGTACCCACTTCAGCTGCTTTCATGGTCATTGGAACAAATTATTCTCATCCACCCATTCTGCCAGGGGAAGTCTTCACATGCTTCACAAACCCCTAACTCATTGATTGGTTTGAGGCCTGTCAGTTACCATCATCCTAGTTTATCTCTCTTTGAGATGGTTTTACTGGGGTGTGACCACTAGGTTTATAATAGCTTCTTGGAGCAACAGGTGACACGTGGGTGGAAGTTGGACCCCAAAGGTGAACAGGAAGCCCTGAAAAGGGCTCAGAAAGCCCCCACACCAAAGGTGCTAGTCATCTTTGATCACATTATATACCCTTGATTAATTTCTACATTTTGAGGAAAAACTTAATCAGCGTGATCATAGATTCATCATTATGATTTATAAAACATGGTCTCTACCTCAACAAAGCGTTAGAAATGGGATAATGTTGGTAAATGATGGTAATGGAATACTATTGGGTTGTAAGGAATGAAGAACAGGGTGATTTCAGAAAGACCTACATGAAGAGATACAAAGTGAATTAAGCAGAAACAGGAAATCATTGTACACAGTAACAGCAATATTGTGGAATGATCAACTGTGATAGATTTAGCTATTATCAGCAATGTAATGATCCAGGACAATTCCAAGATACTTATGGTAAAGAATGGTATCCACTTTCAGAGAAAGAACTGTTGGAGTCAGAATGCAGATGTAAGCATATGATTTTTTGATTATTTATTTGGGTTTATGTTTTGGAGTTTTGGTTTTAAGAGATTACTCACAGAAATGAACAATATGAAAATATGTTATATGTGACAATATATGTATAACCCAGATTGAATTGTCTGCCAAATGCTTAGGGGGGAAGGGAAGGAAGGGAGGGAGATAAGTTTGATCACAAAACTTAGGAAAACTTGTGTGGAAATTTGTTCTAGCATGTAATTGGTAATAAATAGGAATGGGATAATGCATCTAGTAAAATAAATAATGCAAATGACAATGTAATGGAGAGTTGAGAGAAAGGGATATTCAATTACAAATTGAAGGTGGGGCAAAGTCATGAAAGAGGTAACTTATGATCTGTCTCTTAGCTAGGATTTTGATTGTCATTCAGTGAGGAATAGGCTCTGCAAAACTGAGAATGGTGAGAACATTTACTATGGATAATAAATACTATGTTTGGGAAGCGTTAATAGTACAGTGTGACAGAAACACATTATTTATGAAAGATAGTAGGAGCAGGTAGGTGGCTCAGTGGATAGAGAGCCAGGCTAGGAGATGGGAGGTCCTAGATTAAAACCTAGCCTCAGATACTTCCTACCTGTGTGACTCTGAGCAAGTCAATTAACCCCAATTGCTGATCCTTTAATGCTCTTCTGTCTTGAAACTAATTCTTAATATCAATAAGAAGATACATTTTTTTAAGAGTAGTAGCATAGATCTACTTTGCATCTATTTCTCTACCTGGTTTCATCTTTACAGAACAAGATGACCCTCTGAGGAAAAAATTCTTCATTTCTAATTTTATCACCATGCTGCCAACTGAAGTCTTGATTCATACTACCTACCCCAGTCTCATCTCCCCTATGATTGGTGGTCTGGGGTGTAGGGTGCCAACCACCTCCCAATGCCTTCCTATGTAGAGAGCAAAAACTGGACTCTTAGCTCACTTCACTTTGCACCTGCTAGTCTACTTGGTTTCTGTTCCACAGAATAAGATGCCTATCTCCTGTGTCAATCCTGGTGTCTCCCCATCCCTGCTTTCTTGATACCTTTTGTGTGTTAGCTCCATCTTTAGACTGTAAGCTCTATGAAGGCTGGAGCTCTTTCTTTTTATTAATTGTATTTCCAGTGCTTGGAACTGTAAGACTAAAAATGAATGAATACTCCAAGTATTTAAATTTATAGGACTTAATAACAACCAAGTGAGAGAGAAAAGGGGTTCCTTTAGCTGAGTGAGCAAAGCAAAGAGACAGAGACCCAGCCATAGCAAAAATCCCACAGCATGAGTTTTAGTAAAATTATAAACAAACCCATGCCAAGGCACAACACAGGGACACAAGACAAGGCAACCCCAGAAAGGGTAAAGAATACTGGGAAATGAAGTTCCCAGGGTACACATTTTTAAAACACACAGCACCTAGTAGGTACTTACTAAATATGCACTGGATCAGGTTAGATTATGTATGTAAAGGAGGTGGATTGGTAGTTAAGCAACAAAATAACTTTTCCTAAACAACCTGATTAAAACATTAGTTCTTTAATCAATCTAATGGAATTTTAAGATACTGACCATTGGTCAAAGGCAATATGTTGGGCACAGTTAATATCTGATTATTGGCTGAGAGTAACCATCACTTTGTAGCCTATATAAAAAGACAATTCTGAATAGTCACTTTAGAGGAAAAAGTTTACTCTTCACTCTTGAGAATCTTGGAGATTGCAGCTCTCTTCCCCATCCCATTATCTACGTCATTTGTAATTGAAATATATTGTAGGATCCAAAGAATCAGAGTCCAACTATGGAGTCAAGACAAGTTGAACTGGTTAGAAGAGTTCAGATACCTGAAGCTACTATTCTAAACAGAAGATGGTAGGCATCAGACCTGAATCTCCTGTCCACTCTGCTGTGTAGCTTCTGGTTCTTTCTGAAAGAGCATCATTCTCTTCTAGACCAAGCTTTTAGCTTGGCCTCAAGTTGGAGGCAGTGGAAACCATAGACAAGCAATAAAGCCATGTGCTTCACTCAAGAGCATGCCCAGCAGGTGCAACTCATCAGACAGAGACATTATGTCCTGGGAAGAGCAATGTAAGAACCCGGAGGAAGACTTTGAGTGGCCTGGAGGTTCCAGAGGTGTCAATTGCTTTGGTCACACATGTTCCTATGGATATAGGCTCTGTCTCTGTGTATGTAGTATGTCTAGTTTATGGATGTATGTGTGTATATGGCAAATATATATGGCATATATAAATGTATATGGCAAATATATAAATATATGTGCATGTTTATATGTATATAGGTGTGCATGTGTGTATATAAACATACCTTACATAGGAACAGAAAGAAGAGATTTGGCTTAGATTTATGACTGTCAAGGAATCTCAGCTTCTCTTTCTCTATCCCACAATTGTAACTTTGTGCCTTTTCTGTCTTGGGGATTTTTGACAACTTTCTCCCCATTCTTGGGGAGGGGAAGATGACCTTTGTTAAATGTATTCAGTTACTCTATATATGTTTATGATCTGTCACCCATCCAGGTATCTGCAACAGGAGACATTATGATGATGTATCACTGAGAATGATCTATAAACAAACACTTAAATGCACTGGAGTGAAGCTTTTTCTCAAGCTAAGAGCCATTTTATGAAATGAGTGTATTTTTCTTATATGTATTTCCTTGGTTAGTTTCTATTTACCTATTTAGTGTTTTCTTAAAGGTAAATGTGTTGTTGCACTGTACTGTGTTTATTGTTAATTATGTATTTAATATAATTGTATAACTTCCCGGCTTCCTTTTCAGACATTTCTTTCCATGGAACACATTTACAAGAATTAATTCCAAGAGATTAATTGGTTTTAACAACACCCCCCCCCCCAGGCGCCTGAATGTGGAAACTCCCAGAGTTATGAAAAGGGAAGTATTCTGAACATCCACTAAGTCACTCCAGTCACTGGATTGAAATGCCAGTGAGAATCATTTCTGGGCAGTCCCATTAATCACAACACGAGAAAGCACCACCAGCCACCTTTCACTCTATAATGTGCTTGGTTGTGCATTACTTTTGCAGGTTGATTTGTGGTTCCAGGGGAAGCTAGTTGCTGCTGGTCACCAAAATACATTGTCCTTTCTGAGTTTCAAATCCCCAGCCACTCAACCTCAATGAATTCCAACAAGCAGAAATGGAACCACATTCTACCCTCTAAAATGCTTTCCTTCACTGCACATAACTGCTTCTTCGACATTGTCTTGCTTTCCAAGTTCTTATTATTGATGGGAAAAATAAAAATAAACACACGAGCAGATACCGTACGTCCTTGATATAGAAGTTCTTAAAGGGCTTGCCTATGTTATTGGCAAAAATATTTCTTGACTCTATCTCTCAAGAAGTTTCTCTGATTGCCTTTTTGATATAAATGTGTATAAATGTGAATACAGATATACATCTTTATGTATCTGTTTATATGTATCTCTAAGAAATCTTTCATTCTTACAAATATTAAATAAATTCTACACAGAGATAAAATCTAATTTAGGTATACACTTCTTACCTTGGCATTGAGATAGGTTATGGCCCAGTTCAGCCCAGTTCTGTAAGTACCATAGAGGTACTGTGTGGCACAAGGAATTGTTCCTTTGAGTTTCATAGTTATTTTATGATGAAACATGGTATACTTGCTACATTTTGCAGTTTGATTTGTAAACAGTTTCAAGTCACCTTTTCTCCATATCAACAGTGTGACCCCAGGCAAAAACTCTCAGTTTATCAAATAACTCCACTAGCCTATAAATTATAAAGCAGATACTTATAAGTGCTGGTAGAGGAAGTTTCCTTACTGGGAGTCCTTCAGACTAGTGAAATCAGGTCTGGTCCTTGTTCTTATCCCAACTGGCTGGTGTTCAGTGTAAGCTCTCAGTAACAAAGTTCAGTTGTATGAGAAGTCTGCTTTATGTCTTGCCTTGATGAAATTATCTGGAACAATGCTATGATGGTCATAATTTTGAGGACCTGAAAAAGCTGGACAGTGACAGACAGAGGAACTGTTTTCCTGGTAAACTATCAAAGATAGTCCTCACCTATGTCTGAGTCAACATGGTTTTTAAAGGTTGCTTTGGGATTGTATTCATTCAAGAGACTGATGCCAGTCTGTCAGGGCTTCTGGGAGTCTGAGAACTATAATTTTTTTTTTTTGGAGTAAGCAAAATAAAAAAAGGTGAGCCAGATGCACACTGAGCACTTTATAGTTCCTGAGGTCCAATCAGATACCACTATAAAATCCTTCACTTCTTCTGTTTGGCATAACTCCAAAATAAGAACTTATGGCAAACATTTAAAGCTGTTAGAATCTAAATGTATTTTTATATCCCTAGATAGGACATGGCATATAGTAGGTGTTTCTGCTTCTGTTTCTTTCATTCATTTATTTATTAAAAAAGCAACTAGCCAGCACTAATACTTATCCTTTTTTTCATTAGCTGACAAATGTTTGTCTTATATGTACTTTAAATAATATGTGTCAATATATCTTTGCAGTACGTATAAACTTAAAACCTTGAATTCTCCTTTTTTGGCTTACTGTTATTTTTTGTAAACATGGGTATGTGTTGATATATTCCCCAGACCTTACCCTTTTCTCTTCCCTAATGTGCAATTCATAGTTAGGGTCATTTAGGGGTTGTAAAAGTTTAAATGACTTGCCTAAGGTTCCTCAACTGGTTTGGGCAAGAGGCAAAAGTTGAACCCTGATCTTCATGACTCTATTTGCCAATTGAGAATTGCCTCAACTATTTCCATTGACTTTGATCAAGATGTCTAATCATTATCAAACTATTGGATTTAATGTGCATAAGCTTTAAGTTTCAGTATGTGTATTCTCTGATTTATATGCAGGTTCTTTTTTTGGTGTCTATAAATCAGTCAACGTTAATTAGGAGCCCATCAAGTGTTAGCCACTGTACTAAGCACTGAGGACACAAAAAGAGTCAAAACATAGTCCCCTTCCTCAATGAATTTATTATCTAACAGGAATGATAATGTTTAAACAAATAAAAACAAGGCAAGCTATATACAAGACCAATAAATAATAATTAAGCAAATGAAGGCAATAAAATTAAAAATGGTTAGGGAATGCTTCCAGTAAGAAATGGGATTTTAGGACTTAAAGGAAGTTAGGTTTCATTTACTCTCTCTAACCATGAAATAGAGCTAGCAGTAAAGAGTTGAAACCCCACTCCTCTTATTTTGTTAGGAAGCTGAGCCTAAGGAGAGGATGAAAATTTAATGCCAAATCTTGAACAAGGTTGTAGTAATTCTTTTCCTTTGTCTCATGTTTTACACATCAGTCATTCTTCACAGATTTAAATTTTACACTTAGAATTTGGTTAGTACATTATTGTTAGCAGCATGTGTGAGGGCAGAAGAATGTAGCTGGGGCTTGTGCAACAGAGATGAGCTTTAGAAACTCCATTCATACTGGATTTAAAGAGAAAAGCTTCAGTAGTTGAGTTCATTTTGTAGTCTCTAATTGCTGGTGTACTATTGTCAGAGCAGTCCATCTTACGAATTTTACAGGTATTATGTTGGAGAATAGGAAAGTGAATGGCTGAGTATTACTCTGAGAAGCTTGAATCAGTTCCTTTGGGGTGATTTAGGTTTTCCCTTCTGTCTTTTTTGGTTTTGAATATGGCCCTTGCTGCTCTAATTTTGGCTAGGAAAGAAAGTCAGGAGCTTACATGGCATGCCTGTGTTCCCCTGGGTGTCTAATGTGCAGATTCTGCAAGAAGAGCCACCTTGAGAGAGTATGCCATTCAAAATCCATTAGAAGGAAGCCCTGGGATTGTCATAGCAGTTCACATCACCCAGAATAAGGTGACCTTGATTATTCATATGACAGTAAAACTCTGCGACTGCATCATATTTGTAGGGCCAATGCCTCAGGACACTGCAGTGTTTGCAAGAGCACTCATGAGTACAAGATGGAAGTTGACTCTGGTTGTGAGGTGTCAATAATAAGTAAAGATGCCCAATCATAACAATGCTAACTGACATGTCTATAGAGCTTTAAGGTCTATAAAGAACTTTGTATGCACTATATCATTTTAATTCTACAACAGATATATGTGACTTAGATAATATTAATCACATTTTATATTATTTTTCATACCTTGCATGATTTCCCCCCTAAGTCTTATTGCCAGAAATATTGATGACATTGTACACTTGGAGACTAGGATATGTTGGAACTGGGAGGTGGAGGTAGGTGCTACCTCCTGCCAGTCTGAGGGGAAGTTTGCTTTGTAGCTTTCACACTGGAGGATCCCTCTGTGATGGGATGAAGGGTCAAAAGGATAACCAGCCTGAATAGTGCACTTTAAGACTTTTAGTGTGCTTTATGTAAATTATGGCATTTGATTCTTCTATTACCTGGGCAGGAGAGGGTGCCTTGCCTAGTGGCACAAATAGAGAGCTGGCCTTAGAAACAGGATGAAGTAGGTTCAAATCCTGCCTCTGATATGTGCTGTCACCCTGGCTGAGTCACTGAACCACTCAATCTTCCAGGCAACTCTCTAAGCGGAAAAATTGCTCATCACTTGCCAGGCTTCATTTGTAGAATGAATTTTCAGACTGATACAAATAAAATATCATAGCTCTATTTAAACAAATACTTTAAAAGACAAACCTTTGATTGTAAGCACTACAGGTATCATTATTTCTATTTTAAAGATGAGGTTACTGAGCCTTGAGTCAAGTCATGTGAATTGCCTAGGATCACATAGTTACCTGGGAGGATATGTGGCAGAGAAGATAGAATGCCAGACCTAGAATCAGAAAAACATGAGTTAAAATGTGGCCTCAGGCACTTACAAGCTGTGTGACCCTGACCTAGTCAGGTCACTTAACCTTTCTTTGCCTCTGTTTCCTTATTTGTCAAACTGAGATAATAGCATCTACTTCCCAAGGTGGTTGTGAGGATCAAATGAGGTAACTGCAAAGTGCTCAGTCTAGTAGCTGAGACATAATATGCACTATATAAATGTTAGCTACCATCATCATCATCATCATCATCATCATCATCATCATCATCATCACTCTCATTTTTTTTAACTCTTACCGTCTGTTTTACAATCAATACTGTGTACCAATTCCAAAGCAGAAGGGTGGCAAGGGCTAGGGGATTAAGTGACTTGTCCAGGGTCACACATCTCCGAAGTAGTCCGAGGCCAGATTTGAATCATCACTCTCACTTTCTACCTCCCATCCCACTCCCACCAAGAATGTATTTAGATGGGAAGGAGACAAGGATACATGATAAAGTTATGATGACAGATCCAATGTAACACTGCTCAAGGGAATTATATTAGCCAAGCTTGTTACTGGATCTCTGTCCATAAGAAAGCCTGTTTAGGGGCACTGAGCATCATAACCCAATCAAGATAACAATGATATTACTGGGAATTGGGTTGTGAATGTGAAATGTGTCTTTTTTGGGGAGAAATCTCCATTTAATGAAATGGGATAGTGCAAAAGTGGTTCTCAGATGTGGTTCACACCACTAAGAATTTGTGTCTAGTTATTAGAAGTTGCTAATATGCTCTCTGAGCTATTCTTTGAGAAAGAGGGACTTTGTACAGAATGGATGAAGTCATTGCACTATTAGACTCAAAAATTAGAAATTTGCCTTTTGTTCTAAGGGGGAAAAGTGTTTTTGAACATTCATTCAAATAAGGTATCATTAAACCAGTTACTTATGCCTTGTGAGCTTTGCCATGACCAACTATGCCAACATCATCATCACTGTCGCATAACATTTTAAGGTTTGCAAAGCACATAAAAATGCTGTTTCCTTTTATCCCTATAACAATATTGGTAGCTGGATGCTAATATTTTTCTCATTTAAAATCCAGTGGTAAGCCAAGCCTCTGGGGGCACAGTGAAAAGGCAAATTAACATCTCCAGGGCTTGCAGACAAGCAACAACTTGGGGCTGTACTTGTGTATGTCTTTTGGGGACAGGACAGATAAAACCTTTCAAATTGTGACATTTCCTTAATTTATGTTGAATATTTAGAGATTTCACTTTGAGCATTCCAGTAGTCATTCAGTTAAGTGCCTCCATTTTGTATTTCTTTTGCTTCTGAGATTTTTCAGTGCTTCAGTCATATTCCATTTTGACACATGTGTCTTAGTGAAAAAAGAAATAAATGCGAAAGTGGAGTTTTAAGGGCCATTTTCTTGGGCCACTTTCAAATCTACTGGTATTAACCTTACCCCAAAAAGGATATATTTAATCTATACTATATCTGCTCCAAG
This sequence comes from Monodelphis domestica, assembly GCF_027887165.1. Lineage (NCBI taxonomy): Eukaryota > Metazoa > Chordata > Mammalia > Didelphimorphia > Didelphidae > Monodelphis > Monodelphis domestica. The sequence continues at coordinate 179,731,590 of NC_077231.1, forward strand.
TCCAAAGCAAGAAGCTAAACCATTTTGGGGGTTACTAATTTTCTACAATGTTATTGTCATCTAATCCTGATTTAGACTTGTATTTGTAGGAATTAAATTTTAATGGTTTGACTAAAATAAATGAAAGTTATAAATGATGGTGGTTTCTGATTCAAAGTATTATTGCTCAAAGTTGAAATGACTTTAATAGCTTTTATTCACAAAAGAGTTGGAAAGAGTGAAATCAGAGAAATACCTATCTAACTAAATATTGCTCTGGTGCCTGACACTGCCAGGACTTGTTGACTTTCAACCAAAATTACACTCTCTCCAGAATACAGGAAGGGAAAGCCAGCTATCCACTCACCCACATTCCCTCCAAGAGGCAGGTCAAGATGATGCTTTGAGCTGAAGATGACTCCTGAGGTCAACTTTCTTCTTTGAGCCAAACTTCTTCCTTAAGCTGACTTCCTTCTTGAAGTCCAACTCCTTGAAGCTGACTTCCTTCTTGGAGTTGACTTCCTCAATCCCAGAAATTTAGGGCTTTTTATATTTACTTCTTATACCTTCCCCTTTTCACAAGGGCCAGTCACAGCTTCCAAGTTGCCCAGGATTGCCCAGGGAGCAGTGTTTGTGGGAACCAATTTTCACCTTCTGGAAAAGGGTTCACAGATTCCTGGCTGACTGAGGTAAAAGGTGGAGAGCTCTTCCACCTAGTGGTAGGGTGTTTAAGCTTTTGTTGATTCAATTCAAAAATAGACAAAGGAGAGTTAATCTTGTCTTCACAATCTGGTGAGGTACTAAGTAGGGGTACTTAAGTTATTGTTAACCAAAGTGTTAACTCAAAACAGACAAAGGGAATAAAGGATTCCCATATACAAGTTTAAACTCAGAATGGGCAAAGAGAACAAAGAATTCTTTTTTACATATTATCTCAGATTTGAAATAAGAACAAAATGAGAAACTTTTAAACCATATAGCAGCTTAATAAAAGGAAATTTACTTAGCTATAACAAAGAAAGGAATCTCATTCAGAAAACATCATAGCTTTAAGTAAATGTATCACTCCTATTACCCATCTCTACACTGATGTGTCTGGTTGGTAGGGCAGAGTGCCTTGCACAGAACTTGCTAAAACTGAGGGGCATTGCCTTCTCATGAATGAATGCCTTCTATTCTTTCCAGTAACCAGAAAGCCCAATAATGTCTCAAATCTTATTCCTCCTGGACTGATAAAGAGTTGGAGGTAGTCTCCTTACTTGTTAGGGGAAAAAACAAAACAGAAAGCAAAAGCCTAATCTAGTCTAAGCAATGGAGACTTTTGTGGAAATTGATGCTATCACATGTTTTCTTCCACAAAAGTAACTGTTACTGGACCAATTCATCCACATCTACTAGGAAAAAATAGGAGATTCATCATCATGAAGATTATTTCTGGAATATTACTACTAACAATGTACCACTGTTGTCTTGGAATTGATTTGGATATTTAAAAGAATTTGGATATTGAATATACAAGCTATGCTGTCCATGGCAAGTTCCTTAACCATGTTTGCCTCAGTTTCCTCATTTATAGAATGAGCTAGAGAAGGATTTGGCAAACTACTCTAGTATCTTTGCCAAGAAAACCCCAAGTGAGGTCACAAAAGTTTTCATACAATTGAAACAATGAATCACAACAACATTGAAAAGGAAATGTAATATGTGCTAGGCTACTCAGCATAATGTCAAAGGCACTAAGCTTCATTGCGAAGAAGTGGTCAGGAGATCTTTGTCAAGAATCCATAAGTTATAAAACTGTGATTATCTTCTGATCAAGCAATACCATTATAAAGGTTTTTTTTTCCCTAAGGTGATCAGGGAAAAAGGAAAAGAACCTATATGTTCTAAACTATTTATGGCAGTTCTCTTTGTGGTGGCTGAGATCTCGAAATTGAAGGGATGCCTATCAGTTAGGGAATAGCTAGGCAAGTTGTGGCATACGATTGTGCCATGTGATTAATACTACAGTGCCTTAAGAAATGACAAGTAGGCTAATTTTAAAAAATGGAAATTATGAAGAGTAAAATGAGCAGAACCAAGAGAACATTATATATAGAAATAGAAATGTTGTTTGAAGAATGACTTGTGTATGTCACCTCTAAAGAAAGAACTAATAAATAGAAATAAGGAAGACAAAGTTTTATATATACATAAATCTTTTTTGCTAAATGATGCCTTCTCTAATAGGGAGAGGGAAAAGGAGAGAGGCAGTTATCTAGATATTTTAATGTAACAAATAAATAAATTTAAATTACAAAAATGTCAAATTTTCAGAATGATTCTAGAAGAAGACTTTCTTGATATTGGTGGATTCCTCAAGATGGCTATACATTATCTAAATTTCTGCTGCATTAGTCCCAATTATTGACAATATTTGCATTATTTTAGATATTCTTTGTGACAATGGCTCCGCATTAACCCACAGGAATTGCAGGAATGGAGTAATTCCTTTGCTTTGATAAAAAGAGCATGGTAATGTTGAAATGCCATTTTATGTTATTATTATGACAAGATAATCATCCTTTATAGTTTACATATTTATAGAGATGCATCAAGGCATGATGGACAAAGTACTGAACTTAGGGTCAGTGAGACCTTGACTTAATTACCTCCTGTGACACTTGGGACCTGGGTAATCTTGAACTTACCACTCAGAGACTCAGGTAACACTTTAAGACACCTATCAAGTTGTATTCTCTTTTGGGGGATGGGATTCTCAAACCAGAAATTCCCTATGTTGACACAGTTACATTTCCTTTATTAGTGTACAGAAATTATAACATGATAATATAATCATGATGAGGGATTTCTTAGGGAAAAATATTGGCATTCTGATGGAGTTTCTTTATATTTCTACACTTTTTGAGTTCTTGTTGTTGCCACAAAATGAGTTTATTTGCATTGATCAAACTGAGTCATGTTGATGGTCTGCTTGTCCCTCACTTGTCTGCCAGTCCCCAACACAGATTCACAATCACGTAGGCATTCATTTTTCCAGGTGATGTAAACTCTGAAAAAAAATATAGCTGACTTCTTGCAACTCCCTGAAAGCTGGTGTGGATTGCAATTATATATACGGGGTTGCAGGACTTTCCTGAGTTTAATGTGATCTAAAGAGAGAACAAAATACAGAAGGAGTTCAGGTTCTCTCACTATCTCTATCACTGATTCAAGGTATTTAACCTTCAGGTGACAGCTGTATTCCCATATGAAAGCATTATCTGCTCGGCTGTCATATTTTCAGGCTAAATGGCATTACCTTTGCAGTCCCATGGCAATAAAGAAGAGAATCACAGATTTAGAGCTGGAAGAGAACTTGGGATCATCTAGTCCAACTCCTTTATTTTACAGAAGAGGGAACTAAGAGTGAGAGACCTTCCCAAGGTCACACAAGGAATGCCAGGGCAGGGATTCAAGCCCTGTCCACTGACACCTAATCCCAGCTGCCAAAGTGATTTTTCTAAAGTACCAGTCTGGTCTGCCTGCTCTGCAAATGCCAGTGACTCTTTCTTACCCTCAGGATCAAATATATGTTCCAAAAGTCTTTATGTGATTTTAGCCTATTAATGTTTAAAGAATTTTATATGCCAAATGGAAGACTTTATATGAGGTGTCCTCAAAATCTTAGTGCAACTTTGATCACTGAAAAGCTTGAAACTTTAATAAAATTTTGGGGACACCCCATAAAAAGACTTCTTTTTGCTAGCTGAAATTCTTTGTACCCTTGCCCTTCCTATTTTTCAAGGCTTCACATAGGCTGCTCTGTTCAGCAGACTTGGTGATGCAGGCATATTGGCCTCCTCATTGCTGCTTGCACATGACACCCCTTCTCTTATCTCCATGTTTTTGTTCCCATTGCCTAGAACGCTCTTCATTTTTGCCTCTCCCCCTTAGAATACCTGGCTTGCTTCATGACTCAGCTTAAAGCCTATCTTCTGTCCAAAGTCTTTCCCAGTCCCCTCTGCTTCAACCAAGATGAAAATCTGTTCCATATGTAGGGTATGCTGGAGCCTAGAACATATGGAGGGGTGTGCTTGACATAACTTGTAAGAGCTGATTGTTAAATTTTCAGTTTGAGCATTTATATTTCAGAAATTGCTAATTGTTATAAATCATTATTTGATTTATCATTTTATTGATTGTTTAAATTTAAGAAAGTTGTCTTTGTATTCCCAGGATGCAACACAGTGCCTGGCACATGGTAAGCACTTATGCTTGCTTGCTTGTGTGATCCACTGCTCTTAATAATACACCCCACTGTTTTTAATAATAGAGAGGCTCCACTTCTCAGAGGTTCTTTGAATAATGTCAGAGGGTGTAGACTATCTTCCTGAGTGTCTGTGGGAACAATGTTCTGGTCAGTCAGTAAATACAAATTGGGGGATGTCAACCCTCAACTTGGGGATTCTGTGCTGCTGAGGCTGCTGGAGTTTTAGGAGGCAGTGGTGAGGGAGGTTACTATCACAGAGCGGAAGGGATCTCAGAGGCTGTCTAGACCAACCCTGTCATTTACGCAGATGAGGAATTTGGTGCTCAGAGGTGAAGGGACTTGGCCAAGCTCACTTGCATAGTAGGTAGCAAAAGTGGGATTTCACCACAGGTCTTCTGACTCCAACTTCACTGCCTTTTCTACTGTATCACATTTCCCCAATCCAACTATCAGGTGCTAAAGCCAGCTGGAGCTTAAAACGAAAAGACCTATAATATATTCATATTCATAAAATAGGAAAGTAAAGAGGGTGGGACTAGTTTCTAGGCAACAGTGCTCCCTTTCTTCACTTTGACACATACCCTCAGTAGCAGTTTGCTCTCTTGTGACACCTCTTTTTCTCTCCTTTTGTCCTCTTTGAAACACTGGTTTATGACATGGACAAATAAAATGTTTAGCACCATTTATATAATACTTTTAAGTTTGCAAAATACTTTAAATATATTATCTTTTGATCTTCACAACAACCCTAAGGGTGTTACCATTATATTTTTTAGAACCCTCACTTTACATTTGCATTTATCCTCATTTTACAAATGAGGAAACTGAGTCTGAGAGAGGTTAAAGTACTTATTCAGGGTCATGTAACTAGAAAACGTTTGAGGCAAGATTTTTAATTATGTTTTCCTGATTCCATACTAGCCACTATGGTACCAAGACACTTTGTGGATGGACTTAGATGAAGCATTCTGGAGATTCAGTTTCATTCTCATTTTTCTATTAGTAATATTTTGATAGAGAAAATAATTGAAGATATTCCTTCAGACCCTGAATAGAAGTTTCAGAAGATAAAACTGAAGAATTATGTTGGTCATTGAAAATTTAGAATAGCTAAAGCTAGGATTCTCCAAAACTATTTTCATTTGAACAGCTATGAGTACTCTCTGTCTCAGTCTCCCAGAACAAGACCAGATACATTTCCTCCTCAAAGTTCTAGGGGTTTCCATGAAGAGTTTAGGGTTCCTCCTCTTTAATGTCATTGGCTTGACATTCCTACCCCACTACCCATGAGTTGGGTTCTCTCCATTTTTAGCCATTAATAAATGACTAATGCTCTGTTCAATTTAACCACTTAGTAATTCATTTTTGCAAAGGAAAATTTACTTTGAGAATATCTTAAAGCAAAAATACAAACATTTTCTTATTATATCTCAGAGGCACATTCTTCTTTTAAATTTCTATTTAGAATATTTTCCCATATTTACACGATTCATGATCCTCCCCCCCCCCCTTTCTCCTCTCCCCTCCCAAAGCTGACGAGCAGTTCCACTGGGTTATACATATATCACTGTTCAAAACCCATTTCCATGTTATTCATTTTTGCAGTGGAGCAATTCTTTAACCTCAAAACCCTAATTACATACATCCCTATTGCATTATGTGGTTAATCATATATTTTTCTAATGAATTTCTGCTCCCACAGTTCTTTCTCTGGATGGAGATAGTATTCTTTATTGTAAGTTCCTCTGAATTGTCCTGGGTCATTGCATTGCTGCTGGTAGAGAAGTTCATTATCTTTCATTGAGCCACAGTGTATCAGTCTCTGAATATAATATTCTCCTGGTTCTGCTCCTTTCACTCTGCATCACTTCCTGGAGGTTGTTCCAGTCTCCATGGAATTCCTCCACTTTATTATTCCTTTTAGCACAATAGTATTCCATCACCAACATATACCACAATTTGTTCAGCCATTCCCCAATTGAAGGGCATCCCCTCATTTTCCAATTTTTGGCCACCACAAAGAGCGCAGCTATGAATATTTTTGTACTTGTCTTTTTCCTTATTATCTCTTTGGGGTACAAACCCAGCAGTGGTATGGCTGGATCAAAAGACAGTCAGTCATTTAAAATCCTTTGGGGATAGTTCCAAATTGACCTCCAGAAAAATTGGACCAATGCACAACTCCACCAGCATTGTATTAGTGTCCCAATTTTGTCAGAGGCACATTCTTCTCAATGCCATGTTGGGCTCTGGGGACAGTAAGGTCAGATTTAGCATAAATAGGGTCCCACCAAGTTCAGTTCCGTATATGACATTGCTGCCACATGTCCTCCTTTCAGATAACCTGAGGCTGGAAGCAAAAGCTCACTTCATATCCTTGGGGAATTAATGTTGAGTTGGATAAAAAAACCTGCATAGACTCACCTTTCAGTCTCAATGACCTCCCAGAATGTTTGCTCTTTTGACCTTCAGAAACTCACACATAGACTCTTTATTTTGAAAATTTAATTTAATTAGTCAATTTAGAATATTTTCCTTGATTACAAGAATCATATTCTTTCCCTCCCCTCTCCCTACCCCCTCCCATTGCTGACATGCAATTCCACTGGGTTCTACATGTGTCCTTGATCAAAATCTATTTCTGTATTATTGATATTTGCACTAGGGTGATCATTTAGAGTCTATATCTCCAATCATATCCCATTGACCCATGTGATCAAGCAGTTGTTCTACTTCAGTGTTTCTACTTTCACAGTTTTTATAGCCTCTTAATCTTTCACCTAAAATGAAAGATCAAACAATAAGGGCAAAGGACCAAATACATTTCTTCACTGGGCCGTTGTGTTTCCCTCCAAGGAAGAAGGCTCACACCTTGTCCTTTTCCATCACTGTCTCTTACTGGATGCCATCAACAAAGAATTCCTATCAAGGATAGAGATCCACTAAAAGAGAATGAGGCTGTGATTGACAAGTGATTTTTGAAGAGAGCCCCAGCCTCCCAATTTGGCATCATAGTGTGTGAAGTAATTATTTAGGGGGCTTCACTCCTGAGCGCCCCAGTGGCAAGAGTAGGAGTAACAAAGTCCAGTGATGTGTCTGAAGGCTGGACTCTTTGGTTCCCATTTGGGTGGGTGTCCCCAGTGACACCATGGTAGAACCAAGGTGATGTGGCCACAGAGGGAGGAGCATGTTTGTTTTAAAACGAGTGCAGTAAGCCTGGTTGATCTCTGGACTTCCATACTGATCTCTGGGCTGAGCCAGTTTCTGAACTCTGAGCTTTTCCTTATTTCTTAATCTTTGGCAAGTCTAAGTGAGCTGAATGGAGAATCAGATCTAGAAAGGCTGATCTCTCTCTCTCTCTCTTTACCTCTATCCATTTCTCTCTCATTACTAATAAATGCATATAAAGCTGGTAATGAGCCTCCAGATCAATTTTTACTTATAACACTAGCCAACTCTCATATGGTTTGGATGTTGGAACCAGTTACAGATTGTCTATGTGTGCTCTAAAGTATCTCAGATACTTCCACTACAGGTCCTCTCAACGCACTTCAGGATGTAGATAGATATGGGTAGATGGGTATAGCTTTTAGCACTTAATAGTTATGTGACCCTGAGAAAGTCTCACACACACACACACACACACACACAACCCTCTGCCTCCGCTTCTTCATCTCTAAACTGAGGTCAGAGCAGCTAACTGACCTCAGATGTTTATTAGCTGTGTGACCCTGGGCAAGTCGCCAAACCCTATTTACTTCACTTTCCTTATATGAATTGGAGAAGGAAATGGCAAATCAGGTCAGTATTTTTGCTAAAGAAGCTTCAAATAAGGTAGGATCAGACTATAAAATATGACTGAAAAAATGAGAATAATGATAGCACCTTTCCCGCAGGGTTAGCATGAGGATAAGATTGGGTAATATTTGTAAAGTGCTTTCCAGTAAATATTATATATATATGTATATATATAATATAATATAATATAATTATTATATTATTATATATAATATAGAAATATATTATTATATTATAATAACAATATATATATATAAACAAATAAAAATATTTGTAAAGTGCTTTTATACTAAAAATAGTATAAATGTTCATTATTCTTATTTATTTATTTTCCTGAAACCAGGTTCTCCAGCATTTCCAGAAAGAGAATAATAGTATTAGAGTTTCTCTGCCATGTGCCTGTCCAATTCCTACTTTTGGAAGTGAACTCCTTGAAGGCAAGGACCAGATTTCTATCCCTAGGACTCAGCACCATACCTGATACACTGTAAGCACTTAATAAATACCTGTTGACTAGTTGACAAGAGACAGGCCAGTGTCCTTATCCTGATTCTACCAGGCCTGAATGTATTCTTCCCTCGTCTCCATCTTTTACTATCCCTAATCCCCTACAGGATGAAGCTCAAGTATCTTCTACATGAAAACTTCCCTGATCCTCACAGTTGATGTTTCTATATCCCCAATTACCTCGTTTTAATTTTGTATTTACCTGGACAGTATAGGATATCGTGCATCCCTTAATATTCAGTAATGATGACTGATACCACTCCTGTCCAAAACAGCCTCTTCATTTCTCACCTCTCCACTGTCTCCACTTTGACCAACACTATACACTTTTCTTTGGATGAGAGGTAAATAAACAAAGTAAAAGAGACGGTTCAAGGGATTTTTTTTGTTATTATTACAACACAGTCTTATATAAATTTGTCTTTCCTGGTCTGAGGAATGCAGATGATGCTGGGAGAATAGATAAGATATCAAGGAATATAGGGAATTTTGAAGGGGAATATAGGAGAGAGGAGCAAGTTAATTGGGACACAGCCAACTCATTAATCCTTCTAATTATTTACCTTTGCAAATGTATCTCTAATGCTGAAGTGATGCCCTCTTGGGCAGATCCAGGTATGGGTAGCAAATGCATCCAGATGAATTGAGGGGCCAGTTAGCTCTGGAGGCAGGGTTGCAAGCCACCACCAATAGTACTGGACCATGTAATATTTATTGGGAAAGATGGTGGAGGGTTTCTCCTACTCCCATCCTCTGCTCTAGTTTTGTCAATTTCAGAATCTTAGCAGTAGACAGAAAGCAACAAGAACAATTCTAGCTTTCAGAGTTGATTGGACCTGTGTTTTCCAGCTGAACTGAGAAGAAGCACTCCGAATCCAGACTGGGAAGCCAACACTCTTTCCACCTCCAACACCAGGAAGGAAGTGAAACTGGTAGGAAGGAAGTGCTAGCCACAAGACCCAACTGCCACTCCCAGTTGCCCCTTCCCCCACCAAATGTCAGTCCTGACAATTTCTTCTCTCTTGATATTCCCACTGTTTCTTGTTCCAACACAGTGGCAGAAAGTTCAGAATTTATTTCAAGTTTCCTTTCCACAACCAGAAACCTCAGCAAGAATAATTTCTGTGATAAGGGAAAGTGATTGTATGGGAGTTTCCCAACTTTTTGACTATGCTCATAATTTCCAGTCTACAATGGAAAGATGAGACAGAATGAGTTGGGAAATTAAATCTTGTCATTCTTAAATACTTCCTTACTTCCTACCCAGACATGCACTCTTATAAATCTCACTAATTCTGTTTTACTATGCTTTTATCAATTTTTTGTTACAATCCTGTAGTTGCTGTTGTTCAGTCATGTCTACCTTTTTGTGATCCCATTTGGGCTTTTCTTGTCAAGGATACTGATATGGTTTTCCATTTCCTTCCTGAGCTCATTTTATCGATGAAGTCTCTAAGGCAAACAAAGTTAGGTGACTTGTCCAGGGTCATATAGCTAGTAAGTGTCTGAGGACAGATTTGAACTCAGGAAAATGAGTCTCCCTCACTCCAGGACTGGCATTCTATCCACTTCATCACCTCGATTCCCTAAAAGCTTGGATATAGGAATCAACCAGGATGGGACATGAAGGACATTTAGATGACTCATTAGATAGAGTGCCATGCTTAGAATCTGGAGGATGTGGGTTCAAATTTGAGTTCATAAACTTCATAGTTATGTAACCTTGGGCAAGTCACTTAATCCCAACTGACCAGCTGTCCCTGCTCTTCTGCCTTGGAACCAATACTTGGATCCATTCTAAGACAAAAAGTAAGGGTCTAAAAGAAAAAAAAGACAGGATACAAACCCTCAATCTTCTGACCTGAAGTTAGGTGCCTTATCTGTTAGGCAAACATGCATGTCAGTAATTAGGAAATGTAATGGGAACAGGACAGGGAAGAAGAATTGCTCTAGGTAGGATAGCAGGCATGAGCTATTAATCTAACCTATAGAAACACTGAATAGCATCAACCTAGAGATAAAAAATAATATAGGACCACCTCTGAATGGGGAGGGGTAAAAGGGCAATAAAGCATGAGTAGCCTGTCATTTTTTGAGACACAAGTCCTAGGATGATTACTTCAGAAAACTCTTTGCACAGTGCCCGCCACATAGTAGGCATTTAATATAATAAATGCTAGTTAATTGACTGAGAACCCCTTGGTATTGGGTGACGTTCATGACAAAGAAAACCAAACTTCAACACTGATAACGACAATTAATGCTTTATTTCTAACTTCTGAATAGGATGGGGCACTAGTCACAGAATCCTTTAATGGGGACAGGTTGTTTTGTTTGGTGTAACCACCTGCATAGCTTTAGTAAACATTTAATATACCTACGTAGGATAACAAACAATATAGAAAAGCTAGAATAAATGGTGAATAACAGCTCTTTTTAAGCTTATCCTTCATCTTTGGGATGTATCATTTCACAGTAACCCCTAGTTTTCTTCTCTTAAATTTGATACATCAACTCTCAGATGTTTAAAGTAGTTATTAACTATGCTACAACTTTGTCACAGCTTTCCAGAAGATGAAAGGAAAAAAAACCTATTGCTATTGAAAAAGGTAGTGAACTATTTTATTTATTTGACAATGTAGCTGAGGCAGTATTTTGAGAAGTAATACATTTTTTATTTCTGGACCTTAAAAATATATAGATCTCTCTTGCCCGAGGTACTGAAAGTGGCTGGTTCTATATTAGCTGTTGTAAATGTGGAAGAAACTAGTGTGGTCTTATGTCACCAAGTGACTTGAATATTATAGGAAAAGTCAATAGCAATTGTTATGTGGGATCCTCCTAGTAATCTGAGTATGAATGAAATCAATTGTGATCACCCAGCCATCTTGGAAGTAAGAATTAGGACCTGCTAGCTCTTTAAAGAAATACACTGAAGAAAGAATGGAATTCATAGCACTCACTTTAGACCACATCATTCCACAAATCTAAAAGAAAAGCTATAAGGAGTATTTGACAAAGAATTTTTCAGAGTCCATGGTGGAAAGTACTACAGTATACCACAGGGTTGAAGTAGAATAACCTGTTAAAGAACACTTAATCAACCTCTTCTTTAAAAAATATTTTAAAATATTTTTCCATGTTTCCATGATTCATTTTCTTTCCCTCCTCTCTTCCCTCCCCCCCTCACAGAGCTGACAAGCAGTTCTGCTGGGTTGTACAAATGGTATCACTAGTTAATCAACCTCTTCTAAAGACCATTTTAGAATAATGGACTTGATCCGGTACTGCCTTATTTAAGAGGGACAAAAAAATGTGAAATTCTCTTTCTTGATTAGGGATAAATATTTTCTATAGTCTTACTTCAGTGGATAAATTAATATAAACTTGGTTTTGAATCCTGCCTTAGACACTTACTAGCTATATGACCTAGCGCAAGTCATCTCTGTCTGTTCTCCCATCTGCTCCTAGGGTTAATATAAAGAGAGTTTCAATAAATCTTCAGAAAATGAGCTCATATGTGAGTATTTTTATTCAGTTATAAAAGGCGATTATTTTATCCACTTTTGTGTAAATGTTCATGGAACATTAATCATAAGAGAATAATAGTGGGATAGGGTTTGAATTCCACTGCACTGACAAAGATGGCAAGAACATGCCAACACTTCACACTTATAAAGTATATTTACATATATTGATCTTATTGAATCATCACAGCAATCTTATGAGGAAGGTGAAATAAATATCATATACAAAGGCTTTAGGGGCAGCTCAGTGAACAACAGATAAAGCACTGCCTCTGGAGTTGGGATGAATTGAGTTCCAATCAACCTTCAGACACATACTAGCTTTGTGACCCTGGGCAAGTCACTTAACTTTGTTTGACTCAGTTTCCTCATCTGTAACATGAGCTGGAAAAGGAACTGCCCAACCACTTCAGTATCTTTGCCAAGAAAACACAAATAGGATCACAAAGAGTCAGACATGACTAAATGTCTCATTAATAAGAACAGCACAAATGCCTTACCCCATAGTATTTGACAGAATGGATAGTTCTTTGAAGAGGGGAAAAAAAGAACATCTTTGAAGTTATGGAAAACTTTCATTTACCAAATACTCCAACCAGAATTTTGAAAATCCCTTTTAGAGTTCAATGGCATGAATACAAGATTCAGATCAATTATAGCAAAACAAAATAATTTTAAAATTTACTATTTACTTTGCCATTGTTGTTCTTCAACTACTTAACTTTGAGGGAGTTATTATTATCTCATTTGTCTTATATTCCTCAATGTAATCTATATAGAAATAATCATGGGAAATGTTGCTAGTCGATTATTATTATTATTTTATATTTAATGTTCTATGAACTTTTAAAAAGTGAATAAAATATATTTTTCTTGTTGAATAAAAATAAGTGGGTATAAGCTCTTCATCTTTAACTTTTCGGAAAGTATCCTTTTTGGGGGCATCGAAGTGGCTCAGTGGATTGAGAGGTAGGCCAAGACATGGGAGGTCCTGGGTTAAAATCTGACCTCAGACAATTTCTAGCCATGTGACCCTGGGCAAGTCACTTATCCTTTATTTTTTAGCCCTTACCACTCTTCTGCCTTGGAACCAATACACGGTATTTATTCTAACATGGAAGGTAAGGGTCTTTTTTTTTTTTTCAGTGTACTTAGGACACTTTAGTATAAGACAAGAAAATAGGGATGACAAGTACTTTATCTTCTTCCCATATGACTTTGACCTTTTGTCTGTTGTGATATTCCACCACTGCCAGAATGGATCACTTAAATGCCACTTATTTATCCATTTAATAAGTCATTCATTTAATGAAAATATATACAAATACCTCACAATAAGATATATCCCATGGAGATTACAAATTCAAGAAGATAAAGTTTAATAAAATCTTGAAGGTGAAAATAGCCAACAAGGATTATCCCTAGGGTAACAGGAACTCTCTTTGAAAAACTCAAAAATGATTTTTTCTACTCTTGTCCAAAGACGCCAAATTGAGCCCCAGTTCAATCCATCTAGGAGCAACATTAACTGAAACTGCTCAGTGTATGTAACACAAGTCCTTGTTCTCAACAGTCTTTTATGAAAGTATGTGCTGTTAAGAAATGCCTTCTCTGTCCTTCCAGTATTCTGGCCCACAATTCCTCCACTAGGTCTTATATTTTCAAAGCTTTTCATTTATGTAGCTTGGAAATCATACAAATTTCTTATGGTGGCATCTAATCTATTTAAGACATTTTCCTTGTGTTGTTATGGATCACCACTACATTTAGCCAATTATAGACAAAAGTTCATTCTTTGTTAATGACTCATTTCCAAAATAATTTATTGGTTGAGTTCTCCAGGATATTTGGAAGTCTATATTTGTAGTAGGGGGATTTGTCATTTATCAGTTCATGAAAGATAGTGAACTTGAGATAGTACGATTCCGACCCTCCAGGTCATGTCTTAATAGGCATTCTAGAGGGGTCATGTTTTTACAGCTTGTTGGATATAATTTCTCCCATAAAGAATCAATATTAATCTTTAAGCTGAGGTTCCCTAAGATTAACCTTTCTGTAATAAATGCTCTAATAACCTCAATAGCAGCTATTTTGTAATAATCCTGCAAATAACTTTAGGAATTACCCTTCTGATGGCAATGACCTATTCTTGAATTGCCTTCCACAAACATTTCCTCATATCTTAGTCATTTATTTGTTGCTTCCTTGTCAATATATTGCTGTCTGAATGTTAACTTTGAAGGATTTTTAAATTCCATTCTTTGATTTTATTCATTTCATTGGCTCTGTCAAGAGGGAAAGCACTTTTGGTAATATTTGACATAAATTCAATGGTATCAGTAATTAGTTTTGACTCTTCCTGGATGAAATGATGTTTGCTTATTTCTGTAGATTTTGACCTATTTTACATAAAATGATGATGGAGATAATGAGGAGAATAATTTTTTCCCCCTTCATGACTCCAGGGATCAATTCTGCCAAACTTTATTGCTTTTGACCAACATTTCTTCCCTTTCTTGCTTCAGGTCTGAGTAGAAGACTGTCGAACAGTTCTCTTTTTACTTTTCTACTCTGCCAGAAGCATGCATCTTCATATTTATAAGACTTTTTATTCTAAGAAATAACAGGAACAAACATGGAGTTAAAAGATTGTCCCCCTCCCCCATGATCCTTTGTACCGTCAGTCTTGCCAGCACAGATTTTATCTGCAGTACTGCATCAAAATGAGAAGCAGTTACTAATATTGGAGATGTGATTGAGGAGATGTTATAGGTAGCAATCTACAATAATAGAGAGGAAAAGGAAAGAAAAGATGTGGGAAATTCTATATATTGGCTGTCTAAATATAAAGGGAGTTCTTGTGGTCACTCTACTACCCAGCCTAGTGACTTTTCACAGGGTGGAAAACTATCAAGTCAGGTACAATGAATTCAGGACCTTCCTACTTTGTTTAAAATGAAGTTTATAGATTATCTGTAAATGTTAATTATCCATGCTTCCTCTATACTACACAATAATTGAAAGGTGATTGTATAGCGAAATAAAATTTCAAATCTGGGAGAGACCTAATTATTATAGTCATTATCTATCTTTACTTTACTCATAGAGAAACTGAAGTATGGAAATACTAAATTGGATAATGAAGGTCACAGAGCCAATATCTTCAAAAAAGAGATTGGCAAATAACTAATAATTATAATAATATCTCACATTGATACGACACTGCAAAGATTAGGTTGACAGACCTCAGCACTAGACAGTCTCTTTGGAAATCTGACATTTGCAGCTACTCCCCTGGTCCTCAGAATTGTTTTTTAAAAAAATATTGTAGGGCACACTGAACCAAATTCTTGACTACCAACCCTTTGGGGGTAATCTAATCACAAAACACAAAAATTCAGGGAAGAGATCTGAATTTCCCCTTCTATTCACATTGATGTTGAAGGCGCACTATCTCTGAAATTCTAGAATTTCTGTGGCTTTCTAACTCTATTAAGGACAGTGACCTTAAATTCACATAAACAGCTCCAGACACTGTCTAATAGTCCTATAAAAATTAACCACAAATTCTCCAAGCTTTATAAAACAGCTTCTTTCTAAAAAAAAAGCCGAAGCTTTGGCAAGATGTATGTGTATTATATTATATAAAATTATTAGACATGCTAGATATAAATATATGTATATATCATATTATCAGTATAGGGAACTCCATGTATGGACATTCCACTCCCTGGGTGGAAAATTCTTTCCACCAATGTTTATCAGTAACTTGCCTGCAAATTTATTATTATAATTTATAATCTTAGAAAATTGCTTTGTGTACAAAAAGATTAAATGAACTGTCCTTGTTCACGTAGCTGGTATTTGTCAGAGTTGGCACTAAACTAAGGGTTTTCTGGCTATTACTTTATCCATTATACTATTCTCTCTCATAAATATAATGCGAATAGATGTATATATATTATATTACATATATACATACATATATGTATGCAGGTATGTTTATCTGTGTTTATAGACTCACATGCCTTCATACAAATTCATTTTTACATACACATGGACCCTCATATACATATTTATGTGTGTGAGTGATTAATTTGTTCCAGGAAATTTGCCATTTCCACTTACAGATTTTACGGAAATAAATTGGTATGAGGAAAGATTATTACAAGGTCATAAAATGCTGCAGAGGAAGCATTTTAAATGAGTCTTCCAGAAACTTGAAATAAAAAAGATCAGAAATAGAGTTATTGAAATAAAACCTGATACTGTCTAAGAAGGATTTTCTTGTTATATTTCAACATGTTTAAATGGCATAATGATTGGTGGGCAAGTTAGGTTGTAAGCTATGTGAAAACAACATATTTTCCCACTCTAGCTCTTAGCTATGCTGCAGGCTGCTTGGAGTATTTTCCAGAAATAGAAGATGGCTGTAACAAACAATAAAATATAGATGATGATACTCATGATGGTCTCTCCATCAGGTCTGTCAACTCTGCATTTATCGACTGATTTATCAGAATGTCAACTGAGACTAAAGGCTGATGGGCAACAAATAATCTGAGGCTGCTCTTGATCTTGGAAAATATGCTCCTTAATTAAGAAGTAAGAGAAGAAGTTCAGCTATATCTGGACTTGGAAAAAATGTATTTGTATCCCCCAAAAATTAGGCTTAAATTCTAATTGTTATTGGTCATTAATATTATAAACATGCATTTTAATTACATTAACTGATTTCTTTACCAAATCATTTGTCTTTAAACTTCTAAATAATTCATAAATCAGGAAGACTAAGGTTATTATCTTCATACACTGGGTGACTTGACTGTACTGTCTGGTTAGGTCAGGAAAGAAAATAAAGTCATTTAAAAAGTACAGAATGTCACCCAAATCTTAGTGCAACTATAGCAAATATATCCCCAAAGGGATATGCTATAAAAGTGTTTGACAAATATACAATGTCCAGAGTCAAATATATTATATTTCCCTAGGAGAACTAAGAGCTACCATGCAAAAACAGTAGGCCAGGAGCTGGTAGATCTCCTCATTCTATAAATGAGGAAAATGAACTTCCCGGAAAATAACTTGCCCGAGATCACCCAGCAAGCAGTAAAGACTCAAACCCACGTCTTTGGCATTTAAACACAGAACTCTTGTTCCAAGGATCTAAGCTGGGCTGCGTTTTAGGATACCTGAATTGGTCATCTCTTTAAATTCAAAATTTTGTAACAGGATACTCTGTCTTTTCATGATCTCTATTCTGATGTGTATTTGCCTGAGGCTTATGGAAAAAATGAGTAAATATTTTATCAGTAAAACCAAGATCTAGGCATACCTGAACTAACTCTTTTAAAAAAATTTCCTCTTGCTTTTGTGAAAGACCTCAGCTAAAAACAATGATTCGATATAAGATCTAAGGCTGCAATAGCACGAACAACAGAAATCCAAAAAAGCTGCAATAGAAGCCTACCTCAAAGGTCAAATATTGGGGTTTTTCAAAGAATTAGTCATTCCCCATCCAAGGTACTTGGAAGGAATTACTTAGAAAATACTACCAGGATTCTATAGTTCTAGCTTCAATACTGAGCGTCAATATCTTTGCCAAGAAAATCATAAATGCGGTCATGCAGAGATGGAAACAACTCAAAGATGAGTGGATAAACAATAATTTAAATTTTAAATTTAAGTAGGTTCTTTCATCTTCAAATTGAAGTAGCCAGACCTGGAGTCAGGAGAATCTGAGTTCAAATCCAACCTCAGTAACTTATTATTTGTGATCCTAGAAAAATGATTTAATCTTTGCCTGACTTTCTCCATGATTTATCAATATTATTTCATTTATTTCTTACAAAATCCTTGGGAAATATGTGTTGTTATTATTCCCATTCTATAGTCAGGGAAACTGAGGCAGGGGTAATAATGGAATAATACCTACCTCTCACAACTCTTTTGAGAATAAAATGAAATATATGTAAAGCAATTTGCTAACCTTAAAACACTAAATAAAAGCTATGGTGATGATAATGATAACAGCATCAACAATAATAAAAGTACCTAAGGATAGATTTAATTCAGTTCATTGAACAGTTAACAAGAGTCCATTATGTGGCAGCTAGGTGGCACGGTGTGTAGTGTGCTGGGTTGGGCCTGGAATTAGAAAGACACATCTTAATGAGTTCAAATGTGACCTCAGACACTTATAAACTGTGATCCTGAGCAAGTCATTTAAAGTCTATTTGCCTCAGTTATCTGTAAAATAAGCTGGAGAAAGAAATGGCAAGCCTTTCCAGTATCTTTGCCAAGATAATTCCAAATCCCAAATTCCTCAATGGGGACACAGAGAGTCAGACATGACTCCAATGACTGAAGAACATTTATGGGGTGGGCACTATTGTATTGGAGGAATATAATATAAAAGTAGATTAAAATATTATCTGTATACATATATATGCAAAATAATAGAAAGTAAAAGGAGGAGAGTAGTAACAACTGGGAGAAATAAGGAAAGACCTGACATAGAGGTTTTTTAGGGCTTGAAGATAACTTGGAATTATACTAGATGAAGGTGAGGAACCAGTGCCTTCTCATCATGAGTTTCCAATTGAGCAAAAATATATTGCCCAGAGATGGAATGGTGTGTATTCAGGATAGATAGCAGTCCAGTTTGAGCTGCAATGGAAACTGTATGAAGAGGTGTAATATGAAATAAGACCAGAAAGGTGTGAGCCAGCTGATAGAACAATTAAAATTGTTATTGTAAAACCTAATGTCATTTCTTTCCAGGTCACTGAAAATTTGTTGGGAAAGTTGAATTTTCTTTTTCTGTCTCCACTGATCTTAAATTTTGATACATTTCAGTAACTGGAGAATTTGAGAGTTGGGAGTACATGTCCCCTTCCACAATAGAAGATTTCTCTTAGAGAAAATATGGATAGCTATTTGGCATCTCCAATATTCTGGTACCTATAGTGGTATGGTAGTCTCTCGGTGATGGAGAATGACTACTGTCTTTGTGCAGTTTCATCTATGGTGTACCCTCATGTGGCTTTGGAGTCCAAAGACTGAGGCGCAGAGTTTGTGGCACATGGGGCATGGGACGCCAGTTGTTACAGGAGGTGCGGGTGAGGCCTGGTGTCGGCGTTCATGCGCAGCGGCAAGACGTCGACGTCGCTCATCTTCAAAGGTGGTGGCGGCATGGTTAATGTGGGTTCACCAGCTGCTTCTGTCAGAGGCAGCGAGTTCTAGTTGCTTTGGCGTAATGCCAGCCCACTTCAAGTTGGACTTTAGCTGATCCTTGAATCTTCTCTTTGGTCGGCCTTGTTTCCTGAGTCCAGCTGACAGTTCACCATAGAATACCTGTCTTGGTATTCGCTGTGGGTCCATGCGGATGACGTGTCCAGACCATTGTAGCTGGGTTTGGAGGGCCAAGACTTCGATGCTGGTGGAGTTGGCTCTGTCGAGGACTTCCTGGTTGGTGATTCGGTCCTGCCATCGGATCCTCATGATTGACCGGAGAGAGCGTTGGTGGAATTGCTCCAGCTGTTTCATGTGCTTCCGGTACAGTGTCCATGTCTCACAACCATACAGGAGCGAGCTGAGGACCACTGCATTATACACTTTGAGCTTCATCGTAGTGCTTACACCTCTGTGTTGGAGGACTTTGCAGTGCAGCCGCCCAAGTGCCTGGCTGGTCTTTTGGATCCTGGCATTAATCTCGTGGTCTAGGGACCCATCATTGGCGATGGTGCTGCCCAGGTACTTGAAAGTGTTGACATTAGAAAGCTGCGTGCCATCTATAGTTATACACGGCTGGTTAGTTGGCCTCCCTGGTGCAGGTTAGAACATCACCTCTGTTTTGCTGAAGCCAATAGTCAGGCCAAACAGTTTTGTTGCGGTGGAGAACCTGTCCACAAAGGTTTGGAGATGATTTTCTTGGTGGGCCATTAGAGCACAGTCATCTGAGAAGAGAGCTTCCAGGATGAGTCTCTCTGTTGTCTTTGTTTTTGCAGTCAGGCGGTGAAGGTCGAATAGTGAGCCATCCAGTCAGTATTTGATGTAGACACCCAGGTCTAGATCCATCACAGCATGTCGTAATACTTGGGTGAAGGATAGGTTGAATAGCACCAGAGCGAGGACACAGCCTTGTTTCACGCCATTGGAGATGTTGAAGTGATCGGAAGTCTCTCCACCAGATAGGACTTCCCCTGTCATGTTGACATGAAAGAGCTGGATCAGTTTGACGAATTTTGCTGGGCAACCGAGCTTGCTGAGTATCACCCACAATGTGTCCCTGTTCACTGTGTCGAACGCCTTTGTCAGGTCTATGAAGACAATGTAGAGACTTAGGTTCTGCTCAATGCATTTTTCCTGCATTTGCCTCAACGTGAAAACCATGTTGATGGTGCTGCGATCTGATCGGAAGCCACATTGTGATTCAGGCAGGTTCTGCTCTGAAACAGATGACAAGAGTCTGTTGAGTATAACACGGGCGAGGATCTTTCCAGCAGTGGAGAGTAGTGAGATGCATCTGTGGTTGTCACAGGCTGCTCGTGAGCCTTTGTTCTTGTATAGGGCTACGATGGAGGCATCTCTGAGTTCTGGGGGCATGTCTTCCTCTTCCCATATGCTGGTCAGCACTATGTGGAATGCCTGGAGTGCCTTTCCATTTAAGGCCTTACATCTCGGTTGGGATTAGGTCTTTACTGGGTGCCTTGCCTGCACTCATTTGTTTAATGGCTTTTTGGACTTCCTCTATTGAAGGAGGGACATCAAGTTGTTCAATGGTGTGGTTTTGGGGGATCTGGTCAAGGGCGCTTTGGTCGACTGAAGAGGGTCGGTTGAGAAGCTGACTGAAGTGTTCTTTCCACCTGTTGCTGATGCCTTTTTTATCTTTTATGAGAATGTCACCATCAGAGGATAGCAAGGGAGTGGTGGTGGGTTTTAATGGCCCATAGACAGTCTTGAGGGCACTGAAAAATTGTTTGTAGTTTTTCGTATCAGCAAAACGCTTGATTTTTTTCTGCCTTTTTTTCCCACCATTGGTTTTGCATCTTCCTGATCTCACGCTGCGCCGTGGCTTGGAGAGACTTGAATCTGTCCTTTTTAGGAGCAGAGTTTGGGTTATTTTGCCACTCCATAAATGCTTTGTTCTTTTTGCTCAATAGGTCTTCAATAGCAGTGTTGTTCTCATCAAACCAGTCCTGGTGGTTGTGTTGTTTGGGGCCTAGGACTGCCTTTGATGTTTCCTTCACTGCGTCTCTGAACTGGTTCCATTTCTCCATTGAGCTTCCAGTGAGTGGTCCCTTGGCAGACAGCTTGTCGTCCAGGCAGAACTGGAATGTTTGCAAATAAGATGGATCTCTAAGACGACTCACGTTGTAAAATGCACGAACTGTCTGGGCACATTTTGGATGGCGAGGCGCAATGCGCATTTGAAGAGTTGCTCTAACCAATAGGTGGTCTGTCCAGCATTCAGCTCCTCTCTTGGCTCTGGTGATCTGTACATCCTGGATGTCTCGCCAGTGTACAATGATGTAGTCAATGAGATGCCACTGTTTTGATCGTGGGTGCATCCACGTTGTTTTATATTTGTTTGCCATTCTGAACACAGTGTTTGTGATGGTGAGTTCTAACTCTGAGCATTTTCTGAGTAGCAGTAGGCCGTTGTTGTTCATTTTGCCCACGCCGTGTTTGCCGAGCACTCCTTTCCATCTTTCATGGTCCTGGCCAATGCGGGTGTTGAAGTCTCCCAGCAGTATCAGCTTGTCATTGGTGGGCACTGAGTGCAGGACGGCACTCAGGTCAGAGTAGAACTGCTCCATGGTCTCCTCTGTGCTGGTCAGTGTTGGGGCATATGCGCTGATGATTGTGGCATACCGGTCTTTCTGAGAGGTAAATGGATCTTCATGAGCCTCTCGCTGATGCCCACAGGCAAGTCTGGCAGCTGTTTGAGCAAACTGGTCTTGATGGCCAGGCCAACACCGTGGATTCTGTCTTCATTTGAGGCTCTACTTTTCCAGAAGAAGGTGTATCCAGTGGTGGGTTCGCTGAGTGATCCCTCTTCTGGTGAGCATGTTTCGCTTAAGGCTGCGATGTCGATGTTATATCGCGCCAGTTCTTTACCGATTAGAGCTGTTCTTCTCTCAGGTCTTGGGGTATTCTCTCTGTGAAGTAATGTCCTGATGTTCCATGCTCCTAGTAGGAGTTTCTTTGTATTTTTTCTTTGATTTCGACCTCTTAAAGGGATGACCCGCCAGCTGCGGTGTGCTGACCGGGTGTTTGTAGGGCAGGCAATGTTTGGGACACCTTTTCTAGTCCCCTCCCTTGATTAGAGTGAACAGTGCTGTATATGTAATATTGATAATTCCCCTGATCCATATCCCAAGAGCCTAGAATAACTGTATCTTGCTCTTTGGTCTACAGGTCCAGGAGTGCAAGTCCATTTGGGAAATCTATTGACTGAAGAAAACTCTAGACCTGGGTGAGTTCTTAGTTAATTTTCTTATTTATACAGCAATCATTTGTGAAAGATTTGTTTTTGTACAAAGTATATTGAAAAAATATTAAGTTTTGCTTTTAAAAATGTCCTAGTACTCAGAGACTTTACAGTTTAGTAGAATATAGAAGACCTTTGGGTTATGAGTCACTTTTTGGAGAAGCACCAGTTGTGATTGTACGCCCTACTTCTTGGAACTCCTTGAGCAGAGGTTCTTAATTACAAGTCATTGAAAATATTTATGGATAAATTTCATGGGAATGAGGGATGGGGAGAAGAGCAGTCTGAACTTGAAAGGGAAAAAATAATTCTCCTTTAATTATAATAGATTTCTTTGTAATCTAATGTATTTTATTTTACACATTTAAAAGCATCATTCTGAGAGGGGATCCATTGGTATGTATAGATCTATAAAACAAAATAAGATAAATACCCCTGTACTATAAAGGGATTTCAGTGCCAACCTGCTATTTCTAAAGATCTAAAATGTAGGATCATCTGATTTGAGGGAAAGAAATCCTTTTGGTCTTTTTCCTGTGCCTCAATTTGTCTGTTTCTATAGGAGTTTTATATTTGTTCATATTGTTTTTCACCACTAATAATTATAAAAAGAGTAGTTGGCATTTCTATGGCATTCTAAGATTTGTAATTTTCTCATTTGAGACTATCAGCCCAATAATCAATTTAGTTTTCTGTCTCAATCTATTTAACATCTATGGTAAAATGAGAAGCATGAATTATTAATTACATAAGTATCTATAGCTCTTATTGAATTCCTGGATTTGCACAATACAGTGATTTATAGTGTCCTTAGAGGTATCCTGAAGCTTCAAATAGATAGGCTAGACACACCCAATTAATAACCCTTTGGCTCTGGGGTTCTTCCTTTGGTCTGTTTGTGTTCTAACATGGTGTGTATTAAATGAAAACGGGTGTTAAAGATCTATCTTGACTATAGTCACAGGGGAACAGGTCACTGTCCCTCAACATCCCTTTGGCCCTTTCTGTAAAGGTATACCTTAATAACTACCACTTCTAAATCTTCCTTGCTTCTTAAATGACTCACTAAAATACAGTTCTACCCATTCATCTAGGAAAAGGGAGCCATTTCTTAGGCCACTGTGTCTGATGTAATTTCCATCAGTTTGGAGCAGACTTACATGAAGTAGCTGTAGAGATTAATTGAGCATCTCTGCTTCTCTTCTGTTATTAATCATCTATTCTCAGTGGTAGCTTATTGCTTGCTTTAGTGAGAGCAATGATGATTCCCCTCCCCTACCTAGTCCTAAAACATTGGCTTTACTCAGAGACAAATGAAATGATTATGAATGTCAAGTTTGGATGGATTTTAGGTTAACTTGTAAGATTTTTTCTTTATGAGGTACCAAGCCTTCCCATTTAAAAACATATTACCTTATCAAAATATAATTATGTATGATGGCTACACAATCCCAAAGAATAGCCTTTATTGTCAGGGGACTAATAGATAGGAAGTAGAAGCCAATTAGATCATTTTTAAACAGATCCACCCTGAAATCAGAAGTTCTGGTATGAATATTAAGGTGTATTCTTTATGGTACTAGCATTTACATAGTGCTGTCACTACCTACATTAACCAGTTTTCAAATAGAGCACCGGACACATTCCAGACGTATGTGCTCATTTTGAATTTATCAGTGATAACAGGTATTTTGATTGAGGCTGAATTTCTTCATATGACAATGCCAAGTATGCTGAGTGGGAATAGGAAAAGAGTCACCTTTAATGTCACTAACACATAACATAGTAGGTCAGAAGACAAAAAGTTGAATCTGATTTTTTTGTACATTTCATTTTTGCTTTTGGTTTTTATGTCAGTCATTTTGTCCCAAACACCTCACCAAAATTGAATTCTTTCTTGTAACAACGAAAGCATGTGCACAAAATTCACCAAACCTTGACTGTCTAAAATCATGTCCTTAGTCTCCCATCTCTCTGCTGGGAAAAGGGAAGTGTATTTTTTCATCACTTTTCTGAGATCGAGAAGGGTCATTACTAGAAATCCCTGTAGCCATCCTTTATCTTGTCCTTTGGATCTTACCTACTTCATTCTGCATTATCCCAGAAAAGTTGCTTAAGGTTTCTCTGAATTCCTTATCTTTGTTGGCTGTTATGGTACAAAATATTTCCTTACATTCATTCACCACAATTTGTTCCAGTTGCCTCCATGAAATGGCCTTTTTTGCTTTGTTTTGGGCTTACTGAACTGCTGCTAAAATTATGGGCATACCTTGCTTTATTGCTCTCCACTAATATTGCATTATTTACACATTGAAGGTTTGTGTATGTCAAGCAAGTCTATCTGTGCCATTTTTCCAATGGTAAGTGATCACATCCTATTTCTATCATATTTTGGAGATAATTGATAATATTTCAAACTTATCTTCCTGTAAATCTTGAAATTTCTCAGACTTTTGAATGTTAAAAATTTCCCCATCAGGGAATTCTCAATTGGAACAATTCCCTACTGTGAACATTCCACATTTTGACAGTGAGAACTCTACTTGGAACAGAAATGGGAGGACCTCTGCTCCACCCGTACTTGGGACTGCTTTGGGGGAGAGAACTCCTTGCTAAACAATGAAAGTACTTTAACCCATACTTATAATGAGGCAAAAAGTTCTTTAAGCCATGCCTATTTTTAGAATTAATACAATGGGGGTGCTAAGTACCTATTAAAGGTCAGGCAACTTGTAAACTTGCCAGGAGCAAAGAGGTGAAAACTTATTCAGAAGTTTTTTCTGGTTCAAACTTACTAAAGGGATTAGTTGACCCAGTAGTGTTTTTTCTGATTCAAACTTACTAAAGGGATTAGTCAACCCAGCAGTGAATTCAGAATGGGCTGTCCTTTGGAGAACGTCTACTGTGATTGGTAGATGGAAGAACTTAGGGGAGGTGACATAGGAGAAAAACCCCCTATATAAGAAAGAGATTCTCTTGAGAAGGGATCTCTTATGAAGATCGCTTGAGAGGAATCCTTTTGGAGAAACTCTTGAGAGAGGCTCTGGAGAAGGGAAGCTCTTGGAGGACAATCTCTAAGGAGGTCTCGCTGGAGCTCCTCTGAGGGGACTCTGTCCCTCTGGAGGCTCTTGAGAGAGGCCCTTTGAAACAGTCTCTGGCTGGATCTCTCTTTGAGAAGGACTCTGGCTAGAACTCTCTCTGGTGAAGTCAGCTGAGATGGAGCTCGCCTGGTGTCACTAGAATCCTTGCTTAGACAGACTGTGTGGAGAGTGATAAAAGACTGACTGACTGATCTCTCTCTCTTAAGACTCAGGTCTAGGCCATGTTGGCTTAAGGCCCTTCATAATTATTCCTTTCTTACTCTTTCTCTCTTTCTTTAGTTCCTCATTTGTATTAATTAAAATCTCTATAAAACCCAGTTGACTTGGGTATATTCATAATTGGGAATATTTCCCTGGCGACCACCTTATATTTGATTTAAAACCAAGACACTGTAGTGAAACATATTTTCTGAGGTCACAAATTTACTCACCCACTCTTATATCTATCACAATTTAAGTCTTCCACTCTTTATCACTACAGTTTATAACCTTCAACCATTTTAACTCTTTTAATCACCACAGTTTATGACCCCAACCATTTTAACTCTTACACTTCCTCTTTCCTTCTCCTCCCCACACTAGAGAAGGCATCAGTTGTGTAAAACTATATATATACTTAAATTATGCTTTTTATGTTTCTATCATTTCTTTCTGGAGGTGGACATTCACAAGTTATTCTTCAAACATTAATTTTTTAACTGTGTATATACAGTTCTCTTGGTTCTGCTCATTTTGTTTTTCATAATTTCATTTAGATTTTCCCATGGTTTTTTGAAATTAATCTGCTCATCATTTTTTTTAGCCCTTACCTTCTATCTTAGAATTAATACTATGTATTGGTTCCAATGCAGAAGAGTGGTAAAGCCAGGCAATGGTTATTTCTCTAGAGCCACACAGATAGGAAGTATTGGAGGCCAGATTTGAACTCAGGAGCTCCCAACTCTAGACCTGGCTCTCAATTCATTAGCCACCTAGCTGCCCACTGCTACTTATCATTTCTTCAGGCATAATAGTATTCCATTATTATTATTATTATTGTTATTCCATATGCCATAACTTTTTCAACCACACCTCAATTGATGAGCATCCACCTAGTTTCTATGTCTTTGCCACCACAAAGAGAGCTGTTATATAAATATTTCAGAATGTGCTTTTCCTTTTTCTCTGATCACTTTGGGAAACAGATCCAACAGTAGTATTGCTGGAGCTAAGAGTATACTCAGTTTCATAACCCTCTGCTCTCAGATTACTTTGTGACTTTTTAATAATGGTTATATCTTTTATAGTGATCTGTAATCAGTGATCTTAATGTTTCTATGTCATTGTTTTGAGATACCACAAACTGCACCCATATAAGACAGTGAACTTCATAAATGTTGTGTGTTCTGATTGTTCCACTCATCAGCCATTCCCATTCCTCTCTCCCTCTCCTCTGGCCTCCCTATTCCCTGAGATCCAACAATATTGAGATTAAGCCAATTAATAGCCCTCCAATAACCTCTAAGTATTCGAGTGACAGGAAGAAGCATTCCATGTGGCACCTCTCATTGTTTTAAGAAATTTCCACAGCCACCTCAACCTTCAGCAACCACTACCCTGATTAGTCAGCAGCCAGCCAGCCACATCAAGGCAAGACCCTCCACCAAGAAAACATTGCAATTGGCTTAGACTTAGATATTGGTTAGCATTTTTTAGTAATCAAGTATCACCTAATTTATGGACATTTGTAGACATAATACTATCACACACACTTAATAGACAATGAAGTATAGTATAAACATCATTTTATATGCACTAGGAAACACAAAAATTCATGTCACTCACTTTATTGCAATATTCACTTCATGGTGGTGGTATGGAACTGACCCCACAATATTTCTGAGATATGCCTGGAAAACAATAGCTAGCATTTATATAATGCTTCAAGGTTTATAAAGGACTTTACATATGTTTTATCATTTGATACAACAGTTTCTCTGAGGGAGAACTTGAACTCAAATGTCCTGACTCTGCAGTCAATGCTTTAGAATAACTCATGGCAGGTAGATTGGCTACAACATGGAGGTAATAAATAAGTGGGGCAATTCCAGTGAGGAGAAGGGAGGTGAGAATGTTGCCTAAGGATGGTTCTCTACAAAAACAACTAATACTATAAGAATTATTAACAATCAACGTATTAATCAATATCAATAATACAGACTTCATAAGCTATTTAGTGCCTAGTAGGTGTAGTCACTGAAGTGTTTTTTTTTTTTAATTTGAAAATGTGATTTTATTGCATCAAGGAAGTTCTCAGTGAGGTTAAGTCTTTCTGAGAGCTCAGATAAGCACCTTCTCTGCAACTTAGAATCAGAAGCCTTAGGTTCAGATCCTGTCTTTACCACTCACCATATGACCATGGGATATCACTTAATACCTTTAAGCCTTAGTTTCCTCAACTGTGAAAATGAGGGGATTAGACTATATGACCTTTGAAACCCCTTTCAGTTTTAGATCCAGGATCCTCAGTTTTCAATTGTAATTAAGTAGGTAGATATAGTAAGTAGAATTTTCAGAAGTACAGGACAGAGTTACTGTTTATAATCTATATGGGGAGATGACATAAAAAAAATTAGAGAAAAGAAACTATTATGTGTATCAGAGATAGAAACTCAGATTCTTTGATTAGAGCCAATGTTCACTGTACAAGAGAGTGTGTGTGGGAAGTTGTATAACAATAAGATAGAGTAAAACCATAATATAAAGCATTTTACTAGTTCAAGAATTTATTTATTCGATGTAAGTAAAAAGACCAGGGATTCTGGAGTGGGTTTCTATAATTTTGGGATAGGTACTCCTTTTATACATACAGACTCATATAGCTATAATTTGGTAGATGTCCTTTGTGAGTTGGAGTGTCTTGAAAAAAAATCCATCATTTGATACTCAACTTTCTGGTGATGAATGTCTCCAAACTGAGCTAAGGCTGATGCTCAATCAATAGATGTACAATCTGTTGCTGGACCTGAATTTGAAGATTTTATAGATTGGCAAATTTAACAAACTTTTCTACTTTGTTCTCTGTTGATTTAATCTTTGAAAATCAAATGTTAACTCTAAGTAGAATGAAAGGTATAATGGAAGGAATAATGAATGATTCTGGAGTCAATAACCTGGGCTCAAATTCCAGCTAGGAGAATAATTACCTGGATGATCTCAGACAAGTTGCTTTACCTCCATGGGACTCAGATTATTCATCTACAAAAAGAAAGGATTAGACTAGATGGTCTCTGAGGACATCTCCAAATCCAATCTATGGTCTATGAGATAAAACTCTTAGCATCTGCTTTCCTTCAGATTACTTTGTATCGTTTTGATTATACTTATATATTCATAGAATCTAAGTTCCTTGGGGATAAAGACCATTTCATTTTTGCCTTTGTATCTCCAGGGTGTATCATGATATCTTTATCATAGATGGTACTTAATAAATATTTGCTAATTGGTTGATAGAATTTTTAGTGGATTTAGTAATCCTGGGTTCTATCATTCATATATATGTATATATATATATATAATATAGACTTATAATATATTGTTTTTGTTTGTACTATGGAAATTTAATAAGAAATGTAACAATACATTTAAATAATATCATTACATAATGGGAATTAACCATTCAACTACTAATTTGATTGTAGCTTTATTTTGGGCTTGCCAAGTGTTCCTTTGAAGAAACTGATTTGATTTTTCCCCATTGAAAACATTTCATTTGATGGTTACAAATATCAGACATTAAAAGAATGATCTTCTTAAGAAAGAAAATAGTAAAGCAGAGGAAACATTCATGTCCAGTAAGGGTCCCTGAATGAATGATTTGGGAACAGCTGGGACACATCCAATAAGGTTAAAGCTTTCTACTAAAAATGATACTTAGAGGAAAGAGCCTTGGATGGTAAGTGAGATAATTAAGATAAAAAAGTAGGCAGTATTTAGTTTTCAGAGCAGTAGAGAGAGGTTATGGGAAATGATTAATATCTAGATTGTAAATTGCCCCTTTATATTGGCTGGAAAAGGTACAAAACATAAACAAGTGTCTAGGAGAGCATATAGGATGGGAAAAATATAAAGAAGCACATATTTTATGAAGTAGCAATTATAAGTTAAATTAATTAGATACTTAATTGGCACTCAGGAGTATTTGTTTTTTTTTAAACCCTTGTTCTAGCCAGGGATATGCCACAATTTTCAGATAGAAAATAGAAATAACCAATTTTTGTCTGTTGGGTAAGTAAATATTTTTTGGGATCTAAAAAATAAATTTGGATAAATTTTGGTATATTAAATAATATATCACAGTTCCTTTCACTTATCAATGCCTGAAGGGAGTTACTCTGCCATAGTGACTAAAATCAGATGTCATTAATTTCCTAGAGGCAGCTACCTGGGGTGCAAGTATGCTTAGGATTAAATAACAAACTTCTACATTGCACTAGACCTGTACCAAAATGTCTCAATAACTCACCTGCCATCCCATTCTACTTCCACCTATGGAGTTAGAGCAACTGTCATCTCTAATGCAGCTGCCATTGTTGGGGGTGGACAAGCTCAATGACCAATACCACATTTGTTGACAACATATATATGCGTTCTTTAGGATAGAGGTGGTATCTGATTCTAGTTATTATTTCTGAGGAGTAAATCCTGGGGGTATGGATGCAACCCTCTCCCTATAATTGCCCTTCACTGGCTGACAGCCCCACTTGTAAAGACCATTAATAATAGAGCACGGAGAGGCAAATAACTGGCCTGAGTATTTCAGCCTTACCTTGGAAACAGATCTGCCAGGCAGGAGAGAAGCTTCTAGTGTTTACATTTCTTGTCCAGGTGACTGACATCTTCATTAGTCAAGAAAGAACCTGCTCTGGAATTAAGGCAAAGGATTTCTTGAACTTGTTGAAAAAAGTAGCCCTGCATAATTTATTGTAACTTGATATTTAAGTCTAGGTCATTTATAAAAGCAAATTGTGTGTGAAGTAGAGAGGTATGGTGGGCATAGTAGAAGAAAAAACACTGGGTTGAGAATCAGAAGGCTAGCATTTGCATCTAAGCTTCCTTATATATGACTTGTATGACCTTGGATAAGCTGATTCACTTCTCTAGGGCTCAATTTTACTCTTTTGAAAAATTAGGATTTTGAATAAGATGATCTCTGAGGTCTTATCCAACTCAAAATACTATGATCATATGAGACTGGGAGATGAGAGGCTAGGAAATGATTCCTGGGTTGTTCTCCATTCTTTTATTCATTCATTTACTTATCTATCTATCTATCTATCTATCTATCTATCTATCTATCTATCTATCTATCTATTTGTTTATAATTAGATAAACTATGTCTACGTGAAATCTAGAAATCCCCCAAATTATATCCTCGTGAGATCCGATTACCCCCAGTTTATAAATATAGTAAATATAAATGTGTATATAAATGTGTGTGTATATAAATGTATACACATAATTCTCAGTTATCAGCTTTACCCTGACTCTCTTGCTTCATGAAATCTTTTATCTTTCTTCTTTTACTCCTTTCTTTTTTCTTCTACCTAACAGCTAGGATAAATTATGCAGGAAAACTTAGGAAAAATAACAAAACAAAACAAAACTGTAGTGCTAAAGCCTTTGAGAAGGCAGCTGGAAGCCTGTTTGTTTTCAATTCTATCTTGTTCAGGTTTTAAGGCCCTTCAGGCCAGAGGCACAGCTTGCCTTTATTCTGTGTATTCAGTAGTGCTTACCTCACCTGGTGCCTGATTCTTTCATTCTCAAAATCACACTCTTTGAATAAACTTCTTCCAGGCTAAAATGACTCATCATCTTATTGGGGTTTTGTCAGCTTTCTTCATTGGCTGTTCCTCAACCTATTTTGAGTCTGTTCCTTGGTTTTGCTGATCTGGTAGGAGAAGGAATGTGAAAGACTGAATGGCCCTAGAGAAATTGGAAAGGCTGGGTAAGAAGGGAATGGGGTACCAAAAATGGTATGAAATCCAATGAAAAAGAGAAATTTCTATGAGAGTGGTAAAAAAACAATACTCAAATTTTCAGTCATGTTTGGCTTTTCACTTAACTGTACCCAATCTAATCTGATCATTTGTCAGTTCTGGTTGATTTTTATTTCTTCAATATACCATTAATTAATAACTTTGATCAATCCAATGACCATTCATGATTTTAGAGTTCTGATAGTGAAACATGCTATTCATTACAGAGGTATTGGATTTAAAAGGGTACAAGAGACATATATTTTTGTAGATGGTTATTGAGGAAATTTGGTTTAGGTAACTATGAATATTTTTGCAAGAAATGTCTTTTTCTTTTTCTTTCTCCTCTTTAATGAAATGGGAGGAGATGGTCTAAAGTTGAGAAAATAGATTTCTATTAATTTTGTATAAATAGAAGTGAGAGTGCTATAGTTGTGAAATTTTGCATGTGCTTTCAGATGAGTTCATCTACTTTTAGCTTTATTTACCAGTTTTATTTTGAGTCTTCCCACCAAGTGGAAATAATTTTTAAATGCTTATAATATAAAAACAAAGCATATCAAAATGACTTAAAAGAAAAATTAACACTATAAATGAACTCATCCCATTAATTTGTCCCTTGGCCACATCTCCTTTCCCACTTAGTAAGGGAAAGAGTCAGAAAATAAAGGTGAGCTCTAGATATGATTGCTACATTATGACCTTGAAAGAATTATTTGAATTCTGAATTTCTGTTTCTCATTTATAAAATAACAATTACAAGATTTAAAATGTCTACCTCATATCGTAATGTCTACTTTCCCTATAGGGATATAGTGAGGAACTCATTATAAAAATTTGTTTCTTCTTCCTAATGACATTGTTCTACTTCAGACCTCCATGAAATTTCACCTGAACCATTTGGGTTTCCTTCTAACTGATCTGAGTACTAGCAGTTACTCCTAGGTTCAATCAGCAGATATGTACCTATCAGAATAATCTTTCAAATGAACTATAATTAATGGCATTCTCTTGCTTAATTAACAACTCTCATTTGATCACGAAATTCTCTTGCATCTTATAATATTAAAGCTGGTATGCATCCAGTACTTTAAGGTTTGTGCTAAGAACTTTCCTTATGTTAAGTCATTTGATCCTCACATCAACCCTTGAAGGAAGGTAATATTATTATTACCACTCTACATATGAGAAAACTGAGGCACAGTTAAGCTAGATGACTGAACCAGAGTCATACAGCTAATGAAGTATCTGAGGTAAGTTCAGAATTCAGATCTATTCCAAAATATCCTCTACCAGGATGCTAGCTCCTCAGTTCAGCAAACAAAGCGAGGCTGACAGTGCTGTCCCCAGGACTTGCCACCTATTGGGTCTTTTCCAAAAAACTGAAATTCCTTAGGCTACTTAGTATTCAAGGCCCATCAAAATTTGGCTCCATTCTATCTTTCTAGACTCTTCTCACAGTATTTACCTTCACATACTCACCAAAAAACATTTCCCTTTACTTGGTCTGCCATGAATTTTCTTACTTTATTACTTGCTTATTGCTGGAATGAGCTGGTATTTGTCTAATGAAATATTACATCTCCTTGAAGGCTAATTCACTTGCCATTTGCCCCGTAAAGCCTTCATTAATTGCCCCCTGGATGTCTAAGATGGAAGTAAATGCTTATTTTTGGAACTTTATAGCAGTTATATTGCAGTCCTGTCCATTTATCATATTGAGTTTTTCATTTTAGTCATTTTTGTCCATGCCCCAGAATTTTTAGTTTCATAAAGGAACCTGATTTTAATATGACATATGTGTATCAGTACTTGACACAATGCATTGCATGTAATAAGGGCCTAATAAATGTTCATTGAATTTAACTAAACTATGTGCAATAATTATTTTTAATAATTTCCAAATCTATAGTCACTTTATTAATTGAGGAATTTTACATTTAAATTATCAAAGAAGATAGTTTTTCTGAGCAAGCTAAGCTTTTATGCACATATATGCAGACATCTATATATAAAATAATTTATATAGTAACTATAAATTTACCATTTTAATTTTGAATTTGTGCAACATAGCTTCTTTTAGTACTGAATTAAACTGCTTGCATGTTTAAAAGTGGTGAGATTCTATTGGTGGTGACAAAGAATTGAAAATTTAGGGGATACTCTCATCAATTAGGGAATAGCTGAATAAGTTGTAATATATGATTGTGAATGAATACTATTATGCTATAAGAATGATTTCAGAAAAACCTGGATATACTTCTATAAACTGATGCAAAATGAAGTGAACAAAACCAGATGTTGTACCTAGGACAGCAATATTGTATGATGAAGTATGAATGATTTAGCTATTCTGAACAATACAAATATCTAATATAATTCCAAAAGGCTTATGATGAAAAATGTTCTCTACCTCCAGAAAAAGAATTGATAGAATGTCTAAATGTAGATCAAAACATATATTCTATTTCCTTTTTTGTCTGTGTTTTCTTTTGTAATGTGGCTAATATAGGAAATATAGAAATACGTTTTGCCTGACTTTGCATATATAATCTGTATCAAATTTTGTGCCTTCTCCACAGGAGAAGGGGAAGGAGAGATAGAGAGATTTTGTAACTCAAAATTTTTAAAAATGAATTTTTTATTGAGGGAACATGGTGGAGTAAGCTTCTTTCTCCTAACATCCCACTACAAACAATAAAAAAATAACTTCACAAAATCAATTCTAAAATGAACAAAAATAGATTAGAGTAAGGAGTAAAATTGAGTGACTAATTTCAATTAGGGAAGAAGGTCTCTGATATCCCTGACTTAGTTCCCAGAAGTTAACTTAAATACTCCTGAGCAAACAACACAGAACCAACAAGCTGAAAGCTTTGGGGGCAGGACAAGAGCAAACAAGGGGAAATCAACAGGTGGCAAGCCCTGGGGATAGTACTGGCAGCCTCACCTTGTTTGCTGAACTGAGGAGCTTGCATCCAGTGGAGGATACTGGTGAAGTCAACAGGCAGGCAGGCAGTCCTGGGAGCAGCCAGGCCTGCTGCAGCCTCTGCTCCAGGGTTTGCAGAATGAACACCACAGAGTGAAAAAATGCTAAGCCCTGAGGTCAGGACCTTTACCTTGTCTGTCTGCTGGATCTGGGAGTTTACATTCTAGTGGTGCGCATTAGT
This sequence comes from Monodelphis domestica, assembly GCF_027887165.1. Lineage (NCBI taxonomy): Eukaryota > Metazoa > Chordata > Mammalia > Didelphimorphia > Didelphidae > Monodelphis > Monodelphis domestica. The sequence continues at coordinate 179,766,436 of NC_077231.1, forward strand.
GGGGTCAATAGGCAGCCAGCAAACCCTGGGAGTGGTTGTATAGGCTGCAGTGTAGGCCACTGTCCAGGGAAGGATTTTAGGGGTTCAACTCTATGGACCAGACTGCCTTCTCTATCCCAGACTGCACCTACTCTATCCCAGGTTGCACCTATTCTATTCCAGACTGTCCCATAGTAGAGGAAAAATGAAATAGGAACATACACCAAGAAATCACTAAGGAAAATGGCCTAGAAATTCCAGAAGCAGAGGGTAAAATAGAAATGGAAAGAATTTATTGATCACTACCACAAAGAGAATTGAGGATGAAAATGCACAGGAACAACATTGCTAAGTTCCATAGCTTCCAGGTTAAGGAAGAACTACTACAAGCAATAAGAAACAAAATATTAAATTCTTTGGAGCTACAGTCAGAATAACATTTAGCAGTTTCAATATTAAAAGAGTAAAGGGTATGGAACACAATATTTGTGAAGAGCAAAAGAACTGGGTTTATGACTAAGAACCCAGCAAGGTGAGCATAATTATATAAGGGAAAAAAAGATACTTAAGAAACTAAAAATTTCAACTATTATTGGAGAAAAACTCAGAACTCAGTAGAAAACTTGATTTATAAGAAACACAAGAATATAAATATGAATTCTTCTTATATGGGAAAATGTTATCTATAACTCTTTAGAATGATATCATTGAGAGAGCTTATAAAAGACTTTAGGTTGAGTTGAATATAATGGAATGAGCTAAAATAATAATAAAATAGAGCAGGAAGAGGTAAAATGGAACAACTATATCATACAAAAGTGGAATGAGTAGAAGAAGAGAAGAGGAGGAAACGGAAGCTGGGAGCACTATAACTCTACCCTCATCAGATCTAGGTTAAAGAGAAGAACATAAACAATTAGAAGTATTAAAGTCTTGTTAATATATAGAGGAAGAGGAGAGAAATGGGATACGTTTAGGGAGGGATTAAGAGTCCCCTATAGAGACTAAAATAAAAAAGGGTAGGTTAAGAGAAAAGAGAGCAAAAGGATACAAAAGAGAGGGATACATAGAAGGTAGTACCTATCAAGAAATATCAAGAAATAAGATGAAGGGGATAAGGGAAAGACTCTTAGGAGATGAGGGATTTTGAGAATCAAATTCACATCAAGAAATAGAAGAGCACAATTGAGGGGATAAGGATGGGAATTTTGGAAAGGTGGATTGAATAATAAATAAAAGGTAAGGGGAAAGAGACAAGGGAAAGACCTTTATAAAATTGGGCCAATTTAGAACTAGAAAGGCAAAGGGAGAGAATAAGGGAAAGTTTTGAAGAAGGGGTGCAAATTGGAGAGGTAATGGACAGAAGGAATTGGATATCTAAGAAGGTATACTGAAAAAAAAAAGAGAATGAGAAGGACAAATATTGAGAAAAATAGAATGGACAGAAATACACAAGTAGTAATTATGATTTTGAATGTGAATGGGATTATTTCACACATAAAACAAAAATGGAAAGCAGAATGGTTCAAAACCCCAAACCTGACAATATATTTACAAGAAAAAAGCTTAAAAATGAGAGAGACACATAGAATAAAAATAAAGAGCCAAAACAGAATGTACTAAACTTCAGATGATATAAAGAAAACAGGGGTAGAAATCATGATCTCTGATAAAGATAAAGTAAGATAGATATAATAAAAAAAGATAAATGATCTTTAAACAAGAGGGAAACAATGTTATGTTAAAAGATATCATGGACAATGAAGCATTATCAATACTTAAACTTATATGTGCCAAATATAATAGCATCCACATTTTTAAAGGAAAATTTATGTGAGTTATAGATGGAAATAGATAAAATTATAATAGTGGAGAACTTTAATTTTCCCCTCTTAAAACTAAATAAGTCTAAATAAAAAAGGAATATAATTTTTTCTTGACAGTATATGGTACCTTTACAAAAATTGGCCACATATTAGGCCATTATAAAAACATTATAGTTAAATACAGAAATGTAGAAATATTAAGTTCATCCTTTTCAGACAGTAATGCAATGAAAATTTTATACAATGGGGGACCATGGAAACAAAAAGTAAAAATTAATTGAAGACTAAATAGCATAATTTAAAAATTTAGTCATTTAAAAAACAAATCATAGAAATAATAGTTTCATTAAAGAGAAGTATGATAATGAGAAAACATATAAAAACAATGGGATAGTGAAAGCAGTGATGAGTGCAAAATTCATATCTTTGAATACTTGTATTAATAAAATAGAGAAAGAATAGATCAATGTATTTGAAAATGCAATTAAAAAAATAGGAAAAATATTAAAATGCTAAACTAAACACAAAATTAAAAATCCTAAAAGTTAAAGGTGAGATTAGTAAAATTGAACATAATTGAATTATTAATAAATAATGAATTAATAATGAATTAATAAATCAAGGAATTAATTTTTTGAATTAATAAACAAAATCTATAAACCATTGGTTAATATGATTTAAAAAAGAGAAAACCAAATCTCTAGCTTTAAATATGAAATGGTCAAATATACCACTAATGAAGATGAAATTAAAGCAATTATTAGGAGTTATTTTGTTCAATTATATGCAAACAAATTTAACAATGTTAGTGAAATTGAAGAATACATACTAAAAATTAAAATGCCTAGACTAGCAGAGGAGGAAAGAGAATATCTAAATAAACATACTTTAGAAAAAGAAATTGAACAGGGCATAAATGAACTTCATAAGAAAACAGAATCAGAATCAGAAGTATTTATAAGTTAATTTTACCAAACATTTAAAGAACTTATTACAAAATTAAATAAATTATTTGAAATAGTAGATAAAGGAAGAATTTTGCCAAACTCCATTAAGAAACAAATATAATACTGACACCTAAATCAGGAAGAGCAAAAACAGAAAGAAACGTGTACATCAATTTCATTAATGAATATGAATCTAATAATCCTACATTAAAATACTACCTAGGATATTCTAACAACACATCACAAAGATTATTTATTGTCACCAAATAAAATTTATAACAGGAATGTGGAACTGCTTTAATATGAGGGAAACTATCAACATAATTGATTATATTAATAACAAAGTAATAAAAATGATATGATTATATCAATAGATGCAGAAAAAACTTTTGACAAACTACATCACTCTTTTCTATTAAAAACATTGGAAAGCACAAGTATAAATGGATTTTCCCCTTGAAATGATATGAAACATCTACCTAATACTATGAGCAAATATTATTGGAAAAGCTAGAAGCCTTCCCAATAAGATCAGGAGTGAAACAAGGATATTCATTATTACCAATATTACTTAACATAGTATTAAAAATGCTAGTAATAGCAATAAAAAAGAAATTGAAGGCCTCTGAATGGTCAAAGAAGTAATAAGATTTTCTCTGTTTTCAGTCAACATGATGGTATATCTGGAAATTCCTAGAGATTCAACTAAAAAGTTACTTAAAACTATCAATACTTTTAGCAAATTAGTACAATATAAAATGAACCCATATAAATCATTAGCATTTTTACATATTTCTAATAAAGTATGGCAAGAAGAGATAGAAAAAGATACTTCATTTAAAATAACCACAGATAGAATAAAATCCTCAGTAGAATACCTGCCAAAACAAACCCAGGAACTACACAAATATGATTATAAAGCACTTCCTTACACAACAAGTCAAATCTAAATAATTGGAGAAATATTAATTGTTCATGGATGGGCAGAACTAATATCATTAGAATGACAATCCTACCTAAATTAATATACTTATTCAATGCCATCCTAATTAAATTACTAAAAATAATTTTTCTCAAAATAGGAAAAATAAATTCATTTGGAGGAACAAAAGATCAAGATTAACAAAAGAATTAATATATAAAGGAAGGAAGTCTAGTAGTACCAGATTTTAAATTGTATAATAAAGTAGTAATTATCAAAACTATCTAGAATGATCTATGAAATAGAAAAGCTGATCAGTGGAACAGGACAGACATTCAACAAACAGTAGGAAAAGATTATAATAATCTTGTATTTGACAAAAACATAGATCCAGGTTTTTGGGACAAGAAATCACTATTTGGTAAAAATTGTTGGGGCAACTGGAAAGAAGTTTGGCAGAAACTAGATATAGACCAGTATCTTACAACGTTAACTAAGCTAAGATCAAAAGGAAGACAAGATCTAGACATAAAAGGAGATAGTACAAGTAAATTAGAAGAGTTAACATATTCCTTATCAGATTTATGGAAAGGAAATTAATTTATGTCAAGGGATGGAACAATGTGAAAAAACAAAATGGATAGTTCTGAGTACATGAATTGAAAAGTTTTTTTAAGAAATAAAACAAATGTCACCAAAATTAGGAAGAAAGCAGAAAATTGGAGAAAAAAATTTTTACAGACACCTATTTCTCAGATAGAAGTTTCATATCTAAAATACAGAGAACTTTATCAAATTTGTAAGGATAAGTACCATCCCGCCTAATTAATTAAGTGGTAAAAGATTTTAATTTTCAGATAAAAAAATCAGTCATTGAATATATATGAAAAAATATTCAAAATCACTACTGATTAGAGAAATGTAAACAAAACAATGCTGAGATATCATCTCCAACCCTTCAGATTGACTAGAATTAGGAATGGAAAAATGAAAACTGTTGGAAAATGGAGAAACTAATACACATTGTTGAACTGAAAACCAATCCAGCTATTTTGGAGAGCAATTTGGAAATATGCTCAATTAGCTATAAAAAGGTGTATATCCTTAGATTTAACAATGGTATTGCTAGGTCTGCTTCTCAAGGAGATCAGAAAAAAAGGGGTGGGGGATTCTATGTTCCAAAATATTTATAGCAGTTCTCTTTGTGGTGGCAAAGAACTGAAAATTGGGGGAATGTCCATCATTTGGGGAATGGCTATACAGATTGTGGTATATGATTGTGATGGAATACTTTTGTAGTATAAGAAATAATGAACACATTAATTAAAAAAATTAGAAAGAATTGCATGGGATAATGAACAATAAAATGAGTAGAATCAAGAGAACATCATACAAAGTTACAGATTTAATACTTGAAAAATAAAATGTGAATGCTACCCCCAGAGAGTGAACTGAAAGTTGGAAACATGAATGACAAAATTTGTATGAATATGCCTGTCTCCTGGATGAAAAGTTCCGTGATATAGGGACTTGGGAGGCACTGCAGATAAATTCTATTGATAAAAATAAAAAAAAAAGTAAAAAGATTTTTAAAAAATTTACATATAATTGAGAAATAGGAAAGAAATTGGAAGGGAACAGAAGGAAAAGGGAGGGAAGGGAAGGAAGAGAAGGAAAGGGGAGGGGCAAGACTGAGGTATTAGCTTTCTTTTTGGTCTTTCTACCTTTCTGATATCTTTTCTGCTATGCTTTTTTGAACTACTCCTAGTTGCCATGTTCAGTCATGAACTTAATCAATGAGAGGGAAAGGATTTCCTTTCTCTGTTAATGCCTTTAACCCCCGGCTCAGAGAAATGACTCTGGGAGTCTGTTTCTTTTTTGTCTTGCTCATACTCAGTTTCATATGAGAGGCAAAAGGTGATTCTCACTGACTCAGAGTGACTTTGGAGCCAGCTGGGATTGTAGCTGTAGTACTACAACCAGCCCAATATGGGATCCATGAGAGTCTAGGGTTCCTGATACTTGAGACCAATGTGAGTTTTTGGACTTGGAACTGGGATTGCGCTCTATGGGAACTAAACTAAATTATGAGTCTAATCTCCTTCCCTTCCCTAGAGAATGAGGTAGTGCAGATAAGGAAGTAGAATTATGCCTCCCAAGTGTTGGTGGAAGTACATATATTTGTAATTTTATCTTTTTTGAAGTTAATATATTCATTTGTAAAAGTTCCACTGTGTTCCATTTGTTATATATGGAGCCAAAAGAAATATCTCTGTTTTTTTTTTCCAATTTATGAGAAGCAAGCAAAAACGTGAGAACAGAATACATTATCCACACAAGAACAAAACAAATTAGTTGTTACATATTCTTGACTTTATTATGTGCCCAAGGGCTTTAAGTCCTCATCCTTAGAAAAGAGGGAAGACCCAAAAATAACTTTCCACATTCCAATAACATGACTACAAATTCTGCCACGTAGACCTTTTGTCGTGCCCGCCTCTTTTCTTCTGGGTTATTGCATTATCTCAGCCTAACAAACCTTTATTAAATTCTTACATTATGCTAGGTGAAAATGATACTAAGACAATAATGAAATGTACCTTGCTTTCAAGGAGCATACATTCTCTTGAGAGGATAAACATGTCCACAGATAATTAAAAAACAAGTGTATACACAACTGGAGGAATGAGAAAAGGGTTATGCCAGGATAGTGGTATCAAACTCTGATAGAAATGAGAGATCTAACCTAATTTTTAGGATCCCTGTGGGTTGCATACTGAAAACCCACATTTTAACATTATCTTTGTTCTATTGTATTTTTATTTATTTTATTAACTATTTTTCAGTTGCAATTTCATCTGGTTCCAGCTGCACTCCTTGCACAAGGTCCACTCACCTGTGTTTGACATTGCCTCTATGGATTATAGAATCTAGACTGCCCTGGAAGAAATATATATTATCTATCTATCTATCTATCTATCTATCTATCTATCTATCTATCTATCTATCTATCTATGTGTATACGTGTGTCTATGTTTATATATAATATGTATGCATATAAGTCTATATATAATAGTTTAACAAAGAAATTATGAAGTTCTGAAACAGTAAGTTTTCCAGTCTCTGAACCTTAGCTTATGTTGTCGCCAGTACCTGGCATATCTTCTCTCTCCTCTTCATCCTTGATTTTTACCTTTCCTCTAAAGAAGTAGTCTTTAAAAAGAGGATCCTGGCCTCATTCCAGAGAAGAGTGTGATCAACTAATAAGATGGTGGGAGGAAGATTCATATCCTTACTCCCTTCCCATAAATAGTCTCTGGTGGGGAGCTTGTTCCACATTTGGCTTCATTGCCCAATGCTCCCTCATTCTTCCCCTCACTCTAATCTTCTGGAGGGGGAGAGATTGGCCTCTGGGGCAATTTTACCTAGCTATTACCTGGGCATTCATAAGTAGCAGATGACAATGGCAAAATCATTCCTCCCACTTCCCAGCCTATTTATTTCTTGCCTGTCAGATCATCTTGTGATTTAGGCAAGGATTCCCAGAGGCCTGGGGTTACAAATGGCTTTAGTATTAATAATTACAAAAACAATAGGTAACCACATTTCACTATTTTACAGTAAGATAATGCACTTAGCTGTAATATTAATATATTGACATTTTCTGAGTCATGTCCAACTAGAGAGTAAGCCTCTTGAGGGAAGGTTTCAATTTGATTCATTTTGACTGGATCTTATTCGAATATTGTTATCTCCCCTAATACCTGGAACAGTATCCTATGTTCTGCAGGCCCTTACTAAATGCTGTAAAATCATTAGAGTGATGACAGTGGGAGAGGACAGTATGGAGAGAATGGATTCCAGAGATATTTCAGTGGCAGAATTGATAGGACTTGGCAAATGATTGGATGTGGGTGGCTACAAGGCTAGTTTTAGAAACTTAACCTGATTCTCGAGTGTATAAAAAGAAACAGAAAGAAGGAGGTGGGAAGTGATTTCTGCAGCATACTTTGTATCAGGCAGACCCTCCTTTGAGTGCTGTATTCAGTTTTCTCTCTCCATTTTTAAGGACACTATAGAAACTAAAGGGGGTCTGGAGGAGTTCTGCAAAATTATGAAAGGAAAGGAAAATAGCTAATTTGAGCCAAGATGAAAGGAAATGAAACAACTCAACCTTAAAGAAGATGAGGCTGGGGAACAATTTTAAAAATTGCTTTAAGTATATGAATGGTTATCATAAAGAAGCCTTGATCAGTTCTTCATCTCCACAGGAGCTTGAAGGAAATGGCCTTAAATCATAGGAAGCTAAATTTAGTTAAGGCACAAGAAGAACTTTCTGATAGTAAAAATAGGGTATGTTAACTAAGGAAGATAATAAAATGTACTGGTCTAGATGGGGGTCAAAATTAAAACCTTTGTGTGAGTGACACCAGATTCTACCCCACTGACCTATGTAGAAACCAGTTTTAAATCTTCTGGTTTGGGGTTTGAGATGATTTCTTTGCAGATGAAGCAATCTGGCATAATGGGAGGTGCCTCCAAGTTGGACTGAGAAGCCCTGAGTTTATACTCCTTGCCATGATTCTTATTACCTGTGTGATACTGGACAAGCCCCTGGAACATTTTGAATCTCAATTTCCTCAGTTCTAAAATGGAAATGAGAAGACTTGAACTCCCTACCTCATAAGGCTATTGTGAAACAAGTATTTTGTAAAACTTGATGGACTATTTTGAGCATGATCTTTAATGCCTCTCACTTGTTAATATTCTAAATAATTAAATAGTGTATAAAAAATTTGGAAATAATGTCTTAAAATAGGATTGAGGGGCAGCTAGATGGCTCAGTGGATGAAAATCCAGGCCTAGAGATGCAAGGACCTAGGTTCAATACTGTCTTCAGGCACTTCCTAGCTGTGTGACCCTGGGCAAGTCACTTGACCCTCATTGCCTAACTGCTCTTCTGCTTTGGAACCAATATTCAGTATTGATTCTAAGTCAGAAGATAAAGAGTTAAAAAAGGGAAAAAAAACGGGATTGAATTTAGCAGGTTAAGTAAGATTTCTAGGGATACAAAATGAATTACAAAGACAAAGTTGAGATGGGAATAAAAGACTAGGTACTAATATGGTGAGGCAATTATTTATTGTGTTAAATATTCTTCAATTTCATTTTAATCTGGTTCCAGCTGCACTCCTTGCACAAGACCCATTGGTCTGTGTTTGACATTGCCCCTGTGGGATATAGCACCTGAGCTGTCCTTTGAAGGAATTATGTATATATGTATGAATATATTTATGTATAAAGATACACACACATATAATTTACTATTTGGGTGTTATTCTTTAGTGTTAATAAAATCATAAAACAAAACCTCTCTCACACACAAACAAAAGGAAACTGCAGCATGATTGTATCTGGTTTGAATAGAAATAACTTTGTATTCTCAGAAGTAATTCTACACTCAGCAATTATCAGGCTATATAAGACCTTGGCAACTGTGAAGAAGGTCACTTTGTCTCTACTTCCGTTTTCCTTCATCCCTGACTCATGTCCCTTTAGATACCCAGTCCCTTTTCCTCTTTCCTTTCTCTGCCCTATCAAAACTCTTAAAAAGGATATGAAGTTCATTCACATGAAAATTATAATCATCATTATTGTAACTCATATCTATTCTGTGAACATTATATTTAGTTTAAGGCTTCAATTTCTGACAAAATATAGACTTTCCTGTTCAGCAGAAGTTCTTCATCTTTTTGGTGTTCCATTTGACTATTTGGTGAAGCCTATAGTTGGTCCCCTTTTCAGAATTATATTTTTAATGTATACAATAAAATACTGAGGATTATATAGGAAATAATTTCTATTGAAATATAATTACCAAAATATATTTTTAAATATATTGAACTCAGGATTATCGTGTTTGTGTTTGACCCTTGATATAGATGATTATTTTATTCATGCAATAGGAGTTGACCTTATTTATTTTGTAGCAGAGAAAGTTGCTCTTTATTAAACAACATCTTTTCAGTATAGCCTGGAGCCTTCCTTCCTACATGAGTCCCTAGAAAAGTTCTCAGGTTTTTTCATGCTTTGGTTCAACTTTATTCAAAGTTAGTTCAGGAGCCCCAACTAATATTTATTTGGACAAATTGATCAGGAGTTATATTTAGTAAAAAGCAAAATATATTAATCCAACACTGGAAAAAATAGTAAGAAAAAATTTCTCCTCATTTATGTAAGAGTTTACCCTCTAAAAGGCAGCTAGATGGCTCAGTTGAAAGAATTCTGGGACTTCAGTCAGGAATACTTGAGTTCACAATAGGCCTCAGACATTTATTAGCTGTATAACTTAATCTCCATTCTCCTTAATCTATGGAGAAGGAAATAGCAGGCCATACCAGTATTTTTTTATAATTCAAAGATATTTTATTTTCCCAATTACATATAACAATAATTTTCAATGTGTATTTTCCAAAATGATAATACCCAAATTGTCTTCTTCACTCCCTTTCCTCCTCCCTCTCATTGATAGTAAGTACTTTAATCTTGGTTATACATATGTTATCCTGCAAAACATACTTCCTTTTTGGTCATTATTTTGAGAGAATACTCATGTAAAATCAAACCCCCCAAATCAAACCATAAATAATGTGAAAAAGAGTATGTTTTGATTTGAATCTGACTCCAACAATTCTTTCTCTTATTTGTCATATCTCTTAGAATTGTCCTGGATCATTGCATAGCTAAGAGTTGCTAAGTCTTTCACAGCTGTTCATCATAGAATATTGCTATTACTGGGTACAATGTTCTTCTGGTTCTGTTTATTTCACTCTGTATCAGTTCATGTCGATGTCGATCTTCCTAGCTTTTTTTTGAAACTTCCAGCTCATCATTTCTTATAGCACTAGTCCATCAATTGCTTCTAAGCTTAATGTACAGTGGCTGCTCATGGATGTGACGATAACACTAGAATATGGAAACTTTAATCCTCTTTGTTTCTTACTTAGGTGGTGGTCCCAGCTTCCAGGTTCTCACTGTAATATAGGGAGAGAGAATGGAATCTTCCCTGACTGTCAGAACCAGAGTGAGGTAGAGATGGAATGGAGTCAAGTAGAAAGAGAAAAGGGGATGGTTTGATTTCCCTCTCTCTTCTCCCTGGCTAATCCCACTCTGGCTGCCTTCAGGATCACAAACTTCTGTTCCCTCAGAGACTTGGTTGAAACAAATATGATACAAACAGCTTCTCCCTCTTTGAGGGGAGGAAACGTAACTTCCCTCCCCCAATCTTCAAAGTCTCCTTTCTTTCTTAGATACTATGAAGCCAGTCACTTGCTCTTATGAACAGCTGTTTATTCTAAGGGAACAAATGAAGGGTAGGGCAATTGAGTTGCGGAATGAGGTATTGGGAAAGAGAGAGTTTGAGATCCCTAAAAATAACTGAACCCCTTTCCCCCAAAGTCTGACAGGGCCAGGCTTGCCTGCCTGACCCTCTGAGGTCAGTTTGAAGATGTCCTGACTTTTTGACTGCTCTAGTCATTGTAACAAGTTCAAGGACTTTCAAGGGATTTAGGGGAATTCTTATAGTGAACAGCTTCCTGTTGAAGCACTCAACTTGTCTTCTTTGGAAACTGGGTTAGGAGTCACAGGAGGAGGGTGATAGTCCAGAGGTCTGCTCAGGTCATCCTTTCTGTTGGGCTTCCCAGAATAAAGTCAGTTCCCCAACGGTCCAGATCCTCTTACTTCCTCTCTCATTCTTTCAGAATTCTCTCTCCTTCCTGCCCTTTCTAGTTTGGTCCATCAGCCTGCAAAATCTGCTTCTCTCTTCCTTCTGACAGGTTAAGTCCAAGTTCCTCTTTTAAATCACCATATTGATGCTAGACAGTACAGACAACCAACTGACTTTGTCCCTACTATATATAGCTTAGACTATCTGAGCTCAAGCAAAACACCAGTCTCAGCTGTTCCAGCAACAATCCAGCAACAGAGATTGCATGGATTTGTCACTATAACCAATCAGATGATCATAGATTTAGAGATGGGACCTTAGAGTTCATTTCATCTAATCTTTTTGATTTGTAAATGAAGAAACAGTAGCAGAATGTTTTATTGTATTGAAAATGAGAAAAGCTGAATTTTGATGATGAATGAGACATTAAGTAATTGTGTGATGTTAGGAAAAGTCACAACCACTCTCTTCCTCAGTTTCTTTTCTATAAATTCTAGTGTTGAAACTATGTGATCTGTAAGACTCCTTTTAGATCTTAAGTTCACATTATTCTGTACTTTTTATATACTTCAATGGAGTTCTGTGGGTTTTAATATTTTAAAAATAGACATAGAAGGTAATCATGAGAAGAGTGTGTACAAGTTCTTTCTTCAATCCAAAGATTTAAAAAAAAAAAAAACCAAAACCCAAAACAACAAATTCATTTCCCTCAGATCCTTGACTAAGACAATGGATCTCTATTGCTGATGTGTATTTGAAACAATTCTCTTTTATATTACCTTGGATGAGGTGACAATAGTGAAGACAGAACCTAAATATTCCAAGGAAGAAGATGGTGAACCATATAGTATTTCTTTATGGAGGTTATTTGTAGCTTTAGGAAATGAGAGGCTTTACAATTTGACCATATCAAAGCTGTTTTGAGAGAAGCAATGTTGTATTATTCTATGTTCCTAAGTAAAGACTAAGCTTTATGGAAAAGTAGCAAGGGAATTGTGAACCCTTTAAATTCCTATATTTTTCTTATTATCAAAGTATGTGGGCTAGAAAATACAAACTGAACTTCAAAAAGAATTATAGTACGCAAAGAGAAATACCTAAAGGGGCAGGATAGGAGTATGAGTCATAATCTGAAAGTAAAGAACAACAAAAACTTGAGTATTTATTATAAAGTCTACTTAAAATCTTTACTATTTTTAAGTGTACTATTTTTTTCTCTTTGAAAAACTTGATACAAGTTTTTATTTTACCTATTAAAATTGTGTCCTCATGGAAATTCCAAAAACTAAAACAACCCCCACCCCCAAAAGAAGGATGAGAAAGAAGGGTAAATGGACTAAGAGATTTGTTATAGTTTGTTATCTTTCTTATTTCCTAATTGTTCTTTAGGATATGGGTTCAGAGCCATCTATGGCAGTGACATATACAGTTAGCGTCTATGTTTTGGCATTCTATGAATGTGAAGCATGCAATAGGGTTTCAGGTAAGCATCTGGTATGATTCTAAGCAGAGAACATAATTTTACTCAAGATGCTTTCAGCTCAGAATGGCCAAGAGAGCAGCTTGACATACTTCCCATTGCAGCTTGTCAAGAATCGTGGTTGAGAAGCAGGAATAAAATGATTCCTGTGAGCTCAGGCAAATTATTTAATCTCTCCAGACCTCAGTATTTTAAAAAAGTATACATATTTTTTATTTCAGTGACTTCTTTTCCCCTGTAGGATAAAAAAGAAACTTCTTAGCCCTCAACAATATGACTTCAATCTACATTTTCAAATTTATGTCATACCATACTACATATACTTTACATTCTAATCAAATCGATATACTAGTATTTCTTGTACTTGAGATGCCTTCACGTGCCTTCATGGATTCACATTGTCTTTCAAAGCCTGGGATATACTCCTTCCTCACCTTCATTGCACAGAAACCCTGGCTTACTGTAAACTTTAGCTCCAGTGTTACCTTCTTCACAGACCTTTCCCTTATCCCCCTCTTTTCTTCCTCCCATCGTCCTGTTCGTAGTATTATATAATTGAAAATTTGTTGTCCTAAAAAAGAACTACATATCCCAAGAGTCCACTGACTTCCTGTCATTCCATACTTTCTGTAGACAGAGGATAAAGGGCATGGGCATTGAGCCTCCTCCTCTGTGATTTAGAATCAGCAGTGAGTTGGGATGGTTAAAAATGGATGATCAGCCTTGGGCACATGGTCTTTATTTTATATCCTCTTTATTCCTTGATTTTTAATGATCATTTACTAAACCTCATGAAATAAAATATTTCTATTATTAGAGATTAAATTTTTAATTTTTATAGTATTTACCCCATATTCAAATGATTATGTATTATTATCCCCATGTGCTTTTGACCTTGTAATTCAAATGATACTTTCTCCAATATGAACAATAATATCTTTATTGTGAAATCTAATGGTTTTCTTTCATCTTTTATCTTTCTTGATTCTTCATCATTTGGCAGCTCTTTTCTTTTCTTTTTCCACATAACATTTCAGATATGTCTGTTTCTATCCACATATGAGAGGTATCAAACTTGGGGCCAGTAAAATTCCCCAGTGTGCCCAAACCAGTTAAAATATTTTTGGGAAATGCCTAATAAAATAATTTAAAATGTAATACACCATAGATAATGTTAATTCATGGTTTTCTAAGTTAATATGGGATATCAGGCATTGATTCTATTTGAGTATGACACCAATGAACATGACTAGGGTTATCCTGGGACTAGCATAGACCAGCATTGGAGAACTAATTGTTAAATTTTCAGCATTTGTAAATACTACAAACCAGGGCTTGATATCTTGTTTTGTTAATTATCTTCATTTAAAATGGAGAGAATATTAGTAATGTGAATTAAACACTTTTAAGGATGTCATGCATATGTCTTTTTTCAGAGAGTTAGACTTTTACCAGCATGCCACTGAACACAACCTCATTAATTCAGACCCTCATCACATCTCACTTGAATTACTGCAGTAACCTCCTAATTTGTCCCCCTGTCTCAACTTTCTTTCAACTCTATTACATCCTCCTCATAGAGTAGGTTGTTTATATCATGCTCCTATTCAACATATTCTCTCTATTACTTTTTGGATCAAATGAAACTTCTTCTGCTCACCATTTAGAATTCTTCACACTAGGAACTCTTTTTATCTAGCGGTAGCTAGGTGATGCAATGGAAAGAATTCAATCTGGATAATTAGGAAGGCCTAAGTTTATATCATGTATCAGAAATTTAGTCCCTTAGTGCCCCTGCACAAATCATTTAACTTCTACCTGCCTTAGCTTCCTCAACTATAAAATGAGAACCAAATGAAATATTTAAAAGCACTTAGCCCTTAATAAATACTTGTTTTCTTCCATATCTTTCCATACTTATACATTATTCTCCTTCCTAAATTCTATAATTTAGTCATTCTGACCTACTTGATAGGCCTCACATATAGAACCCCATCTCCCATATCCTCAGGACTGACTGCCTTTTATGTCTGGAATGTTCTCCCTTCTTACCTCTGCCTCTTAGAATGCTTTAGTTTACATAGAAACTCACCTTATACTCCACTTTCTGCAAAAGAACTTTCTTCATCTTCCAAGTTGATAGCATCTTTCTCTCTAAGGTTGTATTTATCTTGTATGTATTGTATATGCACCTATACATATACGTTTTGTATTTCTCACTAGAATATAAACCTCTTGAGGGCAGGGATTATTTTTATTGCTTCCTTGTATTCATAGTGCTTTGTGTAATGAATGAAGTAAAAATTAGGCTGGCAGATTAGGGAAATGTTGTAGACATGGCATACTTGGATCCATTAAGACATTTGACTTAAGTTTTCATGATAATATCTTGGACAAGATGGATAGAGATGGATGATTAAATAGTTGGGTATATTTGGAACCAGTTGAAGGAATGGACCCAAGAACACTCAAGTCATGGATGTAGGTCAAACTGAAAAGACATTTCTAAATTGTATGGCATAGGTAGGGTTTTATCCTCAACCTTATTTTGTTTAACATTTTTATCAATGATTTGTATGAATACTTGTAAGATTTTCAGATGTATAAAACTAGGAATATTAGCTGATATAATAGAAGCCTGAGTTAATATCCAAAATGATAATGGCTAGGGAGAATGATGAGTCAAGTCTAATAAAGAAAAATTCAATAGGGATAAATATAAGATAATATATTAAGGTTAAAAAAAAAGCAACTGCTTAAGAACAGAAATTGAGAGACTAGGCCAAAGAGCAGTTTGAGTTAAAAATACATGGAGATTTATTGGTGTATAAACTCAATATGAATAAACAGTGTGATGTGACAGCTAAAAATATCTGAAGCAATCTATGTTGCATTCATTGCAGCATGGCTTCCAACTATGGAAGGTGATAGTTCTGCTATGTTATGTCTGAAACCAACTATATCAAGGTATTATACCTAGCATAATTCATTTTAGATAGGGCACCATGAGAAGGAGGGTAGAAGAGGTATTAGATTTATTCTGTTCAGAACCAAAGGAAGGTTAGAAAGAAGAGAACTGAGTCAAAATTGGACATGATATAAGAACAATATACCATTTTAGAAGCTAGTGGGGTTCTTTTTCTTTTTTACATTTTACTTTTTAAAAGTTTTGTTAGTATATTTTGTTTTTATGTACAATTATTTACAGATTCCTTTCACTTCATGAATGGTCTTTTTAAACAAAGTAAAATAGTTAAGTTAAATTAATGCTGGAGCTATTTTATCTGAAAGTGCAAGCAACATTTTATGTCTATAGTAATCCCCTTACTATCAGTTTATTTTTTAAAATGAGCAGAAATCTATTTTCTGTACTTTCCACCCCAATAAAATATATTGTTAGAAATATGCATAGTCAAGCAAAATTAATTTTCTCAAAGGCTACATATGCACATACATATAAAATATATTTGTGGCTATTTGAAGAATTAAACATATATTTTATGTATCACACCTTCCTATCTAATTCTGCTTTTTCAAGTTAAATAATCTATTGTCAATGTGGTTGGTGAAATTTTCATACACATTGAAGTCATTGAGCCTGTTTTACTCTGTAGATGCCTGAGAAAGCTCATGAGCATCATCTATTATCCACAACCTGTGCAAGCATGACATTTTGGTACTGATGTGCAATATTAATGAATGTCTCTGTGCAACCAGATTTGCCATGATCTTCCACAAACCATCACAACTTACAGTATTGAAGACCTTGTTTGGTTTGATGAATTGTATAGACCTCTATTCTGCTTCTGGCATTTCTGGGAGTTAAAAACAAATAATGAAATAGTAAAATAATAAAAATGGTATGGATGATATCTTTTTTTTTAAACCCTTACCTTCTGTCTTAGAACCAATATTGTGTATATATATTCCTCTCATATATATATATACACACATATATGAGAAACAAGAAGCTTGAATGTTATAGAACCAAGAGGGTAAGAAACAGCTGGCTAGCAGTATGCTAATGGGGAAAAGAAGGACTCCTCAAGCCACTATAATTTAGACAGTAAATTTAATTTTTTTATGGGTCTCATCCTATTAGAACAAATATTTCTTCATGACCCATTTAATACCTGCAATAGTTGATACAACAAATTCAAGCACAGCAAATAAATGTGCACACTATCTTTAGAGTTTCCTATAATAAAAGCTAATCTGTTTTTATGTATTCAAAGTCATTTTTACTTCTAACTCTTTTCTCATATATTTTGGACCATTTTACTACATATCCATTATCTCTTTCAGTGATGCTCTTGCCCGAAAAGATGTGCTAAACAATATCTGTGTTTCCTGAAAGAAATAATTTATCCTGTAAAACTATTTTGATCCACACAGCATTAGCTTTACTTATGAATTGTGAATGCGCTAAGAAATGCTATTCCCAATCTCAAACCTGTTACATTTTCTCTATGAAAGTCATATCTCATATGAGAAAATTTAATAATATTGAAAATACTTTTTAAAAACTAGTTTAGTATAGCAGTGGTTTACCAGCTGTAGTTGATAGAAACCCAGAGAAAGCAATTAGAATATACAAGTAGAAGAGAAATTGTGGTCAAGCTGGACATAATTAATGTGTTTGTCCCATTGCCCATAAATCCTTGCAGCCCCTCAGGAGGTATGAAGATTCTGGGTCATGAAAAGAGAACCAAAGGGCTTTTCTTACAATCTCAGTATATTTGGAAATCATTGTACCATTTATAGGGGAAATTGGCAAGTCCTATCAAAGTGAAATATACTTTATAATGATTGCACAATAAGGCAATCTGAATTAGTGAAAAATTTATACATTAGATATATTTTTAAAGAAATAGAATCTTATTTTCCTAAAGCACACAATTACTTAAACTAATTGCTAACAAAGTCATTCCAAGTAGAAGTCCTATGGGCCTTGCTTTAATGAGCTATTAAGGCTCATTTGTAATTAGCAGCATCCATTTATATGTAAAAAATGTTCTCAAGTCTTTTAAAAGAGATTCTGTTCTTACTTAGTTTAGACATACCCCTCCTCCCATACTTTCTTTAATAGTACAAATTTGGTTTGTAATCCCTTTTTCCACAATACAGAGGTAAATGGTAACCTAGCCCAGGTCTAATTATCACATTCTGAATTGTTAAGAGTCAAAATTAATGAGGTTTTAACATAGTAAAAATGGAATAGGTGAAATGGGTCAGGCTGGATCACATTTGGGAAATTTTCAATCTTCCTTAGCTACTCACTGTCAAAAATTTTTTTTAATCCTTTTTTTTTTAACATTTATATTCACCTATTAATGCTTCATGTCTGAATCATGAGACATCATGATCTCAAAGGAAGCAAAATTTTAGATATCCCAAATAAAAATGACACATTTTTGAGAATGTAAAAATGTAAAAAAAAATGTAAAAAAACCAGACATAGATTATATAGATAAGCTAAGTTCCATATTAATTTTTCTCCATATATTTAAAGAACTAGAGAAAGGCCTCCAACATGTAGGGGTGAAATTCTGTTATGGAATGAATTAAAAATGTAATATGAGGTTCAGGCATCACTATGAGTGGTGATACTTGGACATAGACTTCTAATTTGGTAGAGAGAATGATGATTTGCCATTGAATGCTTGTATGAGGGTGTTAACTTGGAAATTACACAGAACTATCAAATGGTCAGAAAAAACCAAGTCTTTAATCAGGATAGGGATAAATCCAGTATTTGATTCTTTACTCAGTCTGGCACCACAACTTTTACAGGGTTTACACCCTGGACTTCAGGGACATTATCCCTGGGAATGCCACTGCGCTAGACGATGACTCCCAGAAACAAAAGAATTTGGGGAACCTATATACCATTTGGGAGAAATTCAGGGGCAGGAAAAGATGAATGACATTGCTGTAGCTACAAAGAAAATGGGAGTGTTCAAACTACACTGACAGGATACAATCAAGCCTGGGAAAGGAATCATAGCTAGAGACTAGGGTGTAAGAGAAGGGGCTTCTAACAATGGATACTAAAGGATGGCCCCTGCCCAGGTGTGGGTGTTCTTGGGAAAGGGTCTCTGATACCAGAGGAGAGACTACCTAAGACAAAGATGGTCCTTAGCATATGCTTAGTCCCACCCAATTAAGATTGTCATTCACCTGAGGGTCCCCTACTCAGCCTATAACTGCTAGCCTGGAATTTCCTTCAGGGAGGATTCTCACCAGAACATGGAACAAGTACAATATTTGGAGTCTCCAACCTACAAGCTAGTCCTGAAACTTGGGGTTCACCAGATCCCACTAGGCCACAAGTTTGGGGTTTCTAGATTCCATGTTGACAGGGGGTAGAACTAACTCAAGAACTTTGGAAACAGACGTATTTTTTTAAATTTGTACTTCAATACAGAGACTGGTGAAATTTCAGACTCTGGGGAAAAGGCAGACATGTAGGGGAAAGCTGGTTGATTTCTCACTTCCTTTCTTCCTTTGGGATTTTGGAGAATTTCTATTTGGTTGAGATTCAAGCCTCTCTTCTGTTTGGGTGAAGATACCTTGCTTCCTATAAAAGAGCTTATTTAGTTTTTGCATTTGGGGGAGCATATTCCAATATGTTTAATTTTTCTGGTTTCTGTTTCCCATGTGCTAGGGAAAATGAATTTACTATTCATCATTGATGAATATTTTGTGTAACTAGCATTTGGTGGGAAGGGATTAGTCTTAAGTGTGTAAGTTTGGGGTTACTTATTCTTTATTAAGAGATAACCAGGGAAGAGTCTAAAATAAAAGAAAAAGTAATTCCCTCAAGCCATCAATATTTAAGGAAGCAGATAGTTATAATTCTATTCTGGTACCACCTCTCAGTGGAAAAGAGAGTGGGTCAGCCTCATCACCCATCTTTCTGTTTTCTTCTAGGTAGAAATCAAGTATCTTTTAGAGATTTCAATATATTCCAGTAAGATTTCAGTGATAAATATTAGCAATGCCTTTCTGTCAGCTGCAGTCCATATGGAAATACATATAATGCATATGGGAAGTTCATATACTCTCTAAAAACATTTATTAAGTTTACCTTTTCAAAGTATTAACTCCTACTGGGTGAAAAGGTAGATTTGAATTAATATTTGCATGAGAAAAAGTAACATCTATGACATGGGCACTGTACCCCCAGAAACCCAGCAAACTATTATCAGGGAAACCTCCTTGCTCCCTTACATCCTCATGACTCTGAGCCTAAAAACACTCAATGACCCCTCTAGGGTCCTGGGATGACTACCTTCCTTTGATTGTCCTCTAGATTTAAGATGGACAGAGAAAAGCACCCCCAGGCCACACTTGGATCCTATCAGACATCTGTTTGTTCCCTAAAACTAAGGAATCTTTATGTCCCCAGGCAGACCCCAATATGATCACCCCACCTCATGCCTGAGTGACTAACACTGTTATAAAAAGTATAAAATCCCCAGAACTAATGTCATCTGGGGGGGACAGCCTTTCCATTCACGCTGTCCTCCCAAGGAACTGCTCCCCATCTTGCTGTTCCACCTTGCTATCCTCCTGGCCGCTCTCAACATTACTTTCTAAATTAATAAATTTCTCTTTTTGTTTTTAAGCTAAGTTTTGGAGTCTTGCATTCTTGCAAAAGGTATCCTTCCCGAACCCCACGGGTACAAATCTGAACCCTCATAACAATCTACAATATTGAAATCATGGATCCCACTAAGCACAACTCTGAAAGTATGAGTCTATAGTTAAACTCAAAAGAAAGCAACAAGTCCAGATCTTCAGTAGGCAGGGGCAAACAACACTTTGCTTAGAGCTTATTGGTTATAGCATTTTTTTTAGTAAAAAAGATTTCCTCAGAATTCTACTTTATGCTGTTTAGATATTGTATCTTTGCAACAGAATGTCAGTTCTGGGAAGCTAGGACTCTTTTTTGTTCATCTTTGCATCCTTAGCATGCCTTGCACATAGTAGGTACTTCACAAATGTTAAGTGAATTCACCTCAAAGTAATTCGTTGAACCCATCAATAAAAAATTAGTTCAATAAAAAACCCAATAGTCAGAGAAGTTGTTTGAAATCTGTAGACAAAAAAATGATGGAAATGCCTGCTTTTCAGCTGGTTGTTGAGGCATCAGGCAGAAACAGAAGTGTCAACACCCTGTTTCCTTTTTTTTTTCTGACCTCCCTTGTAAAAAGTCAGTTTTACATAAGCACTGCAGAGGAGAATTGAGAGCATACCATTCAGCTGGAAAAATGTAACATTTTCAAATGTCAGAAATATTTTCATAACACGAGAAAGTCTTTGAACATCCATGAATTGTCTTGACTTCTGCCTTTCCTCTTTTCTAGCCTGATGGCTTTCAGATGCGTGGCTGTTCTTCTTTATCTTTGAAATACTTTTTTTATCCTGTACTCTGAGTCCCTTTAGGATATTCTCCTCATGACTCTTTATTGGAAGGAGTAAAAATATGGCAGGTGAGAGGACAAAGGGTATAAGGATAGGAAGGTTACCCAGACTGAAGGGATAAAATGTCTTCTGCTGTGGTATCTATTAGCTTTATCTCACTTCAGGGAGACACAGTGAATGGGGCATATTTATTTGATTCCATTATACCTTGTATTTTAATATTACAAGGGATCCCTTTGAATTTGTCCCTGTAGAGTTTTTATACATGTTTTTGCAGCTCATTATCTGACTCAATAAGGTCAGTTGCAAGTTTTCCATAGAATTTCAAAAAAATAATTTTATGAAAAATGTTTCTAGTTATACATTCTTTTGTGTATCCTTTGCATCACTTCTTAGATGTTGAACTTAACAAAGAGAAGTCCCCTTTTTTGGTATATAGTGGCAATATAAAGAGAGAGAACTAGAGAAGGATAAGCTGAACTTAACTTAGGTTTTTCTTTTCAGGTACAAAAATATCTAATGGATTAGTGTTTTTCATTCATCCTTCACACTACTGCTATATTAATCTTCTTAAAAAGCACCCTTTGGATTGTGTCATCAAAGATTTTAATTCAGTATTTTGCATTTTTTCTGACTTAGCCAAAGCAATTTTTTTTATTCTTATTTGAGTCTGAAAGGAGAAAATAAAACATGGATGCATAAATACTTTTCACAACCATGTTCTCTGCTCAAGTAGACTGTGGCTCTCCAATTTTATGGGGTCTCAATTAGAGAGAGAAAACAAAGGATAGAGGATGAGGCTTTAAAGGATTAAATTTTGGGGGTAGACATTTGAACAAAAGCCAGTGCACAGTTTATTAAATGTAAAACACTTAGTTTATTATTAGGAAATATGGATAGGAAATAGGAAGGAGAAAAGTTAAAGTAATCTTATAATAGCTTGTAACTATTCCCCAGATCCCAATCCTAACTAAATTTCTCTAAAAAACCCTAAATCTTTCTGCCTCAGAGGACAGTATCTTCTGCTAGGTTGAAGTCCTCAACTACTCTCCTACTCTCACTATCTATTAATATAACCATGATCTAGCTACCTTATCTACTCCAGTTATTAATAATAAATAAGGCTATTAAGAGTGCTGGTAGCACCACCTCTCCTCAGGAGACCCAGAGGCAAAAAGTCCTTGACAACTCTTTGCAACTGACTAACACCCCTTGGCCAAACTCTTCTATCACTAACTGACAAGTGGCACATAAGAGGGTCTCTTACTGAAAAATATTATTGCTACTTTTCCTCTGTGAAGATTGGATTTGGATTTCCTCCGATTATAACAATGAAGGTACTTAGCTCTTCCCTGATTGTGGAGATTTAAATTGTAACTCATGTCTATTTTTAGATTTTAATCCCCATAAGTTTAATACCCTGCTTAAAAGTTAAGTATAGTGACCAGTCTAAATTTTAGATTCAATCACAAAAAGTGCAAAGAGGGTACTTAAAAGTTAAGTATGTAGACCTGCTCATTTAGATCTAATCACCAAAAGTGCAAATATCCCATTATCATGAAGTGGGTTTACCTTATCCTCTCTCTGATTTCTTGCTTCACTTTCTACATTTTGTAATGAACTTGTAAAAAAAATCTCTTTGGAATTAATTAAATTCCTGGTGACCAAACTCTTAAATAATCAAATACACCCCCTTAAAATTAACCCCCTTTCCCCCTTATACCACTTAAATATAAAAAAGGGAGAAATTAATAAAAACTCTCTGAACAACACAGAGTTGAAAGATAAAGGGGATAATAGAAAATTAAAAAGATTGATAAAAGTCTGCTTAGTGGGAGATATTAGCTGGATTGTGCTGTGAACATTTTAGGAAGAAGTATTGCAAATTGAGCATGTACTTTCCATTGTCCTTCACTATTAATCTCTTTAAGGGAAAAGAACAACTCAGGACCTTAGCCTTAGCCTTGAACCAAAAAGATAAATGGACATTGAGTTTTGAGTCAGAATATCTATGTTTAAGTCCTCACTCTGGCATTTAATACCTCATGACCTTGTCACTTAGTCTTTCTGGGCTCAGTTTCCTCATTTATAAAATAAAGGGCTATACTAAGTGATCTCTAAGATCTTTTCTACCTGCATATTGTATTATTAATGTCTATTTGACATTTTTAGAGAGATTTTTAAGCTCCCAAGATTATCTAATTTTAGATGGTTTCTAGAATATTTTGAAGATCAGGCATTCCTGTCAAACATATCAATAGAGGAGTTTTTTAACTTGTATTTTTAGTTTCTAGATTGGTATGATCAGACTTGTATTCACAAGTTCACATATTAGATACTTTAGTCAGGAGAGACGGAGCTCAGAAACATATTAACTGAGCCACTGCAATCTGAGAGATCTGAGTACTATACTAGTGAGTGAAAAAGAACAATTATTTGTAATTAATAAATGGTAAAGCACACCATTCTTCACTTTATTTCCTCTATGAATTTTTCTCTATTATAAGCAAGATGTCTTCTGTGGCTCTCTCAGAGGGGAGAGAAGCCACAAGGTAGGAAGATAGAGACAATAGAAGTTTTGAATCCCACGAGGGGGATGACGGAGTCCAATTAGAGATATGAGGTGGTCAGAATGAGTCTTTATTAATTATCAATGAGCCACAGCTAAGCTCTGATCAAAGGACCATTCCGTAGGCTTTTACCAGTCCTGAGATCCATACCACACAGGTCAGAGAGGTGAATAGAGAAAGATTAAAGATGGAGCTTGGCCGGAGGCCAAGCTCCTGCAAGGACAGCCATCAGCTAGCCTGAAAGAGAAGGAGAGAGAGAGGCGGAGCTTGCTGGGCTACTTATAGTTTTTGATATGCAAATATACACAGTACATAGGGATGATTCTCATTGGTTAATGACAAGGCATAGGTGTGGTTTCTCTTAACCAGGGAAGAACAAAGAAACCTGTTTTCCCGCCTAACCTGGGAGAAACTGGGGTCAAGGGTCAGAGGCCTTCCCAGCCATGAGCAATACTGAGCATGCTCAAGACTGACTGTTTTCCCCTTGCCCATAGCTAGGGGTGGGCTGCTACATCTTCTTTAACAACATATCAAACATGAACATATGTACTGTATAATGACACACGAACACCTTATATCATATTACTAGTTGTCTTGGGGAAGAGGAAGGAGTGGGAGGAAGGGAGAGAACATAAATTGCAAAATGTCAGAAAACTATTACTAAAAATTATATCAACAGGTAATCTGGGAAAAATATTAAAAAATTAAAAAGAGAGATCATACAAAAAAAATTAACAAATACTAGCCTGAAATAGCTAAATGAAAAGGTTCTATTTTGTATGAGTTGAGGAAAGAAGCCAGAAGTGAAATAGCACTTAGTAGGAGGGTTAAATAAAGAGTCTATACATTTATGTGCTTGAAAGGGCCTTATACATCATCTATCCATGAAGAAATTGGAACCACAGAAGCTAAGTGACTTTTCTAAGGTCATACAGGTAGCAAGTAGAATTCATTGAGCTCCTACTAATTGCAAGGTGCTGAAAATATATATCCATAAACCAGGATTCAAAAGATTCAAAACCAGTTCCTAGTTCTGAAACTCCAGGGAGCTTTATACTGAGTGAAAAAAAATAAGGTCAACTCATTTAGAACCAAGTGATTTGAGAAATTCAACAATTCAGTCAATCTGTGTCATTTAATAATTAAGCAGAAGAGTCAGGGGAAAAAAAGAGAAGCCTCACTAATCTTCACGAAAATATAAAACCAAAAAGTAAGAGTAACTTAATCCCCGAATCTCAGTGACTTAGAAAAAATAACCAAATCCTCAGTTTGTCTGCCACACACACCACCAATCATGGTTGGCAAGAATTGCTGTTTTTTCTTGGCAGAAATTTCCAGAAGTAGGTGGTTAGCAATGATTATTAATGGTTGGCTGCTCAGAGAAATCCTCTGGCCCTCAGGGCAATGGAATATGATATCTACTCAAGGAGAAGTACTGACATCAGCAACATTAAATCCTAGCTCTATGGCTATGGCATTGATGGCTGATTTAGAGAAGGTAGGTGAATACCAACTGAGAAGCTTAAGGACTAAAGTAGCATTTTCTTCTTATTTAAATTTTTACCTCCTGACTTACTATGCACTGATAGACAGGAGAAATTCTGCTTGTGGAAATAATCAAGAGAAGCCCTGTGGAATAAGGATCACAAGAAAATGAGAGAGGATAAACTAGCAGAGACAGGAAAAAGTGAAGAAACAGAAAGATAGAAAAGAACCAAATACCCTCTCCTTTTGTTACTTTTTTAAAAAGCTATCTTTTTTGTGTGTGGTGTCTTTTTGTTTCTACATTAAAGTCATTTTCAGGTATCCTTATGCTCTCCACTTGCTATCATCTCATCAAGGTGACTTTTAAAGAAAACTTGATGGGCTAGATTTCCTTACCCTTACCCCCTTAAAGCCCACCTGGCCATTCCATAGCCATTTTTAGTAGAACAGGAAATGATCTGTTATAGGAAAGATGAGTTGCACACATTTTCTTTCTTCCTAATAAGTGTTAAGAGAAAATATTAGACAACAATACTCTAACACAATTTTTACAGAAATAAGTGAACTCTATAATTATTATGTATGGGAGCTTAAAATAAACCACAAATGAATATTAAATCACATACTCATTGCTTTTCTGCCTCCTGTGGTACTGTGCAGGCTGGATATTAATGCTACCACACTGAACCAAAATTAAACTGGCTTTTGTGACACAATATAGTAAAAATAATAAAATTTCACACTTAGGTTGCACCCTTGCCCAATTATTCTTCTTTGAGAATCTCACAGGAAGCCCTTGACAGGATAAGGTAGGGCAAGAGAATTCAACTTTGCATTATAGAAACTGACACAAAGACTAATAATAGCTTACCTTTATATAACATTTTACATATGTTATTTCACTTGATTCTTACCACAGACCTATGAGGCAGGCAATGAAACAACTAGTTTCCCCATTTTACAGATGAGAAAACTTCACTTCAGAGAGGCAAGGCAACTAGTGAAGCCACACACTATTTTAGTGGTAGATCCGTAATTTCAATCTAGATCATCTGGTTCTAACTCTAGCGTTCCAGAGTCTCTAAAATGAAACCCTCACTTTTCACATCATTCTCTGAAGAATGCCTCATGTATCAAGGAATTTAGATATGCTTCTTTAATTAAAAATGATATGTATATTTCCCCTCATTTTTAGACCAGATAATCATATTTAAAAATTATTATATATAAAACTTTTAAAAAATTGTATTAAAGTGATTTCATAAAAACGCATACAGTTATTAGTCAACAAATATTTCTTAAGCCCTTAATATGTACTAGGTATTATGTTAAATTCCGAAAACACTAATACTGAAAAGATAGTAGAAAGACAATATCTGCCCTCAAGGAGCTTATGTTCTAATGGAGGAAGACAGGACATCAAAGGAAATGGAAAATGGGTGAGGGAAAGGGAGACAAAGGTATGCAGTTTGAAGATATGGTAGAAGAAGTCCCGATATAGACTGGAGAGTAATGAGACATAACTGGCCTGGGGAGTGATCTCTTTAAATAGAAGCTCTGGAAGGAGTCATTTAATGAGAGGGAGAGGCTTTCTGGGCAATGGTACTTCCAATGAGTTCATTGCAGGACTCAAGAGAGGCCTTAGGATGAAGAATTGGGATGTGGTAGAGGAATTCTGTAGTGTAACCTGGGAAGGAATGCAATTGAAAACTTTCTCCCCTCAAATAAGAACTCAGAAATTTGTCATGTTTCCCTTGTGTCCCAGAAGGAAAAATGTGCCTTGCAATTTGCTCTACATTGTTTTCCAGTCACTCTGCAGAATCAGGGCATACCATTGGTGTGGTCACCAAGCAGCTCTGCACCCTCCATAACCATGCCCCCCAAAAGACCCCAAACAAAAAAAAACCCAAAAGAGTGGTTATAAAAATGCATCATTAAGAGAAATGTGTTGCTCTCTTTGGCATGCTTTCTCTTTCAGAGTAATAGTACATTTTCTGAACTTTGCTTTTGAGATCAGAAATATCTTTTAAATGCTGTGAAAACCTATTAAGCTTTCACATTTGTGCTTCACAGCGCAAATAATACAAGAGGTGTCATTTCCCTCTTAGAGGCCATTTTGCTTAGGAAATAATGGAGAGATGTGTTACTACTGGGCTCAGAAGGCATCTTTATATAGCTGAACTGGTGATGGTGATAACTACCTGGGAATCATTAATTAGTTCACACAGTTCACAGTTGGTAAACTTGAAACCATCACCGACAAATATCATAGAATACAACAAAGTTCTATTTCTTTCTTCCTCTCCTTCTGACTTCTATGTCTTTAAGAAAGAAACACACCAAAACCTCATTGTGAACTCTAAAGTCCCTTTTAGCTGAAAAATTCATGACTTCAGTAGTTTCATTTGGCATGAGGTGGTTCCATTTTGGATACCATGTTTATGAAAAAGTGAAAATAATTAGAAAATAGTTGAAACATAAAAAGGGTGAAAATAATCAAGCCAATCCATCTCAAAGTAAGCATTCAGTAATATTTTGCTAATAATTGCAAAGCTTCTGCAAAATAAAACTATAAATTCTTCATAAATATCCATTATAGATATTCATTCAGTTTCTATTCTAAATCGGAAGGCATTACAATAAAAATGGGCTTAAATTGTTTAATATACTAAGTAAAAAGATGTAGTTTAGGTAGCATCTGTACTTATTGCCCTAGAACCTCATTATAACATTGAACAAAGTCATAATTAAGGCAGAAAGACTGGAGTTCCAATTTTACAGGTTTCTTAAAGGTGTTATTTATAAGCCTCCAGCAGTGTGAAAACCTTAGCACTTAGCATCTTATCAAAAATTAGTTAAAACTGGAATATATTATATGTATATATATATATATATATATATATATATATATATATATATATATATATATATATATATACTCTTTATTCCCCCCAGGAATCACACAGAAGGTGAATAATTCCTCAGCCTAGCCCTATCATCCTCCCCTCTTTCTCCTGGCTTACATGGCTTTCTCCAAGACTCAAAAATCAATTCCTGTCTTCTGAAAGAGATGATTATTGTCACCCCAGATCCCTCACTAGTCCATTTAGCTATGAGATTGACTCCTATCTACATTTGTCTATAGTTTGGATGTGTAATTTCTTAGCTCACTGTCTCTCCCATTATAAAGTAAGTTCTTTGATGATAGGAACAATATTTTTTTCCCTTAATGGTTTTTTCTTTGTATCTCCAATGCTCAATTTAGCATAGGGCTTGGCATGTATTAAGAGCTTAAGAAATGCTTTTTTACTGACTGACCCTGTAAGAATGTGGGTAAGGGATAGAGTAAATATCATGGATTAGCTTTAAGAGGAAAAGAGGAGAATTTGGATATAAGCCCTGGGAGAGGATTCTGAGGAGAGGATTGTGGGAGTTTTGTATTGGCATTAACTGTAAATCTCTCTATGACTGAGCTGGAAGGAGGTTTTGCTCTGATAGATTTTCCCTTGGCAGTCCTAATCTCATGGAGAAGTCAGTGATTCCTTGGTTTGAGAATCTGCTTTGGAGTACCATCTGCCTGTGATCCATCTGCCAGAAATCCATTTGGTCAATGTAATCCCAAATACTTGTCACCTGGGACTTTGGGTTATCTAGTGAAGACAACCTCAGGCTTTAGGAAAGGGCTCAAATTTACTTGTGAGTCCTTTCCTCTCCCTCTTTTTGTTAATCCCTATTAGATAGGTTAGTTTCTCTACTCAGATAGCTTTTGGGTTTTTAGATAAGAGCAAGAAGATCTAAGAAGGGCTTGAGAAGATCAGAAAAGTGAACCCCGTGGTGTGTGTGTGGGGGCTTAGTATATATTTGAGGGGAGGAGACAAAACTGGATAGATTTAGGACTGCATTAATCATTCCCCTACGCTTAATAAACTTGGTTTTACTACTTTTAAGGGTTGTGTTTTACTGTCCCTGGGGAGGTTCCTAGGTGGGTTTTATCATCTCTCATCCATCCAGGAAGGATTTTTATTTCAATCCTATTCTGTCTCGTCCTCCTCCTTCCCATATAGATAAACACAAAGTCAGGGGTCATGGTACAGATGACAGAGACTAAGAAGTAGCTTTCAGATATGTAGGAGAGTAACTAAAAGACTTAACCAATTTAGTTTCATTTTATTTGTATGTTAGAATTGGAAACTGAAAAATTTCAACCCTATTATAAACTTTCCTATTTCTATCAAAGATGCCATCAGACTTCTAATCTCTCAAGTTTATAATCCTAGCATTATCCTTAACTCTTCACTTTCTTTCATTCCACATATCAGTTACTAAATCTGGCCATTTCATTTTTCATATCTCTCTCTTCTGATCCCTTGTCTCCTCATACAGCCACCATATTGGTTTTGATGTTCATTACTTCTTCAGTTTTAGAACTGAAACTGCCTTAGATGTCATTGAATTATTATTTTTTTTTATTTCCAGATGGTAGGATTGAACTTAGTTTTTCCTAACTACAAGTTTCCTGACTTCCTCTATCTACTATATCATGAAGCATTTATTCTATCAATTGAACCTTGTAAATAGAATGTAAACTTCTTGAGTACTGGAATGTTTCATTTTTTTTCTTTATGTCCCCAACTCCTAGCAAAGTGTTTGGCCCTTAGTAGGTGCTAAATAAATGATTACTGATTGATTGGACACATTGAGCTTCTGCTGATATAATTAACCCCTAAACATATGTTTGGCCCAGCCCACACTAGTTAGCATCATCCTTTTTTTCCACTTTTCATCTCTGGCATAAGGCACACAAAACAGAAATGTTTTCCTACATTAAATACATTGGCATTTTCACACAGATAATTCCAGAGAAACAACAAAAAAGAAAGACAATGAAAAGAAAGGCCAAATATGTTAGCATATTAAGCCAATTGCTTTTTTTCTTTCAGATTATTATTATTATTATTTTTTTGTTCAGGAAAAATAATATCATCTTCTTTGTATGTGAGTTGATGACTAGTACTTTGGGCTTGTATTAAGGAATGGGTTCGAATTCTGCTTCAGATACCAGAAGCAATGTGATCCTGGGAAGATCATCTCTTCCACATTAGTTTTCTCACCTGTAAAATGTAGATAATAGTAATAGTAGTGTCTATCTCATATCATATCAAAATAATGTTGTAATGTATTTAGCAAACTTTTAAGTACTATGAAAATGTCAATTTTTGTCCTCCTTCTCTCTTAACCCAGGCAGTTAACTAAAAGACCATCATGAAGCTAATTGAACAAATATAATTTAATTCGTGGATGATGAAGTAGGGAAATCCTATGAAGAATCTGAATAGATTCTCCAAAATAACACCAACAATAACAATATTCTCCATTCTTCAATCACAATGTAAATTTTTATATCTAATAATGCAAATCACATCTCAGGTAGGGTTTTTTCTTACTACATTTTTATTCATATTGTACCATAAATCTTCCATAGGCAATCCTTTCAGTAATTTGAGGGCATTCCTCTGTTTCTCTTAAACAAAATATAGTCACATAACTGACCCACAGTTTTGTCTGATCATTATATTTCTCTGATGAAATCTCTTACACGTATTTTTAAATTTAGATTTATTTATGTATTACATTGAAATACTCAGCTTACTCCCCCATTCTCTACCATCCCTGCATTATAGGTAGGCATCATTTGACAAAAAGATACATGTTTTTAAAAAAACTATATCATGTTTATTTTTATTTATCAGTGTTTTCTCTGGATGTGGATATACACAAGTCATTCTTCAAACAATAATTCTGTTGCTGTATATAATGTTCCCTTCAGTCTATTCTTTCATTTTTTATAGCTTCATGTAGGTCTTTCTATTTTTTTAAATTAACCTGTTCATTTCTTATAATATAATAATATTCTAATACAATAATATGACACAACTTGTTTACCTATGTCCTTAACTGATGCTACATCTCTTCAATTTCCAGTTCTTTGCCATCGCAAATAGAGCTGCTACAAATATTTTAGAACATATAGATTCAGTCACCTTAGGAAATAAACCTAATAATGTTATCTCTGAATCAAAAGCATATAGAGTTTTATATATCTTTGGGCATAATTCCTGATTGTTCTCCAAAATGATTGGATCAGTTCAGATTGCATGTTTCCCATTTCATTTCTTCTGAGCAAGATACTATTAGATTTTTATTTATTCTGCTATCCATTCACATTCAAAGTTATAATTATTAATTGTGTATTTCCCTCATTTTTATTTTTTCACTATTTTTTCCTTCTCTGCCTTTCTTATCTTTTCCCTCAACATCTAATTTTCTTTTCTTTTTTTTTAAGTATTTACCTTATGTTTTAGAATCAACACTAAGCATCAGTTCTGTAGCATCCCAAGTATATTATCATCTTGAAAATATTATTGGTGTATTGATATTGTAACCTATGTGCCTCATGTATGAGACCCATGGACATGTTACTTCTTGATTATTTTATCTCCAAATCTTCAGTCAAAAGAACAAAAGAATTCCTGGGCAAGACATTAACTGACACAGGGTCATAGCTTCCTCCTTATTAGACCACGTTCCATGCCAGGTCACATGTTTGATTAACCTCCTCCTCTATGATCATGTGGTTGTCAATTGAGTCAATGTTAAATCCTATGCCATGTCACATGTTCATTAGCTACCTCCCACTACACATTCCTGGATTTTCCAATAAAAGATTGAGAACACATGTAGACCTCTTTCACCACCATCAGCAGAGGAACACATTGGAGCCCATGTGTTTTAAGTCTTTGTCTCTGAGTCTCTCTCTATCCCCTTTACCATTTTCCCTCAGTTTCCAATTCTCCTTCTGAGGTGTCCACCCACGAGAAGATTAATAAGTAACTGTAGGAAGTTGCTTTAAGTTCCAAGGGAGAAGAGGAATAAGGGCTAGACAATTGGAGTTAAGTGACTTGCCTAGGATTATGTAGCTAGGAAGTGTCCGAGGCCATATTTGAACCTGGTTCTCCCATCTCCAGTTCTGTCTCTATAACCCCTGAACCGCCTCAAATATAACTACTTCCTCTCTAATTTCTACCTTATTCTTGATTACATCCCTTATTTTGCTCCCCTGTCCTTCTAAGGATTCCTCTCTTGTTATCTCGTCTTATCCTCCTATTTTTAAAAATTATTTACCTTTCTAAAATTCCTTTTTTAACTGTAATCTTACCTTCTTATTTCTTAATATAAATGACCTCAATTATTCCCTTGCTTATTTCATCCCCTTGCCCAAAGTGTTTACCTTCTATATACATATTATTCCTTCATTTATCCAGATTCAATAAAAATATATCCTCTTTTAAAGTATAATTCTCCATTGACAATGTATTGCAACCTATTCCTCTCCATCATGTCACATTTCCTTTGACCTTTGGCCAATACTCAAATTTAACTCTTTGTTGACATTGGCTTTAGTCATACATCTTCATGAATATGTTATTGCTTTTTCATACCATGACAAGACTTTATTATATATATATATATATATATATATATTTCCAATTATCAACAGAAACAATTTTTGACATTCATGTGCTGACATTTTCCAATCCAATTCCCCCTCCTTTTTCTCTCTCCATCTTAAACAATATGACTATAGTACAATACATGTTTCCATATTCAGCATGGTGTGAAAGAAGACACATATGACACATACAAGAACATACTCTTGAAGGAAATAAAGCAGAAAATGGTATACTTTTATCTGCATTCAGACTCCATCAGTTCCTTTTATGGTGGATAGTCTTTTTCATCATAAGTTCT
Source organism: Monodelphis domestica (assembly GCF_027887165.1). Classification (NCBI taxonomy): domain Eukaryota; kingdom Metazoa; phylum Chordata; class Mammalia; order Didelphimorphia; family Didelphidae; genus Monodelphis; species Monodelphis domestica. The sequence continues at coordinate 179,799,610 of NC_077231.1, forward strand.
TTGGAGTTGTATTGCTGAATAACTGGTAGTAATTAAGTCTTTCACAGTTGATCATCTTATTGTGTACAATAATAATTTTAGTTTGACTCCCTTCATTCTTGCATCAGTCCATATAACTCTCATTTTAAATAAAATGCTAGGTTTTTCTGAAATTGTCCTGTTCATCATTTCTTATGACACAATAGTATTTAATTAGTCACACCACACACACACTGTTAAGCCATTCCCAAACTGATGGACATCCCCTTATTTTCTCATTCTTTGCCAACACAGAAAAACTGCTATAAATATTTTTGTACATATATGTTTTTCCTCCATCTTTGATCTATTAAGGATACAGACCTACTAGTGGGTCAGCAGGTATGCATAATTTTATGGCCATTTGGGCATGGTTCCAAATTACTGTCTAGAATGGTTTTATTAGTTCATAGCTCCACCAATAGCAGCATATCACTCTCCCTATTTTTAACATTTATCATTTTACTTTTATATTATATTAGTTAATATGACAAGTGTTAGGTTGTCCCTAAGGGTTATTTTAATGTGTATTTCTCTGATAAATAGTGATTTGGAGAATTTTAAAAAATATAACTATATATAATTTAAATTTCTTTATCTGAGAATTGCCTGTTCACATCTTTTGGCCATTTATGAATTGGGGAGTGACTCAGATTCCTATAAATTTGACTCAGTACTCTATATTTGAGAAATGTGGTCTTTACTCTAGTGATATCAACTATAAATCCCCCCCACCTCAGTTTTTTGTTTCACTTTTAATCTTGGTTGTATTGGGGTTTTTTTTTTTTTAAACCCTTACCTTCCGTCTTGGAGTCAATACTGTGTATTGGCTCCAAGGCAGAAGAGTGGTAAGGGCTAGGCAATGGAGGTCAAGTGACTTGTCCAGGGTCACACAGCTAGGAAGTGGCTGAGGTCAGATTTGAACCTAGGACCTCGTCTCTAGGCCTGGTTCTCAATCCACTGAGCTACCCAGCTGCCCCCGTATTGGGTTTTTTTTTTTTTTTGTACAAAACATTTTAAATTTAATGTATCTATATTGTATCTGAAAATATTTTCTGTTGAATTTGGTTATAACTTTCACCTTATCAGTAAGTTTGACAGGTAAATTATTCTATGCTCCCCTAATTTGCTTATGGTATCATCTTTTATTTCTAAACTATTCATTCATTTTGACTTTATCTTGGTATATGGTATGAGGTGTTTTCTATGCCAATGTTCTGCCATTGTGTTTTCTAGTTTTCCCAGCAGTTTTTGTCAAATAGTGAGTTCTTTCCAAAGTTGGGATCTTTGGATTTATCAAATATATTATGATCATTTATTACTGTGTACTGAATACCTAATCTATCACACTCATCCACTACTATATATTTTAAGCCAGTATGAGCTGATTTTGATGATTATCAGTTTATAATGCATTTTGAGATCCAGTACAGCTAGTGTCCTTCCTTCACATTATTATCATTAATTCCCTTCGTATTCTTGACCTTTTGTTCTTCTAAATGAATTTTATTATTTTTATAGCTCTATGAAATAATTATTTGATAGTTTGATTGACATGGCACTGAATCGGTAAATTAATTTTGGCAGAATTATCATTTTTATTATTTTGGCTCAGCCTACTCATAAGCAATTAATGTTTTTCTAGTTTAAATCTGACTTTATTTATGTAAAAAGTGTTTTTTGTGTTCATATTGTCCATGGGTTTATCTCAGCAAATTAGACTCCTAAGTATTTTATATTGTCTACAGTTATTTTAAGTGGAATTTCTCTTTCTAATTCTTGAACATAATGTTAAAAAAAAAAAGATGGGCCTTTGTTTCAAAGAGAAGCTTAGGATCAATGAAGGCACAGAATAGTTTCTCAAAGGTCATCAACCTACCTCCTTTCCTGTCCAATTTGAACCCAGTTTAAATCCATCTGCAGTGTCTATACAAGATATATGTGCTAATTGATCAGTTAGTCCATTCAGTTCCATAGTGTAGTCTGCATAATAGATGTACTTTATTCATATTTGGTCCCCTGTATGGGTAGGAAGGTCAAACTTTAAAAAATGGTTGTGTATCTCATTTAGGAGACTTTATAGTGTTCCTCTGCTTGATCCAATAAACTTAACATCATTCACAAATAGGAACATCTGACAATATATAGGGATCCCAGCCTTCCATTTAAAACTTACATTAGATGTCCAGTATAACACTGGCAAATACCTTTGGTGAACATATATTTCTTTATTTTATGTCTCATTTGATATCAATAACCAGAGTGTTGTTGAGCAGAGTTATCATTGCTTTACATCTTCCAAAAAATCTAATATAATTTTAAGATATGTATGAAAGACATCCTGATGGAGGACAGCCTATAAGATACTATATTGATTTATTGAATAAAATGCTTTTTTATAGTCAAAAATTCCAAAAATGTCTTGAAAGGGCAATTTCACTTCAACTAAACTAACACCTATCAAGTGCCTATTATATTCATATTACTTGTACCAGGCACTGGGGCATAAAGATATTTCTCAAATGACATAGTTCTTATCCTTAAGAAGTTTGCATTCTTTGGGGGTAGAGGAAGAAATAGTTTGCATATACATAGATAATATAAATGTAAATATATGTATATGTATATATATATCTTGTTTGTGTACCTATCTATCATCTATCTATCTGTATTTCTATGTATCTTTTTCTCTCTCCCTCCCTCTCTCTCTCTCTCTCTCTCAACAAAGAAATGCTCTTGGCATGATGTTCCAGCAAATTTTCAGATGGGAGAGAAAACTCATGTGGAGTGGTCAGAAACGTTTTCTGGTGAGCCAAACATTGAAGATTCTGAATGGTGTAGCTAAAGAGGAGCACATTTTGATTGCTATGATGTGATTCCACAGTTGTGGGGAAGTTTTCTATTCCTTTTTTGAATGAGGTTTGGGATCCTAGGATGCAATACCAGAAGTTGCAGTTTCCCTTTTATACCATTTATATTGTCAGGGAAAGAGCCTAGAAACACATGGATCAGGGCAGGTCTAGGTCAGCCATGGTGAAGTATAGAAGGGGCAAGGGGTTCCGGCCATTATATTCTACTTGACTAGTTGGAAAGGCCATTAGTCCCAGCCCTGGAACAATTTCTTAAGGAGAAAATTGGTTTGGCCTGGAGGTAGAGCAGGAAAAAGCAGAACACAGGACAAGATAGGAGCCAGCAGAGCAAGCAAGCTTTATTAAAGGGAAATACTCAAAACATGAGAAAACAGCCAAGAAGCATGGAAGTCAGTCACTTCTGCTGGGGTGGCTGGTGAAATGTGCCAAAATCCATTAAAGCCTGGTGGGTTTTTATAGAGTTATTATCTGAGTCAAACAGGACCAATGATTGAGGTGAGGGAGTGGGAAGCTTGAACCTGATGTGCAGGTCATGTTTTGGAGACTGAGCTAATTCATTTCAGGGCAACAACCACAGAAATTGGCAGAATGATGTTAAAATTCCTCCATAGCCTATTATGATGAGTCTTATTTGGGGCAGTTCACAGGATTTGGGATTCTCTGGCTTCTTTGTTGGGCGGAGAGGCTACTGCTATCCTTGCAGGAAGGGTAGATAGTATTCAAGGACTACCCATATTTTCTAGTTTTTTTGGAATGTAAAATAGGTGAGGGAAAGTAAAGTGAAACCAAATGTGGAAAAGTAGACTGGTGTTCTTAACTGTTTAACTAAGAAATGTGTATTTTATCCTATAGGCAACAGAAAGATGCTATTGAAGAATTGTTGAGAAGATTCCGTGAAGATTAAAACCACAATCATTCTCTTCTTCATTGTCACTCTAATGATTCAATCAGTCTGTATTTAGGCATTTTGGAAGGGAACATTTCCAAAGAATGGAAATGGTGCTTTTAAAAAAAGGCAACTGAGAAGACAAGCTACTATTGACATATAGGGCTGTTTGCTCCTCTCTATAAATTCTTTATGAGAATAGTTTATGCATGCATAGAGGTTATCCTTGAAAAGAACTGTAACAGAGCAGGCCAGCTTTTGCAGATAATTTTCTAAAGTGTCCCACATTTTCTTGGTCACAAAAGTTAGAGATATAGAGAATTTAATAGCATCCTGCTGTGTCCTTTGTTTATTAATTTTTAAAAATCATTTGACTCTGTAGAAAAAAATGATCTCCTTAAACAAGGTATCTTCCATATAAATAATTTTTGTTTTGCAAGACCATACAATAGATGTGTCTAAAGAGATAATTTTGTTTAATAGTCCACTGAGTATTGATGTCAAGGATATAAAGTGGGTGATGTATGCTTGCCTGAGGTGTTCACTAGTGTCATGGAAGAGGATTAAAAAATGTGTATTACATTTTCTACTCTAGAATTCACACAGATTAGGATTCAGTTGATAGAAGTATTTTCAATTCTATAATTTAACTCAGCTGGTAAATTATCTCTCTTGCCTGGCTGCCCCTTCCCAAGTTGCCTGGGAAATTCCAATTTGAACAAAACTCAGTTTTTTTCTACATCCAACAGAAGCTAAGGAGTATTCATTGAAATTCATTGAAATAATATTTAATTGGAACTGAACTGACTAAAAATAAAATGAAAAAAAATCTCTTCATTTTTCTATCCTCACCCCTCTGGACATTCATCATAGATTTCAGAGATTTTGGAAACGATATTCATCAAGATTCAGGTTTTGGTGTTGATGAAGTTTGAATTATCAATGCAGACAGCTATGCCATGGTGTTGATCAAATAAATATCTGTTAGCAATTGTCATATTCTTCATTCCCATGTAGTTCTGGTATATAAGGTATCCTGCATTACTTGGCTTGGCTGGTCATAGTCATCAATGTGTTAGCCCTTATCTGTTTAGCTCTCCTCATAGTTATAACCCCCCCTAATTGTAATTCCTCTAATTCTTCCTCTTTTTGCACTGTTACCCTAATGATAGTCTATCTGCACACATGGTAATATAGGAAGTAAAACTCAGGAGATTTTGTCAATGAATAATCATGATTTTGAGTCTGACCATGTCAGGAAATGTTCTTTTTAATATTAAAAGTCTTTCTGTTACAAAGGATTCCATTTATGAAGAATTTCATAAATCTTACAGTACTATGTAAGTAAATTCACATTATTATTATTATAAATTATATCCTTTGATTAATTAAAAATAAATATCACATGGAAAGAAATGGAGAGATATGTAGTGGGTATAAGGCTACAATATACAACCAATGGATAACAGGAAAAATGGGGAAAAAAGATGTAATCCAGGAATATTTACAATAGAGAATATAGGCTGGTCACATGGGAGAGATAAGGAATAACAGGTGGAAAGCTAGACTAGTACAATTGTATCCTGCCAATATAATGAGAAATCAAGGCCAGTCTCTAGCACATTCGGGAGATCCTATGTGGCACACTTATGAGAGAGAGGACATGGATAAGAGTTGCACAGGATGGTCAGACATGGATGGGTTGTGTCCTGCAACTTCATTCAAAAGGAGGGAACACTTTCTAATCCTTTTGAATATTATTACATAACCTATTCATGAAAGTCAGAACAGTGCAAAGGAAAAAAAAGATTTGCCTCTTTACATTAGAAAAACAAAGTGGAGGAAAAACATTTGTTGTTGACACTGTTACACAATTTAAAGAGTTGTCCAATGAGTCAACTGATTATTTTATTTAGAAGTGATAAGCACTACAGAGGGAAAAATGAGCTGGTTTCATAATTAAGCAGTATGAAGAGAATAGACTGGACCACATTTAGGAAATTTTTCTACTGCTTTAATGACTCCAAATTATTTGCTGCCAAAAATGCCTAACTCTTTAAACTAATATTCTGCACATATATGGCTGTGGGTTATGGTGCACTTTAATCTTAGGAGAAATAGTATGATCTGTTTTAGTCCACTGAGAAATGAAAAGATTCTTGGTAGAAGTTTCAGTGTCGTCATGAAATCAGAGGATTTACAGCTGAATGAAAAGTAATGTGTTATAGTGAAAATGGATTTGGGACCAAGTGACTTGTGTTTGAATCCTGGCTTTTTCACTGTGTTTGAGTGTAGCTTTTGACAAACCACAAATTCTCTAGCCTCAGTTTCCTCATGTCTCAAATTCAGGAATTGGGCTTTATGTCTTTTTTTTTCCTTTAAAACATTATTTTATTTGGCCATTTTCAAACATTATTCTTTGGAAACAAAGATCATTTTCTCCCCCACACCCCTCCCAACACCCCTCCCATAACCGATACACGATTCTACTAGGTATCACATGTGTTCTTGATTCAAACCCATTTCCATGCTGTTGGTATTTGCATTAGGGTGTTCATTTAGAGTCTCTCCTCAATCATATCCCCTCAACCCCTGTAGTCAAGCAGTTGCTTTTCCTTGGTGTTTTTACTCCCACAGTTTGTCCTCTGCTTGTGGATAGTGTTTTTTCTCCTAGATCCCTGCAGATTGTTCAGGGAAATTGCATTGACACTAATGGAGAAGTCCATTACGTTTGATTGTACCACAGTGTTATCAGTCTCTGTGTACAATGTTTTCCTGGTTATGCTCCTTTCACTCTGCATCACTTCCTGGAGGTTGTTCCAGTCTCCATGGAATTTCTCCACTTTATTATTCCTTTTGGCACAATAGTATTCCACCACTAACATATACCATAATTTGTTCAGCCATTCCCCAATTGAAAGGCATCCCTTCATTTTCCAATTTTTTTTGCCACCACAAAGTGCACAGCTATGCATATTCTTGTACAAGTCTTTTTCCTTATTATCTCTTTGGGGTACAAACCCAGCAGTGCTATGGCTGGATCAAAGGGCAGATAGTCTTTTATCGCCCTTTGGGCATAGTTCCAAATTGCCCTCCAGAATGATTAGATCAATTCACAACTTCACCAGCAATGAATTAATGTCCAGACTTTGGCACATCCCCTCCAGCATTTATTACTTTCCTTTGCTGTCATGATAGCCAATCTGTTAGGTGTGAGGTGATACCTCAGAGTTGTTTTGATTTGCATCTCTCTGATAATAAGAGATTTAGAACACTTTTTCATTTGCTTATTAATAGTTTTGATTTCTTTATCTGAAAACTGCTTATTCATGTCCCTTGCCCATTTTTCAATTGGAGAATGGCTTGATTTTTTGTACAATTGCTTTAGCTCTTTGTAAATTTGAGTAATTAAACCTTTGTCAGAGGTTTCTATGAAGATTTTTCCCCAATTTGTTGTTTCCCTTCCAATTTTAGTTACATTGGTTTTGTTTGTACAAAAACTTTTTAATTTGATGTAGTCAAAATTATTTATTTTACATTTGTGACTCTTTCTGTCTTGCTTGGTTTTTAAATCTTTCCCTTCCCAAAAGTCTGACATGTATACTATCCTGTGTTCGTCTAATTTACTTCTTTATGTTCAAGTCATTCACCCATTCTGAATTTATCTTCGTGTAGTGTGTGAGGTGTTCATCCAAACCTAATCTCTCCCAGACTGTCTTCCAATTTATCCCAGCAGTTTTTTATCATATAGTGGATTCTTGTCCCAAAAGCTGGGGTTTTGGGGTTTGTCATAGACTGTTTTGCTGAGGTAATTTACCCCAAGTCTATTCCATTGATCCTCCTTTCTGTCTCTTAGCCAGTACCAAATTGTTTTGATGACCACTGCTTTATAGTAGTTTGAGATCTGGGACTGCAAGTCCTCCTTCCTTTGCATTTTTTTTCATTATTTCCCTGGATATCCTTGATCTTTTGTTCTTCCAAATGAACTTAGTTATGTTTTTTTCTAATTCAATAAAGAAGTTTTTTGGTTCAATGGTTCAATGGGTATGGCACTAAATAAGTAAATTAATTTGGGTAGGATTGTCATTTTTATTATGTTAGCTCGTCCCACCCATGAGCAATCAATGTTTTTCCAATTGTTTAGACCTAGTTTTAACTGTATGGAGAGTGTTTTGTAGTTGGGTTCATATTGTTTCTGTGTTTGTCTTGGCAGATAGATTAGTATTTCCTTTCTCCGACCTCTTTACCCTTCCAGTGTTTTGATGTTCTCCCCCACCCCCCCTTGCCATGAGCTTCTTTGTGACATATAAATTTACCCCATTTGTTTCTTTTCCCATTTCTTTTAATATTAACCTATTTTTAGCTCTAGTTATATATATATGTGTATATATGAATACACATGTATATGTATTTATGCATGCATATATCTATATACCTATTTATGTCTTGTCCTTTCATCCTATACAGTTTGTCACTGTTCCCTCTAAGTGAACTTCTTTTTGCTGCCCAGGTAATAACAGTTTTTAAGAGTTACCAATGGCTTCTTTTCTTATAGGGATACATATCATTTTAACTTATTGAGTCTCTTAAAATTTTTTTGTTTTGTTTTTCTTTTTTCCCTTCCTTTTGATGATTCTCTTGAGTTCTGTGCTTGGACATCAAATTTTCTGTTCAGGTCTGATCTTTTCTTAATTAATTCTTGGAATTCTTTTATTTTGTTGAATGACCATACTTTCCCCTGTAAGAATATAGTCAGTTTTGATGGGTAGTTGATTCTTGGTTGTAGACGTAGTTCCCTTGCTTTCCGGAATATCATATTCCATGCCTTTCGGTTTTTCAGTGTGGATGCAACCAGATGCTGTTATCTTCACTGTGGTTCCGTGGTATCTGAATGACTTCTTCTTGGCAGCTTGTGATATCTTTTCTTTGGTCTGATAATTCTTGAATTTGGCTATACCATTCCTGGGTGTTGTGAGTTGGGGATTAAGTATAGGAGGTGATCTGTGGATTCTTTCAATCTCTACTTTTCCTTCTTGTTCTAGGATATTGGGGCAGTCTTCTTTAATAATTTCCTGAAGTATGATGTCCAGGTTTTTTCCTTTGTCATGGTCTTCTGGTAGTCCAATGATTCATAAATTGCCTCTCCTTGAATGATTTTCTAAATCCTCTGTTTTGTGAATGAGATGCTTCATATTTTCCTTAATTTTTTCATTCTCTTGGTTTTGTTTTATAGTGTTCTGCTGCCTTGTAAGATCATTTAATTCTAGTTGTTGTATTCTGGTTCTTAAAGACTGGATTTCATCCCTGGCTTTTTGGTCATCCTTTTCCTTCTGGTCTGATTTTCTTTGGAGGTCATCTTTCATCCTCTTTACCTCATCTTTCATCTCCTTTTTCTCATCTTTCATCTTTTCCACCTCATCTTTCATCTCCTTTGCCTAATTTTCCAGCTGGTTGATTTTGGCTTTCAAGACACTATTTTCTGTTTCCAGATGATTTATCTTAGTTTTTAAGTTCTTTCTCCAATTATCTTCAGCCTCTCTTAATTGTGTTTTGAATTGCATTTTGAGTTCTTCCAAAGCTTCTATCCAATTCGATGGGATTTCTGATTTTTCCTTTGCTGATCCCTCCCCCTCTGCTTCATTTGCTCTTTGCTTGTTACCTGTACAGAAGCTGTCTATTGTAATTTCTTTCTTCTTTTTCTGTTGTATGCTCGTGTTTACCCCTTCTTTGCTCCCCATATTTATCTTTGCTCTTGGTCCTCTCATTTTTTTTTGGTTTTGGGGCTTTCAGACTTCCATCTTGGAGCTTTGTCAGATCTCTTGGTACAGTCTCTGAGGGAGGAATGTTGGCTTCCTTTTCCTCTGGAGGCTTTTGATTGGATTAAGTTCAACTGGGTTGGGCTGTATGTCCTCTGAAGCCAAAGATTCCTGGAAGGCTGGGGCCAAATGGAAGATCTCAACTGCCCAGGCTCTGTCCTGTTCTCTCCAGCTGCTTCTCCACTGCTTGATGCTCTGAGCCTGGCGCAGCACTGTCCACAAGGTACACCAGTGCCTTTGCCTGCCCAGAGGTTCCTGTCCTTGAGGGAGGCCCTGTACTCTAGGGGGGAGGGGTCCTGGTCTCCCTGAGCTCTGAGGACTCCTGATGGGATTAGGTTCAACTGGGTTGGTCTGGATGTGCCCCAAGGAAAAAACCTCCGGTGAGACTGGAGCCATATAGAAGGACCCAGCCACGGGGCTGTAGGCTCTTTGGTCTCTCTTTGGCTGCTTCCCTGCCATCTATGTTGGACACTCTGAGCCTGGCCCAGGTTGCTCTCAAGGTACACCCTCCAGACCAGCTTCTTTGCCCACCCAGAGGTTCCCGCTGCTGATGGGGGCTCTGTGCTCTGGGTTGGGGACCTTCCTTCTGCCTTCCCCTTAGACCCAAGTGTTCTTGGATTCCGGGTTTTTTGGGGTGCGTGCCTTTTGAATTGAGCCCAGAAGGAGGGTTCTCCACCTCTGTCCTATTGTTAAGTTTGAATTTCAGTTCCCTAGGAGCATTCAGTTTGTGATCGGTAAGGAAGGGTTTTCAGGTCTGAACTTCTGCTGCTTCTAAGCCACCATCTTGACCGGGCTTGATGTCTTGAGATCAATTTTAGTTCCAAATCTATTTAACTCAAATTAGGAAGCTTGACTAGATGACCTCTGAATTCATTTCTAGCTTTAAATCTATGAGACCTAAGGGATCTTGTAGTCCAACTTATTTGTTTGTTAGATAGTAAAATAGAGGTCCAGTGAGCTTAAAAGACTTCCCTAGGATCACCCAGATGACACATAGCTGAGTCAGGATCTGCATATAAGCCTTCTACTTCAAATCAGAGTTCTTTCTACCACCTGTAAAGACAATCTTAGTGTTGTGACTTAAAATCTAATTTTAATTTGTTGCCAGGGAAAATCCCAAATAATAAAATACCTAAGCCAGCTAGAAATTTATGGTGATTTAATTGATATATTGGAAAGAGATTAAGAAGAAGGAAGAAGGAAAGGGAGTAGGATTTCTCCCATCTGGCTAGTGCCAGAAAGAAGACCAGAGGCTCTAGAAAGTAAGGAGGAAGGAATCAGCCTATACTCCAAAAGGGTTCAGCCAAAATGCCTGAACCTAAATCAGCTCAAGGGTAAACTCACCGTCAAACCCAGACAATAGCTGCCATCACACCAACACTTAGCACACTGCCAGCCAGAGTTCCCTCTCTAGGGGAAGAGTGAGAGAGAGAAAGTGACATGCCTTATATAGATGGTTTTATACCACTTTCCTGCATCTCATCTGTACCAATGATAGCTTAGCTTGACTTAGGACAGCCCAGGGGTCTGTCCACTGTTTCTGATTTGTCATTTGCTAGCACATGCCCATGTAATGTGGGTGTGTACATTCCTGGGTGCTAGACCAAACAAGATGGAGAAAATCTAAAAATCACAGACCCCAATGCATAATGACTGAGGCATGAAAAATGATGTAAAAGGTATTTTCACAAAGAAGTTATACAAGTTATGCAAACTAAATAAAAAGGCAACAGATGGGCAAAAGGAGGCTTTTAGGCTTCTGTGTGTGGATTCTCAAAATATGGACAAGAATTGCACAAAATAAGATTTGGTGAGGGTGTGATTAGTAGAAAGAAATTCACAATGATCAAATTAAGAATCACTGAAAGTGTCATTCTTTAATATTTATTATTATCATTATTATTATTATTATTAAGGTAATGACAATATAGTATAGTGGAAAGAGTCAAGCAAAACCAGTTTGAATCCTGCCTCTAATACTACAAACTTGTGATCTTGGACAAATTCTTCAACTCTCTTGTGTCTTGGTATTCTTCATTATGAAAGGGAGGCAACAACTTTTCTGCCTGCAACATTTACATCTTTTTTCCTTTCAAGGCTTCTTCATGTGCGAGGTGCTGGAATGTTGTGAAAAGTGTTGGTCTATGAATTAGGAGAGTCAGGTTGAAATAGTGTCTTTGATTTGAGAATTACTATGTTACCATGAAAGACCATTTGATTGTTAGTGGTAGACCAGTGTGAAATTTCACCAAATCAAAATCACAGAATTTGAGAGTTGAGAGAAACCTTAGTGGCTAGCCCATCTTCCCTTTATATGAAAATGAATCACCATGATGATACATTGTATTATTTGGTTTTTTCCTAATTGGATTTGACAGAGCAAGTATTATCCCTCTTCTATGTCATAGTTTTTCATATCTTTGAAGATGGAAATGATGTTTCCCTGTCTTCTCTATGTTAATGTGCCCCATTTTTAAAAAAACACTCCTTATATGACATGGATGCAATATTCTTTGCTACCCTGACATGTCTCCTCTTGACAGTTCTAAGCTTTTCCATATCCTTAAACTGGTTTACCTAGAACAGAATTGAACACAGTACTCCAATTGAGGGCTGACAAAGATAGAGTACATTCATCTCTATTTTGGGAGACTTTGTCTCCCAAGACTACATTACCTTTGTAAGATGCTATATCATACTGATGACTCATATTGAGCTTGTAGTCCTTTAAAATTTATATATCTTCTCTTTTCCCCAGAGTAACTATCATCTAACATGGACTGCCCTTGTACTTGTGAAGTTGAACTTGATTTTTTTTGTGTGTGTCCATATGTAAGACTTTGATCCCTGTAGACTGAGTGAATATTGCCAAAGAAAGTTATAAGGTAGTTCACAAAGGTCTGTCTAAATGAAACTTGCAGAGAAGGATGTATAGATATTACTGGAATCTTACCCACTTCTCTTCAAGGAAGACTTTCATTTTTGCTAGGAAGAGAACAGGATGACTTGCTATGCTTTATTTTATATTTATCTGGCCCCTAAATATTGTCAGCTTAGGGGATATACTTTTTAGATCTAAATATCTTTTTCTAGTGAGTATCTCTCTTTTTTTAATGTAAATTTATTTATTGGTTTCCTCATTTGTTACATTACAATGCTGTAAGAATTAAATTTTTATGGTTTGACTAAAATATATGAAGATTATAAATAATGGTGGTTGCTGATTATTAAGTATTATTGCTCAAAGTCAAGAGGATGACTCGAGCTGAAAGTGACTCCTGAGGCTGACTTTCTTCCTTGAGCCAACCTTCCTTCCTTCAGCTGACTTCCTTCTTGGAGTTGACTTTTTTAGCTCCAGAAATTCAGAGCCTTTTATAGTGGCTCCTTGTCCCTTCCCCCTTTCACAAGGGCCAATCACAGCTTCCAAATTGTCTAGCACTGTCCAAGGGCAGTGTCTGTGGGATTCACATCTCTCATTCTCTGAAGGTATCAAAGGCCTCTGAGGGTCATCCTCTGAAGGTCAATCTATCATCAAAAAGTTCACAGTTTCCTGATTGATTGAATTTCTAAGAGTGTGGATTCTCTAAGTGATTTGTGAGCTCCTCCATCTAGTTCAAGCTTTTGTTGATTCAATCAAAAGGTGTGTTAACTCAGAATAGGCAAAGGAAACAAAGAATTCCCTTTTCACAATACCCAAGTAACTGCCCTTTCTCCCCTCCCAACCCACTCCATTAGAGAAGGTATCATTTGACAATAGGTATTTGTATATATAAAACTATGTCTTGCTTATTTCTATCAGTTCTTTCCCTGGAGGTGGACATACACAAGTCATTCTTCAAACAATATTTCTGTTGCATATAATATTCTCTTGGATCTGCTCATATTCTTTACAACTTAATGCAGGTATTTTCATATTTTTAAGATTTTTAACCTGTTTGTAATTTATTACAGTGCAGCAGTATCCCATCACAATCATATTCCACAACTTATTTAGCCATTCCCCAATTGACAGACATCCTTTCAATTTTCAGTTTTTGCCACCATAAAAACAGCTGCTATAAATATTTTAGAACATATAGATTCTTTTCCTTTGTTCCTGATCATCAAAGAAAATAAATTTAATAGTGGCATCGCAGGGTCAAAAGGTATATGCAGTTTTATAATTCTTTGGGCATAATTCCTGATTGTTCTCCAAAATGGTTGGATCAGTTCATAGTGCCCCAGTATATTCTTCTCTCTGTTTTTTCCACATCCACACTAACATTTATCATTTTGACCTTTTATAATTTCTGCAAATTTGATAGGTATGAGATGAATTATGTGGATTTGAATTTCTCTAATCAATAATGATCTGGCGATGGGAGGTCCTAGGTTCACATCTGATCTCAGACACTTCCCAGCTGTGTGACCTGGCCAACTCACTTTACCCCCATTGCATAGGCCTTACCACTCCTCTGCCTTGGAACCAATATATAGTATTGATTCTAAGATGAAAGGTAAGGTGTTTAAAAATAATTATTTGGAAAAATTTTTATATAATTACATACAGCTTTGATTTTTTCATACAAAAACTATTTATATCTTTTGACCATTCATCAATTGGAGAATGATTCATATTATAAATTTGTCAAAAGTTATCTATAGATTTTAGATGTGAGACTTCTGAGAAATTATCTATAATCCCTTCTTAACTTACTGATTTTCTTCTAATCTTGGTTACAACAGTTTTATTTGTCCAAAATGCTTTTAATTTAATATATTCAAAATTATCCTTTTTATATTTTACAATTATTTCTGTCTCTTATTTAGTTATAAATCCTGGGCAAAGAGGCAATAAAACTCTTTTTTAAATAGATATATGCATACAAGAAAAACTCTAAATATTTAACTAAAATAAAACTATAAATAATTTTAGCAAAGTAGGAGGCTACAAAATAAACCCATATAAATTTTTAATATTTCTATACATCGCCACCAAAGTTCTCTAAAAACAGATAGTAAAAGATAAGGCATTTAAAATAATCACAGACAGAATAAAATACCTAAAAGTACACCTGCAAAAACAAATCTGGAAAACATATGAATATAATTATAAAACACTTTTTATACAAATAAAGTAATTTTTAAGTAATTGGAAAACTATTAATTGTTAATTGGTGGGCAAAGCCAATAAAATTAAAGTGACAATCCTATCTAATATATGTATTCAATATAATCCCAATACAATGATTAAAGTGATTGAACTAGAAAAATAATAAAATTCATTTGGAAAAAATAATGGTAAAGAATATCAAAGGAATTGATGAAAAATGTAAAGGAAAGAGATCTAGCAGTAGCAAATTTTAAACTATATTATAAAGCAATAATTATCAAACTTATCCAACATTAGCTAAGAAATAGAAAAGTACATCAGTGAAACAGAAAAGACATGCAACAAATAATTATAAATGATTATAACAACTTTGGGTTTGACAAAAGTAAAGAAACAAGTTTTGGGAATGAGTTAATTATTTGGTAAAAATTATTGGGAAAACTGAAATGCAGACTGACAGAAACTTGACATAGACCAATATCTTATGCAATTTCCCAAGATAAAATAAAAATGTATGTATGACCTAGGCATAAAGGGAGATATCATAAGCAAATCAGAACAAGGAACATATTTTCTATAATGTTTATGGAAAGGAGAAGAATTTGTCAGTATTTCTTAATAATAATAGTTATAATTTTTATTGCAACTTGAGATTTGTAGAGTACTTAACAAATATTAGATCAGCTATCCTCAGAACAGCCCTGATAAGAAGGTCCTATTATTATTCTCATTTTATAAATGAAGAAATTGAGGCACAAAATGTTAATTTGCCCTCCTAGGTCACAATGCTAGCAAATATCTGAGACTGGATTTGAATTTAGTTTTCACTGATTCCAGGCTCTAGGCTCTAACCAATGCACCATCTTGCTGCCTTACTGGGGAAAAAGTGACTCAAGCCCTGCCATCTCAAGTATGAAGACCATTCTCTTTGATAGTAACAACTAAAAAAAAATGTTGAATAGTACTTCCTACTTTATATTGTCAGTTACCATCATCTCATATGTCCTAAGAAAAAAAACATTCTTTTTTTGATTCTTTCCTTTCTCTCAGAATAGTGTAAACAACAACAAAACAACCCCAATTTTTTGTTTTCCTATTTTTTCCATTATTAAAATGCAGATCATTTTGAGGTTTAGCCTGCTTGAAAAATTTTTTAGAGGACCACTAATATCCATATTTATCTTAATAGCTAGCTCAACTAAAACTTAGGTAAGTTTCCTGTGGATCTATAATGGTCTTTTCAGACAAGTACCATTTTCTCCTTTCTCTTTGCCAGCATTAGGTAGCCAGATTGCACAGTGGATAGGGTGCTGAACATGAAGTCAGGAAGACCTAATTTTGAATCCAGCCTCAGACACTTACTATTACCCTGGCCAAGTCACTTAACCTCTATCTGCATCAGTTTCATCTTCTGTAAAATGGGGATAGGAACTACATTACAAGATTGTTGTGAGGATAGAGACAAAATTTGAAAAGCATTTCCCAAACTTTAAGTGATATGTTATCTAATATTTTTTTCCTTTTTTCCTTCAAAATTTCATTCATGAGCATCTGCCATCCTTTATGAACTGGTATAGCCTGTAGAATTTTATCTCATCTGTTTTTTCCCCCTATGAATTCCTTAAATCTACTTTCTAAAAAAACTGACATGCATGTCAAACTATGCCTAGATTTTTTTCTTTTCCATCACAACTTCAAGGAGAAAGTGTAGGTTCTTATCATTTCCACCCTAGTAATCAGTTTCTCCATGTTAAAGTGAATTAGACACAGTGGAGAATTTCTCTTTATTGGTTCCTCCTTTAAAGAATCACTAAGGCAAGTCATAAAGTTACTGGTTGCTCAGTTTTTGAGAAAGAAGGACAGAGACAGAAAGAAACTCCAGCAGATGTCAGAATAATGTAAGTCCCCCATTACTAGTAAATCAAGCTTCTGTGCCAGACTTTCTGTCTATTTTCCAAATTCCTCATCTATTTCCTCTTTCTGTCCAGTTGTTCAATAGTATTTTCAATGGCAAAATCCTTTCTCCCTTAATTGACTTTCACCCAAATAGATTCCATCATACCTTCCTCTCTGGGTCCTTATTAATGTACAGTTCTACACAATACCTAATACAATGCTCATTTAACAGATGTATAACTTTTAAGGAATAACATTTCCATGTTATTTTTGGTAACCAGTACTTTTTAATTGCCTTTATGAAAGCTTTTCTTTTTTTTTCCTTTTCTGTTCACTCCTCTTCTTGCTTTACCATAGTTCTGTATAATTTTAGGTCTGTATATTAGGTTCATTGGTTTTGAGCACCTTTTAGATCAAATGGCTAAAAGAAGTGTATTAACAATGAAAGTTTAATCTAAGAATTGCAAAGAATAAGCACTAGCCTTGTAGTAAAAGATAATGTATTACTTGGAAAGGTTCATTCATTAATTAGTTGGAAAAAAACACTGAATGCTTACTATGTGAAAAGCATTGAGCTAAACCTAAAGTATATGTGAGATGGTGTGCCTAATGGATAGAGTACATATCCTGGAGTCAATGAGTCTTGGGTTCAAAATCTGTCTCTGATATTTATTGACTCAAATAATTTAATTTCCCTGGGTCTCCTCTATAAAGTTGATCTTTAGTAGTAGAAAGAACTAACAGGGATGAAGAAGATCTGAATGGTTTCATGTACATTTCACTTAGTAGGGAAACTCATTTATTGAAAGAATGAGCTCTGAAGTCAAGAGAAAAAACTTGAAAACTAAAATATTTCTGTTTGGTCTTGAAAACTATTAGGCACCATTCAATATATGCCTAAGAGCTTCGTGGAATTTTACTAGGAAATGGATTTTTCTGTCATTATTAAGGCTTGTTGAGAAGATGAAGGTGAAGGACATTTTTAGCATGTTCTGACAAGGTATTCCCAAGATGATATTTATTGGCTTTTTACAGATAAATGAGTTAACAGAAAAATTGACAAAAAAAATGTCTCCTGCAAAACTATATTGAGAAAAAACACTTAAATTCTGGCAGTTGCAAAATTATTAAGCTTATGTCTTACAACTTTTTATTCTTGGTCCTATTATTTTTAATTTAGTAAAATTTAATAATAAGATAATTAGAAAACTCATTACCTTCATGGCTTTTTTTAAACCCTTACTTTTCATCTTAAAATCAATACTATTAATAGCATACTATTCTAATAGAATTCTAAGGCAGAAGAGCAGTAATGACTAGGAAATGGGGGTTAAGTGATATGTCCAAGATCATAATAGCTAGGAAGTGTCTGAGACCAGTGTTTGAATCCAGGAACTCCCATTTCTTGGCCTGGCTCTCTGTCCACTAAGCCACCTAGCTGCCCCTCTTCATGTGTATGTAAGTGCTGAAATAGATTTAAAATACGTATATATATATATATATATATATATATATATATTTCATGCAGTTCTCTGATGCTTAGCATACACAACTTATTTTTGTATTTAATTTCATAGTTTAAAAGTCATTATCTCCTTTCAACAGAGGTATAGATATAAGGAATTTAACTAGTAAGCATGCTGACTTAGGCCATTATATCATGCAAAAAATTCTTTAAAAATTCTTTCTTTATTTCTTTCTTTTTTTGTGTTACCACTAACTTTACCTGTTGCTAACATGAATCTTTTTATTTGATTCTATTTAAATTTGAATAAATTGTTTTACTCCTTGAGTCAAATTTCTCATAGAAAGAACATTTAAAAAAAACTTTTGGTGTTCTTATTTTTTGCTCTTTTTTACATTGTTCCCTTCCCAATAATTCTCTCTAGTGAGGCTAGGAAGCTAGGCTAAATAATACTTGAACCCTGAACTGATTTTGATTATAGAGAATTATGAATGAAACTTAAGATTCATTTTACTTCCCTTCTCTTCTCTCCCTTCCCTTCCCTTCTCTTTCATTTCCTTTCCTTGCCTTCCCTTCCTATTTAATAAAGATTTTTTCAGTTTGTCTCCTTCAACTAGTTGGCAGAAATGTTTGGTTTTCATGTCACTGGGTATGGTGGAAAGGGTACTGGACTCAGGGTCAGAAAGCCTCGAGTTCAAAGTTCTAATAAGTTTCGAGGATAATTACCAGCTGTGTAACCTTGGAAATTCATTAAATCTTTCTGAGTTTCAGTTCCTTTAGATGCAAAATGGAATAAGAATAACATTTAACTTATAGGGTTTTTGGAAGGATCATAGAAACTTTTTGAAAACTTTAAAACACAAAACAAATGGAACTAATTTAGGTTATTATCCTTCTCTGTGTTTGTATCTTTGTCCTCTTTAGTTTATAATCTCCATGAAGGCAATTTTGTATATCTCTTAGAACATAGCACATAGTAGGTTATTAGTATGTATTTATTGACTGAATTAATAAGAGGACAAAGGCTCTGGGACTAGTATAGACCTCAAATCACAACCTTTATCATCCTTTAATGTCTTGCTATGGATTTAATGGATTTAATTTAATCTGTCTGACTACTGGGATACTCACCTGCTGACCATGGTCAGTAAGATACAATATAGACTCCTTATATTGGCCTTTAATGCCTTTCACAAACTGTGTCCTGCCTACGTTTTCAAGGAATCTTCATATTTGTTGTTTAATCATTTCAATTGTGTTTGATCCTCTAAGACCCTGCTTGAGGTTTTCTTGGCAAAGACACTGGAGTAGTTTATTTCTGATTCTAACTCATTTTTTTTTTAACAGATGAGGAACTGAAGCAAACAGGGTTCAGTGACTTGCCCAGGGTCACATAGCTAGTAAGTGTCTGAGGCCAGATTTGAATTCAGAAAGAAGAATGTTCCTGATTCCAGGCCCAGCACTCTATCCATTGAACCACCTAGCTGTCCTCTTTCATTTGCTCTATCTGCCAGTTAAATTGGCCAACCTGGAAGTCCTTTCCCCTCATTGGAACGGACTCTCTCCTTTATTTTCCTGCTTTGAATGCTTATAGTCCTACAAAACTTGTATGCTACCATTTACAAGGGACCTTTCCTGATTCTACTTTAATTATCTGGATGTTCTCCCTGAAATTATCTTGTATTTGTTTTTCTATTTACATCTTGTGTCCTACCGCCAGTATAATTTAAGTTCCTTGAAGGCAGGACAATGTTTTTCATTTAATAGCAATAATAGAAGCCAGTATTCCCATAATGCTTTAAGGTTTGCAGAGCACTTTAAAATATTAAGTGATTTGATCTTTATAATGATCCTGGGGCACAGGTGTTATTATCATCCCTTTACAGATGAGGCAATTGAGGTAAGAGAGGTTAAGGAACTTACTCAGGGAAAGGTAATTTATCTATTATACCATGGAAAATGTCTTTGGAAGTATTTGAATTTAGTTCTTTTCATTTTTGTCTTTATATCCCCATTTTCTACCATTTTATTACCTTGCACAAAGCTGGTGTTTGATAAATGCTCATTGTATTGATCTTTTTGACACTAACTTGTTTTTTTTTATTATAACATACTTTTCAATTGCAATCTTCAGAGAGTGGGAATCATGCCATATTTATCTCTTTAGCTCCTTTAGCACCTGGTAGGATCTTGTGTATTATAGGAAGAATTTATTATTGAAGTTTGCCTTTCATTTTAGTAACATTCATAGGTTTGGTCAAATTATTCAGTGCCTTCTATGTGCAAGGCACAAAAATATTCAACATAAACAGAAATTAGTCCTTACCCTCAAGACTCACAGTGTCCTATAGGATACAATATAAGTATAAGTAAATACAAAATAAATTGAGAAAGAACATCTCTTAAAAGCATATTTTTAGTTCCCAAGAAACTTTAGGAGCTACAACATTCACATGTTGACTGTAAGTTTATTTCACTGGCATTGTTGCCTTCTCTATTCTCACTTTATTCTTTCCTCAGCTCACATGAATTTAGTTATCAAGTCTATATTAATCCCTCTTTCTGGTCCTCTATCTGTCTCTCCCATTATATTACATTATGTGGAGGGCAGAGCCCAAAGGGATGCAAAAACCTGAGACTCCATTGCGCAAAGCTCTGGTGACATGGAAGGTAAAAAGCCTGAGACCTTCAGCAAGGTTGAGGCCGTAGAACAGCTGATGTTGGTCACATATCTCACCCCTCACCCTGAGGCCTCTCCCCCCAACCCCCCACTGATGTATGCATTTTCTTGGGAATCTGTTAGGCTGTTAACATGTTGAATTATTATCCTATAGAAATCATTGTGTAACTCAGTGAGGTAAACAGACTATATTGTATCATTTTAATCAATAATTTATCTTCATTGTGTAAGTAGAAATGTGTGCAAAATCACTAGCCTGCTTTCTCTCCCTATAAAAACAGATGTAACTTTCAATACATTTGCCTTTATAGCTACCAGCTATCTTGGTCTTTCTGACCCCCATTTTGTTCTCTCTTATTTTCTTTCATTTCCCTTGCCCCTTCCTGGGGACCCTTGAATAATTTGTCCAGCAAAACTTGACAACATTATAATTTATATGATATCATATCATATTATGTTACATCATATGTGTACACACATATTTATATGCATGTATGTATGCATGCATGTATGCATGTATGCATGTATGTATGTATGTATCTATCTATCTATCTTAGTTTTGCTTCATTTTTGGGGCCCTAGTCTCTTTTCCAAGTTTGACATTTTAAAAGGCTTGCAGGGATCTCAACCTCAACATATTTAAGACAAAACTCACTGTTCTTGCTTAAACTCATTGCTCTTCTGCACTTATTTCTGTCCAGATAATTACTAACGTTTAATCACCCAGGTCTGAAACTTCATTGTCATTCTTCATTCTTCGTTCTATCATGACCTATGAATCCAATCAGTTGCCAGATAATGCTGTTTTCTCCTCTACAATATCTCCCCCCCCCCTCTTGACAGAGCCACCACTCTAGTTCAAATCTTCTTCACATTTCACTTGCACTATTACAGTCCCCTTAAGAATGTTCTACTGGCTTCAAGTTTCTTTCCTTTCCAATCTATCTTCCACACAGTTACTAAAATGATTTTTCACTTCCTTACTGAATAAACTCTAATGGTTCCATGTAAACTCTTCTGTTTAGCACTTAAGCCCGTCATAGTCATGCCCTGACCTACCTTTCAAGCCTTATTATACATTATTCTCTTTATGCATTATGTGGTGCACCAAATGAACCAAAGTCACAAACACACATGCACAGGTACTCTTTTAAGCACTAATGAAGAGAGCAAGACAAGTCTCTGCCTCTACCCCACCTTCCACATCCTAACAAGTCCTCTCTAGAGGATCTCACCCCTGCCCTATAATTCTAAAACACTCGATTTCAGATGATTTGAAAATAACAAATCTTAACTTTACTGGCATCTCTACCAGTGTCCTCCTGTCCCTTTCCCAATCAAAACTGATTTGCTTGTTATTTTTCAATTATGATATTTTATATCTTATTACTTCTACACTGGTTGTCCATTACTTTCTAACTCAGGTATCCATAATACCAAAGGGCTAGAAAATGATGCAGTGGAAAAATCTAGGTTTGGAGTCAGAGAACTTGGGTTAAAATACTCTTTTACTAACTACCCATATGTCCTTGAGCAGAGATGAGTTAACTTCTCTGGGACTTGGGATTCTCATCCATAAGTCAAAGATTATTGGACCAGATAATGACTTCAAAGGTTCTTTTCTAGCTCTAGATCTGTGATCCTATGAACTAAATTTCTGGAAAGAATTAGAGTTATTAAGGAGTGGAAGGCAAAAAAAAAATCAGTTCTCTCAAAGAAATAATAACTTAAGTGACAGAAGAGAAATGTGAGCATGCACAGCCAAATTTGCATTGACCCATGGCAATTTCCTGCTGAATACTTCTGTGAGACAACTTTTATTTTTACTTTCTGCAGATAATACCCCATCTTTACAAGAGAGTTAAGACAAGGTATTACTTCTTGGCCAGATACAACATTAATACCATGGTTTTAAAAGAGCTAAGAGACTGTTTCCCAAAGGGTTATTTATTGACTTATTGTGTTTGACATAGTTACTTTTCATAATTATTTTTAAAGTATCAGTGGGAGAGTTATTCACTCTCAAGTGATCTTTTCTGGTATTGGGGGAACTTGTTTCTAATTTATGTGATCTTTTGAGCCATTCTATGTGCAAGGAAGGAAATGGCAGACCAATATTTCATCCATTTGGTTTCTGAGTTCAAATCTAGTAACTATATGATGGTACCCTCCTAATAACATAAGAAAAAAGAAAAATGTGATGATTCCCCAATCCCATTCAGGATTGCTCCAGTTCAAATTTGCATTCTATGAGAGATTTTTTATACACATATAAAGTTAATCCTAAATGTGAAAACAGAAGTCATCTTCTATGGTGGACACTATATTTCACTAAATGAATGTGAGGTTGATCTTTAAAATAGTCTTGTTGTAGGTAAAGTCTAGTCTTAAGTGATGAGAGTCTAAGACCTGATTTTAAACAAGTTCTCTTGATATAGACTATGCAGGCATTAAGATAGGACCTGTCCAGTACAGATGTTTGATTATCCCTCTCTTTCCCTCTTTCCTAAGCCTCTAAGAGACCCTTCTGAATCTATGGATTAAGCTATTATATCTTTTTTTTTTCCCAAGAAGGAGCATTTTATTTGCAGACATGTTCTAAAAGAAAGTCACCTGATTCTCATTAGATTTTTAACTGTAGTGATAAAATAACAGGACTTGTTATGAAGCTTAATAAATGTAAAATGCTTTTTAAAAGAAGAAAAATGGGTTCTTCTTTCTCCTGATGGATCTGAACCATTTATAAAATTATTTCCTAATTTTTATTGGTATTTGATTCAAATAAAATTTGGTTTCTTTTTTGAAAAAAACAAAACAAAACAAAACCGTATCTTATGTCTTATAGTTAATACTGTGTATTGGTTCCAAGACAGAAGAATGGCAAAGGCTAGGCAATGGAGATTAAGTGACTTGCCTAGGGTCACACAGCTGGGAGTCTGAGGCCTGAGGGTTATTTTCAAATATTAAAAAAAGGTGGGAAAGTGAGGACAAGTAGGTGGCTCAGTGAATAGAGTTCAAGGCCTGTTATTTGAAGGACCTGGCCTCAAACCTGGTCTCTGACACTTCTTAGCTGTGTGACCCTGAAGCCACTTAAGCCAAATTGTCTAACCATTATCCCTCTTCAGCCTTAGAACCAATATTTATATTGATTCTAAGACATGAGGTAAGAGTTATTAAAAATAAACTCTACCTTATCTCAGAGATCCATTCAAAAACCACTTTCCTCTTGAAGCTTTTGCTAATTCCCACAGCTACAAGAAAGCAGCTAGGTGGCACAGTGGATAGAACATGAGGTCTGAAATTGGGGAGACTTTTATCTTCCTGAGCTCAAATCTGGCCTCACTAGTCACTAATCTTTGGTTGCTTCAGTTTCCTCATCTGTAAAATGAGCTGGGAAAGAAAATGATAAAAAAATTCCAGTCTCTTTCCAAAAATACAAACAAACCCAAATGGAGTTACAAAATGTAAGACAGGACTGAAAATGACCAAACAACAAAATGTTCTAGTTTCAATTATGCTGCTTTGGTTCTGAAAAACCTTGAGCAAATCCTTTTTCCCCTTTGGGCTTCTGTCCACTAATCTGTGCAATATGGGATTTGCACCCTAAGATGCTCTCTGGTACTATGACAGTACTTTATTGTTACACACCTTGGGCAGACTCTACCCCCAAATCACTGCAGCATACATATATGGGAATTCAAGAGGGACAAAGTTATTAACAAGACTTCAAATACAATAAAATTCAAAACTATACCACAACCATCTGTGGCATAAATAACACCTTGTTCAATGATATGTTTGAAGTAAAGGTCCCAAGAGGTTTTGAATTTAAGGTTTTCATTATCTTGGTAGAGCAGATTCAAATGAGGAAATATGTAAGAAATTTGCTGGTATCACAAGTTAAAATATATATTTTTTTACTTACCATTAGTGTTAGTTGTAAAAATACAGTCTTAAGCCCAGATAATCTGCCACCTCTGAATCCTGAACCTAAATGCATTGTTTATAGCATGGTCCAGGGCTATCTACAGAACAGCCTTTGCAAAGCAGACACAGAAAATCACCATCCCCAAGTGATTTAAAAAAAAAAAACAAATGCAACTGGAACTCTGCAATTTTGGAAATGTGTCATTTTCCCCCAAAGGAGCTTCTGGGAACATTGCCCAAACTGGTCTTTGATCACCTGAAACAAAATTTAAAATTTAGCAAAGATGAATTTCTTGCTATACATACATATTATTATGTGCAAAAAAGTAAGCCACCCCGTCATCTTGAAGGAGTCTGCATTTGTCAGCCTACTGCACCCTGTCAAATGAGAAAAGACCTGTTTTTCTAAAGAGAGAGATGTTTGCATAAGAATCCATAAATTAATGAAATCAATGCCACATCAGATAAAACAGATTAATTTTTGAATATGGAATTATGAGGATGGTCTGGCCATTTCTTAATCTCATCAGAAGTTAAAACTCAAAAAAGTGAAATATTTTTTTAATTATAGCACTTTATATGCATGAACTTATTCAGCTCTCACAATGGCCCTCTGAAGTAGGTATTACAAACTTTATTTTCCCCATTTTACAGCTAAGGAGACTGATACTCAAAGAGATGAAGTGACTTACTCATTAACCTACAGGCAATCCCACCTCAGAGGATTTGAACCCAAGTATTCCTGATTTCAGCTCTCCATTTTACTGTGCTGTCTCTAGGTTTTGATAATGCTGAGATAAATATACTTTATATAAATAAGTAAACATTCTTTTCTGAAGAATCCATTTGGCAAGCCTTGCCCTTTAATTTTGTCATCTTTTATTTCATCCCTTTCTCAGATCTTTTATGTTAATGTCTCCTTCCAGATTATATGAAGCAGAACCCCTCCCTAATGTTAATTCCTAGGTTCTATAGCACAGGGAACTTTTTAGGTAAGAGATTGTCATAAAATTAGGTACTTTTGACTTTGAAAGTAACCTAGCACCATGGATAGAGTTCAAGATGGATTTATTATGTGTAGAACTTTGCTATATAGATCATGAGATACATAGTCACAAACTGTTAGAAGTAAGAAGAATCTTTGAGATTATCTGGTGCCCCCCTCACCCTATTTTACAGTGGGGAAATCCTAGGCTGGAAAACCCAAAGAGTTGCCCATCATCATGCAATCCATGAATAGTATATCTGCTAGCAGTACCCTTATCTCTTGATACTTGGCTCAAAGTATGTAATTATTATTCATGGACCAATACTAATGCTACTTTAAAAATCTTGAGAAATAATTGGCTATTAAAGACAAAACAACAATACAAGGGTACTAATTATTTTAAATTCTTCTGAATAATAGATCCTAATGAAAGTAATTCTTCTGCAATATTTTTTACACACAACATTCACAATAATCTTCTTAAAATACTGTGATTTGAAAGCATCCTTTTTATTACTCCTTACTCAAAACTTCTGGTGGTTCCCCTTTGTCACTGGTTCCCCCTTTAGAGTTCAGTTCAGGAGCTCTGATTAAGTATTTACTGAGGGTAAGAAGCTATGCTCAGTACTTGAGACACAAGGACAAAAACAAAATTATTTGCACCCTGAAGAAATTTGCTGGTTAGTTATCAAGTATGACTTTTTAAATATATAGATTGTTTCATTTTCCATGTTGTGGATTTCATTGAGGCAGCTTTGTAGCATTCCAAAACTTGACAGAGTACAATGTCAAGTGTTAAAAGGAACATTCCAATAATTTCACCACCCAACAAAAGGGTGCCTTGTTGCAAACAGCATAGGACATATTCTGTGACAATGGAAAACACCACAGTAAGTGTGTGCTTCAGTATTTTACATTTTATTTGACATCAATACTAACTGGCTCATTGAACAACTTTATCTCCTTAGATGCATTAATATATGTAATTTCAGTATGTTTAATCCATTTCATATTTTAGTATATCAAGGAGAGCCTCCAAAGTACATTTGTGTTCTACAGAATAAACTGCCCCTTAAAATTAAGTGAATAGGATATTATATTTTCTATGGTTCCATTAGTTGAGCAACCATAAAGAGTAGATCTTCTTTAGAAAATCTTCTACTAAAGGCTGCCTATTTCTTTCTCATGTTTTCATCAATGATACATTCTGTGCAGTCATCAACTATGTTCTAAGATAGTAAAGTAATATTGTTAATAAGACAAAGTTTAAATTTCCTGAGTGTGGTTTTAGTAAATAGAGAATTGGCCTCAGAACTAGAGGCCTTTGGTTCAAATTCTGATTCAGATATGTATTAGCTTTGTGATCCTAAGAAAGACCTTCAAACTTTTAGTGTTCTAGAAAACTTTACAAGTTTCTAAGATAGTGATAGTCTGTACTGGGAGAAGGAGTTCTCTTACCAGGAAATTCCTTATACCAGTGAAATCATAATCCTTATTCTAAATCCTCTACTATTCTAATGCTAATATTTTAATTGAGGGCAATAAAACATTTATTATGCCTTGATCACAGAACTGTAGGCATTTTATAAATAATTTTTGAATGAAATAGAATTAGGTAGGGTGGAAATAGTCTTTTAGGATTCATTGAAACCTTTACCTAAAGATAAAGAGATCAGTTATTACATTAGCCTAAAAAGTCCTTGGCCTTCCAAGTGGTCCTTGGGTATAATCCATGAGGCAACAAAAGCTCACTGTCTTTTTGATAGTGTGAGCTAGAAGTAAAGAAAACAACTGAAGGCAGAATGTGCAGAATCCCTCAGAATCTGTTCCAGAACATAGAATAACAGCAATCGAAAATAGGAATTGATTGCACTTATATATTGCAAAGCTCTTTGTGGACAAGGAATGTCCTCTTTTATTTATTTCGATATCTCTCAACCCTGAATAAAATACATGGCACTTAGAAGACCATTAAGAAATGTGAGTGGAAGGAGTGAATGAATTATTATTATAATAACATGATAAATAGCTACAATTTTATAGTGCTATAGGATTTGCAAAGCACTTTATAATTAACATATTTGATTCCTGCATCAACCCTGGAAAGCAGTTATGCCCATTTTGTGGATAAGGAAATGGAAGCACAGAGAGACAAAGTGACTTGCTGAGGGGTACACAGATAGTAAGTTAAAAATACCAAGGCAAACAAATGGGTTATATAGCCTAAATGTGAGATCTAGAGTAATAGGATCAATTCACCATGTTCTAGGGTTAGCTCTACAGGTAAATAATATATCTCAAAGATAGGTCTCTAAACAAACTGTATATTTAATTTGATGTATTTTCCTTGGCCTTGAAACTTTATTCTCATAGCCTCTGTACACTGTAAGTTTGTATGGATTTAAGGGAGGGAAATAGTGAAGACCTCACATGGAACCTCAATTTCTGACCTAAGGGTAGATAGGTAGACTCAGTGTCATTGAGTCTCTATCCTTTGGACTGTGGAAGGTATATATGTAATGTAGTAGCATCACCTTCTGAATTGACTTGGAAACTTCATGGACAAATTTTACACATTCATTCTTGTAATTGCAAATCATCTTTGCTTAAAAATTATTTAACTCTGTCATAAAAGGAAACCAAAGTTTTAGGAGAAGAAACCAAAGCTATCTACACTCATATGAAAAAATGCTCCAAATTATTAATGATTAGAGAACGGCAAATTAAAACAACTCTGAGGTACCATCTCACACCTATCAGAAATTACAAATGCTGGAGTGGATGAGGGAAAATAGGTACACTAAAAATCTTGGTGGAGCACTAAATTGGTTCAATACTTAGGGAGGGCAATTTAAAACTATGCCCAAATGACTTTAAAATTGTGCATACCCTTTGATCCAGCAGTACCACTACTAGTTTGTATCTCAAAGAGATCAAAGAAAAAGACCTATATATAGAAAATATTTTTAGTAATTCTTTTTGTAATGGCAAATAATTGGAAATTAAAGGGTTGTTCATCAGTTGGAGAATGGCTTAATGCATGGAATGTGATTGTGATGGAGTACTATAAAAACGATAAGGAGTTGGCTTCAGAAAAAAAAATGGCAAGACCTATATGAACTGATATAAAGTGAAGTGAGAAGAACTCTCATTGTGCACAGTAACAACAATACTATAATGATGGTCCACTGTTAGCTTTGGCTACTCTGATCAATTCAATAATCCATGACAGTTCCAAAAGAACTGATGAAAAAACAAAACAAAACATGATGAAAGAATATACTTATCCACCTCCAGAGAAAGAAATAATGCATATTGAGTATAAATTGAAGTATAATTTTATTTCTTTTGTGAAGATTGGATTTGGCTCTCGCTTGATTGTAACAATGAAGGTACTTAGCTCTTCCTTGATTGTGAAGATTAAATTGTAATCCCCTGTCTATTTTTGAATTTAATCCCCAAATTGTAAGCACAGTACTTAGTGTTGAGTATGGAGATCTGCCTGTTTTGGATTTAATCAAAAAAGGTACAAACACCCATCTCACACACTGAGTGGGAGGTCTGCGACCCATATGTGAAAGAATGGGTGATGAATCAGAATCAACTGACTGCCTTCTGGGTCATACTAGAGCTGAGTGTTGGCTGTGATTGGTAGACATAAAGATTAAGGGAAGTGACACAAGAAAAAGGGTCTTTAAAAAAAGAGTGACAAGGGCCTGAAGGCAGTTCTTCTGGAAGTTCAAGTTTGACTTCCACTTCTACTGGAGTTCTACTGGCAATTCTACTGGTGTGGAGAATAATTCTTATTCAGAAGAGTGCTGACTGGACCTGTTTTTCCTGGTGACCCTGTTCCTTTGAACTGACAAGTGGTAAGTGTAAAGGCTGTCTCCCTTTCCCTTGGCTTTTCTGGAGACACCAGGCTCTGAAGAGGCTCATCAGCTTGAGACTTTTTTCTCTTGACTGGGGCCTCTGAACTCCTGCCTGGCTCAGAGGTGGCTGGAGCAGCTATCTCTCTATTTTTCTTCTCTTTCTCTCTTCCTTAGTATCTTCCCTCTTTATTGTAAAATAAACTACCATAAATTACATTCTGACTTTAGTAATTCATTTGGGATTTAGTAATTAAATCCCTGGAGACCAACTAAAATATTATTCAGTCCAACCATAAATTCATAAATTTAACACTTTCTAGTTTCTTTCTAGTTCCTTCCTTCCTTCCTTCCTTCCTTCCTTCCTTCCTTCCTTCCTTCCTTCCTTCCTTCCTTCCTTCCTTCCTTCCTTCCTTCCTTCCTTCCTTCCTTCCTTCCTTCCTTCCTTCCTTCCTTCCTTCCTTCCTTCCTTCCTTCCTTCCTTCCTTCCTTCCTTCCTTCCTTCCTTTCTCTCTCTTCTTTGTTTTTTTGAGATGGCTAATATGGAATTATATTTTGCACACATATAATTAATTTATTATTTGCCTTCTCCATAGGAGGAATGGAAAGGAGAGAACCAATCTGGAACTCAAATTTTAAAAATAAAAAAATAATAAATATAATGAATAAAATTATTTAACTGTTTTTTTCAAGACTAGTTTAATTCTCCTTATTCATGAAGATCTGAAAATCTGTCAATCTTAAATTTTATGGAATCAAAAATCTAAGATATATATTATGTATGCATATATATGGGGAATAAGCACTGACCTTTTTTGGCCATAAGTATAGATAGATATAGATTTATGTATAGGAATGTCTATATCTGGATATATGTAAATACATATCTACATATTATTTATCTACATGAAAAAGTGGTCAGTTTTTTATCTAGCATGTATTTCAAAAGGAGGTAAAGTGACAATTAAAAAGTATTGATAAGTATAGATTAAAACCAAGAGATTTTGGAATTATTATTGGTCAGCTATTTTGGGGAAAAACTGCTTAAAACCAAAGCTTTCAACCTCCATTGGCATGTCTTATATTTTGCATGTTATATAAGTGGTAGGAGAAAAAAATCACCCTTACAATTTAGCCATTAAGAACATAATTAGATTCATTTTCCAAAAGTAGCCTCAGGAAGAATTGGGAACAATTTTTTTACTGCACTTAGTTTGCAAATGTGAGTTTACAAATATATTTTAAAGTACTTAGTTTCCTCTTCTGAATGTTGCTCATTTTCTCCCAAGATAAAACAAACCTTACAAGCATACAAAGACATACCATTCTGAAATGTATGTACTTGAAAATTATTGTTTTTATTGATGAAATATACATTTGAGGCACTACTGAAGTATTCAGTTCATTTCAACAAGCATTTATGATAAGCTCTTACTATGTACCAGGCACTGTGGTATGATGAACCTACAGAAGAAGATGTTGAAACCATATAGGGCAATCTCAGAACAGAATTTCCATTTACCTTTCCTCAGAAATAAGGATAGACAACGAAACCTGATAGTAAGAAGGTACTTCTTTTCTTAACTGAGTAAATACATTCTTTGTTTTAAGAGGATCAGAATTTATTCATTTTCTTTGCTTTCTTTTTCATTTATTCATCTATCACTTATCCATCATCAATCAATTTATTTATTAATGAATCTTTCTGTGATCTATCTATCTATCTATCTATCTATCTATCTATCTATCTAGTCTTCAAGAGACTGCTTTGGAGTATTGAAGTTATTCTGGAAGTTTCAAGTTCTACCTTTGACACTTCCTGATAGTAGGTACACACATTACTTAACACAAGTAACAGAACTTCTCTCAATATCCATTTGAAGAAAAAAACTCTAAATCACTAATAATTAGAAAAATACATATTAAATCAACATTGAGGTCCACCTTACATCTATCTGATTGGCTAATATGGCAGAAAAAGAAGGTGACAAATATTGCAGGTAATGAGGAAAAACAGGGACAATAATACATTGTTGATGGAGTTGTAAACTGGCCCAACCATTCTGAAGAACAATTTGGTACCGAACCCAAATGGATATAAAATGTTCATACCTTTTGATCCAACAATACCACTACTAGGTCTATATCCCAAAGAGATCAAAGAAAAATATTTATGATAGCATATTTTGTGGTAGGAAAGAATTGGAAATGGAAGGGATATCCAGAACAAGTTCTGATGGAATATTATTTTGGTATAAGAAATAAGGGGGATGGTTTCAAAAGAACTTGGGAAGAATTCTATGAATATATGTAAAGTGAAGTGAGAAGAATCAGGAAATATTTCACATAGGACTACCAAAATGATGATCAAGTATGAAAGACTAGCTACTCTGATCAATACAGTGATCCAAGAAAATTCCACAGGATTCATACTAAAAAAATGCTGTCCATCTCCAGACAGAGAATTGATGAACTCTGAGTGAAGATAGAAACACACATTTTCACTTTCTTTGTGTTCCTCCTTCCCTCCCTCCCTTCCCTCCTCCTCCTCTTCCTCCTCCTCCTCCTCCTCCTCCTCCTCCTCCTCCTCTCCTCCTCCTCCTCCTCCTCCTCCTCCTCCTTCTATTGGTGTTTATAATGTAACTCAAAATAGGACATGCTACTATATTTTGTTTGACAATCTGTTCTGAGAAACAGCTTAACCTCACCCATCATTTTATGGAAAATCCCCACCCCTGAAACTGGATAAAATGGTAATTGTACCAAATTAGCTTAAATCTCACAACAGGGATCTTGACCAATCATCTTTTGCCCTGTTACTTAGTCTTTTAAATATGTATAAACTCTGTTTACTATTCATTTGGGGAGTCTTTGCTTCTTTGGGTAAGACTCCCTGATGGTGAACTCAGTAAACCCTTTTTGGTCCAAATCATGTTTCTCTGCCAATCTGTAATTGTTCCCATTCCCACCATTTACAGTATCAGATTGCTTGCATTCTCAATGGGTGGGGGGAAGGAGAGAATTTGGAAACCAAAATTCAAAAATAAAATGTTAAAAATAAATAACAAAAAAGTCTACCCCTTCTCCCACCTCCCCAACTATGCCACAAGTAACACAACTTACTTTATCATTCAGTTGCTGTATAAATGGAGATTTTTAGCCTTTGGACTTCATCCCCCAGAAATCCCTTAGTATTTCCCCAAATTCCCTTTTCCTGCATCCTCATGTTTTGTGTGATTGTATTTAAGTGCCTGTAACTCCTCCCTCTTGCTCTTTTTTAGATCTGAGACCGTGCTGAATTCAGGCGATTCTTTTGCCCTAGTTATTACTAATAAAACTTTTAAAATATAATAGTTATTGAATATTAATTTTAAAACCCACAGTTACCCAGACAACTCTCTACAACTACATGTTACAGAAAAATTACCGATTTGCACCATTTGAAGGAGAGAATATTCTAGAAAGGGGTGGTGTTACAATCATGAGAGATTGAGTGTCTTATTCATGGGAAGAGTAACATTATAGAAACTCCTTTTCTTATTCTACATCTCTAATACTTTCCCTGCAAGGTATCTTAAACCCAACATGTCTAAAACTGAACTCATCTTTTGCCCCAAACCCTTCCCACTGCCTTGTTCCTAAACTACTTGTCATCTTCAATTCTTTACTTTCTCACTCAGTGATCAAGACCTCTTGTTTCCACTTCTCATTTTCACTTTCATAATATCTTTTCCTTCTCTTTTCTGATATTGCCACCTCCTTGGAGGCTTCTAACCTTACATCTACACTACTGCAATTGCCTGCTTTTGGGCCTCCCTACCTCATGTCTTTTCATACACCAAAGCACCCGCCATTCAGCTGTCAAATTTATTTTCCTAAAATGCAGATCTAACTATATGACCCTCATTCAATGAACTAGTGACTCCGTATTATTATTATCTCCAGCATCAAATATAAAATCCTATGATTGTTTTTAAAGCACTTCGTAATTTGGCCCCTTCACCCTTTTCCAGGTTTCTTTCCTCTGGGTACCAGAGATATTCCTTGCACATGAGACTATCTCCCAGTTATGAGCATTTTTACTGATTGATCCCATGCCTAGAAATCTCTCCTCATCTCCACCTCTTAGCTTCTCTGTTTTCCTTCAAATCTTACTTAAAGTCCCATCATCTACAAGAAACCCCTTTAAGTCTTCCTTAATATCCTCTGTAATTAATACCAATTTTTTCTGTATCTTGTTTGTATGCAAATGTTTATATGTTGTTACCCATTAGAGTATGAACATCTTGAGAGCAGGTTAATTCAGTCTTTCATTGTTTTCCCCAAGCTCTTAGCACAGTGCCCACTACATAGTAGAAATTTAATAAATCCCATTTTGCTTAATAATTAACTATACTTCAATCAATAAACAGATATAGAAATTATTATGGAGGTTTATATTTTAATTTAATTATAAATTATAAAGTAATTTATGTTTTATTGCTTTCCTCTAATGTTTCCATTTCCTAAAAGTGGAGGAGCAGGGCTTTAGGAGAGGGGAATGAAGGAAAACAATTAACTGTAATATCCAGGTAACACATGTTTTACTTAATGATACCCCTAAATATACCCTAACTTCTTGGAGGATATTCATTGTGCTAACATAAGTAGTGCACCGGTCAAATTCTGGTTTGTGATATAAGAGCAATATAAAAGGGTGAGGTTAGAATTGACAAGCTTTAAGTTGTGGTGTAATACCAAAACCTAGAACAATTTTTCTACATGTGAGTATTTTCAATCAAATGAACTAAAAATGAGATGACATGAATAAATTAATATTTTTCAATAAAATTAGTTTTAATAATGGTTTCAGTTCTAATAGTGATGAGCTTAAGTAATTGACCCTGGCCACACAGCTAATATTTAGTATTAGAGTCAGAATATAGTCTAATTCCAAAGTCTAGTGTACTGCTTCAGAATACCCCATTTCCTAAGCATTACAACTAGAAAACTCTGAATCTGCTATCCTTAGGAGAGTTTCAATTCTGCTACTTACTTGTTCCATAACTATGAATCTCTATAAACTT
Organism: Monodelphis domestica; assembly: GCF_027887165.1. Lineage (NCBI taxonomy): Eukaryota > Metazoa > Chordata > Mammalia > Didelphimorphia > Didelphidae > Monodelphis > Monodelphis domestica. Next base: position 179,834,180 of record NC_077231.1, read on the forward strand.
TGGTTTTGTTATCTGCCCTCTTGATGTTAGTGCTTCATAGAATATTAATGATTAGTAAGGTCTAGTAATTACAGGGGAATATTTTTCACATTCTCCATTGTTAATTTATAAAAGCTATAAAAAATCTTTGGCATTATAAATTCTTATCATGTGATATTGTTTATGTTTGCAAATCATGAGCTGACTTCATGATTTAATTTTCTGATTTCCTGGATTAGGATACTCCAGAGAACATATAGATATTTTCCAGGTGACTTACTTGGTAATTAACCAGAGATGTGATGAGAAATTTGTATATATTTCTATCTCTCTCTCCCTCCCTCCCTCCCTCTCTTCCGCCCTCCCTCTCTCTCTCCCTCCCCCCCCTTTCTCTTCTCTGTCTCTGCCTGCCAGCCTACCTAACTGCCTGCCTATCTGTCTCTGTCTCTGTCTTTCTGTCTCTATCTGTCTCTGTCTCTGTCTCTCTCTCTGTCTCTGTCTCTTTTTCAGTTTTGTGGAGGAGGAGCTAAACACTAATTACCTTAATAAATAGGCTACTAAAAGATGACAAGTGCGGTCAGCACCCTCTAAATTTATCACTCTGGACTAAAGCCTATCTGGTCTTGCCCTAGTTGCAACTACTTTTGTGTAAAGTCTTTCTTTTCCTTCTTCCAATTCATCTTGCAGACAATCTCTTGGATAATATTTCTAAAATGCTAATTTGATTATGCTATTACTCTTCTTGAAAATCTTCAATAACTTATACTAAACTCTCTTCTAAAACATACTTTGTTTCTCTGTACCTTTGTCTGTGCTAATTATACTTACCTAAAACAGCAATTCTTTTCCTTTTCAGGTAGCCAAATCCTATCTACTTTTCAATATTTAGCTCACAAACATCACATCTTTTTTCAGGATTCATTCTAAGACCAATTCAAACTATAAATATTTCTCTGTCCCTTGAACTCATCCAATAGGGCTTGTCTGTTTCCCATTTCTCAAAAAATCATATATTTTATCATGACTTATTAGATCTCTTCTACTATGTTATGTAAATTTTTTATTATCTTTAATTATCAAGATTTGTTTTTCTCCCTCTTACTCTCCACTCCTACTGGAAAAAAAATGTAAAACCACTGCAACAAATAACTATAGTCAAGCAAAACAAATGACTGCATTTATCATGTACATAAATATGTCTCATTCTGCCTATTAGTGCATCACCTCTCTGACATGAAGTGGGTAGCATTCTTTATTATTGGTCCTCTGAATTCAAGATTAGGGCAGAAAGTGGCCCAGTGTATAAAGTCCCAGGCTTGAAGTCAGGATGACCTGAGTTCCAATTCATTCTTGGATATTTGCCAGCTGTGTTAGCTGGGGGAATTCATTTAACCTTGTTTGTCTCAGTTTCCTCATCTGTAAAATGAGCTGGAGAAGGAAATGGTGAACCACTCCAGTGTCTTTGCCAATAAATCTCCTAATGGGGTCATGAAGAGTTAGACATAACTGAAATAAGTGAATAACAAGATTCAAGGTTGATCATTGTGTTGATCAAAGTTCTTAAATCTTTCAGTATTGTTCATTTTTTACTATGTTGATGTTACAGTTTAAATTATTATCCCGATTCTGCCTACTTCAGTCTGCATTAGATCACACAAGTTTCCCTAGGTTTTTCTGAAACTACTCCCTTTATCATTTTTATAGCATAATGGTATGACATTACATATATATAACATCATCTGTTCAGTCATTCCCCAATTGAGGGGTATCATCTTAGTTCATGGTTCTTTCCTGGTATGAAAAAGAACAAATATTTATGTATATATGTATATATATATATGTCATTCTCCATTTTAACCACCTTGTGTTACAGGTCTAATTCTAAATACTGAATTAAAGGATATGCACAGGTAAGTAACATTTAGGGCAAAGTCCCAAACTGCTTTCCAGAACAACTGGAACAATTCACAGTTATACCAACTGGACATTAATGTACATGTTTTTCCACAGCTCCTCCAGCATTGGTGATTTTCCTTATTTATTACCTTTGCTAACATGTACAAAATAGAACTTCAGACTAGCTTTAATTTGCATTTCTCTACTTATTAGTGATTTGAAGCATTTTTAAAAATATAGTCCTAATTATCTTAGATTTTTTTCCCCTTGAGAACTGCCTTTTCATATGCCTTGACCATTTATCACTTGGAGAATGGTTCTTTTTCTTATAAAATTTAATCAGTTCCTTGGATAAAATACCTTTACTGGAGAAGTTTGCTGCAAAAATGCTTCCCATTATTTCCCTTCTAATCTTAACTTTGTTGGATTTGTTTGTTGCAAAATATTAATATTTTATGTAATCACAGTCATCCATTTTTCTTCTGTGATTTTCTCTGTTTGGGGATAAGGATACTTTTCCTAAACATAGATCTGAAAGGTAACTTTTTCCTTGTTCTAATTTTACAATATAACTTTTCATGTATAGTCCAAGTATTCATTTAGACTTAGCTTGGGATATAGTGTAAGAGGTTAGTTTAAATTTAATTTCTGCCAGGCTGCTGTCCATTTGTCCTAGAAGAATTTTGCCAAATAGTTAATTTTTATCCCAGTAAATATTTCTTTATGTTTGTAAAATACATGATTATTAGGGATTTTTGCTTTGACCTATTGTATACATATTGGTTGAACTCTTTATTTTTAACTAGTATTGAATTGTTTTGTTCATTATTGCTTTATAGTATATTTTGAGATCTGATACTTCTATGTTCCTTCCACTTTCACCTTTTTTCATTATTTACCTAAAAATTCTTGACCACTTGTTCCTTGCAATGGCTTCAATTATTTTTTTTTCTGGTTCTATAAACTGTTCCTTTGTTAGATTGTTTTCCATGGCACTAAATAAATTAATTAATTTAGATAGCATTACCATTTTTGTTATATTGGTCTGGCCTACACATGAGCAATTTATATCCCTCAAATTATTTAGATCTGACTTTATTTGTGTAAAGAATGTTAAATGGTTGTATTCATAGAGTTTCTATGTATACCTTGTTAGGTAAATTCCAAAGTATGTTCATTCTGTTGTAAGTTTAAATGCAATTTCTCTTTCTACATCTTCTTGTTGAAATATCTTCTTGTTAAATGACCATTTACTTTGCTGAGAAGTTTAATTATTTCAGCTAATTTGCATACTGTAATATCATCTATAAAAGTGATCATTTTGTATCTTCTTAACCTATACTTATTGCTCAATTTATTTTTCATGTTTTATTTATTTCCAGAATTATATTAAATAGGATTGATATGCATAGATACCACTGCTTACTCCTAATCTAAATAGAAAGAGTTCTAGTTTTTCACCATTAAACATATGTACTATGTAGATTACATTTTTGAAGAAAATAGTGATAATTCATTTAATTTTTTTATGTATAGATTATTTGCCACATTGAGGAAAAGTCCATTTATTATGCTTTCTGGTATTTTATTCAAATCAACCCAAATATTGTGTTTTGTCAAAAGTGTCTTTTGATATAATCAGGCAATTTTTAATTTGTATTTTTAAAAATAATTAATGCAGTCTATTATGTTGACATTTTTCAAATTAAGGTTACATTGAATTTCTGGAAATGAATCCAACCAGGTCACGGTACATAACTTTTTTAGCCTTTTTATTATCATTTACTTAACATTTTAAAAATCAAGGTTCCTTTGGGTTGTTAGCCTATAGTTTTCTTTTTCTGTTTTAACTCTCTGCTTTAGGTATCATGTTCATATTTATATCATCAATGGAATTTAGTAGCAGCTCCTCTCTTCCAATTTTTGAAAAGAACATGCTATTAGAGTTGATTTTTTAAAACTTATAGTTTTCAATTGTGAATCTATCTGATTCCAGTTTTATTTTTCCTTTGCAAGTTTTATTATCACTTGTTTAATTTATATTTTCTGAGGTTTTATGGTTTAAATTCTGCATTTCTTTTTCAGTTAAACAGAATATTTTATATTTTTCATAAATATTCGTATGTGTCACTTAAGTTTTTAGCTTGGGGGCATATAGTTGTACAAGTAATTTCTAATATCTCTTATTTCTTTGTTGTGAATTGTTGATTTTCATTTTTTATACCTGTAATACTCTTTCCCTTTCTTATTTTCAGTAAAATTAACTTCTGGCATTTCTATTTTTTTATCCCTTCCTGCAAAGAAATGCCTGCTCTTAATTTCATTTATAATTTTTTTGTTCTCAGTTTTGTTGATTGCTGATTTTTAAGATTTCTCTTTTAATGTTTTTAGATATTTACATTTTTCATTTTTTTTGTTTTTTTCTTTGTTGACTGTCCAAATTATTGATCTTTTTCTTTTTTTGATGAAAGCATTTAGGGATAACATTTTCCTCTAAGCATAGTCTAGGTAAATCTCAACATTTTTTACATCTTGTCATTATTTTTTTAATACATCATCTATCATTTCTATGATTTATTCCTTGACAAACCAATTCATTTCAATTAAATTATTTATTTTCCACTTAAGTTTTAAGTTTTTTTTTTATCCATGATCTTTTATTGAATATAATTTTTATTGACCAGAAAGGAGTATGTTTAATATTACTGAATTTGTTTGGGAAATGTTTAAGCCTGCTTAAATTTTGTAAAAGTACCATCAAAGCTGTGATATGTATATTCTTTTCTATTCCCATTCAATAATTGCCAGACCTCATTCATATCTATCTTTTCAAAAATTCTATTGATGTCCTTAACATCTTGGGGTTTTTTGTTGTTGGTGTTTGTTGTTGTTGTTGTTGTTTGGTTATATAAGAGAGTAAAGTCAGATTCAGTATGCAAGAAAAGCAACTCAAGTGGGGGATCAGCAAGGAAGACAGAGAATTTCAGGAAGGAACAGAGTTGCTGAGAAGATTCAAAAGCATTTACTTCACTTCTCTTTGGGAGCTTCTCATGGGTAGTTGGTCTCAGAGAAATCTCTGAAACAGAAAGACCTTCTGGGCATTTTCTCATCTCTGTGAATTCAACCCCCTTGGATCCAGTTGGTGAGAAAAGGAGTGGCTAGGAATTTATTATAAAGTCATTCATCCAAAATAATTTTCCTTTCTATCCCCTAAAGTCTGTCCTTGAACTTTGTACTACCACCTGGGTAGACTGAAGTCAAGACAGCTCTCATAACTGACCTAAGAAGGTCAGGCAGGGAGCCTGACCCTTCAGCATTTGGGGAGGGGGTCAGTTGTTAGCCTTAGGAATCTCCTACTTCCCACTTTCCCCTTTCTTACCCAATAATCCTATTTACCTATCTTGTGTGTGTCCCTTTAGATCAAGTGCCTGCCTCATAATATCCAGGGAGAGAGACCTGAAGCTTGGGGTGGAGAGCTATACTTTCTCCTCAAGGAAGAAGAATCAGTTTCAGTCCTTAACTTTACATTCAACCCAGTCTCTGAAGAGATATGTCTGTAATTCTGAAGACAACTAATGCTGGTTTTACTATGGAAAGAGAGGGAAGGAACAATCTATCCCCCCTCTCCACCTTCTTTCTCCATTTCATCTCTCATTCTCTAGCCTCAAGTAAACGTAGCAGGTGGTTACATTTCCCCATCCATTACAGTTACATTTGTATGGTTTTGGAAGGGGTATACTTGAAGTCTCCCATCATTATGGTTTTACTTTGTAGTTCTCCTCATTTAGCTTTTTAATTTTATTATTATTTAACTATTCATCTATTTCTGCTTTCCCCTTAGATAAAATTTATGTGGGGTGTGGGCAAGGAGTTATAATATTGCTTAACTTCATGACAATTTTCATTGGACATAAAACTAGAACATTTCTGGAACTAAGTATGTTTATTCTTTATATAGTTTAAATTTCTGTATAAGATGGTAATAGTCCATTTTGATTTCTGTTTCTTTACCATTTCCCATTTTGAAAATCTATTGAAACAATTACTTGTATATTGTTATATCTGAATCCTCTGATTCTGCTAAAACTTCTTAATTTTTTTAGTTGGCTGAGGATCTAATCAAAATCCTGATCTCTTCTGCTTTAAGACTATAGGCCTTAGAGTGTTTTTCCTGAAAGGATGAAAGAAAAAAAAAACGTGAGAAATAATAAATAATATCAATGGCAAAGTGTGTTTGTTTTAAACGAGAATTTTATTATATCTTTTCTTTAACATATTATGTATAACATAGCAAATTCCTCAACCTTGTAAATATAAGATATGCTGGCCTTGGGAAGCAAGGGGAGATGTTGGAATCCTGATAGTAAGTGAAAGGATCTTGATTTATTCTGAGCTCTTGAGTAGCTACATTATTTCCTATGGAAACTAAAATATATACTTGTGAATGTTATAGTCTTTTGTCTCACAGTGATGAAAAAGAGGCAGAGATATTTGAATCACTATTAGGTCTGTTTCATTTTATGACTTTAACCCTTCAAAATAAAAGAAAAATCAAACATTGAAGATTATTTCAACAAATCATAATATTGGAAGAACAGTAAATCTTGAGAACTCATCATAGATTTCTTTTTCCCCCCTTTTTTGTTTCCAGGGGCTATTCTTTAGCTTCTGGTAGAGTCATTTTAAAAGTTAAAGAAAGAGAACTTCTGGTAATTTTCTCTCTAAGAACTCATAATACTGAATTGCAAGGCATAACATTTCTTTTCACTATGATACCTACTCCAGAGTGATGACCTAACCTTGTAAAAGGATATAAACTAAGGGCTAAAGATTTAGAAATGCTAAGACTATTAACCACACAGGTTATCTTTGACATTATAAAGTTATATATTATCCTTCAATCTGGGTTGTAATACAAACTATTCTTTTTTCCTTTAAACTACATATCAGCTTTTACTTCATCTCCTAACCTTTTTAAAATTCTGTCATATCAAAAACTCTCTTCTTTCTTTTTCCTTACAGAGAACACATTTTAGTGAAAGTGCCTTGGACTTGTATTCAGATGACTAGATTTAAATTTATTAACTCTGTGACCCTGGGCAACAAATTTAACTTCTAAGTCTCACTTATCCACTAAAGGAGATCAGATTTGAAGTCCATAAAACTTTGGTTCAGGAACTGCCTTTGACATATACTATGTAATAATAACTGTTCATATTATTTAACTATCCATTTCCCCCCAACCTGCTTTCTAAAATGAGTTGCCATTCTGCATTAGTGAAGGGGTTTCTATACTAGGAATTCCCTATTCACATAACCATATGTACTGATTTTCACCAAAAGCTCTTCCCCCTTCATTCCTCACAAAATTTACCCTATCTCAATTCAAGAAACATTCAAATTTTTACTATGTGTTTTGGCATTAAAAATGAAACTGATTACATTTTTTATTATGATCTCAAAAGATATCAATAGATGTAAACATTTCAATATTTAAGGAATAAGAAAGGATTGTTTAAGAGATAATGAACTGTTATGTAAGTTTGTTTTTCTTAGATATAGAACCAATTTAAGTTGGTAATTACTATTTTTCACAGATAGAAGCCAAATGATTAATAATGTAGAAGCCATTTCTGAATAAACATTGAATAGTTACATTATTAATTTGTTAAAACAAAAAAGTAAAAAATTAACACCAAATTATAAAAAAAGATAAAAATGAAGAAAAGATTGTATGCATTAAAGATAAGATTCAATCTGTATTTTTCAAATAATCTATTGATGTCAACAAAATCAAATAGATAAAGGAGTAGATATTGATATAAACTCATCATTTCCTATATGTTTAACCATAGAAAAACAATTGATGCAATCAAGAGGTCAAAAGAACCTAGAAATTATACCCAATAAAGAATAAATGATATCCCTACTCATAAGAGTAGTATATTAGCCAAAGACAATTATCAGTTAAGAAACTGAATTAATTTGTAAAGCCTGGCAAGGGAAAATGGTAGAAGATTAATCTTCATTGCCTTCTAAAACTGTTAAAATTAGGAAAGGGAAAACAAATTTGTTTAAAACTGGCATGACATTGAGTTGAGCCAAATCATCCCAAGTATACTTACAGAGAACAGGAAGGAGATGGATAAAGAAATGAAAAGCACTTGACAACCCTTCTATAATGATCTACCCTCTTTTTTGAGGACAGTGGATAAACTACATTTTGGCTCTAATATTTCCAGTTCCCAAAATGCTGTTCAAAGAAGGATAAATATTATTAAAGAAAATGGGGGTAGAATAGAGAAAACACTTAGCTGAACTCTCCCAACATTCCCATATAAATAACCTTAAATAATACTCTAGATTGAATTTTGGAGTGGGAGCTACAACAAAATGTCATAATGAGACATCTTACCATTCCAGGACAATATAGAGGCTTGGAAAGAGATATCTGTGACATGGAGGAGGAGGCTGGTCTAGTATACACATGGATATGTGTGAAACAGAGGTGGGACCAGGTTGTAGACACAGAAGCAGTAGTAGTAGCTTTAGGAATTCTCAAGCCAGAGAAAGTAGGCGGATCTGGTAACGGGTTAGGAAGAGACTACATGTTATCCCTGTGCTAGTACTAGATGAAGGACCAAATATTGTTTGTCAACTTCATTATCTAGTCTACTTTTTGGTCATATTCCAAGGTCAGAGAGGAACTCATTTTATCAGGATGGGTGGAAGGCCTGATGGGCAGTATCATTTTTAGCCCCAAGGTATCATGAACACTGAGGAACAGTATTGGAGGAAGGAGGAACCCTGAGGAGCAATATTAGTTGCAATTCCAAATATTCAGAGACCCTTTCTTGGTAAGAAACAGTGTAGATCAAGAGATCAGTGACTCTACTTTTCCCCAAATCATTCTACTTTTGACGTGCTGAAAAATCCAAACCTCAGAACTAACTCTGAAAATAGGAATATGAAAAAGCCTAAAGCTTGAGAAGAGCCCTTCCCCCACCATACCAGGATCAGAGCCCAACCCTAATATTAAGTTGCAAATCAAGAAATAGAGTAGAAAAATGAACAAACAACAATAAGAACAACGAAACTGACCATGAAAAGTACATGCTGATAGGAAAGATCAAGATGCAAAATCAGAAGAATACAATGAAATCAAAACTGTTACAAACAGCCTCAAATAAAAAAAAAACTGAGTTGAACAAAAACTAAGGAAGAGTTACTGGAAGAGCTAAAAATAATTTCAAAAACCAAATAGGAGTAGTAGAGGAAAAATTAGGTAAAGAAATAAAAACAAAAGAAGAAAATTATGAAATAATAAATAGCTTGGTAAAAGAAAGACCAAAAAATATTAAAGAAAATAACCTCTTAAACAAAATTGGTCAAATGGAAGAATAGGCACAAATATTCACTAATGAAAGCAACTTCTGAAAATCAGAATTGTCCAAAGGGACAGAGATCTAATCCATATAGCAAATATTATTTTAAAAAGAAAAAGGAAAAATTGACCAAAAATCAGCAAAATTAATTAATGATTTCAAAATCTGAAAATGAGTGGGAAGAGATATCTTCTCAAATATTTGAGGATATGATAATTAATTATAATTTTGTAACATTTGTTTTATCTTGTGATATTTTTCTATTTATATTTTTATAGTTCTTGTAAATATCGTTTTCTTCATTCTGCTTACTTTAACCTGTGTTAATTCATGTAAGTCTTTGCATGCATCTTTAAATCAGTCATATTTATTATTTCTTATGGCACAGTCATTTCATTATATGAATATACTACAATTTATTTAGCCATTCTGAAGTGGATGTATGTAATTTTTGCTTCTAGTTCTTTCCTACCACAAAAATACTAGAACAGTATTTTGGTATATATTAAATTAGGATTAGGGGTATCTCTGGTATGGAGGGCTTTTTGTGCCCTTCTAGGGCAGCTCTCCAGCCTCCGACCCGCACCTGACACCCAGCTCTCACTTGTGGCTCCCAGTAGCTGCTAGCATACGGAAGCAGCCACACCCCGGGCAACGGTTTCAACAGGCTGGCTAAACCTTGTGAGGGTAGCCATCGGGTCATAGACCCCTGGTTAACCAGGGCTTTGCTCACCCAGCATGTGAAGACTGCTTTGGCTGAACAGATGGAAGAAACCAATAAGAAGGTTCAATGGCTGAGATGGTGATGCAGCAAAGCATTGTGGAGTGCTTAGGGCATGTTGGAGCACAAAAGACAACAGGGCCATCCAATGCAGCTGAGGAAGTCTCCAGGTGTAACGACTTTTCGTGCCACTGGACCCAGGCTTCCAACACCGAGAGAGTGGGACTGTCTCTGTGCATCGACTTTTCCACTTAAATCTCCTTCACGCACTCATCTATCATAGATGAAAACGCACAAAGACAATTGTCATCCTCGGTTACCGAGAGACTACTACTAGGGGTAGTAAAATTATATGTTAGTTTATCTTGGTAGAAATCTGTTGGAATGCATTGTGAGAAGATGGCAAAATAGGATGTAAAGCTTTCTTGTCCTCCTAAATTCCCCATAAACAACCAAAATTACTCCATAAAATCAGCATGGAAAATGGTAAAATAGGAGTCTAGAGTGAAGCTGAACAGTCAGGGACAACTAGGGACAAAGGGTTTATGACTTCTATGACTCCAGTACCTTCTGTAGGCCCTGGGGGTGGGGGCAGGAACAGAGTAAACAGAGGGAATCCACAAAGCAACCCAAGAGTGTAGGATTAGGAACTTCTCCTTGCTTCCTGAGCAGTGGGACCCTATATAATGGAGAATACTATTGGTATCAGAATCCACAGGTAGAGGGCCCTGGAAACAGCTGTGTCTACTATAGCCCTAGATTGGAAGACCTTGACTGGTCCATAGCTGGGACCCAGAGGTATGGATATTTCCTTATGAGTAGAAACTCAAGACTTATTACTAATACATGAGGGACTTTGGAGGCTTGAAAAATGTGGAGTGGATACCACTGTAGGAAAGGAGTGAGAAAGTAGCACACATTGTTGAGTGTGGTTTCTAAGGGACTGGGACCCTCTTAATTGAGGTCACTCCCAGGAGAGTGGAGTGCCTGATGATGCTATAGAGGGAAGTGAACTGGCCACTTGCAGTTGCATTAGCAGAACTGCCTGGAGACTCTGGTTGGAGTAACTGAGATCTATCATGGACTTGTGGTTGTGCAAGAGACTTGGAGTACATCTGACTCTGGACTATAAAAATTGGAATAACTAAATAGGATCTAGAAAAAACAAACACACAAAAATTCTGAGACCTGAGGTAACATACACCAACATGATAGGAACCCTGAGATTCCAGAAAAAAGACCCTAATTAAATCTATTGCCCTAGCCACTAAAATTAATTTAAATAAGTAAACAAAAAAAGAACAAGCAAAGGAGAAAAAACAAATGTTGATAGCTATTATGAGGAGAAAGAAGATCTTGACTCAAAATCTTCGATTTTACAAACAGCAAAGAAATACAAGAAATAACTAGGAGCTCAAAAAGAACTTTTGGAGAGCTAAAAAAGACTTAAAATACCAAATGATTGAAGTGAAGGAAACCTTAAGAAAAAAATAAGAACAATGCAAGAAAATCAAGAATGATCGAAGAAAAATGTGAAAGACCACTGAAATAGAAAAAGAGATCTAGAAACTTACAGAAGAAAAATAATTTACTAAGTACTAGAACTGGATAAGGGAAAATTGATTTCCTAAGACAACAAACTACAGTAATGCAAATTCGAAAGAATGGAATTCATGGAAGAGAATATGAAACATTGCATTACAAAAAACCTAACCTGGGAAATAGAACAAGAAGAGATAATAGAAGAATAGTTGAACTCAAGGAAAGTTACAATCAAAAAAGAATTTAGACAGTATACTGCAAGAAATCATCAAGGAAAAGTTCCCATAAATTTTTGAAATAGAGAATAGAATGGAAATGGAAAGAATCCACTAATCACCTTAAAGAGACCCAAGAATGAAGATGCACAGGAATGTCATTGCTAAACTCTGTAGCCCTCAGATTAAGTGAAAAAATACTACAGAACAAAAAAAATGTAAATACTGTGGAACTATAGTCAGTATAACATAAGACTTAACCGTCACATTAAAAGAATGCAGGATATGGAATACAGTATTTTGCAGAGCAAGAGAACTGAATTTCCAATGAAGAATAATATCTGGCAAAGATGAGCATGATTCTAAAATGAAAAATTGGATATTTAATGAACTGTGACACAGCTGGGGTCCAGCCCCTCTTGTGACTTCAGGGGGTTCTCAGCAGAACTGAAGAAGTTTCAACTATTCTTGGAGAAAAACTCAGCAGAAAATTTGATCTATAAGAAACATATGTAAATAAAAAATCATTTGATTCTGATATGGGAACATGTAATCTATGGCCCTTGAGAATGTCTTCATTACTTGGATATTATGAAGGGGTAAATATGGATGGAAGACTTGAGGTAGAGGGAATATAATGGAATGAGCTAAAATGTTAGTAGAATAGACCAGGAATAGGCTTGGTGAGATGGCTATTTCATATGGAGGAGGAATGAGAGATGAACTGCCAAGGAGAAGGGCATAATGAGGTAGAGGACTGGGATTACTAGAATCCAACTCTTCTCATAGAGAACATCTGTCAGAGGTTGATAACTCAGTCCATCTTAGACAAAGATCTGAGTGCCCTTGTCAAGAGGTCAATAACTCAGGGTCTGTCTGAGAATCGGTCCAGGTGCCTTCTTCCTCACCTTCTTTAGGCTTTTCATAACAAGACATGTTATTGTTGACCATTCCATGAACCTGGATGGTGCTTGGAATCATTATCTTACCCCAGGTGCCATATGTACAATTCTTGGAACCATTATCTTAAACCAATTCTTGGAACTATTATCCTACCCCAGGTGCCATATCTACCATTCTTGTTACACTTTCCCAAGGACTTTTCTCAGGGGATTATTTTTGCTTTATGTGGTCTGTACCTTTAAAATACGTAACTACCTTCCATTAAATGTACACACCTGCCATGAGCAAGTGTGACCCTTCTGACCTACACTGCATCTTTTGATTCTTATCTTCTCTGCTTGCCTTTACCTACAGGTGGGGCCCTTCAGCCTTTGTATTCCTCTTATTGTTTTTCCCTTGCCTTTACCTGGGGAACTCTGGTCCTAGTCCTGCCCCCCTGCAGAGCTTTTACAAACATCAATCACAATTAGAAAGGTAAAAAGTTCTTAACATATAGAAAAACAGGAGGGAGGGGGAATGGGATAAAGTAGGAAGTAGGGGTCCCTTTGAGGGGGACTGAGGGAATAAGAAAAGGAAGAGTTGGTTAAGAGAAAGGAGGACAAGAGGATAAGAAAAGGAAGAGAAGAGAGGGATACTAGAGAGGAGTGTATATCAAGAGGTAGGAGGGGTAAAGTGAAGAGATAAAATCAAGAAGTAGGAGGGCACAGTTGGGGGATAAGGAAGGGATTTTGGGAAAGGTGGATAGCATAAGAATGAAAAAATTAGGGGAAAGGGATAAAAGAGCAACTTGTTGAAAGGTAAGTTAATTTGGAACTAAGAGGGCAAGGAGAGGAAAGGTATTAGTCAAAGGAAATTGGACATCTAAGAATAGCATTGGAACAAAAGTTTCACAGTGTATGACCAAGATGGAAAGACTTGTTTTGGAAAGAGTATGTTTCTGATAACAGATTATATCTGCTACCTATGGACCAATCTAGCAAAATATGGTCCTTGTGATATATGCTAACTGAGAACCATGTATGCTAAAATGATCAAATTAAATGCTGATAGGAACATGGAGAAACAGGCCCAATATTACATTGCTATGACAGCTGTGAATTTTTTGAAAGCAAGAAGGAAATATACATCAAGAGCTATAAAGTTGTTAATTGACTTAGAGATCTCATCTCTAGGATTAGGCTCAAGGTTTTACTCTTTGAGAGGGTAAAAAGCTAATATTCATGGTATATTTTGGAATTGTTTGTTATGATAAAATAACTAGAAATAACACAAATTCAATAAATATGAGAAATGGCTGAATAGATTGTGCTATTTGAACATAATGGATTGTTATTGTTAGTAGAAACAACAAATATTGGAAATAAAGAAAATAAGTGAAATATATGAAGAGATGAAAAGAATAATAATACACACCATTATTATAATAAAAATGAACAGCCACAAAATCAAGAGAAAAATTATCCAAAGAAAACAAATACAAAAGGAACTCAAAAGTAGAGGATGCTTATATTAGACACAAACATAAGTTACATATCTTTAAACAAATTGTAAACAAATGTGTAGTTTGTGGTTTTGTACATAATCTTTTTTATGCATTTTTTGTTAAAAGTTTTGTGGTGGTGGTTACTAAGTATATAATAAAAATTTTTAAAGAAAAAAGAAAACTTGGAATTATGCCTATTGGTCAATAAACTTATTTTGATTTTGAGTTTATAGACATTTTGTTAGTATATATCAGTTGCCTTGTGAGGGAGAGAAAGGAAATTTAATAGAACCATCATCATAGGAAGAAAATCACCTTTGAAATCATTCCATACAGATAATATGCCAGTATCATCATTTTAACATGCAAATGATGGTATATTTAAGAAGTTTTTAATGCTTGAGAGAAATTACATTATGAATTTCTTCATTTAAACCTATAGAAAAATGTATAGTCAGTTCATAACTTGCCTTAGTTGTCATTGCTGCTTGGTGCGTAGACTAGAAATGTCATCGGTTCTGAGTCACAATTCTGGCTCTGGAATCAATCAGTTCAGTGAGTGCATGAATGAAGGAATTATAAAGCTTTATTAAGTACTGACTATATTAAAAGTACTCATTATACAAACAGAAAAGACAGATGATCCTGTTCTCAAGGAACCCACATTCTTACAGAGAGAGAGATGATGCATAGAGATTTCAACTTTAGGGTACAGGACAGTAGCTAAGTGGATGATAACATAGCTTTAGTGTCACTTTTCTCCATGAAACAATATCCATTTAACCATTTAATTGTTTCAAAGTCCATGGTAGATAAAGTAACCATTGCTGATAGACGCTAAGGAAAGAACAAGCAAGGGAGTGCTTATCATGCCAAACCCTTCATTTCCAAATTGTGGCATGGGAGCACGAATGTCAAACACCAAGATCAATTAGTCAAATGAAGGTCCATACAGAGTTTATAGTAAGACTAGAATGGATTCTATGGATTTGGGAAGAAGTAAAGATTTGTTTTGAAAACTTTAGTTCCTCAAATCTTTTCCACTTAAAGATAGTCTCCCATTAAGTGCTATCTGGTAGTAGTATACTCTTTCTTTTGGCCAATGTTTTTAAAGAGGAAATTTACCGTATGTCAACTTTTACAGTTAACCAGAAGTAAATTTGTATGCTATGTTTGAAAATTTAATTAGCTACCATCTATATAGACTTTAAAGTTTGAGAAATATTTCACATGTGCTATCTCATTTGATCTTTGCAATAACTCTGTGAGATAGATGCTATTATAATCCCCAGTTTACTGATAAGGAAACTGAGACTAGATATGTGGTGGTAGTCTCTCGGTAACCAAGGATTGTGTTTTTGTGCACAAAGACACCTGTGCATTGTAAACCTTAAAATTTCTTAGACTTATAAATGTTGGAAATTTCACCATTGGGAAATTTCATACTTGAAAAAATTTCCTATTGATAGTGGGTCTTGACTATTGGAATGTGAACCCCATTGGCATGGGAGGTTCCTCCTCCTCCCTTCTTAAGATTACTTTAGGACAGAAACCTTTTGCTAAACAATGGAAAGGGCTTTGACCTATGCTTAAGCATAGAACAGGAATTTCTTTGAGTCATGATTGATTTTAGAATTGATACAATAGAGATACTTGGAATGACAGAACCAGGTCTTGGAAATAATCTCCACCCTACTCAGTCCTAACAGGATTTAGGAAGGGCTGTAGCAAAGGATCAAGATTTAATTATTTGAGAATATGACCTTCAACAGACATGTGCAAAGCCACAGACCTCCTGGCAGTCCTGGGTTAAGCTAGAGCCACCATTGGCAAAGGGAAGACATGGACAGTGATTGGTAGATGTGAGAACTGAGGGGAGGGAACTTGGATGGTTTGCTTAAAGAGAGAGGGGTCTGAGGACTGAGGGGTGGATGGTTGGAGAGGTTTTTGGTTTGAGAGGTGGTTGGTTGGAGAGTTTTGGCTCTGAGTGGTTGGAGAGGTGCTCTGAGAAGCTTGCTCTGAAGGAAGCTGGAGGTGGAGACCCCTGAGACTGTTTCTCCATTTTGGTCATGTGAGTAATAGGGACTGATCTCCTTTCTTTGCCCCAGCTATCTAAGGGCTTGGGCCTTTTGGCCCAGCCTAAACAGAAGGGGTATTTAAGCCCTATTCCCTTCTCTCCCCTTTCTCTCTCCCTCTCTCTCTCTATCTCTAATACCTTTCTTCATCCTGTTTGTAATTAAACTCCATAAAAGGTTGACTGCTGACTTGAGTTTTCATTTAGGAATTACATAGCTAAATTCCTTGGCGACCTTAAATTAATATATATCAGTATTTTAAAGTGATTTCCTTGTCACAGAATGAAGATTTAAGTGGAAAAGTCGATGCACAGAGACAGTCCCATTCTCTCAGCATTGGAAGTTTGGGTCCAGTGGCACGAAAAGTCGTTACACCTGGAGACTTCCTCAGTTGCATTGGATGGCCATGTTGTCCTTTGTGCTCCAACACACCCTAAGCACTCCACAGTGCCTTGCTGCATTGCCATCTCAGTCGTTTAACCTTCTTATTGGTTTTTTCCACCTGTTCTGCCGAAACAGTCTTCACATGCTGGGTGAGCAAAGCCCTAGTTCACCAGGGGTCGACGACCCGATGGCTACCCTCACAAGGTTAATCTGGCCTGTCAAAGTCGTTGCCTGGGGTGTGGCCGCTGCCACATGCTAGCAGCTACTGGGAGCCACAAGTGAGAGATGAGTGTCAGGTGAGGGTCAGAGGCTGGAGAGCTGCCCTAGGAGAGCACGACAAGCCCTCCGTACCAAAGATATTACTCCTCCCTGAGCACCCCATATACCCCTAGATATATAATGTAATTTACCCAGTCACACAACTACTATTGGAATTTTAGCTTGATTCTTCCTGATTCCAATTCCACGGCACCATCTTGATGTAGGGATGCTAAGTCTCTTAATTTGGACTGAGAGGATGATCTCTGTTTTTTTTTCTTTTTTCTCATCCCCTTAAACCTTAGATCTACAAAAACTGAGGATAGTAGGAGAGGGTAAGTACACAAAGGGAATACTGGTGAAGATTTTAAATATTTTACAGAAACATTCAGGTCATCCCATATGCCAGGTCAACTGACTTTGGCTTCTAAAAGTATAACAGATTATCTGTGCACCCTTCAGTAAATGATTTTATCCTAGGAAATTAATATCAAGCAGCTTACTACAATGCTTTTAATGTCGCCAATCAGCACTCATGAATTCTTATTGACATTGTTCTCAAATTGAGTTATAAAATTACAGGATGAGGATCAAGATATGATTTTGCTGCTCCATGCCATAGTAATGTCCTAAATGATTAAGAATGTACAATTTCATGTTTTCTATAAAGATTGTAGTACACTCTGGGAACTGTATCAATGTTAAATAACAATAGTATTACCAAGGACACGATGTGATCATCGCTCAAGTGCCCAATGGCTGTACCTTACCCTTTACTCTTCATAAAGTTCTGACACAATCTCATACCACAGCTAACTAGGCCAATTGCATTATCTGTAATCATTAGTTTCTCCCTGATTCACTGCTTATAATTGACATCATTACATTTAGTTAGATTAAATTTGATAAAATGGAGTGATTCAAAGTAGCCAGTTAAGTGAACCCATAAAAAGAAAAGTGATTAGTAATTGGGGGGAAATGAAAATAATGAAATACATTATGATAATTATTATTATGCTTCTCTATCAAATTGTCCTTTTTATTTCATTCCCCTCTCTTCCCATCCCCCATTATTTACAAATATTTTTTTAAAAGGTTGTTGATCTTGGTGTTTATTGTATGTAAAGAGAGGAATCATATGAAATGAATAAGGGCTTTGTCACATTCAGTTGCATTGATCCAGAAATTAATGGAATCAAGTTGGATTAATGAAGTGTATTCCCCAAAATGTTTTTCCCTCCTCTCTACCCTCAGCCACAATTTTCTTCCCTCTGTTACTGATGGTTGTGTTTCAGTGACTGCTACCTTGGACTTCATCAGATAGGGTTTGGCATTGACCCACAGTGAATTTTTCTATGATTGATCACTCCCTTGGGGCTTACAATGAAATACTAGTAAAATCATGGAAAGCATATTCAATATGATATTCTCTTTCATAAACTAAACATTCTTTTATTAATTGATTTTTCAATGATATATTTCATGCCACCAGAAAAGGCTCAAGATTGGGCAGTGATGGAGTTATATAGTAGAATTATTTGTGATTCCAGAGTATAACATTCTTAGTGAGTTGGTTCAATATCTGTGCCATTTAACAACAAAAGATTCTTTTTATTTTTCAGTTTATTTCATTATGTCCACCTTTCATCTACTTGGCTATTGAACAATTTTGTACAGTAATGTTTAATATCCTTTCTCTAGTTAATTTTATTTCCCCTTTTCTATCATTACATTGCAATCCAGGTATATAACTCTAATGTTTACCATACCATAGAATAGAGTTGTGTCATTCTTGGCACTATAACTTGAAGATTTTTGTTGTGCTTATACTATGCTTTATAGCACTACTTAAATGAAGACACTTAAAATCAGAAGTTGGTCTGCAAATTATCAAGTAAGTAAACTGCATTATTCTCAGCAAATTCTATCATCACTTCAATATACTACTTTCACTCCATCTTCTTGTTCTCTTCTGACTTCCAGGCCATTTTTGTAATCTCTTCTTGATTGTTAACACTTGGTTAGTGGTCATCCTGTCTACCCTCTCATTATATATCATCCTTGGAGACTTTAGATTATATTAACCCTTTACAAGAGACAGCCTCTTATACATCCTGGCCCAGTGATTATTCATTCCTCTCAATTCCTATGACTCCATTCCCTTTATTCCTGCTTCAAAGAGCACTGACTCTAGAGCCAGAGGATCTGGGTTCAAATCCCAGCGCTGATACTTACACATTTGTGTGATCTTGAGCAAATCTCTCAACCTTGCTAGATCTCAGTTTCCTAATATAAAATTAAGGGATTGCACTACATGGTCTTTTCCAGTTATAGATCTCTGATTCTTTAATCTGTCTGAACATCACCCTTTCCAAGAACCTGAACTTTGAAATTCAGCTCTGATAGTATCAGAATTTTAGACTCAGAGGTAGTTGGGATCTTAGAAACCACATATTTGAATTCATGTAATAGAGACATCCAACTTCTTGTGATGACCTAAATTGAGGCAACACACAAATAAAGTAGTCCTTATTTGTTTTTCTTTATATTGCTTTCATTATTAATGGTTTGGGATATTCTTTCATATGATTGTTGATAGCTACAATTTTTCTCTTAAAAATTGTCTTCCATTCCATTTTTGGGAAGCTGTCATTGTTAGATAATTGTTTCTTAAATCAAGCATAAATCTATCTTATTTTCTCTCCTTATATAAAGCCTAAATCTGTTTTCCATCTTATTATTTTTTCTTTTACAATATGCCCAAGCTTCAAACTTAGTTTTTCCCCCCTCTTATTTTTCACCTATCCGTGGCCTTCTTACAAGGCTCTGACACAATAGTCTACCACTTTAACCATGATAAATAGAATCTCTTGCCCTTCATATTGTCTGCTATCTCTAAAATATTAATCCATAACCATATATAACTCTTGCTAGCTTGCACCTCCCCTTTCCCTTGGCTTCTGAGAGTTGCTAGATAAAGTCACAAAACTGAGCAGATTTTACTTATTATAAAGTTATACTTTATTGATGGCATAACATAGTGGATGGTGAACTGGCCTTCGAGTCAGGAGGACAGAGTCTCAAGTCCTGTCTCGAACACAGACAGATTGTATGGTATTGATCAAAACACTCAACTTTTCAGAATCCTAGCTAACTCTAAATTTATGAAAAGCAGAGCTATTGCTGTAGTGCATTGGCAGAAAAAGTTCTTCACTATCCCTGTATTGTATAGTTTAGTTCAAGAAAAAGTAGTTTAATTTCAGAGGAGCCTTTACTACTGTAAGGGGAAATTTTAGGGTTATGACTTAATCTATATTTAATTGGTCACCAGGGAATATCTCAAATAAAATATCCAAGTCGGTTGGGAAATTTTATGGTGGTTGAATTAATATAGAGGAAATGAATTAAGAAGAAGAGAGAGGGAAAGGGTATAGGATTTCTCCGGTCTAGCCTGTGCCAAGGGGAGTTCAAAGACCTCCATGATGAGGTCTTCTCAGAAGATTAGGGGCTTCCTAAGAAGATAGTGTTTTGGAAGGTAAAGGAGAAAGGAATCAGCCTAAACTCCAAGAGAGCTGAGAGAAGATGCCTCACCTGAACTAGGTTACTAAGTTTCCCCCCAGTACTGTATCAAGGACACTCACTGCCAAACTTGGACAATAGCTTCTTCCATGCCAAGATGCCAAGACACTCAGAATGCTGCCACCAGCCACCTCTCTGTGCAAAGAGGCTGAGAGAGGAAGTGTCGTGAAATATATAGACTGTTTTTACATCACTTTCCTGTATCTCACATGTACCAATGGCAGCTTAAGCTTAACTTAGGACAGCCCAGAGGGTCAGTCAGTTATTTCCGATTTGTCATTTGCTATCACATGTCTGTCATAGGCCATCCTTCTCAATACTTAATCCTTAAGTAGGGTATAGACATTCCTGTTTTGTTAAACTAAGCAGGGTGGAGTAAATCTAAAATTCACAATACTATTTCTAGTTTATCTCTAGGTTCAGATAAAGCATGTCTGTTTGGAAAGAGTTGTGGATTTTTTACTTAAAAATATTCTATTTGCTATATGGGAGGACTCTGTGGAAGGGAGGGGTGGGTACTGGAGTAACTTTGATGGTATAAAAAAGATATAAATAAAATTTATTTTATAAATGAAACTGAAACAATTGTGTAACTTCTTATCATAGAATGGAAATGGAGATCTCTTGCATGTGTGTGAGAGATTTTTAATGAGACCACTATAGCTGTGGCTTGAGTGTATTACTATCTAGGGGACAAATAATATATTACTTTCTCTTATTGATTAATTAAGAAAAGGTCTTCCAAAGCATAAGGAAGACAGCACATGAGCCATTTTGGATTGCTCACCAATAGTTCAGTAACCCAAATTTCCCAAGATCCATAATAACGTTAAGGAAAATAACATTGAAAGATATCAGAAATCTGATCTGAATCATTACTTCAGAATTTTGGCTTTGAAACATTCCTTCCTTCTCTTCAGGGACAGATAATAAACTCCAGGTGCTCAAGACTCCTTCTACATGTAGTTTTCCTTCATTCTACAACCTCCAAATGGAAGTCTTCTCATCCTCCTTAAATATACCTTGAACATTTCTGCAATCCTCCTTTGACCCTATTTTCCTATGTTGTAATGCAATTGGCTTATTTTCTCCTCAATAATACCAGAGGCCTTACTTTCTCCTTAGTCATATTTGGTTATTAACAATTTTATTCTATTTTTCCTATACAATGTATACTTTTAATGGCAAGAGAAACAAAATATATATTGAGTAATTTTGCTTTCTCTTTTTCATTATTGTTATCCTATCTACCCTCAAATAGCTGTCCTATCCCTTCTTTGAACTTCCTCTTTTCTCCAACAAAGCTAAAGTAAATCCCTTTTAATTCTCTAAACTCATTACCAGAGTAGGCTTATCTGAAACTTTAACATTTATGATATTATTACTAAAGTATTTTGTTGGTCCTTTGTTATTAGTTATTTTTATATTTAGCCTTGCTTCCTTTTCATATGTTTTAATAATTATAAATTGGATGTGTGATGGTTGTAGAAAACAATTTGAAATTATATAATACAGGTGACTTAAAGGTTTATACTGTTTGACCCAACACAGATCAAGAGGTCAAGGGCAGAAAAAAACATTTCAACATTCCAAAATTTTCTTTGTGGCCCTTTTTGATATCACAAAAACATGGATACAAATTAGGTTTCCATTGATTTGAGAACAATTGAATGGATGGTACTATATTGATGTGGCATAGTAGATACAGCACTGAATTTGGGATCAGAAAATCCTGAGGTCAAATTCTGCCTCAGGTATTTATTAGTTGTGTGACCTGGATAAGTGACTCAATCTTTCTCACCCTCAGTTTCCTCATGTGTAGTATGTGGATCATAATACCTATTTCAAGGAATTGTTATAAAGACCAACTGAAAAAACATGTAGAAAGTCTTTTGCAAACCTTAAATTACTATGAAGAAATTATCACTACTACCCCCACTCCTGCTTTTGGGCCTATAGGTAGTACAGCTAGACCTAAGAACCCATTCAGAATGAAGCAAAATACAAAGAAAAAGCAGTGGAACTTAGATTGTCCCATGAGATAATGATCAATATTAGTCAATTCATGATGAAATGTGCTTCCCATCTCTGAGTAGAAAGGTAGTTGGCTTTGGGTGAAGAAAGTTGCTTAAATTGTAAAACATAGGACTTCCGGGTAAACATGGCTGCAATCTAGATGTGACTCGCTTCCCCTCCCAGGCACCGAACAAAATAGACTACCTCAAAAGAGCACAAAAGTAACCTTTGAAAGAATGGAAGGACTCTCCAGTACCCCACAGAAACGAAGGTACGTGGGGTTTGAACATTTCCACACTATAAGGAGGAGGAAAAGCTCGCACAAAAACGTGAACTGAGCTGCCCCTCCTACCCCCCCATCAAACCAGAGTAAGCTATCAGAGTGCTCACTGGGACAGTGAGTGAGTGAGAAGCATCTCTGTCTGGGGGGGGGCACACCAGGGTCCTTGGGATCTAAAGACTGCAAGGAAACAACCTATCAGGGCGGCTTCATGGGAGAATCCTGCGCTGAGCACAGGGGACTGCAGAACTGAACTCCGGGGCAGTTGCTCTGAGCACCTGGGGAGGCTGGGCTGATCACCTGGGCGGGCTGCGCTGATCACCTGGGCAGTTGGGCTGAACACAGGGGCCCATGCTCTAAGAAACCTCAGAGGTTGGGAAGAACTAGTCTGAGGCAACCTAAATTCACAGAAAACCCGCCCATATCACCCAGACCCCAGACCAAAAAAAGAAAGTGGAATAAAACCACCAAAGGGATGGCTCACATGTCCCAAAATCAAGCCTCCAAGAAGAAAGGGGGGGGGGGAAGTGACTATTGAAAACTTTTATGGAGGGAGTACCCAAGGAAAAGAAGAGAATGAGGATGAAATCCAAACAAAATCAGAACATGCTTCCCAAAATGGAAACTATCCACAAGCTCTGGAAGATCTCAAACTGGAGCTTACCCAAAAGGTGGAAACCATTTGGAAAAAAAATGGGAGAAAGAGATCAGCAGTCTGATAGACAAGACTTCACAATTGGAGAAAGAGCTGGAAGCATCTAATAGAAGGGCAGACAAAGCTGAAAAGCAAAACCAGTCCCTAAAGACCAGAATTAAGCAACTGGAAGACAGTGAGCATGCAAAACAGCAAGAATTAATAAAGCAAAGCCAAAAAATTAATGCATTAGAAGAAAACACAAAATATCTCACTGAAAAGGTCAAAGACCTGGAAAACAGAGGAAGAAGAGACAACCTCAGAATTATTGGTCTCCCCGAAAAAACAGAGATCAACAAAAACCTAGATGCTATTCTACAGGAGATTATAGAAGAAAATTGCCCACATGTTCTGGAGCAAGGGGGCAAAATAGAAATAGAAAGGGTCCATAGAACACCCTCTATACTAAATGCCCAACAGACAACCCCTAGGAATGTAATTGCCAAATTCAAGAGCTTCCAAGAAAAGGAAAAAATCCTACAAGAAGCCAAGAAGAGGAGCTTCAGATATAGGGGGGGCTCCCATACGGATCATACATGACTTAGCGGCTAACACACTAAGAGACCGCAAAGCATGGAACACGATATTTAGAAAGGCAAGAGAGCTGGGTCTCCAACCAAGAATCAACTACCCAGCAAAACTGACTATATACTTCCAGGGGAAAGTATGGGCATTCAACAAAATAGAAGATTTCCAAGCATTTGCTAAGAAAAGACCAGAGCTCTGTGGAAAGTTCGATATCTAAACACAGAAAGCAAGAGAAACATGAAAAGGTAAATATGAAAGAAAGGGAAAAGGAGATAAATCTTATCTTTTTCTTTAAGTCAAACTCTCTTCTATAAGGACTACATTTATATCAAATTATATATATTAATATGTGGGGAAAATGTTTTGTGTAACTCTCAAAAATTGTATGCATCATAAGAGTAGTTAGAAGAATCATGCATAGGGAATGATTGGGGCATCAAGAAGATTTGATGAAGGGGGGAAAGAAAGAAAAAGGGAGGGGGGAATCGTCTATAATACTAAGATTTACTTCAAGAAATGGGGGGGGGGACTAAATAGAATAATCTTTCCCATACAAAGAGACACATGGGAAGGGGAGGGGAAGAGCTCTCATATGAGAAGGAGAGGAAGAGAGCATGAAGTAGAATTAAACCTTACTCTAAGTGAAATCAAATCTGAGAGGGAAGAACATCTAGATCCAGTGGGATCCTGAATTCTATCTTATCCAACAGGGTAAGAAAGAAAGGAAAATCAAGGAGGGGGAGGGGAGGGAGTATAAAATGGGAGGGAAGGAGAGGGGGTAGGGGAAGGGAGCATGAAAAGGGAGGGGCTAGAAAGGGAAGCATAACAAGGGAGGTGACTAGGGGGACTGACCTAAAGTAAATCACTGGTTCAAAAGGATATAGCTAAAGAAGAAAGGTCAGAACTAGGGGAAGATATCAAAATGCCAGTGAATCCACAAATGACAATCATAACTTTGAACGTGAATGGGATGAACTCACCCATAAAAAGTAGACAAATAACAGATTGGATTAGAACCCAAAACCCTACCATATGTTGTCTTCAAGAAACACATATGAGGTGGGTTGACCCTCCAAGGTCAGAATTAAAGGATGGAGTAAGATCTTTTGGGCCTCAACTGATAGAAAGAAGGCAGGAGTTGCAATCATGATATCTGACAAAGCCAAAGCAAAAATAGACCTGATCAAAAGGGATAGGGAAGGTAAATGTATTCTGTTAAAAGGGAGTATAGACAATGAGGAAATATCACTAATCAACATGTATGCACCAAATGGCATAGCATCCAAATTTTTAATGGAGAAATTAGGATAATTGAAGGAGGAAATAGACAGTAAAACCATATTAGTGGGAGACTTGAACCAACCACTATGAAATTTAGATAAATCAAATCAAAAAATAAATAAGAGGTAAAAGAGGTGAATGAAATCTTAGAAAAATTAGAGTTAATAGACATATGGAGAAAAATAAATAGGGACAAAAAGGAATACACCTTCTTCTTAGCACCACATGGCATATTCACAAAAATAGATCATACACTTGTAACAGTTAAAATTTAGGGGAGACTGAGGCAGGTAGAAATTAGTTTCTCTCTGCAAGGAGTATTATATTTTATGAGGTTTATTAAAGGTTGAGAGTTTAAGAATATACAGGTAAGAAAAAAACACATGCCTTGGCCAGAGGCCTAGACAAGACCTCACCTACATTATGGAAAGAGCCACGTCTTCCCCAAAATGGAAGTCCAAAAGAGAGCTCAAAAGCCTTTGCAATCAGCTTAAATACCTTCTCGATCTCGCCCACCTCAGAATTCCATGAGATTACAAAGCATTTTGGGGAAGTGGAGCAAGGGCTTGTGGGGATTGAAGTCCAGAGTTCAAATGTCAATTTTACACACTAGGTCACGCAAATATGGCACTCAAATGCAGAAAAGCAGAAATAATAAATGCAACCTTTTCAGATCATAAAGCAATAAAAATATTGATCAGTAAGGGTACATGGAGAGCCAAATGAAAAATTAATTGGAAATTAAATAATATGATACTCCAAAATCAGTTAATTAGAAAAGAAATCATAGAAACAATTAATAATTTCATTGAGGAAAATGACAATGGTGAGACATCCTTTCAAACCTTATGGGATGCAGCCAAAGCAGTACTGAGAGGAAAATTCATATCCATGAGTGCATATATTAACAAATTAGGGAGGGCAGAGGTCAATGAATTGGAAATGCAAATCAAAAAACTTGAGAACAAACAAATTAAAAAACCCCAGAAGAAAACCAAACTAGAGATCCTAAAAATTAAGGGAGAAATTAATAAAATTGAAAGAGATAGAACTATTGAGCTAATAAACAAGATTATAAGCTGGTACTTTGAAAAAACAGACAAAATAGACAAACTACTGGTCAATCTAATTAAAAAAAGGAAAGAAGAAAGGCAAATTAACAGCATCAAGGATGAAAAGGGGGACCTCACCTCCAACAAAGAGGAAATTAAGGCAATCATTAAAAACTACTCTGCCCAACTATATTTCAATAAATATACCAACCTAGATGATATGGATGAATATTTACAAAAACAAAATTGCCTAGACTAATGGAAGAAGAAATAGATTTCTTAAATAATCCCATATCAGAAACAGAAATCCAACAGGCCATCAAAGAACTTCCTAAGAAAAAATCCCCAGAGCCTGATGGATTCACCAGTGAATTCTATCAAACATTCAAAGAACAACTAACCCCAATACTATACAAACTATTTGACATAATAAGCAAAGAGGCAGTTCTACCAAATTCCTTTCATGACACAAACATGGTACTAATTCCAAAGCTAGGCAGGCCAAAAACAGAGAAAGAAAATTATAGACCAATCTCCCTAATGAATATAGATGCAAAAATCTTAAATAGGATGCTAGCAAAAAGACTCCAGCAAGTGATCACATGGGTCATCCACCATGATCAAGTAGGATTTATACCAGGGATGCAGGGCTGGTTCAGTATTAAGAAAACCATCCACATAATTGACCATATCAACAAGCAAACCAACAAAAATCACATGATTATTTCAATAGATGCAGAAAAAACCTTTGATAAAATACAACATCCATTCCTATTAAAAACACTAGAAAGCATAGGAATAGGAGGGTCATTCCTAAAAATAATAAACAGTATATATCTAAAACCAACTAATATCATCTGCAATGGGGATAAACTAGAGGCATTCCCATTAAGATCAGGAGTGAAACAAGGATGCCCATTATCACCTCTATTATTTGACATTGTCCTAGAAATACTAGCAGTAGCAATTAGAGAAGAAAAAGAAATTGAAGGAATTAAAATCGGCAATGAGGAGACCAAGTTATCATTCTTTGCAGATGACACGATGGTCTACTTAAAGAATCCTAGAGATTCAACCAAAAAGCTAATCAAAATAATCAACAACTTTAGCAAAGTTGCAGGATACAAAATAAACCCACACAAATCATCAGCATTTCTATATATTTCCAACACAGCTCAGAAGCAAGAACTAGAAAGAGAAATCCCATTCAAAATTACCTGAGACAAAATAAAATACTTGAGGAATCTATCTCCCGAGATAAACACAGGAACTTTATGAACACAACTACAAAACACTCTCCACACAACTAAAACTAGACTTGAACAATTGGAAAAACATTAACTGCTCATGGGTAGGACGAGTCAATATAATAAAAATGACCATCCTACTCAAACTCATCTATCTATTTAGTGCCATACTCATGGAACTTCCAAAAATTTTTTTTACTGATCTAGAAAAAGCTATAACAAAGTTCATTTGGAAGAACAAAGGATCAAGGATATCCAAGGAAATAATGAAAAAAAAAATATAAAGGAAGGGGGCCTTGCAGTCCCAGATCTCGGACTATAATATAAAGCAGTGGTCATCAAAACAATTTGGTACTGGCTAAGAGACAGAAAGGAGGATCAGTGGAATAGACTCGGGGTAAGTGGCCTCAGCAAGACAGTATATGACAAACCCAAAGATCCCAGCTTTTGGGACAAAAATCCATTGTTTCATAAAAACTGCTGGGAAAATTGGAGGACAGTGTGGAAAGATTAGGTTTAGATCAACACCTCACACCCTACACCAAGATAAATTCAAAATGGGTGAATGACTTGAACATAAAGAAGGAAACTATAAGAAAATTAGGTGAACACCAAATAGTATACATGTCAGACCTTTGGGAAGGGAGAGGCTTTAAAACCAAGCAAGACTTAGAAAGAGTCACAAAATGCAAAATAAATAATCTGGAATACATCAAATTAAGAAGTTTTTGTACAAACAAAACCAATGTAACTAAAATCAGAAGGGAAGCAACAAATTGGGAAACAATCTTCATAAAAACCTCTGACAAAGTTTTAATTACTCAAATTTACAAAGAGCTACAGCAATTGTACAAAGATCAAGCCATTCTCCAATTGATAAATGGGCAAGGGACATGAACAGGCAGTTCTCAGCCAAAGAAATTAAAACTATTAATAAGCACATGAAAAAGTGTTCTACATCTCTTATAACCAGAGAGATGAAAATCAAAACAACCCTGAGGTATCACCTCACACCAAGCAGATTGGCCAACATGACAGCAAAGGAATGTAATGAATGCTGGAGGGCATGTGGCAAAGTAGGGACATATATATATATATGTATATATACATATATATATATATATTTCACAATAGTATGTAACATTTATTTTTTTTGAAAAATTTATTTAGTCAATTTAGAATATTTTTCCTCAGTTACAAAATTCATGTTTTTTTTCCCTCCCCTCTCCTCACCACTTCCCATAGCCAACTTGCAATTCTACTGGGTTTTACATGTGTCCTTGATCAAAACTTATTTCCATATTATTGATGCTTGCACTAGGGTGATCATTTAGAGTCTACATCTGCAATCATGTGCCCATTGACACATGTGATCAAGCAGTTGTTTTTCTTCCGTGTTTCTACTCCCACAGTTTTTCCTCTGAATGTAGATAGTGTTCTTTCTCATAAATCCCTCCAAATTGTTGTGGATCATTGCATTGCTACTAATAGAGAAGTCCATTACATTCGATTGTACCAGAGTGTATCAGTCTCTGTGTATAATGTTCCCCTGGTTCTGCTCCTGTCACTCTGTATCAATTCCTGGAGGTTGTTCCAGTTCACATGAAATTCCTCCAGTTCATTATTCCTTTGGGCTCAATAGTATTCCATCACCAACCTATACCACAACTTGTTCAGCCATTCCCCAATCAAAGGGCATCTCCTGATTTTCCAATTATTTGCCACCACAAAGAGTGCATGCTGCTATGAATATTTTTACAAGTCTTTTTCCTTATTATCTGTTTGGGGTACAAACCCAGTAGTGCTATGGCTAGATCATAGGGAAGACTGTCTTTTAGCACCCTTTGGGCATAGTTCCAAATTGCCCTCCAGAATGGTTGGATCAATTCACAACTCCACCAGCAATGCATTGCTGTCTCAATTTTGCCACACACCCTCCAACATTCATTGCTTTCATTTGCTCTCATGTTAGCCAATCTGCTAGGTGTGAGGTGATACCTCAGAGTTTTTTTTTTTTTTTTGATTTGTATCTCTCTGATTATAAGAGATTTAGAACACTTTTTCATGTGTTTATTAATAGTTTTGATTTCTTTATCTGAAAATTTCCTATTCATGTTCCTTACCCATTTATCATTTGGGGGATGGCTTGATTTTATGTATAATTGATTTAGATCTTTATAAATTTGAGTAATTAAACCTTTGTCAGAGGTTTTTGTTATGAAGATTTCCCCCCAATTTGTTGTTTCCCTTCTAATTTTGGTGGCTATAAATATTTTCGGACAAGTCTTTTTTTCCCTATAATCTCTGGGCTACAGACCCAGCAGTGGTATAGTGTTTTTCTTTCAAGGGGGAGATTAATGGAGGCAAGGGTAGCTTGGAAATAATAGTCAAATTAAAAAGCTTTAATAAAAAGAGAGATGAATCTTTTTATACACAGCTTTTTTTTCTGTTCTAGCTGGAGTTGTTTCAATTTCTCTTTGGAATTCCCTTCTTTACAAGTTTTTTTACCCTCCTTAGTTTGACTTTGGAGAGGGGAAGCAGACTGCTTGATTCTCACATATTGAATCCTCAAGTTCATATTTGACCAAATAATTATAAAGATATCCAATATAAAATTAGAATAAGTGACTTCTTCTAATCCACAACTACAGAAGGAGTTAGTCAGATGGCTAAAGCATCAGTGTGACTTGAGACAGAAATGATGCAGCCTATAATTCTTTCTCTAATCAATAAGAGCAGTGGTTTCTCTTTGTCAAAAAACAGAAGAGTGGGGACTCTGAAGCCCTGAGTAGTGACATCAGGCCATGGCATGTGACCAGCCTTGCTAATGTTCTTGGAGGCAACCACCAGAATGCTGAGCATTCTAGTGCTGGCCAGCACGCAGACCTGTGCAACCCAGACCCAAGGGTTCTAAGTTCTTTCGTATCCCATCTCAAAATGCTGAAGAAAGCCTTGATGATCCAATTTTCTGAACTTCAAAATCTAGAAGAATTTATCTCTCTTATGTGGAGGTTAGCAAAGGGCACCAGTGGACACTCAAAAGACCATTCTCCTCACACAAAAGCAAAGTAGGACATAGACCTGGCCTTGACACAAAGCCCTACTTTTGGATCCAAAGCTAGAGAGATGTACTTCTTAAAGAAATACTTATATTTATTCAAAAGTATTTTAAATCTAAGGACTCGTCAAAGAAAAGAAAGAATAATTCCATAAAACTATAAACAAAGACTCAAAGAAAAAATGGATTTCCTATAATAAGTACTACATGAAAACCTATAAGAAATGATGTAAGAAATACTTTAAATAAAAGCTCTGGAGGTCAGAATTAGAAAGAGAATAAATAGCCCAGAAGATAAAATGGTGAATATTGCCCCCAAATTGGTAGACTAGAATAAAACAAACAGAAATCAATTAATCCATGAGAATGCAGTACCTGTTAGAATAAAATCAAAAGAATAAAAATAATTCAAGAAAATATCAGATATCTGATATCAAAAACAACTGGCCTGGAAAATAGGTCAAAGAGAGATAATTTAAGAATCACTGGACCCCCTGAAACCTATGATAAAAAAATAGCTTGGACATTGTATTTAAAGAAAACACAAGAACTATCCAGATCTATTAGAGCAGGATAAGACAAAACTAGAATATACTAATCGTCTCCTAAAAGTAAATGTCTCATGAATGTTATAATCAAAATGAGGTGTCACATAATTGAAAAAAATACTGTAAGCACACAGGAAGAAACAGTTCAAATACAAAGGACCACATAAGACAAGAGCTGTCAGCTTATACTAGAGACCACAGAAGATCTTGGAATATAATATTTCAAATACTAAATGAGATAGACTTACAACTAAGAATAAATTAACCTCCCAAAGCAGAATTCCTAACTATTCTTTAAGAAAGAAAAACAGACCTTAAATGGAATAGAGAACTTTTAAGCAAAGTTGATGAAAAGACCAATGCTTTGTAGGATCTTTGAAATATAAAGCTACATGTCCAGAGGAAACTAGAAAATTAAATTTGAGCAATTGTTGACTCATAGGATGGTATGGTAACATTACATAGGGAGAAAAAAACCACAAATTTCTCTTCTGAACCCTAATGTCTTCAAAGGATACTAAGAGAGTTGAATTAAAAAAAGCAGAAATACAACCCCCCAACATTCCCTCTCAATAATCCACTCTCTATCAAATAATGTCCAATTTTCCATTCTACTATCACAAATTTTCAGTTGGCAGTCACCTCTAACATTCCTTTAACTTCTATTTCAGGAACCATTTATTTATATATAAAGACCACCTTTTCTCTTTTAAGGAGAAAGCATCCTTTATTAATAGTAAGAGTAGAACCACTAACCAAATGTTATTCAACAGGAAAAGTCAGATAGATCCCAAACTTCCCACTTATTCTGATGATTAATAAGGTTTCATCTTACTGAATGAAAGAGCTGAGGAAGTGTCAAACTCTCCATGATTCTCAGAATGGATGACTTGCTATTCCCTAATTCTTCCTCTCCCTACATGCCCACTCTGAATTTGTAAAAAGAGATAGTGTGGCTAGTGTAGATTGATGTAATCAAAATGAATCTGTGAGGCCCATCCTACAAAGAAAATTCTCCTTAATTTTTTTCACTAAATCCCAGGGCCATGGCCTTGATATCTTCAGACTGTTTCTGCTTAGTTCCAGTCATCTCCTTGTTCACTGCTAAATCCAGTGACTTCATTGCCAGCATTTCCTTTTTGTGACTGTGCTTCATCTCATCCTGGTAGATATTTCTTTTTTTTTTTAATTTTCACCCGAAGACAAAGCCTATCAAGGGGACTAGGGTCCCTAGAGAAAGAGAGGATTTGTATTTTTAGAGGAAGTTGGGTGAAGTAGGGATTAGAGAACTGGAGTCTCTTAATTATTCTGTGTCTTAGTTTCTTCATCTGTAAAAGGAGAAATTTGGACTTACTAGCCTCTAAGGTTTCTTATGATCGTCTTGTGTATTGAGAAGTGGGAAACCTCAAAGCTAATTTTCGCTAGTCTCCTCATTTTCAAGGAAAAGAAATGATTTGTTAACATCCCAATTAGTCAGTAGCAGAACCAGGATTTGAACCCAGTTCCTCTGACTACATGTCTAATTTCCTTTTCATTTCACTATGCTGCCCATGCTTGAACAGTGATTTTTTCCTACAAAGAACCCCCAAACACTAAATTTAATGTACTTAAATATCTGAGTATAGTGACCTATACTATTGAAAATTTAAAAAAATGTAAAAGTGCTTCACGATATTATTGATTTTCTATCTATCCTATTAATTATCTCAACAAATACATATTAAGTGGTCATTATAATCATTGAATTTTGATCATGAGATTGTGTTTGACCTAAGGAGTTATTCCTCAATTTGGAAAAACAATTTGGTTAAGGTCATAGAAAAACTTTTGCTCTCCATGTCTTTGGTCATAAATTATGTTATTTATCTGCTCTAACATCAACAGTCTCATGTTTCTACCTGCTTCCCTGATAAATATGCTTATACATGCAACATATTAAAATCTTTTTTTTTCATTGATTAAACGTAGTGCTCTTCAGAACCATATACTGTCTGCCCTTGTAGATTTCAAACCATTTATACTATCCATTCTCAAAGGAGCTTCATAATGAACATTGAAAATACAATTTTCTCATATTTTAGAGAATTTGCAAAGTTTAAATTTCACAATAATGTAACCTTCTCTTTTAGGGAAACTAATTGAGATTTTTTTCAGTCAAGAAATATTAATGCATAATGTGTTAATGAAGGGTTGTTATGTTCAAAACAGAGATATGATAAAATACAAATTATTGTGTTTCTCCTTTTATAGACTGTGACTAGATTAGCCAAATCATTAAGGGGCTGCCATACTGTCAGTTTTCCAGCATCTTGATGAAT
The DNA here is from genome assembly GCF_027887165.1 of Monodelphis domestica. Lineage (NCBI taxonomy): Eukaryota > Metazoa > Chordata > Mammalia > Didelphimorphia > Didelphidae > Monodelphis > Monodelphis domestica. Next base: position 179,867,622 of record NC_077231.1, read on the forward strand.
AAATGGCTCACTGAATAATAAGAGCAAGTATTTATATAGCACTTCATTTTACAAAGTATTTTATATGTGTTAAACATTAGATCATCATAAAAATCCTGAAAAGTAGATGCTATAATTATCCCCATTTTATATACTAGGAGACTGAGGCAGGCAGAGGTTAAGTGTTGAGTCCAGGGTCAGACAGCTAGTAAATTTCTGAGGCTGGATTTGTACCCAAATGTTTCTTTATCTACTTATTTTGGGTCAGACCCTGTGCTTATTGAAAGCTAGAAATTCTTTTCCTCTTCTCTTTATTTATAAAATAGAAAACAAGAACACAGAACAAATTTTAATTCCTCTGACCAATACAAATGGCCAAAATGATATTTAATGCCAAACAGGGAAAACCAGGGGCAGTGTTGCATAATGGGTATCATGTTGCCTCTCTCTACCACATATAATTCATTCCACAGATATTGAATTTTTAAAGCATTTGTCCCATCCCATGCTCCAAATAGACAGCTAAATAGCTTTAGATTCAGTCAGCTAGTTGACAGATTAGAGACCTGGGTGGTTTTACCTATTTTTATACGAAGGCCATTTTATTTAACCTGGTAACTCTAGGGATGTAGAAAAATCACTTGGACTTATCATAGATACTGCAAATTATAAAGGAAATGGAGCAAACACATTTGTCACCCTTCTAACAACGACTATAACCAAGGGCAGTTGACCAGGTAATTTTCATTTCCAGATGTAGAGAAAATGCAGGTGATTTGGGACTTGTAAAAGATTGCATTTCTCTGTATGAATGGAGCCCTGTAAACATGAATAATTCTGTTCACTGCTGGCAGGATCATTTTCACCTGACTGACCACTAAAAGAAGTAATTGCCTCAGGTAATTATATGTACAAGAAAAGCCTTTCAGTTCTTTTCAAACATCACCAATAACATTTTAAAATGACTTAACTATATCTTGTAATTGGTATTTCAAAAAAAATCTGAATTTTTTTTATTGCTACCATGGTAACTGCAATATCCATAATGATGTCAGTCGGCAGGACATGATTAATGAGTTTTCCTCCTTTTCCTTTGTTTAGAAGTAGGAGTCCAAAGTTTTAAATGATTTTTCATTTCATATGGACATGTAGAGTGATTATTCTATTGTCTGACCAGTTCAGCAGTGATTTCGGTAAGGGGTGGACAATGAGATCAATTGGGCAAGCTTTGGGGACCAAATACAGACATCCTGTCATCTTCTCCTAAAGTCAGCTCCATAAATAGGTCAGGCACCTCATTAAGCCTGAGCGTAATGGCAACAGGCACATTTTTTTGTCATCCTATCTGAACAGACAATAGAACTATGTACCCCTAAATTTCTTTGTGGAGAGATTTTACTGCAAGGAGTAACCTAGAAACTTAGAAAGAAAACACATGGTGAAAAACATGGGCTGAAAGATGAATGTCTTAAGACAGTTTGAGCAATGCTGAGTCAGTGCAAGTGTAAAAATGATTGAACTGAGCAGTCTGCCTGGAATGAACATATTGCATCCTCCCCAAAATATGAGTAGCCTACAAAAATTACATAAGTCAGAACTGGTCTTTTGTTTAGCACCCAATGCCCCCTTCCAGAAGGGTGAGAAGTTATGTGGGAGGTTAGGAAAGGAATTCATTAAAAACGTGCTAAGTGACCATTCCTTGTGTCGAAAAAAGGCTCTTTATCCTAAAACAATGGGACGTTACTATACTTAGAAGTGAATTGATCAAAACTGACAAAGCATTAAGTGTAATGTATTAATTTGCTCCTGAGTCGTTAGGTGGATTTGATGTTACGGAAAGATGGAAAGACAGCTTGAAATAGGTCCCAATGGAAACTGGGAAGAAGTCAAGGAACCGTATAATATTGGTTAGAAAAATAATAACAATAGTTAACTCTCTACTTTTATTTATTTATTTTTGGTGTGGGGAGGAGGAAGGAAGGTTGACTCTATACTATTACTAGATTAGAAGGCTACTAATTTGGAGACTTCCTCCAATGATGCGAATCAGCAATTCATCTGTCAGTTTCCTGTATTTAATTATACAGTATGGAGGCTGCATTCATGATTTCATTAATATAAGATGCTCCCAAGTGGGTAAAGTCCCTTTACTAGTGAAGTTCGGCACCTTTTTTGCTACTTACAATCTTAGAGAGTTGCTTAGAGGATTAAATGACTTATCCAGTCTTGGGTCAGACTTTAATTCAAGTCTTCCTCATGCAACTCTGCCTACCTTTGCATCTATTGGAGGCAATATTATCCTATATTCTAATAACCACAATCCAAAATCTAATTTTGTGGCTTTTAAGCTGTAGTCCCTACATTGGGGATCTAGTGAAGTATTGAGATATAATGCTTATACTACCAACTTACAGTATTGTCAGTCATTAAACAATTTTAAGCTACATATACTAAATGCCAAACATCAATTGGAGGGGGTACAAAGAAAGGCAAAAGACAGTCCCTGCAATGAAGGAGCTCTCAGTCTAATAGGGGAAGGCAACCTTCAAAAACCCATGTACAAACAAAATATATGCAGGACAAATTGGAAACAATGAACCGAGAGAAGGTATTAAGGAGGATGTTGTTATCAGGAACTTTCAAAAACAAACAAACAAACCAAACCTGTCAAGTCTTATACAAATGAGAGCTGAAAGATCCAAAGTTGGAAGGTACTGAGACAATCTGGTTCAATCATGTTACATGTGAACAAATCCAGTCACAGAGAAGTTGATCCTTGCTTAGTTCACACAGGTAATAAAGAGCAGATTTAGGGATCCTCAAATAGTATTCATTGACTCCAGAGGATTTGTTCACTACACAATTTCATCTTGGCCATGTGGAAGAAAGAAGAGAATGGAGGCAACATTTATTCAACAACAGCTATATGCCAAGTGTTGTGCTAAAAAACTTTATCTCACTTGAACCTCACAACAAAACATGGGAGGGATTTGCTATTATCATCTCCACTTTGCAGTTGAAGAAACTGAGGTTAAATGGCTCACCTAAGATCACAGAGCTAGTAAGTCTTTGAGTCTGGATTTGAACTCTGATCTTCCTGATTCCGGGTTTACAACTCTATCTACTGAGTCATCTCCCTGCGTCAAAAGAGGAAAAGTCTTAAAACCATATAGATTCCCTTGCAGGTAGAGCACTTTCTTTTATGGGAAGACGATAAAAGAACTTTATTTAAGTAATCCTATGCCTTTCCCTTTCTTGACTATGGCTCCATCTGGCTGATTTAGGGCTATAATCACACAGTTCTGATGTAGGTGGATAGTATACCATTTTATCTCTAATTGACCTGCTCCTCATGTCAGCAATACAGACAAAAGAATGGACCATACTCAGTAAGTCCAATGCTTCCAATGTATAATTCTCTGAGTTCCTTGCTCTAGAATAAAGCCAATAATCTCTCCAATGTAGAAATGTTCCTGGATAAATGTAAATTATCACTCTTGTGGGCAAACATATCCAATTAGTTGCCAAGTTTTGCCATTTCTACCTCCATTTTCATGTCTTTATTTACATAGTTACCATACATAAATTAACACAAGAATTTATGTTTCTAAACTCATCTTTCTCAGATTACAGCATCTTTCTCTTTATTCACCTCCCTATCCTGAGTTTCTACCTAACATCTAGTCATCCTTGGCAGTATAACTAAAATGATTTTCCATAAGCAAAGATGTTACCACTTGACTCCCTATTCAACCAACAATAGTGCCTTTCTATTACCACTAGAATAAAATATAAATTCTGTTCAGCATCTAAAGCCCTCCACACCTTGGCCCAATATATTTTTTTTTTACTTTCACAGGACATTACTCCAATTTATCATACTATATAATCCATTGGAGCTCTCTTCTCTTTCCCTTTCCCATCCAACACTCATCCTCATCTCTGTGTCTTTTCACTGGCTGTCTCCAGTTTATGGTATTTGTTCCCTCTCAGATTTGACTCATAACCCCCCTATCTTCCTTTATGACAATGCTCATGTAACCTTTTCCAATAATCTTTTCTGAACTTTCCTTATCTTCCTAATTACTAATACCTTTCATTTCAAACTTCACTATATTTACCTAGCATTTACTCTTGTTCATTCTCTTCATATTTATTCCTTATTTATTTACATTTAGATTTTTAATGTTTCTTTTATTAGAATGCCCACACCTTTCTTGTCAAGTTCATTTCACTCTTTGCATCTGCATCTGCTAGCAGAGTGCCTGGAACAATGATGGCAAACCTTTAGAATTTTTAAGGGACCCTGTGTAATGTCCCATCCTCAGACTGCATGGCATGCCCCATCCCAATTGCATGCCATGCCTCACCCCCAACTGTATGACCTACCCCCTGACTATGTGCTATCCCCCACCACCCCTGCATTCAGAGGTGAAGCCAGGCTCCCAGATGGCCAAGCCAGGTGACCTCATGTGCCCACAGAGAGGTCATCTTTGCCTGTCATCTTTGCCAAGTGTACCATAGGTTCACCATCATAAGCCTAAATATAGTAGGTGTTCAATGAATACTTTTTTGATCAATTGGCTAATTAAATACCCTAATAACCTAGAAGAATTTAGATAGATTTATAAAAATTCAAATTAATATTTTAAAATAACAGTTGATTTCTGAGTTTATGATTTTTATTGAACACTATATACAGAGCTTTGCGTTGAAACCTGTGGATGAAAATCATGAAAAGCATGTTTTTGAGTGTGTGTGAATCTACAAAGAAATTTTTATTTATAACAGGTATAAAATATGTTTGATCACTTTTAAGAGTTTATTTGACTTTAGGTAGATAAAAAAACTAATTCATTGAATAATTTGACCTTAAAGTTTTCAATTTGGTATTTTGGTCCATATGGGTATAGATTGTGCTGATTTGGGGATATCTTTCAAAAGGTTATTGGTATATTTTTTAAATGTTTTAATTTTGTCCTCTGAGTCAAAGAAATGAAGTGTGATATTAAGATTCTTTGTGATTATGACTTTCATGTAGTATAATAATTCTTAAACTATCTTTCCTTGATCTATCTTCCAGCCAGTTGTTTTTCCAGTGAGATATTTCAACTTTATATTTAAAATTTTTCATTTGATTTGTTTTATTATTTCTTGATGTTTGATGAAATTACTCATTTCTGCTTGATTAATTCTAATTTTTTAAGGAATTATTTTCTTCAGTGAAGTTGAGCTGTTACTATTTGGCCAATTATGTATTTTAAAATGCTATTTTCTTAGCTTTTTTGTACATTTTTTAACCAAACTGTTAATTCTCTTTCATAATTTTTTTGCATTACTCTCATTTCCCCCAATTTTTCTTCTATCATTTTATTTTATTTTTCAAATTATTTTTTGGTTAAAAAATACTTTAGCTCTTCCTGGAATTTTTAATGGGATTTGGTCCAAACTGCATTTTTCTTTTAGGCTTTTCTTACCATTGTCTTCTAAATTTGTGTATTAAACTTTCTTGTCAACATAATAGCTTTTGAGTATTAAATTCTTTTATTATTATTGTGTCTGCTCATTTTCCAGCCTATTTCTTGATTTTTGAACTTTGTGTTAGAGGTAGGCTCTGCTCACCTAAAGGGATGAGTTTACTATCTCAAACTGGCTTTTTCACCTTACTGTTTTCCTACCTAGTTCTGGATATCTGAAAGTTTTTTGTGTTTTCAAGGTGTTGTGATCTGGGAAGAGCTATCATCACTGCTCTCCTTGTCTCTGGTCCTTATCCAGGTAGAGACCCGGTTTCTTTGCAACTGCAAGAACTAGAGCTGTCCTCATGCAGAAACCTACAACTAGAGGTCCTCATCTCTCTCTGGACCTCTGACCAGATTCCCTGATCCTTTGAAACTGAAAGTGCTCTTTCTTCTGGAACTATTATTTGGAAGTTGGCAATGGGCAATGGAATTGCCAAAGAGTATCAGGTCCTGCACCCAATGAAAGCACAGGAGTCCCTTGTAATTTATTTCTTGCCAGTTGTTTAATCCCCTTACAATCTCTATTCAGTGAGAGCTATCAAAATTGTTGCTGCTCTGGTGCCTTCTCCAAGGCCCACAGTTGGTGTCACTCCTACTGTGCTTCTGGCCAGTCCCTACTCCATTGTCACAGATCTCTTCTGATTTCCTAAGTTGTCTTGGACTGGAAAAAATGTTTCATCCTAACTTTTTTTTGGCTATGTTGCTCCAAAAATCAATTTTATACATTATTCTAAAGCTGTTTGCAGAGGATTGTTACAGATTTTAGTTTGAATGCTCCCTCTACTCCTCTGTCTTGGCCCTGGCTCTTGTTAGCAAATCTTTTGTTGTGAGGATCAAATGAAATAATATATGTAGAGAAGATTACCATGTTCAAAGTCTATATAAATGCAAGCTGTGATTTCATTGAGTTATGTTTTGATTTGTTAAGAATAGCTAATTTACATGATTCTGTTGCTGCTTTTATTGAAGAAACGCAAATAAATAATCAACAAAAAATAAGAAAACCAGTTTTTAAAAATTATGTATTCCAACTACCTATAAATTCTCAAGAAACACTGCTTTTTTATAAGAAACTGAACATACCTTGCTCTTGGCTTCTCATTGTAAACTCCCTTCATCTGAGCTCTTTATGATCTCTCTACCCAAGTGAGGTCAGAAAAAAAAAAAAGTCCAAACCTGGAACATACACAGATAATCTATGATTAACTCTCCTTTCCATTTTCAGTCAAAAAGTTTTCTTTAGAAATTTGTATCTTTTCTTTTAGAGTGGTCAGAGCCAGTTTGGAAGTGACATAAATATTAGGGTGTGTGTGTGGAGAGAAGGATTTTAAAATATATTTAAAATGAGTGCATTGAAGCATTTAGTGTGTCTACCAGTGGTATTTTTTAGATACTACCAACAGTCTTCCACTTCAATGGAATTTAAGATATAGGACAGGCAAGAAAATTTATAAATTTTAAAAAGGAATTCTGCAATTAGAAAGTGATGAATATTTTTCAAATAGTTACTGGTTCATTCTGTAGGAATGTCCTCCATATTAAAACATATTTGATTTTGTTGTACTTTTATAGAAAATGATCAGTTGCTATGACAGGAAGAAATCCTAAGCATACATGAAAAGTAATAAATTATTTACAGATCATAATTTAAAAACAATAGAAAATTTGAGTAAAAGATATAGACCTAACTAGAGACCTGGAAATGACATCCCAAATTTTAATTCCACCAAAAAACAATGTCAATAGTAAGGCAATCAGTCAACAAGAATTTATTAAGCACTAATTTTGTGAAGAAATAGTACTAAGCACTGTTCTAATCATAGAAATAGTAAATAATCATGTTAAAGATATTGATAATTATGAGACAAGTTACTAAAATTTTTAGGATGCAGTTAAATTAATATCTGTTGAAAAATTTTTAAATAAATAAAATAAATTTAAATAAAAAATTTAAATCTATGTAAACTTGTAATTAATCAATAAATATTTGTAATTTACCTACTAAGTGTCAGTCTCTCTGGAGAATTTCACTAAAAAATGATATAATACCAGTTTTCAAATTATTTAACAAAAAAGAACAAAAGATGATCAATGAATTGAATCTGTGGTTAAAAAGACTAGAAAATAATCAAATTAGGAAGTCTGTAAGTACAAAGTTACTTTAGAAAATTAGAGAAACTGGAAAAAGACTATTAAACTCAACAACAGAATTAAGTTAGTTCATTGGAAAGACTAATTTGATAAATCATTAGCAAACCTGATCAAGAAAAAAGAGAAGATAATTAAATTATTGACATAAAGGATGAATAGGTTAAATTAGGAACAAATAACAAGGAAATAAAGAAAATTATAAGAAATTCCAGATGATAATACACCAAAAAAAGAAAAATTAAAAGGAAATTGATAAATAATTAACAAAATTATGAAATATCTTAAATACTTAGAAATTTTAAACAATCAGATTTTAGAAAAAAGAAATTAAGTCATAAATTATAGCAACCCATAAATGAACTACCAAAGGAAAAACACCTTGGCCTAGAAGACTCTACCAGTGAATTTTATGAAACATTTAAAGAGCAATTATCACCTATGCAACAAAAATATAATTCTAAAAAATAGTTAGAAGACACTCTATCAAATTCCTCTTAGGAGACAACTTTCTTTTTAAATTTAATCATTCAATTAATTAATTTAGAATATTTTCCCATGGTTACATGATTCATATTCTTTCACTCTCCTCTTTTCCCTTCTCCTGTAGCCAATGAACAATTCCAATGGGTTTTATGTGTATCATTGATCAAGACCTATTTCCATATTATTAATATTTGCAATAGAGTGATCATTTAGAGTCTACATTCCCAATCATATCCCCATCAAACCATGTGATCAAACAGATGTTTTTCTTTGGTGTTTTTACTCCCATGGCTCTTTCTCTGGATGTGGATAGTGTTCTTTCTCATAAATCTCTCAGAATTATCCTGTATCATTGCATTGCTGGTAGTAGAGAAGTTGATTACAGTTGATTGTTCCACATTATATCAGTCTCTGTGTTGTAGCAAAGAAGAATAAAACTTATGCAAGGAATGATTGACAGGGCCTGAGACTCAGAATTCTCCCAGGGCTGTCAGGATTCCAAACTCTTGAAGAGACAGTTCCCCAACTGTCACTCTGGACCTGAGAGAAGGAGGAGACAGGTATAATTTTGAATCATCTTGAACCCACCCATCAAACAACAGGGCTTGAGGATCTTCTATTTGTGGTGAAAGAATAACTCTAGACTTCCTGGTGGACAGCCAGACTGGAGAATAGATCATAACCCTGCTGGGAGATCTGAAGACATTAGCTGAACTCCTGTTTCTGCCTCATCAAGGACTCTTTGTGAGAAACTGATCCCATCCCCTGTTGGACTTGCTTTTAGATAACATAGGGTTTAGTTTAGAGTAATTCAGATAGGGTTTATATAGTGGCTTAAAGAATTTAGCTTTCACTTTTTCCCCTTTCCCTTTCCTTCATTGTTTCTATGTTAAAATAAATACAATATTTATGTTTTTCCTTCAGTATTACTTTCCTCCCCCCTATTGAAAATATATTTCCTTATAATGGTATGCAACATTCTCTTGGTTCTGCTCCTTTCCTCTGTATTAATTTCTGAAGGTTGTTCCAGTTTACATGGAATTCCTTCAGTTCATTATTCATTTTAGTACAATAGCATTCCATCAACAACAGATGCCACAATTTGTTCAGCCATTTCCCAATTAAAGGGCATCCCCTTATTTTCCAATTTTTTGCCACAACACAGAGCGCAGCTATGAATATTTTTGTACAAGTATTTTTCTCTATTATCTCTTTGGGGTATAATTCCAGCAGTATTATGCCTGGGTCAAAGGGTAGGCAGTCTTTTAAAGCCCTTTGGGCATAGTTTCAAATTGTCTTCCAGAATAGTTGGATCAATTCACAACTCTACCAGCAATGCATTAGTATCCCAATTTTGCCACACCCCCTCCAACATTTATTACTTTCCTTTGCTGTCATGTTAGCTAATCTACTAGGTGTGAGGTGTTACCTCAGAGTTGTTTTGATTTTTATTTCTCTAATTATAAGAGATTTAGATCACTTTTTCATGTGCTTATTGATAGTTTTGATTTCCTTATCGGAAATTGGCTATTCATGTCCCTTGCCCATTTATAAATTGAGGAATGACTTGATTTTTTTTTGTACAATTGATTTAGCTCCTTATAAATTTGAGAAATTAGACCTTTGTCAGAGGTTTTTATGAAGATTGTTTCCCAGTTTGTTGCTTCCCTTCTGATTTTAGTTACATTTTTATTTGTACAAGCCCTTTTTAATGTAATCAAAAATTATTCATTTTTAATTTCATAATATTCTCTATTTCTTGTTTGGTCTTAAATTGTTTCCTTTCTCATAGATTTGACAGATATGCTATTCTATAACTTAATTTACTTATAGTTTCCTTCTTTATATATATAAGTAATTTACCTATTCTGAATTTATCTTCATAAAGGGTTTGAGATGTCAATCTAAACCTAATCTTTCCCATACTGTTTTCCAATTTTCCCAACAGATTTTGTGAAACAGTCATTTTTCTCTCAAAAGGTGGGATTTTGGATTTATTGTATACTATCTTGATGAGGACATTTACCTCAAATCTATTCCACTGACCCTCCCTTCTGTCTCTTAGCCAGTACTATATTGTTTTGATGACCACTTCTTTATAGTACAGTTTAAGATCTGGTACTGCTACACCCCCATCCTTTACTTTTTTCATTATTTCTCTTGTTATTCTTGATCTTTTCTTCTTCCAAATGAACTTTGTTATACTTTTTTTCTAATTCTATAAAAAAGTTTCTTGGTTGTTTAATAGGTATGGCACTGAATAAATAAATTAATTTGGGTAGGATTGTCATTTTTACTATGTTAGCTTGTCCTACCCAAGAACAATCACTGTTTTTCCAATTGTTTAGATCTAGTTTTAATTGTGTGGAGAGTGTTTTGTAGTTGTGTTCATATAATTCCTGTGTTTATCTTGTCAAATAGATTCCTAAATATTTTATATTGTCTAGGGTGATTTTAAATGCAATTTCTCTTTCTAACTCTTGCCACTGAGTTTTGTTGGATAAATATAGAAATGCTGATGACTTATATGGATTTATTTTGTATCCTGCAAATTTGCTAAAGTTATTGATTGTTTCCACTAGTTTTTAGTTGATTTTCTTGGATTATCTAGGTATACCATCATGTAATCTGAAAAGATTAAGTTTAGTTTCCTGATTGACTTTTTTAATCCCTACAATTTCCTTTTCTTTTTTAATTGCTATTGCCAGTATTTCTAATAAAATATTAAATAGTAGTGGTGATAATGGGCATTCCTGCTTCACTCCTGATCTTATTGGGAATGCATCTAATGTATCCCCATTGCAGGTGATACTTGCTGGTGGTTTTAAATGAATACTGGTTTTTTATTTTTTTATTTTGAGGAAAGGTCCTTTCCTCCCTATAATTCCTAGTGTTTTCAATAGGAATGTATGTTATATTTTGTCAAAAGATTTTTCTGCATCTACTGACACAATCATGTGATTTCTATTAGTTAGTTATTTATCATTTAGAGTCTACTTTATTTATCATTTAGAGTCTACATATGGTCAATTATGTGGATGGTTTTCCTAGTAATAAACCAGCTTCACATTCCTGATATAAGTCTGACCTGGGCATCATGAATAATCCTCATGTTAACTTATTTTAGCCATTTACCTAGTATTTTATTTAGTATTTTTGCATCTATGTTTATTAAGAATATTGGTCTATAGTTTTCCTTTTGTTTTTGGTCCTTCTAACTAGGGAATAGGTACCATATTTGTATTGTAAAAAGAATTTGGTAAGACTCCTTCTTTGCCTATTTTGTCAAATAGTTTGTAGAGTATTGGGATTAATTGATTTTAAATGTTTGATAGAATTCACTTCTAAATCCATATTGCAAAAGGCAATTTTTCTCAGGTGATTTTTGGTGATTTTTTCTTATGGAATTCTATGATGGCTTGTTCAATTTCTTTTTTCTGATATGGGATTATTTAAGTATTCTATTTCCTCTTCTGTTAATCTAGGTATTTTATTGTAAGTCTTCATCCATTTTACTTAGATTGCCATATTTAGTGCCACATAATTGGACAAAATAGTTCTTAAGAACTGCAATAATTCCTTCTTCATTAGAGGTGAAATCACCCTTTTCATTTATGATACTGTTAATTTGGTTCTCCCTCCTTTCTTTTTCTTAATTAGATTAACCAATACTTTATTTTATTTTATTTTTCAAAATACCAGCGCTTAGTCTTATTTATTAGTTTAATAGTTCTTTTACTTTCTATTTTATTAATTTCTTCTTTGGATTTCAGAATATCCAATTTGGTCTATTTCTCAGGGGGTTTAATTTGTTCTTTTTCTAGTTTTTTTTAGTTGTATGCCCAATTTGTTAATCTCCTTTTTCTCTTTTCTGTCACTATAGGCACTCAGTGATATAAATTACTCCTGAGTACTGCTTTTTGCTGTATCCCCCAAATTTTGATATTTATTTCCTCATTGTCATTCTTTTCCATGAAATTATTAATTTTTTTATGATTTGTTCTTTAATTCACCAGTTTTGGAGAATCAGATTATCTAATTTCTAATTAATTTTTTTATTTGCCTCTCCATGTAACCTTACTAATTATTATTTTTATTGCATTATTACCTGAAAAAGTTTCATTCTTCATTTCTGTTTTCTGCATTTGTTTGCAATGTTTTTATGGCCTAGTTCATGGTTAATTGTTGTGAATGTACCATGTGCTTCTGAAAAGAACATATATTCCTTTTCATCCTATTTCCTTATCTCCATATATTTATTAAGTCTAATTTTTCTACGATTTCATTCACATAACTTACTTTTCTCTTATTTATTTTTTGTTTTGATTTATCTATATCTGATAGGGAAAGGTTGAGGTCTCTCATTAGTTTAGTTTTACTATCTATTTCCTCCTTAAGCTCCAATAGATCCTCCTTTAAAAATTTGCATGCTTTACAATTTGGTGCATACATGTTGAATACTACTATTTATTCATTGTCTATACTGCCTTTTATCAGTATGTAATTACCTTCCCTATTTCTTTTTATCAGATCTATTTTTAATTTGGCTTTGTCAGATATCATGATTAAGATTCCTGCCTTCTTTTTCTCAGTTGATGCCCAATAGATTTTGCTCCTTCCACTTATCTTTACCCTGTGTGTGTCTACCTGTTTCATATTGTATTTCTTTTGGACAACCTATGATAGGATTTTGTTTTTTTAATCCACTCTGTTTTTTGCTTCCAATTTATGGGTGAGGTTATCCCAGTCACATTCAGAATTATGATTACCATCTGTGTATTCTCCAACATTTTTATTTCCTCTTTTAGTCCTGCCTTTTCTTCTTTCACTATTTCCTTCTATACCAATGTTTTACTTTTAATCACTCCCTCTTTTCCCCACCTTTATTTTACTTTCCTTCCAATCCCTTCCCTTCTTATTCCCCTCTTATTTATCTTTAAGGTCTATTAATACCCTCCCCCCAATATTTCCCTCCATATTAATACTCCCCACCCAACTCGTCCACCTTCATTATTCCATTTTGACTTCCCTGTAGGGTAAGATAGAATTCTATACCCCAGTAGATCTAGCTATTTTTCCCTCTCAAAACTTATTCCCCTGAGAGTAAGATTTAAGTATTAATGATTACCACTCTCTTCTCTTCTTATAATAGTATTCTTCCCCCCTCCTCCCACCATATGACTCTTTATGTGGTATAATTTATCCTATTCTTCCTTTGAGTGTCTTTTAGTACCCTCCTCTTTTTTTATCCCCCCCCCCATTTTTTACATCTCATCTTAAAAGAACTTAACATATAACCACTGCCTATGAATATTTCTTCAATCCACTATGATAATTAATAATATTTATAATAGTTCTATATGTCATTTTTTCCATACAGGAATATAATCAATTTGACTTTACTGAAGCTTTTAAATTTTTTCCCTCTTTCTTGTTTACCTTTTTATGGTTCTTTTGAATTTTGTATTTGGACATCAAGTTTTCCATTTAGTTGTGGTCTTTTCCTTAGAAATGCTTGGAAATCTTTTATTTTATTAAATGTCCACACTTTACCCTGAAATTATCTAGTCAGTTTTGATGGGTAGGTGATTCTTGGCTGTAGATCTAATTCTCTTACCTTCCTGAATATCATATTCCAAACCTTGTGGTACTTTAGTGTGAAGGCTGCCAGATCCTGTGCAATCCTTACTGGGTCTCCTTGATTTATGAATTGTCCCTTTTTGGCCTTTTGCAATATTTTCTTCTTGACCTAGAACTCTTGAATTTGGCTATAAAATTCCTGATGGTTATGTTTTGGGGATTTAATGTAGGTATGATTTTTTGATTCTTTCAATGTCTCTTTTGCCCTCTTTTTCAAGAATTTCAGGGCAGTTTTCTTGGATAATTCCTTGTAATATAATGTCAAGGCTTTTATTTTGTTCCAGGCTTTCTGGTCTACCAATAATTCTCAAATTGTCTCTCCTGGATCTGTTTTCCAGGTCAATTGTCTTTTCAATGAGATATTTCATGTTTCCCTCTATTTTTTGATTCTTTTGATTTTGCTTTATTAATTCTTGATGTATTGTGAGATTATTAGTTCCTATTTGCCCAATTTTTGTCTTTAAAGACTAATATTCAGCTATGGTCTTTAGATTTTTATTTTTGGTTTGGTCTATTCTGATTTTCATGACCTCCAACAAGTTGATTCTGGTCTCCAATTTGCTTACTACTTTATTTGATTTCTGTGATTCTTTTTTCATATGGGCAATTTTGTCTTTTAAGCTGTTATTTTCTTTTTGTATTACTTTCATTTCTTTTTCTCACTTTTCTTCTATCTGTCTTACTTGTTTCCTAAACTCCATTTTGAGTTCCTTGAGATTTTGTGACCAATTTCCAGTTTTTGGGGAAAATTTGTATGTGTTTGCTTGTTTGTCACTCTCTGCTTTGGCTTCTGTATTTTGTTCTTTTTTCCAAAAAAATTCTCCAGGGTCAAGAGTTTTTTTACTTCTTCTCCTGTTGCTTATTCCTTTTGATACTAGTGGATTGTAGTTCCTTCATGTTGGTAGACATTGCTTTCTTAGCTTCTGTCTTGCCTTAGTAGTATATTCTCTTCCCAGTCAGACGCTTGAGTGAGTACAGGTAGATCTGTGATATTCTTTGTGCAGTTTGCTTTAAAGCATTTTGCCCTGAGGCAATCCTTCAAGTCCTAGCTGCCTCATCTATGGCCAGACTTGGTTCTTCCCAAGCTCTGAGCTCTGCTGCCCAGGCTCTGAGTTCTTCAGCCTTGAATCTCAAGTCTTGCTGACCAGGCCTTGCACTGCCCTCAGGGGTAAGTCTGTGGTGTTTTTAGAAAGTCCCTGAGAATTTAGAGATTACCCTGGTCCTCCCTCTGACTCTGGTGCCATAGGTGGTATGGGGAAGGGGTGATCAGCTTTCACTTTGATAGTGCAGTTTTACCCTCTTATAGTGTGGGAATCCCCAAACACTGCTTACCTTTAAGACTGTGTCCAGAGGGAGAGCCCCTTTACTCATCTGGTTTTGATTTCTGTCCTTTTGAGATGCCTTATAAAGATTGGTTGGTAGGAGAGTCAGAAGACTCCTTCTACTACTCCACCATCTTGGCTCACAAATGGTTTTAAATATTCAGTTATTTTAAAACTCTGAAAAGATCACAAATTTGAATGGAATTTTCAAAAGCATATATTCAAAACCAAAATCTAGCATTGTTTACATAACTTTCCTACATATGGATGAAGTGAAAATGGTTTCATTCCTAGCTATCATTTGATAGAAGTCTAGGAAGACTATCTGTAATAATAATAAGACTAGTGGATAAAATTAAAATGTACACATTGGAAAAAAGGAAACAAAATTAATTATATTTGTAGATAATATGATGGCATCTCAAGAAAACTTCAGAGAATCAGAGAAGAAAAAATTTAATATGATTTATCACCTTCATATATATAGTAAAGTTTCAGGATACAAAATAAATCTACAAAAATCATCCATATGTCACTGTAATTCTAACAAAAACCAGAGAGAAGTAAAAAAAGCAATCTAATACAAAATTACTACAAAAGTTATGAAATATCCAAAAATTAATCTAATAAAACACAAGCCATATATTTAAAAACAACTAAAAATCACAGAAATGAAGGGAGAAAAATAAATGGAGAGATATCCAATGCTAAGGATAGATCCACAACAGTATAAAAGTTATAATTATTAAATTATAGATTTGGTATTATAACAATTATATCATCAACTTTATAGAACTATAAACAACAAAGTTAATTTGAAGGGGGAAAAGTCTAGTACCCTAAAAGAGAGAACCAGGATAGGAATGATTAAAGGGACAATAGCATTGCTTAATCTTGAGCTATGTTATAAAGAAATTTTCATTAAAACTTTTTGGTACAGATTTATAAGAAAACCTAGTAAAGTTCAGTGCTTCTTAAAGAAATAAAAAAAATTTAAACAGCTAAAGGAAAATTCAGTGTTCATAGCTTAACTGTACCATATAAAAATGATGATACCTCTACAATTAATTGGTAATTTTCATGCTATACTAATTAAACTCTTAAAAAGATTCTTTACTAAAGTCAATAAAAATAATAATGAAATTCTTGTGGGAAAACGATAATATATCAAGGGAAAAAAGGTAAGGATTAAGAGTGAATCACACAACCATACCTCAAAGTATATTATAAAGTAGCAGTCATCAAAATCAGTGGGTATAAGTTAAAAAAAAGAGGTAAATCAACAGAACAGACTATATAAGGAAGAATACAGAATAATGATATTCAATAATAACTCAGTTTGATAACCTGTGAAACATAAATTAAGAACTTTCTTTTTGAAGAAAATACTGCTAGAAAACCCAAACCTTTCTTGATTAAATTAGACTTAGACTAAACCTTATGCCTCATTCCAAGGTTATGTAATAAAAATTTTGAATAGAAGCAGTTCGTTTACCTTTCATAGACATGGATGGAAAATGTATTCCTAACCAAATAAAGGGTAGAAGGAATTACAAAAGATAAAAGAGAGCTTATTACATAAAACTAACATGCACAAACACAATTGATACATTTTGAATATTAAAGGGTATTATAAAATTGAAAATCTTTGAATCAAACTTCTCAAATAAAGTTTGTTTTTCAAGATGTAAGAGAAAAACATGAAAATGTGTGCTTATGTATATATCTATGCATATATATACATATATATGCATAGATATATGTATAAAATCAATTCCTCAATAGAGACATAGTAAAAGGATATCAATTATGAGTTTTTACATGAAGAATCATAAACTATAAAGAACTGCATGAAGGAATGCTCTAAATCACTAGTTGGCTGTTGTCTTTCATACTTGAAGGAGACCAAAGTGGCATCACTACTTTGAGGTCAATGTACAATGTGTTCAACTTTGGCTTATTAGATTAGTTCAAGCTTGTTAGGCTCTATCAGAAGTTGGGCCCAAATAGCCCATATGAAAATTAGGGATTGAAAAGTATCTAAATTTGTGCAGTTCACATTTCTTTTGTGATACTGTAATTCTGCTTTGCTCATAGAGCATAGTACCTTCTATGATGTGAGTATGCTGTGTTGGACAATTCTGTACCAATGTCTCCCATTCATCACAATCAATACTGGAGTTCTTCAGAGAGACATTTAGAATGTCCTTGTAGCTATACATCACTAATCTTTAAAGAAATAAAAATGTAAATAATCTGTGTATATCCAACATGCTGTAAATTGCAAAGATGAAAAAAATATGAGAATAACCAATGATGAAAAGACTGTGGGAATCTTTAGGCATACTAATGTTCTTATTTGTGGAAGTGTGAATCACTACAATCCCAAAGTGATTTGGGATTATGAAAATAAAGTGATGAAAATGCCCATACCCATTGACCCATAGATTTCATAATTAGGCTTTAAACTTATGGAATTCATTGATAAGAAAAAAGTCCCATATAGAAAAAAAATTTGCTGCATTTTTAACAGCAAAAATTGGAAACAAACCAGATATTCATCAGTTGAGGAATGGATAAACAAATTTTGCTACATGAATGCAATATTACTGTGTAGTAGAAACAAATGACAAATGTTGAACATAGAGAAGCATGGAAAGATCTCTGTGAAATACTATAGAGTGAAGTAAGCAGAGCCAGGAGAAAACCATACATAAAGACTTTGACAATTTAAATGAAAAGAGCAACCACAAAACCATCAAAAGTGAATGTTGTAGAATTTAAAAAATGAATATGGCTCCAACAAAGAGATTTTAGAAGGTACTTCAACTCATTCCTTTGCTGAGGTAGAAGGTCCAGAGGTGTAGTGAATTGCTCATATTTTAAGGCCTTTTTGATATATTTAGAAGTTTGGCTGGTTTTTTTAAAAACATATTCAATATATGAGATGGTTATCTGGGATGAGAAAGGGAAGGATACTATACTAGTGGAGAATCAGGAACCAAAGCTTGACAGGTCTAAGAGAGGGAGGGAATAGATAAATAAAAGCACCACTTCCTCTCCCAGGCAGAGCTGCCCAAGAGAAGGTTAGGTTGGATCAATGTCTAGAGCTGAAAGGTAAAGAGGAAATCCCCATCAATTTCTGGTTTCTGTTTTCTTCCCTGGATGGATATTATCTTGACCCCCTTAGTGCAACTGAAGAATGAGATGTTTAGTTCTTCTAAATTAATAAGGTCTATTTATTGTTTGGGGATTAGGAATTATAGGTTTAGGAAAGAGGGAAAAATAGGAAGTCCCTATTTCTATTTCAACCTAAATTCCCTTCAGTGGTTGAGGGTTCAGGTTTGGGGACCTGGGTCCCTGAGGACATTGGGGAGTCAGGCTAGTGTAATTTCCTAATATATGGAGATACAGCTTTTGAATATGTCAATGGAAAATCTTCTGGGTGGATAGTCTCTTGTCTTCCCAAAGGGAAAATGCCTCTATCCACCACTATTGAGGAAAGATGGCTAATCTGAGTTATCCAGATCTATGAGGGATCACAGCAGGTTAGGCTTAGTGAGATGATCTTCTCCCTTTCAGTTCAGAAGGGAAAATAACCCCTTTTCAACTGTCCATCTGCTTTTCTTGGCTGGAGATTCTAGTCCCATCCCCCTTTGTCAGCAAAAGTTCCATTTCTTTCCTGCATGAAGTTTCCTTGTAAATCAAGTCCTTGCAGTGCATTCTGTATTTCACTCATCCACAATACTATGAGACCCTTTCGTGAAACAAAAAATAATATCACTAAAATTTGTAACAATTTTTAAAAAGTTTTTACAGAAATGATAATTAAACATTTATTAAAGGATAAGGAATTCCTTTAAAATTAGTTTGTTTTCAAATATAGTCACTATACTTCCGAGTGTCAGATTTTTTTTCTCTATTTTTCCTCTTTATTACAGGGAAGATTTGATCCAGGAAGCAGGGGGTCCTAAAATGACTGTAATATAGACAAAAGACAGCAATCAAACATACTTTAAAAATTTTAGAGTTAGAAGAGATCTTAAAGAAAGATCATCCTGTGTAACCCCCTCATTTTACCCATGAGTAAAGTGAGATTCAGAGAGTTAAATGCCCAGTCATGCAGCTCATTAATACACGAGTCAAAGCTGGGCCTTGACAAGTAATCTATATGAATAGAATTCTCAGTAGACTTTTGTTTTTGCAATTGTTGATAAGCAAGGAATCTTTACAACTTTCCTTAATAACATATTCTAGGGTCTAGTATACTATCCAACCTAAATCCCTCTTGTTCCAATTTATACCTATTTCACACTGATCTTTTTTTCTTTGTTCTTCCCCCAGAGAAGAAGCATAGTTAGACAGAAATATTAAAAGATATTGTTCTTTGGGATTCAATGACACTCAACCTCAATTATATTATATCTAGGTTCTCAGACTTATCACTGTGAGGCACATTTGTTGACTCCCTGGAAGCTCTAGTTGCTTTCTATTTCATCTAGGAGAAAATATAAATTCCTCTGTTGCCATTTAAATCTCTTTAAAATTTTGCTCCAATCTATCTTTCCAGTCTTATTTTATTTTACTTCTCTTTATCCATTCAACTCTCTAGTCAAACATGTATTTACTTTGTAATTTGGAATTTATTTGCTCATCTACATGTTCTTCCCCATCCTTGCAACAGAATGGAAGTTTCTTGAGGGTAGGGTTGCTTAATTTTTATCTTTATCTTTAGGGCCTTCCAAAATGCTTGCCATACAGTAGGCATCTAGTAAATGCTTGTTGGATTAAAGTGAAATGAATTTGCATTTTATAGGATATTATTCATGTATTTATTGCAAATTTTGTCCTAAGGTGGTTTTTCCTAAAACCCAACTGTACATTCATATTTGCCTCAGACGTAGTAAAAATTTGCAAATGTTGTTGGTCAAATTAATGTTAATAAAAGCAGCAGCACATAATTAGTATGATAATAGAGTAGTAGCAATAGTTCTGTATTTGGAAATAGAGGATCTAGGCTTGAATCCTTGTGTGTAACTTCAGTTACATCATTTAGCTTCTCTTGGCCTTAGGTTCCGAATCTGTAAAACAAGGAGGTTGGACTGAATGAAGACCTAAGATTCCTTATAGTCCTCAATCAGTAATTCTATTATCTAATCCTATAAAAGAAAAGAATGAATACAATATGTACTCTTACACTAAATTGGATTTGGTTTTGTATTGGCTGCCTCAACTAGGTAAGTTTAGCATTGAGAAGAGAGGTTGGGTGGGAGAGAACATCATATATCTTCCAGTATTTGAAGAACTGGTATGTGGAGTAAGAATTGTTCTGTTTGGTCCCATAGATCAGAACCAAGAACTATGAGTAGAAACTTCAAAGAGACAAACTAAGAATATTGATGACAAAAAGAAAAAAGACACCTTCCTCCCAATCAGAGCTGTCCACAAGTGCAATGATCTTCTTGGTGAGGCAGTGGGTCCTCCTTCCTTGGGAATTCTATTGTAAAGACTTGAGTCTTGTCAGGATATGATAGTGGGAACTCTTTTCTCATATCCTTTGGTCTAGATGTTCCCTGAGATCCCTTTGATCTATTAAATTCTGTGATTCAGTGAGACACAAATGAATCTTGGGTAGCTAGGTGATGCAGTAGAAAGAGTGCTAGGTCTAGAGACCAGAAATCTCATCTTCCTGAGTTCAAATCTGGCGTTAGATACTAGTGGTGTGACCCTGGGCAAGTCACTTGGCCCTATTTGCCTCAGTTTCCTTATATGTAAAATCAACAAGAGAAGGAAAAGACAACCATTCCAATTTCTTTGCCAAGAAATCCCCAAAAGGTGTCACAAAGAATTAGACACAACTGAAAATTACTGAACAATAACAAAATGATTCTTTCATTATCTTATGTTTTTGGTGACTTGTAGAACAGTTTTCCCTCCATTAGTATGGATTAATGAATACTGACCCGTCCAATAACAGCTATACTATAATGCAGATAGCCACTTAACCTGAGTATATTTTCCCCCTCATTAGTGAATATTTTTTTTCTTAGATCTGAAGTTCCTCCATACATGCTCATTGGTGTGGGTACATGCTAAATTACTTCAGCACATTTCAGTTTCATCTTAATCTAGTAGAGTTCTGCTCCCCTGGAAATGAGCTCACAAATAGCATTGTAAATCAGTTGTGCTTTTTAAAAATTTGACATTGATAAAAACAGAGCTGAATAACAAGGACCACATTCATTAGAAAGGAAAAGGCAAAAATTTAATGTTATTAGTTATAGAACTTTGTCTTTTTTTTTATTTAGAAAGCTAGCAGATTCTATGCCAGTAAACAGAGGAAAGGAAATAATAACATGAGAGACATATTTTAGATCACAAATTGAGAGCTAAAGGGCCTTAAAGACCATCTAAATCAACTTACACTATAAGGAAGCCATACTAAGGATTTAAGTGTCTCACTTAAGGTTACACAGCTACTAAATAACTGGAAGGATTTAAAGTCAGGCTTTTTGGCTCCAAATCCAGTGCTTTCAATATACTACACTGACTTCAAAAAGTTTTCACGTTTCATTATCTCATGTAGTCCTCTGGCCAGCAAACTACAACCTGAAGGCCAAATCTGACCTACAGTCTGTGACCCAAGAGTGGCTTTTACATTCTTAAAGACATTTAAGCAGATATGTCTGATTCTCATCTGTACAAAAACAGGCATTACTGGGCTGAGTTTGGCCCTCAGGCCATAGTTTGCTGACTCTTCTGCCTACTCAAACCCTCTCATTTTACAGATGAGACAACAGAGGCCCATAGAGTTTAAGGTTGACTTGATCAAAGTCACATAGATTGAAAGCAGAGGAACTAATGTATCTTCAGTTCCAGGGATTTGTTGCATTGCAAAAAAGGAACTGAAAAATGGAGGAATGGAGACTGAGCAGGGGACAAAGAGAAAGAAAAAAAGAGAAAAATAAAATGGAGAGAAGGAAGGAGAAAAGAAGAATGAAATAAAATGGTAAAGAAGAATAGAACAGTAAAAGTTGAGTAGCATTTTACTTAGTGACATGAATATTTGGTGACATGGTTTCTATGTGATTGAATTTTGGGGTTACAGGGAGTTGACTGGACGATAGTCCATCATATCTTAAGATTTGGAACTAAAAACCACCTTAAAGATCATGAAATCATAGACTTGGAGCTGGAAGAGACCCCTCAGAGAGCACATAATCCAACCTCGTTCACTGAAGATTTTGGAGATGCCTCCATTGCAGTGCCTTTTGCAACTGAGGAAATTGAGCCAGGAAAGTCAAACAACTTGTCCCATCCCAGGTCACACAGATAGCAAGTGTTAAGGCTGGGATTTGAGCTCAGGCTTTCTTGACCACAGAACCACTGCCATTTTGACTGTATCATACTTATACCTTCCCCTTAGCAGAGATAGGCTCTTAGACTTTGAGCCAAAGTTCAAATGCCTTTGGAGGATTTTCAAGTCTTCTCCAAAATTTCCGCTGTGTGCAGAGAGTGAAGATCACAGTTAATCCATAGCACTGGTACCATGAAATATTCAGCAGCTAACCAGAAAGAGACTGACTGCCTCAGTTTGGAGAGAATTAATAAGGAAAAATGTACTTTTTACATAGCCCAACAAAGGAGGTTACCCCAATCCATGTGGGAGGAAATGCCTCCATGTTCAGAGTTCTGGGCAAGGAAATGCACGTTGAAACATACCATTCTTCACTTTATTTTTCCCATGAATTATTTTTCTCTAGTGTAAGCAATATGTATTTTCTTTAATAACATGATAAATATGGAAATATGTATTGTTTGATAACATATGTACATCTATATCCTACCTGCCACCTTGGGAAGGATTTGGAGGGAGAGAGAGAACATGGATTGCAAAAAAAGTTAGAAAACAATTAATAAAAAATATATTGAAAGGGCAACCAGGTGCTCATGTCTACAGCTGGGAGGCCTTTGGTTCAAATATGGCCTCAGACACTTCTTAGCTAGACAAGTCACTTAACTCTCATTGCATAGCCCTTCCTAATCTTCTCCTTTGGAACCAATAAACAGTATTGATTCTAAGACAGATAAGAATAAGAAAGGATAAAAAATTGTATCAATATAAAAAAAATTAAAAGAATTTTTTAAATAATTTTTTTATTTGGTCATATCTAAGCATTATTCATTAGAGACAAAGATCATTTCCTCCCCAACCCCCCAAAGCCGATGCTCTGGGTTTCACATGTGCTCTTGATTCGAACCCATTTCCATGTTGTTGGTATTTGCACTAGAGTGTTCATTTAGAGTCTCTCCTCAGTCATTTCCCCTCAGCCCCTGTAGTCAAGCAGTTGCTTTTCATCAGAGTTTTTAACTCCCACAGTTTATCCTCTGCTTGTGGATAGTGTTTTTTAGATCCCTGCAAGTTGTTCTGGGATATTGCATTGACCCTAACGGAGAAGTCCATTACCTTTGATTGTACCACAGTGTATTGGTCTCTGTATACAATGTTTTCCTGGTTCTGCTCCTTTGGCTCTGCATCACTTCCTGGAGGTTGTTCCAGTCTCCATGGAATTCCTTCACTTTATTATTCCTTTTAGCACAATAATATTCCATCACCAACATATACCACAATTTGTTCAGCCATTCCCCAATTGAAGGGCATCCCCTCATTTTCCAATTTTTGGTCACCACAAAGAGTGCAGCTATGAATATTCTTGTACAAGTCTTTTTCCTTATTATCTCTTTGGGGTACAAACCCAGCAGTGCTATGGCTGGACCAAAGGGCAGACAGTCTTTTATCGCCCTTTGGGCATAGTTCCAGATTACCCTCCAGAATGATTGGAGCAATTCACAACTTCACCAGCAATGAATTAGTGTCCATACTTTTCCGAATCCCCTCCAGCATTCATTACTTTCCTTTGATATCATGTTAGCCAATATGCTAGGTGTGAGGTGATACCTCAGAGTAGTTTTGATTTGCATCTCTCTGGTTATAAGAGATGTAGAGCACTTTTTCATGTGCTTATTAATAGTTTTGATTTCTTTGGCTGAGAACTGCCTGTTCATGTCCCTTGCCCATTTATCAATTGGAGAATGGCTTGATTTTTTGTACAATTGATTTAGTTCTTTGTAAATTTGAGTAATTAAACCTTTGTCAGAGGTTTCTATGAAGATTGCTTCCCAATTTGTTGCTTTCCTTCTGATTTTAGTTACATTGGTTTTGTTTGTACAAAAGCTTTTTAATTTGATGGAGTCGAAATTATTTATTTTACATTTTGTGACTCTATGACTTGCTTGGTTTTAAAGTCTTTTCCTTCCCAAAGGTCTGACATGTATACTATTCTGTGTTTGCCTAATTTACTTATAGTTTCCTTCTTTATGTTCAAGTCATTCACCCATTTTGAATTTATCTTGGTGTAGGGTGTGAGGTGTTGATCCAAACCTAATCTTTCCCATACTGTCTTCCAATTTTCCCAGCAGTTTTTATCGAATAGTGGATTTTTGACCCAAAAGCTGGGATCTTTGGGTTTATCATATATTGTCTTGCTGAGGTCACTTGCCCCAAGTCTATTCCACTGATCCTCCTTTCTGTCTTTTAGCCAGTACCAAATTGTTTTGATGACTGCTGCTTTATAATATAGTTTGAGATCTGGGACTGCAAGGCCACCTTCCTTTGTATTTTTTTTTTCATTATTTCCCTGGATATCCTTGATCTTTTGTTCTTCCAAATGAAGTTTATTATGTTTTTTTTCTAAATAAGTAAAGAAAATTTTTGGAAGTTCCATGGGTATGGCACTAAATAGATAGATAAGTTTGGGTAGGGTGGTCATTTTTACTATATTGGCTCATCCTACCCATGAGCAGTTAATGTTTTTCCAATTGCTCAAGTCTAGTTGTGTGGACAGTGTTTTGTAGTTGTGTTCATATAGTTCCTGTCTTTGTCTTGGGAGATAGATTCCTAGGTATTTTATTTTGTCTAAGGTGATTTTGAATGGGATTTCTCTTTCTAGTTTTTGCTGTTGAGCTGTGTTGGAGATGTATAGAAATGCTGATGACTTATGTGGATTTATTTTGTATCCTGCAACTTTGCTAAAGTTGTTGATTATTTCAATTAGCTTTTTGGTTGAATCTCTAGGATTCTTTAAGTAGACCATTATGTCATCTGCAAAGAGCGATAACTTTGTCTCCTCCTTGCCTATTTTGATGCCTTCAATTTCTTTTTCTTCTCTAATTGCTACTGCTAGTGTTTCTAGTACAATGTCAAATAGTAGAGGTGATAATGGGCATCCTTTTTTCACTCCTGATCTTATTGGGAATGCATCTAGTTTATCCCCATTGCAGATGATATTAGCTGATGGTTTTAGATATATACTGTTTATTATTTTTAGGAATGACCTTCCTATTCCTATGCTTTCTAGTGTTTTTAATGGGAATGGATGTTATATTTTATCAAAGGTTTTTTCTGCATCTATTGAAATAATCATGTGATTTTTGTTGGTTTGTTTGTTGATATGGTCGATTATATGGATGGTTTTCTTAATATTGAACCAGCCCAGCATCCCTGGTATAAGTCCTACTTGATCATGGTGGATGACCCTTCTGATCACTTGCTGGAGTCTTTTTTGTATCCTATTTAAGATTTTTGCATCTATATTCATTAGGGAGATTGGTCTATAATTTTCTTTCTCTGTTTTTGACCTGCCTGGTTTTGGAACCAGTACCATGTTTGTGTCATAAAAGGAGTTTGGTAGAACTCCCTCTTTGCTTATTATGTCAAATAGTTTGTATAGTATTGGGATTAACTGTTCTCTGAATGTTTGATAGAATTCACTTGTCAATCCATCGGGCCCTGGGGATTTTTTCTTAGGAAGTTCTTTGATGACCTGTTGGATTTCTGTTTCTGATATGGGATTATTTAAGAATTCTATTTCTTCTTCTGCTAGTCTAGGCAGTTTGTATTTTTGTACGTATTCATCCATGTCGCCTAGATTGGTGTATTTATTGCCATATAATTGGGCAAAGTAATTTTTGATGATTGCCTTAATTTCCTCCTCGGAGGTGATGTTCCCCTTTTTGTCTTTGATGCTGTTAATTTGCTTTTCTTCTTTCCTTTTTTTAATTAGATTGACCAGTACTTTGTCTATTTTGTTTTTTCAAAGTACCAGCTTCTTGTCTTATTTATTAAATCAATAATTCTATCACTTTCGATTTTATTAATTTCTCCCTTAATTTTTAAAATTTCTATTTTAGTTTTCTTCTGGGGGTTTTTAATTTGGTCGCTTTTGAGTTTTTTTATTTGCATTTCCAATTGATTGATCTCTGCTCTCCCTACTTTGTTAATATATGTACTCAGGGATATGAATTTACCTCTGATTACTGCTTTGGCTGCATCCCAAAAGGTTTGAAAGGATGCCTCCCCATTGTCATTCTCCTCGATGAAATTATTAATTGTTGCTATGATTTCTTCTCTAACTAAACAATTTTGGAGTATCATATTGTTTAATTTCCAATTAGTTTTTGATTTGGTTTTCCATGTACCATTACTGATCATTATTTTTATTGCCTTGTGATCTGAAAAGGCTGCATTTATTATTTCTGCTTTTCTGCATTTGTATGCCATGTTTCTATGACCTAGTATATGGTCAATCTTTGGGAATGTGCCATGTGGTGCTAAGAAGAAGGTGCATTCTTTTTTGTCCCTATTTATTTTTCTCCATATGTCTATTAATTCTAATTTTTCTAAGATTTCATTCACTTCTTTTACCTCTTTCTTATTTATTTTTTGATTTGATTTATCTAAATTTGATAATGGTTGGTTTAAGTCTCCCACTAGTATGGTTTTACTGTCTATTTCTTCCTTCAATTCTCTAGTTTCTCCATTAGAAATTTGGGTGCTATATTATTTGGTGCATACTAGTTGACTAGTAATATTTCCTCATTATCTAAAGTCCTTTTTAACAAAATATAATTACCTTCCCTATCCCTTTTGATCAGGTCTGTTTTTGATTTGGCTTTATCAGATATCATGATTACCACTCCTGCCTTCTTTCTGTCAGTTGAGGCCCAGAAGGTCTTACTCCATCCTTTAATTCTGACCTTTTGGGTGTCTACCCACCTCATGTGTGTTTCTTGAAGACAACATATGGTAGGGTTTTGGATTCTAATCCATTGTGCTATTCATCTACATTTTATGGGTGAGTTCATCCCATTCATGTTCAAAGTTATAATTGTCACTTGTGGACTCCCTGGCATTTTGATATCCTTCCGTAATTCTAACCTTTCTTCTTCAGCTCTACCTTTTAATCCAGTGATTTACTTTAAATCAGTCCCCCTTGTCCCCTCCCTTGATATGTTTACCTTTCTAGTCCCTCCCTTTTTGTTCCCTTCCCCTCCCCCCTCTTCTTCCCTCACTTTTTTGTGTTTACTCCCCCCTACCCTCCTTGGTTTTCCCTTCTCTCTACCCTTGTTGGGTAAGATATATCCCAATGGATCTGGATGTTCTTTCCTATCAGAGTTGATTTCCCTGAGAGTAAAGGTTTAAGTAAAAACTCTCTTCCTCTCCTTCGTATAGGCGTTTTCTTTCCCTCCCCTTCCCGTGTGAATTTTTGTGTGAGAAAGATTATTCTATTTGGTCTTTCTTTTCCCCCTATATACACATTACATTTTCCCCACATGTTAATATACATAGATTGATATAAATGTAGTCCTTATAGAAGAGAGTTTGAGTAAAAGAAAAAGATAACATTTTTCTCCTTTTCCCATTCCTTCATATTTACCTTTTCAGTTATTCCATGCTCTTTGTTTTTCGATATAAAACTTTCCACAGAGCTCTGGTCTTTTCTTTGCAAAAACTTTGGAAATCTTCTATTTTGTTGAATGCCCATACTTTCCCTTGGAAATATATAGTCAGTTTTGATAGATAGCTGATTCTTGGTTGAAGGCCCAGCTCTCTTGCCTTTCTGAAAATCATGTTCCATGCCTTACAGTCATTCAGAGTGGAACTTGCAAGGTCTTGTGTGACCCTGATTGGCATTCCTTTATATCTAAATTGTCTTTTTCTGGCTTGTAGGATTTTTTCTTTTGTTTGAGAGTTTTGGAATTTGGCAATTACATTCCTGGGAGTTGTCTTTTGGGGATTTAGTGTAGAGGTTGTTCTGTGAACTCTTTCAGTGTCTGTATTTCCCTCTTGTTCTAGGATCTTTGGGGCAATTTTCTTTGATTATCTCTTGTATTACAATGTCGAGTTTGCTGTTTATTTCTGGCCTTTCTGGTAGTTCAATTATTCTTAAATTGTGTCTTCTCCCTCTATTTTCCAAGTCTATGACCTTGTCAGTGAGATATTTTATGTTTTATTTTGCATTTTTCTCCATAAAATATGTCCAAAGTTGCCCCCTTCTTCTAGTTTTTCTTGGCATTTTGAGGCTTTTCTGTGCTGTTTGCCATCTCTATCTGAGTGGGGAGGACTAGCTTTTCTTATCTCTGACTGGTATTCAGAGGCTTTAGCCCTAGGCAAATTGCAGTTGTTATTCTGTCTTCCCGGGAAAGCTAGGAATTGCTAGTGTTTCGGTGTTACTGCCCTCCTCAGTTCCCTCTCGATGCTTCTCCGTTGCCTTACTTCCACACTCTGAGCCTGGCTTGGCACTCTCCGCAAGGTATCTCAGTGCCTTTGCAGGCTAGAAGCAGGCCAGAAGACCCTGCACTCTGAGGGGGGAGGGGCTGTGGCTTCCCGGAGCTCCTAGGGCTCCTGATAGGATTAACTTCCACTGGGTTGGAGTTAGTATGTCCTGAGGCAGGGACCTGCCCTGAGACTGGGATGGAAGGATTCAGCCAGGGGGGTTACAGCTTCCCCCCACCATCTCTCCCTGTTTGGGGGGGATGGGTCCTGGAACCTTCCTTCTGCATACCCCTTAGGTCCGAGTGATCTCGGGTTCTGGCTTTTGGGGGGCTGTACCTTTTGATCCAGGTCCAGGAGGAGGGTTCCTGGGGTCTATCCTGTTGTTTGTTTTGAATATCAGTGCCCTAGGAGCATATAGTTTGAGATAGGTAAGGAAGAGTTTCCGGAGATCTGAACTTTAGCTTTCTCTAAGCCATCATCTTGACCAGAAGTCCTCAAAAGAATTTTTTAAAAAGAGAGAAGTCTGGGAATGCCCAGAGAAGCCCCTATTGCATTAATAACGAAAGTCCACAGATGCAGGTAGGTGACTCAGTGGGCAGTGTGCCAGGCCCAAAGTTCGAAGGACTTGGATTTAAATCTGGTCTCTGAAACTTCCTAGTATTGTGACCCTGAGTAAGTCGCTTAACTCTAATTGCTCAACCTCTACTGCTCTCCTGACTTGGAATCAATACTTGTATCGATTCTAAGACAGAAGGTAAAGAAATGATAGCCCACATGAAATGACATATGGGAAACGTTTTATGGCCTTTTTTTTTTTAAGTGGACCCCACAATTTCATCAATTTAGTGATCTCATTAGATCCTCACAGCAACACTGGGAAGTAGGTGCTATTTTTATACCATTTTATTGTTGAGGAAATTGAGGCAGAGAGAAGTTAAATGGCTTAAGTTCCAGTGAGGAAACACTTCACCATTTTAGATTACCACAAGCTTTACATATCATACTTTTTGAGAGTTACTTGGTCACTGAGAATGAGTTGCCCACGGTCACTCAGTCAATATCCATCAGAGTTGGAATTTGGTTCATTTCTTCCTGATTCTGAGGCTAGTTCTAGTTCCACTCTGCATGATACCTTTCTTGAAAACCATAAAGTATTCTGTGAATTTTGGCTCTGATTTTAGTGCTTTAAGGTTTAATCTTTCAGAGTTCTAGGCAATGCTCCAAGACCAAATGTTGTGGAATAGTTGTCATTGTGCATTGGTAGAAGTTTTCTAACTAAGATTCCTATACCAATGAAATTATAATTCTTAACATATCCTGCCCCTCTCCTCAACCCCCAACCTTCCCAAATTGACTTGCTTACAAAGTGCTTTTATCACTATAGCCTTGTGACATTGTTAGTGCAAAAGTGATTTCTTCTTTTTCAGTTAGTAAACAGGCTCAGAGTGACTGGCAGAATAAAATTTTATAGATGAGTTTTTAAATCAAAAATTTCAAGTTCAAATTTCAGCTAATGTGAAAAGGTGATAGCAGGTATAAGCAAAGAATTGAAGGGGATTATCTAAGGAAGAGGATTTTTTTGGGCTTGAGGAAGACTTTGTGGAAGAGATGGAATTTGATCAGGCTCTTGCAAAATGGATGAGAATTTGACAGGTCAAAATGAGGAAACAAGGGTGGGTCAGACAAGGAAAAGTGTAAAGAAAGGCTGAGAGATTAGAAAGCAAATTGGAGAAGAGCAACTAGACTTATTTGACTGGAACATAGAGCATAGGAAGAAAATTAGTGACTGATAGAATTGCAAATAGAGGTGTCAAATCATGATGGAGGTTCTTGAATGAAAAGCATAGGCATTTGGACTTTTATTTGGCAGGTAATGGGGAGTTGTGGATGACTTTTGAGCAAGAAGATGGCATGATTCAGAAGTATTATTTTAGGGATATGCAGTGTTGATAAAACTTTAGAAGTACTGAGTAACTTCATGTGAAACATTCTTTCAAGTATACTATTGAGAAACAGATATGCTCCCTTGTTTCTAGAAACTCAGGATCTTGTTGAAGATTAAAGAGAACAAGTATCTAGAGAGAAGCTAGATCCCAGAGAAAAAGGGATACCTTCTATCAACTGCCTCCTTCATTACTATTCATATATACAAATACCTGAGTGACTAGAGATCCATTTCCATTTTTGATTCCTGAGGGGAGAGAGGGGGGTGAAGGGAAGAAGGAATGCTCTTCTGGGTGGCCCAGGATTTAATCTTTTGCTGTCACACTTGGAATATTATATGTATATTTTCCTGAGGTCTAGTTGCTGACCATTGAAAAACAAAAATAGCATATATTCTTAACACTGATATTTTTCCAGTGAGAAACATCATAGTATCATGGATAGAGAGCTGACTGTAGAGTCAGAAAGTCAGGTAGTCCAGGGTTCAGTCCCATTTCTAACATATGCAGACCCTTCAGCTCTGTATTATTGAAATACCTTTCAAATTGTCGTAAAGGATTAGCTTGCAAAAAGCAAGAAACAAGTTGCAAAAAAACAAGAAGTAAAGAGAACCCACAGGGCAATGACAGGGCCAACATTCTACTCAGAACTCCCAGGAAATGGGAGTGGAGACTGAGGCAGTTGCTGACAGTTGTTGAACTACATAGGAGGGAGAATCTGTTTCTCCCTTGCTGTCAGAATAAAACAGAGGATAACTGTCTGGCATAGCTGTTTTAATATTTCTTCCTGGCCCTACTGCTGATGCTACAGAGAAAGCAGATTTCTGCTGGTGCTGGTGACATCTTTCTGGGACTGCTGTCTTGAGCAAAGAAGGACTATTGGTTGTGAGATTTCATTGGGCCCCTATTGTCTATGCCCCTACAAATCCCTCCCTAACTTTAATTACTCTTTTAATTAGTTAGTTTAGGATAATTTTATAAATTTTAGGGTTTTAATATCTGTGGTAGGGATAGAAGTAAGGTAGTCCTTGATTCTTTTCCCTTCTCTCCTCCTTTTAGTTAAACTTTTATTATATATATCTTGTTTAACCCTTCCTTTTAACCCTCCCATAACAGTTGGCAAGTCAGGTAGGAGTTTTTTTTTTTTTTTTTCAAAAAAACAGAGGTATCTAGACAGTAATATCCATCATCCATCATACAGTGGATAGAAGTCTTGGCCTGGAATCAGGAAGACCCAAGTATAAACCTAATCGTAGCCACTCACTAGCTATGTGACCTGGGCAAGTAAGTCCATTTGACTCATTTAACTTCTCTCTGCCTCAGATTCTTTAATTATAAGGTAGGATAAAATTAGCATCTACCTCCTAGGGATGTTGTGAGAACAAAATGAGAAAATATTTGTAGAGTATCTGGCACATTTTAAGTGCTAAATAATTCCTTCCTTGCTTCCTTGCTTCCTTGCTTCCTTGCTTCCTTCCTTCCTTGCTTCCTTCCTTCCTTGCTTCCTTCCTTGCTTGCTTGCTTGCTTGCTTGCTTGCTTGCTTGCTTGCTTCCTTCCTTCCTTCCTTCCTTGCTTGCTTGCTTGCTTGCTTCCTTCCTTCCTTCCTTCCTTTCTTCCTTCCTTCCTTCCTTCCTTCCTTCCTTCCTTCCTTCCTTCCTTCCTTCCTTCCTTTCTTCCTTCCTTCCTTCCCTCATTTCCTTGAGATTTCCCCATTCTTATCTATTCTCCCCTTGGCTGCCAAGGTCATTTCTCTGAAGCACAGATAGAAACTGAACTCATACAGGGCACTATAGAAATAATTAAACCTGGGGCCCATTGAATTTACTCAAATGGAACCATTTACTCAAATATATTTTTACTTAAAAACAAATGTGACCCAATCTTCCTCTTTGTTCTTGGTCTTTTTCTTTTTCTCCTATTTCTTCTTGTTCTTTTTGTCCTCTTTTTGTTCTTGTTTTTCTTGTTCTTTTTGTCCTAATTCTGTTAATTTGTATTCTCTTTCTTTTCCTTGTTCTTTTTTCTTTCCCTTTATACTGCCTGTTCTGTTCTTATTCTTTAGGTTCTTGATCTTGTGTTTTCTTGTCTTTTTGGCTTTTTTTTTCTTCTTGTTCTGCTCCTCCTCTTCTTCCTTTTCCTTCTTCTTCCCCATTTCTTCCTCTTCATCCACTCCCTGTAATTGGACTAAACAGAATTCCAACTTTGTATATTTTAGTTTTCCCATATTAGTTGTTACATATATGATTTTTGTTTTACTTTATGAGTCCCAAGTTACCCCAAGTGTGATTGTTCCTTTGAAGTTCATGCTGGAGGGGCATGTTGTAATAAAGCCTGGAATGGAACAGAATGGGACTCTGGGCCTTGGCAACTCTTATTGAAGGAGACAGAATTTAGAACTTGGCAGAAGAATTACATTTTAGGATATAACATGACATATGAGATGTTAATCATAAGATAAATATTGAAAAATTTAGTTTCAAAATAATTTGTTTGACTTTTATTAAACTCAAGGCAAATGTATTAGGATATGTCATAGTTTCATAATTCTATTTATCTTTACAGATTTTAAAGGATAGATAATCGACAGATTACTCATTTTTATTTTTGTCTGGCCAAACTATAGTTAAATGAAATGAGCCTCACACTGAAGTAAAATATGTGGAGCATTCTGGGTCCACTGCTGGGGGAATAACAGGCAGAAGAATTAGAGAGATTGCAAAATTGGCCTTAAATTTGTTCTGCTGCTACTGCTCCCTGATATCCACAGGCCCTAGAAAACTTGAGAATTGTTCCACTCTAGGCAATTTGATTCAAGAAATGGATATATTATAAACAACTTGGAGAATTCAAATTAAAATGTTACATTACTTAAATTCCACTCCATAAATGAAAAAACATATCCTAGGATAGATCCAGTATCTTATTCTATTGCAACATATTTAACTTTTTTGATGTATAAAATTTTGAGCACCAGAACATAAAGAATCAATCTTTTTCAATTCAACAAATATTTCTGGAGCAGCTTCCATGTGCAAAGCACTGTGCTAGGTATTGAGAAAGAAACAAAGGGAAAAAAACACCTCTGTACTCAAGAATATTACAGTCTAGTAGGATCATTAAGACTTGCAAGCACACAAATAAATGAATTAATGAACAGCAAGATTTCATTAAACAGATAGAACATTAAAAAAGACACAAAAATGGGAAAGCATAGGATGTGTTTAGTTGGAAAGAAGAATAATAATCCTAATAGAAATAGGGGATACCTATGTGAGAAAATTACCTTGTAGATTGGCACTATTTCTATAAGTTAATTCTTTATAGAGTAGCCTAGAACACTTAGTAGTTGAATGACTTGCTCAGGGACATTTAAGTAGTATGTTTTAGAGACAAGACTTTAATCTAAGTCTTCCTGGCTTTGAAGCTGGCTTTGAAGCCAGTATGCCATTCAACATCTCAATTACTAATAGTACTAAGTACTTTAATTATGCAACTTCAATTGAATAAATGAATGGGAGTAGAAGAAAAATATCCTGTATTATAAGAAAAATCAGTTTGGGCAATGTCTTTAAGAGTCATAAATGCTAGGCTAAAAAATTAGACTGGATCTCGAAGGTGGTAGGAGAATCAATGGAAGCTTTTGTGCAGAGGTGTGAAGTGGTTGAGCTATATATTCTGATTACTTTGGTAGCTGTGCTAAGGATAGCCTGAAAAGGATGAGAGACCAGAAACAAACATTTATAGGGCTACAGTAATATTTATGTGTTTTGC
The DNA here is from genome assembly GCF_027887165.1 of Monodelphis domestica. NCBI lineage: Eukaryota > Metazoa > Chordata > Mammalia > Didelphimorphia > Didelphidae > Monodelphis > Monodelphis domestica. The sequence goes on from NC_077231.1 coordinate 179,902,043, forward strand.
TTCTTAATTTTTTTAATTAATAAAACATGGCTTTTCTCCTTTCCCTCAAATCTTATTTGAGGAAAAAAAAAAGAAAAACAAAACTCCCACTAGAAAGAAGTACAATGAAACAAAACCATCATCTTCACTAACCACATTCCCCCCAATCCTCCCCAAAAAGGCTCATTCAGTACCCTGAATCCTTCAGTTCTCTATCAAGAGATGAATAGCATATTTCATTATTTTTCCTCTGGAATCATGGTTTGTCATTATATTGTCAAAGTTCTGAAGTGTTTCAAAGTTGTTCTTTATGTTATTGTTGCCATTGTATAAACTTTTTTACTGGTTCTATTCGCTTCAGTCAGCATCAGTTCATAGAAGTCTTCACAGGTATCTCTGAATCTATTTTTTCCTAATTTTTTAGCACAATAATATTTAATCATATGTGTATATCATAGTTGATTTAGCCATCCCTCAAAATGATAGGTATCCCCTGAGGTTTTTAATTCTTTGTCACCACACAATATTCCTGTTATGTGCTTAAGTTTTTTTAGAATGAATCTGCTCCCTCCCCCTATTTTCACACCTTTTCTTCCTGTTACCCTATTGAATGAAATGCATTTTTGTCCATAATCATTTGGGTATTCTCCCTCCTGCAATTCAGGTGAGAGGGAAGTTCAAGGGTCAGCAACTCTGCCCTGGCCTAATACTGTTATATACCTTATTTGTGATATAGTTATCCCTTATCCTTCACTCTCCCAGTTTATGGCTCTTTTTCTCTTTTCCATTCTTTTAAGATCATCAAGAAATGACAAAATTTTTCCCAGGCTTTCTCTCTAATTAGATTCCCTCTGTAACCCCTGATAATTCAAAAGGGAGATGTATCTTCTTCTCATGTTAGAATGTAAAATGTTTGCTCTCTTGTGATTGTTCACTCATGTTTACCTTTTTGTTTCCTTCCAGAATCCTGTGTTTTCACTTTTAAGGTTTTATGCATTTCTAGTATTTTCATTCAGAATGCTTAGAAGTCCTCTATTTCATTAAAAATATAATTTACCTCCCCCTATATGATTTTGCTTTTTTGCTATACATGAAATACTTGACTGTAAACTTTTATCCTTTGCTTCTTGGAATGTCATATTCAGAACTCTCTGCTCCTTTATACTGGTTGGTCCTTGACACTTGAATTCTTTCTTTTTTATAGCTTGCAGCATTTTTTTTAAAATTTCATACAAAGCTTTGGACTTTGGCTATAATGTTCTCTAGAGTTTTCACTTTGGGACTTCAGGAAATGACTGGTATATTCTTTGCTTTTTAAAAAAAAATTTAGAGTACTTTTCCATGGTTATATGATTCATAATTCCCCCTTCCCTCTTCCCTCCCAAATCTGACAAGCAATTCCATTGGGTTATACATGTATCATTGTTCAAAACCTATTTCCATGTTATTCATATTTGCAGTAAAGTGATCTTTTAACATCAAAACGCCATTCATATCTCTATGAAACCATGTGATCAATCATATGTTTTTCTTCTGTGTTTCTGTTTCCACAGTTCTTTCTCTGAATGTGGATAGCATTCTTTCTCATAAATTCCTCTGGATTATCCTAAGTCCTTGTATTGCTACTAATAAAGGCTATTACATTCGATTGTGTCACTGTGTATCAGTCTCTGGACAATGTTCTCCTGGTTCTGCTTCTTTTGCTCTGCATTAATTCATAGAGGTCTTTCCAGTTCACATGGAATTCCTCTACTTTATTATTCCTTTGAGCATAATAGTATTCCATCAGCATCAAGTACCACAATTTGTTCAGCTACTCCCCAATTGAAGGGCATCACCTCATTTTCCATTTTTTTTTGCCACCACAAAGAGCATGGCTATTAATATTTTTGGACAAATCTTTTTCATTATTATCTCTTTGAGGTACAAACCAAGCAGTGGTATGGTTAGGTCAAACGGTAGGCATTCTTTTAAAGCCCTCTGTCCATAGTTCCAAATTGCCCTCCAGAAGGGTTGGACCAATTCACAACTCCACCAGGAGTGTATTAGTGTCCAGTCTTGCCACATCCCCTTCAACATTTATCACTTTCCTTTGCTGCCATATTGGCCAGTCTACTAGGTGTAAGGTAGTACCTCAGAGTTGTTTTAATTTGCATTTCTCTAATCAGGAGGGATTTAGAACACATTTTCATGTGCTTATTGATAGTTTTGATTTCATCATGTGAAAACTGCCCATTCTTGTCCCATTTGTATATTGGAGAATGGTATCTTCTTTCAATTTCTACTTTGCTGTTCATAACCCTAAATTCCAAGAGATATGGACAGTATTATTTTATGATTTATTGAAATATGGTATCTAGGCACTTTTTGGGAATTCATAGATTTTAGGTAGTTCATTTGTTCTTAAATAGACTCTCCTCAATCTGTTTTCATCGTCAATTGCTTTTCCTATGAGAAAGTACATTTTTCTTCAATTTTTCACTCTTGACTTTCATTCAATATTTTTTATTACCTGATGGAATCATTAGCTTCATTTGGTCTCTCTATTCTAATTTTCAGGGAATTTGTTTTTAGGCAAGGTTTGTATCTCATGTGTTAATATATTAATTCTCTTTCCAATTCTTTCTTCCACAATTTTAATTTATTTTCTATTTTTCCCTGTAGCACTCTCATTTTATTTATAAACACATTTTAAAACTTTTGCTTCATATCTTCCAGGAATTCTAGTTGATTTTTTGCCTACTTTTTTTAAAGGTTTTGTTTATTGATGTTTTGGAGACATTTTCTTTTTATGGATTTATATCTTAAGCTTCCCTATCACCATTATAGCTTTTTATGGTTGAATTCTCTTTTTTGTTTGTTCATTCTTCCAGACGTTTTGCAGACTTTGAATTTTATGTTAGGGCTGGATTCTGTGTCTGTCTGGAGGGAATGTGTTGGCTAATTGTGCTATTACTTTCTCTGGATATTGAATAGTGTGTTATTCCTAGATCTCAGAAATAGCTCAGATTAGGTTTATGAAACTTTCAGTGATCTCAAAGTGTTCTGACCCAAGGGAAAATTTGATTTCTTTCTTCCTGGTATGAAATATGTATATTAAATAATGGGTATAAACTATAAATGTAACTAAGTAATATTTTAATTTAGGTTAAGGGAAGGAAGGAAAGGGAATTAGGATGATCTATCTAAAACCCCCAAAACCTAGTTGTTTACCCACTCTATCTAATATTTTTCCTACCTGCTCCATTTCGAATTTTAGTAGATAGTTAGATGCAGTCATTCTCAGCCAACCTCAAAAGCTCTTTTGGTCCAGAGTGACAAAAATGTAGACTGGTATCTTTTGTAGGCTTCAGACTGGGCTTGAATATAAAACTGAGACTTCACCCTTCTTTTGGGGTCTGAGTCACACAGCTGCTGCTTGCTACTGAACTTAACTTTGCTGAATATTGTCTCTTGTGATGAAATACCACCAAGAAGTTACAGTCTTTTCTTAGTCTACTCTGGACTTGTAGAAGAGCTACCATTTGGTACCTCTACCCATTCCCTACATAAGTTTTTGCCTCTTAATGATGAATTTAAGCCTTTTTTTTTTTTGGTTATGGTTTACAACTTCTTCCTATACTTGGGTTACTATATTTTTGAAGTTAGTCAAGACATAGTGAGAGCCTAATCTAGGATGTTGATAGCAGAAATGGAAAGGAGGAAATAGATTCCAGATATTTTATAGACAGAGTGATGGGACCAACTGAATTTAGTGACTTGAGGAATATAAGAAATAAGAAGAGATGTCAAAGATAAGTGAACTTATGAGCCAACAAAATAGCTACAAAAATAAATAGAAAACAAAACAAAGGATTAAAAAATGAATTTTGCAAAATTACAAAAAAAAAACAAAAACTTGGCCCCAAAGAAGAGGTAGGAAAAGACATCTCCCTCTACTAATTTGAAGGGGTGAGGTGGTTCACCAGTGTGAACTATTTCATTTATTTTCAAATTAAAAAAATAGTATCATTTGATTTTGTTTTTTTTTCTCTTTCTCCTTTTTTTCCTTAAAGAAAAAATATGCTATTTTAGGCTCTCAGGCAAGAAGGATGGAAGGTATATGGCAAATGAGGTGGGTCAATTTTCCAAGTGGTTTCTCCCTTCAGTTATTACTTAGGTTTTTTTCTCAGCTGCCTGCCTGATAATGTCTTTGGTTTTCATTGCTGGGTCACCTTCCATGCTCTGTCTTCAATATATTGGTATAACCAGCGCTTTGTCCTGACTCTTCTCTTTTCTACTCATAGTGTCTTGACAATGTCTTTCTACCTCCCATGAATTCCATTTTTGTCTCTGAGGAAATGAATCCCCAAACCACATATTTAGCTTTCAACTCTTTTCTGAGTTCCAAACCTACATCATCAAAAGACAGTTTGATACAGCAATGGAAAGAGGATTGGATCTAGAGCTAATAAGAAGGGGCAACAGGAGCATCTAAGTGGCTCAGTGGATAGAGAACCAGGCCTGGAGATAGGAGGGCCTGGGTTCAAAATTGGTCTCATATACTTCTTAGCTATGGGACCCTGGGCAAATCATATAACCCCAGTGCGTAGCTCTTACTGCTCTTCTGCCTTGTAGCCCAAACTTTGTATTGATCATAAGGCAGAAGACAAGATTAAAAAAAAATAAGAAGAGACAGCTAGATGGTGAAGTATATAGAATATAAGAACTGGAATCAGGAAGACTGTTCTTCCTGAGTTCAAATCTGGCTCTTACTAGCTATGTTACTTAAAGCTCTGTGACCCTGGGCAAGTCATTGCTGTGTGCGTGTCTGTCTGTCTGTCTGTCTGTCTGTCTGTCTGTTTGTGTCTCTCTTTTATTCCCTCTCATTTTCTTTTTCTCTATTCATGTCTCTCTCTCCACAAATAGGGGTTTTAAAGGGATCAACTATTCCCTTTAAAAACAGGAGCAAAAATATTTATTTTTCCCTCAATTCCTTCTAACTGTAACAAGAGTTACTACCAAATGGCTTAAATTGAGAATAGAGGAACCCTAAACTTAGAGTAAAATAAACCGTCAGCTCTAATATAGATTCTGATACATTAGTGTGAAGGTGTGAAAATCAATTAACCTTGCCTAGCCTTTTTCTTCATCTTCATAATGAGGCTAATAATACCTATAATGCCCACTTCACCTGGATGTTGAGAGGAAATCCCATTAAAATTCTAAAAAGTGTTTTGTAAATGCTCACACTTGTGTGGATTTTATTATTGCTATCAAATCTGAATCTAGAAGAGAAATTGTTAAGAACTACTCTAAAATTTGCATTACTAGAATGCCTACTGGCATTGTGGTATCTTGGAGCATTTCAATCTGTAATTTCTAGCCATGGGAACTTTGTCTTGCATCAAAGATGATGTTAAGGATTATTGTTACTCTCCACAAGTAGAGATAAGTTCAGCTGGCAGGTAAATGAGGATAGGGATGCATCTTTCACTTGTATACAGACACTGATGCTACCATGATGACTCTTGAATTATCAGTTAAAAAAAGTTTTTATATCTAATGGTAATATATATATGTACATATATATATATAATAAGATTTTTTATGTTTTAACAAACTGTTTGGAAAGAGTTCTTTTTATTAGTTACATTTATAAATGTTAGGTTTGATTATTTAGAGCTCTTTTCAAGTCTTCATTATTGGATTTTAACATTATATTGTAAGTCTTCCTCTAAATCGTAACCTTTAATTATCACTGGTGCATTGATTTCTCAAAGCCTTTGGGCTACAATTGACCTTTAAATTTAAAAAGAAAATTTTTTTACCTTCTAAGCAGAAGGTAGTGTAGAAGCATATAAAACAACAAGGGAGCATCATTCAGTTCTGTGGGGCTCTAGCTTAAATATACAAAAAAACAAAAACAACAGAAAGTTTCCAGGAACCTCTCTCATGAAATCACCACTTCTAGGTTTACACAGTATTTGAAGATCTTGAATAAGAATGTTGGGAAACAGTGTGAGAAGAGACTGAGGAGAGTCAAAAATCTGATTGGTGTTTTGATACTAAATTAGAGATTCCATTGTTTGAATATTTTTTTAACGAATGATGGTACTGATGGTAACCATCATCATTATGGATTCATGTCAAAGTTATAAAGTTCAAATAAAGTTTACACAATCAAAGCAAAGGAATATAATGAGTTATCGGTTCATTTGGGCAGCATAGGTTATTTATCTGAATCATCATCAAATAATAGAATCAAAGATTTAGAGTTGGAAGAGTCTTTTGGGGTCATCTAGAATTCATTATAGAGATAGTTTAGGATGCTCCATCAAATGGATGGAGCAATTTTTTAAGAGGTCAAACTAAATTAATTCAGATATTCTGTGAAGGAAAGGATGGATAAAATGTATATGATTAAGATCTATAAAGTCAACCATGATATCATTATAATAAATAAAAGTAATCACTGTAACTGTTATTTTTATTAGTAATAGTGTATACATACATACATACATATATATGCATATATCTAGTTTTAAGTTTTGTAAAGTGCTTTATATGTATCATAGATGATCAGGGAACCTGATCCAGTATATTGGGGCAACTCTTATAAAGCTGAATATTCATTCTGACCAGTGCTAAAGGACATATATGGCACTTTTGATTGATCTCCAGATTAGGAGTGATGTCAAAGATAATTAGTACTTGAGACATGAGAAGCTACCCCTTCCAAAGGCTATCAAAATTACAGAAAGGAGCTCCATTCCCTCTATTTTCAGGCTGCCCTCTTTTGAGATTTGAGAATATCTTAGAGATATTGTGAAGTTCAAGATCACTGCAATGAAACAAATTGACTCATTTTTTTTGTTTTGTTTTCTAGGACATGTAAAAGTTATGTTTATGTGATACTGTATCTATTTAGTATGTCTAAAATACATAATACCTTAATTAGAATATTTCATTCCTAAAAATGCTAACAATCATCTGAGTCTTCAGAAAGTATAATTGTTTTGCTAGTAGAGGATCTTGCCTCATTATTGATGACTACTGAAGGTTGTGGTAGTCATGTCAGTCTTAAAAAAAATAAGGCAACAATGAAGTTTGCTTCATTGACTGATTCTTTCACAAAATATTTCTCTGAAGCATGTGATGTTGTTTAATAGCATTTTACCTACAGAAGAACTTCTTTCAAAATTGGAGTCAATTTTCTCAAAATCCTGTCCTTGTTTTATTGGCTAAGTTTATATAATATTCTTCAATATTGTTGCATCTCAGGAAATAGTGAGACCCGAGGAGACAAAGAGAGACAGGATTGGTGGAACAGTCAGAATACAGACAATATTTTTTAAGTTCTCTATCTTATGTGGGCATGTTTCATGATGCCCCCAAACAGCTACAACAGTAACATCAAAGATCACTGATTACAGATGACCCTAACAGATATAATAATAATGATTAAGGGAAATATCATACTAATTGCCAAAATGTGACATGATGTGAGCACACGCTAATGGAAAAATGACTCCAGTAGATTTACTCAATGCAGGGTTGCTGCAAACCTTCAATTTGTAAAAAAAAAATAAAAAATAAAAACCCCACAATTATCTGCAAAGTGCAATAAAATGAAGCACAATAAATAGGGCATGCCCTGCCCTAGTTTCCTTTGAATTTCTAGCAATGGGACTTTGGGGCAGATGGAAGTGGGGGAAGAAGGTGATGTGTGGAGAAAGTTTCTCTCCCTTTCTTCCTCCAGAAAAAGAGATGATTTCTCTCTCCCTTTCCCTCCCTGAAGAAAGAATAATTATATTTCAAGCACATGTGTTTGCCTAGCTGAGCCTGAGAATGACCTCAAGTCAGTTGTTTTCCCTTAACTTCCAGTTGTCTAAACAGTGAATGATTGAATGAAATAAAAGGCAAAAATTTTTTTAAGTGTTTGCTATGTGCCAAGCATTATCCTAAGTGCTGGAAATACAAATACAAAAAGCAAAGACAGTTCCTGTCCCCAAGTAGCTTATAGTCTAATGGGGAATACAATGCAAAAAGGGAAATGGTGATCAGAAAGGGGAAGTTTGGTCTAGAAAGCACTAAAGACAGTGACATTCTACCAGGCAACTGTGGCAAAGTTAATATAATCATATTATCATATGAATATCATATGACATACAAGCTATGTTTGAATGTCACTGTCAGAGGCCATGCATCAGTCTGGATGTATCCAGTTTGCCAAAGATTTTTTGGCTTTCTTTCTTTTTTTACTAAATTCCAGTTTTTTCAAAATTCATGTCAGTTAATCAAATCTTCTTTGCTTTCCCTGTGAATATTTATTTGATCTCATAATGTCTCTAAATTTTCATTTTTAATACTTGGTAGCTAAGGTGCTATACACATGACTTCTAGGCTGCATTTAGCCTACCATACTACCAAATGCTGCTGGAACTAGATTAAAAAGTACTTCCTATCTTATTTTAATGTTTTTTTATTAATTAATTGAAAAAACAAATATGTAACCATGTATGGTTTTCTAAGTCAATAAGCAGCAAAGATCCTTATGTATATATTTATGTAGTGGCCCCCCTTTCCCCTTAAATTTGACAACTCTGCTTTACAGTACATGATAGGAGTGGAAATTGGAAAGAAAAATATCCTAAGATTTGGGAAAGTGAACCATATGAGCAGGATTGTGTGTCAGGGTGTGGGTGGAGGGAGGGTCAATATTTCTCATATTCAGGTCCATGAATATACCCTGTAAAATTTAATTGAACTTTCTTTCTTTAGCAAGTGTTGCCTAGCCACATTAAAGTATTCCATCACTGCATTTTAGAACAGTTTAATTTCTCTCTTAGGTACTTTAAAATTGAAGGATCAAATACAGAGTAAAAATCCTTAGGGAAAAACAAATAATAAATACAGTAAAGAGTAAAAAGTTCTGTATTTGAAGCTCACCATTCTGATCTTGAATCTAGTACTCATTGTCTAGTGGTTTCAGCCCAGATTTCAGCCTAATGTCACATTTTATAATTCGATAGTAAAGATGTTTATTCCATGGTCTTTAGTACAAATGAGTAATCAGGAATAAGGGACCTATGCTAGTAAATGTTTTTCATTGTGATTTCATACACCCTCACATACAGTGAAGTCATAGGTCTTCCTTGTCCCTATTCCAAACTCCATCCATAAACTTTTAATTCTCTGTGGACTAATAAACCTGGAAAAAAGAGTCAATGATAGGTTGTATAAATGGCTTGAGGAGGTACCTTTTTCTAGTTAGGTGAATTGAGTCTTCCTCACAACTGTCTTGCCTCTCAAAAAGGAGAAGCAGTATTGAATGACAGCTTAATTTGATATAGAATGAATAAAGTGCCACTTGGCCACCAATATTCAGCAAAAACTAAGGAATAGCCAACAAGATTTTGGCAAGATGTATATAACTAGAATATACACACAGGATGTCTTTTTCCTTTATACTGATGAGAGCCAATATCTTTTTTTTTCTCTCTTGCTCACTATCAAAGCCTGAATTGCTCCCTCTTTTGTTTTCTGTCTTTACTAGGAGACAATGGTACCAAAACATATCCTTCCACCTTCTATTTTCTGTTTCTGGCACCCTTACTTCTGGTGACCAAAGAAGATATGAAAAGAAATTCTTTGCCTTTCCTCTCTAACTCATTGCCAAATCTCATGAAGATGTCTGTGTCCTTCCCTTCTCCTCTCTCTTTTTTGCCCTGCTACCTTTAATCTGCTGTCTTTAAGCTAATAGGCTTCATTTCAAGTGATCCAACACAATAAAGTTTTATGATCATATCCTTTAGTAACTTGATACCATCATATAAGCAAAAATCCATGTGTTTTTGTCCCTTTCATTATTGGAAAAATTAATCTATGTAAGTCATTTTTGAAGGAGGCAGCATATTGTACTGAAAAGAATATATAGATTTAGAGCCAAAGTATTTGGGTTCAAATCTCACCCCTGCAACTTGTTATATATGTGACCTTGGTCAAATTAATTAACCTCTTTGGGACTCCATTGCCTCCAAGGTAAAAACAGAATTTCAAACAAGATGGGCTTTAAGGTTCCTTTCAGTTTTAAATCTATTCTCATATTTGTTTTATTGAACAATATTTAGCTAGCCTTATTGGGTAGCAGCTAGGTAGCACAGTGGATAGAGTAATGGCCCTGGAATCAGGAAGACTCATCTTCCTGGGTTCAAATCTGGCCTCAAACACTTACTAGTTACATGACACTGGGCAAGTCATTTAACCCAATCTGACTTAGTTCTTTCATCTATAAAATGAACTGAAAAAAGAAATGGCAAACCACTTCAGTTCTTTGCCAAGAAAACCCCAAATTGGCCCACAAGTTGAGTTGAGTTGAACATGGCTGAAACAACTGAACAACAACAGCTTATTGGATAATTGCTATAAGTTCCTAAAAATGCTGGCTAAGAGAGAGACTCCTTTGAGACTCAAAACCCCATCCCAGAGCAATTTTTAGATTAAAATCATGTCTACAAGAGAAGTTCTTCAAGCAGAGATCTTGGAATTCTTGGGAAAATAACAAATAGATCAGCAGCATGACCTTTCTATAAACCTGATGCTCATATTTATTATAGTTTTTGATGCAGTAGCCCAAATTGGAAGCTTATTTAAAACAAAATCAATTTTTATCTATTCAGAACATGAGAAAAGCACAATTTAATTAGCAAATCTCTTTGTGAGTGAGTGTATGTGTGTATGTATATGCATGCTGTTGTATATAGTTCATAGCCTAAATGAAACCTTGTGCTTATTTTCTTATTGATGATAAATGTGTTCCCATTCCAAAAGTCAGAGTAGATTAGCAGAATTAAAAACATTTAAGAAAGTTTTGTTCTAGTGGGAGGTTTCGTGGCTGTGTTGTTACACTCCAAAAAAGTCAGGCACAGAATGGACTAGTGAAATCACCACCACATGAGTGTGCCTGTCATCATTAAGCCAGCTAAATAACAACATCCATGCTGTAATGTATTCACTTTATGCAAATGTAGTCATAAAGAGCAAAATGTTACAGTACTGCAAAATCATGTTTTTCATGAAAAACAAGGATGACTCATTAGAAATGTACCCCACAAAGTCTGCTTTGTACTCCAAGAGCCAACAAAATATAGATCAAATTCCATTTTTGATATATTTGGTTTTATTTGATACAATGGTTTTAGATGGCTGGCTCCTGAAAGCTCAGCTAATCAATCAGAAAATGATGACATCCTTTTCTTAAGGTTAATTGTACTCTCAATTGACTTTTAAAGATCGTGATTTTATGGCAATGAAGTAATGCTAATGTCCAAAAATTCATATCATTTCAAGGGAAGTTTTCTTTTAGTAGACAAAATAATTTTAGTAAGGAATAAAATATTCCTTTAAGTCAAATAGCTTTCCTGGGATGATATTTTTTTTAACATATAGGATAGTTGATTGGTAGGTAAAACACAGCTTTCAATGTATCACTATCTTTTTAAAATTTGATTGAACATCTGTCTTGCCAGATGAGAGGCAGTGTAAGATAGTAGACTAAGTACTGGACATGAATTCAGACTTTATGAGTTCAAATCCATCTTCCATTCCTTTATTTACTATATGACTGTGGATAAATAGCTTAATTTCTCTGAAACACATTTTCCTCATCTGTGAAAGCATGATGTTATTTATACTATCTACCCTTGTAGGACTATAGAAAGGAAAATAATTTTGATAGTTTTTATAAATATCTGTGATTATAATTTCTAGCATACATGATGTACGAAGTGATATCCCACCAGATTAATGGATGGTGAAGAATGTTTTCTAGATTTTCAAGAATTGGTCATCATTATTTAGGGAACAAGTAGGAACATAGTATGAAAACTTCTTTTTTTGGTATTGCTTTAATCTTTCTCTAGGTGGTACAGTAGATAGAATGCTGGACTTTGAATCAGGAAGACAAATTCAAATCTTGACTCTTCGCTATGTGACCTTAGACAAATCACATTTCCTATATTTGCCTCAGTTTCTTTATCTGTAAGATAACACTTACCTCATAGTATTGTGGTAAAGATAAAATGAATAACATATAAAGTACCTTGAAAACCTCAAAGTACTCTATAGATGCTAGCTATTTCTATTCTTATTTGTGGCTCTCATTAGTGTTCATATTTCACTTTCCATTTGTACATGCATAGTTTTTTGGGGATGTTTTCTCTCTTCCTAGAACAACTTCTTATTTGTCTTTAGGACACTTCCTAGGTGTCAAATAACACCTCAAGATCAATTAACTTGTTTCCTTTGTTCTGAAAACTTTGGCCACCTTTCCTATCTCAAATAATATCATTTCCTTTTCATACCCACTTATTCAATTGTTTTTATGACTTCATGACCCATTTTGGGTTTTCTTGGCAAAGATAACTGGAGTAGTTTGCCATTTTCTTTTCTAACTCATTAGATGAAGAGCTGATTCAAACAGGGTTAAATGCCTTGCCCAGGGTCAAGCAGATAATAAGGGTTTGAGGCCAGATTTGAACTCAGGAAGAGGAGTCTTTCTGATTACAGGAATAACATTCTATTCACTGCTTCACCTAGCTGCTTAAGTCTACTATTATGACATAATTTATCTTCCTTTCCAGAGCACACTTCTATAACCTTTAATCCCAGATAGCCTGAAGGTCACTAAAAGTTTTCTTCCTCTTTCACCACTTTAATAATTTCAGTGCTATCTCCAGAAAGCCTCTAAATATCTTTTCAGTTCAAATCATACTTTTGATATTTACCACATGTATTACTTTAGACAACCCATTAATATCATCAGTGAGTCTCAGTTTACCTATCTTTAAAAGAGAGAGAGAGAGAGAGACAGAGACAGAGAGAGAGACAGAGAGAGACAGAGAAAGAGAGAGAGAGAGAGACAGAGACAGAGACAGAGACAGAGACAGAGACAGAGACAGAGAATGTGTGTTCCTTTAAGCTCTAGATCTATTGTTGTTTAATTTTACTTTTTTTTTTGGCATCAGGATCAATCACCCTATTAAGGATTTCAAAGTCATCCTCATTTCCTTCTACTACATTTTTTCCCTTTATTTTATGTCAGGCCAACACACCCTGCAGTGACTGCTGACAAGCCTAAAACTAGATGGCAGAGAGGAGGTACATGATATAATCTTCTATTCTGGATTCATTTGCCAAAGGAATCTAGACCAGACTGTGGTCATATCTAGCCTAGAGTACTTGGAAGCACAAGACCAATGTAGGAAATATAATTCAGTCCTCCTTGGAACATTGCCTAGACCCAGAATCTTAGGGGCTATACTTAGCTCCAAATAACAAGACCTGAACTCTTTCAGACATACCAATATTGACCTTGTCAGCCTAGATTCTTTAACACTAGAGATGAACTCATGCCAGAATTCATCATTCAGATACTCAATTAGCATGTTCTTGGGACATCCCTCTGCCTAGACTAGCATAAATAATAATTCAGGTAATTGGAGCAGAAGCTTGAACATCAAGTAAAGTATTGATTCTGTTGATTCATTTTTTCCATCAGTACCCACTTCTGCCTCTTAGCTTGATCCCTACTCTTGGATAGCATCCTGTATAAATGGAGATTTTGAACCTTTGAACTTCATCCCCCAGAAGTCCCTTAGTATTTTCCAAAATTCCTTTTAATCTCTCCACCAATTAGAGTGGTTTCATTTGTATAAGTTTTGAGGCTCTGCCTCCTTTGCTCTTTTTTTCTTGTGACCTGGCTGAGTTCAGGTATTTTTTTTTACTTTAGTTATTAATAAAACTTCATAGTATAATACTTAATTATAAATATTAATTAAAAAACCCACAATCCCTTTTCTCACCCACTGAATGATATTTACTTCCCTCAGTTATCTAAACTAACCAATTTAATGTCCTTCATAGTCTGGCTTCAATCTGTTCTTCCAGGTTGATTTCACATTATTCCTCACTACACACTAATATTCCCCGTACTTAACACTTCATCTCTGTAAATCTTGAAATTTCTCAGACTTGTGAATGTTAAAAATTTCCACATTGAGGAATCCTCCATTGGAACAAATTCCCTATTGGAAACATTCCCCATTTTGATGTGAGAACTCGCCAGGATCAGAAATGGGAGGACCTCTACTCCACCCATACTTAAGACTGCTTTAGGGGAGAAAACTCTTGCTAAACAATGAAAGTTCTTGGACCCATGCTTATGATGAGGCAAGGAGTTCTTTGAGCCCATGCCTGTTTTTAGAATTGATACAATGGGATGCTAGGGACTTATAAAGGTCGGGCAGGTTTTCTCTTAATGAGATTAGTCGACTCAGCTGTGTTTTCTCTGGTTCAGACTTACTGAGGAGATTAGTCGACTTAGCAGGAATTCAGATGGGCTGTCCTTTAGGAAACATCTATGGTGATTGGTATATGGAAGAACTTAGGGGAGGTGACATAGGAGAAAAAGCCCCTATATAAGAAAAGGAATCTCTTGAGAGGACAATCCTTTTGGAGAAAGCTCTTATGAGGATCGCTTGGGAAGAATCTCTTGAGAGAGGCTCTGGAGAAGGGAAGCTCTTGGAGGACAATCTCTAAGGAGGTCTCACTAGAGCTCCTCTGAGGGGACTCTGTCCCTCTGGAGGCTCTGGAGAGAGGCCCTTTGGAACAGTCTCTGGCTGGATCTCTCTTTGAGGAGGACTCTGGCTGGAACTCTCTCTGGTGAAATCAGCTGAGATGGAGCTGGCCTGGTGTCCTGTCCCTAGAATCCTTGCTTAGACAGACCTTGTGGTGAGTGATAAATGACTAACTGACTGATCTCTCTCTTAAGATTCAGGTCTAGGCCATGTTGGCTTAAGGCCCTTCATACTTATTTCCTTTCTCTCTCTCTCTCTCTCTCTCTCTCTCTCTCTTTCTCTCTCTCTCTCTCTCTTTCTCTCTCTCTCTCTCTCTCTCTCTCTCTCTCTCTTTCTTTGATTACTAATTGTATTATTAATTAAATTCTCTATAAAACCCAGTTGACTTGGGCATATTGAATAATTGGGAATATTTCCCTGGCAACCACCTTATATTTGATTTAAAAATCAAGACACTGTAGTGAAAAATATTTTCTGCAGTCACAATTTACTCACCCTCTCTTATATCTATCACAATTTATATCTTCCACCATTTTAACTCACTACAGTTTATGTCTCTAACTATTTTAAATATAACAGTTTACAACATCAACCACTTTAATTATTACAGTTTATGGCTCCCACTCTTTTAAAAGCCACATCTCTCACCTTTGTCCCCTTGTACAAATTGGTCCCCATGCCTAGCATGCTGTCATTCCTTCATACCCACAACTTAGAATCTCCAAGGTTATGCAAGGCTCAGATCAAATGTCACCATCTATAAGAATCCATTTGCCATTCCCTGAACTATTACCACTTTCCTCTACCTCCTGAAATAACCTTGTTTTCATTTTATATTTACTTATCTGTGTATCCATTAGAATCCTTGCTCCTCAAGAGCAGAGATTCTCATATTTGTTTTTATATCCCCAATATCTACTATAGTACCTGGGAAAAGTACATCTTGGAAAATGCTTGTTGATTATAATTGAAATTACTTTCCATTCAACAAATAAAAAGCTCAAAACTCTCCTGAACAATGGCAAAAGGACATATGAACCTTCATTTAAACTTTACTTGGCAATAACACCTTCCTCCATAGCATATGTTCACATGTATATTTCCATTTATTTAATTATCTTTTTGACCAAATGTTCACATTTCTTTTCTGAACACTAGATGATGTTCCTTGAGAGTAGAGATTTCTGTTTTCTGTTCTAGTGCCTTTCTCATTGCTCAGCTCTTGCCCAGTGAGCACAAAGTACATCCTCATGTCCACGATGATGACAGTGGTCACTTCTGACTTGATTTATTCATTTAACAATGACTCTGCATGATTCACTAATGTATTAGAACTAATTCAATTCAATTTAAAATGATTTTATTGAACATCTCACATGTGTGAGCATCTAACTGTACAATGAGGTACCAAGGATTTAAAAAAAGGACATTTTAGATAAGATGAGATAATATGTGTAAACCATTTTATAAGCTCTAAAATGTCATATAAATGTGAGCTATTACTCTATATAGTGGCAGGAGAAGGAACAGCATGTATGCAGATAAGTAAATAGATAGTCTAAATAATGTTAAGTGCAAATTAATTTGGGCGGGGAGAAACTGTTAAAACTGAGGCTGTATGGTAACAATAGATTAGGGAATTAATCATATAAAATTTGATCCTTGAAATGAGCTTTGAATGAAGGTAGGTATTCCAAGCAGCATAGTGGGGCCTGGAGTCAGGAAGACCTGAGTTCAAATTTGGCTCCAGATGTTAGCTGTGTGATCCTGAGCAAGTCACTTAATCCTACTGGCCTCAGTTTCCTTATCTGTAAAATTAGAAGAAAGGAAATCTCAGATCACTCCAGTATCTTTACCAAGAAAACCCCAAATGGAGTCATGACAGACAGACATAACTGAAAACAACTGAACAACAAGTGGACTTAGAAGAGAAACTGTCAATTTGAGATGGGGAAGATGGACAAATTCAAGTTTTAAGAAAGAAGGAAACAAATTAATTGAAAATTCCAAATGAGATCACAAAGAGTCAGGACACAACTAGAGTGACTGGAAGTAGATATTCCAAGAGTCAGAGGGACAACATTTGAGGCTTGGAGAACAACCCACATGAAGGCATTTAGGTGGGACGTGAGATATGGTATACAGGGATATTCAATATACTGGTTTGTCTGGAAGGAAGAGTGCTATGGGAAGTAAGGTACATCTTATTCCTGTAGCTCGTCACACCACTGACAGGACTTCTGTAATACACTTCTTAAGCAGTTACTTTCTGTATTTCAACCTGCTTCAACATGAACATTACAATTCTTTTATACGACAGAGCTTTTTATTTCAGGTCATTTCTTTTAGGGTCATTGTCCACTGGCCTCTGTGCACTGTGGAATAAGACAGAATGACTAGGTCAGGACTGCTTTGGCACAGATAGATGTGAAATGCAAATGAATCAAGTAATAGTTAAATCAGTCCTATTTTAATCAGTTGCCAGATAACTTTCCCTTGGTAAAAAGCATATAAGATCTCCCTGCTGAGACAGTCTTTTCACAAAGAGGAGCCCTGCTGAGTCTCCACGTGCTGCCAACTAGTTAAGTGAATCCTTTCACACTGAGAATGTGAATCTGTATACTTGGTGATGTTCTCTCTCTACATAGTCAAATGTTTTCTTTCTGAAAGTTATTGAAATATAGAAGACATTAGAAATCTATTTGGAAGAAAAACACTTTACTGCTAATATATGTTTCTTAATTCTGCTCTTATTAAAGGTCAAGAGTATATAAATATAAACAAATAATAAAATATGAAAGAAAATGATCATTTTAGAACATAGATGATACAAAGCATAAAAGGTATTTAGGTTCATTTGATTTTATAATACTAATGGACAAAAGAAATGTCTGTTATTTTTTAAACCAGTCTGGTGAATGCATTGGTGCTGAGAAGTTCTTAGCAATGAAAACCATTTTAATCACAAAGATTATTAACTGTTTTGCAATTTACAGTCTTATAGAGTTGTCTGGGACACTCAGAGGTTAAATGACATGTCTGTGGTCACATAATCATTATATCTAAGAAATAGGAGTCTTAAAAAACAACAACCCTTATCTTCTGTCCTAGTAACACCTTTAAAATAGAAGGGCAAGGGCTAGGCAAATGGAGTTAAGGGACTTACCTAGGGTCACACAGCTTGGAAAAGTATGAGACCAGATTTGAACCCTAGTTATCCCAACTCCAGGCATGACACAGTATCCATTGTGCCACCTAGCTGTTCCTTCAGAAGTAGGACTTGAACCCAAAGCAATATGATTCATGGGTCAGCTCCCTATTGTAATAGTGAGAGGGGGAACTTAAAAGATGAAAGTACCAGAAAGAAGTTGTATTTCAGGACTGAGTTCTGTGTAACACCTTCCTCTTCCTCCACTAATCTGGACAGCTTTAATGGAGGCAGTCCGTCCAGACCAGAGGGTTAGTCTACCCCTCACAGGTTTCTTCTTTTGATGAATTGGAAATCCCCCTCTAATTACATAAACTCTAAATCAGTTCTGTTATAATTTAAAGTTATCTAATTTATTTTGAAAGGAAGGGTAGAGGGTAGAGGGAAAGAAGGAGATCCCTGCTATCTCTTTCCTATGGCAACTTTTTGAGGGTTGGATCAAAACTCTCTTCAAGGAAAATAGCTTTGAGTTCCCCTAAGGGAAAATTATAGTCCAAGATTGTCTTCAGTTCGGACAAGAAACTTCATTCAGCTCAGTCAGGCAAAAGGGTTGAGAAGAACATCTCTCCTATCCAGCTCTTTCAGAGTCTTAGATAAGAGGAACAGAAAATCTCTCTCTGGCTCCAACAGTTTTCTTTTTGAATCTTTAAAGAACTCTCCCATCCCCACAAATCCTGAATGTTCCATTTGCCCCTCCAGAAACAATTTCTTCAAATTTCAGGTTTCCTTTGTTTTTGGTCATTCCTTGTTCACACTATCTAGTATTCGTGCTTTTTCATTAGACATACATTTTCCTTAACCCAAAACCAAATTGTCTCAAATGGAGAAAAGGGGTCATTCTGGGTCTATTTTTCCCCTCTTCTTCCATTGACCATCATTAATGCATGCAGGAGTGAATCCACTCATTGCTTTAGACAATTTCAAGGCTAGTCATCACTGGCTAATTTGCACTGATTGCCAAATTATTCAGCTGCCCATATATTGGACAAAAACTTAAAAATACTCAAAGCTAAATTTTAAAAAAATGAGCATTCACTTCCATCTTCTATCAGAAAAAAACAAAAAACCCGACTGTAATCTCATCCTAATTAGACACTTTTAAAAGGGAATTGTGTCTTGTTGTATTATTGTCACCCATCATCGTCATTAAGCCCTCCCTGGATGCACAGGCCTTTTTCTTGCACTCATCTCCATATGGCAGTTTTAAACTGACTGAATTGTTAGCAGTGTCACAACTAGCAGATTCCACATTGGATCAGCAGTGTTCATGGCATTATCTGCATTAGTCTCATCATCCCTGATGCAATACAAACAAAAACATATACCATGAACGTTTGCTTCTTTGTTTCCTGAATATTAACCATTAAAAGAGACTTGGCCTCATCTCCTCCACTTCTAGGACTAGTAGTCGTGAGCTTGGAGCTCTCCAGAGGGGTGGTTGTTGGCAGTGGAGGCAGGCTGCTGCGTACAACTACATAAAATAAAACCTGTTTTGGCAACAGTGAGAAATGCAATTGCTCAACAGTGAGCTTCCCTAAGCCTGAACAGACGGGCAGAGAAAGAGGAGCAGACTGCTGCACAGATGACGATGAGCGACAGTTAGACCTAAAGATGGGTGGCTGGGTCTAAAGAGAATGAAAGGAGCCATTTGCATCAGATGTTGGAACTGTGAAGCTACATTGAAAGGATGTGACTGTCATTGGAAGTTGCTTAAAATAATGTGATGCAACAGATATGCCCTCACAAAGCCAGACGGGACAAGGAATAAGAAAATTGTAATGCAAGGGGCTGGCAGGATGGGGCTGGAGGAACGGGGCTGGCAAAAGATTCTTGTGCTGAGTCTCAGAACCCATCAATTACCAAGAAGGTGGACTGATTCAGCTTGGGAGAGAGAGTCGGAAAAGTCATGCATGCGGAAAAGGAAGCTCAGATTTCATGCAAGCCTTAAGGCTACTCTGAACTCTATTGTCTGTGCTATAAGACCTGTCCACTCCCATGCCCCTATAAACTGACCAAACCGGAATCTAAAGAAAACGTTGCTGATCTTAGATGTTTCTAACTGAAGCGTTAGAATTTTGAGACTTGAATTAGTATTTTCTTATTCAGTTCAATGTATTGTAACTTAACATTTATTAAATACCTACTGTTTGGAAGCACTATGGTAGATATTGGGAATATCAATAAGCCTAAAATTTTTATAGCTCATTTTATTGAAGTATATATGGGTACACTTATTTTTATTTAAATGTAAATAAATGAATGGAGAGATGGGGTCATATGAGAGGTGTATATGTATTTTCAGGAATTTTTCAGTTATGTCTGACTCTTTAAAACCCCATTTAGGTTTTTCTTAGCAAAACTACATTTCCTTCTCTCGCTCATTATATGTGAGAAAACTGAGGCAAATAGGGTTAAGTGACTTGCCTAGGAACACAGCTAGCAAGAGTCTAAAGTGGGATTTGAACTCAGGAAGATGTGTCTCCCTGAATCTAGGTCCTGCGCTATAGGCACTACATCACTTAGCTGCTAATGTTTATATGTGTGTATGTATACCTCTATACACATATACATATGCACACATAGATGAATTTCTCTAATTTTTGTGGAGAAATTTCAGAATAAATTATTTGACATCTGGGAACTTTAGTCTTCACAACCCTAAGAGACTGAGGTAGCCTGTATTCTGAATGAATGAATGGGCAGAATTTCTCCCAAGTACACCTTTGGAATTCCTCTAGATAGCCTGAGGGAATAGTTGAAGATAGGAAATGAAGAGATAAATAGATAGCAGAAGAGGAGAAAGATAGTGTTGAGTATTTCTATGCTTCAACAGAGGGATCAGCACCTTCATCAAGAGACCTTCAGCAGAAGCTCTGTCATACCCAGTTCAGAGTCTATAGCTAACTCTTTAGGTCTGTGAAGAATACAATTATCAGAAGTTCCTGTAGCTATCCTGAAAGCTCTCCCTGACCTACAGAAATTGGTATAATATTGAACTACATTTACTCTCTACCTCACCTTCATTTCCAAATATATACACCCTAGCACTCCTCAACCCCAAGTGCTATCCCTTATTTAAAAAATAAAACAACAGAATAACAAACAACCATATTTTTAGTAAGAAAGGGAGAAAAAGCAAACAGTTCTATACAACTAACCAATAAAGCAGGGGGATATCTTCTCTTATCTTTTCTTTAGAACAAAACTTAGTGAATATTATTATACAACATTCCATTTTAATTGTTTATTTATTTATACTGATATTTATTTATATTTATTTTTAATATTGATATCACTATTTATTATTATTTTTGTTAATAAATAGAATAATAAATAAATATTACATTTAATTAATTTCCATTTAAATTATTGTAGTTGTATACATTGCTTTCATGGATTTACTCATTTCATTTTCCATCAGCTCAAAAGTCATCTTATGTATTTCTTAATCATCAGTGAAGCATTATTTCATACCATTCATTGCAGTGTTTCTCCATTTCCCAGATTATTGGCATCTCTTTTTTACAGATTTTGCTGCTATAAAAGAATTGTTATCAATATTTTGGCATATATTAAGGGCTTTGCTGGAGCTAACTTGAATAAGTTCCCCAGATTATTATTTAATATTCATTATGAGCATTTTCATCTCAAAAATCTGGAAAGACTACAGTTTCAGATTTTGTTGATTGTCTAAATTCAAAACAATGGAGAAAATGGTAATAATGTAGATTAGATTTTAAAGTGCATCATGCGTATGTATTCCCTCCTAGATCTAGTTGTTAAATGCTTACCAGCTTTAAACACAACTCTATATATGTGGGGCCATTTTTTCTATCTTTGAAATCTTGGAGCATACATTTGGCAGCAGGATCTCTAATCAAAGGTTATGGATATTTTAGAAGTTTATTTAACATAATTCTAAATTACTTTCCTGAATGGTCGATCTTATCCACAATTTGTCCAACAGGTTATTTGCCTGTTTTTCCATAGCCATCCCAATATTAATAATTTTTATCCTTTTTCATGTTTCTCAATATTTTCATTTCAAAAATAAATTATGAAATAATTACTATTTATTACATTAATATCAAATGAAAAAATCAATTAAGCCCTTAGTCTAGCATTGTGCTAATTGCTAGGCATACAAAAAAACAATAAGAAGACAGTCCCTACATTCAAGGATCTCAGGTTCTAAATGAGCAAGAAAATATACTAAAGAATTCAACTAGGAATGCTTGAGATGAATTCAGGTGTCTGCACTCAAGGTAGGGAGCCTGGAGGGGAACAGCCTGCCACCATAAATTAGAAAAGAAGAAGTGATGCCAGGAATCACAGGCTTCTTGGTTCCTCCTGCCAAAGGCAGGGATGGCTGTAGAAGAAAGAGTGGGCACGATCTAACGAGGAAGGAAAAATGTGAATGGGACATTACTAAAGAGTTTCAACATAAGACCTAGGGTGGTCTAGTGGGGGGAAAGAGCAAAGTATCTCACCTGGTGTCAGTTCTGGTTGGGGCTATCCATGTGGTCCAGAATAGATTACGGTAGGGAACAGAGATCATGTCAAGTGATATGTAAAATAACAAATCTATAA
This sequence comes from Monodelphis domestica, assembly GCF_027887165.1. Taxonomy (NCBI): domain Eukaryota; kingdom Metazoa; phylum Chordata; class Mammalia; order Didelphimorphia; family Didelphidae; genus Monodelphis; species Monodelphis domestica. The sequence continues at coordinate 179,924,438 of NC_077231.1, forward strand.
GGCTGACATATTCCAATGGTGAATATAAGGGGGAGTCAGTATTTTGTTACTGTAGGGAACTTCTTCCTCTAAAATTGTCTTAGGTACATAATTCCAGGGAAGACACGTGAAGCACATGGAAATTGTGACTTCTCCGAGGACAGTAAGTATTAGGGGCAGGATTTAAACCCATGTCTTCCTCGCTCTAAACCCAATCCTCCATTCACTATATCATGATGAATTTATGACAAATTCTGTTGTGTGGGAAAAAATGTGTTCCTAGCTAGGAAATACCAGAAAAGTACATAGATAACCTCCTGACACAAGTTTAGGAAGAAACCAATCTGGTTCGTCATAGGAATTTAACCTGATGCAGTTTTAAGCATTATTTTTGATTTATCATTCTCCCTTTCTCAAACATCTAATTAGTTACAGATCTTTCCATTTGTACCTCTACCATATGCTTCAGATATAATCCCTTAACTCCCCTCAGACAATGACTACATTATTTAGGCTCTTAATTATCCCCTTATACCGAAATTTTTGTTAACAGTCCCTTTACTGGCCTCCTTTGCTTATTCTTTGCTTATATTTATATGTATGCTAAATATATTTTATATAAAAGTATTTTGATAATATATAATTTAGCAATATAACACATTTTACATATAATATGCAATATGTATGATATGTATTTAATTTACATAAAGTTTATGTTTACAAATAGAAATTGTGTAAGAACTGTGAATGTATATATATGTATATTTGTTTTTTGCTTGTCTCCTCCTTTAGAATGCAAGCTTCTTGAGAGTAGAGATAATTTCTTTCTTTATATTTATATCCTTAAAGTCTAGGGCATAGTAAGAACTTAATAAATATCTGTTGAGGGGGCAGCTGGGTGGCTCAGTTGGATTGAGAGCCAGGTCTAGAGACAAGAGGTCCTAGGTTCAAATCTGACCTCAGACACTTCCTAGCTGTGTGACCCTGGGAAAGTCACTTGACCCCCATTGCCTAGCCCTTACCACTCTTCTGCCTTGGAGTCAATATAGAAGGTAAGGGCTTAAAATAAATAAATAAATATCTGTTGAGGGTGCAGCTAGGCATCTCAGAGAGCCAAGCCCAGAGATGGGAGGTCCTGGTTTCAAATCTGATCTCAGACACTTTCTAGCTGTGTGACCCTGAGCAAGTCACTTAAACCCCATTTCCTAGCCCTTACCACTCTTCTGTCTTGGAGCCAATACACAATATTGATTCCAAGATGAAAGGTAAGGGTTTAAAAAAATCTGTTGATTTAATGTCTTACAAAAATGTATCCAAATGACAATGCATTTGTTAATCTCCTTTCATTATGGTAGTTTCAAATATCACTCTAAAATCCATTTTTCCAGCTCCAGAACGAAAACTCCACCCACTCAGAGCATATCTTTACCTAGATATCTCACTGGCATTGTTGAACTAAACATATACAAAACCAAGATATTTGTCTTTCCCTCCAAATCTATTCTTCCTTTCATTTTACTGTTTCTCTTGGTGTCATCACCGTCCATCCTCTCTTCCATGTTTAGAATCATTATGTTCTAGTTCTCTTAGTGATCATTTCCAATGTTTCCAAGTCCTTTCAATTCTTCCAGCACGATCTCTTTACTCCCACCATTATCATCCTAGTACACATCCCAATTAATATCCATTGCAAAAGCCTCCTAATTTATCTTCTCATTTTTACTCTTTCCCCAAAAAACATCCTTCACTTTGTTGCTAGGCATCTTCTGTATAATCATGCTATAATTTTGCTCAAAACCTTTTTAAAAATAATCTCTTATAAATCCACAAAACCTTTTAATGGCTTCCTGTTGCCTTCTGAATAAAATGCATATTGCTTTGCCTAACCTATAACGCTATCTACAACCTGATGCCATTCTTTCCTTTGGTTTTATCTCATAGTTCTTTCCATGTACTCTACAGTCTAGACAAGTTGGGATACTCCCAGTCCCTTCTGCTAATTCCACACTTTCTTAGCTTCTTCATTCATTTCTCATTTTGTTCCCTATGTTTGAAGGCTCTCTTTCCCCTCCTTCCTACTGAGTCCATCTTTTAAAATCCAATGCAAAAGTTACCTCTTCCAGGAACACTAACTCATCTGGTTCACCCAGTTATTAATAAACTTTCTTATTTCAAAATTCACTATATTACTCTTTAATTTATTGATTTATTTATTCACTTATTTATTTATTCACTTATTTATTTATTCATTTTTATTTATTCATTCATTCATTCATTTATTTATTCATTCATTAATTCATTCATTTATTCATTCATTCATTTATTTATTTATTTATTTGTTTATTTATTTATTTATTTATTTATTTATTTATTTATTTATTTATTTATTTGTTATTTAAACCAGAATAGTGTAAGAAACAGAACACTAGCCCTGGGGTAAAGAAAGCCTGGGTTTAAATCTTTTTTCATCTCTTAACAATTATGTGTATCTAGACAAACCTTATGACTTCTTAGAGCTTCAAATTTCCTCATCTGTAAAATGAGGATGAAAACCGTAAATACTTTGCTGAGTTGTTGTAAGGATCAAAAGCTTGACACAGTGCTTTGTACACTGGGCACATCATTTGACACTATTCAGCATCTGATTTAGTGTAATCTATCTATCTCTATCTGGAGACCATAATGAAAAAAACAAAACATTTAGAGTATAAATATGTGGAGATATTAGTAAAAAATAAAAATGGTTGAATTAATTCAGTTTCACAAGTGTTTTAAAGCACCTTCTATGTGTCACTGTGCTAAGTGGCTGGGGATTTAGAGAAAAAAGGAAATTATCACTGCTCTCGAGGAATGTACATTATATAGTCACTTCTCACTATGTGGCCTGACATGCTTGGATTGAGAGATTGCATTTTTTTCTTCTCTCCTACATCCACCCCATGGCAAGATCAACTATAGCTCACTTCTGTGCCACATTGAATCACTGGAATGAGGATATTACTGGAGATTTATAAATGATGCCCACATTAAATTAAATTTTGTATTGGTAAACATTTTTGATTATATGTAAAATTTTGTACTGTATCTCTGACTCCCATTTTGCTTCTGGAAATATTTGGCAACATAGAAAACTTGTGTTATCCTTTTGCAATATGCTTTAATTTTTAATAAAATATTATTTCTGAAAAGTAATATGAAAAGAAATAAAGTATATATTAAACTGTATTAGCTGTAAAAAACTGTAAAGCTTAGCTGTGGTCATTAAAAGCTCTGTGAAATCAGATGCAAATTTGCCTGCTTTGCTTTCTGATCAATTCTGGAGCCAGTTAGTTCATGGAGCATCTGCAATCCTATATTTTCTTTTCCTTTTTATTCATTCTTGTAATTTGGTATTAATTTGATCTTTGTTCTAATAATTTGATGAACTGACTGGACATGGACAGGTAATTCAGTTATGACTATCCTATAGGTAAACATTTGTTGATTATGTATGTGTCATGTGTTAGCTGGTATGTGTGTGTAATGTATAGTGTCTTCTCCCTGCCTCTACCCAATTACCTCTTAAAAAAAATGCCAAAAACTTGTACCTTCTATCTTAGAATTGATACTAAGTATCAGTTTCAAGGTAGAAGAGAGGTAAGGGCTAGGAAGGCAAAGGAAGTTAAGTGATTTGCCCAGAGTCACACAGTCATATCTGAACCCAGGACTTCCCACCTTCAGTCTTGGCTCTCTATCCACTAAGCCACCTACATGCCCCCTCTCCAATTATCTCTTTAAAAAAGCATGTGTCATTAATAGATGAAGCTCTCTTTGTGTACTCTTGAGTGAGATTCAGGATCCCAAGGTACAGTGTAAGAAAACCAAGCAGAGTAAGACAAAACACAGAGAGAAAGTAGAATGCCAAGTATGGAGTAAGTATTACCAGAGGTCAAATCCAAATACAGATACTTTTTAGCTTTATCATGTTGGGTAAGTCACTTAGTCCTGTTCACCTCAGTTTCCTCATCTGTAAAAATGAGCTGGAGAAGGAAATGACAAACCACTCCAGTGTCTCTGCCAAGAAACCCCAAAGGGGTCACATTGAGTCAGACACAACCAAAATGACAACAATAAGAACAACACTTACCACAAGAAGGAAAATGGAAACAGGTTGATAAGGCATCTTACCTATAACTGGGTGCTTAAAAATTCTAATAAATGGCATATGTTTGAATAGGATTCTTTTCTGGCTAAAGTAGGATCAGATACTGGATGTAGAAAGTAGGGAACCCAGACTTGGTGTGCAGATCAAAGTTAGGGTTTGGTGCTGATTCATGTTGGTAACAATCCCGTGAATGGGGAGAATACATGGGGAAGTTCTGTCTGTTTTTATGTAGTTATTGATTTTCAAAATGGGAGAATGGGGCATTTATCAGATCTTACTTTGACTGCATTAGTGGCTTCTTCATATTTTAGGGAGATTCTTGAAGTCCTTAAAATGATGCTTCATTTAATTTACCATCATTTTTGGATCATAGTTTTACTATATATGATTCACCATGCTTTTTTTGCTTACCTTTGCCATCAGGTCACTAGGTATTATAGTTCAGTTTTGCAGTAACAGAACATATGCATTACCTAAAAGTAAAATCCTGTAATAAAAACCACAGGGCTTTTGGGGAAAATGGGGGTGGTAGAACAACACTCAAAAATTTTCAGTTATGTGTAAAAAATAGATAACCTAATTTTAAAAAACCAGTAGCACAATTTTTACATGTTACTTAAAATATATATATATATATATATATATATATATATATATATATATATATATAAATACTACACTAAATAGGGATGGTGTCCATAGTCTCCAGTTACTAGGACACAGCTTCAGGGTTGAAGATCATGTAGGAGGGCTAGGGAGATCCCATCAGCCCTTTTCTACTCACAGCTCCTATTACACTAGAAGATACACAGTAAATATGCTCTTTTCCCTTGAATATTGCTTATGGAAGTAGTCACCTGAAAAGTGCCATTCATGAATTACTTTGATGTTGTCTAGTTTTCTGCATTCTCACTACTTCTTTTGGAGATAATCCGATACTCTATAAGCAAGCTCAAAAATTGAGTTATTCTCAAATTGTTCCTTGATGTTAGTTGTGTTGTAATAAATAATTTCCAGTATGTGTTCAGTAGAACTGAGTGTATGAGAAGATTTAATAAGGAGATCCTTTTCAACTTCTTCATAGAATATATTTATCTACTATTAATGGGTGCTGTTGCTCCAATTACCATGATTTCCTTGATTATCTTTTGAGGAATTCTCACCAGAACCCCTGCAATGTTATATAATCATGAAATATTGTTATTTTTTTCTTTGCATATGTGACAAAGTTAACTTCACCAAGTCCTTCATTTGTTTCTCTAAAAACTTTTGAGCCATCTTTCCTTTTGGTTGCGATGTCCTTCTGTCACTTGGATTTGTTTATGGTGAATAAACCAAGACTAATTTGATTCATTTCCTTGAATAATATTTCCACCTAATGGTCATTAGATACATAGAGCTAGAAACTAATTCTCCCATTGACTTAGAATATAATCTTATTTATTCAATTCTACTCAGTAGAATGATTGAAAATTATCAAGTTATTAAATGAACAAAAATATAACGAGATTATAAAATAGCAAGAAGCCATGAATAAGGAAATAAAATTTGGAGAAAATTTGACAGGAAATATAATTAAAGCACCTCTGAAATCCTTTCTACATATTTCTCTCTAGATATAGGATCCCATGAATCCTTAAATAATCTCTTTCAAGGAGATTTTATACCTACACACATTTACCAAAACCCTTAAAACTTGTGTTCTGAACTCCTTTAATTCAGCTCAAATGATCAATTCCCCAAGCATGCAATCTGTTTGGGTTGGAATAAGACAAATCCTTTCATTAGCCTGGAGAACCTGGATGAAGTTGACTTCTTTTGTCTTATATTTCTGTCAACATCAAAATTACTGCTCTCTTTGTTTCTTTCTTCATAACACCCAAAGTATTCAGCACATTGCCTTTCACATAATATGAAATCAGTGAATATGTTTTAAATTAATAAATAAATAAATTCATATATTTTTTTCTTAAATTCTTGTAATTGTTATGATTTTGAATTCAGTTTCAAAAGTTAGGCAAGAAAGAGGCATATTATCACCCAGGAATATAGTGAAATCAATCAGATTACTCCCCCTCACATAGTCTGTTTTCCAACCCTCTTCCTCATCTCTAAACTTTCCCTCTCCTGTCTCTGGACTTTGGCACAGTCTGCTTCATAGAATGTTCTCCTCCTACCTTACCTCTTAAAAACCCTACTTCCTTACTATTTACTCCTGCCTCCCAAATTAAGTTGTTTTCATTTTGTATGTACTTACCTGGATATATATTATTTGTCCCTAATAGAATATAAACTTCTTAAGGAAAGGAGCTTTTCTTTGTCAATCATTTTGTTATAGTTCCCTATAGGTATCCTGAACACAGTGAATGGTTAATAAATGTCTATTCAACTGAATTATTACTTAAAGCAAATGTGTTTTAAAATAAAAGTCAAGAAGTTACATAATCTAAAGTGCATATTTGATCAAGTTTTAAATGAGTTATCAAGACAGTAAAAAAATTGAAAAACAGGTAGTTTGAATAACATGACAGTTGTTTTTTGTCTTAATTGAGTCCATCTCACTTGACCAATCCCAATTCACTTGACCAGTCAAGTGAAAGCCACCAAATGCTTTTTGCATGTGCAGAAAAGAGCCACATAGAGTCATATTTCTTCCTTTCCTCTGGGCCACTGAGGGCAATTTGGCCATGATACATTGCAAGTATTAGTGAGAATGGGGATGGTGGGGTGAAGAGTACCAATAGGATTTAAAAAACACCCCACCCCACTTGTCTTCAAGTCATTTAACAGTGTATGAATGATTTAACAGCGATGGAGTCAGGGTTCCCAGAGTAAATCATTTCCATTCTCATCACTGATTGCATGTCATTCAAAACACTCTTCTAAAGCTGTTTTCATCCTGGAGAAGGGAAAGAGAAATAATAATATGCACCCTATGCCTATTGAGCTAGATATATGATGACTGATCCCACCTGACATTTATTTTCCCTTGTAAAGAGGAATGAGATACCTTGTTTATGAAGATAAATGAGATCAGCTTCTACACATCCTTTATATCTCAAGTTATAATTTTTTTCAAAACAGCAAGCTATGGGGCTTGGATAGCTGGAATTTAAGCACCTTACTGCAAAGAAATGATTACCTTATGTGAATTACTCAAGAGAGAGATGGGGGTGGGAATGGTGGGGTTGGTTTGATGAGTGCTGGAAGCACAGTGAGATTCTGCCTCTGACCAAGGAGCTCTTTAGCTGCCAAATCTTTCATGTATTGTTGGTACTAATCTTGGGGAAGTTAAGAATAAAAATTAAGTATTTATGTGGCATGGATCTGGAGGAATGAGTCTTTAAATTACCTTTGCCCAGGAATGTTAATAGCATAGCTCCTATTTCTTTTAGTGTAATGACAGCAGGTTTTCTCATTGATGTCACCTATTCTTTGAAAACTGTTTTACCCTTAATAGTAGTGCAGGAAGTATATTGTTCATCTTTGAAAATGCCTCCCTAGCATTAATCAATGCTTGCCTAGGAGGCTGGAACATGTAAGCATTACATTTGAATGTTAGCTTCACAGGAAGGCTAAGGGTGGGATAAAATGGAAAATGTCCATTTTGCACTTGTAGTCTTTGATGAAAAATGCTGTGTAAACCTAACAACTATGATTGCTCCTCTCATTATATTTTGGTTGGGTGCCAAAGAGTATATTTAGTAATACAAATTGAAGAGAAGAAAATCAGCCATTGTCTCATAGGAAGTCATAGATCATAGATCTAGAGTTGGAAGGAACCCAAGGGGTCATCTACTTCAACCCCTTTATTTTACATATTGGGAAACTGAGTTTTTGGGAAGTTAAGTAACTTGCCCAAGGCCAAATACGTATTGAGCATCAGAGGCAGGATTTAAATGTACATTCATTGAGTCCATTAATTTTCCACTAGACTTAGTGGAAAGTGAAGCGTCCAATAAATATGGTGACATCAAAGGTTCTAATTAAATTCAGATCCCTCTAAGAATGTGAAGCCACCTCTATGTCTTCTCAGAGGATATTTTCCCATTTCTCTTCTTATTGATCATACAATTTAGTAAACAGATAGAAAGATGGTAGCCTGGCTGGATCTTTTACAAGGGTTCAACATGGTTGTTCACATCAGAAACTGGAAAAACAAACAACTCAATAATTGTCTGGATTTGGGATAAGATGTGAAAAGGAAGCTAGGTCTGGGACCATCCAAATAGATTGGGTTAATTAAATTTCTATTCACTCAGTAATGCTGGGTTACTAGGTGAGAGGTCACAAAATGAGTGAATGTGGTTTGGTTCTTAACAGAAGTGAAACAAAATGTGTTTCATGCTTGTGAAGCACTATTTTAAAATTTAAAATTCCTTTCCCAAGTGGATCTGCCTTTCTTGCTTATTATCAAAACACAGGGCAAATGAATGTTCACTTCTTTTCATTGCGAATTTCCTTTTTTTTTTTAATAATCAAGTCTAAAAAAGGTTTCCTGGGAGTTTCCAATTTCAGAAATGCCCTCTCAGCTAAAATTGAAAACATGTCTTAAACATATAATTAAAAATACAGTTGCTATAGACCTTTTGAATATTTTATTAAAGAGATTCATTTATATGCATTCATAATCAGAATAAGGTAAAGAAAAAGTATAGCTTGAGTTCATACCTCTGAGATGTGAAAGTTTCTTTTCTACAAACTTCTCCATTCTGTTTTTATTTCTTCCTTGGAGAGGTATTTTATATTAGTGGTCACAGATTTTTCTATGGTGTATCACCCAAGGAACTATAAGCAAAGTTTATTGAAATCACCTGATTATCATTGCTATGGAAATCTCTGGATGGAATTGGAAAAGTTTGTAAAGCTGAACCATGATCATCACAAAGTAAGAAACCTAAAGACATCATTTCCTGATTTTTCTCTCTCAATTTGGATGATTAAAAGACCAGGATATAAAGGCTGTCTAGGAGAAACAAAATAAGGTGTTTTCTAGTCTTTTTAGAGACTAGAAAAGTAGGACCCAGATAAGAGTTAAGTAAGGTGTTAGGACAAGTGCCTAATTACCCATTTTATATATCTTAATGATTGTTTCTAGGTAGAAATGAAGAGTGATTGGAATAGATTATATCAAGAGGGTAACAATGAAAATTTACCTGGAAAGGTAACTATTATTTTCAATATAGATCTTTATTAAAAAATTCTCTGGATGATTTTCCATTTCTGCTCTTCATTATGATGTAAGAATTAAGTTATGAAAATTATGTTACATTTTAGCAACAGAAAGTTTTATATTCATGGGAATTAAGATTTAACTTACTCTTGGTATGTTTCACTCATGAGCTTCAGGAACATAATTCATGGAACTCAAATGTCCATATTGTGGTGAATCAAATAAACTATATTCCCAGGACCAATGTGATTTGCAGAAAGTGGATGCAAATAGGTTTTGAGCCTGCTGATGGAATTCCTAAACCATGAGAAATAATAGGTCATCTTTACAAGATCTCATTGACAACTAGAAAGTGTTAACATTTAATTAAAAATAGAATATGGTTTTGTCAATGACTCCATCAACAGCCATGTTTTTAGTCTTTTAAATTTCTAGCTTCTTTTTCCTTATGTAGAAAACAACCATTTTTCAGAGTACTCTACTGATATTTTAAGCATAGATTTTTATTGATATCTTTAGTTTTTATATTACCTAAGTTTTCCCTTGTATCGCCCGTCCTTTACCCTTCCAAAGAGTCATAAAAAGAAAGTTTCATAAAAAAGAAAAATCTGACATTATGTGAAATGTTCCATACCCTTGCTCTTCCCCTACTTCTACAGAGACATAAGGGTGATATCTTCTCTTATTTCTTCTTTTAGGTCAAAATTTTTCTTTGTAATTTTGTAATATTCACCTTTTGATTGTTTTTTGGTTGATCTTTCTATTGTAGTTATTGTCAATTTCACTGATGTGGCATATACCTATATATTCACATGTATGTACAATATATATCCAATTCTATTTAATTAATTTTCTATCAGGTCATTTTTATGCTTCTCTGTATTCACCATATTTGTTGTTCCTTATAACAAAGTAATATTTCATTACATCTGTATATCACAGTTGTTGCATCTTCTACTAACTGATGAGCAATTTCTCTGTTTCCAGTTATTTGTTACCCCCTAAATATTGCTGTAAAAATTTTGGAGCACATAGAACCTTGGTTTTTGTAAATGACTTCCTTGAGGTTTTTGCCTAGCAGCAGAATTTCTAGGTCAAAGATATAAGCATTTTAACCAGTCCACTGATTTTTAAAAGCAGGATGATTTAATACTTAATGTTAAAATGCCTAAACTTTAAAATGACTGCCTCTTAAAAACACTACATAAATGTGATTTAACTTGATTGTACCCAGGCATGATAAAATATTTATAAGATAATTTCATTATTTATTATTTGATTTTTAAAAGGTATGTCCTTCACCTAGAAAGCCACAAATGTGATAAAAAATGCATCAAAATATTTTAAATCCTCAACTACATTAAAATGTTACTTTCATCACCCCTTAATAGATATCTGTCTACCTAGGTAGATTTTTCAGAAGACAAATATTTGGATCTCTGTGGAATTATTGACCCCCATTAGTAAAAATGGTCTGTGACTAGTCAAGATCATTTGGTTAAAGCACAGTGTTTCTGCTTTAGCTGATCAATGCACTTTATTTAAACCTGTTCTATAACCTCTGATTACAAAACCTGGTTTATCTATAAGGTATGTATGCTTCTGTGTGTGTATATATTTATATATAATAGATGCATAATATTTATATATATAAGATACATGTATACACACGTTATATATTCCATATATCATACATCTATATGGTTATAGTTATGTATACATACATATATGCCTGCTTTGTTTTGGTCATGAATTGTACCCAAAGAGAATATATGGATCAATGTAGTCATAAATACTTTTGGAAAAAAGAAACCCAAAGTATATGCCCTACACTCATGAATCAGTAATATTGTTTTTTGCTTGGCACAGATATTTGAGTGATTTGCCACTTTCTTCTCCAACACCTTTTACAGATGAGGAAACTGAGGCAAACAAAATTTGCTACTTGCCCATAATCACATGGCTCATAAGTGTCTGAAACCATTTTTATTCCAAAGCTTATGCTTTTATTACCTTGCAGGACTTTTCTGAAAATTAAGTGAGATAATCTATGAAAGAATTTTATACATCTTACAGTTCTCTCTCAGCATAGGCTGAGGATATTCCTTGAAGGGGACGGAGAAAGGACTGCTATTGTAATCAAGGACTTGGTGGGAGAGAGAATATTCTTCAACCAATACAGGACAATGCCTTCTCTGCAACTTATAGTTTTAGAGAGATACTTATAGCAATAGGAGGTTAAATGGCTTGCCTAGAATCATGTAGACAGTATGTGTCAGAGATTGGACTGGAACTTAGCTCTTCCTGACTTTAAAGCCTGTCCATGAAAAAATGGTTCAGGGTTCAGAATAGTCTGAGGGATTGAGTAAGTTATTTAACTGCCCAATTACCTCTTCCTTATCTCTTTGGGGGTTAATAAAGTTATATTCCATTCTTATCTTATAGGATTCATTTAAGGCTTAAATGAGATTTTCAATGCTTTAAAGTATGGAATATTTTTAAAATGCACAGATGCAAGATAATATTTTCATTTCTGTTATATACAAAGAGGAGGATATTAATATGCTATGAGTACAAAGGAAAATTGTAAGAAATCTGAACTAGGGTATGAGAATATGCAGAGAATTAAAAAAAAATCAGGCATTAAAGTTATTGGGGGCTTCCAGGTAAGCATGGCTGCAGCGTAGACGCCGCTTGCTTCCTCTCCTCAGACCCAATGACACAGACGACCTCAAAAGACACCCCCAAAAAAAAAGCAACCATCCTCATAAGAACTGAGGGACCCCAGACTAAGGCACAGCACTGAAGGTAGGTGGGATTCTGGAATTTCCACAATATAAGGGAATGAAAAACTGACCTACCCTCCCACCACCACCACACCCTCAGAGCCAGAGTTAAAGTCAGCTGTGGCCAGAGTCAACAAGTGAGGGAAGGGCACCCCAGGACTGATCAATGGGCAGCCCTAGGTCTGGGGATCTGACTAAGACCACCAAGGACCTACTCCTGTGAGTAGTAACACCCGAAACCCTGGCAGGTGTGCAAGGGGAACTCAGATTTCGGGCACCCAGAACTAGTGCGTTATAATCAATGAGTGTGCAAAGGGATCCCCTGAAGTGAGCAAGGGGCACCCACAGGTCTTGGGAGTTAACTAAGACCACCAAAGACCTACACCTGAGAGCAGTAACACCCAAAACTCTGGCAGGCAGGGGAGGGCAGACCCTGGGCTCCCCCGGGAAGACAGCACAGCTGTGGAGAACCAAGAATTTGCCCGAGGCTAAAGCCCTGATCATTAGACCCTTACACTGAAAGCAAGCCCTCCTCACTCAGATTTCTGACTGGAAAGGGGAGAAAAAAACATAGAGATGGCAAACAATGCTCAGGAACAGCCTCCCAACACCAAGAAAAGCAAAAGAAGGGGGTGAATTTGGATACATTTTATGGAGGGAAAATACAGAATACAGAGGAAATAGAAGAGGAAACACAAACAAAGGCTCCAAAACCTTCCAAAAGAAATGAAAATTCTCCATAAGTTCTTGAAGAATTTAAATTGGAAGTTATCAAAAGATGGAAGCCTTCTGGCAGGAAAAAATGGGAAATAATGCAAAAGGAATTCAGCAATCTGAGGGACAAAAACATGCAATTGCAGAAACAGCTTGAAGCCTCAAAAAGCAGGACAGACCTAACTGAAAAGGAAAACCAGTCTTTAAAGCTCAGAATCAGGCAACTGGAAGACAAGGATCTTGCAAAAGAGCAAGAATTAATAAGGCAAAGTCAAAAGACTAAGGAATTAGAAGATAACATAAAATATCTCACTGACCTGGAAAACAGAGGACGAAGAGACAATCTGAGAATCATTGGTCTACCAGAAAAGCCAGAAATAAACAGTAATCTTGATATCATGATACAAGATATCATCCAAGAAAACTGCCTGCAGATTCTAGAATAAGGGGGCAAAACAGGCATTGAAAGAGTTCACAGAACACCTTCTACACTAAATACCCAAAAGTCAACTCCCAGGAATGTAATTGCCAAATTCTAAAGCTTGTAAGCAAAAGAAAAAATCTTACAAGAAGCCAGAAAAAGACAATTTAGATATAAAGGAATGCCAAAAAGGGTCACACAAGACCTCTCAATTTCCACGCTGAATGAGGCCTGGAACATGATATTCAGAAAGGCAAGAGAGCTGGATCTTCAACCAAGAATCAGCTATCCATCAAAACTAAATATATACTTCCAGGGGAAAGTATGGACATTCAACAAAATAGAAGATTTCCAAGTTTTTGTAAAGAAAAGACCAGAGCTCTGTGGAAAGATTGACATCCAAACACAAAGAGCAAGAGAAACATGAAAAGGTAAATATAAAGGAAAGGGAAAAGGAGAAAAATGTTATCTTTTTCTTTTAATCAAACACTACATTTATATCAAACTATATACTAATATGTGGGGAAAATGTAATGTGTAACTCTCAAAACCTGTATGCATCATTCGAGTAGTTAGAAGAATCACGCATAGGGAAAGATTGGGGCATCAAGACAATATGGAGAAAGGGGGAGAAGAAGACAAAGGGGGGCAATTGTTGATGGTACTAAGATAGCCTTCCAGAAATAGAAAAAAAAACTAAATAGAATAATCTTTCTAACAGAAAGATACACTTGAAAGGGGAGGGGAAGAATTCTCTTATAAGGAGAGGAAGAGAGTGCTAATTGGTATTACTTAAACCTTACTCTCAGTGAAATCAACTCTGAGAGGGAAGAACATCTAGATCCATTGGGATCTTGAATTCTATCTTATCCAACAGGGTAAGAAAGAAGGGGAAATTAAGGAGGGGGTGGGGGGAAGGAGTATAAAAAGGGAGGGAAGGAGAGGGGAGAGGGAAGTTAACAGACCCTAAAAAAACAAACAAAAAAAAACCCAAAACCAACAAACAAAAAGGGAACAAAAAGGAGGGGCTAGAAAGGGAAGCATATCAAGGGAGGGGACTAGGGGGACTGATGTAAAGTAAATCACTGGTTTAAAAGGTTATAGCTAAAGAAGAAAGGTCAGAATTAAGAGAAGATATAAAAATGCCATGGAATCCACAAGTGACAATCATAACTTTGAACATGAATGGGATGAACTAACCCATAAAACATAGACGGATAGCATAACGGATTAGAATCCAAAACCCTACCATATGTTGTCTTCAAGAAACACACATGTGGCAGGTAGACACCCACAAGGTCAGAATTAAAGGATGGAGTAAGACCTTTTGGGCCTCAACTGATAGAAAGTAGGCAGGAGTTGCAATCATGATATCTGACAAAGCCAAGGCAAAAATAGACCTGATTAAAAGGGATAGGGAAGGTAAATACATTCTTTTAAAAGGGAGTATAGACAATGAGGAAAAATCACTAATCAACATTTATGCACCAAATGGTATAGCACCCAAATTTCTAATGGAGAAACTAGGAGAATTGAAGGAGGAAATAGAAACAGTAAAACCATATTAGTGGGAGACCTGAACCAACCACTATCAAATTTAGATAAATCAAATAAAAAATAAATAAGAAAGAGGTAAAAGAAGTGAATGAAATCTTAGAAAAATTAGAGTTAATAGATATAGGGAGAAAAATAAATAGGGACAAAAAGGAATACACCTTCTTCTCAGTACCACATGGCCCATTCACAAAGATTGACCATACACTAGGTCACAGAAACATGGCATACAAATGCAGAAAATCAGAAATAATAAATACAACCTTTTCAGATTATAAGGTAATAAAAATAAGGATCAGTAAGTGTACATGGAGAGCCAAATGAAAAATTAATTGGAAATTAAATAATATGATACTCCAAAATTGGTTAGTTAGAGAACAAATCGTAGAAACAATTATTTCATTGAGGAAAATGACAATGGCGAGACATCCTTTCAAACCTTTTGGGATGCAGCCAAAGCAGTAATCAGAGGAAAATTCATATCCCTACTTGGATATGTTAACAAATTAGGAAGGGCAGAGATTAATGAATTGGTAAAGCAAATAAAAAAACTTGAAAGTGAACAAATTAAAAACCCTCAGAAGAAAACTAAAGTAGAGATCCTAAAAATTAAGGGAGAAATTAATAAAATCAAAAGTGATAGAACTATTGAACTAATAAACAAGACTAGAAGCTGGTACTTTGAAAAAAAAACAGACAAAATAGACAAAGTACTGGTCAATCTAATTAAAAAAAGGAAAGAAGAAAGGCAAATTAACAGCATCAAAGATGAAAAGGGGGGCCTCACCTCCCATGAAGAGGAAATTAATGCAATCATTAAAAACTACTTTGCCCAATTATATGGCAATGAATATACCAATCTAGGTGATATGCATGAATATTTACAAAAATATAAATTACCTAGACTAACAGAAGAAGAAATAGAATTCTTAAATAATCCCATATCAGAAAATGATATCCAACAGGTCATCAAAGAACTCCCTAAGAAAAAATACCCAGAGCCTGATAGATTCACAAGTGAATTCTATCAAACATTCAAAGAACAGCTAATCCCAATACTATACAAACTATTTGACATAACATGCAAAGAGGGAGTTCTACCAAATTCCTTTTATGACACAAACATGGTTCTGATTCCAAAGCCAGGCAGGTCAAAAACCAAGAAAGAAAACTATAGACCAATATCCCTAATGAATATAGATGCGAAAATCTTAAATAGGATACTAGCAAAAAGACTCCAGCAAGTGGTCAGGAGGGTCATTCACTATGATCAAGTAGGATTTATACCAGGAATGTAGGACTGGTTCAATATTAGGAAAACCATCCACGTAATTGACCATATCAACAAGCAAACCAACAAAAATCACATGATTATCTCAATAGATGCAGAAAAAGTCTTTGATAGAATACAACACCCATTCCTATTAAAAACACTAGAAAGCATAGGAATAGAAGAGTCTTTCCTAAAAATAATAAACAGTATATATCTAAAACTATCAGCTAACATCATCTGCAATGGGGATAAACTAGATGCATTCCCAATAAGATCAGGAGTGAAACAAGGATGCCCATTATCACCTCTACTATTTAACATTGTACTAGAAACACTAGCAGTAGCAATTAGAGAAGAAAAAGAAATTGAAGGCATTAAAATAGGTAAGGAGGAGACCACATTATCACTCTTTGCAGATGATATGATGGCCTACTTAAATAATCCTAGAGAATCAACCAAAAAGCTAGTCTAAATAATCAACAATGTTAGCAAAGTTGCAGGATACAAAATAAACCCACATAAGACACCAGCATTTCTATATATTTCCAACACACCTCAGCAGCAAGAATTAGAACGAAATCCCATTCAAAATCACCTTAGACAAAATAAAATACTTAGGAATCTATCTGCCGAGACAAACACAGAAACTATCTGAACACAACTACAAAACACTCTCCACACTACTAAAACTAGACTTGAGCAATTGGACAAACATTAACTGCTCATGGGTAGGATGAGCCAATTTATTAAAATGAACATCCCACCCAAACATTTATCTATTTAGTGCTATACCTATTGAACTTCCAAAAAATTCTTTTACTGATTTAGGAAAAAACATAACAAAGTTCATTTGGAAGAACAAAGGATCAAGGATATGCAGGGAAATAATGAAAAAAATACAAAGGAAGGGGGCCTTGCAGTCCCAGATCTCAAACTATACTATAAAGCAGTGGTCATCAAAACAATTTGGTACTGGCTAAGAAAAGAGGATCAGTGGAATAGACTTGGGTTAAATGACCTCAGCAAGACAGTCTATGACAAACCCAAAGATTCCAGCTTTTGGGACACAAATCCACTATTTGACAAAAAGTGCTGGGAAAACTGGAAGACAGTGTGGGAGAGACTAGGTCTGGATCAACACCTGATTTCCTACACCAAGATAAACTCAGAATGGGTGAATGACTTGAATATAACAAAGAAAACTATAAGTAAATTAGTTGAACACAGAATAGTATACATGTCAGACCTGTGGGAAGGGAAAGACTTTAAAACCAAGCAAGACATAGTCACAAAATGTAAAATAAACAATTTTGATTACTTGAAATTAAAAAAGTTTTTGTACAAATAAAACTAATGTAACCAAGATGAAAAAGGAAGCAACAAATTGGGAAACAATCTTCATATCAAAAACCTCTGATAAAGGTTTAATTACTCAAATTTATAAAGAGTTAGATCAATTGTACAAAAAAAATCAAGCCATTCTCTAATTGAAAAATGGGCAAGGGACATGAATAGGCAATTTTCAGTTTAAGAAATGAAAACTATTATTAAGCACATGAAAAAATGCTCTAAATCTCTTATAATCAGAGAGATGCAAATCAAAACAACTCTGAGGTATCACCTCACACTCAGCAGACTGGCTAACATGACAGCAAAGGAATGTAATTAATGCTGGAAGGGATGTGGCAAAGTTGGGATATTAATTCATTGCTGGTGGAGTTGTGAATTGATCCAACCATTCTGTAAGGCAATTTGGAACTATGCCCAAAGGGCAATAAAATACTGTCTGCCCTTTGATCCAGACATATCACTGCTGGGTTTGTACCCCAAAGAGATAATAAGGAAAAAGACTTGTACAAGAATATTCATAGCTGCGCTCTTTGTGGTGGCCAAAAATTGGAAAATGAGGGGATGCCCTTCAATTGGGGAATGGTTGAACAAATTGTGGTATATGTTGGTGGTGGAATACTATTGTGCTAAAAGGGATAATAAGGTGGAGGAATTCCATGGAGATTAGAACAACCTCCAGGAAGTGATGCAGAGAGAAAGGAGCAGAACCAGGAAAACATTGTTCACAGAGACTGAAACACTGTGGTACAATTGGAAGTAATGGACTTCTCCATTAGTGTCAATACAATGTCCCTGAACAATCTGCAGGGATCTAGGAGAAAAAACACTATCCACAAGCAAAGGACAAATTGTGGGAGTAAAAACACCGAGGAAAAGCAACTGCTTGACTACAGGGGTTGAGGGGACATGATTAAGAAGAGACTCTAAATGATCACTGGGATGCAAATACCAACAACATGGAAATGGGTTTGAATCAAGGATATATGTGATACCCAGTGGAATCACACATTGGCTATGGGAGGGGTGGTGGGAGAGGGGAGGAAAAGAAAACGATCTTTGTTTCCAAGGAAAAATGTTTGAAAATGACCAAATAAAATAATGTTTAAAAGGAAAAAAAATAATTAGGTAGAGAAGAGCAGATATTGTAGCCTGGGCAATATCAAAGAATTTCACTTCAGTAAAAGCTTATATTCTATACCCATCATTAATATGTTCTAATTAATATTCCTTAATAGTGTTTATTAGACTTTCATGTTCTTCTTATATACCAAAACATAGTTTATGCCATTCATCCCCATACCCAAAGAAATATTCACCCAGGACAAGTTGTGTGTCCAAGGAACTGTACTACATTCTCCATAAGAAGTCTCTGCAATTGAATAATGTACTTTGTAAAAATGGAGCCTTGAATCCAGAACTCCAGTCCCCAGAAGTCCTTGCTCACTTCCCAGAATGCTTTGTAATCTCACTGAATTCTCACCTGGGTGAGATCAAAAATTATTATTTAAAGGAGTTCTCCACCTACTGAAGTCCTTTTCCTACTTCTGCTTCAGAGCACAAGCGGCTCTCCACCTAGCAGGCAAGGTGTGAGTGGTCGTGAATAGGCTCTCTGGGCCTAGCACATGCCTTTCTTACTTGTCTTTTCCTAAATTCCTTATCTTTAATAAACCTCATAAAAATATAATACTCCTTGACAGAGAGAAATTAATTTTAACTGTTACGACTTCATTTTTGTTTTATCTGGTTTCTAGTGCCACAGCTGGCTTTATTCATAGGCAAAGGAGAATACTTTTTATATGTTATGACATCAAGAATGTTGGAAAAGCCTCCCTACTTCTTTGTTCCCAGAAATAATTCTATCATCAAAGCTTTGGACTCTAAAATACATTAATATTCAAACCTTGCTGAAGAGGAACTAAGATATTTACAAACAGTTCACACACCTAGTGTGAACACATTTTACCTGAATCTTAAGAGAAAATTTTACGTTGAGTTAACAGGAAGACATTGAGCACTTGAGCAAAAAAAAAGATATGTCATTTAAGATATTGATTAATTTGCAAATGATATAAATGATTAACATTAAACTCTTTCCAGAGAGTTGGTTTTGATGCAGGGAATGAGAGGGGATCTTAAAGTTACTTGAAAAAGGAGAACCAAAAATGATGTGAAGCATCTCTATTTTGATATTCCATTAATGCTTTAAATTCAGCAGGTTGCAAAGAGAGGTCCACAGCTTTCCTGACAAATGTGTCTCTCCAATTAATCTGTTTATTTCTATTATTACATAATCATATTCGCAATTGGGAAGGAGAAACTCTAGTTCAACACATACTCAAAAAGAATGTTCAAACTAATGGACATTAATACATTTGAAAACCCCCAGTGAGAGAACAACCAAGACCTCCTATAAACTCATAGATGTCCTCTTTGAAATGATGCTCCTTACAAGTCTGACCTTCACCCTCCATCTTGACTGTTTCCCTCATTCTTTTAACATATCATGTCATTCTTTCTCCCTCTATTTTTTCCTAATTGGGAATTATCCTCAGCTCTACTTCCTCCAACTCTGATATTCCATTAGTTTCCAGACTTTACTATGATATATCTAGCATCTTTTCCCTTTGTTATATTCTTGTGGCCACCACTCTTAAGTTCAAGCCATCATCACCTTTTACTCCCTTTATTTTGAGACTCCAAATTGGCAGCTCTACTTGTCTCTTTTGCAGTCCCACCCACGTCCTTCCCAGAATAGCCAAAATAATGTTTCTAAAGTATAATTCAGACCATGTCACTCTCCTTTTCAAAAAGTTCCATTAATTCCCCTTTGCCTGTGGGATAAAATGTAGATTCCACTATTTTGCATTTAAAGCCTTTCATAGTCTTGACTCTTGCCTATTTTTCCAGGCTTATTAAACATTACTCCCTTCACATACTTTAC
Organism: Monodelphis domestica; assembly: GCF_027887165.1. Taxonomy (NCBI): domain Eukaryota; kingdom Metazoa; phylum Chordata; class Mammalia; order Didelphimorphia; family Didelphidae; genus Monodelphis; species Monodelphis domestica. The sequence continues at coordinate 179,944,773 of NC_077231.1, forward strand.
AGTCCAACCAAAGTGACCTATTTCCTGTTCCTCATACATGCTATTCAACTGCCATGTCTTTGTACATGCTGTCCCTCATGCCTGAAATGTTCTCCCTCCTTACATCAAGCTTTTGGAGTCCCTAGCTTCTTTTAAAGGTCAGCTTGTATTTTCTCTGGCACAGTAGATAGAGTGCTGGGCTTTCAGGAAGACTAGAATTCAGGTCCAGCCTCACATACTTACTAGTTTCGAGACCCTGAACAAGTCACTTAACTTCCATCTTCCTCAGTTTCTTCAATTGTGTAATGGAAATTGATAACAGCACCCATTTCCTAGGATTGTTGTGAGGTTCACATGAGAAATCTGTGAAGCCCTTAGCATAGGGTCTGGCACATTTCCTTCTTTCTTGATAATCTAACTGTTATTGTTCCCCAACCCATCCCCTCAAAATTCCCTTGTATTGATTTTGTATGCATTTTAAAATCACTCATCTATACCTGTCTCCCCAAATAGAATGTAAAAAATCCATTGAGGCTAGCGACCATTTAATGTTTTTCATTGCATCCTTAGTCCCTCACATAGCACCTGACAGGTAGTAGGCTCCTTATAACTGCTTGTCATTTGATTTATTGACTGGTTGTATAAGGGAGCAAATAGAAGGTAAGAATAAATTGTCACTATAAACTGTCTTCATTGAGCACTACATCAGTACACTCGGTGATTCATACATTTTGTTGTTGTTAAAGGGTAATAGAGAAAGTAGTTAGAAATAGGGCTCCTCTCAAGTCCCATTGTATGAAATTGTTTCTATTTTCAGTGAGTTGACCTAAATTATAAGCTCTTAATTTAATTATGTAGTATAAAGGATAAAAGAAAATGAATAATGTTCCAGATGTTTGGAATGAATTCATTCTACATTTGGAATGAATTTACATATATATATTTATTTGTAAAGTAGCATAGTTTTCATCAGAGGGCTTCTTTGTATAGCTTTTGGCTTGTACATTAGAATCTACACAGGTCATTGGAGCAACAAGGGCAAAACTCTCTCGGGGTGATCAATTGCTCCACTGCAATCTGCATTACAGAAGTTCTCTGGATTTTGGCTGCAGTTAGAGATTTCTAGTTCTTTGCTATGGTATAAAATAGAATTTTCCTTTAAATGCTAATGAAAGGACTGAGAGAATTGGGGGAACTCCCATAAGAGGTCTAAGCCTATTAGAGATGATTTGCAATGAGATTGGGGGAAACATGGTTATATAGCTGATGAACTTGCTTTTGACTCATTTTAATTGCTTTCCTATTCTCCAGAGAATTTGACAATTTTCAGAAAATCAGCCTGGACAAGAGAAGACTAAGGAAGGACATGATAACTGTCTTCACCTATTTGAAGGGCTGTCATGGGGAAGAGGGATTAGATTTGTTCTGCTTGATCCCAGAGGGCAGAATAAGGAAACATGAGTAGAAGTTGAAGAGAGGTAAATTCAGTCTGAATTTAGAGACTAGAACTTCCTTAGGAGGTTTTGCATTCTTCTTCACTAGATGTCTTCAAACAAAAAGTAGATGACAACCATTGTCTCTGAATTATGTGATTCTATAATATCCTTACTTGGGGAAAAATCAAATGGAAATAAATTTTCCAAAGAAGTATTCTATCTCTTCCTACCCTAAATTCCTTCTCTTCGAATAATCTCCACATCTGCCTTTCTTATAAACCCACTCTCACAACCTAATCTTAATCCTTATAACCTTAGCCTCTACATCTTATTCTTTTCTACCAGTCTCTTTAGTCTTTGTTCTATCTACAATTCTCCTTCCTAGTTTTTACTCTGTCAGACTTTTCAATGATATCATCCTCCATCTTTAAATGTCTTACTGCCTTGGTTTTCTTCCATTCCTACTGTCCTTATCCATAGATTTGGGTCAACATAACTGTTCTCTTTCTTCACTCCTATTCTCTAATTATGTGACTCCTCAGTCAAAAACAAAATGTCCAGCAGCTACCCATTGTTATGGAAACAATCTTTCAGTATGACATTTGAGGTTCTTAGTAATCTGACTCCAATTTTCGTTTTGCAGCATTATTTCATTCTCTTTCCATTCTCATTGCTTGTGCTCCAGACAAATTAAATTGCAAATTCTCCCCTATCATCATTCTACCTTCTACTTCTTTGCATTTTTGTAGGCTTTCTCCTATGTCTGGAATTTACTCTCACCAAGTTGAAATCCTTCTCTTCTTTGAAGGTACCACCTCCATCATGGTCTCAACTGAAATTATTCTCTACCTTCTCCTATTTCTTACATCAATTTGTCTAGACCCCTCTATAATTATTACACATTTTGATTTATGAACATGTGTCTACCCCCTTAAGATCTTTGAGGCTGTGTAATATTTTATCTTTCTGTTCCCAACTCTGAGTGGAATAACTTGTATAGATTAAGTACTTAATGAATGTATTTTAATTGAATTTGAGTATTAAATCTTCTGGAGATAGTCCTAGTACATTTTAAGTTTTACAAAGCAACAATGCTAGAAGACAAATATATTATACTGTGCATATATATATATATATATATATATATATAGAGAGAGAGAGAGAGAGAGAGAGAGAGAGAAATATATTAATCCCATTTTACAGATGAGGCACCCAAAGATTTAGAGTTTATATGATTTGACTGCAGTCTTATAGCTAGCATCAAATTCAGTTGGCATTTTTTATCCCAAATTGAATGCTAATTTTTGTTCAAAATAACTTCAATTCAGTAAATATTTATGGACCATTTACTACATGCCAGGCAGAAAGCTGGAGAAGACTGAATCCCTACCTTCAAAGAATTTGTGATCCATTAAGGGAGCCATGATTAATACAGAAGCAAATCACATCTAATTTTATAATTTGGTTTTGAGACAGAATGCTAAGGTGAAATGAGGTTTCTGGGGGCAGTTAATTTCACTATACAATGTAATAAGCAGGTGATCAGGTTAATTATATTAATTAATTACAACAAATCTTAGTGCTTTTTTTAGTAAAGATTAATTATAATGACTGATGCTGTTACTGTGCAATATACATAAAAGTACATACAAAGAGGGTGGACAAAGTGTAGGAAGGGATTAAAGACAGTAGGAACCATTTTTGTGTGGTTGAAAGAGCTCAACTTCCTCAAATAAGTACGTTGGACTAAGAGATCTCTTAGTTCTCTTCCAGTTTAAGTAGTCCATGGAGTAGTTGAATGATGTTGTATAGTTCTTTTTCAGTCATGTCTGACTCTGGGTCCCCATTTAGGGTTTTCTTGGCAAATATACTGGAGTAATTTGTAATTTCCTTCTCCAGCTCATTTGACAAAAGAGGAAATGGAGGCAAATAGGATTAAGTGACTTTCCTGGCCAGGGTCACATAGCTAGTAAGTTTCTAAGTTCAGATTAGAACTGAAGATAAGTCTTCCTGGCTTAAAGCTCAGTGCTCCATCACTGTTTTAAGACTAAGAAGTAGAATCCCTAATCAAAAGGCTTAAATTTAATGAATCTTCCAAATGATTATGCTTCTCCTTGCTATTTTGTTTTGTTTAAATATAGAAAATCTATGCAGGTTGCCTGAAAAAAGTCTGATTTTGGTGTTGAAAGGGCTTAATGGGAATCATCTAGTTAGGTTCAAATGCAGTCAAAGACCTTTTGAATTGTCAGTCTTTATGAAAAAAAGTAAGAAAACCAATTTTAAAATGCAGAAAAAAACCTTCAAAATAAAACTCTTTTGTATGGCACTAAGTCTAAGACATTTTTTTTATTTGGAAAATGTTAAAGAAATCTGCATCATACAAATATTTTGACAATGGACCAATCACTAACCAACACCTACTGTTATGTTAGTATATTATGCTATTTCATTTTTCAATGTAATATTGATTGCAATTAAATTACTTTCAAAAACTTATATTTACAGTTTTACATGATTCTGGCACTAGTTACCTTTGTACCCATAATATTTCAGCCAATTCAATAAGTCTGCATATGAAAACAGTGCTCTTTCTTTTAAAGAAAATTTTAGCTGACTCTCTGCTCTGAATTACTGATATGTTACCATCAGTTTCTTTTCTTGGCTTCCAATGGGGTTAATACTGTGTCTGCAAAGGGGATAGACTAGACTCTCTTATAATTGCTTTTTTCTTGGTAGTTATAAAAAATGACCAAAGGAATTATACAGGCTCTTATCTACATACTTTATCATGCTTCATATCCAACAACACAATAAATAATCCTACTTATTTTCCTACTTCTAGGACTTTCCAACTTCTTTTATTTAAAATTTGTTATGGGTTGAATTTTTCTCATATATTTACTTTAATGGATTGTGTTTGCTTTAAAATGACCACATGTAACTGTTGTTCGTATCAGCTTGATTCCAAATGACATTGTTAAATTCTTCCCGATAAGAAAGAAGCAATAGATTCAGTACCTCTGCTGAGATGAATTTTAGAACTATTACTATTGTCATATTACCAAAACCAGTAGTAATTTAAAGACAGAGAGTACAATGAATGTTCTGACCAAGAAATTTGTTATCTTCAGAGTCCTCTAGTACTAGATTTCTTTTAACTGAACAACTAAAGAAACAATCTGGCATGAGGGATTAAATTCATTTAAATTCTTAACTTCCTATACTCAATAATAGCAGTGATTATGATGACTTAATTAAAAACCTCCTTGATAGTCAAGAAAGAACTCTCTTGGTCCTTGGGGAATCTTTCATAGTTAGTGTTATAAAATGAGAAAGCACTGGACTAGCATAGACGTTAGGAGACCAGTTCTTTTGAATCAACAAAATCAATGCAACTTGTAAAAGAAGAGAAGTAGTTGGTTATGGAAAATATTCATCTCAAATATCTCTGATAAAGGTCTGATTTGCAAAATATACAGGGATCTTACACAATTATAAGGACCAAGACTCATTCTTCAGTAGTTAAGTGGTTAGAGAATATAGCAAATAGGTCTCAAAATAATAATTACAAACTATTAATAAATACAAGCAAATCTGATCCAAACCACTAAAGATAAGAGAAATGTTTGTTGAAGTAACTCAGGCTTGATTTTATGCCATACAATAAATAAAAGTGACAAAAGTTAGTAATAGTGAATAATGTAGTTATGTTGTAGGTAGAGAAGCACACTAATGCAGTGTTGGTAGAATTGTTAATTGACATATCTACTCTAGGAAGTATTTTTGAATTAGGTTAAGAAAGTCAATATAATGTACATGTCCTTTATATCCAGAGATCTCACAAGATGAAGGCAGAAAGAACAGTCCTATATACAACAAAATATTTATAGCAGCAATTTTTGTATTGAATACCCATTAAGTGGGGAAATGACAATTTCCCCACTTAATGGGTGAGCCCCACAGAGTTGGGCTCAATATATGACATTAATATGATGTAATATTATTCTGCAATAAGGAGCAAGGACAATGAGGATTACAAGGAAGCATGGGAAAACATGGAATGATGAAAAGTGAAGTAGAAAGAGGAAAACAATGTAAAAATCGGCTACAACAAAGTACATGGAAAGAGTTACAACAACAACATTATACTATACATGGTATAATTATAATGACTAATTAAGAAGATATTTGAGATTTAAAATGCTCCTTTCTTTACAGAATTGGAAGATTGAAGGGGTGTGTGTGTGTGTGTGTATATGTGTGTACTGAGAGCTTCAGTTAGTGTATTATATACTTTTGCTCAAATTTTCTTGTTCCATTTATTTTTTACTTTTTAAATAAGGAATAATTTTTTGGTAAGTGGAGGTAAATTGAATATTGGAAATAAAAGTGATATGAAAACAAAAGATAACAACCAATGGAAAAAATAAAATCAGTTTACAATATGCAAAGAATGAGATTTGAGTTTTAGTCTCCATTCTGTCAGTAAATAGTTGTGTGACTTCAAGCAAGTAATGACTTCCATTAAGTAATGATTTCTGTTTCATGTGCTCCATCACATACATGAATAACAGTGATGCTATATTTTTGAATGACTGACTAATGGATTGAGTTTCCTATGAAGGGAATACTGGGGGTTCAGAAATGACATTAAGATAAAATATAGCACCTGAATGACCTCTCTAATCATTACTCCCTCCAAAAAGTTATTCTTGAGGAAGAAGGAATTGGAATTGAAGTCCAATCTGTTCCAATCCAGCCTCAATAGTCATTCTTCCTATTCAGTCTTCATCAAGATTTAGGATATCTACCTTATATGAAGACACAACCTTTTTATGTTTCCTTATGCTTTCTTCTATCACCATAAAGCACAGTACATACTTTTCTGAGTGTAGGTGAAACATAATTGCATTCAAAACTCTGCCAATGAGAATTATTTCTAGAAAACATTGCTAACATTTTAAAACAGTTACTTTTCTTCCATTTTCTTCTTTTAAATAATATTTTGTTTTCTTCCAATTACATGTAAAATAATTTTAAAATTTAATTTAATTTGTATTTTAATCAATAAATTTAATTTAATCAATTTTAAAAATTGAGTCCCCAATTCTCTTTCCTTCCTATCCTCCATCCCTTATTACCTCAAACCCCTTCCCCCTTCCTGAGATGGTAAGTAATCTGCTTTAGATTTTACATGTTCAATCCTGTAAAACATTTCTTCCATATTGATCATTTTGTGGAAGAGATCTTAAAAAGAAGGGGGTGAGTGAAAGAAAGAAGGAAAGAAAAAAAAGAAACAAACAAACAAACAAAGGAAGGAAGAAAAAAGAAAGAAGTGAAAGTATGTTTCTGTCTGCATTCAGACTCCATCATTTCTTTCTCAGAAGGCAGATGGCATTTTTCATGATGAGTCTGGGATTGTCTTGGATCACTGCTTTGCTGAGAATAAATAGGTCATTCACAGTGGTTCATCAAAATTTATTGCTATCATTGTGTACAATGTTCTTCTTATTCCACTTACTTTACTTAGCATCAGTTCATGTCTTTCCAGGATTTTCTGAAATCATCCTGCTTGTTATTTCTTATAGCATAATATTCTATCATAATCATATATACCACAACTTGTTCAGCTATTCCTTAACTGATGGACAACCTTTCAATTTCCAATTTTTTTGCTATTACATAAAGAGTTGCCCTAAATATTTTTTGTAGAAATAAATACTTTTCTCCCCTTTATTAAAAATTTAGGATGCAGACCTAGTAAAAGTATGACTAGGTCAAAGGGTATGCAGTTTTGGAGTCTTTCAGGCATAGATTCAAATTGCTCTCCAAAAAAGTTGGATCAGATCACAATTCCACCAACAGTGTATTAGTGTCCCAATTTTCCAGCATCATCCATAACATTTATCGTTGTCCTTCTCTGTCATATTGGTCAATCTGATAAGTGTGAGGTCGTACCTCAGAGTTGTTTTAATTTGCATTCTCTAATTAAGACTGAATTAGAGCATTTTAAAATATTGTTACAAATGACTTTGATTTCTTCAATTGCAAATGTCTTATTCCTATCATTTGACCATTTATCATTTAAATGACTTACATTTTTAGAAATTTGAGTCAGTTCTCTGTGTATTTTAGAAATGAGACCTTCATCAGAATTTTCTTCCATTTTCTTTTTTTTCTTTTTTTTTTTAATAAACCCTTACCTTCCATCTTGGAGTCAATACTGTGTATTGGCTCCAAGGCAGAAGAGTGGTAAGGGTAGGCAATGGGGGTCAAGTGACTTGCCCAGGGTCACACAGCTAGGAAGTGGCTGAGGCCAGATTTGAATCTAGGACCTCCCGTCTCTAGGACTGGCTCTCAATCCACTGAGCTACCCAGCTGCCCCCTTTTCTTCCATTTTCAAGAGCCTTCAAAGTAGAGTTTTGAAAATGGATCATGAAACCTCTGAGTACAACCTGAAGCAATGTGACATGTATGATGCCTAATGAAAACTTATAGGAGAAAGCTAGTCAACATGGTTTGAGGTCATCAGAATTTAGGTGATCTATGACCAAATGTCCATCAGACTAAAGAGAGAAAAAGTAGAGAATAATCCCTACAAACCTTTACTGTCACAGTTATAACTAAAGAACCACTTTCTTTCATATATCATTCATGAATCTATCTCTATATATATATCTCCTCATTCTTCATTCAGTTCTTTTCTTGCTCTGCATAAGGAACCATCTAGGCACTGGAGATATAGAAAATAAAGTAGCCCTTCCCCTTAAGGAGTTTATTATATACTAAAAGTATAAAACATGTGCCATCTAAATGTAAGATGAGATAATGTAAGGAATGAGAGAGCACAGAATATAGAAAAAATGGAAAATAACCATTACATACAGATGGATTGTACGTATATACATATCTAGATGAATATTGAGATTATGGTACCACAGCTTAGCAGATAGAGGATTAAAAAGTCTTTTTCAATCACTCTTAATTCTAGTGCCATCCCTCTGTGAATTACTTCCTATTTTCCTATATACAGCTTGATATATATATATATATATTTGTTTGGGCATTATTTCTCCTTTATTATATTGTAAGCTCCTTGAGTGCAGGGATTATCTTTTGCCTCTTTTTTGTATCCCCAGAATTTAGCACAATAACCATGCACATAGTAGACACATAATAATTTTTTAAAATTTGATTTGGAATCATGAGAACTTGAATTCACTAGTTTTATGATTACAGGCAATTAACTTAACCTCTTTAAGAACCTAGTAAACTTAGTGCAGTCTGTGTCAATGGAAGGAGTTCCCTCGATGACAAAATTATGGATATTTGACATATTGATGCACACTTGTGTGGTATAAATATGCATGTACAGGATGTTCCACAAGTTCTAGTGCAGTTTTAAGCTATTAAAGCTCATAAGAAAAAAGCTACAAAAGCTTAAAACTGCACTAAGACTTTTGGGAAATCCTGTACATTCAGCATATGGTGGGTATAAATAGTTTGTACCATATCAACAATGAAGGATTTCATGCAAAAAGTGATAGAAAAGAATAACAAAGAGCTGTAGAACCAGAAAAGGAAGTTGGCCAGTGATGTAGTAAATGAAGGATAACAGATGATCAGTCATTATATTCTATCATTACACAGGTGATGCCAAAACAACTGGAGAAAAATTTCCAGGACATTGGCCAGAACCACTGTAGATGATTTAAATTAGGCCAGGGTCAAGAAGTACAATGCATTTACACCATTGTAGAAATACACATATCAGTGAGCTCCACTGAAGTATCAGGATAGTAATTCAGCAAATTCAAGAATCATTTATTGAGTACTTATATGCAAAGTAACACACTAAATGGTGAGAAAGATAATGAGTGGAAATACCACATGTTTGATGGATAACATGCCAGATATGGCATCAAAAAGTTGTTGGGTTGTTTAAATCATGTCTGACTCTTTGTAATCCCATTTGGGATTTTTGGCAGAGATATGGTACATTTGCCATTTCCTTCTCATTTTATAGATAAGTAAACTGAGGCAAACAGGGCTGAGTGACACAGGGCAGATTTGAATTTAGGAAGATAGATCTTCCTGATGTTAGGCCTAACACTCTATCCACGGAAACATCAGTTGTCATGAGTAAGCTGGGAATTATTTGTACATTCTTTTTGCAAGATATCTGTTTTTATGAGTGTCCTGGCTACCTGAACAGGGCTCTTTAATTCACCTTGGTCCAGGGAGTAGAATTAGTCTAAACTGTCACACAATAAAATTACACATTCATTTAGGATTTTAGATAACTAGAAGAAAATCTTTCCATTGTTGTCTTGAGTGACTTCTAAGTTGTAGCATGCCATTTGTTTTTTAAGAGAGATCCCAGCTATAGTTACTTTGGGATTTGTAAAATCTTAAAGTCTAATAAAAGAGAATCTAAACTCTAGATAGTCATGTATTATCCTTTTAATACACACTTACTGGCTGGATATGTACAGTTAAACTTAAACAATGAACCTTGGTCTCTCCATGACAGAGATGGTAAGCAACTCAACCATCAGCCAACACCAGGAGGCAAGGGATTGATTACATGAAAAGAGAATCAATACCCTTAGATTCCTCTAGGGGTGACACTGCTCAAGCTTCCAGTACCTGTATGCTATGGTGATCCCCATTAAAACTGAATAGATCTAGAGAAGAGGAATGATGTGGATGAAGAAGGGTAGGAAAGATATTCACATAATGATTGTGAGAATACCTACTTTCTTCTCCAGGAACCAAGAAAGAATTGTTGGGAAAGTTAGTTTTTAATTTTTCTCTTTCCCACTTCATCCCCCCTCTGCCCCATATCAGACATTTTAGGTTGTCTATTTTGTTCTCAGTTGGTTGTCTGTGAAAATGTTAGCTGATAACCCAAAAATGTTAATTGATAAAAGTTTAAGGGCTTAATCTTCACAACAGAAATTGCCTCATGCTAAGAAATTCTTAAAGCTTGGAAAGCTTTCAAGACCCAGAGGAGATACATGGCCAACTCAAAGCCTAGAAGGACAGAAATTCTGCCAGGCAGGAGAGAGACCATTGCTTTCCCCCTGGACTTTCAAATCTGGTTTCACTTCATATTAACAGCTGATTGCCTTTCTCTTCTGAATTCCAGTCTCCCATCAACAACTACCTGTGGAACATGCTAAGCCAAATCACTTGTTGGCATCTCAACGTTCAAAACATCCCAAACCAAACTTATCCTCTCCTTTCTCTAAACCCAACCTTCTTTTAAATTTCTCTATTTCTGTTAATGGTACCACCATCAGAGTTACCCATGTTTTCATCCTCAGAATCATCCTCCATATCTGATTATCTCTTACAATGATTAAATTGGGATTTTGACTAAATAAAAAGTGGTTGCTGATTATTATCCCTTAAGTCAGGAAAAATATTAGCAGCTATTAACAATTTTGTTTAATTGGAATATTAGTAAAAAGAGGGAAATGTGGAAGGGAAAGAGGTAAGGAGATTGCCTAGCCTACCCTAAAATCTGATCCTGTGAAATTAAGCTTGCTCCTCATCAGAGTTCCTATCTCCATGTAGAAATCGGAGTCATTCCCCAGCAAGCCAGGAAGGATGCAGGCAAGGTGCCACTGCAGAAAAACCTTTGTGAGCTAAGATCACCAAGACAGCAGTGAACCCAACAAGAAAGTCCCTGACTCCAAGAAACTCCAAAGCCAAAAGTCAAAGTCCCAAAGCCAAAAACTCCAGTTGAAAGGCTCAAAGCTCCAAGACAAAGTCAAAAGTTCAAAAGCCCCAAGGAGCCACCCTCCAAAGAAGAAGTCCAAAGGAGAAGATCCAAGGAGCAGAGACTCCAAAGAAGAACTTCAAAGGAAAAGATTCAAGGAGAACTCCCCTGATCAGGAAGTTCAGGATGTTTTATAGTCCTTTTTCACATCACTTCCTGACCCTTCCCCACTTTAAAGGAACCAATCACAGTCTTTCAATTTGCCTAAAACTGCCCAGGGGTGGGGCGGTGGCCACTGGAATTGTCACCCACTCTAGCAAGTGACCTGTGAACTCTCATACTTAGTGATTGGTAAGGTACTAAGTAGGAATACTGAACTTTTAGAGTGATTAACTTAAAAGTTGTTGATTGATAGACAAGGGGAGTTTGATTCACTCTTCACACTTTCAACCTATATATGTAATAAATTACAAAATGTCTATTTTATCTTTAAGCCATTTCTTGTATAGATCTCTTTCACTCTATTCACTTGGCTACCACTCTGGTTCAGACTTTTATTAGCTCTCATCTAGATGATTGCCTATTAATTGATCTATTTGGTCTTCACCTCAATACAACTTAATACAATTTTTCTAAAGTGCAGCTAAGACCATGTCTTTACCCTGATCAATAAAATCCAGTGGCTCCCTATTACTTCAAGGATCAATGATGGATTCATCTGTTTGGCACTTAAAGCCCTTCACAATGTTTCTTTCAAGCCGTACTTTATTATCTACCCTTCATATACATTTTGGTTCAATTAAACTTTTTCAGAGTTTATCTGAGCCAATAAGCAAAAAAAAATATGTAAAGAGGAATAACATATGCCATAGTTCATATGTTGTCTCATGGCAGTTTCAGTAACATTTGATTCTTTTGTGACTTGATTTTGAGTTTTTCTTGGAAAAGATATTGTAGTATGCTAAAGCTTCTCGATCCAGTGAGAAGCCTCAAGGTAGGAAGATAGAGGAAGAATAGAAGTTCTGGATGCCGCGAGAGGGATGGCGGAGCCAAGTTAGAGATATGAGGTGGCAGGAATGAGTGGGAAATCCAGGCCTTATTAATTATCAAGGAGCCACAGCAAAAACTCCAATCAGTGGACTACTCAGAAGGCTTATACCCGTCCAAAGATCCAAATTTAATACCACACAGGTCAGAGACATGATAGAGAAAAGAAAGTGCCTGGCCAAAGGCCAGGTCCCAGGTGGGAGAGGTAGATCAGGAAAGGAATCAAAGATGGAGCTTGGCCAGAGGCCAAGCTGCAGCAAGGACAGGCATCAGTGAGAGCTGAGATCCAAGAGAAGAGAGGGTGGAGCTTGCTGCGGCCCTGTATTTAATCTCTTTGATATGCAAATATACACAATACATAGGGATGATTATCATTGGTTAACGACAAGGTATAGGCGTGGTTTCTCTTAGCCAGGTGAGCACAAAGAAACCTGTTTTCCCGCCTAACCTGGGGGAAGCTGAGGTCAAGGGTCAGAGGCTTTCCTATCCATGTGCAAGACTGAGCATGCTCTCTTCTGAGCCACTCTGTACACACTGTTTCCCTTGCCCATAGCTAGGGGTGGATTGCTATATCTGCCATTTATTTTTTCAGCAGATGAGGAAACTGAGCCAAGGAGGATTAAGATTAAGTGACTTGCCTAGGGTTACATAGCTAGTAAGTGCCTGAGGCCAGATTTGAACTAAAAAAGGTGAGTCCTCCTGACTCCAGGCCTAGCACTCTATCCACTGTGCCACCCAGGTGCCTTGGCTCTTATGTTACATAATATAAAACTTGGTTTATCTGAGCTATTTGGTAATCCATCTCTTGTCTGTGGACCTCTTCACAAATTTTCGCTCATACCTGGGATGCATTTCCTCCTCATCTTTACCCTTTGGAATCCTTAGTTTCCTTCAAAGCCCAACTCAAGAACACCTTCTACATGAAGCCTTTCCAGATCTCACCTATTGTTAGTTCCTGTCTCATTCCATTCTCAAAACAATCCCCCCCCCCAAACCCTGTATTTTTTGGCATATACTTTGTATCTACTTAAATACATATATACTGATGAAATATAAAATCTTTGAAGGCAAGAACTCTAAATTCTGCCTTTTTTATCCTTAGGATATAGAACTGTTCTAGATGCATGATCATTGATTAATAAATGATTACTAATTAATTGCTTGGTCAAGGATCTTTTGCTCTCATTTCTGAGCATCATTATAGCCCTTAAGGATTTAGGGGTCACTAAAAAGACTGGTGGGGCAGACCTATAAAGTTCTGTGGAGTTTCCTTGGCAAATCCTTTCAGAAATGGGTTTGGGAATATAAGAACCTCTTGAGAAAATTAAACAGGGAATAATATGGATTCTCTAACTCTAAGGCAGAGTGAAGCCTCTGACAGACTCTGCCCTTAATTACCAGAAGATATAGGTGACTGAATCAATTTAAGCCTGAGGCCAATAGTTAGCTGCCATTCCTCTGTGTTCCAAAGAGTAAAGTGCTTGGGTTAAGGAATTTCCTTCTGGAGAATAAAGGCATAGAAACAGAGACTTTTCTATATTGAAGGCACTGAGGACTTAATACCAGTCTTATGTCTGGGTATGTGAGGTCTCTGCCTTTTTCTGAAGGAGATATAGCAAAAAGTTTCTAGTTTTAAACTAAAAAGTAATGGCAGGATTCCTTCCAGCAGTGAGGAAGGGGGAGCACCTCAGCTATAGAGATAGAAGCCAATTCCAGTTGAATTCACTGGAAATGAAGAGAAACTTCCCAGCCTTGGACCCATAGGAACCACTCCTGACAGGGCCTGCAGATGACCACACGACTAGCAGAGTGACCTCATGAAGCTGCCCAGTGAGGTCAGAGATGAGCAGTGAGGCTGAAGGCCCATGTGTCCTTCAAAGCCTGCATATCCAGAATAGATGAAGCACCCCTACAAAGACCACGTACCATGGAAGGGAGATCAGTGAGAATCAGTCTGACAGGAGCAGCACAATGGCATTTTCTGAAGACACTTTAGCTGTTTAGTCCTTCCAAGCATGCCTGACTTCCTCATCTCATTTGAGGTTTTCTTGATACTGAAGTGGTTTGCCATTTCCTTCACCAGCTCATTTTACAAATGAGGAAACTGAGGCAGTCACTGTTAGTAAGGTTCTGACATTGATTTGAACTCGGGTCTTCTAGATGCCAAGCCCAGCACTCTATATCTACTGCACTACCTACCTGTCCTGAAATGTGTCTGAAGACAAAAGCAACCTTATAGTGATGGAAACATGAATCTCCTGTCTATGTGTATGTCCTCTGCAGTTAGCAATCACAATTTATTTTTTTCAGGATTAATTCTGTAGCTGTGTATGCTTGGTTCCACTCACCTTACTGTTCATTATCCCATGCAGCTCTTTCCAAACTTATTTTTTAAGTAGCCTGAGGATTATTTCTTATGGCATAGGAGTATTCCATTACAATCATACACCACAATTTGTTTAGCCATGTTGAGCTATGATTCTTAATGGATGTAGCTATCATGGCACAGTCTTATGTGGAAGTACCACATGAGAATTTGGCACAGGTTGGAGTTGACCCAAATGAAATAATAGTCAATATGAATGAAAGATATTTTCTGGTAAAGAGGTATTTCCAGAAACCCTCAAATACACCTGTACAGGTGTCTCTCTACTACATGTTGAAATACTGAGGCCTTTATACCAGATAGCTGGCAAATGTGATTAGGGAAGTACTAAGCATAAATTTAGGAAATTCAAAAGTAAACAAGGTCATGCTCCCCACACTCCAAGCCTGGGAACAGTTCATGAAAAGAGACTTTTAAAAAATTATTTAGTCAATTTAGAACATTATTCCTTGGCTACAAGAATCATATTTGTTCCCTCCCTCTCCTCCCCCCACCCCTTCCCATAGCCAATGCACAATTTCACTGGGTATTACATGTGTCCTTGATCAGAACCTATTTCCATATTGTTGGTGTTTGCATTAGGATGTTCATTTAGAGTCTACATCCCCAGTCATATCCCATCAAACCATGTAATCAAGCAGTTATTTTATTCCTGTGTTTCTACTCCCACAGTTTTCCCTCTGGATATGGAAAGTGTTCTTTCTTGTAGATCCCTCCAAGTTGTTTAGGATCACTCCATTGCCACTTATGGAGAAGTACATTACAATGAAAAGAGACTTCTTGAACAAGTCAGGAGCAAAAGATTTCTTTGTATTAAATTGCTGTCTTTTGGTTTACAAAATTAAGCTCTTGAAAACTGCTCCCCTCAATTTCAAGGAGGAAGGTGACATTAACAGTTAATGTTTTCCAAGTAATCAGTGACCTTTTTTCTAATATGAAGATTTTGCAAGGATGCTGTATATGTGGATTACAAAGCTATTTCACCTTTCTGGAGTTTTCTCTTCCTTCCTCCAGCCTTTAAGATCCAGAGTAAGTCTGACCCCTGGCCACGTCTTCCTGAAGGGCCCTGACCTTTCCTCTGAAATTCTGCAGAGTGCAATTCTTGCATATACATAGCTTCCATTGGCTTGTAGTATCTCTCCTATTGTTATCTTGACACTTTTGCTTATATTTTATTGTTTCTTGCCTTTTCTTGTGTTGATCACTTCCTCAACTAAAGTCTTTTATAACAACATGGAAAATGGACTATGGCAGAAAGCCTAAAGACTACTAGTTAACAAGCTATGGTTGGTCCTACCAAGGTGGAAAGATTTTGAGTATGTATCAGCTTACTGTTTACTATCTCCAATGATTTGCTTTCTTTAGTTCAAAGAGACTCATCTGCAGAAGATTGGCAACCAGGTTATAAGTAATTGATAAATCGATCCATATATATTTTCTTAAGTTTCTCTCCTTTTTCTTTAATCCCTCACCATTTAAAAAGCTATGTAATATATTTGACTTCTAATCTTTAGACCCATTTACTTTAATTTCTCAGAAATAAAATATGGCAAAATCTCATTAGAAAATATTTCTTTATATCATAGATTTGGTTATACAAGGGGTTAAATCATAAATCATGTCCTGTCTTTGGACCTATATCAATGAACCAAACATTTATTATCAAGCATTGAACTATTCAATGGGAAGTTTCTAGCCTCAAGGAGTTTACACTCAAATGGATATATTACCTTGTGATCATAACTTATTTCACTGAATAGCTGAAAAGGTTTTCAGTGGCTCCCCATGGCTCAATTATAATATGAACTCATATTTAGAGCTTTCTACAATCTGATGCCATTTTTCAACTTTAATTTATGCTCCTTCTCATAATGTACATTATATTCCAGTAAATATGGATTACTTGTTCTCCATAATTGATTCAACTCTATACCTTTTCCTGTCCCTAATGAACCTCCCATTTCTGCTTAATGAAATCCTGTCTAATATGAAAGCAAACTCTTTATTCTCTTTGTCTATTTTGAGTTAACACTAACTTAAGTACCCCTACTTAGTACCTCACCAGACTGTGAAATGTGAATCAGACTTTTTTTAGTACCCCTACTTAGTACCTCAGCAGACTCTTAAGTCATTTGCTAAAGTGGGTAACAACTCAATTAGTCAAGAAATTGTGAATTATTTTGATAAGAGTATATACCTCCATAGGATGAGAAGTGGATCCCGCAAGACACTGCCCCTCTGGGCAGTGCTAGACAATTTGAAGGCTGTGATTGGTCCATGTGAAGAGGGGAAGGGACAAGAAGTCACTATTAAAGCCCTGAATTTCTGTGGCTAGAGGTTGGCATTAAGAGTCTTCCTCAACAGGTCTTCCTCTTCAGCTCAACCTGCTTCTTCGAGGGAACTTAGGTTAAGTGAACAGTTGACTTTCCTTTTCTGACTTCTGAAGAGAGATTAATTCCAGTTGAGGGTTAACAAGTCCTGCTGTGCTGAGTTGAGCACTGGAATAAAATTTAGTGTGATAGGCTAAATATCTTCTCGACCCTCTTTTTGTATTTTTCAACTTTCATTCTCTCCACCTATTTTGTAAATAAAAACTATTGAAAGTCATTTTGACTTGAACTACATTATTTTAAATTGGTGACCACCATATTATTTATAATTTTCATATATTTCAGTCAAACCCTTAATTTTAATTCCTTACACTAATAGCTCCTCCCACCTAGTTAAGAATGATGTCACCCATTTTATAGGTCACATAGAATTTAGATTTTTTTCCCCTTTTATGTACTTAGTCTATATCATTTCATATAATACATGTCTGATACTCATAGGAATGGTGGAGTTTGCTCAATGTGTGCTTGAAGTGTTGCATGAGAACCAATTATTAAATTTTATGTGTATTTAAACCTCAAAAATTGGCAAATGCTACAAATCAGAGCTTGACTTATTATTTAGATTAATTAAGAAAGTAATGGAGAAAAGGCTAATAATGCAGATTAAACTTAAAGGTTATTGTGTGCATGCTTCTTTTCCTTTCAATTGTCATTTGTTAAAAATGTACCAGTGCACTATATTTCATACTACCCTAATGATTATGTGCTACCAAAGGGAAAGTACTGTATATTACTTGAACTCTTTATCTTCTTCCAAAGTAAGTTGTTAATAAATATTTGTTAAATTTGAAATTGAATTATACTACTTATTTAGGGGAACAGATTGATTTTGGAATGAAATTTGAGCCCTGCACATTTTCATCATCATCATCATCATCATCATCAATATAAATGTGATGCCTACCCAAAAGAATACTGGGTTAGGTTCCTTGTATAAAAAATAAAATAGATTTATTTCTTGTTTTTGGTGTACTTTCTATACGTATCATAACCTTTTCATTTATTTTAGAATTTTAAGGATTATATAACTCATGATTTTTTTATATTCTCTCTATTTTGGCAATGTATGTTTAAATGAATGCATATACAAATGTGTATATTTCTAAATCTATAACTACAGTTATCTAGAGAGTATTCAATAGAATTGACAGCACTCTAAAGTTTACAGAGTACTTTACATATATTATTTCATTTTAGTTTCATAAAAACACTGGGAGGTAGATGCTATTATTGTCTGCATTTTTCAAATGAGAAAACTGAGGAAGACAGAGCAAATGCCTTGTTCAAGGTTATACAACTAGCCAGTGTCAAAGGCCAAATTTGTAATCATGTCATCCTGAATTCAGATCCAGTGTTCTAACTACTGTACCACCCAGATCACTGATAGGTAAGAAACATTGATCTAGAGATAAATATCTATATTATAAATATACATGTATACACATTTTAGTGTATATATACATATATTTTACACCTTAGTTTATGCCTATGTAGATAAAGAAAAACAGTGAGAATTTTTTTTAGCTCTTACCTTCTATTTTAGACTCAATCCTGTGTACTGGTTCCAAGGCAGAAGAATAGTAAGAGCCAAGCAATGGGTGGTTAAGTGATTTGATCAGGGTCATCCAACTAGGAAGTGTGTGAAGTCAGATTTGAACTTAGGACCTCCTGCCTGGCTCTCAATTCACTAAGCCACGTAGCTGTCCCCAACAGTAGGTTTTTTGACTGACCTAAATATAACATCTAAACTAGCGTGTTTGATCACAGACATAGTTTCTTGGAAATTTCTATCCCTAAACCAGATACAGTCAGTTCTGTTCTAACACTTGTTTTGAAAACGCAATTT
Organism: Monodelphis domestica; assembly: GCF_027887165.1. Taxonomy (NCBI): domain Eukaryota; kingdom Metazoa; phylum Chordata; class Mammalia; order Didelphimorphia; family Didelphidae; genus Monodelphis; species Monodelphis domestica. The sequence continues at coordinate 179,963,587 of NC_077231.1, forward strand.
TGTTTCTGAATTGATACATTAGGGGACATTTTTAACATAATGAGAATTTCAGGATGTATGCATGATTTTTTTTTTAATTCAGAAAATTCCTCCTTTTCACAATATCTCACAAGCCACAAGTCCTCAGTTGCCCTCCTCCATGAACACCTCAGATTTTTGTCAAGGTAAAGTGCTGCTTTTGTTGTATATCTTGTGTGTTTTCTGCTGTGGCAGAAGCCGTGGTCAGAGGAAGGTGACCTGAACTCTAAAACTGCTACCTTTTCTAAGTTTCTGTCTTGCTTGGGTATCCTAGACAGCGTTTGGGGGTATCGTGCCTCTAACTCTATTTTCCCCATGAACTGTGGTCTTTATTGTTATTTTGGGAACATGTCACTTTATAGAACTGACTGTAGTCATCTTGAACAAAAACCTGTGATTTCAGCCCCAAATTAGGGCTAAGAAGAAAAGACCAGCTTGGAATGGAGGACCCAGCCTTGCTTTTGTGAGCTCAATGGGAGCTGGCTACTAGTAAGACACCTTCCACCTGCCCTGAGGCTGATCTGGCTGTCAGATAAGTCAGATCACCGACCTAGACACTGCTAATGAGAGCCATTGCCCAATGGAGAATATAATGTTATTGGAGTGAAGTTCCTCACAATGAAAAGAAACAGGAGAGAGTAAGCAAGAGAGACTCAACTAAGGGCAAAAGAGATGTGATGCCCAGGTACAAGTCTGGTAATAATAATAGTAGCTAACATTTATTTAGCACTTACTATGTGTCAATTACAAATATTATCTCATTTGATCCTTACCACCATCTTGGTAGATAGGTACTATTATTCAGCCTATTTTACAGATGAGGAAACTGAGGCAAACAGAAGTTAAATGATTTGCTCAGCATTAAACTGCTTGTAAGTTGTCTGAGGTTGGATTTAAACTCAAGTCTTTTCGACTACAGACTTAGCATTTTCTATTCATTGTGCTACCAATCTGCCTATTCTTAGGTAAGGAGCAGGAAGATGGGGAGGGAGGGAGAGAGAGAGAGGGAGTCAGACAGACAGATATAGATAGAAATAGAGAAATAGAGAGCGATAGACAGAGAGAGAGAGGCAGAGAGACAGAGTCAGAGATAGACATAGACAGAGACAGTGAGAGACAGAGATAGACAGACAGACAGACAGAGATAAAGAGGCAGAGAGACAGTCAGAGACAGAGATAGATGTATAGACAGAGGAAGAGAGGGAGAGACAGAGAGACAGAAACACGGAAAGACAGAGACAGAGATAGAAACAGAGAGAGAGGCAGAGAGAGGGAGGACAGAGACAGAGACAGAGAAAGCAGTGCAATGATGTCACAAGAAGATATTTACAGTCTTGAAGAATCTCACATGAGTTGGTACTCTTGTGTGCCCTGGTTACCCATATTCCCTATATACGTGTTCCTTATATATAAACCCTGTGCACGTCCACTTTTTTTATTGATGATTTATTCTATTATGTGCCTCTAGCTTATAGGAGGAGGGTGAGGATAGTCTATTGCTATTTTTCTACATCATCGAATACCAATGTTTTGAATGTATCAGGTCCTCTGATTGACTAAAAAAACACAACAAAATGAGACAAGTAAATGTATCAGTTGGGATATGTGAAAAGTAGGAATAGAACCACAGAATAACTTCAATCTGGTGTAATTTATAGAGGCCTTCAGTGCCAAATGAAGGACCTGAAGACACCTTGACAATGCTCAAGATTATGGGAAAAATGCTGAATTTGACTAAGAGGAATGGGCTTACATCCCACCTGTGCCATGTGCTACCTTTATAATCACAGACAAGTCTTCTAACCTGAGTGTCACTTTCCTCTTCAGTGAAAAAAAGGGATTGGATTAGATGATCTATAAATTGAGGGGGCCTAGATGGTACAGTGAATAGAGCACTGGGTCATGGAGTCACAAAGAATCATCTATGGACGGAATGGATAGTTTTACAGGAGTAGCATCACTATCAAGAAGAAGAAAGTGTTTAGGAAGTTCAAGTAGAATTTTGACAGTCTCCCTATCTCACAGGGAAATTCTAAGAACTAATTAGCCTGCTAAGCACTTTGAACTCCTTGTTTTGAGGAAGCATATAAATACTTTATTTGTTCCAAAAGTTTTAAAAAGACTGCATGCTTGGTAAATCAACATGAAAATTTATAGCATTTTTTTTTCATCCAAGACTCTCCAACCATTTTACAAATATCCTTATTTTTTCCATATTAATTCTTCAAAGCAAGTAAGAGCTATTATTGGCTTTATTTTAGAGATTTAAAAATTGCTTAGAGTAACAGGGTCAACTGCAGAGGCAAGAGAACATACAACATAAAATCCAGATTCTTATTTATCATGTAGAATTCTCTCTGTTCCTGATGATGATATACAATGATAGAACTATAGATAATTGGTGAACTGCAGGCAACTGGAAAAATTCAGGGCCAGAGACCCTATCAGAGTCAGTATGACATAAAGAAGACTAGGTTGGGAGTAAGAACAGTCAGAAGAATAAAATTTGGGTTCCAGTCCTGCCTTCCTATTAGGAAATCTATAACACAGAAAAGTTTCTCCATTTGTAAGATGGAGATAATGATGTTTCCAATATCTACCACACTGGATTTGGTGGGTAGAAAGCAATTTTTTAAATGCTTTCAAAATGTAAGCTATTATTATGGATTCATAAAGCTATAAGTTGCCACTAGGTAGATGAAATTCAGTTCTATTTTTAAAGCACTTCCACAACAAGACAATTCACAATTAAATCATCTCTTAGAACTGAACCAATGCCACTTCATTAAATCTAATCTAAATCTTTCATGTTCAAGTTAAAACTCCTTTAAAGTTAGTCTTTAATAGAGGGGAAGAAAATGATTTTGAGCTCTGAAGTCCCTTCCAGGTCTAAAGCTGTGATTCTAAGTGGCTTTTGTTTCTTAAAAACCAGTGTCTTTCCTTTTGTCTCCAGTTCATTTGTTGATTCATTTTTAATTCTATCATCTCACTTTTTAATGCCTGTACTTATTTTACTTCTCCCTTCTCAGAATTTCTCAGAATTAGGAAAGTTGAAAAAGACAGAGATCTAATAAAAAGATCTAATAGGATTTCAATCCATCCACTCATCTTCATCAGATTATTAAGAATCCAGATTTTTGGACTGATTTCTTAATTGCAACATCCTTTTGATTTGTTTATAATAAAAAGGCAACATAATACAACATCCAAATTAGTTATACACAGGTACTTTCTTTGACCTTTTCCTAAAGTTCTTGAATTGCTTTGTATTGTGTAGATGCATCCTTGTGATGTTATATAACAAGGAAGATTACCTGAAAATTGTTATCTCTTTCAGAGTAGGAATCAGATTATTCCTAAGGTTTATCTTTTACTCTCTAGAGAAAAGATCATACAATTTTCAACCAGCTTTTCATCAAAGATTGAAGCATCAGATAAACTGCTTATCTGGTATATACATAACATTTTAAAGTTGTAGGTCTTTCATTCACTGTCATGCTTTTATTCATCTACCCAGGCAAGCAAGATAAGAATACAGAGATAGATATACCATTAGCAACAACATATTACAATGTATTTTCTTTTTTTATCTTATAATTCTACTTGATTTTTCTCCTCTCCTCATTCTTCCCCTTTTCCTTTTCTTTGATAACCCCTTTTGTCCCAACCTCCATAAGCTTGCTCTCTCTTTCCCTATCTCTCTCTTATCTGTTTCCCAAGCCAAATCCATCCTCAGAAACTTATTGTTTATGTGTTGCAGATGATAATGATAGTAATAATTATTACTTCTGTAGCACTTTAAGGTTTTCAAAATACTTCACAGATTTTATCTTATTTTTTTATTATAACCTTGGGAGATAGACGCAGTTATTATTCCCTATTTACAGATGAGAAAATCAAGTATTAATTAAATGACTTGCCCAATGTTTCACAGCTGAAGCAGTATTTAAAAATAGGCCTACTTGATTCAAGTTCTAGGTCTTTATCCAATGAGCTACCTAGCTGCCTGTGTTACTTTTCAGTCCCTCAGTTTCTTCATCTGTAAAATCAAGTGTAATATTTATTGAGAAAGGAAATAGGATTGGGAAAAATGGGGATAAATGGGGAATAATGGGAGGTTTGTATAGGGGTAAGGAGGAGTTAAAGGGAGAGAGGGAACACTGTTTGGTGAAGCAGGGGAGGGAGATGCCCCTGCTGAGAGGAAACCACAGGGGTCCAAAAAGGTCTGTTTGTCTTTGAATGACTGAAACTGAAGTTCAGCTCCCTCCATGATCAGTAAAGATAGTCCACTTATCTGACTGCGTATTCAAATAATATAATGTTTAATAACTAGTTGGGATTGGAGTTTTTTCTCAGTTTCAGACCTGAGGCCAGGCTCCAGAGGCTGGCGGAGAATTTGTCCCACTCCCATCTACTCTCGTTGTTCTAATTCAGAATCTTAGCAGTACACAGAAAGCAAACAAGAAGAATTCTAACCTTTAGAAGCCTGTGTCTTTGGGCTGAACCAAGAAGAGCATGCCACTCCAGACTGGGCTGAACAAGCTCCTCTCCCCTCCAATACCCGGAAGCCAGTCCCCAGCTGGCAGGAAGGAAGAGCTAGTCCCCATGACCCAACTGCCACACCCGGCAGGAAGGAAGTGCTAGTCACAAGACCCAACTGTCACTCCCAGTTGGGCCCTTTCCCCACAAACTGTCAGTCTTGTTTCCTTTCTACACAAGCAATAAACTTCATGGTTTCTCAGCTCCTCCCTAGTTTTAAATATATGATCATATGGATAGGAATCTCTGGACTCTAAAAAGTCATTCACCAGAATGCTAAAAGTAATTCTAGTCCAGTTCTTTGGGGGCTATGATGTCAACAGCCTGCCTAGTGTTTTATATATTTTCTGTCACACTTCATAGCCATTTTCCATCCTTCTTTTTCCCATTCTACATAATTTACACACTAACTATGTTGTCCATTTTATATAACATGTGTTGCTATACATTGTTCTCTTGGAACAATTGTGTGTTCTCTTTGGAAACTAGAAAAATAGAATTTTCTATGAGTGTCAATTGAGAGTCAGGAAGATAAGTTTGAAGGTTGACAGAGAGAGCAGAAAAGAATGAAGATATAAAGAGTGTTGGGGGTGGCACAAAGAAATGACTGGAGACTGGGATTATCCTCCATATTTATGTAGGGTCTTACCAGGGTTTGCAACAATAAAGCAGCTGACCCACATCAGTGCTCTTCTAGTAGAAGCAGTGGAAAATAAAGGCAACCATGCCATTGTGGGTGGGGGCATTGCAATTAACACACCTTTGAGGAATGATAAAGTTTCTATAACTATAGTGTATTCTGAGAAACCCAGTATATCTCAAGAGCAAAACCAAGGCATTATTTTTCCTCCCTTGAGTGACTGAGTCATCTCACTATCCCACTGAAAGTTTAATTAGGAAGCAGGGAAATTACACAAGCCTATTACTGTACTAAAGATAGGAGGGAAGTAGAGAGGTACTGATCTTAATATCTGGAGGGTGGGAGGATCAATTTTGGTGTGTTTATGTGACTTTCCTGTTATTTATGTAGTTTTTCTTTTTTTAAAGCAAATTGCCCTGCTTTTGGCATTACTACTATGGCTTTGTGTGTGTATATGTGCATGTGTTATAATTTTGATGAAATTGGGGTAGAGAAGGGTATGGAAGCTTGTGAACAATAGAACTGAGGTTTCAAACAAATTCAAAAGAACTACATGTAACCCTTAGGTATATTGCATATAGAGATTTTTTGTTTATCCTCTTATTAGATTATCAGTAAAAGGAAAAGGTAGGAAATAGGTCTTCTCTAAACCTAGTGTTTTCCCAACAAGCAGCACAATGTTCTGCTCATATTAAGTGTTTAATAAATTTGATCAATGAATGAATGGATGGATTCAAAGTGCTTTTAGAAAACTTGAGAATGGAAACCACTTTTTAACTGTAGTGATCAGCAAAGTCCCTATGTAGGATGTAGTATTTCAGCTGACCCTTGAAAGAAGAGATAGATTTTCAATATTCAGAAATAAGTAGGCAATGTGTTCTTACTATTGGAAAGAGCCTACACCAAGGGCTGGGAGTGATGGATAGAATTCTTGTATGACTATAAGTCTCAGGCTGGTAAAAATGTTGCTGTCATTTGTCCTTCATTTTTGAATAATACCAAAGACATCGTGGGATGATGTCTTCAAATTGTTTGCGAACTGGCTTTAAGTGAGGCAGAATGCTACAAAGTCATCATGCTCATTCTTTCAGAGTCATCAAAGTCCAGTGGCAAGACATAAGTCAGGATAACTAGCTGGCATACAGAAATAATATTGAGAAGTGGAGTGAAATTAAGTCCAAAAGGTAGATTGGGGCCAGAATCTGGAGGACTTTAAGTGTAAGTCTTTCAATTTAAGCCCTACCATGTTGTCAATAGGGAATCATTGCAAGTTTATGAGGAAGGTAGTGATATGATCAGAGTTGTTTATTACTACAGGTATCTCTTCCACATTGCTATTTTTCTCATCACAGTTTTGATATATTGTTGGCCAGCGTAAGAAATTAAATGGGAATTTGGGGGTATTTTGTAAAAGCCACAGAAAATGCACAATGGTCAGCATTTTAAACACAAAAATGTTTAGAAATGACATTACCTATGACCAAATACTTAACCTAAATTTTACAGTAAGGTACTGTAAATATCCCATTAACACAAAAAGAAAAGATAATTCAGACTTCTCTGGTACAAAGGGACAGCCAAAAACTTTACCCATATTTTCAAGATTGTGTGGGCATCATGACCCTACCCCCTGTGATGTGGAAGAGATCCCTATACATTTATTCTGATAGCTTTGTCAAGGATAGAACAGAACAAGACACTAGAGTGAGATAGATAGATAGATAGATAGATAGAGAGAGAGAGAGAGAGAGAGAGAGTAGATAAGAAATATGGTCTATAGAGTATGGTCCATTGACTACCATTGGTCTAGTGGTGCTTGTTCTGGTTTCTTATATTCATGTCATTCCTCAGCTGAAGAACTTCTAATAGTTCACTGTTTTCTATGCATTAAACTCTGCTGTCTGGCTGTCTGGCATTCAAAGTCCTATCTAATTATTATCCCCATCCATACAACCTCATTTTTTATTACTTAGCAATTTTCTACTTTTCTTATGCCCAAATCAATCTCCTCACTCCCTTACATTCGCCTAATTCTCTTTTGCCTCTGTCTCTTTATTTGTTCTCTACTACCACAGTAGTATAGATCTTTATTTCAACTTAGCTTAGTTTTACAAGAGCTTTCTTTAAATCCTTACTCTGCTTTGGCTTCTCTTGGAATCCCCATCACTTAGCACAGTTCCTGGCACATCTGGGTATTGAATAAATACTTATTGACAGACAAAATGACTTCCAGCCCAGCACTCTAATCATTATGCCACCTGGATACCTCAAGGGCAGGGTTCCTGGGGGTAAAGACTTCTGGGACCCTCTGAGACAGATAGCCTATCCCACCTCCTAAACCCAGGCTCTGCCTTGAGGAGCCAGAGTAGAAGCTGGAGTAGCTGATTCCCCTATAAAGTCAGAGAAGGATGAAGGAGGTGATGAAAACCCTTTGAAAGGGGCCTGAGGAAGAGGCAGTGGCTGGTCACAGGATTCATGAATTCTAGGGGGAATTCCGCCCCCTCCTCAAGCTTTCCAGTAAGGAGAATGTCTCCATCCTCACCAAAACAATGACACAACCAGAAACAACATATTCTAACATAACATAACATAACATAACATAACATAACATAACATAACATAACATAACATAACATAACATAACATCATATCATAGCATAGCATAGCATAATATAATAATATAATATTCAGATAATATAATCTAATAGACATGTGCCTATTGGGGATTTTATTTGGGAGGGATTTTATTTTATTAAAATCCTACTCTACTCTCTATCCAGCACCAGTGTAGCATTTCTAAATCCATACTACAAATTCCTGAAAGACTAGAGATGAAGCTTTCCACTAATATCCTCAGGTCAGAAGAAAGCCCTCTTCATGATGGTCTCAAATAAGCAGTTTGGAGACTCTTCCTTTTAAGAGGGAAGGAAGCCTAGGGTAGGATCCTGGGCTGTGTCTAAATCCCTACATAGTCACCACCTACTCAATACAGTACTCTAATTGTAGGCTATACAGGATGTTCCTCCTTTTCTTTATAGGACACCCTCTTCTAAAAATATTGTATGTTTGAGAAAGAAACACAAGAATTAGCTGGAATTCCCCCCACCCCCGCCCCACCCCCAATTCTTGGTATCTTTATTATGGCTAACAGGACCTATCAAAGCAAAACAACTCTATGGATTGAATGGATTGAAAGGCAGTTGTTCAGCAGGGGAGATTACCCTGTGGATCTATAAAAATGGAATCCTTGTAAAGAGCCTTGGGGAAGAAGGGAGAGATTTAGTATTTTTCACTTTTATTCCATACTTTTAAAAAAAGATCCTCTAACACAGATAAAAAAGCAAAAAGCATAATGAGACATAGTGAGCTTCCTGAAACGTGAAAAAACTGAACACATGGCTTGAGGTAGCAAGAAGGGCTGACCTTTTCTTGCTTTCTGTTTTTTCTCAGAGCCTGTGATTTTGTTGGCTTAAGGTACTCCAGTGAGGAAACTCCTTCTATGAAGCACCTCAGCAACTCTTCTGCAATTTCTTGACTAAAGGATTTGCCAGAGACCCTGAGAAATTGTGACTAGGGGTCACAGAGCTGATTTGCTCTTGACCCAAAGCCTGGCTTATTTACTGAGTGTCAAAGATATGACTTGAATTGAGATTTTTTTTTTTGCTCCAAGGCAAAATCTTTTTGTCTTTCATACAGGCTATACATATTGGGAAATTTAAGTGAGGGTCGCGGTTTGTCTCTGCTTACTTGACCTGGTGTATATATATATGTGTGTATATATGTGTATTTTCTGTATAATTTTGAAGTTGAGAGTCAGTGTGCAGCAGAATATTGTTCTAATATAGACTTTGGAAGGTTTGGAATAGCAAAAATCTAGTACAAGAAAACCTGGAGCTAACAACAACAACAACAACAACAAAAAAGCCGGGGTAGATAGGTGGCTTAGTGGATGGAGAGTCAGACCTGGAAATGGGAGGTCCTGGAATGAAACCTAGCCCCAGATTCTTCTTAGCTGTGTGATCTTTCAAAAGTCACTTAACCCCAATTGCCCCTACCACTCTTCTGCCTTAGAACCTTTGAATCTAGGACATGAGTTAATGGTGTTTAAAAAAAAAAGGCAGCTAGCTTTATGGAGAAGAGATACTCATAAACTAAGGCCATCAAGGGATAACTTTGGAAATAGGACCATTGGATCCCCTGGATGGAAAAGGAATGGAACACCCTCTTTTCTATCAGTAAAACCCGCTGACTTCTATAGTGTTCTTTTCTGGATCAATCAGAATTGGGAATTGGGAGAAAGGCTTGAGGACCTCAGAGACTGGTGGCTTATTGATTCAACCTTGCCTCCAGGAGGAAAAGGAATGTAGGGATTTCACTTCAGGGTGAATCAGCTTCCCTAGCAGAGGTTTTTGAGCTTCCTCATGGCTTCTTTGTTGATCAGTTCAACAGTCCATGTATCCCCCCTCTCCCCCACCTAAAGAAACAAAACAAAACAAAATATAACCTTTAACTTTTGTCTTAGCATCAAATCTAAGACAGAAGAGCAGCAAGGGCTAGGCAACTGAGATTAAGTGATTTTCTCAGGATCACACAGCTAGGAAGTGTCCAAGAGCAGATTTGAACACAGGATTTTCTATCTCCATCTGTCCAACTACTGTATTCTTAATAAGAACTGACAATTGGCCTCTGAATCAGAAAGAACTGCATTTGTTTCCCAACACTGACAAATTTGAATACAAAAGCAGCATATTGATTCTTATATGCTTCCTCATTTGAAATAGTTTACCCTCAATTTTCTCTCCTTTTCTCTCTTCCCAGTATATCCCTCTTTCTTATTCCTTGATTGTATTTTGCCTTTTTTTATGCCATTCCATCATATTAAACTTACTTCCTGCTCTCTAAGTATGTTCCTATTTGCCATGGGCAAAGTCCACCCTTGCTCGTGACTCCAGGGTTTCCCAACAGGTGGTGAAGGATAAGTCAAAAAAATAACAAACAGAAGACAGCTTAATCATTATGGCCATGGGACTGCTTTGAATCTGATAGCTGCTCCACCATTCCCAGGCCCAGTGTTTATTTTTATACCCATTTTCTTGGCACACAGATACATTACCTAACACACATGTCCAAAGAAAGATAATTGGAAAAGTGATACATTAACTTTTAACAAATCATTTGATTAACATTCTATATTATTATATTGTGATTACAGATAGAATAAAAGGTTGCAACACAAGATAAATGATTTGAATACAGGTGGCTTAATTTTCTCATTACCCTGTGAGAAATTTTGAGCTTACAAACAATCAAGGAAAATTACTTATTGCTTTTAGTAAAATGGAATAATTAATCAATATTTCTTAAAAGACAATTCAACAATTACATCATTGAGGTTGAGGGGTACTAGGAACACAATTCAAATTTAGACTGATCATTTCTCAGGGTTCTTACTAGGGAGTTTCCCACTGGCAAGTTACTGGTTTGTCAAATCGAGTCATTGAGGCATATTGAAGCTTAGTCTACCTGTACATTTTGTATGGGCCTTTATGATTGATTTGTGTGCTGGCTTCATGAGAATAAGTTTCTGTGAGTGGGAAAGTTTTGGGCTTGGCTTGTAGCTGCAGTTTCACTGGGTAAACCCATGATAGTCTTTTCTTTTGGAATAGGGTTTGAGGGTCTGATCTTTTTGGTGATGTTTTAGAGAATTAGGGTACAGATATTTTGCTCTTGCATTATTCCTTTTGAGACTGGGGGAATAGTAATCATGTCAATTCATAGGTAAGGGATATTGATGAGAGAGGTCATGTAAGGGGGACTGAGTGGGCAATCCCATCTTGCCAAGGGCCACTCTGTGGCCTCCTTAGCCATCACTGTGACTCTGTCAAGACTTCGTGGTCTGATGCCTCCCAGCACCTATTCACTGCCTTAATAATGAGAAAAATCTAAAGTATCTTCTGGATTTTAAGGATCCTAAATAATTCAGGTACATCAGGCATTTGAATTATCATAGATATCTTAAGTATCTTAGTTATCACTTTGCATAATAATGCAATCAGTTTAAACCCTATTGTTTCCTTTGATTACCTTAAGTATCTTTTCTATCACAGATATCTTAAGTAACCTAATTAACATTTTCCCTAGTAGAAATATGGTCAGTTTAACTTCATTGAGTCTTTTGAATTTTTTCTTTTCTTTTTACTTTTTTAAGTTTCTCTTATGTGTTCAATTTGATCATCAAATTTTCTTTTCAACTTGGATCATTTTGTGAGGAATTCCTGGAAGTCTTCTTTTTCATTAAATGTGTATTTCATTCCCTAGAGTAGTATTACAATCAGTTTCCATGGGTTAGATGATTCTTGGTTGTAGTCTAGGTCCTTTGCCTTGTGAAACATAATATTCTAAACTTTTCAAGCCTTTGATGTAGAAGCTTCTATGTCCTATGTAATTCTGATTATGGTTCATGATATTTTAATTTTTTTTTCTTTGGGCTTCTTGAAGATTTTTTTCCTTGGTCTGAGAATTCTAGAATTTGGCAATAATAATCTCATGATTGTTAAATTTGGGATCTCTTTCAGGAGTTGATTGGGAGATTCTTTTAATTTCTAGTTTCTGCTCTTATTTAAGAACACCAGGGCAGTTCTCCCTGATAATTTCTTGTAATATGATATTGGAGCACTTTTTATGATCATGGCTTTCAGGCTTTTCAGCCTTAAGTTATGTCTCCCAGATCTATTTTCCAGGCAGTTGTTTTTCTAGAGAGATATTTCAATGTTTCCCCTCATTTTTCAGTTTTTTTATTTGTTTTAATGTTTTCTACTGTCTTATGGAATCACTAGCTTCCATTTGTCCAATTTTAATTTTTGGAAAGTCATTTTCTTTTTTGAGGCTTTGTACCTTTTTTTTTTTTATAGAGAGTTAATTTCCTGTTTCCTCTTTTCCTTTTATAGGGAGGGAGAGGCAGGAAGAAGGGAGAGAATATGGATTTGAAATACCAGAAAACAATTACTGAAAATTATACTCACATGGAATCTAGAAAAATGAAAATTAAACATTAAATAATAGATAATATTTATATGGTGCTTCATTGTTTATAAAGGGCTATACATATGTTATCTCATTTAATCCCTCATAACTACCCTGTGAAGTAGGTAATATTTTTATCCCTATTTTACAGATAAGTGAAAACTGAGCCTATGATAGGTTAAATAACTTGCCTGGAGTCAAACAACCAGTAACTATCTGAGAAAGGATTGAGTCTAAAGCCAGAATTTTGACTCACCAGGCCATCTAACTGCACGATGACTGTGTTTATTTACTTAGAGAAGTAACTTAATTTCTCAGATTTCTAGAAAACCGTCTATAGCCAGTTTCAAAAGAGATGCCAACCTACTCTATAGCTTTTCTTAACCAGAGTTTCTTACACCAATGAAATCATAGGTCTGATAAAAATTATTTTTGAAATTACTTTTGAAATTTTTCATTTATTTCTTTGTTTGCTTTTGGGGTATGAAATTATATTTAGCTATCTACCCTTCCCTCCCCCCAAAATACATATATAGTACATTAGTGGTAGTCTCTCCGAAGCTGAGAATGACGATTGTCTTTGTGCATTATCATCTATTGATGTACCCTCATGTGGCTTTGAAGTCCAAAGGCTAAGGCGCAGAGTTTGTGGCACATGGGGCATGGGACACCAGTTGTTACGGGAGGTGCGGTTGTTGTCTGGTGTCGGCGTTCACGTGCAACGGCAAGGAGTCGACTTTGCTCATCTTCAAAGGTGGTGGCGGCATGGTTAATGTGGGTTCACCAGCTGCTTCTGTCAGAGGCAGCGAGTTCTAGTTGCTTTGGTGTAATGCCAGCCCACTTCAAGTTTGACTTTAGCTGATCCTTGAATCTTTTCTTTGGTCGGCCTTGTTTCCTGAGTCCAGCTGACAGTTCACCATAGAATACCTGTCTTGGTATTTGCTGTGGGTCCATGGGGATGACGTGTCCAGACCATCATAGCTGGGTTTTGAGGACCATGACTTCGATGCTGGTGGAGTTGGCTCTGTCGAGGACTTCCTGGTTGGTGAATTGGTCCTGCCATTGGATCCTCATGATTGACTGGAGGGAGTGTTGGTGGAATTGCTCCAACTGCTTCATGTGCTTCCGGTACAGTGTCCATGTCTCACAGCCATACAGGAGCAAGCTGAGGACCACTGCGTTATACACTTTGAGCTTCGTTGCAGTGCTTACACCTCTGTGTTGGAGGACTTTGGAGTGCAGCTGCCCGAGTGCCTGGGTGGCCTTTTGGATCCTGGCATTAATCTCGTGGTCTAGGGACCCGTCATTGGCGATGGTGCTGCCCAGGTACTTGAAAGTGTTGACGTTAGAAAGCTGCCTGCCATTGATTGTAATGCACGGCTGGTTTGTTGGCCTCCCTGGTGCAGGTTGGAACAGCACTTCTGTTTTGCTCAGGCTGATAGTCAGGCCAAACAGTTTTGTTGTGGTGGAGAACCTGTTTTCTTGATGGGCCATGAGAGCACAGTCATCTGCGAAGAGAGCTTCCAGGATGAGTCTCTCTGTTGTCTTTGTTTTTGCAGTCAGGTGGCAAAGATCGAATAGTGAGCCATCCAGTCAGTATTTGATGTAGACACCCAGGTCTAGATCCATCACAGCATGTCGTAATGCTTGGGTGAAGAATAGGTTGAATAGTACCGGAGTGAGAAAACAGCCTTGTTTCACGCCATTGGAGATGTTGAAGCAATCGGGAGTCTCTCCAACAGATAGGACTTCCCTTGTCATGTCGACATGAAAGAGCTGGATCAGTTTGACGAATTTTTCTGGGCAACCGAGCTTGCTGAGGATCACCTACAATGCATCCCTGTTCACTCTGTTGAACGCCTTTGTCAGGTCTATGAAGACAATGTAGACTCAGGTTCTGCTCAAGGCATTTTTCCTGCATTTGCCAAGACCATGTCGATGGTACTGCGATCTGGTCGGAAGCCACATTGTGATTCAGGCAGGTTCTGCTCTGAAACAGATGACAGGAGTCTGTTGAGTATAACACGGGCGAGGATCTTTCCAGCAGTGAGATGCCTCTGTAGTTGTCACAGGCTGCTCGTGAGCCTCTGTTCTTGTATAGGGCTTCGGTGGAGGCATCTCTGAGTTCTGGGGGCATGTCTTCCTCTTCCCATATGCTGGTCAGCACTATGTGGAATTCCTGGAGCGCCTTTCCATTTAAGGCCTTGTACACCTCGGTTGGGATCCCATCTTTACCAGGTGCCTTGCCTGCACTCATTTGTTTAATGGCTTTCTGGACTTCCTCTATTGAAGGAGGGATGTCAAGTTGCTCCATGATGCAGTTTTGGGGGATCTGGTCAAGGGCACTTTGGTTGACTGAAGAGGGTCGGTTGAGAAGCTGACTGAAGTGTTCTTTCCATCTGTTGCTGATGCCTTTTTTGTCTTTTATGAGAGTGTCACCGTCAGAGGATAACAAGGGCGCAGTGGCGGATTTTAATGGCCAATAGACAGTCTTGAGGGCACTGAAAAATTGTTCATAGTTTTTCGTGTCAGCAAAGCGCTGGATTTCTTCTGCCTTTTTTTTCCACCATCGGTCTTGCATCTTCCTGATCTCACACTGTGCCGTGGCTTGGAGGGACTTGAATCTGTCCTTTTTAGGAGCAGAGTTTGTGTTATTTTGCCACTCCGTAAAGGCTTTGTTCTTTTTGTATATAGTACATTATAACCCCTTATACTCATTGTTTTCTGTTAGCATGAAAGATGTATTCAATGAACACATGGAAACATATTAAAGTAATCTGTGATTTTGAAAGTAGGGGGCTAAATTTACTGGATTCATTAGTGTCATTTTCCAATTATAGAAATTGCTTTTACAGTTTTGAAATCCCACCAGACTGAGGAAGCTAAAGACTGCATCACTGATCTATCTCTACTCTCCATGTTGAAATTCAAATTCTAATCCTTGAAAACATTTTACCTGTGCCTATCAACTTACCTTTAAAAGGGATAATTTCTAACTCAATTAACATTCATTCCAAAAAGTTAGTGCAGAAAATCTTTCCTTAAAGAACCAAGGGTTATAAATTTAAAGCCAGAAGGAAATTTACTTGCTTAATTTTATAGATGAAGAAACAAAGCCCCTGAGAGATTGTAACACTCCCAAGGTCACACAGGTAGGGAGCCTAGATTCAAACTTAGGTCACATGAATCTAAATGCCTCAAGCTATTGTACCTCCCCATGGTGTATACCATTTGTGTCTAGCCAGGCGTTCTTTGATTTGACCAGATATTTTACACTTACTTATTTGATCACACCCCAAATTATTCAGATATAATGTGCAAACATCTTAATATACATTTATGAAATTTATGCATCAACTGCTAGGATCTTTTCCCCTCCTTCACTCAACACCCAGGATGTTTTGAGATTGAAATGAAATCATAGATATAGAGTATTCCCTGATCCTTATCCTTAATTCCTGCTGAGCTCAAGTAATATTTATAGAACAAAATAGAGGTGTGCTGGTAAATGCAACTGGGCTAGGGGAATGACATTGTATACATATATTTTTAAGTTCATCTGTGTTACTAACACCTTTAAAAGTCTAGACAATAATCAAAATAATCAACGAACCCCCAATTTGTAGAAATTGCCATTTCTGAGGTCTTAATGTTCAAAGCTGAAAATTTAACAACTGACCTAGTTGGAGCTGGCTTCACCCCATTCCTGCCAGAAGCCAACTCCAAATTCACAAACTTGAGAAAGTAGTCTCTGTCCACTTGAAGGCATGCCTACCTAAGGGATGCTGGAAGTCCAGCTGCTACATTAATTGGAGAGTAATACTAAGTTGAAATTGTTGGGAGACTAGAGTAGCTGAGTGGAGAACAATAAGCGTGACTAACAGGTAGGTCCTGTTCCCTTTGAGAAACTTCTCCCAGTGGTTAGAACATCAAGGTTTGTGTTCACAAAATCACAGAATTTCAGAACAGAAAAGGAACTCAGAATCTTGATCCCATCTAAATGTAAGAATTTCCTCTACAAAATCTCCAACAATTTTAGTCATCAAACCTTTGTTCAATGACCTTGAAGAAAAGAGAATCCAGTTCCTCAAAGTAGCCCAACATTGAAATAGTTCTAATTGGTAAGAAGTTTTCCCATATTTTAAAACCTCCATTGGGTTCTCAGACACTTTATCCAGTAACTAGCTATTTGTCCATGTGCCCAAGCAGAGCATCTTTAGTCTTTTTTCCATCTGGCAGTCCTTAAAATTCAACTATTTGAGCCTAGGGTTTGTGATGGAGACTTTGTTGAAACTGGAAAACAGGAGATTCTTCTTCTGGGAAGATTCTGTATCCAGAAACTGATTTAAATAGTGGCAGAATAAATTAGGATCAGTTAAAAACAGGTTTCTGGTCTAATCCTGAATCATTAGTACTTTCAAGTTCTGACTACATGCCTGTACCTCTTCCTAGCAAAGGAAAACTGAAGCTTTTCTCTTTTTTTGGCTAAGATCCCACCAATGACAGAAGTTTTGCTGGCAGGAAAGGTGTTAGTAGCCTTGCTTGGCCAAATGAAAGGCTATAAAGCTGGGCAAGACATAAACATATCTGGGGGCAACAGAAAACTATAAAAGGCAATTTTCCTGAAAGAGGGAACCATTCCTGCTGCTAGGAACAATGGGGAGCTGTACTCAGATATCAGAGAGCTGAGAAGAGCATCCATCAAAACATCTGCTGGGTACTAAAATGTCAGAGGAACACACATTCTCATGTAAGTTACTTTACTAGGACAAATATTTGCTTATTTATGTATTTTCCCCTCCTCTTTAAAAAATAACATTTTCCTCTCCTGTATAATGAATTTCACTTTGGCATGTGGGAATTCATTCTTTCTATATATTGGGAGGTAAAGTGTTCTATGTAGATTTCCCCAGGCTTCCTGGGTTTGGTCTAAGAGATGAAAGAAGGAAAACATTTCCCAAAGTAAATTTAGGTTCTTCTTGCCACGAGAATCTCTGGTATAAGAGTTATACTATAACACCGACAAAATGCCAATTGGCTTTTTCCTCTTAAATAAAAAAAATAATAATACAAAGTTCATCAGGTTGACTCCTGGGGATGAATTTTTCTAGCAAAACAAACAAACAAACAAAAAACCAACAACACTTCAAGACCATTCTCTAGCATACAGAAGGGTTGCAATCTGTCTGTGGAGGAAACATCCACCCCAACATTACAGTTACTAGAAGTATTGAAGCCAACAAAGACAAGAGCAATTCCCCTCCACCCAATAAACCCTATATTCTTTATTCCTTGTCCATTTGTTCCTCTGGGAATCTATTACTGCTGGCTTTGATGTATGCATGAATGCCACAAAATGTGCTTTTCTTATCTTTGAAATCATCAGATAACATTAGTGCATGGCTGATTTATCAATATGTGTGCTGTTTAAAAAAGATTTATGTAAGTACTGCTGTGACAGGACATATGTACTATTGATTGTGTAGTTGGATTTAGGTTAACTAGATCTTATTGGATGGTACCCTGCAGGTGCCATCTGACCCTCCAGAAAACACTTTGAACATGTACTAGTTTCTAAATTTGGATCAAATCTTTTGTTGGAGATAATTTTTTAAAACAGAATTGGCTTTCTAAATAGTCAGCATCATATGCATTGATTTTCTTCTGCTCATAAAAAAACAGTATTTCATCCATCCACTAGATGAAGGGCAGATTCCTACAGGAAAAAAATGCCCTTCAGTATTTTAATGGTTGAATGACTCTTAAAGGAACTTCAGTTGTGCTGCAATAGAGACTTTAAAAAATATCTTTCCTGGCATTTAAGAAGGTTAAGGAACTTAATAACATCCTTCAGATATACTAAGGAGTCCTAGATGAGTGCCAATGAACAGCTTTCCTCTTTCCACTGTGTACAAGAAGGGAAAAAGTAGACATATTTTTATTAGAGTGTATGCAGTAGGAAGAATTTATCAATTTTTGCTAGACCCTAGAATGGAAATAAGAAGGGAAATGATAGGGAAGGTCTTCATTGGGAATTTTTAAGACACCTAAACTGTCTATGTGGGATTAAAAGATCATCTGTTTTGACTAAATAGAAAAGTGCTAATGGAATTTTATAGGCAAAACAATAAGTGACCTTTCTTTCTATAATGCCTTGAGTGAATTCCCTTGCCTTTCAGGAAGAACCTCTTCACATCCCTTTCAGCCCTAAGGTTCTATAATTCCAACAGAGTAACTATTTGCTTCTTTTTAATAGTTCCACTAATTCAACCTAGAATGTAGTAGGGGGATTTGGTACTTGCCTCACTCTAAGTGGTAGAATTAAAGTTAGGGGTAGATAACAGACATAGGGTAGTAAATGTGTCAGAGGAATTGCAAAGATATATTTAAGCCTAAAGAATTCTCCCCAATGGAATTAGAAAAGAAGCTTCCATCAGGCTGACCAAAGACTTCCAGACCACTAGTGATCTTTAAAGAGCTAAGCTGTTTGGTCCTGTAGGAAGTCAAAAGAGTTTAGTTGGAAAATCGATTTGGGGGATATGAATCTACAAGTTTGCAAGCAAGAGGAAGGGATTTCACTCTCTTCCTCATCTCTTTCAATATGTTGTATTTTTTTTAGACTTTTACCTTTTGTTTTAGAATCAACTCTTAATACTTAAGGGTAGCAAGGGGCTAGGAGGCAAGCTAGGAAGTATCTGAGGCTCAATTTTTTTTAGTCTTAAAAACTTTAATTAATTAATTAATAATATTTTCAATGATGGTGTGTAGAGGCAGTGAAAGTTCAGACTTCCACAAACCCTTCCTCACTGATTAAAAACAAAATGCTTCAAGGGGACTGAAAACCTAATCTAACAACAGGACAGAGTTAGGGACTTCTGGACTCAAGTTATAAGGTACACCCCCTCAAAAGCCTGAATTCTAGAAGGGGAAGGAAGAAGGAAGGTCCCAGGACCCCTCCTTTACCTACAGTACTGAGCCTCCAGCAGTGGCTGGAATTTCTGGGACGGTAAGGGCTCTAGTCTGGAGTGAGTACATTACTGGCAGAGCTGTGCCAAGCTTAGGATGCTGAAAACAGTAGACAGGGAGTCAGCTGGAGGAGAAGCTCAAAGAAGGCAACCCAATTGTAGCCAAGACACTCTATCTGCCCCCCCCCTTTCTGAGGTTTTGGCCTCAGGGCACATCCAACTCTGCAAGATCAACTCCTCCCTTGCTTAATTTTATCAATAGGGTAGCAGATAAGAAGCCTTCAGAGGGCAGGGGAGCTCAAACTCCAACTCCCCTCCCCCACTGACTACACTGAGAGCCTGCTAACTAAACTCCAAGGGTGAAGGCTGCAATTACTACAGAGTAACTTGATAATAATGTGGGAAGACCAGCTCCTTTTCAGCTTCTGCTGCCAGCTAGGGAAGATCTGATATTAGGGCTCAACCTGACCAATCAGCAGAGCAGAGAAGAAGCCACTTCAGGACAGAGTTGCCCAAACCCACAGATCCAGCCAAAAATCAAAGGAGCAAGACTACAGGCAACTATGGGGGGAAAGAATGGGGAAATATGAGTAAACAACAGAAAAAGAAAAAAGAAATTACAACAGACAGCTTCTATCCAGGCAATGAACAAAGAGCAAATGGAACAGAGGAGGGCCACGGAACACCAAATGGAAACACAGAAACTGCAGTGAATTGGACACAGGCTTCAGAAGAACTCAATATACAATTCAATACAAAATACAATACAATACAAAAAATAATTAAGAGAGACTGAAGACAACTGTTAAAAGAACTTAAAAAACAAGATAAGTCATCTGGAAACAGAGGCACTTGAACTAAAAGGAGAAAATAGTTTCTTGAAAGCCAAAAGTAACCAGAT
The DNA here is from genome assembly GCF_027887165.1 of Monodelphis domestica. Lineage (NCBI taxonomy): Eukaryota > Metazoa > Chordata > Mammalia > Didelphimorphia > Didelphidae > Monodelphis > Monodelphis domestica. Next base: position 179,983,673 of record NC_077231.1, read on the forward strand.
TGAAAATGAGGCAAAGAAGATGAAAGATCAGAAGGAGAAGGATGACCAAAAAGTCTGGGAAGAAATTCAGTCTTTAAAAACTAGAATCTAACAACTAGAAGCAAATGACTTCACAAGGCCTCAAGAATCTATAAAACAAAATCAAAAGAATGAAAAAAACTGAGGAAAATATGAAACACCTCATGCACAAAATGATAGACCTGGAAAACAGAAGAAGGAGAGATAATTTAAGAATTATTGAACTACCAGAAGAGCATGACAAAAGGGAAAGCCTGGACATCATTCTACAGGAAATTATCTAAGAAAACTACCCTGGCATTCTCAACCAAGAAGGAAAAGTGGAGATTGAAAGAATCCACAGATCACCTCCTGGATTTAATTCTGAATTGACAATGCCCAGGAATGTTATAGCCAAATTCAAGAACTACCAGACCAAGGAAAAAATATTACAAGCTAAGAAGTCATTCAGATACCATGGAACCTCAGTTAGGATAACACAAGATCTGGCGCATCTACACTGAAGGACTGAAATGCATGGAATATAATATTCCAGAAAGCAAGGGAACTAGGTTTACAACCAGGAATCAACTACCCAGCAAAACTGACTATATTCTTACAGGGGAAAGTATGGTCATTAAAAAAATAGAAGAATTCCAAGCATTCATAAAGAAAAGACCTTATTTAAACAGAAAATTCACAGATACAAAATTCAAGAGAATCACCAAAAGGCAATTAAGAAAGGGGGGGGGGACATTTTTAAGAAACCCAATAAGTTAAAATAATTAGTATCCCTATAAGAAAAGAGGATATTAGTAACTCTTAAAACTGCTATTATCACCTGGGTAGCTAGAATAATTATACTTAGAGGGAACAATGAGAAACTGTATATATATATATATATATATATATATATATATATATATATATATAAAACTAGAGGCAACCAAAAGTGGTTAATACCAAGAGAAATGTGAAAAGAGAAAAAATGGGATAAATTTATAATTCATAAAGAAATACATGGTGGGAGTAGGGAGATCACCAATACACTGGAAGGGTAAAGATGGTGGAGACAGGAAATACTTCATTCTTATGTGCATTGACTCAAAGAGTCAATTTCAGATCAATTGGGGCAGAGAACTGATTTTCACCCTATAGAGAAGTAGAAGGGTAACAAAAAGATTGTGGGGAGGGAAATGTTACAAGGGAGGGAGAGGGAGGGGGGTATTTTAAAAAGACCCTAAAGAAAAATAAGAGGGGAATAAGAAGGGGGGGGGAGAAAAACAAGGGTGGGAATTAGAGGGACTGATTAAAAACAAAGCACTGGTGTAGAAGGAAATAGTGAATGAAAGGGTAGGACTAGGAGTGGGAATCAAAATGTTGGGAAATACACAGCTGGTAATCATAACTCTGAACAGAATGTACTCACCCATAAAATGCAAGCAAATAGAAGAGTGTATTAAAACCAAAAACACACCATATGTTGTCTATAAGAAACATAGATGAGGAAGGTAGACACACACAGAGTAAAGGTAAGTGTATGGAGCAAAATCTATTGGACATCAACTGAGAAAAAGAAGGCAGGAGTAGCAGTCATGCTATCTGACAAAGCCATAGCAAAACTAGATCTAGTTAAAAGAGACAGGGAAGGTAACTACATCCTGATAAAAGGCAGTATAGACAATGAGGAAATATCAGTATGCAACATGTATGCACAAAATGGCATAGCATCCCAATTTCTAAAGGAGAGAAACTACTGGAACTCAAGGATGAAATAAATAGTAAAGCTATACTAGTGGGAGACCTGAACCTTCCTTTGCCAGATCTAGATATATCAAACCAAAAAATAAATGAGAAAAAATAAGAGATGTGAATGAAATCTTAGAAAAAATTAGAGTTAGTTGATATGTGGAGAAAAATAAAAAGGGACAAAAAGGAATACACCTTCTTTTCAGCAGCACATGGTACATTCACAAAGATTGACCATGTACTAGGGCATAAAACATTGCAAACAAGTGCAAAAGAACAGAAATAATAAATGCAAACTTTTCAGATCATAATGCAATAAAAATAATAATTAGTAAGGGTACATGAAAAGCCAGATCAAAATTAATTATAAATCAAATAATATGATTATCCAAAATTGGTTAAAGAACAAATCATATAAACAATAATTTCATTGAAGAAAATGGCAATGATGAGACATACTTTCAAAATCAATGGGATGCAGCCAAAACAGTACTCAGGTATGGAATTTATATCCTTGAGTTCTTATATTAACAAACTGGGGAGGGCAGAGATCAGTGAATTGGGTATGCAACTCAAACAACTATAAAATGAATAAATTAAAAATCCTTAGATGAAAACTCAATTAGAGATCCTAAAAATTAAAGGAGAAATTAATAAAATTGAAAGCCAAAGAACTATTGAATTGATAAGTAAGACTAGAAGATAGTACAGTGAAAAAAACAAATAAAATAGACAAAATACTAATCAATCTAATTTAAAAAAGGAAAGAATAAAACAAAATTAACAGTATCCAAAATAAAAAAGGGAAACCTCACATTTAATGAAGAGGAAATTAAGGAAATCATTAAAAACTATTATGTCCAAATATATGGCAATAAATATGACAATCTAGGCGATATGGATGAATATAAATAAAAATATAAATTGCCCAGACTAACAGAAGAAAAAATAGAATACCCAAATAACCCTATATCTGAAAAAAAATATTGAACAAGCCATCAAAGAACCCCCCCCCAGAGAAAATCCCCAGACCAGATGGATTCACAAATGAATTCTAGCAAACATTCAAAGAATAGCTAATCCCAATACTATACAAACTATTTGACATAATAAGCAAAGAAGGAGTTCTACCAAATTCCTTCCATGACACAAATATGGTACTTATTCCAAAGCCATGCAGGTCAAAACCAGAGACAGAAAACTACAGACCAACCTCATTAGTGAACATTGATGCAAAAATATTAAATAGAATACTAGCCAAAAGATTCCAGCAAGTGATAACAAAGGTTATTCATTATGATCAGGTGGGATTTATACCAGGAATACAAGGATAATTTCAACATTAGGAAAACCATTCACGTAATAGACCACATCAACAAGTAAACCAACAAAAATCACATGATTATCTCAGTAGATGCAGAAAAAGACTTTGACGAAATACAACATTCATTCCTATTGAAAACAATTGAAATTTTAGGAATAGACCCTTTCCTAAAAAATAATGAACAGTATATAAACCATCAGCAAACATCATGTGCAATGGGGATAAATTAGAAGCATCCCCAATAAGATCAGGAGTGAAACAAGGATGTACATTATCACCTCTTATATTTAACATTGTACTAGAAACACTAACTATAGCAATTAGAGAAGAAAAAGAAATTGAAGATATTAAAATAGGCAATGAGGAGACCAAGCAATCACTTTTTGCAAATGATATGATGGCAAACTTAAATAATCCTAGAGAATCAACTAAAAAAACGAGGGGAAATGATCAACAACTTTAGCAAAGTTGCAGGATACAAAATAAACCCATATAAGTTACCAGCATTTCTACACATTTTCCAACACATCTCAGCAGCAAGAATTAAAAAGAGAAATTTCATTTAAAATCACTGTAGACAATATAAACTAGTTAGTAATATATCTGCCAAGATAAATACAGTAATTATATAAACACAAATACAAAACACTTTCCACACAATTAAAACTAGATCTAAATAACTTGAAAAACATCAATTGCTCATGGGTAGGACAAGCTAACATAATAAAAATGACAATCCTACTGAAACTTATTTACTTATTCAGTGTCAAACTCACTGAGCTACCAAAAAACTTTTTTACTGAATTAGAAAAAAACATAACAAAGTTCATTTGGAAGAACAAAAGATCAAGGCTATCACCGGAAATAAAGAAAAAATGTGAAGGAAGGTGACCTAGAAGTACCAGATCTCAAGTATACTATAAAGCAGTGGTCATCAAACAATATGGTACTGGCTTAGAGACAGAAAGGGGAATCAGTGGAAAAGACTTGGGGTAAGTGACCTCAGTAAGACAGTCTATGACAAAATCAAACATCCTAGCTTTTGGGACCAAAATCCACTATTTGACAAAAACGGTTGGTAAAAATGGAAGACAATATGGGAGAGATTCAGTTTGAATCAACATCTCACACCCCACACCAAGATAAACTGAGAATGGGTGAAAGACTTGATTAAGAAGAAGGAAACTATAAGTAAATTCAGTGAGGGCAGAATAGTATACTTGTCAGATCTTTGGGAAAGGAAAGATTTTAAGACCAAGCAAGGGTTAGAAAAAAATTACAAAATGTAAAATAAATAATTTTAATTACATTAAATTAAATAGGTTTTGTTTTGTACAAACAAAACCAATGCAACCAAAATTAGAAGGGAAGCAACAAATTGTAGAAAATCTTCATAACAAAACCTCAGATAAAGATCTAGTTACTCAAATTTATAAAGAACTAAATCAATCATACAAAGAATCAAGCCATTCCCCAGTTGATAAATGGACAAGGGACATGAATAGGAATTTTTCAGATAAAGAAATCAAAACTATCAATAAGCATATATAAAAGGACTAGAGGGGGGCAGGTAGGTAGCTCAGGGGATTGAGAACCAGGTCTAGAGACGGGAGGTCATAGGTTCAAATCTGGCCTCAGACACTTCCCAGCTGGGTGACTCTGGGCAATACACAGTATTGATTCCAAGATGGAAGGTAAGGGTTTATAAAAAAAAAAGGCTTTAAATCTCTTATAATTAGAGAAATGCAAATCAAAACAACTCTGTGATACCATCTTACACCTAGCAGACTGGCTAACATGACAGCAAAGGAAAGTAATGAATGTTGGAGGGGATGTGGCAAAATTGGGAAATTAATGCATTGCTGGTAGAGTTGTGAATTGATCCAACCATTCTGGAGGGCAATTTGGAACTATGCCCAAATGGCACTAAAAGACTGTCTGCCCTTTGATCCAGCCATAGCACTGTTGGGTTTGTACCCCAAAGAGATAATAAGAAAAATGACTTGTACAAGAATATTCATAGCTGCGCTCTTAGTTGTGGCAAAAAATTGGAAAACGAGGGGATGCCCTTCAATTGGGAAATGGTTGATCAAATTATGGTATATGTTGGTGATGGAATACTGTGCTCAAAGGAATAATGAACTGGAGGAATTCCATGTGAATTGGAACAACCTCCAGGAACTGATGCAGAGTAAGAGGAGCAGAATGAGAAGAATATTATACACTGAGTATATACAGAGATTGATACACTGTGGTAGAATCGAATGTAATGGAATTCGCTATTAGTGTCAATGCATTGATCCAGAACAATTTGGAGGGATTTATGAGAAAGAACACTTATCTACATTCAGAGGAAAAACTGTGTGAGTAGAAACACAGAAGAAAAAACAACTGCTTTATCACATGGGTTGATGGGGATATGATTGGGGATGTAGACTCTAAATGATCACCTAGTGCAAACATCAATAATATGGAAATAGGTTTTGATTAAGGACACATGTAAAACTCAGTGGAATTGTGCACTGGCTATAGGAGGCAGTGGGGGGAGGCTTAGGGAAAGAACACGATTCTTGTAACCATGGAAAAATATTCTAAATTGACTAATTAAATAAAATTAAAAATAAAAATAAAATAAAATAAAATGTAAAACATTTTAAAAAAAGAATTTTTTCCTTTGGCTACATGATTCTAGTTCTTTCTCTCCCCTCCTCCCACCCCACCTCCCATAGCCAACTCGCAATTCCACTGGATTTTATATGTGCCACTGATCAAGACCTATTTCCCTATTATTAGTATTTGCACTATAGTGATCATTTAGAGTCTATTTCCCAATCTTATCCCCATCGACTCATGTGATAAAGCAGTTGTTTTTCTTATATTTTTCTACTCCCACAGTTCTTTCTCTGGATTTGTATAGTGTTCTTTCTAATAAGTTCTTTGGCATTGTCCTGATTCATTGCATTGCTGCTAATAGAGAAATCGATTACCTTCAATCGTACCACAGTGTATTTATCTCTATGTACAATGTTCTCCTGGTTCTGCTCCTTTCTCTCTGTATCACTTCCTGGAGGTTGTTCCAGTTCACATGGAATTCCTCCACTTTATTATTCCTTTGAGCACAACAGTATTCCATCATCAACAGATAGCACAATTTGTTCAGCCATTCCCCAATTGTAGAGCAGCTCCTCATTTTCCAGTTTTTTGCTGAGGCTAGATTTAAACCCATGTCCTTCCAATTCCATGTCTGGCTCTCAATCCACAGTGCCACTTAGATGCCCCTAGCCATGCTGGTTTGAAATAGGATTATTTGTCCACCAGGATAATGCATTCAGTATGGAGTCCAAATAAACAAGTTACATGGGAAGTAGTTGATCTCTGACAGCACTGAAGAGAGTCAGCTGTGGACTCAGAAAACAATTAGCCTTTATACTTGGGAACAAACTGGTGGAGAGGGGACAGATCCAGGAAGCACATATAGGTGACCTGTTCATCAGGGACAATTTAACTAATGAAAGTTAGTAGGAGGTCATTATGAGATGAGGTGAAATGGTACCGTTGTTGAGGTTCTGCAGGACTGGAATGAGTTACCTTGGCTACATGCATTATTCTCTACCTGCATCTCTCAGTTTTTGCCCATCTTCTCCCTTATCCTGTGTATACTTATGGAAAAGCTCATCCCAGGTCTATGGGAGGAATGTCATGTAGTTACTATGGTCACTATGTCATCTTAGTAAATGCTTTTACTTTGAATTAATGGTATAATTATTTGAGTTAATGGCTGATTATTGAAGTAAATGAATTGTTAGGGACATATAAGCCATGGTTTTTGTAGTGTGGACCCACGGAATTATCCCTTTATAAGGAATGATGAAGTTTGCTGATGGAATTGGAAAGATATTTTACCATTGCCTAAGCAAAGACTGGCCAAGACTACACTTTGCTTATAAAAAGCCAATCTTGCTATCCCCATACTCTCCCTTTGTAGAGTTGGGAGGTCTACAAGTGTTGTACAATGGACATAGTTTCATACTTTTTTCACGTACGCTGATTATTTTTCTGTATTTTACCATGTACTCTGATTATATTTCATGTACTGATGATTATTTTTTCTTTAAAAAGGACAATTATTTTATGAGGTAGTCCTCTGGGAGGGGGGAAGGACATTGAGGGAAATTATGGTGATTAAAAACAAAAGCCATTAATAAAAATATAAAAATTAATATGACCAATATAATTTAGGAAGTAAGTGCCTTTAGTTGAAGTGTGACCCCTGAGCAGAAGGCAACAGTAAGGAAGAAGGTAAACATTTCTCTTTTTTGCCTTCCACTTGAAGTCCATATAATAATATTTTGAAGATAACTACCCAGCAGGAAACATAGCATTCAGCAGGAAGAAGAGACAGAGAGATAGATGGGGTAGGAAGTAGTTTCAAGAAGTGTGATCTTTGGGAGCAGAGAGGATTTTGTGAATTTTAAGGACCAAATTATCCAAGCATTTGGGAGCTGAGCTACAAGAAAGAGCACTGCCAGGAAACCTATTTGAGTGACAGCACTTAGCAGAAACACTGTGGAGAATGGGGAGACGGTGTAAGGGCATCAGAACTCTGAAAGACTGAAGACATGAGTTGTGTTGGCCTAAGGTACTCCCTAGATATTTGCCTCACTGTAAGCATATTCTTCTCACTGGCCCTTTTGAAGAAGACGCCATGTATTTATGGAGTGAATGTTATATAGCTAATGTTGTTACTGTGCTCTGTGCCTTTGCTTTGAACTAATTGAATCTATTGCTAATTAATAATAAAAAAGTCTTCCTGTGTGACCTCATGCTATAATTTTAATAGTGAAATGTACTTTTTGAAATTCAAGATAATAGCTGTCCTCTCAAGGATTCAAACCATAAGTACAAGCACAGATTGAGGGTGAAGTAACCCCAAGAAGAGACATTATATAGCAAGCATTTGAAATATACTTCCATGGCTTCTTCTTATGGTTTAGGATTTCTTTCTCTTTCATAGAACTAGAGGCATATCAAAATTTAGTAATTATCCATGTAGTAAGTTATTAAATACATTCTGCTTTCTAGGGGGCAAAGGAAAAAGTGTCCATTTAAATAAACATGCTGATTCTTTGGTGCCTCGATGTGGGTACTCACTTCAAAAGTGCAGCTTCTAACACAACCACTTTTTATCATCCTATGTAACTCTTCTTGTCCATATCCTCCCATAAATCATCTTCATAGGGTCCATTCACATATATTGGAGACATTTCTTTATATCTCTTTACATTAAATGGGTCCAAAAGAGCACAAAGACTGTCTATCTGTTAACCATTATTCTCATATGAATGAATAAATGAAAAGCATATATTGAATACTTACTAAGTGCTAGTATACTAATTTCTAGTAAAACAAATATAGAAAAAAGCGATAGTCTCTGCCCTCCAAAATCTTAAATTCAATAGTATTCTTTCAAGCTTTCAAAATGACATAGGAATTTCCCTTTCCAGCCACTTATATATTTAATGAAAGCTTTTAAGACACTACTAGAGTGTAGTTGTTCACTGGAAATACATTATAGTTTATTCATAGTAATTATCTGTCTCTCCATTGACTTTTGAATGCTTAAAACTTAGGCTTCAGAAAATGTGGTAGTCTATGAATAGCAATCTCATAGCATCTTTGGAAGAATATTGGAGTTGAAAAGGTGGGCTTTGTTTTAGACATAATTTCTGCATTTCCCAAATGCATTTTTTTCTATAGTCTTCCAAATATTCAATACTGGACTCACTTGTTCATCTTTGGTTTTCTTTTAAGATGTGTGTACTAAAGGGACTACTACTACTACTACTATATTAATATAATTAATAATAATAATATTGATAATATATTTAATACCATAATTATAAGAATATAATGATATAATCATATGGTAATTATACTATAATAATATACATAATGATATCAATAGCAGTATTAAACTATATAAAATAACACATCCAACTGCATATCTCTAGAGTATCCAATAACCATTCTTCATCCACTTGACTTTTCCATTGTGGGTTGTTGGGCAGAACCATTTTGAGAGATTATATATCTCATTTAGGAAACTATTTGGTTATCTAGAATTTGGGGTCACAAACATAATGACAAGATTATACAGAGTACCTCACCATCTGATCTTTTTCCTATTTGGATTTTGAATCCTCAGAAATTAAGCATTAAATAGAAATGTTGGAATTTACTACCTTTAGTCATGCTTACTTATGCCTCTAAATGAGGGCTCTTAGAGATTGCCTCGTTTAACTCTTGTTTTGCAGATATGGAAACTATGATATGACAAAGCCTAGTAATTAAACCCAAATCTTTTTACTCCAAGTCCAGGGATTTTCCCACTGTTTTTGAGCAAAGTTCTTGGTCTTTTATCTCAGCTGAAGACCTAGAAACAGGAACTTGATTAATGGTGGGGAATAAGAGTTAACTGTTGACCTTTGCTGAGAAAAGCATATGGAGCACATGGACTGAATACATAGAATTATATTGGCCTAGACCTCTAGTATATGGACATGTGGGCTTTCAGGATAGATGCCAGTCTGTGGCAATAGATTAAGAAGTTACACTTTACCAAAATGTATGGTCAACCTTTATCAATAGATAGTGAATATGTTTTAGTCAAATCTAAAGCTAGAAAAAAAAGTCAATTAAAAATTTCAGGACCCAGAATCACTGATAACTAAGTTAGGTTCCTTCAGGTCAGCGAAAGAATATCTGAAACCCAAGTGTGCAATTCTTAAAAGCCAACTAGGAAGGAGTAGGTCATAGTCCTTCTTAGCCAGGAAATCTTGGGAAAAGGGAGGATATTCAAGGCCTATAGACATTAAGACAAAGGTAATATTATCTTAGAGTCAGAAAGGACCTCAGAAATCAGTAGTTCACTCACTTTACAAAGGAGAAAACTGAGGGTCAATGAAGATAATGGCCCTCTCTCTGTTCCTTGCAATACTTTCTCTTTCATCTCTGCCTCTATCTGCATGAAGCTTTTCCTAATATGATTAACTGCTAGTATCTTCCAAACAAAACTACCTTGCAATATTTAATATTTTGTATGTATTTATATTTATCTATTTTATACTTTTGATTCATATATTTTAATTTGTTTCTAACTCCAGCATTATTCTGAAGCTCTTTTCAAGTAAGAATTATTTATAATAATAAATACTATAATAATTTAATAAAATATAAATAATATTTGTTAGAATAATATTATTAATGGTAATAAATAATATAATAATAAATAAATGTAATAATCTTTCAGGGCCTAGCAGAGTTCCAAAAGTGTAGTAACTGCTTAATAAACTCATTTTGATTGATAAAGTGATTTGCCTAAGATCACATAGGGAGTATGGGGAAGGGTATTTTAATCCACTTCCTCTGATTCCAGAACCAATAATCTAGAAGAGGGTTCCACAGAAATATATCAGGAAGTGTGCTGACTATTTCTGTTAGCACTCTAAGCATGGTTTTAATATTTTTAATGTAATAAAATTTTATTTGGAAATATAAAAAGCATTCTCATCTGTTCACAAAATTGGAAAAAGGCCTATGTGCACAGATATGAGTTGCAAGCCATACTTTTCCTACTCCTATTCTAGGAGATAGGGTATCTAGGCACCATGGTGGATAGAATACTGGACCTGGAGTAAGGATAACTCATTCTCTCAAGTTCAAATCTGACCTCAGACACTTAGTAGCTGTGTGCCCCTGGGCAAATCACTTAACCCTGTTTGCCTCAGTTGCCTCATGTTTAAAATGAGTAGAAGAAGGAAATGGCAAACCACCACAATATCTTTGCCAAAAAAACCTCTAATGGGGTCATGAAGAGTAGGACATAACCAAATAACAACAATCTCAATGCTAGGAGAGAGTTGCTGGGTTTATTCAGGATTGTCTGAAATTCAGAGGAGAACTCCTGTGGGAATATCTAGGAAGGCTCGTCCATAAATCCATAGTCTTATATTCAGAGATAATTCTGAAAAGCTGATTTTATGTTCAGCCAAATTGAATCTTCCTGAGCTAGAAATTGAGTTGTATACAAAAAGATATATTATGCATATTCTATCTGCAAGTGTTGTGCTCAAGAGTTAAGAATATTAAGACAAAAAAAATTGATTCCCTCTAAGAGCTTATATTCTGTTGATAGAAAAACAACCCATGCCCAGATAAGTACAAGATAATAGGAGAACAGAAAGAACACTCACAACCAGGGGAGTCAGGAAAGTCTTTTCTTAGGAAGTGGTGCTTGTGTTGAATCTTGAAGGATGTTAAAGATCCTAAGGGGCTGGGGGTAAGAAGGGAGTTGCATTGGAGACCTGCTGTATAGTCCATTGCAGAGTCATGATGGGAAGATACAGAATGCTGGGTTCAAGGAAAAAAGAAAAATTTCTAGAGAACCTAGAACATGATGCATCAGCAGATTGGGGCCAATCATTGTGGAGAATATGTATTGAAAAGGAGAGTTCAGATAGGATTAATGAATCTAAGTAAATGCTAGACTGAACTCCTGGCACAATTACTTGGACAACCAGAGTACTAGAGGCAGCTAGATGTGGACAAAGCTCCAAAGTCTGGAGTCAGGGAGACCTGAGTTCCAATCCAGTTTCAAATACTTACTGGACTCTGTGTGACTCTGTGTGACATGGCCAAGTCCCTTAACCTCTGTTGCCTTAGTTTCCTGATCTATTTTATTTTCAACCCCACTTTTCCCCTCTAATATAAACCATCAAAACCCCCTAAGAGCCCCAAAGGATGGAAATGTACTTATTTCAGAATGAGCAGGGCAGGGGGCTAATTGAAATGTTCCATCCCTTCCTGCAGTGAGAGAGATGCTTGTTTATACCTCCATATCTGAGAAGAGTTTCCTGCCTGAAGTAGTTGTTCAGTCAATCTGGAATAACAGCTAGTTATTACTTCTTTGACCTAGGGTTAATCACTCAATCTTTATGTGTCTTCTTTTCCCAAAGGGGCAAAATAACAGAATTAAGCTTGATGGTCTTTGAAGTCTCTTCCAAATCTTAATTTGATGATGATGATGGTGGTGGTGGTGGGGATGATGATGATGGTGATGAAATCAAAAGTTTTAAACAAGGGAAAAAGTATAATTAATGAATAAGGAATGTATTCAGTACCTTATATGTGCCTAGCATTATGCTAAGAAATCAAGGTACAAATGCAAAAGGGATATGAAAATAATCAATATAGTTAACATTCTTATATGCTTCTTTAGAGCCAGGCACAAAACACTTAACATTTTTTCCCTGCTCTCAAAGAACATAGATTCTACAGGGGAAGCAGAACACATTTACATGTAAGGAAAAACAATATATATGCAAAATAGATATATCTTAATTTGGTAAATGGGAGAGCAACAACTTGGAGTCTCAGAAGAGGTCTAGTCAAGGATCTGGAATTTGATCTGAGTCTTAAAAGGAGCCAGGGATTCTAAGGGGTGAAGGGTAGAAAGGGAATGCATTGCAGGCATGAGTGACAAAGGTGCCATATATGAAGATAGAAGATAGTCCAATTTGGTTGCAGTTTATGAAGGAGAATAATGAACCAACAGCCTAGAAAAATAGGATGGAACCAGCCAAAGATAAATGTTTGCATTGTATCTTCAAGGTTAATGGGAAGTCACTGAAACTTCCTGAGCAGAGGGGCACCATGGCTGGACCTGTACTTTAAGGATCTCAGTGTGCTGGCTATGGGAAGGATGTATTAAAGGAAGGAAAGTCTTGAAGAAAAGATTAAGGAGCATATTGCAATTAAGGTAGCATATTGCAATAGTACATGCTAGAGGTGATAAAGACCTGGTCTAGGGTGACTGGGGCATGAGTACCGAGTGGAGAACAGATGTAAGAGATGTTGGATAGGTGAAATCAATGAGAGTTGGCAGTTAATTAGAATGCAGGTGTGCTCTGGAGTCAGCTCTAACTGGTCTGAGGGAGCAGATGGTTAAATCTGCATTGTGAGCATTTCTACCCCAGAGATCAACAATCATGTCAAATCAAATGTTGATTTTTTCTTTTATTATCTAGACTTTTAAAAGTGTTAATAATAGAAATAAAACTTTAAAGTGTTTATATATAGGATTTTCTCCCAAAGAATCTGGTGGTTAACTATTTATGAGCATACTCTTTAGAATGAATTTTTGAGCTCAGGTGGGAGTACAGCAGAAAGCCCAAGGAAAGATGTCATCATTAAACATGAAGCCAGGTGAACTGGACACTAACAAAAATAGCAACCAGTATTTATGTAATGCTTTAAGTTTGGTGAACTGCCTTAACATCCCTTTTCTTGGACCTCATACATGTTAAGATATAATTTAGCTGCTTAGTATCCATTCTCATAGCACTATTGGATACAAGGAAGGGTGAGTAAGAAGAAAGAATTGACAATGACTCCTAGGTTATTTATCTATATTCCTGGAAGAATGGTGGCATATTCAAGAAGAGGGAAGTCAGAAGGAGAAAATGGATGAAAGTTTCTTGAGGTCAAGGACTTTGATTTGCTGATAGTGCTAAACACCAAGTGTAATGCACTCTGCATAACTAGACCCAAAATAGATATTTTTATGGGAGAGAGGAGGGAAGGAGGAAAGAAGAAAATATGTCATTTATTTAGTATTTATTCAGATCTAGATTCTGTCTAAATCAAATGAATAAAAGAATCATTTTGATTCTCATCTAACAATCAACCTAAATAAATATTTTTTTGTCATTTTGATGAAAATGATTGAAACTTCTCTGCATGTAGGGATTACCTTAGGGTCAGAAAACTTCTCTATTTCTCTTTCCTGTACTCCAGCTGACAGTGCTGTGTCCACCCCTTTCTCCCCTTTTCCGTTAAAGAAAATTATTTTTCTTTAATTTTGAGATACCTGATGTGAAATACTATGAACCTGTGCCAAATGTAATCCTTGCCTGTGGTTAATATTCCTTCAGGTTTGTTTTCCTTCCTCCCTCTTTTCTACTTTTGCATTCCCACACTTTGTGGTTATATAATGACTAGATACTAAGCAGCCTCATTAGACCTAAGCATGGATGAGGTCCAAGAGATGGAGAATTAGGGAAAAAAAGATGTATAATATGAAAACCTCCTCCTAACAGGGTTTCCTTTGTCTCTGGGGAGTCAATGTAAGACAGTCCGATTTCACAAAGTGCTGTGTAATTGCTAAATAATAATTTTTTAAAAGCTGAGTTTAAATTTTTGAATGGCTGAAATAAATCTTTCATCTATATAGAAGTAATTAGGATTGTAATGTTTTATGTCTGTTCAATTCCCTTGTTTTTTTTTCCCTGTGTTTCCAAATAGAAATGGAAACAAATCCTATGAAGCCTGGCAGGGAGTTCCCAAAGGGCAAGGGGCTGATTCTTTTGAAAGCTCTGAACCTTCCTAGAAGCTTGTGGTTGTCCGCAGTTCAAAAGATTCATTGCTCAGTGATTTAACTCTAATATTGGTGCACACCGATGTGATTGCCTCTTGGATTTGATGGTGCCAGTGAACTCTCAGTAAATCAGTTTGCTTTCATGAGCTATTTTAATTAATCAGTTGAGTAAGGCAATATGTCACCACACAAATAAGAAACAATTCATCCTTATACCATTCTCTCCCAACAATAAGATGACCCTCATTAAGATTAAAGATCTCTGGAAGATACATCAGTGGATTGTAAAGGTTGGGAATGTAGAAGAAAAAAAAGAGAGAAAAAAGATGACAGAAAGAATAAGAGAGGGAGAGAAGAGGTGGAAGGACAGGATCTTGTGACTTGATTTTATGTATTATGAGAAGATATTGTGTCTCAAATAAGAGTCTGGACTTCTTGAATTTGTTATTCAATTATATTGAGTTTCCTTTGTCCTATGTGCCAGTGATCATGCCTACATACCCTAGGAAAGTGCCCTTGAGATGCTTCCAAACAATGGCCCATACCCAACTTTCCTTACAAGTGCATTATGACAAAATAAGACAAAGAGCTAAAAAAAAGGTCTCCTTTGCTTCATTACAATCTACTTTGTTCATATCTATTTGTATAGGTATCATATGTCACTGTATTAGATTATAAATTCCTTGAGCATGGGTACCATGTCAATTCTTATCTTTGCATCTATAGTACCTTGCATGCATAAATGCATATTGAATTACTGAATAAAGTCATACTGCCATTTAATTCAGTTAGAATCTAGTCAGCCAAAGCCCTAGAACTAATGTCCATATGGACAAGTAGTTTCTGTCTTATTTTCATACTCATAGACTATACACCCTTAACCGGGATAAGTTATCTCACTAATGCTTGCTGTTGTTCCCATGGGGTCCAGCATGAGAAAAAAATGAAGTAACTAGATATAAATATGAAAGAATATGATACCTATATTTTGGTTTCCACTAGTGATACAGCTATTACTCCTCCTAAAACTTTGGGATGACAGAATAGGCAAGGAGTCCAAACCATACCAGCATCCATGTATTTCTGGCCATTATCTTTTTTTTTTTAAACCCTTACCTTCCTTCTTGGAGTCAATACTGTGTATTAACTCCAAGGCAGAAGAGTGGTAAGGGCTAGACAATGGGGGTCAAGTGACTTGCCCAGGGTCACACAGCTGGGAAGTATCTGAGGCCAGATTTGAACCTAGGACCTCCCGTCTCTAGGACTGGCTCTCAATCCACTGAGCTACCCAGCTGCCCCCTTCTGGGCATTATCTTTTAGAATCAACATGTTGTAGAAAGCAGACTCTGAAAACTAGCATTCAGATCACTGCTTTCCCCTGCTTCCTTAGATAAATTATTTTCCCTCGAAAATTTCACTTTCTTCACCTATAAGAAGAGGGGTTTGGGCAAGATGTGTATTTGTTCCAAGACAAAAGAGCAGTAAAGATTAGGCATTGGGGGTTAAGTGACTTGCCCACAGTCATACAGCTAGGAAGTGACTGAGACCAAATTCAAACCTAGGACCTCTCATCTTAGACCTGACTCTTAATCCACTGAGCCACCTAGCTGCATCCCATTTTATTTGTTTTTAACCATCACCAATAAAAAAATATGTCTCCCTCCAATCTCATCACTTCTAATTGAAAAAGGAAAAAGAAATACCCCATTACAAATATTTAAAGTCAAACAAAACAATCTACCACATTGGACATTTACAAATATATATAAATTCTGCCTCCTGAGGCCATCACGTCTTTGTCATAGTAAGCATGTTTCATCATTAAGAATCTGAAATTATGGTTCACAACTGGATAAATGAGTGTTCTTAAATTATATAGAATTGTTCATCTTTGTAATGTCTTTATTATCATATAAATTATTATGGTATGTTCATATACCATAGTTTGTTCATCCATTCTTCAACTAATGGACAACCCTTAGTTTCCATTTCTTTGTCATCACAAAAAAGAGTTGTTATAAATATTTTCATATATATGAGTTCCTTCCTCATACTTTGATCTATTTAGGGTATAGCTTGCTAGTGGCATTTCTGGGTTGGAGTTTAGTTTAGTGATATGGGGCAGAGTCCCAAATTGCTTTCCAGAATGACTATTCTGTAGTAGACAGGCTGTACCAACAGTGCACTAATTTATCTGTTTTTTTCAAACAGCTCTTTCTACTTTTGCAATTACCTTTTGTTTCCTGTTAAGTCCAATGGGTGTGAAGTAGAACCTTAATTTGCTTTAATTTTTCATTTCTCTAGTTATTAGAATAATTAGGCTTTTCATGGGGCTATTAATAATTTGGGTATCTTCCCCTGGAAACTACCTTTCTATTTCCCTAAATTACTTATCATTTGTAGAATGGTTCTTATTTTTATCAATGCCCTTTATATTTATGCAAGTACTATAAGTGACATCTCTGATTAATTCTAGCAATGGCACTAAGTAAAAATGTCCCTCTCTGTTTCTCCTTGACATTTGTACATTTGCTAATGTTATAGTAAGGGTTTAGGTAAGGTTTTAGAGAAGGGTAACAGAAGATAACACAAATAAATATATAACAGGAATATATTTAATTAAATAAGGATAAAGGGAATTAGAAGGGGATTAGGGGAGTCCTACTACTAATAACCCACCCAGGTAATAAATATAAATAACCTTAACTTAACTAAACTAACTACAAATTACTAGGGGTAAATCCAACAGGGACCAGAATCTCACAAACAGAGTCCTTGACAGGTAGGTAACAGGAATCCAGCTGTTGGGTCCTCAGATGTCCCAGAGAATAGAGAGAAGACTCCTTCAAACACTGTCCACCAGAAATGTATGGGAAATCTTCCTCTCAGCCCTGTTGTTTATTTCAGAGCCAGTCAGTCCAAGATGATCTTGTCTAGGAGGAATCCAGGTACACACACCCTTTAGATTTCACTATCAGGTCCAGACTCTCCCTGGAAACTGCTCCTTTCCAACAGTTTAGAACTCTGACCCTGCCAGCTCATGAGAGATTCTAAGTCTTAAGACCTGCCAATCAATTGCAACCTCTACCTTCCCTTGCTACACTAAGCACATCAAAGAGTAGGATGAACTTACTATATCATTTTTAACTAAAGCTATTACATATTCATAATTTCAATAAATATTTCCTATAATTAATTTGCCCCTCAAGCTTATGGTTTTTTCTCTATCCCAACTTGTATTTTCATATACTTAAAAAAAATTACATGAAACCTAGATTCAGATTTTGTCTGCCACTCACTGTGACCTGGATGACTTTGGCAGGGCAAGTCTCTTAATCTCTCTAGACTTTACTTTTCCTCAAGTATAAAATAAAGGTGTTGAACTATAGAACCTTAGAAAGCCACTTCAACTTGAAAACTGTGATTGTATGACCTCCCTCCAAAAAATCTCGAACAATAGGATTCTTCAGATGCATTGTCTCAATCCAGGGCAACCCAAAGAAATGCTTTTTATCATATACTAGTACAAATAATACTATGTCTCTATGTAGCAATACATTGCCTAATTTTTGGGACCAAATTGGACAGGTAATTATTGTCTAAAACAATAGCCCGCTTACATATATACTACTTATTGCTAGATCTGAATGAATGAATATATTTTTTTTTATTTTTAACAAGAAAAAATATCTATAAGAACTGAAAGAATACATAAAACTCCAGAAGAATAAAATAAAGGTAGGAGAAATGCTTATCACTCTTTTCAGTAAAGAACACTGGACCTAGAATCAATAGAGTTGAGTTTTTTTCCAATTTTCCCACTATTTACACAGTTTTGGGCAATGCACTTAATTTGTCTTGGCTACAGTTTTCTTATCTTTAAAATAAAGTGATTGGGTGACATGTATCATTTTCCTTCTGCAATAATAAGAACTCATAATTATAGTAGAGCTAATTAGATATGTCTAACAGTTTAAAAGCCCCTTCATCCAGAACTCTGTAAGGTGGATAGTAGAAATATTATTATCCCCAGTTTAAATATGAGGAAATTAAGTCTCAGAGAATTTAAGTGACTTGCCTAATGAATTGTAAATTTATAACTGGAAAGGATCTTAGGGATCATTTAGTCCAGCTTCCTCATTTTACATATGAGGAAAGTGAAGCCTGGAGATGAGTTGATTTATCCAAGTTCTCCCAGATAATAACTTATAGCTAGAGCCCCCTCAGAGATCTTCTGACTTTAGCTATGGTGCTGTCTCAGCTACACTATAGCCAAAACATACAAAATATAGAATCAGAAACACAGAACCAAAGAACAATAAAATTAGTATCAAGAAGACTAAGTAATCTCTACCACTCTACCCCATTGGAGTTTGTAGAAAAAAAATTCCAACTTCAAAAGAGTAGGTTTTTGTTTTGTTTTATTTTGATTTTAGTTATGTTTTTGAATATTGTCTCTGTTTGGGACTAGAAGAAGAAAATGACAGATCTCTATCTTGAGGTGGATGGCATAATGTTAATAGATGAAAGAGAGAAATACAATTCTATTTTTCTTATTGTGGGGAGTGTTTTTCAGACAGAAAAGGGGAGAAAAAATGAGGAAATTGCTGCTGATCATTGATGGCAGTCATGAAGTCAATGCTACTAGGAGATCCGGGGGCTGGTAGATCCCTTGAGCTGCAGTGGACTTTAATGATTAGATGTCTCATTAAGTTAGGTAGCAATATGATGAGTCCTCAGGAGGGTTTGGGGTACAACACTAAGCTGCCTAAGGAGGATTGAACTGACCCAAGTGGGAAACAGAGAGACTAAATATTAGCAATGGAATCAAGCCCCAAATTGACTCTGTTCTTCCAATGTAGTGTAACAGTTAAAATTTGTTTCTCTGCTAAAGGTATTATATTTTTAGAAGTTTATTAAAGATTAAGAAATAAAGAAAATACACAATAAGATAACACATGCCTAGGAGGGCTGAAAGGCCCATTCTATTTCATTTACTACATCCCGAGAGAAGCGTGTGCTTGGTAGCGGAAGCAGGAAGAGAGACCTCAGTAGGCTTTACAGTCAGTTTAAATAGAACTTTTGATCTTGCCCAGGTGGGGATCTCAGTGAGATTAGAGGGCATCTTGGGAACTAGAGCAAGGACTTCTGGGATTGAAGTTTGGGGTTCAAACCTCCATTTTTACATTAAGAAATAGGAGACCTAGTATCAAGAAAAAGGGGAAAAAAGGAATTGGAGCTAAAAGGAAGGGATAAAATGGTAAAAGAGTATCTAGCAACCCTAAAGGAGTTAAAACATCCTGATCCAAACAAATTACAACTCTAAATTCTTCAAAAAATTTCACATATTTTCCCTAAATTTTCATAAAAGGAAGGGAAGAAGGTAGAACCCATCAGCTATGAAGAAGTAATCCTTCTGTTCATTGCCCTAGATTACAAAATAGATTAAATAATTGACTTCAGAATCATTTAGGGAAGTAATGACTACTATGAGCAGCCTAGTTTCATGAAGTAAATGAAGCCCAATCAACAAGTATTTATTCATTCATTCATTCATTCATTCATTCATTCATTTAGTTGTTTATTTATTTATTTTTGAAAACCCCTTACCTTCCTTCTGTCTTAGAATCGGTAATATGTATTCATTCCAAGGCAGATGAGTGGTAGTGGTAGTGGAATTGGAGTTGTGTTTTGCGTATGGTCATACAGTGAGGAAATATCTGAGGTCAGAGTTAAACTCAAGACCTCTTATCTTCAGGCTTGGCACTCTATCCACTGACCCACCTAGAATCCCTCTCAACAAGCATTTATTAAGTACTTACTATGTGCAAAGCACTATACACTAAATAGTGGAAATACAAAGATGAACCATATAATAATCCATGCCTTCAATAAATACCTTCAGGTAGGGGGATATGTTTACAAAGACATATTTTATTACCTTTAGGATAAACTAAAAACTCTTCTGGTTGGATTTAAAGCAAGCCCTTTAAAATCTGCCTCTGATCTACCTTTCTATGCTTATCTAATTTTGCTTCCTTTTATTCATTCCATAATCTATCAACAATGGTCTTACTGGTCATCATACATAACGTCTATCTCTGCCTTTAGAAGGCACTAGCTCCTCACTGCTGACTGCCAGAACTCATGAACTTCCTTGAAAGCCTCCCCCCCCCCTTAGTTGCTTAGTCACCTCCCCTCCAAATTACCTTGTATTTACATTGAATATGTTTATTTTTTATATACTTACATGTGTACTTGTTGTCTCCCCTAGTAGAATGTAACGTTCCATGAGGATAGTGACTGTTTCATTTTCCTTTGTGTTCCTAGTGCCAAGCACTATGCCTGATAATTGTAGGTACTTAATAAAGTTTACTGATTGATTAATGGTCAGTATAAAATCACTTGAGGAGGAAAAGAGCACACCAATAAGTAGGAAACTTGGGAAGGTTCCTTTTGGATATGGGGCATTGGAAGTTTTAAATTCTAAAAGTCAGAAGTGATGATGAATTATGTTGCAAACACTGGGGACATGCACAAAGGCACATATTTGGGAAATGGAATGCTGAGTTTGGGGAACAGAAAGTAGGCCAATTTGATTGGAATGTCATAACTATGAAGGAGAGTCATGCAAAATTAGTCTGGAAAGTTAGGATGGAGTTGAGTTATAAAGAACTTTTAAACAGAGGAGTGTGAATTTTATCCTAGAGGCAACAGGGATATACTGAAGCTTCTTGAGCAGGGGATTGATATGACCTTATTAATGGTTTGGAAAGGTTGTTTTGGGTGTCATTTGGAGGACTTATTGGAAAAGGGTCAGGTTGGAAATAGAGAATCCAAATAGGAGGCTATTGAAGTAGTGCAAGGAAGAGGTTATGAGAACTTTAGCTCTATAGTATAATGGTTGATTGTTCAAGTGAAGAGAAGGGAATGAACCCATGATATTTTGGATGGAGAATTGACAAGACTTGTTAACTGATTAGATATAGGGAAGTGGGGAGAGAGAAGAGATGAAGATGACTCTGAATTTGAAAATTAGGATAACTTCAAGGGTTGAATGCCCTCAAGATGAATAGGGAAATTTGGCAAAGAAGCAGATGTAGGAGAAGGGCAAGGAGAAACAATGAGTTTCATTTTGGACTTACTGAATTTCAGATAGCTATAGAGGTGTACACTAGGTCATTGGCCTTGGGAACTAAAATTAACCTCAGGTGACACACTAAAGATAGATATAGAGATTTTTGGATTGATCTCCATAGAGATGAGAATTGAACCTGTGAAAACTGACATGATCACTAAGTAATTACAAAGAGAGAAAAATTTCTCATTCAAAATTTTTAGGAACATCATAGTGGGGCTGAAACTACATCTAGCAAAAGTAAACTTAGAAGAGGCTGGCAAGCAGGTAACTAAAAGAGAGAAATGTTATGTGAAAACAATAAAGGAGAGAGTACACTGAGGAGGGGAGAGGATAGAGAAAATTGGCCAGATTTAATCATTAACAGATCATTGGTACTTCCAAACCAAGTTAACTTTTTTGTTCTTTTTAGCAGGGTTTCTAGATTAATAGATCAGAGCAATGTCATAAACATAATATCCATGGATCTCAGCAAGATACTTGACATATTCTTTCATGATGTCCCTGTGGACAAGATGGATAAATGTCTATTATATGACAATATATTTAGGTGGATTAATAATTGGCTGAAAAACCACACCAAGAGTGTTGAATAATGGATTAGTGTCAGCCTGAAGGAGTATTTCTAGCGGAATGCTTATAGGGATCTGTCCCTGGCATTATTCTTTTCATTTTTTATCATGACTTGGATAAAGACATGTTTATCAAGGTTGAATATAACAAGAAGCTGGGAGGAATAGCTAATATGTTGGATGATATAATTATGGTCCAGAAAGAACACAGAGGCTCACACAATAAGCCCAATAAAATAAGATAAAATATAATGAGTATTAATTTAAAGCTTGGCAATCACATTTTTAAAAGTTCCAGCATTACAAAATGAAAGAACCTTTGCTGAAACATAGTATTTGTGTGGGGAAAAAATTGATGTTTTAGGTTATTGCTAGCTCAACAGCAATTAATTGACAAACATTTATTAATTGTCAGTTGTACACCAGATATTGCTAGATGCTAGAATTGGTCAAATAATATGACATCACAAAAATCTAACATGACCAAAAGCTGTTAAGATAAAGTCATTGTCCAAAAGATCAAACCACATCTTTGTTAGCATGCTAATTCCTTGGAATCATTTTTTTTTCACTTTAAAAATGTTTTATTGATGCTTTAAACAAACAAAAGCCACCAGTTCCTCTTCTCAGTATTTCTCACCAAACCAACTCTTATAACAATGAAAAATAGGCAAAGGAAACTGATTCTTGACATCATATTTTGAGAGTGATAGTGACAAGTCAGAGTTTATGCAAAGTAGGCATACTGAATTTTTTGTGTACGTGCATTTGTGTGTCATAGAAGAAGGGGATGAAGGAAATGGACATTCTTTATGAAGATGAAAAGATTCACAGAATCAGATTTTCATAGTTAAAGGGGACTCCCAGTGGCCATCTAATGCAATCCTTACCTTCAACAGAATCCCCAAGACATCATATCCAAGTGATCATTCACCCTTGGCTGGAAAAGCTCCATTATTGGTATTGGAAAGTCTATTGCCTCAGGAGGCAGCCCAGTTCTCTTTGGGGTTATCTATAAGTGTTGGGAAAGATCCTGACATCAAATTTGTCTCTTTGCAACTCCCCCCCCCATTCTTCCTCATTTTGCCCTCTGAGCCAAAACAGAACATGTTTACTCTGTTGTCTGAGTATTAGCCTTCTAATATTTCACTACAACTCAAACCCCTCAAGTGTCCTTTCCAGTATTCTCATCTACTTTGCCAATTTTCACATTACATGCATTGTAAACCTTTCACTGTTCTGGTTGCCCTCCAAAATCTTTCAGGCTTGTCAATGTTCTTCCTACACTCTGGAACCAGAAATGAACACAATATTCCAGTTTTGGTCTGGCCCCTGCAGTAAACAGGGACCATTCCTGAAAGCTGTGCCTTTCAGTGCAACTTAGGAGCCCACTAATTTTGTTTCTATCATACCATTCTTTCACATTAAACTTACAACCCACTAAAATTCATCGTTTTTTCTTGGAGAGGCCACTTTCTAAAGATGCCTCTCTTATACCTGTAAAGTCTTTTTTAAACCTAATATCTGATAGTTATCCTTATTAAATTTCATTTTATTAAATTTGGCTCAACGTTTTAAGGTTTCTCTTTGACGGGATACTGTCCTGTCACCCATTATGCTAATTTTTCCTCCGGACTTTGTATTACCTTAAAATTTGATGAGTATGATACTAATGATTTTATCCAAATCACTAAAAAGATGTTTATCAGCCTAGGACTTAGCAAAGAAGTACCCAGCATTCTGCTGGAGATCTCATTACAAGAAGATATTGGACCATTAGAGATTTCTTTCTGATCTAGCCCTTTAACCAATTCTAACTCCATGTAGGTATACTGTGATCTATATTTCTCCATCTTTCTCACAAGAAGAGTATCAAATATTTTATTTAACTAATTCTTTGTTAAAAATCTAGGCAGATTATACTTAGATTATACTTATACTACTTTCTCAACTGACCAGTTTATTAACTTTTCCCTAAAAATGAAAGAAGGAAGGAAGAAAGGAAGCTAGGCTGGTTTGTCAAGGAATAGAATATAGAGAATATAGGCCAGTTGGACTGAAATATCATCTATGAAATAGAGTCATGCAAATTTAGCCTTTTTTTTTAGAGGTTGGGCTCTTTTTTTAAAAAAGAGTTTGAATTTTATCTTGGAGGCAATAGGATAATGCTTAAAGTTTCTTACGCAGGAAATTGAAATGGCCTGACTTATGATTCAAAATGATTATTTTGGCAGCTATTTGGAAGATTGTGTGTTTTTGCTAACATCATGTTTAATCTTTGGTAGCCCTACTTTCTTTTATAAATGATCCCTATCCATCTGTTTCATAATATATTCTAGAATTGCATCAAAAATTGAAGTCAAGTTCACTGGCCTATAGTTTACAGAAATCATCTTGCCTTTTTAAAAAGAAAATCAGGATTTTGCTATTTTATAGTCTTGAGATACCTTTTTTAGATTTAGCAAAGGTGTCTGTCATCTGAATGGCCATTACATGGAAGAGATAATAAATATTCTGTGCTGCTTCAAATGAAGAGCTACCTTAGAAAATTCCTTCTGAGAAACAATGTTCCTCTGTAACTTTAATCCAATTTAAATAGTCTAGAATAAAATAAGAAGTAAGTTCTCTGTTACTGGAATTTTCAGTGATAGGTTAGAAAGGATTTATGTAAATTGGATGACCTCTAATGGCCTCTGGCATTTTATGATTCTGTGTTCAGTTGGAACAACCTTAAGAAATGAAAAGGTGTGTTGTATATTGCTATTCTTATTCTTTGTAGAAAGACTTTAGCTTAATTTAGAAGTACATTAGTGGCAGTTTTAATAATGTTGGTTATTCTCAGTGCAGATTGAAACTATACCACATAATAATAATAACATATGCTACCACAAAAATCTCTGAGAAAATAGTTATCTATAGTCAGGTTACACTCCAGATTGTTACAGATGCTCCTAAGACAAAAAAATATTTTGATGAAATGTTGTCAGATTTTGAATTGAAAATAAAAGCTAGGTTTCAGCAGATTTTTAGGTTAAATAAAGAGTTACAAAGCCAAATATAGATATGGTGTTCATCACATAATTTGATTAGCACAGTTCAAAACCTTAACCTTTCTGTTCTCATTTCATATTAAACCCTTTCATGTGCTCTCTGATCCAGTAAAACTGACATATGGCTGTTACCTTTAATTGACATTCTATCTCCTGCCTTTGTGTCTGTGAAAAAGTGAACCCCATATGTGAAATGCTCTCTCTTCCCTTCTCATCTCTACTTCATGACATCCCTAGCTTCCTCCAAAGTAAACCTTAGATACCTCCTACTTTCCCCACCCCACCTTCTTAGCAGCACACTCTTCCTCATGAATTTTACTTTATTTTGTATATAATTTGTATTCATTTATTTGTATACATGTAGCATACTCTACCTTGCAGTTAGACTATAAACCTTTGGAGGATAAGAGCTGTTCCATAGTAATCCTTTTATCACCATCATCCAGCAAAGTATTTTACCTATCATAGACCAGTGGACCTCAAATTTATGTGCTCAGACCATAGTATCATTCTCTGCTGTAAGGAATTAAGGGATATTATGGGAGTTTGGAAATTCCTGGAAATCATTTATACATATATATATATGCATATATAAAATATACATACATACCTATATATAATTGCAAGTGTAAGTTACACACAATTCATAGGAGACTTAGGTGTTTTTATGTGTTTTTAAGTAGAACAGATTTAGAGGTTAATAGTTCAGCATTATAATAAGAAATTAATTAATGATTAATAAATACATAATAAATTTAATGAAATTAGGTCTTTAAAAAAATTGTACCTTTATGGAATCTAAAGCAGTAAAAAGATCATCTCAGAGGTCATCTAGTTCAACTCTTTATATTTTCAGATGAAGAAATAAGAAATCCAGGAAGCTTGTACCCAAGGTCAAACAAGTTATTAGACATCAGGCATGTTTTGAACCAAAGTTCTCTGATTGTAGAGCCAGTACTACTTCCAGTTTGGAGATAATTGTTGAATTTTATTGAAATGATCATGATAGAAAAACAAATCCACTTGACCTTGGTAATAATAATAACATTATTATTGTTATAATTGTTATTAAAAAACCTACCTTGATAGGGTAGGTTAAAAGAAGGGTTCAAAATATCTATCTATATATATATAAAATAAAAGATTTATTTAACTAAAGGGAGAAAGAAAGGGAAGGGAATCAGGGATTAACTTACTTCTAACCCACACCAGATATTAAAATCCTAAACTTTCTATAATTATGCTAAGCTAATTAATTAAAGTTAAGGAAAGATTGGTAGAGGCAAGGACAAAAGGCCCAAAGAAATCTCACAACACAGGAGTCCTTTCTTTGATCCAAACAGCAATCCCAGTAAGATGGCACCAGCAACAGCAGAAATCCACTTCACTGTACCAGTAACAGCAGAAACACAGAATGTCAAGGCAGCCAAAGAGAGAGGCAACCAATGGCTCACTGGGTCCACCCCAGAAAAACCAGACAGCTACCCTCCTGGTTTATCCTGACAACTAGAAGAAAAGCAGGCTCTCCCTCCTCCAGAGTCCACCAACTGCTCAAAACTCCTCTGTGTTCAGTTCCTCACCTCCTGAGAGCTTTGGAGTGTTGGCCCTGTCATTGTCCTATAGGATCTCTTTGCTTCTTGATTTTTGCAAAGCTAATCCTTTACAAAAACCTAGACATGTAATATTGGTTATTGACATTCTCAAAATTCAGTAGCAAAGGAGAAATTTTTCGAGTCCATCTCTGTAATGTATAATTCCTGTACCTAAGCCTCGGCTTGTTATATCTTTTGTGCATTGTTGTTATTTTGCAGGATGATTTGGGTGTTGGAGGAGTAGAGTAAAATGCAGCAAAAGAAGTGAAAAAGAATTACTCCCTGCTTGTAAAAGTATAGAATTGAGAGGTAGCATAGTTAGAGAACAAACAAAAGGACCAGAAGCAGAAAAGCAAAATTCTAGACCTAGTTTGCCTAAGGAATATCATTTAATATCTCTGTATTTCATTTCCCACATCCACAAAATGGAGACAAAACTTCTGCTAATAAGCTTTCAGTTATTGTATACATATGCAAAATAAGACCTCCCAACTTTATACTTTTCACATAACTATTAAGAACATCCATTTTACCGTATTACCACTTTTACTTTTGCTCCAATGGAAATGTGTTTGAATTACTGAGTTCATAATAATTAAGGAGCAATTTGGAATTGCAGATAGTGTTGGCCTTGAGATCAGGAAAACCTAGCTTTAGTTCCTGCATATTCTCCATATGCTGGAGTGGCAATGGGCAAGTCATCTAACATCCTAGTGATACTATGGACTCTGAAAGATCGAATGTTGCAAAGAGTTGCAATCTGCTCAGTAAATGTTTTTTCTTCGCAGTGAATTCCCTACACTGATGAAATCATACATCTGAACCCCTACACTAAAGGCACTATATTATAAGAACCACTCTCTAACAATAGCAAACTTTATTTAATACCTTTTTTCCAAGAAACTCAAAGGAAATTGTTTTTAACCCACCAACATGCCAAATGGTAGATCAGATACTACTTAGTTCATCCCTACAATCTTTCAATTCAATAGCTATTTATAGGTTCACTTTAAAATTGTGAAATTATAACTTGTATCTCAATGATTAGAATCATTTTGTCAAAGAATGTAAAAAGTCTAATGAGGTTTTAGGTGGGAAAAACCACTATATTTGCCAAAATATTGAGAAAATGACTTTTTATAGAAAAGAAATAGCAAATCAGAGCAAATACAAATCCTATAGGATGCTCTTTTCACTGTAATACTTTAAGTATAAAATGAACACTGTTGTTGTTTTTCCATTTTCTAGGAAATGTGGAAAATACTTAATAAGTTTCAGAGAAAATCATATCATTTTACTGCTATACAATTAGCAATTTTTCTGTGTCCCAGGAAACAATGACATGATGATGATATTTACTTTTTTGTAGAGTGTATTAAGAAAGTTGTGAGAAAAAGGCAATACAATTTTCATGATTCATGTGTAAAAATATCTACTACCAAAGAATAGAAGTCCTGTAAATTATGAATGTGATGAATTCTTGAAATACATGCACCTGAAACTGAATAAAACCATATTTAGACTCAATTCAAAGGTTGTTTGTTGGGTCTATATATTGATTCAAGGAGTCATAAATCTAGAGCTGGGTGAACCTCAAAAGTCATCTATTCCAATCCCATCATTTTTTAGATAGGGAAATTAAAGCCCATGAAGGTTAATCAGTTTGCCCAAGGTTACACATAAGTCCCCTGACTCAAAAGCCAGTACTATTTTTTCCACTCTTCCACCATATGTCTTGGGAATCTGTTGTTTGTTCTCAATGTGAGAAGAGGACCAATGACATCGCTGGTGATGTCATGATTTATATGTGAGACAATATGGAAGGAAAAGATAAGAATGCAAAAATGGAGAGTTGAGCAACATCAAATATTAGTGAGCATGGTATGGATGAAGAGATAGAAAAAGAAACACAAAGAGTGGTCTGATAAGTAGGGGGAGAATTAGTCGTCACAATATTACCAAGACCTAGAGACAAGAGCAGTGTTAAATACTACAGAGAATTTGAGAAGGAAGAAAACAGAAAAATCTATTAGATCTGGCAATTAAGAGATTCTTGGTAGTTTTGAAGGAGGTATTTTATGTTGTGATGAAATTGTAAGGGGGAAAACACTCCTTTCTCAAGAACTTAAACCATTTAGGAGAAGAAAAATATAGAATGATATTCAACATGAATGACTGAATCAAATGATAGTTTTTAAATTTGAGTAAGGCATGATTGTACTTTTAGGCATCCAGGAAAGGGACCAGCAGATAAATAGAAAATGAATAGTAGAAGGTAAGGATTATTAGGATGAGTTTTGCTGAAGAAAAGAAGAGGAGATGGAATCAAAAGTACATGCAGAGGGATTTTCCTAGGCAAGGTGAATGGCCACCTCTTCATATGTGGCAGGGTTGAAGGAGAAGATAGTATAAGAAAATATAGGAGTGATGTGAGATAATAAAAATTACATAATTTTTCATACCACCACCATTCCTCCAAGCTTCCTTTCAGTCATACGTCCTCAGGTCCTTCAACCTATTCTCCTAAAGTATGATAGGAGATACGTTATTTTTCACTCTCCTGATCCCCTTCTTCTGTACTTTCTCCAAATGACCAAAGTCCTTCCATGAGAGTGTTGTTCAGGTCTGAATACTATACTCAACAAACTTATAAGTTGCCAGTAAAAATGTCAATAGTAGGAATTATGGCTGCAAAGGGGAACCTAGAACAATTTCCCCAAAGATCAAAGCAGTATAATTTACTAATTATATCATACTTTAACCAAAAATCACATCCTGGTAATAGGTGACAAATCAGGAGAAGCCAATTAGGCTTTGTTGTCAAGGCTTTTATGAAGTCATTATGTAAATCCCAAACAAGTTCCAGACATCTGCAGTAAGACCACCAGAACACCAAATGGTGCTGATAATTTTGAGAAGATAGATATATTAACTTTAAAAATTTGCCAACAACTTCGAGATGATCTGGATATATTAATAAATTAACCCCAAAATAGCACAGATAAGAGTTAGTCTATTCCCCTTCTAAAAGAAATGAGACCTCAAACTCCTGCCCTCTGAGCACTCCTCCATCTCCACCTGGTTCCATGATGCCTAGTACTCATAGCTCTTATTCATGCTTTTGATTGATTCTCTGCTTCTCCCAGTCTCTATTCTCTTCATGCTACCTGCTGTCCTTTTATCCTTCTATGACTTGACTCCATGCCATCTGTTTGGTTCCTTTCTCCACTTATTTCTGTACTTTCTGAACTATTTTCTCTAAACTTTCTTTGCCTTATGAAAGTGTGATTGCTCTCTCATTTCCTGCTACCATTATAATAATTCCTAGCAAGTACCCAAAGAACTGGCATGACTATCTCATTTCATAATTTCATAAATTATATTTCATAAACCTATTCACCATCTTCTGTTATCTTTCCAATTTGCAAGTTAGGAGGTAACAATATTGATTTGTAAACATGAAATATTTGGTAAATGGTAAGATAAGTAAAAGAATAATCATATTTAACTTCCAAAATTAAAATCTATCCACCATTCTCTTTTCTTTTTATCTCTGCTGCCTGGAAAAACTGCTTCTTTGCTACTTCTGTTAGGCAACTGAAACAGTAGTGAACTCTTATATATCTAATCTCATTGGGATACTGAATAAATGTTACTTTTTTAGAGTAGAAGTATTTTTTTAATATGAGACTAAACACTTTATAAATATTATCTCATTTTATCCTTATAAATCCTGGTAAATAGGTCTATTATCATCTCCACTTTACATTTGAGGAAATTGAGGCAAATAGTATTTAAGTGACATGTCCAAAGTCACACTGCTATTAAATATCTAACTTCAAATTTGAACTCATATCAACCTAACTCTAAGACCAAAAGTTTCTCCCTTCTACTATCCGGCTGCCTTTAGGCCAGGAAAAGGCATGTATTGCTGAACCACAGAGCATGTGGGGGAGATAAAATTATACTAAGTGCTGGGCATACAAATAAAAGCAAAAAGAAAGAAAATTTGTTCTATCAAAAAGCTTATATTCTTTTTTTCTTGTTTACATATGGTTTATTTTTTTATTTAAGCTTCACTCATACATAAATGAGGAAACTGAGTCTAAGACAAAGAAGACTTTCTTTTTACCCGCAAAGGACACATAGTGGCACTCAAGCCTAGATTTTAGGTCTTTTGGCTCTCATTCAGTACTCTGCATAGTAGGCTATTATATTATGTCATCCAGAAAAAATCTTTCCTGTGCCAGGAAAAGATAGTTCGATGTTGATGTTGATGTTGATGTTGATGTTGATGATGTCATTGATAATGTTGTTGTGATGATGATGTTGCTGTTGAAATTGTTTTTGATATTGATGATGTTGATGATGTAATGGTGTTGATGTGGTTGATGGTGTTGTTTATCATGTTCATGATACTGCTGACACTGATGCTGCTGCTGACATTGATGATGCTGTTGACATTGATGATGATGCTGACGTTGATGCTGCTGCTGCTGTTGATGTTGTTGATATTGATGTTGTTCTTGATTATGATGTTGATGATGTTGTTGTTAATGATAATGGTGATGAGCCTAATAAGAGAGATGCTACACCCCAAAGAGTGGGATATAGAATAATAATGGGCAGCTTAGTGGCACACAGAATAGACTGTTGGATGTGAAGTCAGGAATACATGAGTTCAAACATTTAATAATTGTGTGTCCCTGAGCGGGTCATTTGGCCCTTTTTGCCTCAGTTTCCTCCCTTCTAGGATGAGCTAGAGGGGGAAATGGAAAACCATTTCATTATCTTTGCCGGGAGGAACCCAGGTGGGGTCGTGGAGAGTTGGACATGACTGGAAAGTGACTGAACAAACAAAACAAATTCAAATCTTGCCTCTGAAATTTATTAACTGTGTGAATTTGTGTGAGAAACTTGAGCTTGAGATTTCTCAAGTGGAAGATGAGGGGGTTGTACCAAATGGTCTCTGAGGTCTCTTCCAGACCTATGATCTTTAGATTATTCTTTTTGATCCATTGTTTTCTTGGAGTATAAAAAAGAGACACCAGTTGCTCATATCTGCTCTCTTCCCATTTGCCTGATTTTGACCCATGGCTGTACTTTGACCACCCCACTATAGTCAATTTGCCTGGCTGTTTGCCTGACTTTTGACCTATTACTATGGTTTGACCTCCATCTTCTTTATATCATAAGGACTGACTTCTGGCCTAATGTTGGACACATTAATCTTTTCAAGTATGAGCTTTTTGAGTGCAAACTGTTCCCTTAACTGACTCCCAGCTTTTATTACTTCTAGCTTGCAGCTTTGCCACTAATCATTATCCCACCACTCATGGCCCCAGCATGATTTGTCATCTCTAAAAAACTATGTGCTATTTTTATTGTGGTTAGATCTTTTCAGTTATGTCCACCTCTCCATGGCCCCATTTGGGGTCTTCTTGGCAGAAACGCTGGAGTGGTTTGCCATTCCTTCTCTATCTCGTTTTATAGATGAGGAAACTGGGGCAAACAGGGTTAAGTGACTTGCCTGAGATCATACAAAAGTGTCTGGGGCTGGATTCTAATTCATGAAGATGAGTCTTAGTGATTCCAAGTCCACTGCTCTACCCACTGTGCCACCTACCTGCACCAAACAGGTGGGCTGTCCAGGAATTGAATGCAGATACAAGAATGGGAATCTTGAATAATACTATTATACCAGCCTATAAAACTATAAGCAGGCAATTCAGAGCATTTGATGCCAAGTGATGGCAAAGCAATGTGAACAGTGCCGCAGAGAACCCCAAACGAGGATACTACTTACTAAAGGTCTTTAGCCTCTAGGAAAAGGTTCATAGTAGTATTAAAAGATTCATTTTACTTATCCCTGATAACCAAAAACTCAAAGCCAAATCAGCAATAATTAAAATACTTAAAGTTTGTTATTTTAAAAGGTAGTTAATTTACATCTCATTATCTTGTTCCTTTACATCTTTGTCCACAACTTTCCTAACATAAATATTTCTTATTCAGGAGATAGTAGAATAGGGCTAGTACTTCCCAAGGCCAGTGGCTTCTCATGTTGTTCTTAGGGCTCCATGATCAGGGCAGGTACTCCTTCCATTAATATGACAAAAGATCCAAGTGATGGCATCATGGAATATCTTCCATGTCCTTCTCTATCAACTCCACTGAGAAAAGCTTTGTCCATGTATCTAATATCATATAGCAAAACCTTCATTTTAACACACCCCAATAAAATAATCTTTTTAATAAAAACAAAAAAAACAAAAAAAAACAAAAAAATGATAATGGTGATGTTTTAATTTGGAGTTGGAGGTTTTCTTTCCATTTGAAACTTTCTGATCCTTCTCACTGTAATAATTAAAATTTTCTTGGAGACTGTCTCCAAACCTCTTTCACCCTTCCATTGTATTGATCTTCAACCAACCTCCCCCCGCCATGCACTTCTTTATGAAATATAAAATTACCCCATCTTATTTCTTTCCCATTTCTTTTTGTATTATCCTCTTTTTTACCCCTAGATTTTATATAAATATTTGTATTTGACATTTCATCCTATATAGTTTGTCACTGTTCCCTCTAAGTGTACTTCTACCTCCCCTGATAATAACAATTCTTAAGAGTTACCAATATCATCTTTTCTTATAGGAATACAAATCACTTGAACTTATTGGATCCTTTAAATTTTTTTTTTTGTTTTGTTTTCCCATTTCTTAATTACCTTTTGGTGATTCTCTTGAGTTCTGTATTTGAGCATCAAAATTTCTATTTAAGTAAGGTCTTTCTTTATGAATGCTTGGAAATCCTATATTTTATTAAATGACCATACTTTCTCCTGCAAGAATATAGTCAATTTTTCTGTGTAGTTGATTCTTGGTTGTAGACCCAATGCCCTTACTTTCCAGAATATCATATCCCAAGCCTTCCAGTCCTTCAGTGTAGATGCAACCAGGTCCTGTGTTATCCTAACTGTAGTTCCATGATATCTGAATGATTTCTTCTTAACAAATTGTAGTATCTTTTCCTTGGACTGGTAGTTCTTGAATTTGGCTATAACATTCCTAGGCATTGTCAATTGGGGATTAAGTGTAGGAGATGACCTGTGGATTCTTTCAATCTCCACTTTTCCGTCTTTTCAAGAATGTCAGGGCAGTTTTATTGGATAATTTTTTTAAATATATATATATATATATGTATATATATATATATTTAATTTTATTATATTTTATTTGATAATTTCCAAGCATTATTCATTAAAGACATAGATCATTTTCTTTTCCTCCCCCGCACCCCCCATAGCTGATGCATAAATCCACTGGGCATTACATGTTTTCTTGATTTGAACCCATTGCTATGTTGATAATATTTGCATTAGAGTGTTCGTTTAGAGTCTCTCCTCTTTCATGTCCCCTCAACCTCTGTATTCAGGCAGTTGCTTTTTCTCGGTGTTTCCACTCCCATAGTTTATCCTTTGCTTATGAATAGTGTTTTTTTCTCCTAGATCCCTGCAAATTTTTCAGGGACATTACACTGCCACTAATGGAGAAGTCCATTATGTTCGATTATACCACAGTGTATTAGTCTCTGTGTACAATGTTCTCCTGGTTCTGCTCCTCTCGCTCTGCATCACTTCCTGGAGGTTGTTCCAGTCTCCATGGAACTCCTCCACTTTATTATTATTTTTAGCACAATAGTATTCCATCACCAACATATACCACAATTTGGTCAGCCATTCCCCAATTGATGGGCATCCCCTTGTTTTCCAGTTTTTGGCCACCACAAAGAGCGCAGCTATGAATATTTTTGTACAAGTCTTTTTGTCCATTATCTCTTTGGGATACAGACCCAGCAGTGCTATGGCTGGATCAAAGGGTAGATATTCTTTTGTTGCCCTTTGGGCATAGTATTGGATAATTTCTTATAGAATGATGTCCAGGTTTTTTCTTTTGTCATGATTTTCTGGTAGTCCAAGAATTCTTAAATTGTCTCTTCTGGATCTATTTTTCATGTCTGTAGTTTTATCAGTGAGGTATTTCATAGTTTCATCAATTTTTGTTCATTGTCTTGATTTTGTTTTATAGATTCTTGCTGCTTTGTGAAGTCATTTGCTTCTAGTTGTTAGATTCTAATTTTTAAAGACTGAATTTCATCCCTGGCTTTTTGGCCATCCTCCTTCTGGTCTGTTTTTCTTTGTAGGTCATCTTTCACTTTCTTTGCCTCATTCTCAAGCTGGTTAATTCTGACTTTCAAGTTACTATTTTCTTGTTTTAGTTCATGTGCCTCTATTTCTAGATGACTTATTTTGCTTTTTAAGTTCTTTTCTCAATTGTCTTCAGCCTCTCTTAATGGTTTTCTGAATTGTATTTTGAGTTCTTCCAAAACCTAAGTCCAATTTGCTGGAGTTTCTGCATTTTTGCTTGGTATTCCTTGGTCCTCCTATGTTATATTTGCTCTTTTTTCTTTACCTGGGTAGAAGCTGTCAATTATAATTTTCTTTTCCTTCTTCTGTTGTTTACTCATAGTTTTCCTTCTTTCCTCCATCTCATTGGCTGTAATCTTGCTCCTCTGTTTATTGGCTTGACCTGTGATTTTGGGTCATTTTGTCCTGAAGAAACTTCTCTTCTCTACTGATTGACTAGATTAGGCTGATGGAGTATTAATGATCCCTGAGGTCAGATCTTCCCCAGTCAGTAGCAAAAGCTGAAGATGTAGGTGAAGGTGTGGAGGCTGAAGGGAACTGTGCTTCCCACCCAGTTATGAAGGTATTCTGTCATGTTGCAGCCTTTGCCCTGGGATCTGAGTCAGCAGGATTCTTACAGAGGTTCTCAGCACAGTTGGTGGAGGAAGGGCTTTGGGGATTGAACTTCTCTGTCCCCTGAAGGCTTCTTATCTACCCTATTGATAGACTTGATTAAGCTGGTACAGAGCAGATCTGCATAAATGGATGTGCCCTGAGTCCAAAACCTCAAGAAGCAGAGGCCCAAGATGGAGAGTAGTGGCTATGACTAGGCTGCCCTCCCTTCCATGCCGCTCTTCTAGTTGCCTCCCTGCTGGTTATGGTTAGAGCCCTGAGCCTGGCACAGCTTTGGAAGCAAGGTACTCCCTCAGTGCTGGAGTCCTCACCCCAAGATTCCAGTGATCACTTGAGATATGGCACAGTAAGTGGGAGAGGAGTCCTGGGACTTTCTTTTTTGCTTTTAATTAAACCTTATATTATTTTATTAATTATATTATATATTATATATTATATTATATATTATATAATATATAATATAATAATATTATATTATATTAATTAAACTATTTTTAATTATTTTTATTTTTATTTATATTTATTATATTTTTATATTTATATATATATTTATATATTATATATATTATATATATATATTATATTTATATTTAATTTAATTATTAATTAAATTAATTATATTATATTATATTAATTAAACCAATAATTCAGCCTTCTCTGCATACCTTTCAAGTTGAATCAAGCAGGAGGGTCGCCCAGCTCTATCCTGTTGTTAGATTCAGTTTTCTGTCCCCTCGAAGTACTTTTTTTTATTGGTATGGAAGGATATTCGCAGAGTTCTGGACTTTTGCTGCTTCTATGTAACCATTTTCTAGAAGTACTCTTTATATGACAAGCTGAACTCCTAAGTAAAAGAATTTTCAAGCCTCCAGATACACTCTGGGGCACGTAAGAGTTTCTCATTCTTAAACTGAAGAGAGAAAGTCATACAGTCTTCCTCTAACCAGATGTTCATTTATTTTTCTTTTTTTTTCCCATTTGAATCAGTTTATTTAGTCAATTTAGAACATTATTCCTTGGTTATAATCACATTATTTCCCCCCTTCCCCTCCACCCACTCTTCCCGCAGCCAACACACAATTTCATTGGGTATTACATGTGTCCTTGAACAGAACCCATTTCCATGTTGTTGTTTACACTAGGATGTTCATTTAGAGTCTACATTCCCAACAATATGCCTTCAACTCATGTATTCAAGCAGTTGTTTTTCTTTGGTATTTTTACTCCCACAGTGATTCCTCTGGATGTGAATAGTGGTTTTTCTCGTAGGTTCCTCCGAGTTGTTCAGGGTCATTGCATTGCCACTAATGGAAAAGTCCATTACATTCGATTGTACCATAATGTATCAGTTTCTGTGTACAATGGTTTCCTGGTTCTGCTCCTCTCACTCTGCATCAATTATTGGAGGTTGTTCTAGTTCCCATGGAATACCTCCACTTTATTATTCCTTTGAGCACAATAGTATTTCATCACCAACATATGCCACAATTTATTCAGCCATTCTCCAATCGAAGGGCATCCCCTCATTTTCCAATTTTTTGCCACCACAAAGAGCACAGCTATGAATATTTTTGCACATGTATTTTTCCTTATTATCTTTTGGGGGTACAAACCCAGCAATGCCATGGCTGGATCAAAGGGAAGACAGTCTTTTATCGCCCTTTGAGCATAGTTCCAAATTGACCTCCAGAATGGTTGGATCAATTCACAAATTCACAACTCCACCAGCAATGCATTAATGTCCCAACTTTGCCACATCCCATCCAACATTCATTACTTTCCTTTTCTGTCATGTTAGCCAATCTGCTAGGTGTGAGCTGATACCTCAGAGTTGTTTTGATTTGCATTTCTCTGATTATAAGAGATTTAGAACACTTTTTCATTTGCTTATTAATAGTTTTGACTTCTCTAACTGAAAATTGCCTATTCATGTCCTTTGTCCATTTTTCAATTGGAGAAAGGCTTGATTTTTTGTACAACTGGTTTAGCTCTTTATAAATTTGAGTAATTAGACCTTTGTGAGAGGTTTTCGTAATGAAGATTGTTTCCCAATTTGTTTCTTCCCTTCTCATTTGGGTTGCATTAGTTTTGTTAGTACAAAAATATTTAATTTGATGTAATCAAAAGTATTGATTTTATATTTTGTGATTATTTTCTAGCTCTTGCTTGGTTTTAAAGTCTTTCCTTTCCCAAATATCTGACAAGTATACTATTCTGTGTTCACCTAATTTGCTTATAGTTTCCTTTTTTATATTCAGGTCATTAAGCCATTCTGAGTTCATCTTGGTGTAGGGTGTGAGATGTTGATCCAAACCTAATCTCTCCCATACTGTCTTCCAATTTTCCCAGCAATTTTTATCAAAAAGTGGGTTTTGGTCCCCAAAACAGGGATCTTTGGGTTTATCATAGACTGTCCTGCTGAAGTAATTTACCCCAAGTCTATTCCACTGATCCTCCTTTCTGTCTTTTAGCCAGTACCAAATTGTTTTGATTACTACTGCTTTATAGTATAGTTTGAGATCTGGGACTGCAAGTCCTCTTTCCTTTGCATTTTTTTTCATGAATTCCCAGGAAATTCTTGCTCTTTTGTTCTTCCAGATGAACTTTGTTATGTTTTTTTCTAATTCTATAAAGAAGTTTTTTGGTAGTTCAATGGGTATGGCATTAAATAAGTAAATTAATTTGGTTAGGATTGTCATTTTTATTATGTTATCTCATGCCAACCATGAGCAATCAATGTTTTTCCAATTGTTTAGATCTAGTTTTAACTGTATGGAGAGTGTTTTCTAGTTGGGTTCATATAGTTCCTGTGTGTGTCTCAGCAGATATATTCCTAAGTATTTTTTATTGTCTAGGGTGACTTTAAATGCAATTTCTCTTTCTAATTCTTGCTGCTGAGATGGATTGGAGATATGCAGAAATGTTGATGACTTATGCGGGTTTATTTTGTATCCTGCACCTTTGCTAAAGTTGTTGATTATTTCAATTAGCTTTTTGGTTGATTCTCTAGGATTCTTTAAGTATACCATCATATCATCCGTAAAGAGTGATAGCTTGGTCTCCTCATTGCCAATTTTAATACCTTCAATTTCTTTTCCTTCTCTAATTGCTACTGCTAGTGTTTCTAGTACAATGGTAAATAATAGGGGTGATAATGGGCATCCTTGTTTCACTCCTGATCTTATTGGGAAGGCTTTTAGTTTATCCCCATTGCAGATGATGTTAACTGATGGTTTTAGATATACATTGTTTATTATTTTTAGGAAATACCCTTCTATTCTTATACTTTCTAGTATTTTCAATAGGAATGGGTGTTGTGTTTTATCAAAGGCTTTTTCTGCATCTATTGAGCTAATCATGTGATTTTTGACAGTTTACTTGTTAATATGATCAATTATGTGGATAATTTTCCTAATGTTGAACCATCCTTGTCTTCCTGGTATGACTCCTACCTGTCATAGTGAATTACCCTTGTGATGACTTTCTGAAGTCTTTTTGCTAGTATCCTATTTAAGATTTTTGCATATATATTCCATAGGGATATTGGTCTATAGTTTTCTTTCTCCATTTTTGACCTGCCTGGCTTTGGGAGCAATACCATGTTTGTATCGTAAAATGAATTTGATAGAACTCCTTCTTGGCTTATTCTGTCAAATAGTTTGTATAATATTGGAATTAGTTGTTCTTTGAATGTTTGATACAATACATTTGTGAATTCATCTGGACTGCGGATTTTTTCTTAGGGAGTTCTTTGATGGCTTGTTCAATTTCTTTTTCTGATATGGGGTTGTTTAGGTGTTTTATTTCTTTCTCTGTTAGTCTAGGCAATGTGTAATTTTGTAAGTATTCATCCATTTCACCTAGAATGCCATATTTGTTGCTATATAATTGGGTATAGTAGTTTTTAATGATTGCCTTAATTTCCTCTTCATTAGATGTGAGGTCTCCCTTTTCATCTTGGATACTGTCAATTTGGTTTTTTTCTTTCCTTTTTTTAATTAGACTGACTAGTACTTTGTCTATTGTATTTGTTTTTTCAAAGTACCAGCTTCTAATCTTATTTATTTATTTATTCATGCATTCATTTGTTTGTTTGTTTATCTGTTTATTTATTTATTTGTTCATCTGTTCACCTATCTAATTATTTATTTATTTATTTATTCATTCACCTACTAATTAATTAATTTATTTATTCATACATCCATCAATTATTTATTTATTCACTCATTTATTTATTTGTTTATTCATTCATTCATTTATTCATTCATCCATTCATTTATTTATTGATTGATTTGTTCATTTATTTATTTATTTATTTGTTTGTTTGTTTGTTTGTTTATAAACCCTTACCTTCCATCTTGGAGTCAATACTGTGTATTGACTCCAAGGCAGAAGAGTGGTAAGGGCTAGGCAATGTGGGTCAAGTGACTTGCCCAGGGTCACACAGCTGGGAAGTGTCTGAGGCCAGATTTGAACCTAGGACCTCCTGTCTTTAGACCTGGCTCTCAATCCACTGAGCTACCCAGCTGCCCCCATCTAGTCTTATTTATTAAATCAATAGTTCTTTGACTTTCAATTTCATTAATTTCTACTTTGATTTTTAGGATCTCTAATTTAGTCTTCATCTGAGGATTTTTAATTTTTTAGCTTTCAAGTTTTTTAATTTGCATGCCCAATTCATTGACCTCTGCCCTTCTTATTTTGTTAATATTTAAACTCAAGAATATAAATTTGCTCCTGAATACTGCTTTGGCTGCATCCCATAGGTTTTGAAAGGATGTCTCATTATTGTCATTTTCTTTAATGAAGTTATTAATTGTTTCTATGATTTGTTATTTAAATAACCAGTTTTGGAGTCTTGTATTGTTTAATTTCCAATTAATTTTTGATTTACCTCTCCATGTACTCTTACTAATTATTATTTTCATTGCATTATGATCTGAGAAGGTTGCATTTATTATTTCTGCCCTTTTGCACTCATTTGCAATGTTTTTATGCCCTAATACATGGTCAATTTTTGGGAATGTACCATGTGCTGCTCAAAAGAAGGTATATTCATTTTTGTCCCTTTTAATTTTTTCTAAGCTTTTATTCACTTCTCTTACCTCTTTCTTATTTATTTTTTGGTTTGATTTATCTATTTCAGATAGAGGAAGGTTCAGGTCTCCCACTAATATAGTTTTCCTGTCTATTTCATCCTTGAGCTCCTCTAATTTCTCCTTTAGAAATTTGGATGCTATGCCATTTGGTGCATACATGTTCAGTACTGATATTTCCTCATTGTCTATACTGCCTTTTATCAGGATGTAATTACCTTCCCTATCTCTTTTAACTATATTTATTTCTACTTTGACTTTGTCAGATATCATGATTGTGACTCCTGCCTGATTTTTATCAGCTGATGCCCCGTAGATTTGGCTCCATTCTCTTACTTTCACCCTTTGCGTATCTATCTTCCTCATATGTGTTTCTTGTAAACAGCATATGATAGTGTTTTGGATTCTAATCCACTCTGCTATTCACTTGTGTTTTATGGGTAAGTTCATTTCATTCACATTCAGAGTTATGATTACTAGCTGTATATTTCCCAGCATTTTGATTTCTACTCCTGGTCCTGCCTTTTCTTCTTTCACTATTTCCTTCTTCACCAATTTTTTTTTTATAATCAGTCCCCCTATTTCCCACCCTTATTTTACTTCCCTTTCAATCCCCCTCCATTATTATTCCTCCCCCTTATTTTCCCCTGTAGTCTTTTTAAAATTGCCCCCCTCCACCCTCTCCCTCCCTTGTACTGCTTCCCTCCCTACTAGTCTGTTTTTTACCCTTCTACTCCCCTTAGGGTGTAAATCTATTCTCTGCCCCAATGGATTATATTGTTCTTCCCTCTTTGGGTCAGTTTCAAAGCACATAAGATTTGATTATTTCCTATCTCCAACCTTTTTACCCTTGCAATGTATTGATGTTCTCCCCCCTCCTGCCATGAGCTTCTTTGTGACATATAAATTACCCCATTTGTTTCTTTTCCCATTTCTTTTAGTATTAACCTCTTTTTTAGCTCTAGTTGTATATATATATATATATATATATATATATATATATACACACACACACATGTATATGTATTTATGCATGCATATATCTATATAACTAATTATATCTTGTCCTTTCATCCTATATAGTTTGTCACTGCTCCCTCTAAGTGTAATTCTTCTAGCTACCCAGGTGATAACAACAGTTTTTAAGAGTTCCCAATGGCTTCTTTTCTTATAGGGATACATATCATTTTAACTTATTGAGTCTCTTAAATTTTTTTTTGTTGTTCTTTTGTTTTCTTTTTCTTTTTCCCCTCTTTTTAAATTACCTTTTGATGATTCTCTTGAGTTCTGTGCTTGGACATCAAATTTTCTGTTCAGGTCTGGTCTTTTCTTTATGAATGCTTGGAATTCTTCTATTGTGTTGAATGACCATACTTTCACCTGTAAGAATATAGTCGATTTTGCTGGGTAGTTGATTCTTGGTTGTAGACCTAGTACCTCCCTTTCCAGAATATCATATTCCATGCCTTTCGGTTCTTCGGTGTGGATGCAGCCAGATCCTCACTGTGGTTCCATGGTATCTGAATGACTTCTTCTTGGTAGCTTGTAATATCTTTTCTTTTGTCTAATAGTTTTTGAATTTGGCTATAACATTCCTGTGTGTTTTCAGTTGGGGATTAAATACAGGAGGTGATCTGTGGATTCTTTCAATCTCCCCTTCCCCTCTTGTTCTAGGATATCGGAACAGTTTTTCTGAATAATTTCCTGTAGTATTATGCCCAGGCTTTTTCTTTTGTCATGTTCTTCTGGTAGACCAATGATTCTTAAATTGTCTCTGTTTAAATGATTTTCTAAATTGTCTGTTTTGTGAATGAGATGCTTCATATTTTCCTCAATTTTTTCACTCTTTTCATTTTGTTTTATAGTGTCCTGCTGCTTTGTGAGGTCACTTAATTCTAGTTGTTGTATTCTGGTTCTTAAAGATTGGATTGCATCCCTGGCTTTTTGGTCATCCTTTTTATTCTGGTCTGATTTTCTTTGAAGGTCATCTTTCATCCTCTTTACCTCCTCTTTCATCTCCTTTGCGTCATCTTTCATCTCCCTTGCCTCATTTTCCAGCTGGTTGATTTTGGCTTTCAAGACCCTATTTTCTCGTTTTAGTTCAAGTGCCTCTGTTTCCAGATGACTTATCTTAATTTTTAAGTTCTTTTCCCAATTGTCTTTAGCCTCTCTTAATTGTCTTTTGAATTCTTCCACAGCCTGTATCCAATTTGCTGGGATTTCTGATTTATCATTTGCTGATCTCTCCCCCTCTGTTACGTTTGCTGAGTAGAAATGATCTATTGTAGTTTCTTTTTTCTTTTTCTGTTGTTTGCTCATATTCACCCCTTCTCTACTCCCCATATTTGTCTGTGCTCTTGCTCCTCTCATTTTTTTTGTTTTGGGGGCTTCTGTCAGTCTCCTGTCTTAGAGCTTTAACAAGAGATCTCTTGGTGTAGTTTCTGAGGGAGTGTTGTTGGGGTTTGAGCTTCCCTGTCCTCTGGAGGCTTTTAATTGGATTAATGTCCAGCAGTCAATGAGGATGGGTGTGGAGCCTGGGATTCTCTGAGTTCTGGAGTCTTTTGTTGGGATTAAATTCAGCTTAGTTGGGCTGGGTGTGCTCTGAGTCCAAAACCTCCTGGAAGGCTGGAGCAAATATGGAGGATCTCCATAGCTCTGGCCAGGCTGCCAGGTCATTGCTCCCTCTTTAGCTCCTTCCGGGCTGTCTGTGTTGGATGCTCTGAACTTGGCACAGCCCTGTCCGCAAGGTACATCATCCAGACCAGCACCTTTGCCTGCCCAGAAGTTCCCACTGCCACTGGACTCTCAGCACTCTGGGTGGGAGGGGGGATGGGTCCTGTGACCTTCCTTCTGTCTTCCCCTTAAACCCAAGTGTTCTCAGATTCTGGCTTTTTGGGGGGTGTACATTTTGAAATAAGTCTATCAGGAGGGTTCATTGGCTCTGTCTTGTTGTTAAGTTTGATTTTCAGTCCCCTAGGAGCATTCAATTTGTGATCAGTTAGGAAGGGTATTCAGAGGTCTGAACTCCCGCTCCTTCTAGGCCACCATCTTGAAGAAAACCTCCCTAAGAAGATGTTCAAATAGAAGGATCTTCTGTTTATCCAAAAATCAAAGTCATTCTCCTCTCACAGCAAAGCAGAAGGTAAGAGTGTCTTTCCCTACCTCCAACACCTCTCTTTTACACTTTCACATCAAAGATGGCAGGAAAGGGTAGTACAGGTACACCTACAGGACTTCCATCTCTGAGGCTATGGATGGTGCTAGTGAGCAATAAATGCAGACAGTGACCTAGCATTTAGCTCTTTTTTCATTAGCTTGCCAAATGCTGCAGAATCAGAATTCAGTTAGCTCTCTAAACCACTTAATCATTTTGTTCTATTTCATAGACTGCCATGCTTTTCTGTATTTTTTTGCAGATAGTAAATATTTATGGGTTTACTAACCAATAGATGGAATCAAGAAGGAGATAGAGGTACTTCTAAAGGAGATAAAGAAATTTCCACATTTGTTTTGGAAGAAATTAAAAATATCATAATAAAAATTGAGTACTTTTTTTGGAATATTGGTCTACTAATAAGAAGAATGTAACTCATTTTTGGGAGGGATAACATTTCACTTAATTGGACAGTGTTAGTGTCAGTGTTCCCTCTTATCAGTCAAT
This sequence comes from Monodelphis domestica, assembly GCF_027887165.1. NCBI lineage: Eukaryota > Metazoa > Chordata > Mammalia > Didelphimorphia > Didelphidae > Monodelphis > Monodelphis domestica. The sequence continues at coordinate 180,028,104 of NC_077231.1, forward strand.
TGCTTATATTCAACATTAATCTATAACAACATTTTACATATTTCATCTTTGAAAATGTCTTTTCATAAAGATAAGATTTGCCAAATGCTCATATTAGTTCATGGACCTATGACTTTAAACATAATCACAGAAAGTCCATTATAAAATCCTTTTTTTTATTCTCTTAATATTTACTTGTTAGTTTGTCATTAAATTATAGATTAATAATTTTTTATTGAAAATCAGGAAAAAGCTGCTCATTTTCACAGATAAATAGACTTTGAAATAAGCATTTACACTGAGGCCTAAAAATGCTTCTGGAACTGTAGTTTGAGCTCATAAATATATCAGCTACAAATCTGGGAAAAGAGATCTCACTTTTTGTTTTAACTTTTGATAGCATAGGAATTACATAAAACAGTTTTCTATACTTGTAATTTAAATGGCAATTCTCACTAAAATGATTCTGTCTCACTTGTAATTTTAGGTTGAATTCATTAATCATACCCCCAAATCTAATTTCTAAAACCATTCAGTGCTCTTTAATATTGGTTGAAGTCTGTTGTACTTGAGAAAAAAATTCAAGCCCAGCTTCAAACTAAAAATATGTATTTTTTTTTACTTTTTTTTGTTTCTATGTGATGTGTGCACAGGTAATTTTTTAAAGTGTGGCATTCCAGCAATATACAAGGCATTCAAACACAAGGATTTATAATTGCATCACTGAGATTTCTAATTCATGGAGCAGCAGGGCACGGGATATTAATACCACATAGTCTCTGTTTGAATTGCTCAACCCTACCTTCATCAGATGAAAGCAGCCATAGAAAACACATAAATGAATGAGCGCTGGCATGTTGGAGCACAAAAGACAACACGGCCATCCAATGCAGCTGAGGAAGTCTCCAGAAGTAACAATTTTTCGTGCCTCTGGACCCAGGCTTCGAAAGCCGAGAGAGTGGGACTGTCTCTGTGCATCGACTTTTCCACTTAAATCTCCTTCACGCACAAGTGTCTTTGTGCACACTCATCTATCCTAACCCCGTCCACCCTCTTCAAGACCTGCTGCGATGGGGGAGTGGCGACACAACAGGTGGAGGTGACCACTGGCAGTTGCAGTCACAATCCTGCACGTAGGCAGCCCACGGACCAGTGGTTGCTGGGCCCTGTGGGCAGCAGGGACGTTCGGCAGCATCCTGGGTGACTGAGCAGCCCTCTCTAGGACAGCACTGCTCACCCTAATCAAGGGAGGGGACTAGAAAAGGTGTCCCAAACATTGCCTGCCCTACAAACACCCGGTCAGCACACCGCGGCTGGCGGGTCATCCCTTTAAGTGGTCGAAATCAAAGAAAAAATACAAAGAAACTCCTACTAGGAGCATGGAACATCAGAACATTACCTGACAGAGAGAATACCCCAAGATCTGAGAGAACAGCTCTAATCGGTAAAGAACTGGCGCGATATGACATCAACATCGCAGCCTTAAGCGAAACACGCTTACCAGAAGAGGGATCACTCAGCGAACCCACCACTGGATGCACCTTCTTCTGGAAAGGTAGAGCCTCAAATGAAGACAGAATCCACGGTGTTGGCCTGGCCATCAAGACCAGTTTGCTCAAACAGCTGCCAGACTTGCCTGTGGGCATCAGCGAGAGGCTCATGAAGATCCGTTTGCCTCTCAGCAAAGACCGGTATGCCACAATCATCAGCGCATATGCCCCAACACTGACCAGCACAGAGGAGACCGTCGAGCAGTTCTACTCTGACCTGAGTGCCGTCCTGCACTCAGTGCCCACCAATGACAAGCTGATACTACTGGGAGACTTCAACGCCCGCGTTGGCCAGGACCATGAATGATGGAAAGGAGTGATCGGCAAACACGGGGTGGGCAAAATGAACAACAACGGCCTACTGCTACTCAGCAAATGCTCAGAGTTCGAACTCACCATCACGAACACTGTGTTCAGAATGGCGAACAAATATAAAACAACTGCATATTCAGACTCTTCCAAAATTTTTATATCCATTTCCTATTTACTATGCAAGCATATATGGGCACACACACACATATATGGGTTTAGACTATTTTATTTCTGAGCTTGTATCCCCCAGTACTTAGCACAGGACCTAAAACAAAATGCTTGTTGTTTGATGGAATTATTCATTCTTCCTTTGTCATATTTCTCGGTAATTTGTCTAAGTCACATTATGAATGATCAATCCTTTCCTCAACCCTTTGTAATCTAGCTTCTTTCCACCATACTTCTGAAAAGTGAACTGTGACTCTCGAGTCACCAAGTACTATGGACATTTATTTTTTTATTGCCATTGTCCTTAAACACTGCAGAAAATACATTGTTGACTATGTTTTAGTAGTTATCAACTTGGAAGATTCAAATTTGACCAGAGATCTCTAGTAGAATATCCCAGGGGTCTAGGTTTAGCTCTGTGCTAGTTAACATTTTTATCAATGTCTTGCCTAAAAATAGAGTTGGCATGTTTATGGTATTTGAAGATGGTATAAAATCAGAAAAGATAGCATGCTGAGCTAGCCTAATCTTGACAGGCTGGACCAAATATTATTATAAATTTAATAGGGATGAATAAAAGTCTTATATCAGGGTTTTGGAAGATCATTTTCAGAAGTATAAGTTTGGGGAATCACGGCAAGAAATAATGTTTAGGAATTTTAGCAGAATTCAAGTTTTTTTGAATGTTTAGAAAATGTTATGTTGCATATATTTTTAAAATGCCAAATTTGCATTTTTAGGGGGAACTAATGATGATGCAGCTAAGTGGCACAGTAGATAGAACTCTGGGTCTGGAGTTAGGAAGTCATAAGTTTGAATATGGCTTCAGACACTTAACTTCCTTGTGACTCTGGTCAAGTCAGTTAATTTCTATCTACCTCAGTTTCCTCATCTATAAAATGGGCTTAATAATAGAATTAATTACCCAGGATTGTTGTGAGGTCCAAATGAATACTAATTATAAAGTACTTAGCACAGTGCCTGACATATAGAAGGTACTGTGTAAATGCTAGTTGCTGTTGTTAAAAGTATTAGTAGCCATATTAAGAGAAGAATAGCAAGGCGATCTTTTCACTCTATTCTGATCTTATCATAATATATCTGGAGTATTGTCATTCCTTATGGGTATTCATTTTATAATAAGCTAGAGAGTCATCAGAGAAGGAAAATTCAGATAGTAAAAAAAACTCAATACCATTTTCTATGAGGACTAGTTGATAGAAATTAGACATTTCATGAAGATCTACCTCTTCTAACATCCTACTTCATTTCACATAACTCAATTTCCCACAGTATCTTTTTATTCACTCATATATTAGGTATCTCCTTGACAAACAAAATCTGCCTACATATGCCTTTGTTCTTATCTCCTAAATCTTCCTTAATTTCTAATATTCTTTGCCTATTTACTAGCTCCTTATCTAATGCTCGGTTTCTATGTCTCTCCAATCCTTTAAAAAAAAACCAAAACTCTCATTTAGTTGAAATATGCATTTAAGCTATCCTCCTATGTCTCTCCCCTCTTCTTGTGAAAGTCATCTATATCAGTTGCC